>NC_139023.1:136041119-137485365 GCF_964662115.1 Mustela nivalis | reverse complement strand
TTTTTTTCTTTTGAGGAATTTTTATTTCTGGTAAGTTTTTTTCTATTTTTATCAAAGTTGCTCAGTCTCAGTACTTACTGTGTCTTTACCATTTGTGGAGTTGAAGGATTTGAGGTATATTAAATGCCATATGTAAATGTTTTTGTTAAATATAATTTCAAATGTTACTAAAATAGGCTCTGCTTTTACTTATAAACTGTACATGTTTAAACTTAATAGAATGGCATCATAAAATGTGTATGAGAAACTTGTTTCAAAACTTAAGACCAGACTTTTCAATATTTACAATTTTAATCTTTTTATATTTTTGTTTGTTAAGTTATGCTTTATTTTTAGTAACAAAGTATACTACTTTTTGAATGTTAATGGTTATAGTAGGAAAACATTTTGCTTTAGGCTGTTTATTAATGTGTTCAAATTAGCTAATTGCTTTTTAAAAGTCATGTGTTGAAAAGAAAACCTTTCTTTTGAGGGTACTACAGGCCTTTTGGGCCTTATGAGATAAACATGTGAGAGCTCTTTGTTTAATTCCTAGGCTCCCTTTTTTGGCAGTGGAGGGTCTGTGGCTCCATCATCTTTTTCTTCTCGAGGACAGTATGAACATTATCATGCTATTTTTGATCAAATGCAGCAACAAAGAGCAGAAAATAATGAAACTAAATGGAAAGGAGAAATATATGGCCGAAGACATCCAGAAAGGTATGGCTGTGTTCTGCAGAAGTTGCTTCTGCTTTGCTTCAGAGAAAATAACAAAAGTCATTTTGCATGTTTATCTGCAGAGGAATTTCACCTGAAATACATCCCAGGATTTCCTAAGGGGCTACAGGTCCTCACCACTTCCCAAATGCTGATTCTCTTAGAAAATCTTTGAAAAGATTGAAGATCATGTCTAAATTAACCAATGTAAACAGGTTGAGCTGTGATGATCCATAAATTCATTCTTGTGTGTAATTTTGTCTTATGTCCTATATAGCTTAGTATCTATGCTTTGTATATGTTTTCTCTATTGATTACAAAGAATATTTTTTTTGCCTTTGGATGCAGTAATTTTCTCAGATGCAAATTTGGCCTTTGATTATATTTGACAAGTGTGTAGCTCTTCAATTTAGCCTAATTTTTGTAGCTTATTTATATGTTATAGTCTGAATATACTTACTTAAAGGAAGATGTGATAATATCACTTCAAACCACCATATGATCATAATAATTTCACCCACTTGCTTTAAATGAATCAAAATATATTAAAATGGAATCACACTTTATGCAAAATTTCAAAGCATGCCTTTTTCTTCCTCTCTTAGAATCCTACTTTTTGTTGTTTTGGCTTGTTTTCTTACATGTGTCTCTGATTGATGACTATGACCTTGTTCATCAGATATTTCCTTTTCTTTCACTGAATTAATTTAATATGATACTAATCAGTAGTCTTAATTTTCATGGTTCCTTTTTTCTTAAGTATGCATACATGTTTTCCTAGATATTCCCATTTTTTTCTATAAAAAATCTGTTTGAAAAAAAGCAGATAGCATTTTGTGAAAATTTAGTTACATTGTCTTTTTCATGTCATTTTAAGGAGAATACTTTCAAATGTAATAAAAATTTTTATGATCCCTGTCACATACAAAAGATGATTAAAATGTAGGTGAGCAGAGATAGATAAATGAGGTGAATATAAATTAACATTATGAATTATATACAGTAGCCTAAAGTATTAATTAAGCTAATTGTAGAGTCTTTTTGAGAAAGGAAGGCTACCAATTTACAATATGCATTTTTTTTTAATGCAATGGGAAAGCAAATTTGTGTGTGGCTTTTATGCTGTGGTGTTATGGATATTCTAGTGTTTAATTTGGCTTTATTTTGCTTTATATTGATATAAAATAAATAAGTATAGTATAAAGAAAATAGAGATAGCTATGTTATGCTTCTTCACACTGTTCATCTTCTAGTTGAACATTTCATTGAATGACAAATAATGGTCTACATTGGACCATTTTTTAATCAAACTTCTATTATAACCTTGAAATGTGTGCATATGTTTTGAGTTTCAAATTCTCTTAAATGGCTACCTCTTCCATTATACCACACCTTCCATTCAATCTTTGTTTTGCATTAGATGTAGTTTCACTATTTTGATTTTCAGTTTTTGAATCATTTGTGGTTATGATCATATTTATTTCATTTATATCAACTCTGTGGGCTTAGCAGTACTCAGACATATAGTATACATTTTCTTATTTTGCATGAAATTATTGTTCTTATTATTAATGATAGTAGGTATTTTTGAATGCTTATTATATACCAAGTTGGATTTATTCATCACAGCAACCCTTTTAATTAGGTATTATTCTTTTAATAAAGATGAGCAAATTAGGATTTATAGAGATTTAAAATTTATGAAAGGTCAGTTAGCTAGTAAGTGGTAGAGCTCAGATTTAAACTAAGTCCATCTGACTGTAGAGTTCTCCTTAAACACGCTCTCTCTCTATTTTTAAAAAATTTTATTTATTTGAGAGAGACAGAGTAGCAATAGAGATAGAGCATAAGTGAGATCGAGAAGTAGGCTCCCCACTGAGCAGGGAGCTTAATGTCTAACTCAATCCCAGGATCCTAGAACCTGACCTGAGCCAAAGGCAGATGTTTGAGCCACCCAGGTGCCCCTTAAACACTCTTTTATGAAGATCTGTCAGCTTCTTGAGATATTACTAGTGAACAAGCTAAAAAGTTATTACTTTAGTTGGTTATAAAGTTTTAAAATATTGGGTACTTTAAACATTTAACGTGGTATCAGTAACTGCATGAACTTTCGTATATACTCACTGAATTTATTTTGATTTTATTTGAGGACATGGAAAATAGAAAAACTGGCAGAAAACTAAAGATCATTGTATGTCATATAATTTTCAAAAAGCATATTCTATAAACTAGACCAGTTTTCTTCATTTTGATCCCTGGCAAGATTAAAAGCAATGTCTGCAAGTATCTTAGGAGGAAGCAGTAATCACTCTGACAACGTATAAATTCACACAGAATAGAGTATGTCAAATACATTTTTTTGTATGTTGTTTTTAGGGTTATAGGCTAGAAGTTCAGTTCTCAAACTGTATGGTGAAGCAACCTAGAGCATCATAGTGCCTTGGATATTTTATAATTTTGAAGGAAGCACAACTATATCTTCTGGACAAAGCACAGATAACTACTCTTAAACAGTTTGGACCTAACTAATAAATGAAATTGCTAGGTATTTCTGTTGGCCTAGAGGCAGTATGAAAAAATTAATTAGATACCTAGTAGAGTAGATAAACCTCAGCAGTATATTATTTGTATTCATAGGATGCTAATTAATATTTTTATGTCATCCAAATAAAAAAATTTTAGAGGCTTGTCATCAAACTAATCTTACTTTTTAAGGTGGGCATAGAAAAAACATTTAAAGGATGCAGTCATTGTATTTCATACAGAAGATACTAAATGGAAAGAAATAGTAAATAGATTAGGTAAGGTAAGATTGATTAGGACACAAAGAAATCTCTGTAGACCATAGCTACAGTGAACTTGAATTGGATAGAATTTAACAGGAATAAATTTGATGTACTTTTGAGTCTGAAGAATTATCTTCCCCCCAAAATACATAGTTGAAAAGGTTTATAAATAACATGCATTAAAAAAAATAATAAACTAAATACCCTTCCTTTTCTCATGGATCAAATTATAGCCCCTAAATGGCCTACAATGTCTCATAGAGGCCTCTCTACTCTTTCTTATCTTGGTGCTTCTGCTTTCTATACTTCTAGGAGTGAAGAGATAAAAGACATTTTTTCCCCCATCTTATTCCTTTGCATCTGCTGCTTCCTCTGCGTAACATACTTTTGCCTCTGCCCACTTTGCCTGGCTAATGCCTGTTCATTATTCTGGCCTTGGTTTATGTTAACAGTTATTTATTAGCTCTATAAAATAAAATTGAGGACCTGCTTGAGGAATTCTGGCTTTTAATTTTGCCAGGTAAGTCCAATAAAAAAAAAGTTATCAGCCCTAATTCCATCCTTTGACAAAAGAATGGACTTTTTCCCTTTTGTTTTTTTAAGTAGCCTCTACATTCAGCATGGAGCCCGCTTGAGCTCATGACCCCTGAGATCGAGACCTGACTAGGAGTTGGAGGCTGGGGCGCCTGGGTGGCTTAGTTGGTTAAGCATCTGACTCTTGATTTTGGCTCCGGTCATGATCTCAGGGTTGTGAGATCAAGCCCTGTGTTGGGATCAGCACTCAACAAGGAATCTGCTCCAGATTCTCCCTCTCCCTCTGGCTCTCCCTGCTGCATTCACTCTTTCTCTGTCTTTGTCTCAAATAAAAATATTTTAAAAAAGACTCAGACACTTAAGTGACTGGGCCACCTAGGAGCTCCAAAGGAGTGGACATTTTATTTTATTATTTTTTTAAAGATTTTATTTATTTGACAGAGAGAGGTTACAAGTAGGCAGAGGGGCAGGCAGAGAGAGAGGGGGAATCAGGCTCCCTGCTGAGCAGAGAGCCCAATTCAGGGTTCCAGTCTTTTCTATTGTTTTTCTCTGCATTTATAAGGAGTTTGCAGGAGAGAAGCAGATCTTTGATACATGATTTAAACTTGCTTTTTTTTTTTTTTAAAGATTTTATTTATTTATTTGACAGAGAGAGAGAGAGACAGTGAGAGAGGGAACACAAGCAAAGGAAGGTGGGAGAGGGAGAAGCAGACTCCCCGCTGAGCAGGCAGCCAGATGTGATGCGGGGCTCCATTCCAGCACCCTGGGATCATGACCTGAGCCAAAAGCAGCCACTTAACTAAGCCACCCAGGGGCCCCCAACTTGATTCTTTTTCCTTAATTTAACCTATTGTGAATATGTGAATATATTCTCCACCAGGATCTGAACTTAAGAGAAATAAACTTGACTGCTCAGCATTAAATTATAAAATCAACACACTAAAAAAGAATAAAAGAAATAAGCTGTAAACCTAATGAGATGGAGTGGCTTGTTGACAAAGACAAGGTTTTTGTTGAGACCTGATCCCATTAACATGTACAAATAAAAAAATTAACTTATGAGGATGATAGTAAATGCAAAGGTAATGGTGAGAGAGATGAAGGGTGCCCCAAAAGCTCCCCTTTAGCTATCCAAGCAACGACCAAGGAAGGAATGCTCAATTCATCCTTAAGGCCTCTTCAAACAGGCTCATTTCTACTATAAAGAAGCATGTGTCCTGTTATGACAGCATTTCATAAGACCAACTAATTCAGGCTTAGAACAGCAGTAGTGACTAGCCAGTATTCATTCTCGGACCAGTGGTATTCTATCACTAAGTTTTCTATAGTTGTCAATAATATAAAGAAAAAAAAAAAGAATCCTATGTGAAAGGGAGATGACAAGGTACTTAGCTTCCAGTATTTTTAAAAATAGGAAATATGTAAGCAATCTTGAACTCAGCAATGGAAACAATATTAAAAGGGAACTTCTTGTTCCCTTTTAATATTTTAAAATATTTTAAAAACTAAATATTTAAAATGTTTAAATATTTATTTAAATATTTAAATATATTTAATAAATATTTAAATATTTTAAAAACTAAATGTTTTTGAGTAAAGCAAAACACTGAGGAGCAAAGTTAATAGCTTAAGTTTGAGGGAGTTATAAAAGTTGTTGATCCATGACAGTGGAAAAGGATTATAGCATATATGTAAATATGAGACAAAGAGGATTATGAAGCATGGGGTTAGGAGAATATCATACAAACAGCATAAAATTGTTTCCTTACCAATGATTACTAGTTATAAAAGATAAGGGTATTTATTTATCTATGTATATAAATAAATAAGTAAATAAATAAACCCTGTTATATATATAATATGTATATTTATATAAAATAGAAAAGCCTGGAACCTAGTATAATTATATTGTGCTATAAGAATATAAATACCTATAGGATTTTTTTTTTTTTTAAGATTTTGTTTTATTTTAGGGAGAACACAAGCAGCGGAGCGGCAAAGGGAGAGGGAAAAGTAGGCTATATCCCAGGACCCTGGGATCATGACCTGAGCTGAAAGCAGACAGTTAACCAACTGAGCCAACCAGGCACCCCTCACACAGGATTCTTGTGTTGGGTTTTTTAAAAAGATTTTATTTATTTATATGAGAGAAAGAGGAAGAACATGTAGCGGGTGGGTAGAGGGAGAGGAAGAAGCAGACTCCCCACTGAACAGGGAGCCCGACATGGGGCTCACTCAATGCCAAGATGCCAAGATTATGATCTGAGCAGGAGGCAGATACTTAACCAACTGAGCTACCCAGGTGCCCCTCACATAGGATTCTTAACCAAACATTCATATATCTTTTCTCTCCCTTTTGTTCATGGAAAGGTGAAACCCGAAGGAAAGTCACCAGTGGGTTTTCTGTCTTGTTTTTCTGTTTGCCAAAGTGATACAGGTTAGTTTCAAAAAAAGTATGAAGCATAAGGAGGGTGTTAGCAGGAATGGAAATCACTACTTATCTCTACAGAGATAGTTCCTGTGAAGAATTTGGTCTATTTTCTTTGCATTTTTTTCCTTAGTTAGTGGAGATAAAATCATATGTACAAATTTATATCTTTTTTTAAAATCTATTTTTTTTTAAAGATTTTTTTTTTTTTTTTAATTTGACAGAGAGAGATTACAAGTAGGCAGAGAGGCAGGCAGAGAGAGAGGAGGAAGCAGGCTCCCTGCTGAGCAGAGAGCCCGATGGGGGACTCGATCCCAGGACCCTGAGATCATGACCTGAGCCGAAGGCAGCGGCTTAAGCCACTGAGCCACCCAGGCGCCCCTTAAAATCTAATTTTATTTAACATTTTTACCATAATATTTTCCCATGCTAAATTGTTTTCAAGGGAATTTTGATGTCTCTGTAGGATTCCAGGGTCTGAATTATCATATTTTATGTAACCAGTCTCCTACTGTAATTATAATTTTTTAAAAAGATTTTATTTATTTATTTGACAGAGAGAGATCACAAGTAGGCAGAGAGGCAGGCAGAGGGAGAGGAAGAAGTAGGCTCCCTGCCGAGCAGAGAGCCGGATGCGGGACTCGATCCCAGGACCCTGAGATCATGACCTGAGCTGAAGGCAGAGGCTTAACCCACTGAGCCACCCATGTGCCCCTGTTTGTAATTTTTTATTTGTTTGAAATTTTTTTTGCCAAATTTTATTTTTTGTTATTTCTGTATAATAAAATCTTAGAAGGACAACTATTAGATTAAAGAAGTTGGTCAGTTATGTTCTTGGTGAAGATTCTAGAAAGAAGTATTAATATATTAATTAAACTTATTTAACTAAATGTATTTATTAACTAAATAGTACTGAATTTCTGTTTGGGAAAGTTGAACCAATTTATGTTCAATCTAACAGTATATGATAGTGCCCATTTTATTACATGCTGGCCAGTACCAGTAGCTTCTTAGGAGCTAAAGAAGTTTTTTTAAAAATACAAAGTTTGAAATTAAAGTAGTAGAGGAGATGAAGTTTTCCCTATATTCTATACTGGTTACGTAAAAGGATATTGATAAACTAGGTACTTCTAAGAATAGCGATTTATGAGGATGATGATGACAGTAATAAAAATGGAGTTAATATTCAGTTGGGCACTTTCTGCCAATACCAGTTTGAAGTAATTTACAAATATAGTCAATTCTCATTATTTGTGGAGTGTGTGTGTATGAATTTGACTACTTGCTATAATTTATATGTTAAGAAAAAAATTTATATGTAACCCCAGAATCAGTATTCCCAGTATTCCCCAGTCATTCATGGATTTTTACAGAGCAGCAAAAAAATTATGGTTGTCCAGTGCACATATTCCAATCTGAAAAGGCAATACTTTCTTGTTTCAGCACTTGCAAACAAATGTAGTTTTCGTGGTGTATTTATTACCAAAGTTTGCATTTTTGTGCATCATCTTGGTGATTTCACTGTTTAAAATGGCCCTCAAACAGCACTGAAGTACTGTCGGATGTTTCTAAGTGCAGGAATGCTGTGATGTACCTTATGGAGAAAATATTTGTGTCAAATAAGCTTTGCTCCAGTGTGAGATAGAGTTTAGTGGCTGAGAGTTCAGGGTGTATACATTAAATAAGGTGTCTTTAAATAGAAACATACATAAAACAATGTTATATATATCAGTCCATTGTGGAAGATGTTGTAACAAGAGGCCAGTAGGAACATAACTGTGTATTTTTTCCTATGGGTGGTAGTTTAGTATTGGCTAATTCATTGTTCATGGTGACCTTACAGAACATAACTACCGTGAATAATGGCAATTGACCATAGTATTAACTCATTTATTTATCACCAATGCCATGGGGCAGGTATTATAATTCTCCGTTTTACAGATTAAGAAATTGAGGCACTGCATAAACAAATGATTTGTTGAAGTCCACATAACTGTTAGTAAAACCAGGAGTTGAAATTGGACAGTTTGTTTCCAAAGCTCACTCGCTTCACTTGTGCAATATTGAATTTAGTGAGGATTAAAATAATTTATTAGGAAAATTAAAGAAGCTGGGAGAATTTAGCCACCATTAAAGAAAGCATGCTTAAAGGAGCAAGCCTAAAAAATTGGATAGCTTTTCATGTAAAAGAGAAATTAGACTTACTTATATTTCCGCCATGTAGAATTACTATGACTTGGAGAAGTCGAGGAACTGATTTTAGCCCAGTATTAGGGCTGTTGAATGGCCAGCCTATCATAGGATTTAATGAATATCCTCAAACTGAAACTATTAATCTAGAGATTTGAATGACCATGTGTCAGGAAATCCAGATGGGAATAGAGGAATGCTTTATTCAGCAAGAAGTTAGACTAGTTAATACTTAAAGTCTCCTCCAATTTAAATATTATGATTCTTTTGTCTTGTACTTTTTAGTGGCCATTAGCATTAAAGAACATTTTCCTCACACTGTAATGCAACTGGTTTTATTGTTATTTGTATGTCATTGTTTTTGCTGGTCAGTTCTTTTCCCTAATTCAAATTGAATCAGCAAATTGATATTTATGGTCAACTCACTCTTTCAGATTCTCTTTTCCTTATATTTTTGGATCATCCCTATTTGCCTGCTCCCCTCCTTATGGCTTTACCTATTTTTCCTCTTCCCTTATTATCAATAACTCTGGCCAGTCTGACTTCACGTGTATGTCTCTTAACATACCGCTTCAATTAGCTTTCTCTTTAAGACTTTTTTTGGAGCAGTTTTAGGTTTACAGCAAAACTGAGGGAGAATGTACAGAGATTTCCCATCTATTATCCCTGTCCCCACATTTACATAGCCTTCCCCCCCTATGAGCATCTTGGATCAGAGTGGTACACTGTTGTAGCTGATGATCTTAAATTCAGTTAGTTTTTTATTATTAGAGCCTCAGTCATGTAAGACCATTTTATAAAACTATTGACTACCTCTTAACACTTGTGTTTTACCTTTCCAAGTCTTTTTCTCTAGTGCATCATTTAATTTGTTTAAAGTTGATAGCAGTTCCATTCCATCAGATCAGCATTATGCCAGTTAAACAGAGGAAGAAGCTTAATGAATAAACCGCCTACATTCTTTTCTCATCTCATTAACTCTGTGCCACTCCAGCTCTTTTACCTTAAACCATACTGACTCATTTTTTTATTTCTCAGATTATTTCTTCTACGTGTATTGCTACTTATTTTTGTGTTGTTTTTACCCCTTAACCACTCAAAATCATCCCTCAAAATTTTTAAATATCCCTTACGCGTAAAAGATTTGAGCCATGGATGTGAAGTAACCTACCCAGATGTTGGTCCTTATTCATGCCTTTGTAATAAGAAAAGGAAAGGGAAGAACTTACTTCTCCCTGCCCCACCAAAGATAATTCCTTCTATTTAATGCATTTTAATGTCTCTATATTTTACTTTCCAAATTCCTAATTTCTTACTTTATAATTGTGGTTTGTATAGTATTTGTGTTACCATTACTTTATTATTAATTTAGACTACTGTTTTATTGATTTTAAGTGGAATAATTTTGGAACTCAAAAGATGGAGAAGACAGAATGTTTAATTTGTCTAAAATAGTATGTGCCTATGAGTTCCTAATGTGTAATGAAGAAAATGACCATTGAGTAAATTGACTATTTCTGGTTTCTCTCTGTGAATGTAGCATGGATAGTTTGTGCTAATAGTCTAGCAGTTTTATAGTTTTAGAGAGGAATAAGAATATGAGTAGTATGAGTTCTTATTTTGGTACATACAAAGTAGTAACAAATGTGAGAAATAAAGACAGTATATTTATAGGTTTTTAAGTGTTGTCAGGTGTCATAGAATCAATTAAAGATTTTGTCCTTTTATTCTTTTAATAAGGTTCATTGTTCTCATTTTTGTATATATTAAATCAAACTTGAATTTTTGGAACTCTGTTTATACATCTTTACATCTTCAAAGACAGATAAAATATTGGTAAATAGTTGACACTCAATATTTGTTTAATAAAAGCGAGGGGAAAAGAAAAAATGTTAAGCAAAAATCACTACAGGATTTAAGTTTGTGATTGAAAACAATGAGTTATGTAACCTACTTATTTAAACTAGCTTAGGAAAAGATTTTTCAGTGACTCTAAACCTATAAATCACATAAATAAATAGAATGGGAATACTTTATAGATTTGAATGGTATGAAAATCTATAAATCAAAACCATTATACATATGACCATGTTTTACTAAAATAATTCCATGCAACTATTGTATTAATGTGTCAGTTGGAGATTTAGAGTGACAAACATTGGACGTGGTATCAGGATGGGAAATGAAACATGTTTTACTTTTATTAAGGTTAGAGATGCATTCAGAATACAAAGCAGAGGGATCAGCAATTTTATTTAATTGTAAGTGATGCTGTAAACTTCCAGGACCCTACAAAAGAACCTTAACCAGTAGAAGTACAGCTTCAGTGTCTGAGTGTGTGAGTGTTCTTAAAGATTATGGGCCCTCTTCAGGCCAAGCCATATATAAAGGGACTATACCTGACTAGGACGCAGCCTTTTCTAGATATATCCAGGGAGATAAGTTGCATCCAGACTAGATATTAATCCCATAATTATGTGGTGCATAATATGACTACTAGAGGATAGCACATGTGCACTACAGAGGCATAATCAAATTCTCATTCATTATTCTTAATCTATTCAAACCTCTGTGGGTTATGTGAAGTACATTCCTGAATTTGGTAATGTGGAACTAGATTAAGAGTTAACTACCTACATATACCTGATAGTCATAATAAAAGGCTTTTAACCAGCTATAGAGATTACCTAACCCTAGAAGATGCCAGTGATGAAAATCAGGAAGTGTTTAAAACTATTGGAAGACAGAAAAGATATTACTTCATGTATTATTCAGAACATAACTTAGTTAAGGTCTTTTATTTTTTATTTTTTAATTTTTTTAATTCATTATCTTAGTTATGGTCTTAAAGAGAGGCTGTAGGTAGTTTGTGTGCCTTAGTAGCCAAAATATCAGTAGAAGCACAGTCAATCACTTGTTTATCTTTTTAACTACCTCCAGAATTAACTGCAGTTGATATTATGAGTTCTCTGATTATTGGGGCTACGTTTTATTTATTTTTGTATCTTTCAAAATATATAACAGGCATAATATATAAAAGGCAAAATATATATTAGGTACAGTAGAACAGGTACAATATATATTAGATGTTCAGTAAATGTTGTTTATATATATATTTTTTAAATTAAAACTTAAATTTTTAAAAATTAAAAATTATTTTAGAGAGGGAGCACATGCAAGCAGGGGTGGGAGGGGCAAGAGAATCTTTTTTTTTTATAAGATTTTATTTATTTATTTGACAGAGATCACAAGTAGGCAGAGAGGCAGACAGAGAGAGAGAGAGGAGGAAGCAGGCTCCCTGCAGAGCAGAGAGCCCAATGTGGGGCTCGATCCCAGGACCCTGGGATCATGACCTGAGCTGAAGGCAGAGGCTTTAAACCCACTGAGACATCCAGGTGCCCCAGCAGGCTCCAGACTTAGTGCGGAGCCCAACTCAGGCCTCGCTTTCACAACCCTGAGATCATGACCTGAGCTGAAATCAAGAGTTGATGCTTAACTGACAGAACCAGCTAGTCATCCTTGTATTTTTCATTTGTAGTCTAAGCTCAACATGTTTACATTCTTTTATAATTATGAGTGAAAGATACAGAAATATAACCTTTACATTTTACTTTTTAATAGTTATGATACTCCAGGAATTTAGACATTGGTTTTTACTGTGTTTTGAAAACTCACACAAACATTTTATTCATTTTTGAATTTGTATTTCATTTTTGAAATTGCTACTATACTGCTTTAATTTTAGTTCAGTGCTGTTTAAAGAAGGTTCTTAGATATATTTGGTACAGAGTTCTGCGATGAGTTTCACTACTTGGACGCTATGGAGATTCTTCTATAATTAAATATAGTCCAAAACAATTTTATGTGTTTATAAGTTGAATAGCGTAAGTAAATGTGAGAGAAGCCTTCTTGGTAAGATTTGGAACAGTAGTATAGATTTTACTTCTATTTAAAATAGTGAAGAGGGGTGCCTGTGTGGCTCAGTTGGGCATCTGCCTTCGGCTCAGGTCATGATCCCAGGGTCCTGGGATTGAGCCCCACATTGGGCTCCCTGCTCAGCAGGGAGCCTGCCTCTCCTTTTCCCACTCCCCTTGCTTGTATTCCCTCTCTCCCTGTCCTCTCTCTCTGTCAAGTAAATAAATCATTAAAAAAAAAAAAAAGCGAAGACTATGATTTAGGTAGTAGATAATAAAATATATAGCTATTTCATTACAGGGGAAGGTTTTATTTCTTGTTCTGCAACAAAGAAAACATTTAGAATAAGGCTAATTTTTAACTTTTAGAAATACTTAATGTTCAGAATTTCTGACTTTTGCTATTTGTCCAAATTACACAGGCAAAAGGGGCAGCTAGCTGTGGAAAGAGCTAAACAAGTGGAGGAGTTCCTACAGCGAAAGCGGGAAGCACGGCAAAATAAAGCTCGAGCTGAAGGACATATGGTATGATTTTTTTTTTTTTTTGAGATTTTGAACATATTAATATTCAAAGTGAAGGTCTGGAACAAGGTAGGTATAAATGAATTCTAAATCTTTACAAACATTTACTCTAAACTTTATAAACTTGTGATATATCTTAACCATATGTCTTCTGCCATATTCTTTATACCAAGGCGAAATTCTGTGGATGTTTTGGTTAATTAGGAGTAAGTTCATAGCTGTATTCTTCCTTTAAAAAGAGAAGTAGATTTAGCAACCTAGATATTTGTATTAAAACAAGTGAGTTTTTACATTGCTAGATTTTTTTTCAGACATGCTTTTGGTTTTAAATACTTTTAAGTAGCAAAGAATTTTGAAAGAAAACTGGGAAACAGTTTGATAAATGTGTATAACTGTATTATCTTCTCAAGTGCACATTAGAAGCAAAAGTATATTAAAACCCCCATTATGCCAGCTAACTTAATTAAGTCATGTACCCAAGAAAATATTAACAGTTTTTAGATCATTTTAGTAGTTAAAACTTAATAGTTTGACTTGTAGAGGTACACAAAGTGCCTTTTGACCTTTTGTCTACAGAACAATTGATGATTGTTTCTATCAGCTCACCACTCCGTGAAGAATCCTACTAACATAGAAAATAGGTCAATTATATGATACTATGTTTTGATTACATTTATAACTGCTGTAAATTCATAAGTGGTATCTTTGTGAGTTAATGTAATTATTTCAATTTAGGATATTTTTTTTGAAATAATATCATTGAAAGATTGCTTAGTTTTTTTTTAATGGTTATGCTTTGTATTTTAACACCTGAATTTGTTTTTCTAATCTTGGAATTAATCTCTATTTGTATCCTTCCTGTAGATGGTACAAGAGAACCTCCTGTGTTTTCTCTTACCCCATATCTCCAAAGTTAATAGCATTTGGAATTTTAGTTACAGATTTTAATTTAAAATATTTTAAAACAATTATTAGACTTGTCAGGATTTATATATTTCTTTCCTCATCATTACATTCTTTTCTGCCCTCACTTTATTTTTCTTTATGATGGAGAATATTCTCTGGCAATTCTTTTGGACAGAAACTTCCCAAGATATGTTGGGAATCTTCTTTATTTTGTCCTCATGCTTAAATGATAAGTTGTAGTGGTGGTCAGTTGGTGAATATGTTTAGCATTTGTATGTCTGAAAAATTATTCTGCCTTTTTTGAGAAACATTCTTGGTGAGTATAATATTATATGTTGAGATTTTTTTTCTTCAGTACTTTAAAGATGTTTCTCCAGTTATCTTTTGGCATGTCTGTTTCTGACAAGTTCACTGTCATTCTTATCTTTCTCCTGTATATGTAATATGTCTTTCTTCTCTACTGACTTTGAACATATCAATGGACACAATTTGGTTACAGTGTAGCCTTGTGTAGTTTTCTTCATGTTTATTTTGTTGGAATTCATTGAGTGTCTTGGATCTGTGGATTTATAATTTTCATCAAGTTTGGAAAAATTACATTTATTATTTATTCAAAAATATTTTTTCATTCTCTGTTTTTGATTCTGAGACTCTCAGTACCCATCCACTGGACCATGTGATGCTCTCTCAACAGCTCATTGAAGGTCTGTTCATTTTTTTCCCACTCTTTATTATATTTTTCATTTTAAATAGCTTTTATTTCAGTATCTTCAGGTTCATTAATCTTGTCTTCTGCTTTGTTTAATCTATAAATCCCATGCAGACATTTGTGGTTTCTTTTAATCTCAGAAAACTTTTTCATCTTAAATTAACATTTCTTATTTATTAAAGTTTATTTGGGTCATTTTTATATTTTCCATGTCTCTTTTTATAATGTTTATGCTTTTCTCTACATTCTTGAATTTCAATATAATAGCTGTTTTAATGACCTTCTGTAATAATTTTGTTATCTTTGTCATTTCTAATTGGTTTTTCTCCTCATTGGGGTCTTTTCCTGCTTCTTCACATACCTGGTAATTTGCTGGATGCCAAGGCATTGTGTGTGTGTGTGTGTGTAAAAATCTTGGATTTTTTCATATTTAAATATGATGGGGCTTTATTCAGGGATGCAGTTAAGTTACTAGGAAATAGTTTTTTGAATCTTTCAAAGTTTGCTTCTAAGATCTGCTGGGCAGATCCAGAACAGCCTTAAGTCTAGAACTAATTTGGCCCCATTGCTTCAAATACTGCTTCTCCTTTTTCTTGTAAGAGAATTCCTATTAGATGGATAGATTAGAACTTTCATCAAATGTGCTTTTCTCTGTACTTCTGTTTCACCTTTTGTCCCTTTCTCATCCTTTTTATCCCTTTTTCTCTTACTACTGTATTTTAGAAATATTCCTAGATCTGGTTTTTAGCTCACTAATATATTCTTAAGTATTATCTACTCTATAGTTCAGCCCACCTAATGAGTTTTTTCTTTTCATTTAGAAACTTGTGTTTTCATGTCCATGAACTGTAATTAGTTTTCCCCTAAATCTCCTTAATCATATTCTCATTTCTCTGATAATACTACAGTTATACAAAATCTTGTTTTTAGTTTGCTGTCATTAGTTTTCTCTGTTTTTGAGTTCTCTGTTTCACAGTGTTGGCGTTCATGAAATTCTTGGTGTTCTTGACAATATTCATATTTGGAGTACCTATTTTTTGCTCATTACCTTTGTTTGGTCTCCTGGTGAGATGGGAGAATGCTACTGACCTGTCTCCTACATAGTTTTTAGTGAGAGTAGGGAATGGATGGGACATGTATTGATAATCTGCCAGGCAAATTTATTTTCTGGGCTAAGGAGACTGTCATTCTTCTTCATTATAACCAGTCATTCAGAGGATTAGCCTGTCTTTTACCACTATGCGATCTCTGATCACTCCTATCTGAAGGTGACTGACTATTTTCTGGCTTGTGGAGATGAGTAATGCAATAGAGGTAACCTTCTTACTGCAACTACTGTTATCTGCTTCTAGACCTTCTCGTGTTTTTAGCTTCCAAGAATTCTGAGAGCATGCTTCATGTTGCTCATACCTTCTGTGATAGTATTCTATCTGACATGCTTTTGCTAATAAAGTTTCTCACTTAAAACTGATTTTGTGTTCTTTTCTTATTCTCTGGATTCCTTCTGTACTTGGAACTACCAAGACTTTTATTTGTTTTTGAGTCCTAATATATATTCACTTTAAACGGCTTTCTTCTAGGATTTTGCAAGAAGAGAAGCTATATTGTCATGCTGCCATCTTACAAACAGAATTTAGTATTTTTATCTTGTTAGCATTAAAAAAAAAATCCTTAGAGATGAGCAGTGCATTTTGACTGATTTTTTTTATGACCTTCAGATTCATTTTATTAAACTGTATAGAATTTCTTCATTCCTTAGATGACTAAATGTATACATAAAACTTTACCTTAGAAATATGTAAGAGTGAAGAATTTCTATTTTACTATTTTATATTTGGATATTGCCTCATATATTAAGTTTTTTATATCCACTAATTTAAAACCAAGGCAGTTAAAAATTTTGGGAGTAGTAGCTTAATTAATGAAATGTTACTTAATTAAAGCTTACTCACATATAGTTTGTCTCTAGAGTAATTTATCATCTTAAGATTGAATAATAATATATTAACTAGTAATGTGAGGCAGTAAATAGAGGTGAGAGCTAAAGTTAACTGTGGGGAAGGCCTACAGATTTTAAGTTTGAAATTAGAACTTTTTTATGATGAGATAGAGATACTATTTAAAATTTGCCTTTTTGTATTAGTTTTCTATTGCTGTGTAACAAATGACCATAAACTTAGTGGCTTAAAGCAATACAAGTTTATTATAGTTTCTGTGTGTCAGCAATTTGACCTGTTTTAACTGGATCCTCTGCTCATGGTCTCATAAAGCTGAAATCATGGTTCAGCCAGCTGTGTCCTTATCTGATGCTCAAGTAGGGCAAGATCTTCACTGCTTAGGGTGTTGGCAGGGTTCTTTTTCTTGCTGTAATAGGATTGAGGTCTTCATTGTCTGACTAGCTTTTGACCAGGAGTCAGTCTCAGTTCTAAAAGACCACTGTCAGGTCTTTGCCATGTGGCCCCCTTCATTTCCACAACAGATAATTTCTTGTGCATCAGACCCCTCCCATACTTCAAGTTCCTGACTGCTACTTCTACATCCAGCTGGAAAAAACTCTGATTTTAAAGAGCTCACGTGATATCACATCATACCTGTCAAAATGGGTAGTATCAAATAAGAAATAACAAGTGTTGATGAGGACATGATGGAGAGACCCCTTGTGCTGTGAGTAGTAATGTAAAGTGGTACGGCTACTGTGGAAAATAGTATGGAAGTTTCTCAGAAAATTAAAAATAGAAATATCAGCGGACTCAGCAATTCCATTTTTGGTTATTTACCCAAAATAAACAAAGGTACTAATTCAAAAAGATATATGCACTTCTGTGGTTATTGCAGCATTATTTACAAAAGCCAAGATATGGAAACCACATAAGTGTCCACTCATAGATGAATGAATAAAGAAGAGATTGTATGTACACACACACATGAACGTGCACACGTGCATGCGCACACAGACACACACACACACACACACACACACACACAGCAATACTACTCAGCCATGAAAAAGAATGAAATCTTAACATACATGACAACATAGTTAGACCTAGAAAATGTTATGCTAAGTGAAATAAGTCAGGGAAAGACAATAAACTAATAAACTGTATGACCTCATTTGTATATGGAATCAAAATCAAAGTAAGAAATAGATTCATAAATACAGAGAACGAATTGGTGGTTGCCAGAGGGGCTAAGAGTGAGAGGATGGACAAAATGGGTGAAGGGGATTACGTAGTACAAACTTACAGTAACAAAATAAATAAGTGATGGGGATGTAAACTATGGCATAGGATTTATAGTCAGTTATGTTGTAGTGACAGATGGTAACTAGACTTAACTATAGGATCATTTTGTAATGTAAATAGATGCTGAATCACTATATTGTACACCTGAAACTAATATAATATTGTATGTCAACAATACTTCAGTTTAAAGAAAAAAGAAATAGCTCACAAATATCTGCTGTCAATGAATAAATATGTAAACAAATGAATAAATGGTTCTTATGATTGGTCAGGCCCAGTGGATAATGTCTCTATTATAATGTCCGTCATCCCCTTTAACATCACCTAATTGCGTAGATAAAATCCATCATATACAAAGTGCTGGGAATTATGTAGCATTTATAAGTCTGGTGGAGCAGTAAAGGTAACAAGAAGCCTTGGAATTTTTAAAATTCTCCCTATCACACCCCCTTTGCCTATAATTTTAGAGACTATTTCTGGGGACAGTAGACTTGGGTATGTGAAGGAGCTCCTTTTTAGTACTGGCTTTATCAGCATGCTTGATAGGACAACATTCTACCCAGGTCTTCAAATAAGAACTTTCTTAAAAATTGGTTTTACTAATAGATGCAATTTAAATATAATGAAAGTTGTAAGTCTTACGTGTATATCACAATGAGTATGGACAAAGTAGTCATGTAACCACTGCCATAATCGTGGTATAACACCATCCCATCATCACTTAAGTTTTTTCATCTCACAATAAGAAAACAAAATTTGTAACTACATATGACTCATGTTAACCAAACTTCTTGTGATCATTATTTTTTCATATATACGTATATCAAGTCATTATGTTGTACAACTTAAATTAGTACAGTGTTATGTGGTATTTATATCTCATTAAAACTGGGAGGGGTGTTTGGTGTTCCTTTGCAGTCAGTCTGCTAACTATCAGAAACCACTGATGTGCTTCCTGTCAGTATAGTTTTGTCTTTTTTTTAAAATTAAAGATTTTAATTTATTTATTTGAGAGAGAGAGAATGAGCAGTGGGGACGGGAGGGGCAGGGGGGAAGAGAGATTGAGAGAGAGAAGCAGACTCACTGCTGAGCAGGAAGCCTGACACGGGAGTTGATCCCAGGACCTGGAGATCATGACCTGAGCTGAAGGCAGACACTCAACCGACTGAGCCACCCAGGCACCCCAGTTTTGTCTTTTTAAAAATCTTACGAGTAGGGGGCATCTGGATGGCTCAGTGGGAAGAGCATGTGACTCTTGATCTGGGTATCATGAGTTTGACTAAACCAACCAATAAACTGGTTGGTTGCAGAGGTTACTCAAATAAATAAAAATTTTTAGAAAGTAAAGATTTTATATTTATTTATCAATTATATACAATATATAGTTTTTTGAGGTTGATGTATATCAGTAGTTTGTTCTTTTTTTATTCCATATTAAGTCATATTCCATTGTATGGATATATCACAGTTTATTTATTCCTCGGTTAATCAACATTTGTTGTAGTTTCCAAAAGAGGGATGCTGTCAGTCCTGCTAGCAATCCTTTTATATCTTCGTGGTCAGTAGCCTCTCTCATTTTCCACAGTGGAAATTTTCTTCAATAATTTTCCCCTTATCTCTCTGTGAAGATAATCATTATTTCATCATTATTTCACAGAGAAAATTGGGCCTACAAGCCCCACATTTCCTCACATTTTCTGCCCCTGAACTTGTATATTTATAATGGCACCAAATTTTTGTTTTCTCTGGTCTCAGAGAAGAATAGGACTTCCTCTATTCAAAAGTAATTTCTTGCATTCCACCCTATTTGATAGTTATATTACTAATAATTGTTAACATCTCATTTATTGGGTACTTACTATATGTTAGTTGTTCTAAATTCTTATATTCTAATCTCACAACAGCTCCCGGAGGTAGATCCTGTTACATTCCTGTTTTATATCCTATGGAGGCATAAAAAATTTAACGGGTCAAGCTTTACAAGATACTAAATGATAGAATAAGTGTTTACATTTCTGTAGTCTGGGGGCACTTGGGTGACTCATTTGGTTGTCTTTCCTCCTCCCCTTTTCCCCCCCTCCCCCCCCCATCTCCTCCCCTTCTCTCCTTCCTCCCTCCCTCCCTCTTTCTTTCTTTTTCTCTTGATTTTATTTATTTGAGAGGGAGAGAGAGAAAGAGAGAGGCACATGAATAGAAGGAGCTGCAAAGAGAGAGGGACAAGCAGACTCCCCACCAAGCAGGGAGTCCAATATAGGGCTTGATCCCCAGACCCTGATATCATGACCTGAGCCAAAGTCAGACTTGCAACTGACAGAGCCACCAGGTATCCTAATTTTGGATCTTTCTAATTCATCCTTTACCACAATGATCTTTCCAAAGCAAAACTGAATGCATTGCTCATTTTCTTAAAGTTATTTAGTGATTCTGTATTGCCCAGAGGGTAAATTAAAACCTTTTTAGCTTAGCTGAAAACTTTCAGCCTTTGGCTTTCTTACTGCTGCTCTTGAGTTTCCTTTCTTACTTTCTTCACCTCTTAAATTTCAGCCATATCAAAGAAATTTTTTTTACCAGAAATCTCATCTCCCTTATCTTCTTGGAGAGAGAGTTCATGGTACCTTTCTATTGCCTTGTTGGCCTGGGGACTATTGCAGAGGATGTGGGGGAGGTTCAATGGGAAAGAATAAATTGTTTTTCTGCTTTGAGGGGGAAGATGATTAACTATAGAAATAATTACCATTGTTAATGTACAGTGTGTTATGAAGCTTACAAAAAGCTTCCTGATTATTTTGCCCTTCATTTATCTTCATAGGAACTTCAGAGTTTAGACATTGTATTCTCACCATAAGAAAGAGTATCAGCTCCAATAATTAGAGAAGCTTAGGGAGGAGAGAGTAGGAGAGGAGTATGGTAGACATCTCAAGGCGTACTTCAGAGTCTACCTAGAAAACACAATCAGAAATCTGTGGGAATACTCATCCATAGTGTTATGTGCTGTCACTCAACCTTGTGTCATGTAGGAAGACTACTTAGCCCAGTATTGTTGAAATTGGAAAAAGATCACCTAAAGTAAGTCTAACTAGAATAGTGATCCACATTGGGAGTAAAGAGTGAAAAAAGGGTTTGGTTGGGATTTTACCTTGAAAAATACAATTTAAAAATTATTTTGAGTATTATATGTAAATGAAGAATCACTAAATTCTGCTTCTGAAACCAGTATTATATGTTCACTAACTAGAATTTAAATAAAAACTTGAAACAAAACAATAAATAGAGCCTTGAAATACATTGAAGAAGCATGTGAAGAAATACTCTTACATCTCTGCGATGTTTAATCACATGCCTTTTGTTTTATCTATTCCATCTTGAGATATAATAAAAATTTATTTTTCTATAAAAATAAAAATTATTTTATCATATTCATCATAATTTTGTTATATTTAAGTCTACGCTAATTTGAAAGTAATTAATTTAGGGAGGATTGTAATTTTTCTGATAGAATTATATAATGAATACTGTATGTGTTTTATCAAATCCAAGATATAATTGTAAGGCATATTGTTGTTTTATATATGACTAACAGAAAAAAAGTGTTGCCAGTTTAACTGATATAATACTTTTTATGACTTAACTTTTATACTTGCTGAAATAACTTTTAGATTTATCTTTTTTAATTATATCATTCTTATAAATCCATAAAAAGGAAAATATGAATGAAATAGATTGATAAAGGTATTCATTCCTAAATCTACTTCACACTTATAATTTGACTTTCCAGTTACTGATTTAAAGATTTTACTTATTCATTTGTGAAAGAGAGAGAGAGACCACAAGCAGGGGGAGCAGCAGGCAGAGGGAGAAGCAGGCTCCCTGAAGAGCAAGGAGCCCAATGCAGGACTCCATCCCAGGACCCTGGGATCATAACCTGAGCTGAAGGCAGACACTTGACCAACTGAGCCACTCAGGCGTCCCACCATTTCTTTTTGAAATTAGGGTAATTGATGTTCATGTTTTCTCAAATAATATTATCCTCTATGGCACCAAGTGCATTGATATTTCAACACTTCCTTTCCTTTTTTTAAAAATTGTATTATGTTAGTCACCATAAGATATATCATCAGTTTTTGGTGCAGTGTTCCAAGATTCATTGTTTATGCACAACACCCAGTGCTCCATGAGATTTCAAAATTTCTGAAGAGTACTCCAGTGTTGGGGTGCCTGGGTGGCTTAGTTGGTTAAGCTGGCTGCCTTCGGCGTAGGTCATGATCCCAGGGTCCTGGGGTCGAGCTCCACATGGGCTCCCTGCTCATCAGGGAGCCTGCTTCTCCCTCTCCCTCTGCCTGCTGCTCTCCCTGCTTGTACTCACTCTCTCTCAAGTAAATAAAATCTTTAAGAAAAAAAAAAAGAGTACTCCAGTTTTGTCTCTTGCATTTTCTTTCAAGGAGTTAACACCAGTCTGCACGTTTTATTGTTAGCATTTTCTTGTTCTTAAAAGGAATCAGTGGAAAGTTTTCAACGACTAGCAGGGGTCATGTTTCCTTTTGAACAAGCCCATAAGTAATTTCTTATATCAAAACTTTAAGAGGTTACAGTTGTCCAGTTTTGTTTTGTTTTTAAGATTTTATTTATTTGTCAGAGAGAGAGAGGGAGAGAGAGCGAGCACAGGCAGACAGAATGGCAGGCAGAGGCAGAGGGAGAAGCCAGGCTCCCTGCTGAGCAAGGAGCCCGATGTGGGACTCGATTCCAGGACGCTGGGATCATGACCTGAGCTGAAGGCAGCTGCTTAACCAACTGAGCCACCCAGGTGTCCCCAGTTGTCCAGTTTTGACACCAAGAAAGATAAACTAACAAAATGTAGATATCACTCAAGCATAACATTTATGTTATAATTGATATCTGGCCAACAGTTGGTGAGATTATAAGAGTATAAGATGACATTGACTATAAGATGTACCTCACTTCAGAGATGTTAAAATGTTAAAAAATTATTCGGGCACCTGGGTGGCTCAGTGGGTTGGGCCACTGCCTTTGGCTCAGGTCATGATCTCAGGGTCCTGGGATCGAGTCCCGAGTTGGGCTTTCTGCTCAGCAGGGAGCCTGCTTCCTTTCCTCTCTCTCTGCCTGCCTCTCTGCCTCCTTGTGATCTCTCTCTGTCAAAAATAAATAAAATCTTTAAAAAAAAGAATTTTTAAAAATGGCTGAGACTTTGGCAGTTTTCTAAAGATCATTTCTTAATTTTTTAATAAAATATTTTGAGGAATCAACATTATAATTCTTTGCAGTTTTCTTTTATTCATTTTATTTGTCCTGTCATATGTAGAGATGATTTTGCATCTGATTTGAACAATTTACAATATCCACTGTCAACATCTTTATGACAACCTTCATCTTTGGCAAGATTTGCAATTTCTTTTGCCATTCATTTTGTATAACATCCAACAGTCAGGGAGAGATTGACCAACAAAGACCTTGATGTGATGAATGTGAATAGAAACTGGTGTTAAGTGGGGACGGAATAATACCTGGGAACTAATTTTATAGTAGTCATTTGGGCTGTGACTCTCTTTACTTCTCAGTTCAACATTATAAGTAGCTAAATCTTTATATAACTGTACCTAGAGCATAATACAATAATGAATATTTGTAATAACTCTGACTCTTCAAGAAAAAAATTAAAATCAGTAATTTAAGGCAGCATTATCTATTGATAAATATTAATAGTCATCATTTGTACAGTTTGAAAATGTATATACATTTATCCTGTGGTTTATCCTTATAACCACTCACAGAATCTCCATTTTGCTGATGAAGAGAAGCAGTTTAAAGAGGTTGTGACACATGCAGCAATATGTGTTTTCTAATACTTTTACAAATCACAATATAAATAAACCTAAATAGGTAAGATTAGGTTCTGAGTCTTAAAAATTAATCCTTTGGAATTGGAAAACTGCTATAAATTATTTGCTCAGTATGTTTTACTAAATGCTTTGGGAAATCACAATGAATTAAAACATTGTTTCTGTGGCAAAATGAAATTGAAGTCCCTGGCTTTAAGCATTTGGAACATAATTTCTAGGTTGAATTGAAATTTTACAGAAAATGTGGATTTCAAAGTAATTATATATGCTTGCATATGAATTCAAAATGTTCTCTGGGTCACTGGAATTTTCAAAAAATGAAAAATGAAATCTTCAAAAGTCAGGGAAACTAAAAAGGAAGACTCCAGACAAATGGTTTGCTTTCTTCTAAACAGTATGAATAAAAAGTAAGAGTCTAATCCTGACAATAATTCTTTAGGTAGGAATTATTATTCCAAAGTTACAGCTTTTGAAACCAGCTCAGAGTCCTTAGTACTCTGCATAAGATCACATAGAATGTAGAGATAGGATGTAAGCCCAGATGTGTGGCTTTGGAGATTATGCTTTTAGGTGTTTTACTATGCTCTTTGCTCCTTTTTAAATCTCATATTAGTATTTGCTTTCATTTAGGTAAAACTTGTAGACATAATTTTGTAGAGCAGGTATAGACAGGCTTTTTCTGTAAAGGAGCAAGTAGTAAATATTTCAGACTTTGCAGTCCATATTGTCTCCTATAAAACAAATGGATGTAGCTGTGTTCTAGAAAAACTGTGTTTACAAAAACAGGCAGCAATCTAGATGTGACCTGGGTATTACAGTTTGCTAATTCTTGTTAAAAAGTATCATAATAGCAAGTTAGTTATTTAATACTAAATTGTTTATTTAAAAAAATATTTCAGTTCTCTAAAAAGTATTCTCTTATCGTTCTAAAATAACATGTTTGGTACAAAGAAATGAATATATGTAAATTATGAAGCAAAATAATATACTCAGGAGGTCAGAGCACTGATAAGTTAGGTCTATATACTGCTCTCTAATCTAGGGATTGGCAAATGTTTTTCTGTAAAGGGCCAGATAGTAAATATTTTAGGCTTTATTAGCCATAAGGTCTCTGTCGTAACTGCAAACTGAATTATGGCACAAAACTAAATATAGACATTGTGTAAATGAATGAGTGTAGCTGAGTTCCAATAAGACTTTATTTATGGACACTGAAATTTGAATTTCTTATAAACCACATGTGGTCGTGAAATATTCTCTTCATTTTTTCCCACCATTTAAAAATGTGAAAAACCATTCTTAGCTTATGGACCATGCAAAAATAGTTGGCAGACTGGATTTAGCCTGTGATCTGTAGTTTGCAATCCTGTCCTAACCTTTTTTTCTGCCTTCTCCCAGAGGTGACCATTATCCTGAATTTTGAATTTATCATTACTGTGGATTTTTATTTTATTTTATTTTTTATTTTTTTTAAGATTTTATTTATTTATTTGACAGACAGAGAACACAAGTAGGCAGAGAGGCAGGCAGAGAGAGAGAGAAGCAGGCTCTGCACTGAGCAGAGAGCCCGATGCAGGGCTCGATCCCAGGACCCTGGGATCATGACCTGAGCCAAAGGCCGAGGCTTTAACCCACTGAGCCACCCAGGCGCCCCTACTGTGGATTTTTAAAAATGCTTTTCTCCACTTATGTATATACACCTACACAATGTCGTATCCTGTTTTATTTTTGAGCTTATAAAAATTATACTGTATATAGACTGGGACTTGTTTTTTTTTTCATTTAACATTTTTTTCCTGAAATTCATTCATGTAGTTGAATGTAGTTGTACAGTATCCTGTTGTGTGCATATTATCACAATTATTAATTCTCCTGACAATAGTATTTATTTAGTTGGGTTTGAGTTCTGCTTTGAACATTCTTTTACATGTTTCTTAGTGCACATGTGCAAGAATTTTTCTTGGTTATCAGTTTTCCTCTGTTGAGAAACTTAAAAAATCTGCTGGATTATTTCCTTTGAGAAATGTTACTTTCTTATTAACTCATATTAAGTCATTTGGAATTTACTTATACTAATGGAAAAATGCCTTAAAAATGTGCAGTTAAGTGTTACACCTTTCATTCATTCTTTCATTCATTTATGTAATATTACACAAACATTTATTGACCGTAGTATATTGGTTTTGTGCCAGCAAGAGAATGTAAGATAAGCAATAGTTATACCAACAAACAATAGCAGTGGCTGTTTACTGAAAGCTTAGTGTGCCAGGCATGATGTTAAATATTTTATATACATTATCTCTGTTAAAAATTAGTTTTCTATAACAAAATACCATAAACCAAGTGGCTTAAACAATAGAAACTTGTTATCTCACAGTTCTGGAGGGTAAAAAAGTCCAAGATCAACATGTCTGTAGGGTAGATTCCTTCTGAGGGCTGCAAGATAGAATCATTTGTGCCTATCTTCTGGTGGTTGCAATCTTTAGCATTCCTTGACCTTAGAATCATTATCCTGATGTCTGCCTGCATTTCACATAGTGTTCTCCCTGTATGTGAACCTGCTTCAAATTTCCCCTTTTTATAAGGACATCAGTTGTATTGTATTAGAACCCACTCTAATGATATCCTTTTAACTTGATTAAGAATCTATTTCTAAATAAGTTCAAATTCTAGGGTACTAGGGGTTAGGACTTCAACATACGGATTTCAGAAGAACACAGTTCAACCCATAATAGTCTCTTTTAGACTTTACAGCAGTCCCATGTAGCTGTTGAACCTTAATGATACTGGTTCTGTCATAGTGTATACTGTATTACAAAAACCCTAGCTACTAAAAAGTGACTTAGGCACAGTTCCAGAGTAAAATAGCATAAACCCTCCTTTGTCTGCTCCTCCCTTCTAGATAGAATTAAATACTCTGGAAACTAGTTAGCTTACAACGGTGGTAAGGATTCTGTATCCTGGAAAGAAGAAGAGGAGCTAACTAGAGACCTCAGGACTTAAGAAGTAGCAATGTGGTTTCCTGGGGTTTCTTTTTATCTCCCATATATTGTGGGCTGGGTGTTGGCCATGCTTGCCTCCCAGATCCACCATAGACAAAAAAAAAAGCTAAAACAAAAACCAAAAGGCTGCTCTCACTCCCCACATTACTGGGAAAGAGGAATCTCAGGATCTGCTACAGTAGGATCCTGTTGTAAACTGTGGGCAACAATGAAGCCTCAGGCTGCCCCAACCTCATTCTACAACTAGAGCATGGGCAGGTGACTTGGAGGGCAGTTTGACTCATCAGTGGCAAAAAAGCCTTGGACAGTCCCAGTTCCACTCAACAACTAGGACACTAGCAGGTGATTCGATCTATCCCCAACAGAGTAGCAGCCACAAGGCCTTTGTATCTCTGTGCCCTCCCCCTAGAAACATACACCCAGACAAGTGTCATCTGTCACCTACTCTCAGGAGATCTTCCAGTAATAGCAGGTGGCTTAGGGAGGCAACTTTCATTATCATAAGATAGCGCCAGGAGAGACTGAGCAGGAGTACCATCAACACCAGAACAATGAAGCATATTGGAATAATATTACAAGGGTTCAGGAAAGCAAACTGTCATTAGATATAAAGCCCACAAAAGTAGGCCAGAACCTAAATGCCAATCCTAAATGGAGCTATTGCCTACTAAAATTGAAGCTATTAAGAGTTTTTAAATAATTAAAATATTCAGAATATAATTTAAAAAATCTGTCATAACCAGGAACCAGGAAAATCACAACCTGAGTGAGTAAGGCCACAGCATTGCCACTGTTATCAAGATGAATTACATAATGGAATTATCTGAGAAAGATTTTAAAGCTGCTTCAAACAAATGCTTTAGCAAGCAATTAAAACTCTTTTGAATGAATTAAAAAAGGAAAATCTCAGTGAAGAAATAGAAGTTATAAAAAATAACCAAATGAAAATTATGTAATTGGAAAATACTATAATAACAAAAATTTTAAATTCACTGGGTAGATTCAGTGGTAGAGTGGAGATGACAGAAGAAAATTTTTCTGTCTTAGGGATCTGTGGAACAATAAGAAGAGATTTAACATTTGTATCATTGGAGCCCAAAGGATAAGAGAAAGAATGTGGGAGTGAGAAAATTATTTGAAGAAATAATAGCTGAAAACTTTATATATTTGGCAAGGGACATAAACCTACAGATGGAAGAAGCTGAGCAAATCCCCAACTAGAATAAACAAATCTTTCCCAAGCAATATTATTAAATTTCTGAAAGTAAAAGACAAAACAATTCTTTATTGAGAGAGAAATGACATACTACCTATAAAGCAGCACCAATTTGAATGATATCAGATCCCTCATCTGAAACCATGGAGTACGGAAGAAAATGACAGGATTTTTCAAGTGCTAAAGGAAAAGAACTGTCAATCCTGAATCCTTTATCTAATTAAACTGTCCTTCAAGGGGGAAATAAAGACATTCTCACGCAAAGTAAGCTAAAAGAATCTGTTGTTAGCAGAGCAAATAAAATTGCTAAGGACAAAGAGACAAAGACATTATGTAATAACAATAGAATCACTCCTGTAAGGAGTTACTGCAGTCGTAAGTGGGTATATGCCAACAATGGAGTTTCAAAATATATAAAGTGGAAACAGAGCTGAAAGGATAAATCAAATCCACAAGTATAGTTTGGGACTTCAGTACCCTACTTCTCAGTGATTGATAGAACTGCTAAACAGAAATTAGCAATGATATAGAATAGCTGAGCACCATCACAAGCTACCAAGTTCTATTTTATACTTGTAGAGCATTCAACCCAACAATAGCACAACATACTTTTTTTTCAAGTGGAAATAAGTTAGCATGCAAAGAGACATCACCAAGACAGACTATATGCTGGATCATAAAATCTCAAGGAATTCAGAAGAATCAAAATTTCCCAGTATAATCTTTGAACATCATGGAACCAAACTAGAAATCTATACTAGAAAGATGACAGGAAAATGTACAAACAATTGAAAATTAAAACACTTTTAACTAAGATGGGGTCAAATAGGAAATCTAGAAAGAAACTTAAAAATACATAGAACTGAATGAAAATAGACGCACAACATATTAAAATTTGTGAGATACAGCTAGAGCCCTGCTCTGAAGGAAATTTATAACACTAGATGCTTATATTGGAAAAGAAGAAAGGCTTCAAATCAGTCTTAAATTCCTATCTCAAGATGATGGAAAAAGAAGAGCAAAATAGACCCAAAGCAAACAGAATGGAGGAAATCATTATAAGTAGAAATCAATGAAATTGAAAATGGGAAAATTATTAAGAAATTTAATGAAACAGAAAACTGGTTCTTAGAAAAAAATTGAATGAAATTGATAATCTCTAGATTGACAATAAAAACAAAGATGACATAAATCACCAATATCAAGAATAAAACAAGGGATATGACTACAGATTTTGTAGTGAGTAACAGGGTAATAACAAGCACCTTGACACTCATAAATTCAACAACTTAAAAGAACTAATCAAGTCTTTGAAAACTACAGACTACCAAATTGGAATAGATACCTTAAGTAGCCCTGTAACTTAGTTTTTTTGGTTTTGTGGGGTTTTTTTTTTTAGATTTTATTTATTTACTTGTCAGCGAGAAAGCGAGCACAGGCAGGCAGAGGCAGAGGGCGAAGCAGGCTCCCTGCCGAGCAAGGAGCCCTATGTGGGACTCGATCACAAGACGCTGGGATCATGACCCAAGCCGAAGGCAGCTGCTTAACCGACTGAGCCACCCAGGCATGCCAGTCCTGTAACATTTAAAAATTGAATTTGTGATTTAAAAGGTATTAAAAAAAAAAAAAAGAAAGAAATCTTCAGCCCTACCTGGTTTCACTGGAGAATTTTGCCAAACAGTCAAAGAATTAACACCAGTTTGATACAATGATACAGTCTCTTGGGAAATAGAAACAGAAGGAATATTTCCGAACTCATTCTGAGGCCTGTATTACCCTTCCCAAGCTTGACAAAGCACAAAAAAGAAAAGTACAGACTAATGTATCTCATGAACCCAGGTGCAAAAATCTGTAATAAAATTTTAGTTATTCTAATCTAACATGACCAAGTAGCATTTAGTCTGGAAATGCAAATCATGTTTCAATATTAGAAAATCAGTGTAATCCACTGTATCAGGAGGCTGAAGAAGAAAAATCATATCAAATCAATTGATGCAGAAAATCTTTTGATAAAGTTGATGACTTAAACTGTCAGTAAACTAGAAATAAAGGGAAACACCCTCAACTTCATAATAGGCATCTACAAAAAACCCAAAAACCTTAAATCTAACTTCATATACATAGAAGACTAAATGCTCTCCCTCTACAGTAGGGAAAAAAAGAAGGATGTTTGCTCTCACCACTGGAATCACAATATTGTACTGGAAGTTCTAGTTCTAGTTACTAGTTCTAGTTACTGCAGTAAGGCAGGAAAGAGAAAAGGCATACAGAATTGAAAAGAAGGAAGTAATGAAATAATTGCTATTTCCAGTTAACGATTATTTGTTTAGAAAATCCCAAGAACTCTCTGAAAACTCTCTGGAACTAAAAAATGAGTTCATTATAGTTAGCAGGATACAAGATTCAACACAGAAAAATCAACTGAATTTCCATACATTGACAATAAACAAGTGTATAAAAATACAATACCATTTATTTCCAAAAACGAAAAAAAAATTAGTAAAACATGCAGTATTTATGCAATTAAAATGACAAAATGTTGATGAAATCAAAGAAGATCTAAATACTTAAAGAATCATACCATGTTCCATACCATGTTCATGAATTGGAAGACTCAATGTAGTAAAAATGGTAGGTTGTCCTAACCTGACCTTTGTTTAGTGCAATTCCTGGTAAAATCTCAGGAACATTTTTTATAGATACAGACAAACTTATTCTAAAATGTATATGGAAAGGGAAAGGTCTTAAAACAGCCAGAACTCATTTGAAGAATTAAGTGGTGCCCCGGATTGGAGTATCTTTAAAAAAAACAAAACAGGGACGCCTGGGTGGCTCAGTTGGTCCCAGCGTCCTGGGATCGAGTCCCACATCGGGCTCCTTGCTCCGCAGGAGCCTGCTTCTCCCTCTGACTCTTCCTTCCACTCTGTCTGCCTGTGCTTGCTCTCATTCACTCTCTCTCTGACAAATAAATAAATAAAATCTTTAAAAAAACAAAACAAAACAAAAAAAAACAAGTGATTAAAAACTAGATGCTGGTGATGATGTGAAGAAACTGAATTATCCATTGTTGGTAAGAATGTAAAGTGACACAGCCATTATGCAAAATAATTTGACAGTCCCTTTTAAAACTAAAAATGGATCTACCAAAGGTAATTCTACTCTTGCACCTATGTCCCAAAGAAAATAAAATGTATTTTCACTCAGAAATGTATACAAATGTTCTTAGCAACTTCTAACTCTTCATAGCCAAAAAGTTGAAACTGCCCAATGTCCTGCTGTAAGTGAATGAATGAGCAAATTATGGTATATCCATACCATGGGATATTAGCAGTGAAACAGAACAAACTATTGATTTATGCATCCAATACCTTGAATGGACTGCAAGGAATAATATGAAGTAAAAACAGTCCATCTCAAATGGATATGTACTGTTTGATTCCAATATGTAAATTTTGTGAAATGTAAAGATGAAGAACATATAAGTAGTTGATGAGTGTTGGGTAGGGAGTAGTGAATATGGCTGTAAAGTGTATAGTAATGGTACAATTGAGTATCTTGATTATGGTGATGGTTACATAAGGTTATATGTGTGACAAATTGCATTAATACAAATACACTATATGTCATGTATAATTGCTAGAATCAGTTTCCTGGCTGTGATAGCATACTATAGTTATGCAAGATGATAAACTTGTGAGAGGATGGATGCAGGGTCCATGAAAACTCCTTGCACATTTTACCTTTCTGTGAATCTATAATATTTCAAAATGAAATGTTAAAAAAAATTGCTTCACGGGGACCCCTTGTGGCTCAGTGGGTTAAAGCCTCTGCCTTCGGCTCAGGTCATGATCGTAGGGTCCTGGGATCGAGCCCCGCATCGGGCTCTCTGCTCCTCGGAGAGCCTGCTTCTTCCTCTCTCTCTGACTGCCTCTTTGCCTACTTGTGATCTGTCTGTCAAATAAATAAATAAAATCTTTTTAAAAAAATTGCTTCAAAGTAACTCAGATTTTCTACTTAAAGTTCTCAAATACTGTGAAAGAAAGATACAGTCTATAGTGATACTCAGTTCTCCTCCACCCACTCTTCTGTAACTGTAGATACTTCCATCATCTTTTCATAGTTCACCTTAAATCTTTGCCCAGTCTTGCCTATTTCTTGTTTTCCTTCACCTTCCTACTCTCTAACTCATATTTTAAAAGCTCAAGGAACTGATAAGCTAATGCCAAGACCCCTTTGAAGAGGGGAAGAAACTGAGTGGGCAGTAGCCTTTGGTCAGGCTCCAAGAAAAGACAGGCAGAGCACATTCATATAAAATATTTTTTGTTCTGATATACCCACAAAGTAGGTGATATTATTATGTCCAAACTTACAGCAAGTTTTAGTAATTTTGCTGAAGGTCAGCAATGGTTAGGTGACATTGACAAATGTGTGAACTGACAGAATTTGGAGTCTTTCATAGTCCATGTTCTTAACCATCATAAATACTGTCTGTCCACCATTATGATACTCTGATGTGCACTACTGCAGATGGTATATATAAAAATGGTAGGGCATGTCACACTTAACTGACTGGAGGAGGTATGAGCAAGGCTTGCTCCATGGGAGAAATGTTTGATTTGCATTTTGGAAGATGAGTAGAATTAGCCATTTTAAGAAGATGAGTGAAATCATGACATAGTCTATAAACCACATGTAGTCATCATGGCTAGAATGTAGGCATTGGCAGAGATGAGGATAGATGCAGCTAGATCACAAATGGCCTTATCTGCCATGCAGTGGAATAGAATGTATATGAATAATCTATATTCATATATTATGAAGATAATGGAAACCACTGGAAGGTTTATGTGGGCTTTGATGTGAAAGAAACTGTTAGAAGAGCTATTCTGCATTGTAGAGAATAGACGGGAGTGAAATAGACTAAGAGATGTAATGATAAATTAGGAAACTCTTGGAAAGTCAGAAGTCAAGAGAAGAGAGCATGAACTAAGGCAGAAACTGAAGGGGTAGTTAGACAGGAGGAGGTGGCTTAGTAATTTGATGGTCCTTTGTTTTTGGCAGGGTAGAGAAAGAGGCAAAGAAAACTCCCAGCTTGCTGCCTTGGGTGTCAGATTGTGATCAATAACTGAAGTAAGAAAAAAATTATATAGTAAAAAGGATGATGAAGTCAGGTTTATAAATTGTTTGAAGTAGCTTTGCTGCATAGTGAGTAGAGTTGTCCAGATGCTAGTTGAATATACACAGACATTCAAGAAAAAGGACTACAAGGCTGATTGAGATTTGGGAATCAGCAACATATGTTAAAGCCTAGGAATAAGAAGAGAAGGAGGACCAGAGAATGAACCTTGACAAAATATTGACATTAGTGATGAGCCAAGGAAGAGAAAAGCCAGGGGAAAATAGTGAGGATTGATTGGAAGAACCCAGGAGAGAGTGCTGTTATAAATATGAAAGAGAAGAGAGATTTGTTTTTAATGTGTGAATTATAGAACACTATTTGGTGGAATATTATGAATACTATATAGTCAGTTAATAATACTGTTTTTAAGGATATTGAATGTGAGGAGAGACTTGGAATATTACAATTAATTGATATGCTGATTAATATTAAGGTAAAATCAGAATAACTATAGTAAAATTCCAGTTTTGTAAAGATAAAATGTGTATGTATTTATACATATGAGGAAGAAGAAATTTGGAAGTAAATTAACTTTAGACTTTAGGTGCTTTGGGTTGTCAAATCGTGAATGATTTATAAGCTTTCTGCAGTGAACATATGCTTTTATGAGAGGAAAAAAATTCTTGTATGGATTCAAACTCATCTCCAGTGGAAATATTAATTAAAAATTTACTCAAAAGTGTCCATTTGAATTTTGAACTAGGAAGTCAGTGGTAACCTTGAAAATTTTCACAGTGGGATCAGAAACCAGATTGTGTTAGGTTAGAAAGTAAATAGGGGAAAAAATGTAAATAGGAAGCAGGAAAGTGGAGGTCATGAATATAAAAAAGTATGCTTTCAACAAGCTGATAAAAAGACATTAGATAGGAAAGTTAGACCCTGATGATTTTTTTTTTAAATTTTATTTATTTATTTGAAAGACAGAGATCACAAGTAGGCAGAGAGGCAGGCAGAGAGAGAGAGAGAGGGAAGCAGGCTTCCTGCGGAGCAGGGAGCCCGATGCGGGGCTCGATCCCAGGACCCTGAGATCATGACCCGAGCCAAAGGCAGCAGCCCAAACCACTGAGCCACCCAGGCGCCCCAGACCCTGATGATTTTTTTAAGGAGAAAATTTTACAGCATAGTTGTGTGCTGAAGGCAGAGAAAATGGATAGTTTGACAATCTCCTAACTTTTTGGAAGGATATTAATAATTTCTAATAAGGACATAATTCCATGTTTATGATAAGCTGTGTTTAAAAATGATACCAGTTTGTGATTGAATGTGATCATTTGCAGTATAGTAATAGGATATGCCCAAGTGTAGAGTTTGAGTTCAAATATTTAATATTGTGTCTGTGTATTTAGTATGTAAACAAATGTGTAGAAATGACCGGCCCTTTACAGAACAGAACTTGTATTTGGGTTTAGCTAACCTCCAAAGCAGTTTTAAAAAACTGATTACTTACATGACTAATAAAAACATAGCTGGTCTCTCATTTGAATAATTATATATGGGGTTTAATTGCTTCCTTCTGTTCTCAATGAATGTATTGGTTATACTGATGTAGGAAAATGCCAGGGTTTATCTAAGTTTATCCACTAGAAATGATCAGTGTTTGCCAAATGAAATAAAGTGGCAACTGGATATTCCTAGGTAAGATGCTAATGTAGCCTTAGTCATTCTTTAAACTTAGTACATTAAATGATGAACAGGGAATCCTGCAAAACCTGGCAGCTATGTATGGAGGCAGGTCCAGCTCTTCAAGAGGAGGGAAGCCAAGAAACAAAGAGGAAGAGGTATGCTTCCCGCATGTTCGCTACCTCCGTCACATAGCCATTTTTGAGTTTATTGCCTTCCTTTCTTGCATGGTTTAAATTCTTAACAATTATTTAAGGATTTTGTAAGTCTACAGGGACCTGTTAATATAATTTGACTGACATGCTGTGTCATAATTTTGCCCCATAACTGATATTTAGTATTCTGAGTTGATTTCTTTTCTTTTGATAAAAATAAAAATTTATAATTATGTGTTTCTTTTCAGAAATAAGTTGATCTAAATTAAACACTTGAAAGCTAATATTACGTTTCCATTAACCAGATTTTGAAACTTTTATTTCTTGTATTCAGATTAACACTTTTCTTTAAATTAAAAAATTTTTAGCAGTAAAAATATTGATAGTTTTTTCTTTAAATTAAACTGCTGTGTGTTTTTTTTCTCTCCTTGTAGGTTTATCTGGCAAGACTGAGGCAAATAAGACTGCAGAATTTCAATGAGCGCCAACAGATTAGAGCCAAACTTCGTGGTGAAAAGGCAGGTTGAATAATAATTTTTAAAAAGTAATTGAATGACATTATAATAGATTAAGATTAAAAATGTTATGCCACTGGGGCGCCTGGTGGCTCAGTTGGTTAAGCATCTGCCCTCGGCTCAGGTCATGATCCCACAGGCCTGGGATAGAGCCCCACATCAGGCTCCCTGCTCAGTGCGGAGTCTGCTTCTCCCTCTCTCTCTTCTCCCCACCTCCAACTTGTACATGCCCTCTCTCTCTCTCTCTCCTCTCTTTCTCTCACTCTGAAATAAATGAATAAAATCTTAAAAAAAAATTAAAAATGCTGTGCCATTAACATAAAAATCTGATGGAGTTAGAGTCAAAGATCAGAAAACTATACATAGGAATAAAATACATTTTAGTTGTGGGATTTAAAATTGATAAGACCATTTTTCCAGAGGAATTTTGAGAGGAAAATTAAAGTACTACCCATGGCCATTTTACATCATTCTATTTTTGTCTTTTTTTCCATTTATTGTCTGTAAGAGTTGGTAGTTGTGGATAATTCACTTGCAGTACTTGAGAGAAAATTAGTAGTGTTGAACAATATACCATTTTATATTTTTAGGTGTTAGTTTATTTGTATTATCTTCCACAGAGCTCTGCACTGAATTCAAGGCTCTGTCTTAAGAGGTTTGCTTATGTACTTACTTTGTAGAAAGAAGCTGATTATTCTGAAGGACAAGAAGGAAGTGAGGAGGCTGACATGCGGCGTAAAAAAGTTGAAGCATTTAAGGTATAAACTAGAAATATACAGTTTTCTTGGAGAAGATTGGGACTTAAGGTAGAAAATTGTGTTAAGTCTTGGGGCACCTGGGTGGTTCAGTGGGTTAAGCCTCTGCCTTCAGCTCAGGTCATGATCTCAGGGTCCTGGAATTGAACCCCGCATCAGGCTCTCTGCTCAGCAGGAAACCTGCTTCCTCCTCTCTCTCTGCCTGCCTCTCTGTCTACTTGTGATCTCTGTCTGTCAAATAAACAAATAAAATCTTAAAAAGGTAAAAGAAAATTGTATTAAGTCTTACATAGTTATTCTCTGTCTTAATTTTTCATTTCCCTTTATCCTTCACTGTTTGGTTTCTGAAAAACAGTGTCTTCCTCTCTCTTCGTATCCTGTATTTATGGAGAGTAATTTGATAAAATGACAGAAGAATATGAAACTATTACACAATCTTAAAAAGAAAAAATGGTAACCTTAAACATGAAAAATATTATTGTCTGTTTCTCTGAAGACAAATGATATCTGTAGTTTCCATGTGTAGTGGTTATCACGTTCACCTCACAAATGATATCTGTATATAACCATAGTTTAAAAGTTTTACATTTGATATTCCATTAGAATGAGAGATGGAGAGAAGTGAGTTGGGCGAAATTGGAGGGGGAGACAAGTCATGAATGACTGTGGACTCTGAGAGACAAACTGAGGGTTTTTTGGGGGTGGAGGGTGCGGTGAGCCTGGTGGTGGGTATTAAGGAGGGCATGAATTGCATGGAGCAGTGGGTATGGTGCATAAATAATGAATTTTGGAACACTGAAAAAAAATAAGTTTAATTTAAAAAATAAATAAATAAAAATACCATCATGCTGCACACTTTAAAAAAAATATATGCCTGTATTTATTTTTATTCAGCAAATACTTACTGAGCAGCTGCTGTGTGTTGAGCTCTGGTTTTAGTGCTAGGGATATAGAGTGAGCTTCTATTTTTACTCAAGAAATTCTCCCCCACCCCGAGAACTCTTCTTTTTTGGCAAAATAAGTAGATCGTTTTAGAGACCTCAAACAAAACAAAACGAAAAAACAACCTATGCCCTTCTTTTTGGTAACTAATTTTGTTGATTGTTTTTATTTTCAGGCCCAAGCAAGTGCACGTGCTGCTGTACTAAAAGAACAATTAGAACGAAAGAGAAAGGAAGCGTATGAGAGAGAAAAGAAAGTATGGGAAGAGCATGTAAGATTTAGCTCATATTCTTGATTGTGATCATGTTGATGTTCCTGTATCTCTTACTGGCTAATATGTCACCATTATAATTTTGTAATTCTTTCCCATTTTTTATTCTTATTCATTTCCCCCTCTCATCCTCACCTGGCTCTCCCTTTCTGTCTTTCTGATTTAAGGATGATCAATATGAAAGTTATTTTGGGGTTTGATTTGGGGTGAAAACCTAACTTATTCTAAGTGAATAAGTTCTAAAATAAGTTTTTATTATTGCCAAGTTCCTAATCAAAATCCTGGCATCACTTAATGGCTGTGCTTTCCTTCTGCCACTGATTTATAAATATATTTTATATATAACATATAGATTTATAATTTATATTATAATTATGTAAGATAATTATAAAAATATTTAAATTTATAGTATATTAATCTACCTTTATACCTTTATACATTATACTATATAATTAATATGAATTAATATACATTATTGACATAAATAGTAATATAAATACATATATTAAACTCTTATACAAGCTAGAGAATGAATCTATAGTACACATGCATCAAGCTCTCTTCTGCTCCATACTCTATCTGTTCTGCCACCACCTCACTGTGTTCGTAATTGTAGATTTAGAATATATTTAAAATTTTTAAAATTTAATTTTACATTAACAGTAAACATTTTAACAATGTTTATTCTTCTGATCCATGGGCATGGAATGTTTTTCCATCTTTTTGTGTCTTCAATTTCTTTCATGAATGTTCTGTAGTTCCTCGAGTACAGATCCTTTACCTCTTTGGTTAGGTATCTTATGATTCTTGGTGCTATAGTAAATGGAATCGATTCTCTAATTTTCCTTTCTATATTTTCATTGTTGGTGTATAAGAAAGCAGCTGATTTCTGTGCACTGATTTTGTATCCTGCCACATTACTGAATTGCTGTATGAGTTCTGGTAGTTTGGGGGTGGAGTCTTTTGGGTATCATGTCATCTGTGAAGAGAGAGTTTGACTTCTTCTTTGCCAATCTGAATACGTTTTTTTGTTGTCTGATTGCTGTTGCTAGGACTTCTAGTACTATGTTGAACAGCAGTGGTTAGAGTGGGCATCCTTGTTGTGTTTCTGATCTCAAAGGGAAGGTTGTCAGCTTTCCCCATTGAGAATGCTATTTGCTGTGGGTTTCTCATAGATAGATTTTATGAAGTTGAGGAATGTTCCCTCCATCCCTATACTGTGAAGAGTTTTAATGAGGAACGGATGCTGTATCTTGTCAAATGCTTTTTCTGCATCACTTGAGTAGACCATGTGGTTCTTCTCTCTTTGCTTATTGATTTGCAAATGTTGAACCATCCTTGCATCTCAGGGATAAATCCCACCTGGTCATGGTGGAAAATCTTCTTAATGTACTTTCTTAATGTACTGTTGGATCCTGTTAGCTAGGATCTTGTTGAGAAATTTGGCATCCATATTCATCAGATATTGGTCTGAAATTCTCCTTTTTGATGGGGTCTTTGCCTGGTTTGGGGATCAGGGGGTATGCTGGCTTCATGGAAAGAGTCTGGAAGTTTTCCTTCTGTTTCTATTTTTTGAAACAGCTTCAGGAGAATAGGTATTATTTCTTCTTTGAATTTTGTAGAATTACCCAGGGAATCTGCCAGGTCCTGGGCTCTTGTTTTTTGGGAGGTTTTTGATCACTGCTTCAATCTCCTTACTAGATAATGGTCTATGCAGGTTGTCAATTTCTTCCTGTTTCAGTCTTATAAATGTATAGGTTTCTAGGAATGCATCCATTTCTTCTAGGTTGCTTAGCTTATTAGCATATAACTGTTGATAATAATTTCTGATGATTGTTTCTGTTTCTTTGGTGTTAGTTGTGATCTCTCCCCTTTCATTCATAATTTTATTAATTTGGGTCCTCTCTCTTTTCTTTTGGATTCATTTGGCCTGTGGTTTATAGATCTCATTAATTCTTTCAAAGAACCAGCTTCTAGTTTCGTTGATATATTCTACTGTATCTCTAGTTTCTATCTCACTGATCTCTGCTCTAATCTTGATTATTTCCCTTCTTGTGCATAGGTTTGGCTTAATTTGTTGTTGGTTTCCCAGTTCTTTAAGGTGTAAAGAGAGCTGGTATATTCGGGATTTTTCAATCTTTTTGAGTGAGGCTTGGATGGCTATGTATTACCCCCTTAGGACCACCTTTGCTGTATCCCATAGGTTTTGGACTGATGTGTCTTCATTCTCATTGGTTTCCATGAATTGTTTAAGTTCTTCTTTGATTTCCTGGTTGATCCAAACATTCTTGAGCAGCTTGGTCTTTAGCTTCCCAGTGTTTGAATTCCTTCCAAACTCTTTCTTGTGGTTGAGTTCCAGTTTCAAAGCATTTTTGTCTGAGAATATGCAGGGAGTAATCTTAATCTTTTGGTATTGGTTGATCCCTGATTTGTGACCCAATATGTGGTCTACTCTGGAGAAAGTTCCATGTGCACTCAAGAAGAATGAGTATTCTGTTGTTTTAGGGTGGAATGTTCTTTATATATCTATGAGGTCCATCTGGTCCAATGTGTCATTCAAAGTTCTTGTTTCTTTATTGATTTTCTGCTTGGATGATCCATTTATTACTGAGAGTGGCGTGTTAAGATCCCTACAATTAACGTATTCATAACAATATGACTCTTTATTTTGATTAACAGTTGGCTTATGTAGTTGGCTGCTCCCATATTGGGGGCGTAAATATTTACAATTGTTAGATCTTCTTGGTGGATAGACTCTTTAAGAATGATGTAGTGTCCTTCTTTATCTCTGATTACAGTGTTTAGTTTAACATCTAATTTATCTGATATGAGAATTGCTACCTCAGCTCTCTTTTGAGGCCTGTTGCATGAAAGATGCTTCTCCTTCCCTTCACTTTCAGTCTGGATGTATCCTTAAGTTCAAAATGGGTCTCTTGTAGACAACCTGTGGACAGGCCCTGTCGTTTTATCCAATCTGCAACCCTGTGCTGTTTTGTGGGAGCATTTAGTCCATTCACGTTGAAATTTAATAGACATCATGTTGTCTGTGAAGTCCTTATTTCTATAGATTGTCTCGTAAATTTTTTTTTAAAGATTTTATTTATTTATTTGACAGAGAGAGATCACAAGTAGGCAGAGAGGCAGGCAGAGAGAGAGGAAGGGAAGCAGGCTCCCTGCTGAGCAGAGAGCCCGATGCGGGACTCGATCCCAGGACCCTGAGATCATGACCTGAGCCGAAGGCAGCGGCTTAACCCACTGAGCCACCCAGGCACCCCTGTCTCGTAAATTTTTGTTCTATGACACTGTTGGGTTCTTTCTTCTTCTATAGAACATGCCCCTTAATATTTCTTGTGGAGCCAGCTTGATGGTCACATACTGTTTTTAACCTCACCAGTCTTGGAAGCTTTTAATCTCTCCATCCATTTTGAATGTCAACCTTGTTGGATAAAGTATTCTTGGCTGCATGTTCTTCTCATTTAGAGCCCTAAATATATCTTTCCAGCCCTTTTTGGCTTGCCAGGTTTCTGTGGACAGGTTTGATGTTACTCTGATGGACCTTCCTCTGTATGTAAGGAATCTCTTCCCCCTAGCTGCCCTTAGGACCTCTTATCTAAAATTATGATTCATGAATTATGCAATCAAGTGTCTGGAGGTCTTTCTATATTCGTTGATCTTGGTGCCTCTAGGACATGATCATTTGTTCCATTCCCCAGGTCGGGGAAATTTTCATCCAGAATTTGTTCAACTATATCTTCTAGTCTTCTCTCTTTCTCCACCCCCTCAGGGATCTCCAAAATTCTGACGTTAGAACGTTTCATGGTGCCATTTATTTCCCTAATTCTGTTTTCATGGCTTCTAAGCTGTTTGTTCCAGGTCTTCTCCTGATCCTTTTTCTCTATCATTTTGTCCTCTAGGTCACTAATTCTATCTTCTACTTCGGTTACCCTAGCTGTTAGAGTTTTTAGGTTAGATTGGATCTCACTGATAGCATTTTTAACTTCTGTCATGTTGGCTCTCACTTCTGCCCATAGAGATTCTTTGTTGTCACAAATGGTTTTCTCCAACCTTGCCATTGCCTGGATAATTGTTACCATGAATTCCCTTTCCAACATACTGTTTATGTCCATATCCAGCAGTCCTGTGGGAGAAGGCACAGTCTCTGATTTTGTCTTTTGTGAGGTGTTCCTCCTCCTACTCATTTTGGTGGCAGCTCATTGGGGGATGTATAGCTGAATATATCAGCCACCATCCAGGCAAGGTGCATCCTCTCCACTGATGTCTTCTGCCACTGTACAATTCCAGAAGTGTATAATCTTACAGCTCAGGCTGATTTCCTGGGTGTTCAGAGTGTTCTGGTAGATATTTAGCTCACTTCAAGGGACTGGTTGAAACGGTGTCTCCTACTTTTCTGCCTTCTTGTCCTTCCTCCTTATTTTTAAATTTCTGTTAGAGTTTTCCCCTCATTTCCTTTTTACTCTTCTTTGTTTTCCTTAGTTGCTTGCTTTCTTTTTCTTTACCGGATACATTCCTGGTTAATTTTTGTCTCTTTCTCTCTCTCTCTCTTTTTTTTTTTTTCTTTTAAAATTCTCTTGGGGGGGGCACCTGGGTGATTCATTCATTTAAGCATCTGACTGACTCTGGATTTCTACTTAGATCATGGTCCCAGAGTCGTAAGCTCAAGCCCTTCCTTGGGCTCCTCACTCAGTGGGGAGTCTGCTTCTCTCTCTCTTTCTCTCCTTGTCCCCCCTCACTCTCTCCCTTTCTGTCTCTCAAATCAATAAATAAATCTTTAAAAGAAATTCTGTTGGAATTTTTGTCAGTATTACCTTAAATCCACAAATTAATTTATTCAGGAGCATGTTAAGTATCTACATTTTATTCATTATTTCTTTTATATCTCTTGCACAGTTTTGATCATTTTAAGGTCATACTTGTTATATTTCTTGTAAAGGTTATTTGTTAAACACTACCTAATTCTATTTCTGTTTTAAAAGGTTTTTTTTTCCCCTGCCAGAATATTGCTAATATGTGGAGAAATTGTTGGGTTTTAGCTTATACAATGTTTAATTTTTGGATTTTTAGTCTACAGCTATATCAATGGCAAGTAGTCATGATATATATCATAACAATAATTCCTATAGCTTTTTGTAGGCACATTATAACCACTGCACATATTGGGCTTTGTTTAATCTTTACAACTTTATAAAATAGATAGAAGGATAAAACAATTAGGTGAAGTCAAAATTCCAGTTAGTACAGAATAGTGATTTGAACCTAGGCCTGCCCAGTGTTGAAGTCTTTATTCTTTTTTTTTTTTTTTAAGACTTTATTTATTTATTTGAGAGAAAGAGAGTGAAAGAGAGCATGAGAGGGGGGAAGGTCAGATGGAGAAGTAGACCCCCCATGCAGCTGGGAGCCCCATGTGAGACTTGATCCCGGGACTCAAGGATCATGACCTGAGCCAAAGGCAGTTGCCCAACCAATTGAGCCACGCAGGCACCCGAAGTCTTTATTCTTATGCACTAACCCTAATTTCCCTTGCTTTCTTTAAGCTGTATCTTGTCTTACTGTTTTACTTTTATTACATTGGCCAGAACTTCTAGGACAACATTAAACAATAATAGGGATAGTATTTTGTTCCTTTTTTTTTTTTTTAAGATTTTATTTATTTATTTGTCAGAGAGAGAGAGAGAGAGAGAGAGCGAGCGCACACATAAGCAGGCAGAGTGGCAGGCAGAGGCAGAGAGAGAAGCAGGCTCTCTGGGGGGCAAGGAGCCCGATGCGGGACTCTGGGATCCCAGGACCCTGGGCTCTTGGCCTGAGCCGAGGGCAGTGGCTTAACTGACTGAGCCACCCAGGCGTCCTTTGTTCCTATTTTTAATGGAAATACTTTTGTCATTTTTCTGTTATATATGGTAAAATAATAAGGAGTATAGTTGTATCTCTAGGATTTAATAGTTTTTATCAGCGGTGTGTTTTGGAGTTTGATCACATGTCTTGTGTGTCTCTTCTTAATTCACCGCTTGAGTAACATATAGGGAGATTCTCTTCTTACCAGCTTCCTGATGAAAAAGAACCACTTAGCTATAAGAGAATGTGTGAAAGAGACAATTCCAGAAGTTAGAGTAAATTTAAGGATTGTTTGATAATTCCTTTTTGTTTTCTGTTCAAAGTAATTTCATTTAATAGCTGTTCTGATTTGTTCATCTTGTTAGTTACATTTTTCTCCTAAGTTTTAAAAGACTAGCAGTAGAGAAATCTCATCTCATTCCCCCTTTTTCTTTCCTGATATAACATGGACAAGTTTGAATGTGAAACTAACTGTGATAATATATTTCATCTTCCCCAAGAGTGTCTAGTAATTATCTCCTGGTCCATTGTCCAAAATTTACCTATCTTTATATTGCTATACTTTTTAAATATTTTAAACCTAGTGTTCCTTAATTCCCTTTTCCTCCCCCTTACTTCAGATGGAGTAACATGAATAGGGCAAGAGTATGAGATAATTACAGTGCTAACTCATCAGCTGTTCCTCAAGAGAAAGTTTCAACAACCAAATTTGTCAGAAGTAGAACTAATTCATCTTCATAGTCAGAACCAATGATTTTATTACCCAAGTCCCTTCAGGGTTACCTTAATCTGGAAAATAGTATGAGCCTACTTTTGGTGGTATATATATATATATACATCGATTGACTGATCTCTCAATCTATATATATAACAGGAACAATCTGCTTTTTTCTCTTGGTTTTATGTCTTCAACACAGGAAACAGGGACATTTCATCTTGTGCTCATTTGCACAGTGGGGTAGAGATTATATCAAGATGAATCCCTATGAACCTCCCTGTGTATTTTTTTTCAATCAGCTTTCTTCATGATAACCCTGCTGCTATCATCCTTGTGTTCAGCAATAATATTGCAGTTGCAAATTTTACGGACCATTAATTGCCCTTGCAGTTTTTAGTTTAGTCTTTAATAATGCATTCTAGCAGTTCATATACCACATGAAGATGATTGGGATAGTAATATATCCATTAAATATGATACACTTATGCTTACTGTAAATCAGCCTTATTTTTTAAATATGATCTATTTAAATTAGATGGGGCATCCACAATTTTGATAATAGCGGTCTGCATGGCTTTGATTATGTGATACCCTTTAGTCTTAGAGATGGAACAGCTACTCCATATCCTCTGCTATTGGTATGCATGCATGCATAGGCCTCTTAGCAGCAGGCTTATATAGCCAACTGCAAGTCTGTGCCAGCTATGTATATACCTTGTGATTTCCCCAGAGTAAAATGGAATGGCTGTGTCTTGGTTCATGTTGTGATTGGCACATGGGATACTGGAGTAGCACATTTATCAATGGGAAATGTTTCCTTTTCTCCGTCATGTAGGAACTGCTCATTTTAGTGATTCAGAATCTTATGCTTCCAAAGCCCAAGTTAATATAGCTCAGGGAACACAAAGCGGAGCTGTGTAATTATGTTTCTTTCCTGAAATCTGCTTTTTTGAGGGCAAAACACCTCTAGAGGTGTTTGTAGCCCACAAACACCTCTAAATGTGGTCTTAAGTACATCTTGTATAACAGTTTTCGAAAACACAGTTCCCCAAAAAGGCTTTCTTTTTATAGCTTATTTCCCATTGTCCTAACCATTCAACAAGATCATGACCACTGTCCAGGACTCAGTGTAAATATATGCTTGATCATTCAGTATCAGTATATCTATAGATTCAGTTGACTGTTTCATTTATTTCTTTTCCTTTTTTAAAAAAGATTTTTATTTATTTATTTGAGAGAAAGAACACTTGAGCATGAGTGAGGGGACAGAGGGAAAGGGAGGAGAAGTAGACTCCCCACTGAGCAGGGAGTCAACTTGGGGTTCAGTCCCAGGACTCCAAGATCATGACCTGAGCTGAAGACAGTTGCTTAACCAACCGAGCCACACAGGCGCCCCTTTTTTGTCTTCTTATTCTCATTGGTGCTTGACACTTCCATTGACATCCTTTAGTTACAGTTCTACAGTTCTAAATGGAGCTGTTTACTGTATTTTTAATCTAAATTATCATAGTGGGGTACCCAATCTGCATATTTCTTAGTATCAATTCAGGAAACATATCTGTGAAAATCTATTCTTTGGTTAGGTCAGAGACTATATTTTGAATATGCTGTGTTCCTTCTGCTGTGCATTTCACTCTTTGTTGTGTATCTTATTTCTATCATTGTCTCATTCTTTGGACCTGCCATATAGGCCTGTAAGGCTTCTGGTGGACCTACTCCCCATCTTTGACTACTTCAGATTGTTCTTATCCTTGGTCTTGCCACTGTTAGGGTGCATAATCAAAGGAGCGAGACTGATACAAAGTGAAGGTCAAGCAAAGCTTTATTTCGCGCCAAGCATCAAGAATCAAACTGACTGGTTGGGGCCGTCTCTTAGATAAAAGAGGCGACCCTTCCCAGCCTCACAGACTAACTTTTATAAAGGTAGTTGAGCCTGGCTATACACAGGTGGCCAATGAGATTGCAATACACAGAGAAAACTGCACAATCATGCTAGGTCTGCAACACACAGAGAAAACTGCATAGTCATGCTAAGGTACACACAGGTGGCCAATTGAATTTCAATTTACCCTAGTAGATATATGTGCCCCCACTGATTGGATGTCTTCACCTGGCCTGACCTGCCCTTATATCTAGGCTTTGCAAGTAAGTTCCCCTGGGAAGGGCAGGGTCAATCTAAGTTCATTGCATAAACACAAAATGACTCCCTCTGCTAAGTAGGCCCTTACACTCCCCCCTTTTCTTTGGAGATTAGTCAAATCCTTGACTTTTCAGATAGTTCTATGTTCTCCTGTTGTAAGGGGTTATATTGAGCATGTTAAGACTAAGTGTTTTTATCACTCTAATTTTGTTTTGTACAAATGACTTTAGGGCGTTTATAATGCAGGGACCAAAAAGTAACATTAGTGCACAGTCAGCTGATAAGTTAGCCATTCACTGCTTTGTATAACCTTTTCCATTTTCCTAATTCCGTTCGTCTAATTTTCCACCTATACTTTTTTTGTTTTATGAGGTGACTCAGAAGCTCTTACACAAACAGGTAACAATAGGAGCAACAATGAACTCATAGTCTTTTGAGTCTTAGCTTTAGTCCATGGTCAGTGGGGTCCATCGGCTGTGGCTTCCACCTCCAGGGGAGTGTCCTCGTCCTTAGCTCATTTGACGTGACCTGCGTGAATCCAGGCCCTGATGCCTTCTACTTTTACTGCTGTGGGGGCGGTCAGGATGACAGTAAACGGTCCCTTCCGGCGAGGCTCAAAGTTTCCCACTTGATGGCAGTGTATCCAAACCAAGTCCCTGGGTTGGTAAGGATGTGGTTCCACCTCCGTCTCCGTCTCAGTGTGGGCAGTTCGGATCCCTGGGTGAGCTCTTTTTAAGACAGACTGTAATGCCTGCAGTGACGGGAGTACAGACTGATCAGTCATTTCTGCTAGAGCAACCTTTTGTAGCCAAGGGCAGATCGGGGCGGGTGGGGGTTCTCCCGAACATTATTTCAAATGGGGTCACCTTGTTTAAGTAGGGTGTACATTGCACCCTGAGGAGGGCGAAAGGAACGAGATCCACCCATCTACTGCCAGTCTCCAGAATTAGCCTTGTCAAGGTCTTTTTAAGAGTTCAGTTCATTCTCTCTACTTGCTTGGAACTCTGGAGCCGGTAGGCACAATGTAGTTTCCAGTTAGTGCCCACAGCCTTGGCCAGTGCCTGTGAAACTGAACTCACAAATGCAGGGCCGTTGTCTGAGAGGCACGAGAGGGAGTTGTCACAAGCAGAGAGGCATGTTGTCATGAGAGGCAGCCCAAACCTAGGAATTATTTCTTCTAATAGCTTTTTGGCTACCACTCCTGCCATCTCATGTTTGGCGGAAAAGTTCTCTACCCAGCCTTAAAAGGTATCTACAAAAACTAACATATACTTGTGCCCATATTTTCTGGGTTTCATTTCTGTAAAATCTATTTCCCAATAAATACCTGGTTCCTTACCTCTTTATCTTTTCCCTCTTCCCATTCTAGTTCCTCCCACATCAACTGCCTGGCATTGAGCACATCTATCAACTACATCCTGAACCATATGCCCTTATTTAGAAACCTGGAACTGCTTGCCTATAAGTTCCTTGAGTTTGCGTGTCCCCAAATGAGTACCCTGATGTATCTGGTCTACTAACTTCTTATCTAGTCTCCGAGGAAGAATTAACTTTCCTGTTTTAGTCTTAGCCAAATCCCCTTCATAGTCTAATTTAGCCCATTTTTGTAAATACTTTAAATCTTCTTCTGAATAGTTTGGTTTTTCTGGTAGAGCTGGAGCTGGGAGTGTAACCAGCTCTTGCACTGTTTTTTGGGCTGCTTGCTTTGCACCTTGATCTTCTAACTGGTTTCCTTTTGAAATCAGATCAGTCCCCTTTTGGTGTCCTGGGCAATGCATAACGGCCACCTTTTTTGGGCCACCTCACCTGGAGGAGAGCCAGTATTTCTCCTCTGTTTTTAATTCCTTTTCCCTCTGCTGCTAATAGGCCCCTTTCTTTATAAATAGCCCCATGTATATGGAGAATAGCAATGGCGTACCTGTTGTCCGTATAGATGTTGGCAGTTTTACCTTTGGCCATCTGCAGTGCCTTGGTGAGTGCAATCAGCTCCACTTTTTGCACCGATGTTCCATGTGGCAGGGCTGCTGTTCAGTTCCTACTCAGGGGAAACCACCGCAGCCCCCGCATACCTCTTTCCATTGACCATGTAGCTACTCCCGTCTGTGAATAGAATCATCTCTGCATATGGAAGGAGAATGTCTCTGAGGTCTGACCTTACTCCTGTGACTTGGGTTAGGACTTCCCTACAGTTGTGTGGGTGGTCAGCCAGCTCCTCTGGCAGCAGCATGGCTGGATTTAGCACTCCCGGGGGCTAGAAGGTCACTCTTGGTTCGTTGAGGAGGGCCTGATACCCCGTCACTTAGGCGTTCATAATCCATCAGTCTGGTGGAGTCTGGAGAAGGCCCTCGATAGCGTGGGTGGTGGTCAAGATGAGATTTTGACCCAAAGTCAATTTACTTGCATCCTTGACCAGGAGGGCCTTGGCAGCAATTATGCGGAGGCAAGGGGGGAGCCCAGCCCCTACTGGGTCTTGCTAAGATAGGCTACTGGCCTTTGCCAAGGCCTCAGAGTCTAAGTCAAAACTCCTTTGGCCACTTTTGCTTTTTCATCCACATACAAGTGGAAGGGCTTGGCAACATCTGGGATGGCCAATGCTGGGGCACTCAGTAAGGCTGTTTGTAATTCCCAAAATGTTCCTTCTGCTTCAGCTGTCCAGTCTATCATAGTGAGCCCCCCTTTTGCCAGTTCGTAGAGAGGTCGGGCAATCTCCGCAAACAGTGGTATCCACAGCCTACAGTAGCCCACCATCCCAAGAAACTCCCTCACTTGTTGGGATGTGGTGGGGTGGGGGTATTGGGTGATCACCTGTTTCCTGGACTCAGGCAGTGAACGCACTTCCTCGTGGAGATCAAAGCCTAGATAAGTGGCATGGCTCTGACAGACCTGTGCTTTCTCTGCTGACACCCGATACCCTTTTTCCTGCAGGGTCTGTAAGAGAGCTCTTGTCCCCCACAAACATGACTCATAGTCCTCAGTGGCTGTTAGGAAGTCATCAACATACTGTCACAGTGACTCCCAGATTGGAGGTTCTGTACTCACGGAAATCCTCATGTAGGGCCTCATCGAAGATAATAGGTGAATTCTTGAATCCTTGGGGAAGTCTTGTCCAGGTGAGCTGGCCTTGGAATCCTTCCTGTGGGCTGGACCACTCAAAAGCAAAAAAGGGCTGAGATTCCCTTCCTAAAGATATGCAGAAAAGTGCATCCTTGAGATCTAAGATGGTATACACAGTTCTTTGGGGACCCAGGAGGGAGAGAAGGGTACAGGGGTTAGGAACCATTGGGTGGATATCTTCAACCCGTTTATTAACTTCCTGAACGGGTCGGTACTCCTCAGTCTTATACTTTTTGATGGGCAGCAAAGGTGTGTTCCATGGAGATATGCAAGGAACTAGGATCCCATCTCCTCAGAGGTGGTTAATGTGCTTTCTGATCCCTTCCTTTGCTTCTCACGGGAGGGAGTACTGCCAGACGTGAACAGCCATAGCCATCGTTTTTAATTGTACCACCACTGGAGGCTGTCCTTTGGCCAAGCCAGGGGGTTTCCCTTCTGCCCAGACTTTGGGAAACTCGACCTGTAGGGTTTGGAGAAGGCTCCCCCCAGCTTTGTCTCCTCTGGTTTTGAGACTGGCTCATAAAGAAGGTATTCATTTATTGCTGCCACAAACATCTGCACAATTGTCCATTTATGTCTTTTTATGCCATTTGCCCCTTGTACCCAGACTTCCTCTCCAGATAGTTTTCCCATAGGTTTCAGTTGATTTCCCCTCTACTTCAATTTTTACCTGAGGTTCAGGGAGGGGGCTCCGAACCATGGCCCCTTCAGTCTCTGGAGGCCAGTATAGCTGTCTTCCTTTTGGGGCACTCCCTGGCCCAATGTCCTTTTTCCTTACAGTAAGCACACTGATTTAATCTAAATCTTCCCGCCTGTCTTCTCTGTGCCTAGGCTTTTCCTTCCATTTACCATCCCTTCCCTGCCTCATGTAATGCCAAAAACTTCCTCCTGTGCATCCCTGTTGTTAAATATCTTTTCTGCTATTCTCTCTAACTCAGTCAGATTCTTCCCTTCAAATCCTTCAATTTTCTGAAGTTTTCTCCCTATATCTGAGGCTGACTGACTGGCAAAAGCAAGATTCACTGCCCTCTGATTTTCAGGCGCCTCAGGCGCCTCAGGCTTTAATAAGCCTTTCTAGGAAAGCTCCTGGAGACTCATTTTTACCTTGAGTCACCATACTAATTTTAGATAAATTTATGGGTCTCCTTGCAGCTGCACAGAGGCCTCCTCCTAGGGTCTGGCGGTAGAGGCGTAAGCTCTCCTTACCTTCATTGGAGTTTGGCTCCCAGTCTGGGGGTTCCCTTGGGCAGTAGTCCTCCATCCGCTGGGGATTGAGGTCCCTGCCAAGTCTCTCACTTATCACCTTATGGGTTGTCAAATGATGCGATCCCTCTCTTCTGCGTTAAAGAGAGCCATAAGGAGCTGTTGAATATCCACCCAGGTGGGCTGGTGGGTAAGAAAGTCTCCAAGAGCCTAATTAAATCCTGAGGGTGGACAGAAAAGGATTTGTGTTGGGCCTTCCAGTTACAGATGTCAGAAGAGGAGAAAGGGATATAGGTTAGATGGGGGCACCCTCTCCTGTCTGGTAGAACAACCTCATGGAGAGGCAGCATTGGCGAGGTAAAGGGAGGCAGAGGGGGATAGAGGAAAGGGGAAGGATCAGGGAGGTCTTTCTGCTTGGTGGTCCCATAGGTGGACCCCGACCGCGTATGAGGTGGAACTGTTAAGGGCGTCTCGGGATCGAGAGTCAGGTTTAGGGGACAGATAAGGGGGGCGTAATTCCACAACCTCCACATCCGACGGAGGTAGGATGGTCTTCTTCCCTGGTTCCCCCTCATCTTTCTGTTCTGGTTTTGCTAGTCTTACCTGCCTTAGAGGGAAAGAGATGGTTTCGTTAGCAGGGGGAAGGTGAGACTTGAGCCATCACGGTGGCTCTTCTATCATACATCGCCAGGCCATGATGTATGGTATTTGGTCTCAATGGAGACCGAAGACCTCACTATGGGTAGAGTAGATCTGAGCCAAGGCAAATGTTCCCTCCGGCGGCCACCCTGGGGAGAAAGTGGGCAGAGTGTTTTTAGTTTTCCCAGGTAAACCTTGTCACCTGACTGGGTGGCTTTACCTTGAAAATCCTTGAAATGCCGGAGAACAAGACTTAGGGGTGTCACAGGTCCTTTACTCCCCGCTTGCCCCATTTCTCCAAACACAATAAACAACACAACAGACAACAAAAAGACAAGACAAAGACAACTGCAGGCCCAGTGATCCTTGTCTAGAGTCTGCTGCTGGTGGGGACTTTCTCAGTTCCCTGCAAACACAACAAACAGCACGACAGACAACAAAAGGACAAAACAAAGACAACCGCAGGCCCAGCGGTCCTTACCCAGAACCTGCCACCGGTGGGGACTTTCATGATCTTTTGATTGCCTGGGGGACTCGAACCCCCTGACCGCCCAGGGGGACTCGAACCCCCCTACTGCCTAGGGGGACTCGAACCCCTTGTTGATTACCAGTGGAGATGGGGCATCCCTGCATCCACTCCAGCCCTGGGAAGCATGGCTGCGTCCAGCTTATCCCTGGTGGGCTATACCCTGGAGCTCTACAACCAGACAGACAGGATCCCGAGATCTTACCTCCGGAGACTTTTCCCAGAAATTCTAATGCTGGCTCAGTTCTCGTCGTTTGATCCCGGACGAGCCCCCAGTGTTAGGGTCCGTAATCGAAGGAGCGAGACTGATACAAAGCAAAAGTCAAGCAAAGCTTTATTTCGCACCAAACATCAAGAATCAAACCGACCAGTCGGGGGCATCTCTTACAAAGAGGCAACCCCTCTCAGCCTCACAGACTAACTATTATAGAAGTAGTTGAGCCTGGCTATACACAGGTGGCCAATGAGATTGCAATACACAGAGAAAACTGCAGTCATGCTAGGTTACACATGAGTGGCCAGTTGAATTTCAATTTATCCTAGTAGATATATGCGCCTCCACTGATTGGATGTCTTCCCCTGGCCTGACCCGCCTTTGTATCTAGGCTTTGCTAGTAAGTTCCTCTGGGAGGGGCAGGGTCAATCTTAGTTCACTGCGTAAACACAAAATGACTCCCTCTGGCTAAGTAGGCCCTTTCAGCCACATAATCTCATCCATTTAAGCAGACACATCATGAGATCAATTTGAATTATGCTCCCCGTTCCAAGTGTCACTGGACATTAACAGTGTTTTCAGAGAGGTCTGCAAGATAAGTTTTTTTGACATGAAAATTTTCAAGAACATCAGAGAATCAGGATTCCACTAAGGCTGAGGAACCCTATTTCACTGCTGCTCCTCTGATGCATTTAGTTAACTTTCCCTAAGCAGCAGCAACAGAAGTTTCACAGGTGGTTGTGGTAATGGTAGAGTAGGCAGAGGGAGAGGAACAGGGGAGCACCTCTGGAAGTGTGTTAGGTTTTATATGTCAACAAGTACATTTTATAAATTATGTCCAACATTGATTCCACTCTGAGCAGGTACTATACATTCTCATATAATACTTTTATTACTAGGCAGCTGTATATTAGCACAGTTCTGTTTCCTCAGATAGTCAATTGGAGCTTGGCTTCTCCTTCCAGAGGATGAACTAGGTAGACCTCACCCATCCAACCAATGCATTTTCAAGAGCATCCATATAGTTAAAATATAGTCCAGGAACACCCGCCCCCCCCCCCCGCCAAAGTCTTTGCTTTCTAAGCCTTTTAAACCAGTTTAAAGTTTTTTCTCTGTATGCATTTTCTCTGTTAATAGTGTATCTGTCTTGGATAGTTCTAAAGTGTGCACAAATGAAAGCTTTTATGATTTTATTATTGATAGAGAATACTAGTTCCTAGTATGGGACAACTTTATATTTCCTCAAGTTCTTTTAGAAGTATTTGTATGGTGGCAGCTTTAGATCATGGCAGTGTGCCTGACTTGTCAGGTCCAACAGGCAAGCAACCCATTTTCATTTGGGGGGATTATTGTGTGCTTTTTGGGTAAGACTCAAACAAGGTATTCTGGCTTCTCCTAGCTAAAAGATAGGCATGTCATCTAAAGTAGACCAAATGAATCATTTCCCAGGGCTTAAAGCTGGAGCATAATAGCAAAAGATTTGAAGTTTATTGAATCCAGTAAAAGAACATGATGAAACAAAGAATAAGTTTCGCTACTTAGGTTCATCCATGCAGCTACTCTTCTATTTGGAGGGCTTCCCTTTGCTTTTATAATCTTCCAGTTCTTTTCTCTCTTCTTCTTTACCCTTCCTCCCCTCCTTTCCTCCAGAATTAGTTTCTATTTTTTTTTTTTTCAACCAAAGGACCCTGATTTACCTTGTAAAATGCTTAGCCTGGCATCTGGTGAATAGTAACACAAATTCATTGGGAATTCTATGGCTCATGACATTTCAGAGTTATATATAGACGAGTGCTCAAACATTGGTTTACTGAATTCATTCTTGTGTCATGAGAAAAAAAATGAGTCTAAGAATCAGAATACTTGCTCTTTAGTCTCAGCTCTGCCAGTTAATTTGCCTTTTTGGAAAACTGACTTAATGTTTGTGGGCCTTTATTTCCTTATCTCCTAAATGAAAGGCTTGGTCTCTAATATTATTCTGTATAAGTTATTTAGAAAAATAGTCTTCATAAATTAAGTACTTAAAACTTTATCCATTCATCTATTGAAGGACATCTTGGCTCCTTCTACAGTTTCACTATTGTGGACATTGCTGCTATGAACACTGGGGTGCAGTGCTCCTTCTTTTCAGTACATCTGCATCTTTGGGGTAAATACCTAGTAGTGCAATTGCTGAGTCATAGGGTAGCTCTATTTTTAACATCTTGAGAAACCTCCATACTGTTTTCCAAAGTGGCTGCACCAGCTTGCATTCCCACCAACAGCGTAAGAGGGGTCTCCTTTCTCCACATCCTCACTAATATTTGTTGTTTCCTGTATTGTTAATTTTAGCCATTCTGATTGGTATAAGGTGGTATCTCAATGTGGTTTTGATTTGTATTTCCCTGATGGCTGGTAATGTTGAACATTTTTTCATATGTCTGTTAGCCGTTTGTATGTCTTCTTTGAAGAAGTGTCTCTTCATGTCTTCTGCCCATTTGTTGACTGGATTATTTGTTTCTTGGGGGTTGAGTTTGATAAGTTCTTTATAGATCTTGGATACTATCCCTTTAAGGACCACATATCTTTCAATGGATTATCAAAAATATCATTGATCTAACAATTGTAGAAATCATTGCCTCAATTATTCTGATTTTTTGGCATGTAAGACCCATTTTATGAAATTTTCTCTTTGACATATTTCAGTATAAAAATTATAGTACAACATAGGATTTTAAAATGAAAAATTATCAGGTGTTCATGTGTTGTGATAGTTTTTTCCCCCAAATAATATAGTATTGCTTTTCTCAGTTGGCATATATGCTCATATTCTGAGTGAAACGTAAGGAAGAAAGCTTTTTTTTTTTTTTAAGATTTTATTTATTTATTTGACAGACACACAAGTAGGCTGAGAGGCAGGCAGAGAGAGAGAGAGAGGAGGAAGCAGGCTGCCTGCTGAGCAGAGAGCCCAATGCGGAACTCCATCCCAGGACCCTGAGATCATGACGTGAGCCAAAGACAGAGGCTTAACCCACTGAGCCACCCAGGCACCCCAGGAAGAAAGCTTTTTAAGAGTAGCAATGCATTTAGGGGCTCCTGGGTGGCTCAGTCATTTAAGTGTCTGCCTTCAGCTTGGGTTCATGATCTCAGGGTTCTGGGATCCAGCCCCATCAGGTCCCTGCTTAGTGGGAAGCCTGCTTCTCCCTCTTGTACTCCCCCTGCTTGTGATCCCTCTCTCATTCTCTCTTTCTGTCAAATAAATAAATAAATAAATAAATAAATAGTTTTTTAAAAAGAGTAGCAATGCATTTAATAATTAAAATGAAATTAAAAACAATCAGGGAAAATATATATTGATTTGGTGAGATATTGTTTTTGAGTATGAAGAATTCCTTTTTCACTGCATTTATCTCTTTCCTTGTCTGTTTCATTTTTGTTTCTGTCTTTGTCCTATTCTTTGGATCTGCCATAAAGTTCTATAAGGCTTCCTTCCAGGGTAGAGAAATACTCTTCTGGCCACCTTGTTCTTATTTATAGACATTCTTATAAATACATTATAGCATTACCAGTTCATCAGAAAAAATACTTCTGTATTTTTAGTTCTTCAATGATGAGGTTTTAAGAGGTTAAATGGGAATTTAATAAAATTTAACACTGTAGTTTATTTAAGTTATATAAAATTATGTGTGAAATTGCTCTGTATTCAAAATATAGAATCAGGCCAATTTAAAATTTCCCCAACATAAAATCTTTAAGTCATTCAGAATTTAGAGGTGAAGTAGTATTTATATTTATGCTTCAAGAATAGGTAAACCGATAGTTTTATGTGTTTATAAACCTGGACTCACTGTTTGGTGAAATTTTGCCTTTTGTCATTTGGTGGCACTGCTGATTAATTTTTCAGGAAATTGAAACAGATACAATTGACAGATAAAATATAAGCAATTTTACAGTGATAATTAAAAACTTTTTGTGGTGATGTAAGTAGAAAAGTCTTGAATTTAGGAACTTAGTGAGAAAATGGCTGAGGAAAATAGCCCCTAAAGCAGTTTATTTTTTTTAACTTGCCTAATGAAACTTTCAAGTCATTGTTTTATTTTTGTTGCATTTTTTTTCTTACTTTGGATTTTGAAAAACTGTGCTTAACTAGATGTAACTAGGTAATAAATTTTAACCAAAAAATTTTTTGGGGGGGCTTTAATGTCTTTATCGTCTGTGAAACTTGGTTTTGTTATCTTAGTTTCATTTTTGTGTTTTCTGTCGCTGGATGAACTTCCTGAATTAAGAACTCAGTCTAGTGTTTTTTCTTTTGACAAATTAAAAATAAGTTATTCTGTCTCAAGATCTGGTTAACATTGAATAGCCTTAACATTCAGGTTATGAATAATATATCCATTATGTTTATATAGAAGGCCCAGCTCCTGTTGTACTAATCAGGTAGTGGTGTGTGTTACCTGGGCTTATAATGATGTTTCAACATCTCAGTAGTTACTCTGAATTACCTTTATATTTTTGTTAACTGACATAGTTTTGTTATTAAGTAATTGGAATACTTTGTAGGGCAGTCTGTTCTTTGGTTTAGAATTTATTATGTCTGACTTTTTCTGTGTGTTTATTATTTCGGGTCTTAGGATCTGTTTAGTTTAGTTGACCCACAGGAGAGACTAGTATATGTTTGTTACAAGCATTTACTGAAAGCTGCTAAAGGTCATTATTATCAAGGTAACATTAACTCTGTCTTACACATTGAATTAGATTGCCTGATTCAGATTGTCTGATTGTCAGGTTGTCTTAGATAATAGACTATATGCCAGTTATTAGCCATTTGAACAAAGCCAGTTTTTTTTATTTTGTCAGGGTCTAAAATCAGACTTTTAGTACTTAAGCCAAATAACCTTATTTAATAGAAACTAAATAAATCTTTACTGAAGTGTAATTACTACTGTTAGGAACACAACCGTCACTTTACATAAATTATCACATTTAATCCCTACAGTAAGGAGATAATGAGTGTAACATTCCCAATTTAAAGAGAAAAGGTTTGAAGTTCAAGGAGGATAAGAAACCATGAAAAATCACAGGACTAGTAAATGAGAGTTTGGTGATTTAAGTGTAGAACTGTCCCACTAGAACTATATTTTATGACCTCCTTAAACAATGAATGTCTGTTCAAACTGGCTGCCCTGCAAAGGCCACTCTTATCATCTCCCTTATTGGCTTTATACAGTTCTTTCTCTCTCTCTCTCTCTCTCTCTCTTTTTTTTGTTTATTTTTCTTCCAGATTATTTAACACACATCTATCTACTTTTATTTCTCTGTAACATACTGATCCATTTATGTTTCCCTTTCTCTTATAATTTATAGTCCTTAGAAAGAAAGCATTATATGATCCATTTTGTTTTTGTCTTTTGTTTGTTAGAAAATTATTGCAGTTAGTTCTGGTCTGCAGTATATTAGTTTTTTCCCCCTAATTTTACTGAGATATAGTTGTCAAACAATATTGTGTAAGTATAAGGTACATAACATGATGATTTGATATATGTATATATTCTGAAACGGTTACCACAGTAAGTCTAGTTAATACATCTGTCACGTCACATAGTTGCCATGTATCATTTCAATTTGGATGTCCATTATATGGCACTGTACTCAGCACTTAAAACATCTTTGAATATGTTGGTTAATTTTTATCAAATATTGAATATTTTTCTCTCAAAAAATCACATCAGATTTCTGATTTCTGCTATTTTGATAAATAAATCTGATGTGAATTTTGAAATAGCAGAAATCAGGGTGCCTGGGTGGCTCAGTCAGTTAAGTGACTAACTCTTAATTTCAGCTCAGGTCATGATCTCAGGGTTATAAGATGGAGCCCTGTGTCAGTTTCCACGCTGGGCGTGGTCTTCTTAAGATTATCTCTCTATTAAGATTATCTCTCTGTCCCTACCTTTATGCTTGAACGCATGCAAACTCACTCTTTCTCTCTCTCTCAAAAAAAAAAAAAAAATAGAAATCATTTCATTAAGTGAATTTAAACATTCACTTGACTATACTGTGGATAAATAGGATATGTGGTTAGAGAAGTATTTATTGGCTTAAATAAAATGATGAGTTTGTACATCCAAATTAATCTGTTCCCTTCAAAATAATCATCTAATCTAGAGAAATAACATACTTTTCTAAGAATGCTGCTATTTTTTCAGAACCAAGTGGAACTTGTCTTTATTTTCTTAGAATTTATGGTACCTTTTTTGAATATCCTGTATGAAATAAGACCATCTTAAAGTTTCAGAATACTCTTATCTCTTTTAAGGAGATAATACTTGTGTTAGCTTTAGATTTCTTAAGTTATAAAACATCTTAAGTAATAGTATACTTTTTCAGCAGTGCTAAACTATGGATTAGAGCAATGTTTCTGCAGTGTTTCTGTCTTTTTTAATATATAAAGGATTTTTTTAGAGTAGTTTTTGGTTCACATCACAATTGAGAGGATGATAGAGACTTCTTATACATCCCCTGCCCCGACATATGTATAGCCTCTCCCATTAATCAGCATCCTTCACCAGAGTTGTACATTGTTACAATTGATGAACCTATGTTTACATATCATCTTTCAAAATCTGTAGTTTATTTTAAAGCTCACTCTTGGCCTTGTACATTCTGTAGGCTTGGACAAATGTATGATGACATGTACCCATCATTATGATATCATATGGAGTATTTTCACTCTCCTAAAATTCTCTGGGCTTTGCCTGTTCATTCCTCCTACCACTCCTCTGCCAACCTCTGGCAACAACTGATCTTTTTACTGTTTTTTTCTTAAAAGATTTTATTTATTATTTGAAAGAGAGAGAAAGAGCGAGAACACGTGCATGAGCCTGGGTAGGGGCAGAGGGAGTGAGAAACAGACCTCTCACTGAGCATGGAGCCCAACATTGGGGCTTAATCCCAGGATTCTGAGATCATGACATGAGCCGAAGTTAGACAATTAACCAACTGAGCCACTCATGTGCCCCCACTGATCTTTTTATTGTGTCCACATTTTTGCCTATTCTGGATGTCATATGGTTGGAATCATACAGTTGTTAGGGTCCGTAATCAAAGGAGCAAGACTGATACAAAGTGAAGGTCAAGCAAAGCTTTATTTCGTGCCAAGCATCCAGAATCCAGTCAGGGCCATCTCTTGCAAAGAGGCGACCCCTCCCAGCCTCACAGAGGTAATTTTATAGAGGTAGTTTAGCCGGGCTATACACAGGTGGCCAATGAGATTGCAATACACAGAGAAAACTGCACAGTCATGCTAGGTCTGCCACACTCAGAAAAAAACTGCTAGGTAACACACAGGTGGCCAATTGAATTTCAATTTACCCTAGTAGATATATGTGTGCCCCACTGATTGGATGTCTTCACCTAGCCTGACCCGCCCTTGTATCTAGGCTTTGCAAGTAAGTTCCTCTGGGAGGGGCAGGGTCAATTTAAGTTTACCGCATAAACACAAAATGACTCCCTCTGGCCAACCAGGCTCTTACGCAGTAGATAGCCTTTTCAGATTGACTTCTTTTGTTTAGTAATATGCATTTAAGATTCCTCTATGACATTGCATGACTTGATAGCTCCTTTCTTTTTAGCACTGAATAATATTCCATGTATGTACCAGTTTTTAAAAAATCTATTTAGTTACTGAAGGACATCTTGGTTGCTTCTAAATTTTGGTAATTGTGAATAAAATTGCTATAAATATCTGTGTACAGGTTTTTGTGTGAACATAAGTTTTCAGCTTCTTTGGGTAAATACCAAGGAGTGTGATTGCTGGGTTACATGGTTTACATTTGTGTAACTTTGTAAGAAACTGCCAAATTGTTTTCCAAACCACTATACCATTTGACTTACCATCAGATATGAATGAGAATTTTGGTTGCGCCACATCCTCAGCAGCATTTGGTGCATCAGTGGTTTGGATTTTAGTCATTGTAGTAGATGTGGTAGTATCACATTATTTTTATTTGCAGTTCTCAAATGACATATGATGTGGAGCATTTTTTCATATGCCTAATTGCTGTTCGCATATGTCTTTGGTGAGGTGTCTGTTCAGTTAGTTTTGTTAATTGGGTGGTTTGCCTTTTTTTTATGGTTGAGTTTTAAGAGCTCTTTGTATGTATTGGTTAACGGTACTTTAAGTCTTTATGTGTTTTGCAAACATTTTCTCCCAGACTGTCTTTTTTTTTTTTTTTTTTTTTAAGATTTTATTTACTTATTTGACAGAGAAAGAGATCACAAGTAGGCAGAGAGGCAGGAAGAGAGAGAGGGGGAGGCAGGCTCCCTCCTGAACAGAGAGCATGATGCAGGGCTCAATCCCAGGACCCTGGGATCATGACCTGAGCTGAAAGCAGAGGCTCTAACCCACTGAGCCACCCAGGCACCCCCCAGACTGTGTCTTGTCTTATTCTCTCACCAGTGTCTTTCACAGAGGAAAAGTTTTGAATTTTGGTGAAGTCCAGCTTATTAATTCTGTCTTTCATGATTGTACCTTTTTTTTTTTTAATATTTTATTTATTTGACAGACAGAGATCACATGTAGGCAGAGAGAGAGAGGAGGAAGCAGGCTCCCTGCAGAGCAGAGAGCCCGATGAGGGGCTCGATCCCAGGACCCTGGGATCATGACCTGAGCTGAAGGCAGAGGCTTTAACCCACTGAGCCACCCACGTGCCCCTCATGATTGTACCTTTGATGTAGTATCTAAAAAGTCTTGCCAAATCCAAAATCATCTGGGTTTTCTCCTTTGTTGCCTTCTGGGACTTTTATAGTTTTGCATTTTATGTTTAGGTCTATAATGAATTTTGAGTTAATTTTTGTGAAAGGTGTAAAATCTCTGTTTAGATCTCCCACCCCTTTTTTTGGCCTGGGATGTCTAGGTGTTTGATCACCATTTGTTGTAAAGACTATTCTTTCTCCATTGAGTTGCCTTTGCTCCTTTGATAAAGATCATTTGACTGTATTTGTGTGAGTCTGTTTCTGAGCTATATTCTGTTCTGTTGGTTTATTTGTCTGTTAATCACCAGTGCCACACTGCCTTGATTACTGTAGCTTTATAGTAAGACTTGAAGAAGTTGCATAGAAATCCTTGAACTTTGTTCTTCACTATTGTGTTCGTTACCACCATCTTCTTTTGAACAACATGGATATTAGTATAAAATGAGAGTCCTGGGGCACCTGGGTGGCTCAGTGGGTTAAAGCCTCTGCCTTCAGCTCAGGTCATGATCTCAGGGTCCTGGGATCGAGCCCCACATCGGGCTCTCTGCTCTGCAGGGAGCCTGCTTCCTCCTCTTTCTCTCTGCTGGCCTCTCTGCCTACTTGTGATCTCTGTCTGTCAAATAAATGAATAAAATCTTAAAAAAAAAATGAGAGTCCTGAAGATTAGATATTATAATTATCTTGCTAACTTATAAATACAAGATGTTCAGTAAATGTTGCATTTGAAATGTGTAGAAATTTTTGTTTACTGTTTTGAAGGAGAGAACGAAGTAGTGAGCAGACTTGCTGCCATGTTACTGTGAGCATATCTGTGAATGCCATTTCCTTATATTATTGATGGTTCAGTATCTTAGTTCATTCATATTGTTTAGAGTCTAAATGGTAAGATAAAAATGAATTATATCTTATATGTTTATAATAAGTGCTGTTTTTGGTGAAGTTAAAATCTTGTTACTTGCACCTTTCATTTCTTGCATTCTTCCAATATGTTGACATTCCTATAATGAGGATTCTTATGTCGGGTGATCTTCAAACTTCAAGAAGATTGTACTGAACTTTTAGAATTTGCACAAGAATTTCTCTTTGAAGTGTGAGATTAATAAGTAAAATACTTTTCCCATCAAGTGTTGTAGTGAATTAAAATTTAATGTCTTTTACAAGTCAGGATTTTTTTAAAGGTTATTTTTATTAAACACTGTTAATGCAATGGAAAGGAGTTATGTAGTACTACATGAGATTTATTATTTTACATCTGAGGCCAGAGATGTTTCTTTCTCTTCTGATCTTTCCTCAGACTTAGCACATTGTCTTTTACAATAAAAATTGAGAAATGAGGGGCGCCTGGGTGGCTCAATGGTTTAAAGCCTCTGCCTTCAGCTCAGGTCATGATCCCAGGCGGGGAGCCTGCTTCCCTTCCTCTCCCTCTCTTTGCCTGCTTCTCTGCCTACTTGTGATCTCTCTCTGTCAAATAAATAAATAAAATCTTTTAAAAAAAATTGAGAAATGAAAAAAGCTATACTTTTAGAGAGAGTGGATAAACAGTGATCTTATATTTTTACTTTTTTAAATTTTTATCTCTTTATACAACTATACATTTGCAATTGTATTTAAATTCTTTATTATAGTTGGTGGCTAAAGGAGTAAAGAATTCTGATATGTCTCCACCTTTGGGACAACATGAAACAGGTGGTTCTCCATCAAAGCAACAGATGAGATCTGTTATTTCTGTGACTTCAGCTTTGAAAGAAGTGGGTTTGGTAAGTTTCTTAAATTTACAACTCCTCAAAGTGAAAGTTTATTAGAAGGATTAAATTTAATGAAGTTACATTAATTCATAATGTATTGAATTTTTCTAGGGAAAATAAAATAGCTTAGGATTTTTTTGTATGGTTTACTGTGAGTGTTAGAGCCTCACTGCTCATAAGTTTATATATAGGACCATCTAGTACATAAAAATAGATTTATCTGATTGTCTCTCATTTTTACTTTAAAAGAATATTTAACAAATAGAATATATATAGAAATGTACAGAATATAATGCAACAAACATTTTTATACCCCAGCTCTCACAATTAACAAAGATTCCTTTTTTTTTTAAACAAATGTTCATTTTTTATTTAAATAATGTCTCTTTGGTACTTTAATTAATTAACTTTAGGAATAAAGTCCAAGACATGTTTATATTTATTTTTAAATTTTTGGCACAACAGATGTTGGAAGATTTAATATAATTACACTTAATCCATCAATTTTTTCTTTTACCTTCTACAAATGACTATCATGCTATATGAATACGGAAACAAAGAATTTGGGGCAAGTAAAAAGTTTAAACTTAGAAGTATGTGTCAGGTGTTCATTTAAAACGTGAATACTTAGGGCGCCTGGGTGGCTCAATGGGTTAAGCCTCTGCCTTCGGCTCAGGTCATGATCTCAGGGTCCTGGGATCGAGCCCCACATTGGGCTCTCGCTTGGCAGGGAGCCTGCTACCCCCCCCTGCCACCCCCCCTACCCTCCGCCTACTTGTGATCTTTCTCTCTGTCAAATAAATAAATAAAAATCTTTAAAAAAAAAAAGAAAAGAAAAGAAAACTCTGTGCTGAGATTAAAGGAAATGGGCTCTTCATAGGGAATTTCAGCCTAGAATTTAACACAACGGGGAGGAAAAGTCTACTGAATTATATAACACATTAACCCTATTTTCTCTTTTCTTTTTTATTGTCTTTGCCTTTTAATTGCTGAGTTTCATTAAGTTTTTGCAGACAACACTGATGTTACTGATACACCAATTTTTTTTTTTTATGGCCTTTGTGTTTTTCTTGAAAATAAGATTGAGTAGGAAAATTCAAGTTTCTTGGTCACTCTCAAGAACTTCATATACAAACTATTGTTCTTCCAGTAGGTTTAGTCTCTTTTTCTTTCTGATAACGGTTTTGCGTGTGCTGCATTGTTCACTTCAACTTTAGATACCACTGTGTGTTTTCCTTCCTGGTACCCAGTCTCACATCTCAACTAGCTGTTCATCTCTCTGGTTGTAGCGACTGCTAATTCCTGACTACTTTATTGGGTAAAATGCTCTTTGTCTCATTTACATGTATTACTTTAAAACTGACTACTCTACTCTTTTGTATTTTCCTCAAATATTATAAAATTTGAAGTAATCTGTATAATGAAATGGTTTTTCTTTATGTGTTGTCTTGGTAAATACTGCTTATTTAAAACTTCGAAAAATGTTCTTTCTTTGCTTCTTTCAGATACTTTTGCTTTCATAACTTTCATAACTACTTCTTTTCATGTGTTTAAAAATTCTCATTGGTCTAGATCACTATGATTATACTAATCAAAAGACAGACTTTATATTATTGTTGGTATAAAGGACTCAGAACTTATTTTTATTATTCTCTTTGCTTATGGAGAGAAGCTAATTCTCAATTATGTTTGGTAGTATGGCTTTATAGGAATATATATACATGAAACATAAAGGCAGCTTCAAAATAACACAGCTTAGCCTGACTTACTTTATCCACCAAAACTCCCTAGCTTTGATTAAAAGAGTATATGAGTAATCAGTTGGTTAGGCATCTGACTCTTGATTTCAGCTTAGGTCATGATCTCAGGATGGTGAGATTAAGCCCTGCATTGGGCTGTGTACTGTATGTGGAACCTGCTTAAGATTTTCTCTCCCCTTCTTCCCCTTCCCCTCCCTTGAGTCTCACACTTAAAAAAAAGTGAGAGCACAGTCTCTCACTTAAAAAAAAAAAAGACGGGGCAGTTAATTTTTTTTTTATTTCTACCATTGAAATAAAATTACCAAATTACCAAAAAAAAAGATGTCAAAAAGTAAGAAGATGTAGATAAATATGTATGTGATCAGTAGTCTAAAAATAAGATCAATAATTGAGAATTGGTCCTCCTTCTATTAAATCTATTACCTGATTATATGTAACTATTTCTCATTTCTGATAATGAAGGAAGCTATGTTAACAATTTACAGGGATAAAAAAAAAATTGACAAGGAGCAACTAATGAAAAACAAAAAGTAATAAAAATATGTAAGTTTTTAAGGTAGACATTTAAAATAACATTCCTTACTCTGTAACTATCTATATTTATAGGACAGAAGTTTAACTGATACCCAGGAAATCTCAGAAGACATGCAGAAGACTAACAATGCTATTTCAGTAAGTACAGTTTTCAAATTCTCATTTTACTTAATTGTATAAATATTAAAATATAACACTTTAACTGTTTCAGAGTAAGCGAGAAATACTACGTAGATTAAATCAAAATCTTAAAGCTCAAGAAGATGAAAAAGAAAAACAATGTCACTCTGATATGTGTGAGATAGTTGTTAATGCGGATGCCAAAGAGCATGAAAAAGAAAAATCGGTTTCATCTGATCGCAAGAAATGGGAGGCTGGAGGTCAACTTGTCATTCCTTTGGATGAGTTAGCACTGGACACATCCTTCTCTGCTACTGAAAGTATGTATAAAATGTTGATATTCTATGATGGTCTAGCACACATGTAAACTTGTAGACTGGATGCTTGGAAAGAAAGAACACTTAGAAGGATTGAGAGAGGCTGGCAAAATTTCTTTGTATATGAAAAGTGGAGAAAACTATTCAGCCTTAAGAATAGCAAGGATTTTTTATTACACTAGTATGTGGTATGAGAGTGGGAACTAATGATAAATATTTAAATTATATTACTTTAACTCTTTCTACCAATTGTATTACTTTAATCTGTTTGAGAATGAAAGTAGCAAACTTTAACAGAATCTCAGGTCTCTTTGGTATGTAGCCAGGGGTATGGAAAAGATCTCATTTAATGATTTATTTATTCAGCAATAATTATTGAGCAACAGTTTTCATGCATTGTCCAAGCCACAGAGAGAGATACAATAATAAATGCAAGCATGTGCTTTTTGGAGCTTACATTCTGAAAGGGCAAGTCTGATTGTCAACCAACTAAATACAGTTTTAAGTAATTTTTAAAGGACTGTTTTCATAGAATTCTTTCTTGCATTCGAGAAAAGCTCAAAGACTCTAACCTGTGGTGTCTTTTCTTTTATTTACTTATTCAGCAGTTCTTTTTAGTCCCATTAAATGCCACACATTCCTCAGCAATGAAGATACAATAATGGTTAAGACATAATCCCTCGCCTTAAGGAGCTTAGGTTCTGGTTGAATGAGAGACAAGATAGAGGCAATTGTAATTGATAAGGAATATACTAGAAATTATCATAGCCTGCTGTAAGAATATGTATTAGGACATGTATCAGTCTTAGGGAAGCCAAGGAAATGCTTTCTGGAAAAAGGGATTAGCCGAGGAATAAGTAGTTAACTAAACCAAAATCCAAGCCAAGTGTTTTAGGCATAGAATAACCAGGACCAAGGTGAGAGAGTGTGTAAAATTCAGGGAACTTGGTATAATTCAGAATGGATGGCTAAAATTCAGAAGTTAAGACAAAGAATGGCAAGTAAAAAGCCTTCAAGGAGGTAAGCAGGGCCAGATCATGAAGGGTACTATACACTGGCTCTCTGAAACAGTATGAATTTACTCTGAGTGCAGAGTGCAGTCTTTGAAACAAGGGTTAGAAAATGTTATCTGTGAATACCAGATAGTAATTTTAGGTTTCGCAGGCCATAGGACTCTTGTTGGAATTTCTCTAATATAGTGTGAAAGTAACAATAGACAATATGCAAATGTATTAGCATGGCTGTGTTTCCAGTAAAATTTTATTTAGGGGTATTGAAATTTGAATTTCTTAAAATTTTCTTTAATGTCTTCTATTTCTTTTTTCAGACTGTTTTTCATTGCTATAAAGAGCATTCATGATTGTTTCCTGGAAAATTTTTATAATAACTTTAAAAATCTTTGTTAGATAATTCCATTATCTGTGTTATATTTGTGTTGATTATTAATCAGTAGCCATCTCCCATGAGATAATCCTCTGTCTTCTCTCATGGGAGTTGTGCTGCATGTTTTGTGTTCCCTATCATGTAGCACATATTTTATGCATAAAAGTGGTCATTAATTACATAAACATGGTGATAAACACAACTGATGTTGTGAGATCTCTCAGGTGATGGGGTTGTAAATGATTTAGAACACCTCTGAGACAATAAACTCACACCAGTGTGACAGGTTGGGATAAAGGCAAAGGTAGAGAGATGCAAGTAAGTTTTATATAAGATGAAAAAATTCCTGCCATATTTTTTTCCTGCCATATTTTCTTAAAAACTAGGAGGAAAGGTTATATGCAGATGAGAAACACAAGAATTGGTAATTTTGAATGATTAGATAGGCCTATCTCAGACAAATAAGATGAGGACATTTGAGACACCTCATTACCTTATTAAAAGCACTTTTATGTGGAAAGTTAGCATGAGACTAATACTGTTATAATGAACAATACTTCCTTTCATGAGTTCAAAAATCGTGTTTAACCTAAATATGCAATATATTTATGTGATGTTTTTACATAGTATAAACAATGTATAAAATTTCTCTCCACTTCACCTTATATTCCATTTCCATCCTTGTTACCAGGTAACCACTGAGATAGTTCATTGTTTATCCCTCTGAGCTCCTTTGTGTGTGTGTGTATCTGAATAAAGACACATATCTTTTTTTTTTTTTTTTAATATTTTTTTTTTAAAGATTTTTATTTATTTATTTGATATAGAGAGAGACAGCAAGAGAGGGAACACAAGCAGGGAAGTGAGAGAAACAGGCTCTCCAGCAGAGCAGGGAGCCCGATGCGGGGCTCGATCCCAAGATCCTGGGATCATGACCCGAGCCAAAGGCAGATGCTTAACAACTGAGCCACCCAGGTGCCCCAAAGACACATATCTTATACCGTCATGTTGCATTTATGTTATGTATCATCTGTTGTATTTATTTTACATGTAAATATCTTTTATAAATCTTTTCATATCTCTACATTAAAAAATTTCCTATATCTTCTTTATAGCTATTTAATAGTCCATTGTATGATCTACATGATTTACTGTTCGCAACATTTTATTTTTTTTTATTACGTTCAGTTAGCCCACATCATTAGTTTTTGAAATGGTGTTCAATTCATTAGATTCATTAGTTGTGTATAACACTCAGTGCTCATCCCAACATGTGCCCTCCTTAATACCAATCACCCTGTTACCCAATCCCTTCACCCCCCTCCCCTCCGCAACCCTCAGTTTGTCTCCTGGAGTCCAGCGTCTCTCATGGTTTGTCTCCCTCTCTGATTTCTACCCGTTCAGTTTTCCTTCCCTTCCCCTGTGGTCCTCTGCCCTATTCCTTATGTTCTACCGATGAGTGAAACCATATAATTGTCTTTCTCTGCTTAACTTATTTCACTTAGCATAATACCCTCCAGTTCCATCCATGTCAGTGCAAATGGTAGATATTCATCCTTTCTCATGGCTGTTTTTCTACATTTTATTATGAAAAATTTCAAACATAGCAAACCTGAAATAATTTCACAGTGCACACCATGTACTCTCCATTGAGAGTATGTGATTAATATTTTACTGTGCTTTATATGATCACATATCTGTCTACCTTAATATCCAACAATTAGTGTATCTTATTTTTTCATGCAGTTTAAAGTTCATTGCAGATATTGATATACTTTGTTCTAAGTACTTCGTAGTATACATATCATTAAATAGAGTTCGATATTTGTTTAGAAGTTTGTTTTTTTAATATTAAATTTACATATAATGAAATGCAGATATTTTTAAAGTACATTTGCTGAGTTATTTATTTATTTGTTTTTAAAGAGGGAGTACATTCATACATGAGTAGTGAGGAAGAGCAGAGAGAGAGGGAGAGAGAGAGAAACTTAAGCAGGCTGCTTGACAGCACAGAGCCCTGACACAGGGCTTGATCTCCTGATCCTGACATGAGGACCTAAGCCGAAATCAAGAGTCAGACGCTTAGCTAACTGAACCACCTCAGTGCCCCTGTTTGTTGAGTTTTAACACATGCCTACACCTACATAACCCACACTCCTTTCAAGATACAGAATATCACCATCTTCCCAAACAAAAAGTTTCATTCCTCTTCCCAGTCAGTTTCTGCTTCTAGTCCCCCAGAGGGGACTTTTCTCCAAATTTTTTCTATCTTAGATTAACTTTCTCTGTTTTGGAATTTCATTTAAACAGACTAACAATTTTTACTTTTTTGTGTAATTGTTATTACACAAAGTTATTGTTTAATAACTTATCATAATGATTTTTGAGATTCATCTGCATTGTGATTATCAAGTTTGTTCCTTTTAAAACATTATTTAAAATTTACTCTGTTACTGATAGTCACTTGTATTTTATTTACTTATTTTTTTTGCTTAATGTTAGTTGATATATCTTTATCCACTCCCCCCTCCTTTTAATCTGTTTGTGTCTATATATTTAAAATAGGTTTCTTATAGGCAGCATATGTTGGGTTTGCTTTTCTTAATCCACTCTTTAACTTGGTTGTTGAGACCATTTGTATTTAATGTGATTGTTAATATGGTCAGATCTAAAAATGTCATTTTGCTGTTTATTATTTGTTTGTCTTATCCATTCTTTGTTTCCTTTCCCCTTTTGTTTTACTTTCTTTGGGATTATCTTTATGATTCTATTTTGTCTGCTATTGGCTTATTAACTGCAGTTTATTGTTCTGTTATTTTTGTGTTTAATTTAGAGTTCATAGCATACATCTTTTAACTTATGACACAGTCTATCTTCTAGCAATTGATTACACTTCACATGTAGTATAAGACCCTTAAAATTATATACTTAAGATTTATTCCCTTCCAGTCATTGTGCCATTGCTTTTGGGTTTTTTTCCTAACTTATGCTATAAACCCCACAATACATTATGATCATTTCTCCTTGAAGGAGCTTTAAATAGTAAGAGAAAAAGCCTTTTGTATCTCTCCATGTAGTTACTGTTTCCAGTGGTCTTCATGATATTTGTGTGAATCACATTTCCATGTGGTACCATTTTTCTTCTGCCTGAAGGACTTTCTTGAACATTTCTTATAATGTAGTCCTGCTGGCGAGGAGATCTTTAAGCTTTTGTATGTCTGTAAAAATGTTCATTTTGCCTTACTTTTGCACAGGTATTTTTTCTGAATATATTTTTCTTTTATAACTTTATTGATATTGCACCATTGTCTTCTAGTTTGCATTTATTGTGACAAGAATCTTTTGTCATCCTTATTATTCTTCTGTATGTAATGTGTCTTATTTCTTCTGGATAATTTTAGACTTTTCCCCTAAGCTAGTAAATTTCATTATGATGCACCTTGGTGACATTTTCTTCATGTTTCTTTTGCTTGGGTTTTGTTGGGCTTCTTGAAATTGTGGGTAGTTTTCAGCAAATTTGGATAAATTTTTGCTATTTTTTCCAGCTTTTTTTGTCTTCTTTTCTAGAAGTTTATATGTATCTTGTTAATGTTTTTCTTTTCTCTAATTATCATCAGTTCTTTCTCTAGCTTATTGAACATATAGAATTCACTTATAATGACTGTTACAAATGCCTTGTATACTAATTAAATCAGTCTGTCATTTTTAGGTTAATATTAATTGACTTTTCCCCTCTTTATTAAAAGTTGAATTCTTTTGCTTCTGTGCATGCTTGATCATTCTTTGGAAGCCATACCATGAATTTTATGTAAATGGGTGGCTATATGTTTTTGTATTCCTATAAATGTTCTTGATTTTTGTTCTGGGACACAGTTCAGTTACTTTTAAAAAGCTTCACACTTTTAGGTCTTGCTTTTAAGCTTTTTAGGTTGGGTGGTGCAGTCGGTTAAGCATCCAACTCTAGGTTTCAGCTCAGGTCATGATCTCAGGGTCCTGGCATCGAGCCTCATGTTGGGCTCCATGCTTAGTGGGTAGTCTGCTTGAGATTCTCTCTCTTTCTCTTTCTGCCCCTCCTGCTCATGCTGTTGTCTCTCTCTCTCTTAAAATCTTAAAAAATCTTAAAAAAAAAATAAAAGAGGCTTTATTAGATGGGACCCCTGGCTAATCTGTCCCCTTTCACTGAATCTAAAACCTCTCTGAGTAATCTACCTAATGACTGGTGAATCAGAGGACATTTTTTTTCTGGATGGTGGGAAGAGGGACTATTTTTGACCTACCTTGCTTGAACTCCAGGTATTATTCCCTTTGGGTCTCTTACCTAGATTATAGTAATTTCCCATGTGTGTAATGATCAGTTTTTAGCTTAAGACTCCAAGAAGACTCTGAGTTCTATTTGTATAGCTTTCTACTCTTCCGTATTCTGTTCTGCTAACATTAGCCACTTTTGCCTCCTAGACTTCCAATTTCTGTCACCTCCACTCAGAGAGACCATCGACTCTACCTGGTTTTCCCTCCCTGTATCAAAGGGAACTAAGTTGATATCATTTCATAAGGATATTTAGTTTCTCCAGTTGTATTTGTTAAAGAGACATCCCATTCCCCACTATATTGTTTTGACACCTCTGTCAAATATCACGTGTCTGTAAGTTATGGGTCTGTTTCTGGTTTTTCTACTTTTTAACTATCCTTTTAAAGGTTGATTCCCTACTGGGAATCATTTTTCCTTTATGAAACTGAATATCACCTGCTAATTTGCAGATACTTACTTTCAAAGAACTAGTATATGTAGATTTGAATCAACATTTTGTATTTAGTTACCATTAAAATTTTATATGACTTATAGGGCAGCCTGATTGGGGCCCCTCTCACTCTTTTTTTTTTTTTAAGATCTTATTTATGTATTTATTTGACAGATAGAGATCACAAGTAGGCAGAGAGGCAGGCTGAGAGAGGGAGAAAAGGAAGCAGGCTCCCTGCTGAGCAGAGAGCCCAATGTGGGGCATGATCCCAGGACCCTGGGACCATGACCCTTGCCGGAGGCAGACTTTAACCCACTGAGCCACCCAGGCGTCCCCCTCCCTCTCACTCTTGAGAGCTTTTTCTGTATCTTCACTTAATAAACTTCTATCGCTTTCCTCACCACAAAAATTTTTATATGACTTATTTGTGCTGTAATATGTGAGATTGCACCTTGTCTATACTGCTAAGTACTTAGATGTTTTGTGTATTATTCCAAAAGGTTCTAAAGACTCGAATTATAATAGATAATTTCCCGTTTTTTGCTCTGCTAAATTTTATTTTAATAGTTCCCCAGAATTATTATTGCCAAAAAAGGGCAATGTCAGTTGCCTACTTATGATATGTAAGCTAAACTAAAACAAATTTTTTAAGAAATATTCTTCTCTATTTTTAAACTATATGGACATTTATTTTACAACTTTTTTCCTATTTTCTTTAAGTAAATTTATAGAAACAATTATTAATTTATATTTCTTCTCTTTCTACACTCCAAATTATTGTTTGTCTTACTTTTCAAAAATTTGCTCCAATTAAAATTTTACAGAAGTATAGTTTTTCTATTTTTATATTCCTTGAAACTAATTCATAAATATTTTATTATTTTTTATTGTAGCATAGTTAACATGCATTAATATAATACTTTTGTTTAGCCTTCACATATTTGTGTTTTTTAGTTTTCTTATGCTTCAACAAAATGAAATAAAACAACTTTCTTTTGCTTGATTTTTAGTTTCATACTGTTGTGTTTGGAAAAGGTGCTTGCTTGATATGATTTCAGTTTTCTTTCCTTTTTAAAAAAAGATTATTTATTTATTTATTTATTTGACAGACAGAGAGAGGGAGACAGCAAAAGAGGGAATACAAGCAGAGGGAGAGGAAGAAGCAAGCTTCCTGCTGAGCAGGAAGCCTGATGCAGGGCTCAGTTTCAGGACCTGGGATCATGACCTGAGCAACCCAGGCATCCCATGATTTCAGTTTTCTTAAATTGAGATTCGTTTTGTGGCTTTTGTATAATCCATCCTGGAGAATGTTTCATGCGCCCTTGGGAAGAATATGTATTCTGCTGGTTTGGGATGGAATGTTTTGTATATATCTATTAAGTCCACCTGGTCTAATATGTTTTTTAAGGCCAATGTTTCCCTATTGATTTTCTGTCTAGATGATCTATTCATTGATGACAGTAGAATATTAAAGTCCCCTGCCGTTACTGTATTACCATCACTTTCTCTCTTTATGTTTGTTAGTATTTGCTTTATGTATTTACGTGCTCCTAGGTTGGATTCATCCTGGTTTATCCTCTTCTTCTATGTATATAATCATTATGTAATACCTTCATTGTCACTTGCTACAGTCTTTTTTTTTTTAAGATTTTATTTATTTGTTTGATAGAGAGAGAGAATGCAAGTAGGCAGAGAGGCAGGCAGAGAGAGACTGGGAAGCAGGCTCCCTGCTGAGCAGAGAGCCCAGTGCTGGACTCCATCCCAGGACCCTGAGATCATAACCTGAGCCGAAGGCATCGGCTTTAACCCACTGAGCTACCCAGGTGCCCCCAGTCTTTCTTTTAAATCTGTTTGTTTTTTTTCCTACTATAAATATTGCCACCTAGGCTTTATTTATGTTTTTCATTTGCATGGAATATCTTTTTCCATCTCTTCACTTTACTTTTCTGTGTGTGTCTTTAGGTCTTACGTGAATTTCTTGTAGGCAGCATATAAATGGACCTTGTTTTTTATCCATTCAACCATCCTATGTCTTTTGTTTGAAGTGTTTAGGTTATTTACATTAAAAATAGTTACTGATAGGTATGTACTTATTGCCATTTACTTTATTGTTTTCTGTAGTTTGTAGTTCTGTGTTATTGTTTTCTTCTTTCACTACTTTCCCTTGTGCTTTGGTGACTTCCCTTAGTATTATGTTTGTATTCCTTTCTCTTTATTTTTTTCTGTATAGGTATTTGGTTTATGGGTACCATGAGGTTCATGTTATAACATCCTATATATCTAGAAGTCTATTTTAAGTTGAAGGTTCAAGCACATTCTCAAAGCACTGCATTTTTATCCCCTTCCCCAACAACATGATTGTAATATTCTTTTCTTTTTTTTTTAATTCTTTATTTTTTATAAACATATATTTTTATCCCCAGGGGTACAGGTCTGTGAATCACCAGGTTTACACACTTCACAGCACTCACCAAAGCACATACCATCCCCAATGTCCATAATCCCACCCCCTTCTTCCAAACCCCCTCCCCCCAGCAACCCTCAGTTTGTTTTGTGAGATTAAGAGTCACTTATGGTTTGTCTCCCTCCCAATCCCATCTTGTTTCATTTATTCTTCTCCTACCCACTTAAGCCCCCATGTTGTATCACCACTTCCTCATATCAGGGAGATCATATGAGAGTTGTCTTTCTCTGCTTGACTTATTTCACTAAGCATGATACACTCTAGTTCCATCCATGTTGTCGCAAATGGCAAGATTTCATTTCTTTTGATGGCTGCATAGTATTCCATTGTGTATATATACCACATCTTCTTGATCCATTCATCTGTTGATGGACATCTAGGTTCTTTCCATAGTTTGGCTATTGTGGACATTGCTGCTATAAACATTCGGGTGCATGTGCCCCTTTGGATCACTACGTTTGTATCTTTAGGGTAAATACCCAATAGTGCAATTGCTGGGTCATAGGGCAGTTCTATTTTCAACATTTTGAGGAACCTCCATGCTGTTTTCCAGAGTAGCTGCACCAGCTTGCATTCCCACCAACAGTGTAGGAGGGTTCCCCTTTCTCCGCATCCTCACCAGCATCTGTCATTTCCTGACTTGTTTATTTTAGCCATTCTGACTGGTGTGAGGTGATATCTCATTGTGGTTTTGATTTGTATTTCCCTGATGCCAAGTGATATGGAGCACTTTTTCATGTGTCTGTTGGCCATCTGGATGTCTTCTTTGCAGAAATGTCTGTTCATGTCCTCTGCCCATTTCTTGATTGGATCATTTGTTCTTTGGGTGTTGAGTTTGCTAAGTTCTTTATAGATTCTGGACACTAGTCCTTTATCTGATATGTCATTTGCAAATATCTTCTCCCATTCTGTCAGTTGTCTTTTGATTTTGTTAACTGTTTCCTTTGCTGTGCAAAAGCTTTTGATCTTGATGAAATCCCAATAGTTCATTTTTGCCCTTGCTTCCCTTGCCTTTGGCATTGTTCCTAGGAAGATGTTGCTGCGGCTGAGGTCGAAGAGGTTGCTGCCTGTGTTCTCCTCAAGGATTTTGATGGATTCCTTTCGCACATTGAGGTCCTTCATCCATTTTGAGTCTATTTTTGTGTGTGGTGTAAGGAAATGGTCCAATTTCATTTTTCTGCATATGGCTGTCCAATTTTCCCAGCACCATTTATTGAAGAGGCTGTCTTTTTTCCATTGGACATTCTTTCCTGCTTTGTCGAAGATTAGTTGACCGTAGAGTTGAGGGTCTATTTCTGGGCTCTCTATTCTGTTCCATTGATCTATGTGTCTGTTTTTGTGCCAGTACCATGTGTCTTGATGATGACAGCTTTGTAATAGAGCTTGAAGTCCGGAATTGTGATGCCACCAACGTTGGCTTTCTTTTTCAATATCCCTTTGGCTATTCGAGGTCTTTTCTGGTTCCATATAAATTTTAGCATTATTTGTTCCATTTCTTTGAAAAAGATGGATGGTACTTTGATGGGAATTGCATTAAATGTGTAGATTGCTTTAGGTAGCATAGACATTTTCACAATATTTATTCTTCCAATCCAGGAGCATGGAACATTTTTCCATTTCTTTGTGTCTTCCTCAATTTCTTTCATGAGTACTTTATAGTTTTCTGAGTATAGATTCTGTGCCTCTTTGGTTAGGTTTATTCCTAGGTATCTTATGGTTTTGGGTGCAATTGTAAATGGGATTGACTCCTTAATTTCTCTTTCTTCTGTCTTGCTGTTGGTGTAGAGAAATGCAACTGATTTCTGTGCATTGATTTTATATCCGGACACTTTACTGAATTCCTGTATAAGTTCTAGCAGTTTTGGAGTGGAGTCTTTTGGGTTTTCCACATATAGTATCATATCATCTGCGAAGAGTGATAATTTGACGACTTCTTTGCCGATTTGGATGCCTTTAATTTCCTTTTGTTGTCTGATTGCTGAGGCTAGGACCTCCAGTACTATGTTGAATAGCAGTGGTGATAATGGACATCCCTGCCGTGTTGCTGACCTTAGCGGAAAAGCTTTCAGTTTTTCCCCATTGAGAATGATTATTTGTGGTGGGTTTTTCATAGATGGCTTTGATGATATTGAGGTATGTGCCCTCTATCCCTACACTTTGAAGAGTTTTGGCCAGGAAGGGATTCTGTACTTTGTCAAATGCTCTTTATCTTTTAAACTTCACATTAGATATGAGGGTGGTTGATCCATATGACCTTTGTTTTACATTTACCTTTTACCAGTAAAATTTGTTCTTTCATAATTTTCTCATTTCTAGTTATAGTCTTTTCTTTTTTGTTTAATGAAATCCTTTCAACATATTTTGGAGAGCCAGTTTGGCATTGATGAACTCCTTTTAGCTTTTGCTTGTCTGGGAAACTGTATCTTCCTTCAGCTCTGAATGATAACTTTGTCAGGGAGAGTATTCTTGTTTATAAGTGGTTTTCCTTTCAGGACTTTGAATATATCATGCCACTTTCTTCTGACCTGTACAGTTTCTGCTGAGAAATTAGTTGTTTTTCTCTTGCGGCTTAAAAGATTCTCTCTTTATTTTTAATTGTCAGTGCATTGTAATATGTTTTGGTGTAGGTTTGGGGGGGTTTGTTTTGTTTGAACTCTCCTTACTGGACTTTGATGTATTTTACGTTGGCCGGGTTAGGGAAGTTTTTAGCGATTATTTCTTCAGATAGGTGTTCTGTTCCTTTCTCTCTTTTCCTTCTGGGACCCTATAATGCACTTGATGTTGTCCCAAGGATCCCTTAAACTATTCTTATTTAAAAAAAATTTTTTTTGGAGATTTTATTTACTTATTTGACAGACAGAGATCACAAATAGGCAGAGAGGCAGGCAGAGAGGGAGAGGGGGAAGCAGGCTCCCCGCCAAGCAGAGAGCCTGATGTGGGGCTCGATTGCAGGACCCCAAGACTACAATGTGAGCTGAAGTCAGAGGCTTTAACCCACTGATGCCCCAAACTTCTCATTTTTAAAAATTCTTTTTTCTTATTGCCGTTCTGATTGGGTAATTGCCACTACACTGCTTTCCAGATTATTGATCCTTTCTTCTATATCATCTAATCTGCTATTGATTCCCTCTAGTTTTATTTTTTTTTTAAAGATTTTATTTATTTATTTGACAGAGAGAGATCACAAGTAGGCAGAGAGGCAGGCAGAGAAAGGAGGAAGCAGGCTCCCTGCAGAGCAGAGAGCCCAATGTGTGGCTCGATCCCAGGACCCTGGGATCATGACCAGAGCTGAAGGCAGAGGCTTTAACCCACTGAGCCACCCAGGTCCCCTCTAGTTTACTATTTATTTCAGTTATTGTATTCTTTAGCTCTGATTGGTTCTTTTTATATTTTCAATCTCTTTGTTGAAGTTCTCATCCTGTTCTTTTCTTCTGAGTTCAGTAAACATCTTTATGACCATTACTTTGAATTCTTTATCTGGTAGATTGCTTGTCTCCATTTTGTTTAGTTCTTTTTCTAAGGGTTTGTTTTGTTCTTTCACTTGGAACATATTTCTCTGTTTCCTTATTTTGCCTCTCTGTGTTTCTGTGTTAGGTAGATTAGTTATACCTCCAGATTTTGAAGGAATGGCTTTATGCAGAAGGGGCCTAGTAGCACAAACTCCCATGGTCACCTGAGCCAGGTTCCCAGGAGTGTTCCTTATGGTGGGTGGGGCCTGCTTGTACCCTTCTGTTGTAGCTTGGTCAAGATTATTGCAGACTCACTGGTTTAGGCAGCTGTCTGTGAGGTCTTTCACTGCTGCATGTATACTGCTAAGTGGGGCTGGCCCTCAGTGTGAATTGTTGTGAGATCTGGCTGCAACTTTCTAAGTGTTCTAATATTAAGGACCGACTCCCCAGATTTGGCTCACTTAGGAGGTGAGCCTGAGGTTCTGCCTGATGGTGCCCTTTGGGAGTAATTGGAGAAGGAATTGCTTGGGAGGGGCTCCTGACCAACTTAAAGGCGTGTTAGGGAAGGGACTCTGGGCCTGGGTGGATAGGTTGTTTGGGGCAAATCCACAGGGGAATGCCAGGATAGAGCTGGTGGTGCTAGCACTGTAAGTGGAGAGTGTCAGAAATGGCAATTATCACAGGAACCTTAGTGACTCAGTAGACTGAGTGTCCAACTCTTGTTTTTGGCTCAGGTTATGATCCTGGGTAGTAGAGTCAAGCCCTACATTGGGCTGTGCACTCAGGGCTGAGTTTGCTGAGTCTGCTTGGGATACTCTTTCTCCCTCTGCACCTCCCCTGCTTGCACTCTCTAAATGAATGAATGAATTAAATAATAACTATCTTAAAGAAAGAAGGAAAGAAAAGAAAGGAAGGAAGATAGAAATAAATAAATAAAATAAAAACAAACAAATAAATAAATAAATGGCACCCACCAATGCTGAGTCAGCTAGTTAGAAGGAAGATATGAAAAACTGTACACATTAGCACTTGCATCCATGGTGAACTTTTCCAACAGATCCCTGCCCCTCTGACAGTTAGTCAGTGGATTTCCTTCACTTGTAGCCCAGATAGTTTTCAAACTGCTACACTGTGTTGGAGTCAGTGACATTGTGCATATGCTCTTTAAGAGTAGAGTTTCTGTTTCCTTCTGTTCTCTGGCTCTCCCAAATATAAGCAAGCATCCTTGGTCTTCAAAGCAAATGTTATAGGTTCTTGTCTTTCTGATGCAAGTCCCCTGGGCTGTGGAACCTAATGTGGGGCTCAGACCCCTCAGTCTTCAGGAAGGGCCTCTGTAGTTGTGATATCACTCACTTGTGGGTCACTGTGCCAGGGATGTGGGCCCTGACTAAATTGTGTCTCCACTCTCTAATAATCTCAATGTGGCTTTTTCTTCATATTTTTTGTTCTACATGATCTGTTCTGCTAGTCTTTATTTCATTCTCAGAGGTAGATGTTCTATATATAGTTGTATATTCTGGTGTATTCACAACAGGAGTTGGGTTTTTAGGGTGCCTGGGTGGCTCAGTCAGCTAGGCATCTGCCTTCAGAAGTCATGGTCCTGGTACCAAGCCCAGCATTGGGCTCCCTGCTCAGAGGGAAGTCTGCTTGTTTCTCTTCTCCTCCCTCCTTGTGCTATCTCTGTCTCTCTAAAATAAATAAATCAAATCTTTTTTTTTTTTTTTTTTAAGAAGTCTTGGGCTCTTGATCTTCCTACTCTGCCATATTGATTCTGCCCTCCCACGATATTTTTAAAAGATTTTATTCATTTATTTGAGGGCGGGTACAGAGGGAGAAGGAGAGAAACCCAAACAGACTCGTCTCTGAGCCCAGAGCCAACAAAGGGCTTGATTTCATGGCCCTGAGCTGAAATCCAGAGTCAGATGCTTAACCAACTGAGCCCCCCATAAGTATTTTAGAAGGCATTTGTCCATATTTTTACTACTAATATTAGTAATATCATTCATCATTCATTCTATCATTTTCTGAAAGTCTTTTATTTTTAAAAAATTTTTTTAAAGATTATTTGAGTGAAAAAGAGAGAGCAAGCAAGGGGAGGGCAAGAGGGAGAGACGCAAACTCCCCACTGGGCGCAAAGCCTGACCTGGGCTTGGTCTCATGACCTCAAGATCATGACCTGAGCCAAAATCAAGAGTCAGATGCTTACTTCTTCCTAGAAACATCTCCTAAGGCAAGGGAAGCAATGGCAAAAATGAACCACTGGGGTTTTTATCAAGATAAAAACCTTTTGCACAGCAAAGGAAACACTCAACAAAACCAAAAAGCAACTGACAGAATGGGAGAAGATACTTGCAAATGACATATCAAATAAAGGGCTAGTATCCAAAATCCATAAAGAACTTAGCAAACTCAACACCCAAAGAACAAATAATCCAATCAAGAAATGGGCATAAGTGTATGTGAACAGATACTTCTGCAAAGAAGACACCCAAATGGCCAACAGACACATGAAAAAGTGCTCAACATCACTCAGCATCAGGAAAATACAAATCAAAACCACAGTGAGATACCACCTCACACCAGTCAGAGTGGCTAAAATTAACCAGTCAGGAACCAACAGGTGTTGGCGAGGTTGCAGAGAAAGGGGAACCCTCCTATACTGTTGGTGGGAATGCAAGCTTGTGCAGCCACTCTGGAAAACAGTATAGAGGTTCCTCAAAAATATGAAAATAGACCTACCCTATGACCCAGCAATTGTTTATGGGGTATTTACCCTAAAGATACAAATGTAGTGATCTGAAGGGGCATGTGCACCTCAATGTTTATAGCAGCAATGTCCACAATAACGAAACTATGAAAGAGCCTAGATGTCCATCAACAGATGAATGGATAAAGAAGATGTGGTGTATAGACAATGGTATAGACAATGGAATATTATGCAGCCTAATTGGGCTATGACGCTAAGCGAAATAAGTCAATCAGAGAAAGACAGTTATCATAAGATCTCACTGATATGAGGAATTTGAGAAACAAGACTGAGGATCATAAGGGAAGGGAGGGAAAAATGAAACAAAACCAGAGAGGGAGACAAACTATAAGAGACTCTTTAAAAATTTTTTAAATTTTTTCAGTGTTTCAAGAATCATTGTTTATGCACCACACCCAGGGCTCCATGTAGTATAAGAGACTCTTAATCATGGGAAACAAACTGAGGGTTGCTGGAGGGAAGGGGGATGGGCAGGTTGGGATGGCTAGGTGGTTGACATTGGCGAGGGTATGTGCTGTGGTGAGTGCTGTGAATTGTGTAAGACTGATGAATGATTCACAGATCAGTACCCCTGAAACAAATAATACATTATATGTTAATAGGGAAAAAAAAATCTTATATACAACCAAAAAAAAAAAAACCGAGAGAGAGAGATGTTTAACCAACTGAGCCACCACGTGCCCCTGAAAGTATTTTAAAACATCATCAGCATAGGGGCGCCTGGTTGGCTCACTTGGTTAAGCAAATGCCTTCGTCTCAGTTCATGATCCCGGTGTCTAGGATCAAGTCCCACGTCGGGCTCCCAGCTTCGCGGGGAGTCTGCTTCTTCCTCTGACCTTCTCCCCTCTCATGCTCTCTCTGTCTCTCTCTCTCAAATAAATAAAATCTCAAAAAAAAAAAAATCAGCAGCATATGTTTAAATCTGCTTTATAATACAGTGATAGTATTATATTCTATCAGTGAAATTTGTTTTTGTGTCTTTTATTATAGAACATACAGTGGGAGAAGTTATTAAATTAGATCCTGGTGGATCTCCAAGAAAAGTATGGGGGAGAAGCCCTACAGATTCAGTTCTAAAGATACTTGGAGAAGCTGAACTACAACTTCAGACAGAACTATTGGAAAACACAACCATTAGAAGTGGTAAGCAGAAACAAGTTGTTTTTCTATAATAGAAGTAATGTTATTAAAATTTAAATTATAGGGGCACTTGAGTAGCTCAGTCAGTTAAGCATCTGCCTTTCGCTCAGGTCATTATCCCAGGGTCCTGGGATGGAGCCCCGCATCAGGCTTCCTGCTTCTCCCTCTGTTCTCCCTGCTTGTGCTTTCTCTCTGTCAAATAATTAAATAAAATCTTTTTTAAAAATTTCAAATTGTATTTTTAAGATATGATTACTTTAAGTGATGATATTTTTGTCATAATAATTTTCTAGTTAGGTGGAAAATAGTTGTATTTCTGAGGAGTTGTTTCAAAATTGTAGTCTTGAATTTTGACCTGACATAACCTGGATGGGATCTTAAAAGGAAATGGAAATCTGTTTACGGTGAGACAGAAAAGCAGAACAGTCAAAACATCATTTTACATGAAGAAAGATACAGGAGCAATGCATGTAGATTCTGGAATTAGGTTGAATAAAGATATCTGTAGTAGCTATGACTGACAACTGAAGACTGGGAAGGTTGAATTGTGAAGCAGGAGGAAAACATTTGTATTCCATAAGTATTATGGGTCTTGGTATTACAGCTATGCATATGAAGATTGTCCATATATAAAACAGGTGTTTTCAGACTTTAAACCTTATTCAAATGAGGGGCTGAATATGGTTTTTCTTTTTTAGAATTTGTGTCTAGACATGAAAGTGTGTCACTCCTGTGTTCTCTCAGTCTCTTTTTTTCCTCTTAACTGTCTCTGTCAACTTTGTGCATACTTTTATCCTTGCCTTTCTCTTTCTTTCTTTTTTTTTTTAATTTTATTTATTTATTTGACAGAGAGAGATCACAAGTAGGCAGAGAGAGAGAGAGGGAAGCAGGGTCCCTGCAGAGCAGAGAGCCCGATGTGGGGCTCGATCCCAGGACCCTGAGATCATGACCTGAGCCGAAGGCAGCGGCTTAACCCACTGAGCCACCCAGGCGCCCCCCTTGCCTTTTTCATGCAATATTACCACTTATTTGTTTTCATTTGTACCTGTCCTCTGAGAGCAAGGATGATCTCTTTACTCTTTATAGCTTTACTGCTTAACACATAGTAGTAGGAACAGCTAATTAGTGTTCCATAAATAGTTGGTAAATTGAAGTTAAAAAAAGACAATAAATTACTTCTCAGTTCTAGTTCTCTGAAGATGGATTATTTAAATATGGAGAATATTGAATATAGAGAATTCTCTGAATTAGAGTGATGCTCACATTGGAACTGACAAAAAAAAAATAACATAGGAGGTAAGGTTATTCACAGTGTATTTAAAGAAATTAGCCAGGTACCAATATGCCAGTGAGATAAACCTGAACATGTGTTATTAAAGTGTAAAAAGTAGACTTATTTTTTTTTACTTTTTTTTTGATCATTCTAGCACTTTCTTTAGAAAAAAGCAATTTGAAAAGAAATTGTATATATAATTACATGTTTGAAATAAGGGTAAGTACTCAAAATATGTGTATTCATAATTGTTCACAGTCTTGTGTTTGGAAATTGTGCAGTTGTATGCTAGACACTGATCAAAAACAAAAATACTAGTAACAATATTCTTATATCTTAGTCTGATCCTATTGTCAAAATGCCCAAGGCTTTATTCAGGACAAAGAATGCCTCTGGGCTAAAACATTTTCAAAAATAATGATAAAAAATTGAGATTATTTTGTAATCTGAAAGTTCTTTATATGTTTATCCTCATTAGAACTATTACTTTAAAAACATTAGATACTGATTTCTTTTATGTAAAACCATTATTGCTTAATGTATGTAATTTGGTATATAATAATACCTAGGCAGTGGGAAGGCAGGTCTTCTTCATTTTTAAATAATCCATCTTCAGAGAATTGGAACTGAGAAGTAATTTATGATTTGTCTTAACTTTTTTTAAACTTCAATTTATCGAATATTTATAGAACACTAATTAGCTATTCCTGCTCCCATGTGTTAGCAGTAAAGCTTCAAAGAGTAAAATGATCATCCTTGCTCTCAGAGGACAGATACAAATGAAAACAAATAAGTGGTAATATTGCATGAAAAAGTCAGGGATAAAAGTATGCACAAAGTTAAGAGGTAGAGTAGAGATGTTTAACTTTATCTTGGATACTTAAAGACTTCATAGAGTTGTCATCTGTCCTCTTCAATTTTTCCCCTAATTATATTTACTTAGAATATGCTCTGTGCTGGGATTTTAACACAAGTCACAGTTTCTTATCACCTAGAAATCATATGTGACAAAGTCTATGTTGGAAGTATTGTATGTGTAATGGTATGGAACCACAGATTAGGAGGCTTTACGTTGTCAGTACTGTATAATTTTGTTAAGGATGATAAGGCCCTTTGGATCAGAGAAAGCCACAGAAAGAACAAGTGATTTGAGCTAGGCCAAAAATAGAAAAAGAGCTCGATGGGTAAATAAGGAAGAGAATTAAGTTCCAGGGAATACACAATCCCCGTATATGCAAAGAGAAAAAGGGTTTATTTAATATGTATGTGGGAGCAACTTCATGCTGTGGAAGGAGAATGGGCTCTGGTCCAATTCTGGTTCAGTCACTTGCCCAGTGACATTTGCCCATGGACAAGTTCCACTGACTTTGACATTCAGCTTCTCCATGTGTAGAATAGAAACACTGTTATTAAGGGTTGTTTTGTGGATTTAATGAGGAACATAAAGGACCTGCAGTGGTTCTCTAGTCTTCCAGTCTTTATGCCAGTTTCTCATCAATTTGATTATCTTAAGTTCTTTTTGTAATAGAAGGGCTCCTGTGAACAATATGACCAGAGATTTTGCATGTTAAAAGCAGTTTCTCTTGAGACTTTCTTCCTTTTTTTTTTTTTAAGATTTATGTATTTATTATTTGAAAGTGTGCAATGGGGAGAGAGAGAATCTCAAGCAGCCTTTCCACTGAGCACTAACCACCCCAAATGCAGGGCTCAGTCTCGTGACCCTGAGATCATGACCAGAGCCCAAATCAAGAATTGGACATCCCTTCCTCTAAGAATTGTACATCCCTTCCTCTAATGTATGCTCAGCCTCCCAGCCATCAGTATCCCTTCTCCAAAGTGGTTACAATTGGTGAACCAACATTGACACATTATGATCACCCCAAATCCATGGTAGACATTAAAGTATACTCTTGATGTTATATTTTTCATGGATTTTGACAATATATAGTGATACATATCCACTATTATAATATCATACAAAACAGTTTACTGCCCTAAAAAATCCCTGTGTTCTACCTATTTATTCCTCCCTCCTTTAGAACTCCTAGCAACCACCAATCTTTATACTATCTCATTAGTTTTGCCTTTTCTAGAATGTTGTGGTTGGAATCATACAATATGTAGTCTTTTCAGACTGGCTTCTTTTTTTTCAGACTGGTTAGTAATATACATTTTACCTTTTCTCCATTTCTTTTCATCATATGATACTTCATTTATTATTTTTTTTTTCCATTGAGGCATTTTATTTGCACGTATGTATTACATCCCTAGAAAAAGAATCCCAGGATTTTCCCTCCTGTGTGTTTTCGTCTTGCTTCTTCATGGTCCATGATGCCAGCTGAAGTTGTCAGTACAATGAAACCAAACTGGCGGGACGGGAGCAAGTTATTCTGCCATTTTTCTAGATCTTTCAGTTGTACATCAAATCTGGGGCTGATCACTCCACACTTGTTCAACCTGCCTGTGAGGTTCACAACAATCTTCCCCGCTCTGTGATCATCAATGATTTCAAATTCGCCAATGTAACCGTGCTTCATCATCACAGTGAGAAACCGGACGATGACTTTGGAGCACGGCCTAATAAGAACCTGGCGTTTGCCTCTCTTTTCAGCATTGTTGATGCTCTTGAGAGCATCTGCCAGGACATTCATGCGCACCATTATGGCGGCAAAGAAAGATGGCGGAAAGAGCAATACTTCATTTATTTTTAATGCTAAATAATATTACATTGTAGAGATATACCACAATTTGTTTTGTTTGTTTTTTTAAAGATTTTACTTATTATTTGACAGAGAGAGAAAGGAGGAAGGGGGCTCCCCGCTTAGCAGAGAGCCCGATGTGGAGCTTGATCCTAAAACCCTGGGATCGGAACCTGAGCCGAAGGCAGAGGCTTTAACTCACTGAGCCACCCAGGTGCCCCTTTAGTCCATTTTTAAATTGGATTGTTCAGGTTTTTTTAATTGTGGAGCTGTAAGAGTTTTTTGTATGTTTTGGTTAACAGTGTTTTAAATCTTTGCCTTTTGCAGATATTTTCTTCTAGTCTGTGGCTTATCTTCTCATTTTCTTGATAATAGTGTCTTTCATAGAGCAGAAATTTTAAATTTTAGTGAAGTCCAGCTTATTAATTCTGTCTTTGGTGGATCATGCCTTTGGTGGTATATCTAAAAAGTCATTGCCAAACTCAAGGTCATCTGGATTTTCTTCTCTAATGTTATAATTTTGTGTTTTATTTACATCTACGTCTTTGTTCGATTTTGAGTTCATTTTTGAGAATGGTATAAGGTCTGTGTCTAGATAATGTGTTTGGGGAAAAGGGGCTGGGATGTCCAGATGTTCCAGTACTATTGAATTGCCTTTGCTTTTTTGTTAAAGATCAGTTGACCATATTTATATAGGTCTGTTTCTGACCTATGTTCTGTTTCATTGATCCATTAGTTCTTTAACAAAGAACAAATACCATGCTGTCTTGATTTCCGTAGCTTTATACTAAGTCTTGGAGTTGGGTAGTGTCATTCCTTTAACTGTGTTCTCCTTCAATATTGTGTTGGCTTCTCTGGGTCTTTTGTCTCTTCATAAAAACTTTTAGAATCAGTTTGTTGATATCTACAAAATAACTTGCTGGGATTTTGACTGAGATTACACTGAATCCGTAGATCAGAGTGGAAAGGACTGACATCTTGACAGTATTGTGTCTTCCTATCCACGAACATGGAATATCTCTTTACCTAATTCTTCATTAATTTTTTTTTTTAGAGTTTACGTTTTTCTTATCATAGTGTATCTTTTTAATACACGGTCTCCAGTCTTCCCCCACAATCTTAGGAAAGTGTTATTGAATTGTAGTTTTCCTAGTTTTCTGTTCTTTAAATCTTTTTCAGGAACTTCTACTATTTGTATTTTTTATATTTTTCATCTTTAATATCTCTCACTTTCTCTTAAATCCTTTTTCTCACTTTTTTAAAAAGAGTTTATTTGTCAGAAAGAGAGAGACAGGCAGGCAGAAGGAGGAACAGGCTCCCCGCTGATCAAGGAACCCGATGCAGGACTCAGTCCCAGGACCCTGGGATCATGACCTGAGCCAACGGCAGACACTTAACTGATTAAACTACCCCTGAGTCCCTCTCACTTTTTAATTTAATTAAATTTTTTTCTCCTGTTCACCTTTTATAGCTCTTAAGACATTTTATGTTTTGTGTAGATGATCTTGTGTTTATTATAGGATATTTATAAGATTTTTTTCTGGTTTTTAACTATCAACTCCCTCATTTCTGATTATTTTCTCATTGTAATTTATATTCTCTAATGTATCATATTCTTAATTTTACTAACAAATATTTAAATAGGTTATAGTTTTAGGTTTTTTTGTGGGTTTCAGTTATATGTGGCAGTGCTTCTCAACTGAGCGTGATTCTACTCACAGAGGACAATTGGCATTTTTGGGAAACATTTTTGGTTATCAACTGGGAGGGGTACTATAGGTATCTAGTAGGTATAGGCCAAAGAAGCTGGTAAATCTTCTACAATGTGTACTATAACAAGTGTTCTCCAAAACAATTAATTATCTAATTTAGCAGTGCCAAAGTTAGGGAACATCTGTCTTTGGGGACATTACTTCTTACTCTGTTTTGTTCTTACAACTTGGACAGAAGTCAACAATAATCCTCGGTTACTTATTTTCACGTGAAATTAGTTTTACTAAACTTTTAGGAGAGTAGAGGCTTTTTTCACTTCATCACTTAGGGCTTCCTTTTCTTTTATTTTCATTAAGTATTTTAAAATTATAACCTTGTAGTTTCTGAGCTCTTCTGTCTCTGCTCCTCTCCCCTACTTTCTCTTTCCTTTGTTTTCTATTATCCCTGCAAAGATCAATTTGGATTCTCCTACCAGTAATTTTTCCTGAGTGTGAGGCTTGGTTCTAGAAGGGGGTTTCAACTGGTTAGTTTTGAGAATCTCAGACCCACATTTCCCCAACGCTTTCTGACTTCTCCATTTACCCCTTCCATTTACTTGCAAATTAAAATGTATAAAAACTATTCCATTTCAGCTGCTTTTCTTAAACTGACCCATTATGCTTTCTTGTGAATACCTGCTGGCTATTTTGGAGTTTCTTCTGATTTAGGTTCTGTCAGGTGCCCTTCTATTTCCCTCTTTTGTGCAGATGCTTTTACTACATGAGTTTGAAGGTGTTAGTGATTTGTCCCCATTCACACATAATTGGGAGTTTGTGAGGATACCTTGTCACCTGGATTTGGTTTAGATGTTATTCATGGCTATATGGTTCTGCTATCCTGTTGGGTTTTTTTTTTCTTTTCTTTTTTTTTTTTTTTTCTGTTTTGTGCAGGGATTCAGGGAAATTTTTTAAAAATAGCATTCTTGGGGCACCTGGGTGGCTCAGTGGGTTAAGGCCCCTACCTTTTGCTCAGGTCATGATCCCGGGGACCTGGGATCGAGCCCCACATCAGGCTCTCTGCTTAGCAGGGAGCCTACTTCCACCTCTCTCTCTCTCTCTGCCTGCCTCTCTGCCTACTTGTGATCTCTGTCAAATAAATAAAATCTTTTAAAAACAGCATTCTTTACTAACTTCTCAGAATTTCTTTCTCTTTAAATATTATTGATGTATGTTGCTGTAAAACTTTTTCTCACATTTGACTGTTCTTTCCTTCTAAATATGTAACACTCCCAATCACTGTCAGAGAAAATAACTCATGGAAGATGTTCACTTATGATTTTCCTTTTTTTTGTAATGTGCTAGTGGTGTTTGGGTATCAAGATTTTGCTGACATTATAAAACAAGCTGGGGAATATTCCTTTTTTTCCTATTTTCTGGAAAACTTTGTAAAAAATTAGTAATTTTTCCTTGATTTGGAAGAATTCAACTATGAAGCCACAGGGACTTGGAGTTATCTCTGTAAGAGGATTTCAGTTATGGATTCGCTTTATGTTATAATTTCTTGTGGATATTTAGATTACTTACAGGTATGTAGCAATTAATTTGTTAACATTTTTTAGTCTTCCTAGTTGTCTTTTTGTTACTGCTTTCTAGATTCATTGTATTGTGGTCACAGAACATCATACTGTGTATGATTTTCATCTTGAAATTTGGAAACTTGCTTCATTGCCCAACTTACAGTCTATATTGGTAAATGTTTCGTATGTACTTGGAAAGTTATTGGGTAGTGTATGTATGTTCTGTGTCAAGTTGTTTAATCATTATATTCAAGTCTGTATTTTTACTATTTTCATCTGGTTGTTTTATCAATTATTGAGAGAAGAGTGCTAAGATCTCCCAAATAGATTTGTGTCATTTTCTCCTTTTTTTTTTTTTTTAATTTATTTGACAGACAGAGATCACAAGTAGTCAGAGAGGTAGGCAGAGAAAGAGAGAGAGGAGGAAACAGGCTCCCTGCAGAGCAGGGAGCCTGATGTGAGTCTCGATCCCAGGACCCTGGGGTCGGGACCCGAGCTAAAGGCAGAGGCTTTGACCCACTAAGCCATCCAGGTGCCCTTCATTTTCTCCTTTTAATTCTATAGTATTTTGCTACTTGAAATAAGTTATTAAATTGTATGACAATTTAAATTGTGTACTGCTTGTTTAGGTTGTTGCATTATATTGTTTAAGTGGTTGCATTAACCTTTTTGTACATCTTCCTGTTGTATTGACTATTTTTATTATTATGACATATTAAATTTATCTCTAGTAACATTACTTCTTTAAAGTCTACTTTATCTTATGTTATGTAGGTATAGCATTTTTTTGTTAATGTTTGCTTGTTATACTTTTTCTGTATCTTTTTAATTTCTCTGATTTCTTAGATTTATATGTTTCTCTCATCTCAGATCCAACCTGACTTTCTTTGTCTTTTCATCTGAGTGTTTAGTTTGTTCATGCATTAATATAATTACTGATATGGTTTGCTCTTTACTCTGTGCACAGTCTTGCTATGTGTTTTTATGTATTCCATCTGTACTTTGGTTCCTTATTCTTGTACCATTTTTTCCCTCTCTTTGAACTGATCAAGCATTTCATTTTTCTCTTCTATTTGTTTTAATTATACATTTTTAATTTACTCTTTTGTTTTGATTGTAGAGATTACAAATTGTATGCTTAATTCTACCGTAATGCTCATTCAGATCTACCTTAATTTAGTATTCATATTGCTTCTCAAACCGCATATGAGCCTTTTAACAATATTACACTATCCCTTCTAATCCTTTTGCTTAGTACATACTTTACTAACATATATCTTATGTAGCTCATAAGGCATTATTATGCTAAGCAATAATCAGTATTCATTTACATTTACCCACAGTTTATTCTTTACAATGTTCTTTATTCCTTCCTGAGATTACATATTTCCATTTGATATTTTTTTCTTTTAAATTGCCTTTGGTATTTCCTGCAGTGCAGATCTGCCCTGTATAAATCCTCTCAGCTTTTTTTTGTCTGAAAAGATCTTTATTTCACTTCCAGCTTTAAGTAATATTCTCAGTGTACTAAATGCTAAGTAGTTAGGGTTTCTTAAGGAGGGGGTTGTTTTTGCTTTATTTCATTTTGTTCTTTGTACATTTTCTTCCAGCATCCATAATTATATGTCATTTATGTGTCTTATTTTTGTTCCTTTGAAAGCAATATGTTTTTTTCTGAGCTTTTTTAGTAGTATTTCTTTGTTTTTCAAGTTTTACTGTGATATGAGTAGATGTAGTTTCCTTTGTCTTTAACCTGCTGTAGGTTTTTTCAGCTTCTTAAACCTAAAGGTTGATATATTTTCTTTCAATTTGAGGAAGATTGTATTCATTAGATCTTTCTATATTCTGCCCAGTTATTTCTCTTTTTCTCTTTGGACTCTATTTACACATATATTAGACCTTTTGAATTTATCATGTTTGTTTTGGTCTTTAATGCTTTTTAAATATTTTCTTCATTTTTGCTTCAGTATGAATACAGGCATACCTCTGAGATATGGTGGGTTCAGTTTCAGACCACTGCAGTGAAGCAAATATCACAATAAAGAGAGCAAATGAATTTTTTGGTTTCCCAGTGCATAGAGAAGTTTTATTTATTACACTATAGTCTGTTAGGTGTATAATAACATTCTAAGAAGGCAGTGTACACATTTTAATTTAAAAGTACTTATCGCTGGGGTGCCTGGGTGGCTCAGTGGGTTAAGCCGCTGCCTTCGGCTCAGGTCATGATCTCAGGGTCCTGGGATCGAGTCCCGCATCGGGCTCTCTGCTTGGCAGGGAGCCTGCTTCCCTCTCTCTCTCTCTCTCTCTGCCTGCCTCTCCATCTACTTGTGGTTTCTCTCTGTCAAATAAATAAATAAAATCTTTAAAAAAAATAAATAAAAGTACTTATCGCTAAAAAAATACTAACCATCATCTGAGCTTTAAGCAAGTCATCATCACTAATCGCAGATGGCCATATCAAATTTGATATTAAATAACAAATTTAATAATGAAAAGGTGAAATACCGCTATTAGCAAAATGCAACAGAGACACAGAGTGAGCAAACGCTGTTAGAAAAGTGGCACCAATAGACTTGCTTAATGCAAATGTAAGGTTGCTGTCAACCTTACATTTGTAAAAAAACACAATTATCTATAAAATGCGGTGAAACAAGGTACGCCTACATTTGTATCGATCTGTCATTTCACTAACTCGGTCTTCTGTGGTCTCTAACCTTCTGAGGTCTCCAAATGAGTCCAGTGAGTTCATAATATCAGATATTGCATTTTTCTATGCTAGAATGTCCATTTATCTTCTTTTATAGATTTCACTTCTCTCTTGAAAATGCCCATAGATTTATCCCTTTGGCCCATCTCTCCCTCTTTTTTCTTGAACATACTGTTCAAAATTATTTTAAAGTACCTATGTCATAAATTTAATACCTGAGGTATCTATTTATGTTTCTATTATTATCTGTTTCTGTTTTTCTTGTTTTTCAGTCATTTTCTATTTTTTTAAACCATGATTTATGACCAAAGTCAGTAAATTGTGAGATTTTAGGCATTCTAGGATTTATGAGTCCATATGATCCATATTCCTCTTTTAAAATTTTTCTACAGGGACACCTGGGTGGCTCAGTCAGTTAAGTGTCTGACTCTTGGTTTTAGCTCAGATCATGATCTTGTGGGTCAGGCCATCAAGCCCTGCTTTGCTCTCTGTGCTCAGTGCAGAGTTTGCTTCAGATTCTCATCCTCCCCTCTGCTCCTCCCTGTGCTCACCAGAGCGTGCTCTCTCTCTAAGATAAATAAATAAAATCTTAAAAAAAAAAGGTTTTTTCTACAGCACTTAAAAAATGTAAAACTGTTTTTAACCCATAGATTATACAAACCAGGACACAGGTTATAATTGTTGTACTTGTGTTTTATAATATTTGATTGTATGCCAGACATTGTGGTTGACAAGTTTAATAGCCTCTGGATAGTGTTATCTTAAAACTAAATAATACCAGCAGATTACCTTGAAACTATTGAGGTTTGTATTAGACTTCTGTTATGCTCTGTTTGCTAGCATTTTATTCTCCTAACTGCTATTACACCTGCTGAATTTCTTGGAGTACTGCTTTATGCATGCATAGTTTAGGAGTTAGCCAAAAACAGGGGATTTTTTTAAATAATTTTTAATTTTTTTTTAATAAACATTTAATGTATTAATTAGCCCCAGAGGTACAGGTCTGTGAATCACCAGTTTTACACACTTAATAGCACTCACCATAGCACATACCCTCCCCAATGTCCATAACCCCACCACCTTCTCCCTCCCCCTCTCCCTCCCCCCAGCAACCCTCAGTTTGTTTTTGAGATTAAGAGCCAGAGGGGAATTTTTGTTGTTTTATCCTTGTTAGAGGACTTTTGCATAGATTTAAGAGTTACTTATTGGTGACTTATTCTTTTCCATGATTTTGTCATTCAAGTCTGAGTCACTTCTAACATGGTAAGACTGTTGCTTTCTACTTATAATCTATTTACCTGTGCTGATATTTAGAAAATGCCCTCAGAGAAAAGCTGGGATGAAGTTGAGCTCATCTCATATGTTTACCTTCTCTCAGTTGAAGTCCATTAGTCCTTGCCTGCATCAGTTATTCTCCAGTGACTCCATACAGGTTTTCAATATTTTTTGTCTATCATTTCTACTTATTTTTAGTGGGAGATTAATCCAGTATGAGTTTTATTATCATGGCCAGGAACAAACGTCCATCTGCTACTTTTCTTCAACTGTTTTTTTTTTCTTGACTATAATATTGTATTTTCAGTGTTGTAAAACATGTTGAAAATACCAAAAAAAACATACTTTAGGAAATTAAAATTACCCATAACACTTCTACCCAGATATGTTTTCATTAATCACATAATTTTTTTAATTTTAAATTTTAGTTGTTATAAAGTTATCTGTGCACATAATTTAAAATGCCAAGTAGCTCTGAAAGTTTTTTTGTTGTTGTTGTTTTTAGCAAAAACAGCAGTCCCTAGACCTCATTCCTTGCCTTATATTCTGCTTCCCAGAGTCACCCACTTTCAGCTCTTTTTTTTTTTATTTCTCCACATAAGTATAAAGCAAATACCTCTACTATTACTTCTTGATTAAAAACAAAAAATCCCCCAGTTTTAGGTATTACATATGGACTTATTTTGGAAGATGAGGATTTAGCTGCCTCTCATCTGTTCTTTTTCCTCTTGATCTCATCATATACATCTACACATACCATTCTTTTTTTTTTTTTTTTTTTAATTTATTTGACAGAGATCACAGGTAGACAGAGGCAGGCAGAGAGAGAAGGGGAAGCAGCCTCCCCGCAAGCAGAGAGCCTGATGTGGGGCTCGATCCTAGGATGCTGGGATCATGACCTGAGCCGAAGGCAGAGTCTTTAACCCACTGGGCCACCCAGGTGCCCCTACACATACCATTCTTAACATCCTCAAATATAGTTAGATTTTTGGTTAAATCAACATACAGTATTGGTATTGTTATGACTAAGATATATTGTACCATAACTACTTTTCTTTTTTGCATAGTATTTCATTTGCTCTTTAGTGAGTAATTACTTTTTGCTTTGTTTTTCATATAGTTGTTTCTAGTTTGCTGCATATTATCCCCGAGATATGTTTATCTCTTCTTGGAGCATCCCAATACATTAGGTATTATATTGGTATAATCTTGGAAGCATTTCTTTGGAATCCCTCTGACCTCCAAATTAGACAAATTTTTTCTTTGGACTCCTGTAAAGACGTCATCCTGGCCTCTCCCTTAACTTGTCCTACCTAATGTTAGATCTCTTACTGCTTTGTTTTTCTTTTTATATTCCCACATTTTACTGGCATTTGTGAGGTTTGTGTGTGTGTGTGTGTGGAGGGGTGGTGTGTAAGAGAGAGTGAGAAAGAGACCATATGTGGTAGAAAATTGCTATAGTCCTTCAGCATCCAATTTTCCCTTCCTCTTTTTTAGTAATAGACTCTCCGCATGCCCACCATTGGTTTGGGTTGGCACATGGCAGTCTACTGGGAAACTACATTTCCCAGCTTCTGTTTTGCAGCTGGAGGTGGCCATGTGAATTGAACAAGTTAAATCCAAAGTAAAATAAATATTCATGTGGTTTTTAACTTTTTTCTTCCTTAATTGAATTCTGATTGACATATAAAAAATTGTATATATTTAGTGTATACAACATGGTGATTTGATATAAGTATACCTTGTGTATTGATTATCACAATCAAGCCAATTAACATATCCATCAGCTCACATACTTAACAGTGTGTTTGTGTATATGAGAATGTTTAATTTCCTAGCAAATTTCAAGTATACTATAGATTATTGACTATAATTAACCATGCTATAGATCTGTAGAACTTATTCATGTTATAACTGAAGGTTTGTACGTTTTACCAATGTCTTCCCATTTCCCCCCCACACCAGCCCCTGGCAACCTCCATTATACTGTCTGTTTCTTGGAGTTCAGCCTTTTTAGATTCCACATGTACATGATGCATACAGTGTTTGACTTTCCGTGTCTGGCTTATTTTACTGAGGCAGAGGATAATGTCCTCCAGGTTCACCACACTGTCGCAAATGGTAGGATTTCCCTATTTCTTAAGGCGGATAATATTCCAATATATATGCCACATTTTCTTTACTCATGTACTGATGGACACTTTGTTTTCATGTCTTGGCTACTATGAATAATGCTGTAGTGAACATGGAATACAACTATCTCTTCAAGATACTCATTTCATTTCATTTGGATGTAAACCCAGAAGAGGAGTTGCCGGATCATATGGTAGTTCTATTTTTAACTTTTTAGGAACCTCTGTATTGTTTTCCATAATGGCAAGACAAATTTCCAGTCCTACTTATAGTATACAAGGGTTCCCTTTTTCTACATGCTTTTACCAGAATGTGTTATGTCTTAACTGTTTTATAATAGTTGTATTAACAGGAGTAGATGGTATCTCATTGTGGTTTTGACTTGGATTTTCCCTGATGATTAGTGATATTGAGCACCTTTTCACATACCTGCTTACCATTGGTATGTGTTATTTTGAGAAATGTCTTTTCAGTCCCTTTCCTCATTTTTAATTGGTATTATTAATTAATAGAAAATTAATTTGCCCTTTTTTGCAATAAAGTTTTATGAATTCCTTATATATTTTGAATATTAACCCCTTATCAGGTATATGGTTTGCAAGTATTTTCTATCATTCCGTAAACTTCCATTTCATGTTGTTTATTGTTTCCTTTGCTGTACAGAAGTGGTTTGGTTTGATAGAGTTCCACTCATTTAGTTTTGATTTTGTCTCTTATGCTTTTGGTGTTATATTCAAAAATTCCTTGTTGTGATGTATATGCTCTTTTATGATGAGGTCATTCAGGTGTTTTGCCCTTTCTTCCATTGTTACTGTTTTGGTTTCTAGAAGTTCTTTGTATGTTCTAGATACAAGCCCTTTGTTAGTAATGTGTGTTGTTAATTTATCTCGTCTTTCACTGGTTTGTCCTTTCACTAAATGGCATTTTTGGGGAAGAATGGAAGTTGTCAGTTTTATTACAGTCCAATTTATTTAGTCCTTTTCTATATAGTTTAATTTATAGTGTTTTTTGTATCCTGTTTAAAAAAAAATCCTAAGGTCATGATAATTTTCTTCTTTTGTTAATTTCTAAAAGCTTTATTGTTTAATTTTCAAATTTAGACCTGCAGCTTATCTCATAAAGATGTTTCTGTATGGCATGAAGAGGAGTCATTTTATGTTTTCTGATTTGGTATCTAGTTGACCCTTCCTCATTTATTTAAAAAACCGTCCTTTCCCACAGCTCTGTCATGCTATTTTTATTGCAAATTGACTATCTATATATGTATTTCAGAAAACTTAAATTATTCCATTGATTTCTATGTTTTTACTATTATGGTACTTCTTAACTGTAAGTTTTTAAGTCTTGATACCCAGTAGATCAAGTTTTCCCATCAAATTCAAGAGAAATCTGGCTAGTTTTTACCCCTTTTCATTTCCATATAAATGTTAGAGTAGGCTTCTCAAAATATGTTGTTTACTTCTTTAGGATTAAATTGAATATTTAGATTGGAAGAAATTGGTATCTTTACAATATTCACTCTTCTAGTCCATGAATATTTATATCCTCACATTTGTCTAGATCTTTTATTTTTTCTCAACAGCAGGTTATAGTTTTCTGTATAGAAGTATTTTAAAAACTTGTTAGGTAATTCTAAAAATTTTATACATTTTGATGCCACTGTTTTATTCATCTCTTGAAATTTTATTTTATAATTGTGGCTCATGTATAAAAGTAGAAATATAATTCACTTTTGTATATTGACTTTATATTCAGCAGCTATGCTAAGTTCATTCATTAATTCTAGTAATGTATCTGTAGTTTCTGTTGATATTTTGTAAATACATGATACTGTGTTAAAACAGTTTTATTTTATGTTTTCTGATTCTTATGCTAAATCTTCCAATAAATCTTGATTATAGAAGTGCCATGTTCTTAACTCAAGTCTTTTTTGAAAATATCCATTATCAGAATAAGGTATTCTTTTCTAGTCTTGTTTTATGAAGAGTAATGAAATGTATCAAACTCTTTTTCTTAACCAATTAAGATGATTGTATGATTTTTCTTCATTATATTATTGTTGCAAATACCAATGATTGATTTTAAACAAGTTTATCAGTATTTTCACTTTTTTTATTGTTACATGCCTTATAAGTTAAGGATTTCGTTTGTGATTTTCTGATTGTAAGTGAATTCCATTGTCATATTCTTTTGGCCATTTAGATTTTAAATTGAAGGTTCAAGCACATTCTCAAAGCACTGCATTTTTATCCCCTTCCCCAACAACATGATTGTAATATTCTTTTTTTTTTTTTTTAATTTTTAATTTTTTATAAACATATATTTTTATCCCCAGGGGTACAGGTCTGTGAATCGCCAGGTTTACACACTTCACAGCACTCATCCCAGCACATACCCTCCCCAGTGTTCATAACCCTACCCACTTTCTGAACCCCCCTCCCCTCCAGCAACCCTCAGTTTGTTTTGTGAGATTACGGGTCACTTATGGTTTGTCTCCCTCCCAATCCCATCTTGTTTCATTTATTCTTCTCCTACCCCCTTAACCCCCCATGTTGCATCTCCACTTCCTCATATCAGGGAGATCATATGATAGTTTTTTTTCTCCAATTGATTTACTTCGCTAAGCATCATACCCTCTAGTTCCATCCACATCATTGCAAATGGCAAGATTTCATTTCTTTTGATGGCTGCATAGTATTCCATTGTGTATATATACTACATCTTCTTTATCCATTCATCTGTTGATGGACATCTAGGTTCTTTCCATAGTTTGGCTATTGTAGACATTGCTGCTATAAACATTCAGGTGCGAGTGCCCCTTCGGATCACTATGTTTGTATCTTTAGGGTAAATACCCAGTAGTGCAGTTGCTGGGTCATAGGGTAGCTCTATTTTCAACATTTTGAGGAACCTCCATGCTGTTTTCCAGAATGGTTGCACCAGATTGCATTCCCACCAACAATGTAGGAGGGTTCCCCTTTCTCCACATCCTCGCCAGCATCTGTCATTTCCTGACTTGTTAATTTTAGCCATTCTGAGTGGTGTGAGGTGATATCTCATTGTGGTTTTGATTTGTATTTCCCTCATGCCGAGTGATGTGGAGCACTTTTTCATGTGTCTGTTGACCATCTGGACGTCTTCTTTGCAGAAATGTTTGTTCATGTCCTCTGCCCATTTCTTGATTGGATTATTTGTTCTTTGGTGTTGAGTTTGCTTAGTTCTTTAGATTTTGGAAATTAGCCCTTTATCTGATATGTCATTTGCAAATATCTTCTCCCATTCTGTCAGTTGTCTTTTGGTTTTGTTAACTGATGATCTTGATGAAATACCAATAATTCATTTTTGCCCTTGCTTCCCTTGCCTTTGGTGATGTTCCTAAGAAGATGTTGCTGCGGCTGAGGTCGAAGAGGTTGCTGCCTGTGTTCTCCTCAAGGATTTTGATGGATTCCTTTCACACATTGAGGTCCTTCATCCATTTTGAGTCTATTTTCATGTGTGGTGTAAGGAAATGGTCCAATTTCATTTTTCTGCATGTGGCTGTCCAATTTTCCCAGCACCATTTATTGAAGAGGCTGTCTTTTTTCCATTGGACATTCTTTCCTGCTTTGTCGAAGATTAGTTGACCGTAGAGTTGAGGGTCTATTTCTGGGCTCTCTATTCTGTTCCATTGATCTTTGTGTCTGTTTTTGTGCCAGTACCATGGTGTCTTGATGATGACAGCTTTGTAATAGAGCTTGAAATCTGGAATTGTGATGCCACCAACTTTCGCTTTCTTTTTCAATATTCTTTTGGCTATTCGAGGTCTTCTCTAGTTCCATATAAATTTCAAGATTATTTCTTCAATTTCTTTGAAAAAAAAAAAAGGATGATAGGAATTGCATTAAATGTGTAGATTGCTTTAGGTAGCATAGACATCTTCACAATATTTATTCTTCCAATCCAGGAGCATGGAACATTTTTCCATTACTTTGTGTCTTCCTCAGTTTCTTTCATGAATACTTTATAGTTTTCTGGGTATAGATTCTTGGCCTCTTTGGTTAGGTTTATTCCTAGGTATCTTATAGTTTGGGGTGTAATTGTAAATGGAATTGACTCCTTAATTTCTCTTTTTTCTGTCTTGTTGCTGGTGTAGAGAAATGCAACTGATGTCTGTGCATTGATTTTATATTTTGACACTTACTGAATTCCTGTACAAGTTCTAGCAGTTTTGGAGTGGAGTCTTTTGGGTTTTCCACATATAGTATCATATCATCTGTGAAAAGTGATAGTTTGACTTCTTCTTTGCCAATTTGGATGCCTTTAATTTCCTTTGTTGTCTGATTGCTGAGGCTAGCACTTCTAGTATTATGTTGAATAGCAGTGGTGATAATGGACATCCCTGCCGTGTTCCTGACCTTAGCGGAAAACCTTTCAGTTTTTCTCCATTGGGAATGATATTTGCAGTGGGTATTTCATAGATGGCTTTGATAATATTGAGGTATGTGCCCTCTATCCCTACACTTTGAAGAGTTTTGATCAGGAAGGGATGCTGTACTTTGTCAGATGCTTTTTCAGCATCTATTGAGAGTATCATATGGTTCTTGTTCTTTCTTTTATTAATGTGTTGTATCACATTGATTGATTTGTGGATGTTGAACCAACCTTGCAGCCCTGGAATAAATCCCACTTGGTTGTGGTGAATAATTCTTTTAATGTACTGTTGAATCCTATTGGCTAGTATTTGGTGAGAATTTTCGCATCTGTGTTCATCAAGGATATTGGTCTGTAGTTCTCTTTTTTGATGGGATCCTTGTCTGGTTTTGGGATCAAGGTGATGTTGGCCTCATAAAATGAGTTTGGAAGTTTTCCTTCCATTGGTATTTTTTGGAACAGTTTCAGGAGAATAGGAATTAGTTCTTCTTTAAATGTTTGGTAGAATTCCCCTGGAAAGCCGTCTGGCCCTGGGCTTTTGTTTGTTTGGAGATTTTTAATTACTGTTTCAATCTCCTTACTGGTTATGGGTCTGTTCAGATTTTCTGTTTCTTCCTGTTTCAGTTGTGGTAGTTTATATGTCTCTAGGAATGCATCCATTTCTTCCAGATTGTCAAATTTGTTGGCGTAGAGTTGCTCATAGTATGTTCTTATAATTATTTGTATTTCTTTGGTGTTTGTTGTGATCTCTCCTCTTTCATTCATGATTTTATTTATTTGGGTCCTTTCTCTTTTCTTTTTGATAAGTCGGGCCAGGGGTTTATCAATCTTATTAATTCTTTCAAAGAACCAGCTCCTAGCTTCGTTGATTTGTTCTATTGTATTTTTGGTTTCTTTTTTTTTAGATTTTATTCATTCATTTATTTGAGAGAGAGAGAGCACAAGCAAGAGGAGAGAGAGAAGGAACCAGGCTCCCTGCTGAGCAGAGAGCACGATGTGGGGCTCGATCCCAGGTCCCTGAGATCATGACCTGAGCTGAAGGCAGAGGCTTTAACCCACTGAGCCACCCAGGCGACCCTGTTTTTTTGGTTTCTATTTCATTGATTTCTGCTCTGATCTTTATGATTTCTCTTCTCCTGCTGGGTTTAGGGTTTCTTTCTTGTTCTTTCTCCAGCTCCTTTAGGTGTAGGTTTAGGTTGTGTACTTGAGACCTTTGTTTCTTGAGAAAGGGGCCTGTACCACTATATATTTTCCTCTCAGGACTGCCTCTGTTGTGTCCCACAGATTTTGAACCATTGTGTTTTCATTATCATTTGTTTCCATGAATTTTTTCAATTCTTCTTTAATTTCCTGGTTGACCCATTCATTTTTTAAAAGGATGCTGTTTAGTCCCATGTATTTGGGTTCTTTTCAGATTTCCTCTTGTGATTGAGTTCTAGCTTCAGAGCATTGTGGTCTGAAAATATGCAGGGAATGATCCCAATCTTTTGATACCGGTTGAGACCTGATTTAGGGCCAAGGATGTGATCTATTCTGCAGAATGTTCCATGTGCACTAGAGAAGAATGTGTATTCTGTTGCTTTGGGATGAAATGTTCTGAATATATCTGGGATGTCCATCTGGTCCAGTGTGTCTTTTAAGGCCTTTATTTCCTTGTTGAACTTTTGCTTGAATGATCTGTCCATTTCAGTGAGGGGAGTGTTAAAGTCCCCTATTATTATTGTATTATTGTTGATGTGTTTCTTTGATTTTGTTATTAATTGGTTTATATAGTTGGCTGCTCCCACGTTAGGGGCATAGATATTTAAAATTGTTAGAACTTCTTGTTGGACAGATCCTTTGAGTATGACATAGTGTCTTTCCTCATCTCTTATTATAGTCTTTGGCTTAAAATCTAATTGATCTGATATAAAGATTGCCACTCCTGCTTTCTTCTGATGTCATTAGCATGGTAAATTGTTTCCACCCCCTCACTTTGAATCTGGAGTTGTCTTCAAGTCTAAAACGAGTTTCTTGTAGGCAACATAGAGATGGATTTTGTTTTTTTTTATCCATTCTGATACCCTGTGTCTTTTGATTGGGGTATTTAGCCCATTAACATTCAGGGTAACTATTGAGAGTTATTAATTTAGTGCCATTGTATTCCCTGTAAGGTGACTGTTACTGTATATTGTCTCTGTTCCTTTCTGATCTACTACTTTTAGGGTCTCTCTTTACTTAGAGGACCCCTTTCAATATTTCCTGTAGAGCTGGTTTGGTGTTTGCAAATTCTTTCAGTTTTTGTTTGTCCTGGTAGCTTTTTATCTCTCCTTCTATTTTCAATGATAGCCTAGCTGGATATAGTATTCTTGGCTGCAGGTTTTTCTCATTTAGTGCTCTGTCTGTATTGTTTCTTAAATTCCACCTGTGAGTGAGATCTCATAATAATTGTCTTTCTCTGATTGACTTATTTCACTTAGCATAATACTCTGCAGTTCCATCCATATCGTTGCAAGTGGCAAGATTTCATTATTTTTTTAAAGATTTCATTTTTTGATGGCTGAGTAATATTCCTTTGTGTATATATACCACATCTTCTTTAAACATTCATCTGTCAACAGACATCTGAACTCTTTCCATAGTTTGACTATTGTGGATATTGCTGCTATAAACATTGGTGTGCAGGTGCCCTTTTGGATCACTACATTTGCATCTTTGTGGTAAATACCTAGTAGTGTGATTGCTGGTTGTAGGGTAACTCTATTTTCAACTTTCTGAGGAATTTCAATACTGTTTTCCAGAGTGGCTGCACCATCTTGCATTCCTACCAGTAGTGTAGGAGGGTTCCTCTTTCTCCACATCATTGCCAACATCTCATTTCCTAACTTACTAATTGAAACCATTCTGATGGGTGTGAGGTGGCATCTCATTGTGGTTTTGATTTGTATTTTCCTAATGCTGAGTGATGTTGAGCATTTTTCATCTATCTGTTGATCATTTGCATGTTGCCTTTAGAGAAATGTCTGTTCATCTCTTCTGTCCATTTCTTGATTGGATTATTCGTTCTTTGGGTGTTGAGTTTGATAATTTCTTTGTAGATTTTTAGATACTGGCCCTTTAGCTGATAAGAAATTTTCAAATATCTTTTCCTATTCTTTCGTTGTCTCTTGTTGACTGTTTCCTTGACTGTGCAAAAGCTTTTTATCTTGAAGTCCCAATAGTTCATTTTTTCCCTTGCTCCCCTTGCCTTTGGCAGTGTTTCTAGGAAGAAGTTGCTCTGACTGAGGTCAAAGAAGTTGCTGCCTGTGTTCTCCTCAAGGATTTTGATGGATTCCTGTCTCACATTGAGGTCTTTCATCCATGTTGAGTCCATTTTTGTATATGGTGTAAGAAAGTGATCCAGTTTCATGCTTCTGTATGTGGGTGTCCAATTTTCCCAGCAGCATTGTTGAAGAGACTATCGTTTTTTCATTAGATATCCTTTCCTGCATTGTCAACGATTAGTTGACTGTAGAGTTGAGAATCTATTTCTGGCCTCTCTGTTCTGTTCCATTGAATATGTATCTTTTTTTGTGCAAGTTTCATATTGTCTTTGTAGTAGAGCTTGAAGTGTGGCATTGTGATGTCCCCAGCTTTAGTTTTCTTTTTCAACATTCCTTTCACTATTTGAAGTCTTTTCTGGTTCCATACAAATTTTAGGATTGTTTTTTTCCAGCTCTGTGAAAAAAGTTGATGGTATATTGATAAGAATTGCATTAAATGTATAGATTGCTCTAGGTAGTTTAACAGTATTTGTTCTTCTAATCAATGAGCATAGAACATTTCCATTTCTTTGTGTCTTCCTCAATTTCTTTCATGAGTGTTCTGTAGTTTTCAGAGTAGAGATCTTTTACCTCTTTGGCTAGGTTTATTCCAAAGTATGCTAAGGTTTTTGGTGCAGTTATAAATGGGATCAATTCCTTAATGTCTCTTGCTTCTCTCTCATTGTTATTGAATAGAAATGCAAGTGATTTCTGTGCATTGATTTTTATATCCTGCCACTTTGCTGAATTACTATACGAGTTCTAGAAATTTTGAGCTGGAGTCTTTTGGGTTTTCCATGTAGAGTATCATGTTTTCTGCAAAGAGTGAGAGTTTAGCTTCTTACTTTGCTGATTCAGATGCCTTTTATTTCTTTTTATTATCTGATTGCTCAGGCTAGGACTTCCAGTCTATCTTGAACAATAGTGGTGAGAGTGGGCATCCCTGTTGTGTTCCTGACTTTAAGGGAAAAGCTCTCAGTTTTCCCCCACTGATAATGACAAATTATAAATCACTGGGCTTTTTATATATGCCTTTTATGATAGTGAGGTATGTTCCCTCTATTGATACACTTTGAAGAGTTTTAGTCAAGAAAGGATGCTATATTTTATCAAATGCTTTTTTTTTTTTGCATCAGTTGAGAGGATCATATGGTTCTTGTCTTTTATAAATGTGATCTATCATGTTGATTGATTTGTGAATGGGGTATCCCAGGAATAAATGTTAGTTGGTCATGGTGAACAATGCTTCTAATATGCTGTTGGATACTGTTCTCTAGTATTTTGGTAACAAGTTTTTCATCCATGTTCATCAGAGATACTGGTCTGTAATTCTCCTTTTTGGTGGAGTCTTTGGTTTTGGGATCAAGGTGAGGCTGGCCTCATAGAAAGAGTTTGGAGGTTTTCCTTCTATTTCTGATTTTTGTAACAGCTTCAGAAAAATATGTTTTTTTAAATGTTTGGTAGAATTCCCCTAGGAAGCCATCCAGCCCTGGACTCTTGTCTGTTGGGAGATTTTTTTTTATTACTGCTTCAGTTTCCTTGCTTGTTATTGATCAGTCTGTTCAAGTTTTCTATTTCTTTCTGTTTCTGTCTTGGTAGTTTATACATTTCTAGGAATGCATCCATTTCTTCCACATTGCCTAGTTTGTTGGCATGTAGTTGGCTCATAATATGTTCTTATAATAGGGACGCCTGGGTGGCTGAGTTGGTTAAGGCACTGCCTTCGGTTCAGGTCATGATCCCAGCATCCTGGGATCGAGTCCCACATCGGGCTCCTTGCTCATCAGCGAGCCTGCTTCTCTCTTTGCCTCTGCCTGCCACTCTGCCTGCTTGTGCACTCTCTCTCTCTCTCTCTCTCAAATACTCAAATAAATAAAATTTTCAAAAAAAAAAATGTTCTTGGGGCACCTGGTGGCTCAGGTTAAGTCACTGCCTCTGCCTTCAGCTCAGGTCATGATCCCAGGGTCCTGGGATCAAGCCCCACATCAGGCTCTATGCTCAGTGGGGAGTCTGCTTCCCCCTCTCTCCCTGCCTGCCTTTCTGCCTACTTGTCATCTCTCTCTCTCACTATATTAACTAACTAAATAAAACCTTTTAAAATTTTTAAAAAAATATATGTTCTTATAAATTATATTTTTTCAGTGTTGGTTGTGATATCTCCTTTTTCATTCATGATTTTATTTATTGGGGCCATTTCTCTTTTCTTTTTTACTAATCTGGCCAGGGGGTCATCAATCTTATTCTTTCAGATAACTGGCTCCTAGTTTCATTGATCTGTCTACTGGTCTTTTGGTTTCTATTTTGTTGATTTCTGCTCTCATCTTTATTAATTCTCTTCTCTTGCTGTGTCTAGGCTTCATTTGGTATTCTTTCTCCAGGTCCTTTAGGTGTGGTTAGGTTGTGTATTTCAGACCTTTCTTGTTTCCTGAGAAAGGCTTGTATTGCTATATACTTTCCTCTTCAGATGGCCTTTGTGGCATCCCAAAGGTTTTGACCAGCTGTGTTTTCATTTTCATTTATTTCCATGAATTTTTCAAATTTCTTTAATTTCCTGCCAGACAGATTCATTCCTAGGATGGTCTTTAACAGCCATAAATTTGAGTTCTTTCCAAATTTCCTCTTGAGATTGAGTTCAAGTTTCAAATCATTGTGGTCTGAAAATATGCAGGGAATGATCCCAGTCTTTTGGTACCAGTTGAGACCTGTTAGGTGACCCAGTATCTGATCTATTCTGGAGAATGTTCCATATACACTCAAGAAGAATGTGTATTCTGTTTCTTTGGGATGGAATGCTCTGTGAAGTCTGGAATATCTGTGAAGTACATTTGGTCCAGTGTGTCATTCAAAGTCCTTGGTTCCTTGTTGATCTTCCTCTTAGATGATCTCTCTATTGCAGTAAGTGGGGTGTTAAAGTCCCTTACTATTATTGTATCATTTAATGTGTTTCTTTAATTTAGCTATTACTTCGGTTATGTAATTGGCTGCTTCAATATTAGGGCATGAATGTTTACAACTGCTAGAATTTCTTGTTGGATTTCCTTTAATTATGATACAGTGTTCTTCCTTATCTCTTATTATAGTCTTTGCTTTAAAATCTAATTTGTCTGATATAAAGATTTCTTTTGCTGCTCATTAGCATAATAAATAGTTTTCTACCCCCTCACTCTCTATCTGGAGGTGTCTTGGGGTCTACAATGAGTCTTTTGAAGACAGTATATTGATGGTCTTGCTTTTTTTTTTATCTGATATGATATCCTGTGTTTTTTGACTGGGACATTTAGCCCCTTTACATTCAGAGTAACTATTCAAAGATAATAATTTAGTACCTATGAATTGTAATACCTATAAAGTCACTGTTTCTGTATATCGTCTCTGTTCCTTTCTGGTCTCTGTTACTTTTGGGCTCTCTCTTTGCTTAAAGGATCCCTTTTCATATTTCTCGCAGAGCTGGCTTAGTGACTACAGATTTTTTTAGTTTTTGTTTGTCCTGGAAGCTTTTTATCTTCATCTATTTTGAAAGACATCCTTGCTGGGTAGTGTTCTTGACTGCATATTTTTCCCATGTAGCACCATGAATATATCATGCCAATCTTCTCTGACTTTCCAAGTCCCTGTGGATAGGTCTTCCACCAATCTAATGTTTCTACCCTTGTAGGTTATGGGCCTCTAATTCCAAGCTGCTTTCAGCATTTTCTCTTTGTTTCTGAGCTTTTCAAGTTTCACTATTGTGTATAAAGGTATTGACCTATTTTTATTGATTTTGAGGAGTGTTCTCTGTGCCTTGTGGACTTGAATGCTTGTTTCCTTCCCCAGATTAGGGGAGTTTTCTGCTATAATTTGCTCTAATATACCTTCTGCTCCCTTCTCTCTTTTTCCTCTTCTCATGGGATTCTAGTTATTCTAATATTGTTTTGCTTTATGGTGTCACTTATCTCTCAAATTCTCCCCATCGTGATCCAGTGGTTTTTTATCTCTCTTTTTTCTCAATTTTTTTATTTTCAATCATTTGGTCTTCTATATCACTAATTCTCTCTTCTGCCTCATTTGTCCTAACAGATACTCCATTCTTGATTGTATCTCATTAATAGCCTCTCTTATTTTGATCTGATTAGATCTTAGTTCTTTTCTACCTCCACAATGGGATTCTATAGTGTCTTCTCTGCTTTCTTCAAGCCCAGCTAATATCTTTATAGTCATTATTCTGAACCTTAGTTCTGACATCTTACTTACATCTATACTGATTTAGGTCACCGGCAATCAGTACTGCCTCTTGTTTTCCTTTTTGAGGTGAGTTTTACCATCTTGTCCTTCTGTGCATAGATGAATGAGAGAACCAAATACTAAAATGGCAACAACAACCCCAGAGGAATATACGCCAAACAAATCAGAAGAGACCTATAACCAAAAAAGAGAGAAAGAATATAATCAGACAGGTGAACAGAACAAAGTAATACACTGCTGTTTATATTTTGGTCTGTTTGTTAGAAAACTAAATCCCAAAATTGTAAAGAAAGAGGAACTTATATAGGTATAAAAATAAAATACACTGAAAGGATAGAATGTAACAATAAAAATCAAAATTAAAAGACAAAAAAAAGGAACAAATATAAACAGATAACCAGAACAGAGCAATACACTATATCTTGGGTGTGCTTTGATCTGTTTGTCAGAAGAGACTGCTTCTCAAAATTGTAAAGAAAGGAAAAAAATATATATATATACACACAAAAATAAAATTAAATACAATAAAAGGATAGAATGTAACTGTAAACATGAAGTTTTTTAAGATTTAAAAAATGAGTTGATAAAATAAGAAAATTGGTTGAAAACAAAAGAGAAAAAAAATTAAAATTGGAAGACTTATAAGAAGGAATCGTGAGAAAAACACCATGATTTCTATATATTATTTCACCCTGCACTGGAATTTTGCAGTTTAATGTGATCAGTAAATTTGGTCTTGGCTGGATGTTCTTGCTGATCTTCTGGGGGAGGGGCCTGTTGTACTGATTTTCAGGTTTCTTTGTCCTAGGCAGAGTTGCACCACCCATGCTAGGGGGCCAGGCCAAGTAAGCTGTGCTGGTTGCTCTATGTGGCTTTTGTTCCCTGAGGGCTCTCCACCCCCCAACTTTAGAAGATGAGAGTGAAAATGGCAGCCTCCTAGTCTCCAGCCCCAGGGCCCAAAGCTATCGCCCTCAACTGCTCAGTGTGCCCTTGGGGAAAGCAGTCCATTACTCTTGTCTCCCTGGTTTCCATCCATATTGCATGCTCACCCAGCTTGTGACTGTGCATTTCTTTCTTTTAAAAAAAAATTTTTTTTAATATTTTATTTATTTGTCAGAGAGAGAGAGAGCACAAGAAGGAGGATGGCAGGCAGAGGGAGAGGCAGACTCCCTGCTGAGCAAGGAACCGCATGTAGGACTTGATCCTAACTTGAGCCTAAGGCAGATGCTTAATAGACTGGCTACCCAGGTGCCCCATTACCAAGCATTTCTATCTCAGGCATGGGACCCTACTTTGAGTCTCCAATCCCTGTAGACTCCTGTAGTGCACAGCCATGCTTCTCCTCCTGGTAGAAGCGGGGGTGGAGGGCGTGTCTCACCATAGTTCTGCAGCTTCCTGGGCCCCTGCAGTTCGTAGTTTATGGCAATCCCAAGCTGAAAGCTCATTCTGGGGCTCACTAATTGCAGCCGGCTTTCCCATTCAGATACCTGGGAACTCTTCCGTACTCAGGTACCCCTGTTCTTTCTGTGACCCTGGAGGTCCTGAAGTCACACTGTCCCACCTAAGATTCTGGCCACTTCACCATTTTTCAGTCAGGATGTCCCTCACTAGAACAGACTTCTAAAAATTCTGATTTTGAGCTTTGCTGCCAAATCACTTTCTGGGGGTACCGGGTGGCTCAGTGAGTTAAGTGGCCGCCTTCAGCTCAGGTCATGATCTCAGAGTCCTGAGATGGAGCCCCACAGTGTGCTTCCTGCTCGATGGGGAGGCTGCTTTTCCCTGTCGCTCTGCCTGTTGCTCTGCCTACTTGTGCTGTCTATCTCTCTGTCAAATAAATAAATAAAAATTTAAAACATGAAATTAAATAACAAAATTAAAATAAATCACTTCCTAGTAGCCAGCTTACGGAGGCTGTCTACCCCCATGATTTAACTTCCCATATATTGCCTAAGTTCACTTCTCCGCACCTCCCATCCACCTTGCAGAAAGGGGCTGCTTTTCTATTTGTAGAATTGCAGCAATTCTTTCCTTACATCTCTGTTGAGTTCACAGGTGTTCAGAATGCTTTGATAGCTATCTAGCTGAATTCCTGGGACCAGACAAAACTAAGGTCTCCTAGTCCTCTGCGAAAATGGAAAACTGGTAAATTGATTCTTACACAATGCATGTATTTTTGTCTTTATAATGGATGACATATTTTTCCTGTTTCCCTTCTAAATTATTATTTCCAGTTAAAATAAAGCTATCCTTTCTTTCTATGTGTCTCTGTAAAATTTTATATGCAGATACCTCACTGAAGTATTTTTTTAAATATATAGTTTTCCCCCTGAGATCTTAGATCTTCCAGATGTGAGGGTTATATCATCAGTGATTAAAAACTAGTGTTTTTTTTGGTCCAGTATTTATTCTGATTAGTTCTTTTTCTTCTTACTACATTCATAACTTGTTCTAAAGCAATCTTTAATAATGGTGCTAACTGGCATCCTTGTTCCTGATTTTAATACACATGATTTTATAGCTGAACACTTAGGCTGAATGAGCAAAAACACAGATGGGACCTCTGTCACAATTTGTTGATAAAGCTTGGTGTAGGGAAGATATTCAAAACATGAGCAACACTATAGTTTTGTTCTTGATTGATTAGGAAGAAGTAAGAGGTAATAGAACTCAAAAATACCTGTACACAACTTGTTTTCCTAAGAAAGTTTACTGAACTAGGTATGGTTCCTGGTATCCTACTGTTTTGATAGGATTGCAAGCAGCACAAAGCACCCACTTAGCTTCAGTGATAATGATTTGAAATTGATATCAGTAAGGAAGACTCTGCCTTTCCCCAACCATTTCAGCCACCTGTGTGCAGATATAATACACAGAAAATTGAATTAAAAGGTATTAGAATTTCTCCATGTGGGTAGAGTGAGTTAAAGATGTATCTGAGAAAGTGATTTTGTTTAAGACTTTACTTATTTATTTGTCAGAGAAAGAGAGCAAGCACACAAGCAGGGGAATCAGCAGGGAGAGGGAGAAGCAGACTCCCCTCTGAGCAAGGAGCCCAATGCTGGGCTCAGTCCCAGTACCCTGAGATCATGACCTGAGGTGAAGGCAAATGCTTAACTGACTGAGCCACCCAGGCATCCCGAAAAAGTTATTTTTAATGATGGACTTTAGATGGGTTTTAATGAGGATGATGGTGGAGAGAAAACATAGTAGGATCAGGGCATTATAAGTTCTGGTAGGGTCATATTTCTTAAAGTTGGGATAGTAGAGGGAGAGAAGTGGAAGAAAAGATGTTAGAAATTAGAAGGTGGAATATTTAGCTTTGAAAATTTTGAGGAGCTCTAGTTAGTGACAAGCTCTCTAAGATATATGATCACTGGAGTGATTGAGGTAGAGTGAAGATAAAAATCATTGGAGAGGAATTGAGAGGCCCAGAGACTGGAAGGATTATTAATGGAGATCTGGCAATCAACTAAATTAGTTAAGACAGAATTAGTGCTGGGCAGATCTCCTGACTGGGAGTTAGAAAGTAATGTCTTCAAGGAATGAATGTGAATGGACTATGTATCTTACAGATAACTGCAATGAATTGTTCTGAGGTAAATCCATTCTCTCGCGGCATAGGTTAAAAGTATAGGGAGTTTAGGGGAACTGGGTAGCTCAGTTGGTTGAGCATCCAGCTCTTGATTTCAACTCAGGTCATGATCTCAGGATCATAAGATTGGGCTCTGTGTTCAGCAGGGAATCTGCTGGAGATTCTCTCAGTTTCCCTTTCCGTCTGCCCTTCCCTCCCTTCTAAAATAAATAAATCCTTTTTTAAAAAAAGTATGGGAAGTTTCTGAGCAATTAGAAATAACTAGCAATTCCAGAAACAAAACAGTTAGTTAATGATTTAAAATATATTATGACACATGTGTGGTAGTTTCAATAAAAGGGAGAAGAAAGTAAATCATATGTTAATCATCCTAAATATCATTATGTATAGTTAAAATGAAATTTAGGGGATGCCTTGATGGCTCAGTCAGTTCAGTCTCTGCCTTTGTCTTGGGTCATGATCCCAGGGTCCTGGAATCAAGTCCTGCATTGGGTTCCTTGCTCAGTGGGGATCCTGCCTCTCCCTCTGCCTGCTGTTCCCTCTGCTTGTGCTCTCTCTCTCTCTGACAAAAAAATAAATAAAATACTTTTAAAAAATAATAAAATGAAGTCTATCTGTCATATATCTTAATCATTTATCAACTTATAATAGATCTTATTCAGTAACTGCCTGTTTTAAGAATGCAATTTCTAATTTTGCTGGAAACACCATTATAGGTAAAATTCAAGTTATTTTTGAGAATGTAGCATGATCATTCTTTTTTTTGTTGTTGTTTCAGAGACTTCTCCTGAAAGAGAGAGTTACAAACCTTTAATTACTGAAGAAGAAAAAGTAAAATATACTTCACTTGAAATGAATCCATCAGCTACTGTTAATTCTTCTGTTGAAACGAACAGTACAGAGTTTAATGAAGCATCTTCACAGACGTCATTGAAGCCAGAAGGAAATGTGGATGGTATTTTAATAACTCAAAATGAGCTCTATTTAACTTGATAATACTTTAATTTCTTCTATATAAACAGGCCTTTATAAACAGATCATCAGAATATGTGTAAATGTTTGGGTGATTCATCTCAAATTAGGTTCATTGTTTTTCTATGTTTAAGAGCTGGTCTGGATTTTTTAATGCTGCATAATAAATCGCCCCAAAATTTAGTGTTAAAACAAACAATACTTTCATTATATCTCCTGATTTTGTGTTTTAGGAATTAAGTCAAGGCTTGACTAATGTAACTTTTATAATTCATGTGCTTTTGTCTCTGGGATCACTGGTAATATTCAGCTAGCAACCTGGTCTGATGGGTTCAAGACGATTTCACTGGTGTCTTTTCAGATGCAGGTTGAAGTATGTGTTCAACTGGTCCCCTCTCCCTATTCATGTAGTCTCTACACCTTTCCATAACTCTTTCCAGCAAGGTAGACTGACTTCTTATATGGTGGCCAGGGCTCACAGATCCTAGGCAAAAGCTACTTATACTTTTAAAGCTAGTGTCAACTTGCACAGTATCACTTCTGCCATATTTCCTTGGTCAGAGCAGTCAAAACCAGCCTAAATTCAAAGGAGGTAAAACAGATCCCACCTATCCAAGTTAAGAGTGTTAAGGAATTTGTAGCCATTGGTAATCTGCCATAGTCTGCCACTGAATAAAAAAATATTTACATTTTCTTCCATGTGTAAAATGCACTTACCCCTTCTTAAAGCCTCATCTTGAGAAAGAGAGAGAGCCATGCATGAGCGTGGGGCCAGGCAAAGGAAGAGAGAAAGAGAATCCCAAGCAGGCTTCACACACAGCACGGAGCTGGGCACATGACTTGAGTCAAAATCAAGAGTCGGGCACTTAACTGATGAGCCACCCAAGCACCGCAAAGCCTCTTCTTATTAAAAGGGCTGAATGCCTAAAGCTGTTATCCAAGTCAGGCCTATGTAGAGGTGAATTTTTTGGGGTACAGTTCTTTGAGTAAAATTACTCTTAATCACAAGACCTATAAGTGAAAAAGATAAGTCCCTTGCCTTTTATATATCTAACATACAGTAGTGAAACAGGAATAGAGACTTCTTCACAAAAACAAGGAAAATAGGGAACACATATCAATCACTGGTCCATAGAAATTCTGCAACGCCAGTTGAGGTATTGCAATGTCAGCTTGCTCCCTTTGCACCAAAGATAGTGCCCTTGCGGCCTTTCTAAACTGCATCTTTCTTTCCTCTGCAATCCAAGCTGATGGAGTTTCTGCAAGTTGAATTTTCTTAATTTTGTGGGCTTTGTATGAATGTTTTTGACATTCACTACATTTAACCACTCTTCTTTTTTTCTTTATTTCTTCATTCCTTACCTTCCTTGACTTCATCTTTGACCAGTAAAATCTGTCCTGAGTTCAGGGTTTGTTTTAAGGCCATGTTTTCCCTTAAGAAAACTGCCTGGAAGGAATTAACTTGGACTTTCTCTTCTAAATTGTCCTCATAAACTATATAGTTCTTTCTTCAATTAATCTCTCTCCAACTTTATCAAAGCCTACTAAAGAAGCTAGCTGGAACTTTTAACATTCTGCTTAGATAGCATCTTAGCTAGATCATTGAGTCTCTTAGGTATGTTTTCTATCATCATTGTTATTCCAGGCACCATATTTTCTGGCACTGTAGAACAAGAATCTCCTTTTTTCTAGTCTCCAGAACTTTTTTCACTACTAATCTCTCATCAGCAGTCTCCTTGAAGCACTTTTAACTTCTTCCGACTGCTGTGTCCCAAAACAAGTGCACACGTTTTAAGCTTTTGTTATGTCAGCACCTATTTTCATATAGGAAATTCTGTTTCAATATCTATTGCTGCAAAACAAATTATTCCCAAAACTTAGTGGCTTAAAATAACTTGTTTTATCTCACATTTTAGTGGGTTAGGAATTGGGAAGGTTCTCCTCCATGAGACATCAGTACCACTCATTGATATTCACGTCAACTGGGCTTATTCTGGAAGGGGCAAGATGATGTCATTCCATGCATGGTGTCTCAAAAGAGCCTGTTTAGCTGGTTCCTACTCCTTATTTAGTCTCAGGACTTGTCATGTGGTTGTTCCAGAATAAACTTCCACGGTGGTTTAGGCTTCCATATTCCAATGTAGAAGCTGCCAATTTTCTTGAAGACTAGAGTTGGAACTGGCATAATCTTGAACTGTACTCAGTTAAGACAATCACAATGCCAGCCCAAATTCGAGGAGAGGGGATGTAGAGGCCCCCTCTACATGAGAGAAATGTCAGAGACCTTGCTGTATGTGTGACCATCTTTAATACACCATGATAATTTAAATATTCTTACTTATTAGAATTATAGTTAATAGGTACCTTACGCCTTTTCTTTAAAGAAAAACAAAGCAGAACCCTGTTAGGCGTATAGTAGAGACTATACAGCCTAGTACAAGTCAGCAAATATCTCCTAACAAAGAGCCAGATAGTAAATATTTTAGATTTTGAGTGCAATACAGTAAAAAAATCTAGTTTGTAGAGTAAGTCATATTGGTATGGCTTAAGGTGCTAATGAACAATTATTCACTAAAAAATAACTGAAAGAGGGCACCTGGGTGGCTCAGTGGGTTAATAAACCTTTGCCATCGGCTCAGGTCATGATCTCAGGGTTCTGGGATCGAGCCCTGCTTCAGGCTCTCTGCTCAGCAGGGAGCCTGCTTCCACCTCTCTCTCTGTCTGCCTCTGCCTACTTGTGATCTCTCTCTCTCTCTGTCAAATAAATAAATAAAGTCTTTAAAAAATAATAACTAAAATATATTTTTTCTTCCAAGTGCTTTCTTTATACAGGTGAATAAAAGAAATTATTTAAGTAACATAAAAACTTTAAGGACTGGTATAATATCAATTCTCTTTCTAAATAGGACAAGCTAATTTGAAATTTTAAAAATAGAGAATGAAAGATTGTATGGATTCCAGGAAAAAGGAGGGAGTGATGGTGGCTTAAACAAGAACATTGTGGGGCACCTGGATGGTGCAGTGGGGTAGGTGTCTGACTCTTGGTGTGGCTCAGATCATGATCTGGGGGACTTAAGATCAGGCCTTGCTCAGTGGGGAGTCTGCTTAAGACTCTCCTCCTGCTCCTGCCCGCCCATGCTTAAACATGCACGCATGTTCTTTCAATTACATAAGTAAATAAATGTTTAAAAAAACAAAGCACCGATAATCTGAATTGAAGAGGTAGAAGAGAAGTCAGCAAATGAAGACAGAACCTTTCTCATTAGTATTTACTTTCAGAAAATAACCAAAGAATTAATAAGATTAAAGATCTACAGGTAAAATATTTAATTTTTTGTAATAAATAGTATATTAGCTTAAAACTAGGTAATGATAATTTATAGAATATTTATTCAGATATCTATGGATGGATTTTGCTGACATGTTTATTGTTATGTTCTTGATTTTCAGAAGCTGATGGCTTAGAAACAGAAGTTCTACAAGAGCCAGGTGGAGCAAATAAAGATGGTAGCTTGCCATGCACGATTATTGATGTGTGGATTAGTGAGATAAAAGAAACGAAGGAAACTGAGTATGTTACCTCTTTTTCCTTTCATTTCAAAACCTGGCTCCCTTTTTGTAATTCTTTTTTAAAAAATACTGTAATAACCTAATAGTGTACTATATCCTATTATTATAATGCCTTATAAAATAATTTAATTTTTGGAAAGATATTACATTCATGTGGTTCAGAAATCAAGTATGTAAAGATACAGAGTAAAACATGTCTTTCCCACTCTGTCCTCATTCAGCAGATTCCCATTTTCTTCTCCTTCCAGATATTTTTAATGTACACAAAGCAAAAATGTCTCCTTCCCTTTTAAATGAAGTTATTAGTATAACACCTATGGTATTTTCACCTTTTTATTTTTAGTCAGTAACCCAGGAATTTTTTTTTTTTTCTTATTTTATGGCTACTTAGTATTCTACTGTATGGATACACCACAACTCAGCAAGTCTTTTACATTAATTGATATCTTACATTAATTGATATTTCAAATGATGTTTCAATGAATAACAACCTTTTACATAAGATTATTTTGCATGTATATACATCTATCTGTTCTTTACAGGGTTTGTACTAATTTAAATTCTCAGAAATAATGTATGAAATATCTAATTTCCCCCAGCCCTGCCAAACTTATGTCAAAGTTTTTTATTTTTGCCACTCTGATTGGTTAAAAAATAGTATCTTGGTTTGGGTTCTTACTTTATCCATCTCTTATTATTGGTAAAGTGAGCACATTTTTTTCAAAATGTTTAAGTTTCATGTGTATTTCTTATGTGAGTTCTCTGTATGTATATATTTGATCCATTTTAAAAATTAGTAAGAACTTTTTAAATATTAGAGATACTTGACATGCAGAAGTTTTTTTTTAATTGTCATGTTTACCTGGATTTTAATAATCATTCAGAGATACTTGGTTCTTTCTAAGATTCTCAAAGAATTTTTCAATCTTTTTTCGAGTACTTTCAATGTGGGTACTTTTTACATTTAAATCTTTAATCTATTTGGAATTTATTCTGGAGTAGGGGTTTAGTTTTTCTTCAGATGGCTATCCTGTTTCCTACTTGTGTTTATTAAAAAGTTCATCTTTCCTACATACATTAAAAAATGCCACTTTTAATACATACTGAATTTTCCTAATTTTGTTCTTTTTCAGTTTTCTTGGCTACTTTTGCTTGTGTAATATTTCCTTTGAATTTAGAATTTACTAAATTTTGCCTACCTTCCCCAGGAAAAAAATCAATTGGTATTTTATTGAGATATTAAATTCATAGATTAACATAGGGAAAATCAACATGATGTTTTCTTCCTGTCCATGAAGAACCTGATAGGCCTTTCTTTTGAGTAAGTTTTGAGTATTTTTATAGTTTCCTTCATCTAGGCTTTACACTTTTATTGGTAAGCCCTATTCATAGAAATATTCTTTTGTTTGGTGTTATAAATGGTCCCTCTTCCATGAGCTCTTATAACTAGAAGGTTGTGTATATGAAAGCTTAGATTTCTTTATATAGATTTTGTACTGCACTATCTTATTGACACCTACTATTGTTCAGGATAGATTTTCAGTTGAATCCTTTGCTTTTTTCAGATATACAGTTAAATCATATGAAAACAGTGATGATTTTATGTCTTTCCAATTTTTTTAACACTGATTTCTTTTCTCTGTAATTGCCTTCATTAGTTTCTTTTATACAATGTCAAATATTGGAAATAGGGAGTACCTCTGTGTTGTTCTTGACTTTAGTGAAGATGCTTCTCTTCTTAACCATCATTAGGCATGACTATACCTTTTAACTAAGATAGTTTCTATTGATACTTTGATTTTTTTTTAAAGTTAGGAATGAATTTTGCCAAATAGTTTTTATTCTCTATGGAACTGCTTATATATATGTTTTCCTTTCTTTATTAGTATAGCTAACTTTTGAATGACACAGTTTTGAGCTGCATGGCAGCTCGTTCTACACGTGGATTTTTTTGCTAATAAATATATTGGAAAATTTTTTGGAGGTTTGTGGCAATTTGGAAAAAAAAAACTGGCAGGGGAACTGTGTAGCTTGGAATACGGACAAAAATAAAAGTTCGGGATTTTAAGACTACAGTAGACGGGGGCACCTGGGTGGCTTAGTGGGTTAAAGCTGCTGCCTTTGGCTCAGGTCATGATCTCAGGGTCCTGGGATCGGGCCCTGTGTCAGGTTCTCTCTCTCTGTGTCAAATAAATGAATAAAATCTCTAAAAAAAAAAAAAAAAAAAGAATACAGCATATAATACATATAGCATGCAAAATATATGTTTATCAACTGTGTTATCATGAAGGCTGTGGTCAACAGTAGTCTATTAGTAGTTAAGTTTTGGGGGAGTCAAAATTTACACACACATTTTTGACTGCATAGGGGATTCAGCCAGCACCCCATCCCTCCACACTGTTCAAGGGTCAACTGTATAATCAATTACATTAATGGATTACTTAACATAAACCATCCTGCATACCTTAAGTAGTTTCTTTTTATTCATGACATACTATTTTAAGGTAATTACATATTTTAGAATTTTTATATTGCTACTTGCAAGAGTCATTTGCAGTTCCTTTTGGTTGTGGGATATTATTGTTGGATTTTGTCATCATTATGGTTCCTTTATAAAAAATAATTGGAAGTTTCTTCCATTGCCATTGTCTGTAACAGGGACCATCAATCCTTTTCTGTAAGAGCCAAGTAGTAAAAATTTCAGTGTCGGGTAGACTATTTGGTCTGTGATACAGCTACTCAACTCTGCCTGAGTAGTGCAGAAGCAGCCATTGGTGTTACATAGACAAATAAGTGTGACTGTTTTGATACAACTTTATCTATAAAAATAGGAAGAGGGCTGGACTTGGACATGAGTACACACAAAAAAATGCCAAAATGCTTGTTATAAAAAATGCTTACAGCAAATAATTTGAAATAGTCTAAATAATCACTAATAAGGAAATAGCTAAAAATATTGTGTTTCTCTATACTACATAGCATATCTAGCACTTAAACACAATTTGAAAATAAAAGTTCCATTTCTAAAGCCATTCAACAAAACAATATCTGATTTATTAAAGACGTAAAGGTCAACAAATAGAAAGGATGCACCCTAGTAATTAATATCCACAATTCATAAAGAACTTGGCAAATTAAGAAATAAAAGATCAAAGCCCAAGAGAAAAATGGGGAAAAATATGAATATAGTGTTTACAAGGGAGGAAAACACATATATGGCTAGTAAATACAATACAGTGAGAAAAAAGACATCAAATTCCTAAGTTCTTTGACTAACTTTACTCAGGGGAGAACTATGAATGCATGAATGTCAGATACTTGTTCTTCCTCATAGAAGAGGAGTAAATAAGAGGTGGGCCAAGAGTCCAGATGTTTTCCTAGTGAAAGTTTCTTCACAAAAATAACAGGAAGCCAGGAGGAAGGCAAATAATAACATCAAATACTGGTGTGAGGTTGGGCCCTAGGGCCCGTTGATACATTGCAAGCACACATAAGAATTGGGAGAGCCAGTTTTGAAATCCATTTGCCGATTTTGTTACTTTAAAATATGCATATCTAGGGTTCCTGGGTGCTCAGAAGGTTAAGTGGTTAAGTGTCTGCCTTTGGCTCAGGTCATGATCCCCAGGTCCTCCTGGGGATGAGCTCCACATGGGGCTCCCTGCTGAGGAGCTTCTCCCTTCCTGATTCTCCCTCTCACACTCCTCCTGCGTGTGGTCCCTCTTGCTCTGTCAAATAAAGAAATAAAATCTTTTTAAAAATAATAATAATGTATATATCCTGTAATAATACATCTTTTATTTTTTGGTATCTATTCTAAGATTACTTACAATGAGCACAAAGAGGCATATGCAAGAATGTTTATTGTAGGAGAATCATAATAAATAATTTGAAAGAGTGTAATCATTAATAAGGAAGCTGCTAAAAATAAAGAAGTTTCTGTATACTGCACTGTGGACAGTAGATAGCACTTTAAAGAATAAAATGTAGCTTCATGTATCAGTATGGAAATATGCCCCAATTATCAAATGATTAATATGATAGTACTGAATAAAAAGGCATTTCTATATGTTAAAATAACACAATTTCTCTAAAATTCAAGGAAAAATATGGGAAGATATATACCAAGCTGATGGCAGGATGGGCAACTAAGAGTTGATGGGCATTCAGCATATGACAGTGGGTCATTTCCAGGATTGTTTCCACCTTTTGGCTGTTGAAAATGTTTGTATGAATATTTGTGTACAAGCTTTTATTTGCAGACCCATATTCTTTTGAGTGTATAGCTGGGAGTAGAATTGCTGCAGCATCTGGTAATTCTGTGTTCAACTTTCTGAGGAAGCAAGGAACATTACATTTTCAGTGAAGAAAAGTGTTACTTGTATGATTAGAAATAAAAACTTTGAAAATCAAAAATAGAAAAATTTTCAAAATTTAAACCTGAAAAAGTAAAAAATTATTTAAATTTGAGAAGCATTAAAAAGAATTAAGAAAACAAAAACTGCTTATAAGCCAAACTTGCAGGATAAGTTACTGGTACTGTTGTTTTTTGTTTTTTTGTTGTTGTTTTTATTGCAATATAGTTGACACAAAATGTTACTCTAGTTTCTGACAGCTCTGTACTTTATACTGTGTTATCACCAGTGTAGCTATCATTTATCACCATACAACACTGTTACAATACCCTTGACTATATTCCCTATGTCTGTGTTCCCTTTATCCTCATGACTTACTCATTCCATAACTGAAACCACGGACCTCTTACTAACTAACCCCTACCCCTATGCCCATCTTCTCACTCCCCCTTCCTTCTGGTAACTACCAGTTATTTCTCTGTATTAATGTCTCTGTTTCTGCTTTTGTTTGCTTCATTTGTTTGTTCATTTGGTTTTTAGATCCCACATATAATATGTGAAATCACATGGTTCTTATATTTCTCTCTTTGACTTATTTCACTGAGCATGATACCCTCTGTGTCCACCTGTGTTGCTGCAGATGGCCAGATCTCATTCCTTGTTATGGCTATATAATATTCCGGTGTGTGTGTGTGTGTGTGTGTGTGTGTGTGTGTGTATTCATCTGTCAGTGGACAATTGGGTTGCTTTCAAATCCTGGCTATTGTTAATAATGCTGTAATAAACATAGGGATACAGAGATCTTTTCAAATTAATGTTTTCTCTGGATAAATACCCAGTAATGGAATTACTGGTTTGTATGGTATTTCTATTTTTAATTTCTAGAGGAAACTGTACTGTTTTTTGTAGTAGCCACACCATTTACATCCTCACCAGCAATGCATAAGGATTCTTTATTTTTTTCTCTTTTTAAGATTTGTTTATTTATTTGTCTGGGAAAGAGAGAGAGCACAAGCAGGGAGAGTATCAGGGAGAAGGAGAAGCAGACTCCCTGCTGAGCAAGGAGCCCAGTGTTGGGCTCCATTCCAGGACCCTGGTATCATGACCTGAGTGAAAGGCAGACAGACGCTCAGCCAACTGAACCACCCAGGCCTCCCAAGGATTCCCTTTTTTTCACAGTCTCATCAACACTTACCTCTTGTCTTTTTAGTGATAGCATTCTAACAGATATGAGATGATATCTTACTTGGTTTTGATGTGCATTTCAAATCAAATGCAAATGATTTGATTAGTGATGATGAGCATCTTTTTCTGTGTTTGTTTGAAACCTTTGGGCTGTATTCTTCCAGTCTTTAAATTTTTGTTAAAAAAATATATATATAATACATGAATTTAATTCCAGCTTTATTGAGATAAAACCTGTCAGTTCTTCTTTACCTTTTTTCCTCAATTAATTCACTTTCTTTTAGTGTTAAAACTTTTTGGTGCATATCATTCTATATTTTATACTGAGCTACATACCATTTTTTAAAAAAGATTTTATTTATTTATTTGACAGACAGAGATCACAAGTAGGCAGAGAGGCAGGCAGAGAGAGAGAGGACAAAGCAGGCTCCCTGCTGAGCAGAGAGCGCGATGCGGGGCTTGATCCCAGGGCCCTGGGATCATGACCCAAGCCAAAGGCAGAGGCTTTAACCCACTGAGCCACCCAGGCGCCCCTACATACCATTTTTTGAAACCTAACATTATTTAATGCAAATCGATCTGTAGATTACTTTGCTTACTTAATAAAATATTTTATTTATAAATTTATCAATTTATTTTATTAATTTATTTTATTTCTTTTACTTATAAAATATATTATTTATATTATAAATAAGTTGTAATATATATTAAATAAATATATAAATATTTATGTTTCTACTTTGTTTACTTAAGTATATTATTTTACTTATATAATATATATTAGATATATTTATTTACATTTAATTTATTTATAGACTGTCATTCCACAGTATTTCACATAGATTTCTGTTTCATTTTTTTAACAGCTGCATAATATTTTATAGTATTAGTATGCTACAGTTTTATATTTTCTGCTGTTAAGGGGCATTTTGATTGCTTAAAGTAGTGGTTCTCAAATATTAGCAAAGATTAGAATTACTTTGATATTTATTAAAATAAATTGCTGGACTTTATCCCCCAAAGCTTCCGATTGATAGGTCTGGGGTAGGCCCTGAGCAATTTGCATTTTGAACAAGTTTCTGTGTGTTCCTAATGTCTAGGGAACACAGTTTGGGAACCATAGTTATAAGAAACGGTGAGTCTGGTTTTTGTGACTGATTAGGGATTATGATTGAAGGTTTTAACAGGGTAAAAAATACAATGTACTTATGAGAGAGAAAAAAAATATATATATATCCACATACATAAATGAGGAAAATATTTGGAAGAGGGACCACAGCATGCTAGTGAACTTGTACTCCTTTTTTTTTTTTTTTTTTTTTTTTTAATTTGGGAGTGCTTTTATTTCTAGTAAATTGCATTTCTACTGATGTATCCTTCTGTGCAGGATGGAAGATAGGATCACTGCTCAGCAAAATGAAGTTTCTGAAGATGAAATCCCAAGGAATGTGGACCACCTTAGTGAAGTCGATATAAGTAAGCCTCATGTTAAATACTGTGCTTTTCTCAGTATCACATAGAGCTTAAGTACTGTATAGACTTATCACAAAATCTTTCCTTTATATCACAGGACCTGAAATAAGTGATTCTCAGCACCCTAAATGTGATATAGATAAACCTGTGCAACCAGAGCCATTTTTCCATAGAGTGGTTCTTTCAAAACACTTGAACGTAGTCTCTCAAATTCAGTCAGTTCTGTGTTCACCAGAAGAATCCTTTCCGCTTCGCTCTCGCTCTGATTCACCACCAAAAAATAAAAACCAGAGTTCCTTGCTGATCGGACTTTCAACTGGTCTATTTGATGCAAACAACCCAAAGGCAAGTATACACCTCCAATGGAAAATATCTGTTTTAGTAACATTTCTTATTTATTGTTTTTCTTTAATAAGCCATAATACTGAGTTTTAAACTCTTACACACACACATAAACAAAAAGAACAAAAAACTTCCATCTTCTCTGGGATTCTGAAAAGAAGTTGCCATTGAGAGTAAAATTGAGTACACTGAGAGTACCATTAGGATAAAAACTATTTCATTGGCTCCTTGTTCAGGATTCTTTTTATAGGGTCTACTTTTATTTAAGTAAAATCCCTCTTACACCATTTCCCTTCCTCACTACTCAATCCAACTTCCGTTTTTCATATGACTAAACTTAAGCAATATATGTTAAGGAGACAGAAATGTGTTTGCCTAATTTGATATAGAAAGGGTAATAGATATTCATATGCACTTTCTGGCAAAAAATTTTCAAACGTCTTTTTTCACTTGGTATTTTTGAAAATATGTAACCAATTTTTTATTAAGAAATTACAATATTATCTCTATAGAAAATTTAAAAATATAAAGAAATCACTTATTTTGTTAGATTTTATATATGTATTACATATATAAAACTTTTTGTTAAAATAGAATATTATGCATATTTTTATAACCTGCTTTTCTGTTAATATGTACTATAAAATTATTACAAATGTTAATATTATAAATTATTACAAAAATAGCATTTTGTCATATCATCAAATAATCTCATATTATCTAGAATCACAAATTCCATTAAGCTGCTATGCTATATATAATTTTTTTAACTAATCTGTTTTTATTGTTGGGCCTTTAGCTTTCAGTTTTTGTTATAGTAACCACCTACACCTGTATCTTTGACAATAGCCACAATTATTTTCATAAAGTAAATTTCTGTAAGTGGAGTTCAAAAGTTATATTGGATATTGCCTGATTTGCCTTTAAGAAATAGCTTATAATGCCTCAGTAGTATGTAAGAGTCTGTATTCTAAAAAGCACCAAATGTTATCATTCACTTAAAAATTTTATATTTAGTGAGTGAGTAATTATATTTTTTTTTAAAAATTGTGTTTCTATGTTTACCAGTGAAGTTGAACATTTTTCATGTATGTAAGCCTAAATGGGAATGAATTACCTGAATTCTTTTATCCTTTTTAAATATGTCATTTTGATTTTCAATTTAATTTTCAAATTGGATCTGTTTTATTTTTTGGAGTGTTTTCTTATGCTTATTTTAAATGTAGAGATTGCTAAATTCTCCCACTTGTCTAATAGCAGTCAAGTTTTCAAAGATAATGAACTGTGAAAACAAATTTATGATCTTCAGAATTTGAGAATATGTGACCATCATGTAAAATATCCTATAAATGTCAAGGATTAAGTCAAATTGGTTGATAGTGCTATTCAAGTCTTCTTTATCTTTACTACTTTTTTATCTATCTAGTTATATTATTTTTTGAGAAAAAACTAATTATCTATCTTTTCATTTGTGTCAAATTTTGTTCCGTGTATTTTGAAACTTTGTTACTGAGTGAATAAAAATTTAGTATTACTATACCTTCTGGATGAATTGATAGGTTTATTATTATGAAAGGTCACTTTTTGTTTGATAGTGTTCATCTTCTGTGTCTTACTAATTATCTCTCTGCTTATCAGTTACTGGAAAAGGAGTATTGAAATTTCTAGTCAATTGAATACAAATTAATAATCTTTATATCTTCTTGATAATTGCTTTCTTTATCATTATGAAATGACTCTCCTTATTCTTGGTCATATCACCTGTTCTAAAATCTATCTTTTCTGGTTGTAATATAGCCATTCTAGCTTTCTGATGATTATTATTTGTTAAGGATACATACACATTATTTTACATTATTTTACACACACACACACACACACACACACACACACAAACATTAACTTGTAATTGCACTGACTTTCATGTAAAGTAGATTTTTTTTTTGTAGGTGTCACATTGTCAGGTCTTGCTTTTTAGTCAGTCTGACAACCTCTTTTATTTAAAGTGATTAGGCCATTTACTTTTTTTTTTTTTGGCCATTTACTTTTCATGTAATTTTCGATATATTATTGGTATGATTAAATTTAAACCTACCATTTTGTTATTTGTTTTCTATTTGTCTCATCACTTTTTCTGTTCTTATTTTACTTTTATTCTCCCTTCTTTTGGATTGAGTATTTTTAACATTTTGTTTTATCTCTATTATTTGCCAGTATAGATCTTTTCAAAAACTTAGTTGTAATTTTCAGCTCTCAAGATGCAATTTTAGCTTTTTACAGTCTTCAAATAATATCATATCACTTCACATATGACATAAGAACCTTTTCACAGTGTATTTCCACCCTCTTGTCTATAGTTTTGGCATTGTTCTCTTATATTTTATATCCACATGTTACACACACCACAATAAATTGTTATTGTTTTTGCTTTAAACATTATCAGGAATAACAGAAATAGCCTTTGTCTACCAACCTGTGGTTCTCTTCATTTTTAGAAAAAGTAGAACTTAACCCAAAACAAAAACACCTAAAATACTTATCAAAGAACACTGCACATGAAACATTTTTAATATAGGACAGATAGCTGTTGGACTGATGGGTGCATATACCCATTTCCATGCCTAGAGGAAAATTGCCAAATTACATACCTCTTGAAATTTCTTTCTACTGTGTTATTTTACCTTAGGTTAGGAAAGCTATTATAATTAGTGAAATGAATAAACTAAAATTGAGATTTCTTTTTAGCCAGGATGAAAATTTATCTCAGCCTAACAAAGGTTGCATCTTTTATATAGAGTCCTCTTGAATTTAAGTGTATAATGCATATATGCTCTATATTTTTATTGATTAGCATTTATCTGGAGAAACTGTTACCATATGCGTATTTTGCACACTATTGGTTTATAATATACATGATTCAAATAATAAACAAGTCAAGCATAAATTCTGCTGACAGTGGGAGATTCAGTAAAAGATATACTTTCAGTACCATCATTAAGTGTTTTAACAAGCAACCTATCTACCCATCTTGTAGTTCATAACCATCTTTTTCTTGTGCTATAATATGTAAATTATGTTCAAATATTGGAAATCTATTCTCTTTTATTTTCAAAAACAGATTGTACCAATTAATTTGGCAAAGTATATAAATTTTCATTAATATGCTAAACATTATGTTTTCTTCACAGTCTCCAATCTGGTGTAGGATTCTTACCAGGGCCTTAGGAGTTACATTTCAAATCTCAACAGGTTCCTTTAGGTTTATTAACCAAATTCTGAGACTTATGTATATAGACATTTGTTTGATCATCCTGCCTATCTATCACATTCTAATTGCTGATAGGTTGGTGGACAGGGGCACTTTCTTCTATCCCTGGTCTTTCCCAAACAAATTCAAATTTTAGACACCTCAACTGTACATTGTTTTTTTTCTCAAGTCAGTTCCTTTTTATCTGCTGCTATAAATGATTCTCCATACAAACATCAAAGTACCTGTCTTTCCACCCTTACCCTCTTTTGGGAAAGGCTGCAATTACAGTCCATTGTTTACGGAAGTGATGTTAGACTTTTTTTTTTTTCACTAATATGAAGTTTTTTTATTTAACTGTTGTTGGCTACCCAGCAGCTCCTAGGATGAATGATACAAAGGGCCACCAATTATATGTGATATGCTTTGCCAAGCTTCAGACAAACTCAGTTCAGGATTTGGGAAAAATATATGGGGAAAATTGGCCATAGGAAAGTGTGAGAGAAAGAGATACAAGGAAAGAGGGACAGTATGGGTCTTGAGTGAGAAGGAGCAAATTGGCAGTTTCTGGCACTGCCAATTTCTGACAGATTTCTAATTCCATTCCCTGGGTATACTCTGACTAAACACCTCTCCTTGCCTTTAAATGGTGAATAAAGTGAATCCCTATACCTTGAATTTTGAAACCTAAGCATAACTCACTGGTTTAGTTTTCCTCACTGAAAAATTACAGAGCTAAAATTCAAGAAAATTAAGTTCTAATCTTAGATGAGTCACTTCTGGAACTTCTAACTCTAAATATATGATATAAGATAAAAAATTAGTATTAGCTCTAACTTTCTAATTTTTTAATTTCATTTTTATTTTCTAATAATCTTACTCCTACTAAGAAGTCTGTTGACTTTTTTAGATGTTGAGGACATGTTCACTTCCAGATCTCTCAAAATTGTTCAGAACATTGATGGATGTTCCCACTGTAGGAGATGTATGTCAAGACAATCTTGAAATAGATGAAATTGAAGATGAGCATATTAAAGAAGGACCTTCTGATTCTGAAGACATGTGAGCATGATGTCATTAATAAATACTAGCACTAACAGAATTTCTGAGTTTATGTGAACTTTGGAGATGTAACTCACCTAAACAATTTAAAAAAATTATCTGTAGCTGTTAATTTACCACTCCTTTATCTTTTTACAACATATTTAAAGTACAGTCATACAAGTTTTGATATGTATATTAGCCTCTAAATAATATAATGACTGACCCTCACTTGGGGAATATGAGTGTGCTTTCTGTCATATTCAGCACTGAGCATCTAGCACATTGACTTGTCCATGGTACATGTTTAATAAATATTGTTTAAATGAAGGAATATTAGCAGAATAATGACTGTTTAACAGTTTAACACCACATGATACAGGAATTGCAATGGAAAATTGTGAGATATGAACTATTCTACAGTTCCCCAGGGAAAAGACCAGAAAGCCTCTACATCTCTCTCCTGCTATATATGATTTCGAAACCATGACAGTGGGAACTTAGCAGGTAGTTTAGTTGTTTTGTTTGCATGTGTGTGGGCACATGTGTGTTCTGCATGTAATTTAATTGCTTTCGCAAAATTCCTTTCTTCATGATTCATGGGGAATTTAGAATCTACGAGGCAAATTTAACTAACCCTTCTGAGAACTATAGGAAGTGATAGCCCCTTGGACAGGACAAGTAAGCCCTCTCACCCCCTCAGACAAATGTTACCCAATATGGGGGGAAAATAAAGTGTTCGAGAAGGTATAGTGTATCCAGATCACCAGGAAAATATGGCATAAAATATTGGGACTTTTATGATTTATTTTCTGATATTTTTGAGCTTAAGTTTCTATATTTTACATCTTTTAATAGAAAAAAAACTGTCAGTCTCTTGATTTTCTGCCCCCCTGCAATGGTTGAGCCAGAGCCACTGTATCTAGCACTATTTTCTGGTATTATGTTTGTTTGTTTTACTTAAGTCTTGCCTCTTGTTTCTTAAATGTTTAACCAAACTGTTTCTATTAAAGGTTTTTTCACCCTTTTTTTCATGTCTCATACTGTTCTTTATATTTTTGCTAGTGTCCTCAGATTTTACAGGAAGTTACCCTTTTATCCTTGTTTTCTTCTGCTTAGGGGTAGTCATCAGCACTTCATGTGTTTTTATTGAGCCTCTTGGGGAACATGACAACATATCAGCACCTTTGTGGTTGACAGAGTGCTAGGTATAGTTTTTCCTCTAGGTGTTTATAAAGTCATCAGTTTTTATCTGACTGCACAGCAATTTGTTTGTGGCTTGTGTTCTTTTAATTACTAGTTGATGGCAGAATTTTATTTTAACATTGAAGTTTAGAAGCTTTTAATATTAACTTAAAATTTTAAAAACCGAGTTATTTTTTAAAGTAAATTAGTCCATACCACAAAATTTTCCTTGGGATTTTTTTCTTTTTCTTTTTTTCTTTTTTTTGGGGGGACGGGGTGTCCAAACTTCACTCAAGGTCCTACAATAAAATCTACTAAAATGTGAATTCAAGGCCAGATTTTAAAATGGATCTTTTAAAAAAGATGTTAGTCTTATACTTTTCTTATAATGGCAGACTTGGCAGCCCCATTTACTTTAATACCATCTGTGCTGAGCACTAATTCTGCTGGGTTGGCCATAGTAAGATTTTGTCAACAGATTATTTGTCATTGTTGTAATGGTACATAGCAGATGTGTATATTATGTAATTAAATATAAAGTTAAATGTTACTAATAGGGTGATCCATAAGATTAGACATATTCTCTCATTCTAATTAGATGCTTTACTTTTCTATACCTCTACAAAGTTGGAGTGTAGAAGTTTGTACACATAAATACTAAATAGAGATATTTCTACTTTAAAAAAGTATTTTCTTTTACATTAATGGAAGTTTTACTTAAGATCTGGTATAATACCATTTCTATATTAGTTTTCAGTAAATACTTGTTTGACTGGAATCTAAACTTGAAGGCTTTAATCAACTTTTATGTTCTATTCAGCATCGCTTTTCTGGTGGATGAAATCCTCAACATCGTACATAATCTCTTTCAGAAGACTTCACTTATCTAAAATTTCAATGAACTCTTAATCTACAGACTTTTCCCTTTGCATGCCACTTTAGTAGAAAGAGGCAAATTAAGATAAATAAAGTTGATGAGTACATTCTTGGGGTATTGTAGAAATGATAAGAAGACCTAGATTTCAATCTTTATTTGCTATTTATTGACTGTATAACCTTGAGCAAATAATTTAAACACTTTAATTCTGTGTCCGTATCTCTAAAATGAATTATGAGTTATGTGTAGATAAAATTTTAGTAATAGGCTAAAACTGCTTAATAAACTAAAGTACTATATAAATCAAGGGTAGTATTTACATAAATTAATTCCAGCATCTGTAATCCCTTGAAAGTAAAATTAATATCCTGAACAGTGCCTTGGAAACAAGATAATCCAGTGAAGATTATTATGGTTAGTATATTCTAATTACTCAGTAAAGTCCATTTGTTATGTATTTTAGAAATGTTTTCAAGAATAAGCATCGAAATATAAGATTTCTGATGACTTTTATTTACTAGGTCATACTATTCACCTGAACATATAATTCCATAAGTATTTCCATTTCTGAAAGTTAAAATATCTAATGAGTGTTTAGTATATGTGCTGCCGAAGCGAGCACTCTAATGAGTGTTTATATGGAAAGCCTTTCATATAGTATACTACTATTATACATCTACATGAAGATTTTACTAAATGTTCAAAATTACATAGAAGAAAAATATTTGAATATTCAGTATTTTTTTTAGAAAGCATGTAAAAAAATCTCTTTAGTCTAGCCCCAGTGGGTTAAAGCCTCTGCCTTCAGCTCCAGTCATGATCCCAGGGTCCTGGGATCCAGCCCCGCAGCATCGGGTTGTCTGTTCAACAGGAAGCCTGCTTCCTCCTCTCTCTCTGCCTGCCTCTCTGCCTACTTGTGATCTCTGTCTGTCAAATAAATAAATGAAATCTTAAAAAAAAAAAATACTGAAACAGTCTTTCAAAATTTAAGCAATATATAATATTGATAGTTACGTTAATCTCTTTTAGCAGATCAGGATCATTTTAAACAAGTTCATCTTCCAGCTTATGTATTCCAGAATGTGTCATGTGCTATATTTATAATTGTATTAATCTTCAGTTACTTTGTTGAAAACCACTATGTAGGTTTTTTCAGATTTCTTTTTATCTACTATTAGTACTTTTAAACAGAAAGGAGTACATGTATATTGAAGTAAAATTTCAAAATAAGGTGACATTTTGGTAATGTTTAGTTTAACTTTTTAAAATTTCAGTGTTTTTGAAGAAACTGACACAGATTTACAAGAGCTTCAGGCTTCTATGGAACAGTTACTTAGGGAACAACCTGGTGAAGAATACAGTGAGGAGGAAGAATCAGTCTTAAAGAACAGTGACATAGAGCAGACTGCAAATGGGACAGATCTGGCAGATGAGGATGACAATCCCAGCAGTGAAAGTGCCCTAAATGAAGAATGGCACTCAGGTACATAGTAATGATTGTGGGGCTTTTTTTTTTTTTTCAGTGTATACACATATTTCAATCAGAGTATTTTTCTGGTACCGATAGGAAGTTCTCTAATATAAATAAAACTGAAGTATCCTTCTGTGTCTCTGACTTTTATTCATTCTTTTTCTTTTCACACAAATGCCCATATACATTTGTTCCATTTCTTTCCCATCAAATTTTGGAAATGCTTTTGAAACATTTTTATTGTTTTCTTATCTTTCTTGACTTATTTTTCTAGTACTAAAGATAACATAAAGTGCTTGGACATGTACATGACATAAAACATATATAGCATTTATAATACTTTATAAATGTTTTACTGAAGTTTTATAATAGGTAGCTTAAGTCATCTGCCTCCTGCATGCTTTTTCATGTTTTAGCTCATGTTTAATGTCAAATTTTTAAACACAGTTATGGTTGGTTTGCTGCAGCACAGAACATATAGGCATGCTTTTTTCATTTTTTACTTCGTTAGAAGTACTGTTTATGTCTATAAAAGAAAAGATTCCCAAAGTAACAGTCTTGTTAAGACATTTGTATATACATTGATTTCCTCCATAAAAGACAATAATTGTAATGACAAAACCTTATATATTGTAAGTACAAGTAGTCTTTCAGTGACGTCACTCATCAAAAAGAATTTTAGTCTGTTAGGGTAAGAATTATTTTATTCATTCGTTTTTTATTTTTTAAAGATTTTATTTATTCTTTTTAGTCATAAAATATCTTCTTTTAATTTATGTTTTTTAGATAACAGTGATGGTGAAATTACTAGTGAATGTGAATACGATAGTGTCTTTAACCATTTAGAGGAACTGAGACTTCACCTGGAGCAAGAAATAGGCTTTGAAAAATTCTTTGAGGTTTATGAGAAAATAAAAGTAAGTAAAATGTCAATTAAAAAACGTTTTAAGTTTGGGGCATCCAGTTCGTGATCTCGAAGGCCATGAGTCCAAGCCCCACCTTGGATGTAAAGCCTACTTTTAAAAAAAAAAAATTAATTTTGAAATATGCTCTTTTTGAATTACTAGTAAAATATCAGTGATTTTTATAGGTTGTTGGATTTATTATAAATAATAAAGTCTCTAGAGAATGTTAATAATTATATATTTACATTTGGAAATTTGGTATAGGCTATTCATGAAGATGAAGATGAAAATATTGAGATTTGTTCAACAATAGTTCAGGATATTTTAGGAAATGAACATGAACATCTTTATGCCAAGATTCTTCATTTAGTCATGGCAGATGGAGCCTATCAAGAAGGTAAGATTTCGGGGCGCCTGGGTGGCTCAGTGGGTTTAGCCGCTGCCTTCAGCTCGGGTCATGATCTCAGAGTCCTGGGATCGAGTCCCGCATCGGGCTCTCTGCTCAGCGGAGAGCCTGCTTCCCTCTCTCTCTCTCTGCCTGCCTCTCCATCTACTTGTGATTTCTCTCTGTCAAATAAATAAATAAAATCTTTAAAAAAAAAAAAAAAAAAAAAAAGAAGGTAAGATTTCCTGTCTTTGTATCTTAAGTAAATGTGCAAAAAACAGGATGACAAATGTAAATTGCTGAGCTTTTTTATCACCTGCATTTTGGTGAAATCTATATTGGAATCATATCCCAATACTTATGAGCAATTATAAAATTAATCATGTCATATACATTAACTGATTCTATCATTTTTATTGACTTAAGTCCTTTAAGTTCTTATTTTACTTAATTTATAAGCAACATTTGAATGAGTTTTTTTTTTAATGACTCCTTATTGGACAGCTCTAGAAATTAGAATACTTTCTTATCAATGATGTAGAAGTAAACTTTTAAACATACATGCTTCAGCAATATGTACAATTTCTTCTAAGTAATACCAAATATAATCTCTTCCATTCACAGTAAATGGAATTCATTTATGATTTGGAAGTAAACCATTTTTATATTTGGAAAATATTTACCTATAGAATCACTTTAAAAATATTAGAACTTTACTAAAAATTATTAAAGTTAAAAATGGTGTTTCCCCTTAAATTTAGTCAAGAGCACTAAACATGGTACCAGACCAGTGGTATAGTCCTGACTCTGTGACAAGCTAGTAATGTGACATTAAGTGATTTAAGTTTCCGTTTCCACTGCTATAAAAGGATGATCACTATTTCAATATACTATGAATTGTTTTGAAAGTACTTATCAAGTGCTTTTGTAGCCTAGTACTTTATTACTATGGACATTAAAAGATGTAGTCTTTGTTTACATGTTGAATTTGGAAGATGAGATCTAAGTATATGAAAGTGTAGAACTATGTATAAAATGCATATTCTAAAATATTTTTCAGTGCAGTAGGAATTAGACAAGAGAAGCTTGGATTGTAAAAAATGGAAAGAAATCTAGAGCCATAACTTGTCACAAAACAGTGAAAATTAATGTATATTAGAGTTAATATTGGAAGCTTCTTATTAAAAATAGTCTTCATTGTATGGAAATGTTGAATCACTGCATTGTGCACCTGAAACTAATATTACATGTATGTTACCTAACTGGAATTTAAATTAGAAAGTTAGTCTTTGTGATTAGATACTGTAAAGTGTTTAAAATACATACATAGAGGAAATCATTGAAGATTCGTGAAGTGAAAGAACTGACAGAATGAAGGAGACATTTTATAAAGTTCAGTCTCATAGTAGTATTCTGGATAACTTGGAGGGTACTGAAATTGCAAATAAGATCTGTTTTGAAGCTGTAGATGCCTTTTGGGCACAAGATGGTGAATACCTGGATTTAGTGTTCATACAAGTGGAGCATTAATACTCAGTTCAGGTATTTCGAGCCAGGCTTTCAATAAAAGTATTTGATATATTGACTCATGAAAAATCAGGTTTCTTAAAATCAAATTCAAGAATGTCTTTTATTTTAGGAGCAACTTTACTTAGTTAGGTTATATACTTAATTTATATTGACCATAAAGCTCAGCCAAAAGAAAAAAAAAAATGTTTCTTGAGTTGGTTAAATGTAAGTAAAAATCTTCTAAAAACTCTAATAGTTATTATTAAGTCAAAACCAGAATATCATCAGGTACAGTGAGTACTTTTACCTTATAGATTAAAAAACCACTGCATCTTCATTAGTATTCTTACCTTAACAAAATAACTATCAAGAAAATGTTGGGGTCATTAGCAACAAGTAATGGATTTAATATACGCCAGTAATTAGTACAGCACATGTTATTAATTGTGATTTTCTTTAGCCCATTTAATAATTAAGATGATCACAAATAGGCAAAAACAGAATAATCTTTCATATGTATGGTAGTGCTATAAAACCTAGCAAAAGAAACTTAAAGGAGCTCCTTTCTTTTCTTTTTAATTTTTTTATTTGACTTAAGTTGACACAATTTTATATTAGTTTCAGGTGTATAGCATACTGACTTGACAAATTTATACTTTATGCTATGCTCACCACAAATATAGCTACCATCTGTCACCAAACAATACTATTACATCATTAATTATATTCCTTATACTATGCCTTTTCCTCCCATGATTTGGTAATTACATAACTGGTAGCCTGTATCCCCAACTCCTCTTCACCCATTTTGCCTGTCCTCTCAACCTTGTCTTTGGCAACCATTAGTTTGTTTTCTGTATTTGTAAGTCTGATTCTGCTTTTTGTTTCCTTATTCTCTTTATTTATTTTTAGATTCTACACATGAGTGGAATATGATACTCCTCTTTCTCAGTCTGACTTAGTTTACTTAGCAAAATACCTCCAGTTCCATTTATGTTGTCACAAAGGACCCACTCTCATCCCTTTTTTATGGCTGTGTGATATTCCACACACATACAACATCATATCCATTCGTATATTGATGAACACTTAGGTTGCTTCCATATCTTGGCAATTGTTAATGCTGCAATAAACATAGGGATGCATATATCTTTTCGAATTTGTGTCTTCATTTTTTTGGGGGGTAAATACCCAGTAGTGAAATTGTGTGTAAATTTTTAAAGAGCTTCCATTACTGTTTTCCACAATGGCTGTGCCAGTTTACTTTTTACCAGCAGTGTGTGAGGGTTCTTTTTTCTCTATATCCTCACCAGTACTTGTTATTTCTTGTCTTTTTGATATTAGCCATTCTCACTTATGTAAGGTAATATCTCATTATGGATTTGCATTTCTCCAGTGATTAGTGATATTGAACATCTTATCATGTGCTTGTCAGCTATCTATATGTCTTTGGAAAAATGTCTATTTATATTCTCTGCCCATTTTTAAATCACATTATTTGGGTTTTTGGTTTTTTTGGTGTGGGGTTGTATAAGTTGTTTGTATATTTTGGGTATTTACCCCCTACCAGATATATCATTAGCAAATATCCTCTCCCATTAAATAAGTTGCCTTTTTCTTTTGTTGATGGTGTCCTTTACTGTGCAGAAGCTTTCTATTTTGATGGAATCCCAATGGTTTGCTTTTGCTTTTGTTTCCCTTCCCTGAAGGGATATATCTAGAAGAATGTTTCTCTGGCTGATGTCAGAGAAATTCCTATTTTCTTCTAGGATTTTTATGGTTTCTAGTCTCACATTAGGGTCTTTAGTTTATTTTTGTGTATAGTGTTAGGACATTGTCCAGTTTCATTCTTCTACATGTAGCTAATTTTTCCACCAGCATTTATTGAAGAGACTGTCTTTCTCCATTATATATTCTTGCCTCCATTGTCATAGATTAATTGGCCATATAATTAAAGGTTTATTTCTGGGCTCTTTATTTTCTTCCATTGATTTATAGGTCTCTTTTGATGCTAGTACCATACAGTTTTGATTACTACAGGTTTGTAGTATATCTTGAAATCTGGAATAATGATACCTTCAGCTTTGTTTTTCTTAAGATTGCTTTGGCTATTTGGGTTCTTTTGTAGTTGATACAAATACGAGTATTTTAGTTTTGTGAAAAATACTCTTGGTATTGTGTCAGGGATTACATTGAATTTGTAGATTGCTTTGGGTAATACATTTTGGCAATATTAATTCTTCTACTTCATGAACATGAACTGTCTTTCCATTTGTTTGTGTCATCTTCAGTTTCTTTCATCAGTGTTTTATAGTTTTCAGAGAACAGGTCTCTCACCAGTTTGGTTTATTCCTAGGTATTTTATTCTTTTTAGTGCAGTTGTAAATGGGATAGTTTTCTTCAATTCTCTTTCTTCTACACCATTATTAGTGTATAGAGATGCTACCAATTTCTGGATATAAATTTTATATCCTGAGACTTTACTGAATTATTTTTTTTGTCTAGTACTTTTTGGTAGAGCCTTCAGGATTTTCTTTGTATACTATCACATCATCTGCAAATAGTGACAGTTTAACTTTTTTACCAATTTGGATGCCTCTTATTTCTTTTCATCATCTGATTGTTGTGGCTAGAACTTCCTGTTCTGTTGAGTAATAGTGGAAAGAATGGGCATAACTTGTCTTGTTCCTGATGTTAAAGGAAAAGCTCTCAGTTTTTCACCATTGAGTACGATGTTAGCTATGGAGCTTTATTGTGTTGAGGTATGTTCCTTCTAAACCTATTTTGTGGAGCGTTTTTATCATGAAGGGATGTTGAATTCTATAAAATGGTTTTTATGCATCTGTTGATGATCATGTGATTTTTATCCTTTATTTTGTTAATGCAGTATGTCACATTGATTGTTTTGTGAATATTGAACTGTCCTTGCATCCTTGGAATATCATGATAGATGATCCTTTGAATGTATTGTTGAATGCAGTTGGCTGGGAATTTTTGCATGTTCATTAGGGATATTGGCCTGTAGTTTTCTTTCTTTTTATGGTATCTTTGTCTAGTTTTGGTGTGAGGGAAATGCTAGCCTCACAGGATGTATTTGGAACCTTTCCTTCTTCTTCTGTTTTTGGAATAGTTTGAAGAGAATAGGTATTTAATTCTTTAAATGTTTGGTAGAATTTGCCTGTGACTCTAGCTGGTTCTGGGCTTTTTTTTTTTTTTTTTTAAGATTTTATTCATTTATTTCACAGAGAGAGACACAGCGAGAGAGGGAACACAAGCAGGGGGAGTGGGAGAGGGTGAAGCAGGCATCCCGCTGAGCAGGGAGCCAGATGCGGGGCTTGATCCCAGGACGATGAGATCACGACCTGAGCCAAAGGCTGATGCTTAAGGACTGAGCCACTCAGGCAGCCCTGGACTTTTATTTTTTAAGTATAAATTCAATTTATTTACCAGTAATCTGTTCAGATTATCTATTTCTTCCTTACTCAGTTTTGGAAGATTGTATGTTTCTAGGAATAGATCCTTTTCTCCTAGTTGTCCAATTTGTTAGCATGTGATTTTTTATAGCATTCTCTTATAATCCTTTGTATTTCTGTGTTGTCAGTTATTACTTCTCTCTCATTTGATTTTATTAATTTGGGTCCTTTCTCTTTTTTCTTGATGAGTCTGGCTAAGGATTTATCAATTTTGTTTATCTTTTGAAAGAACCAGCTCTAGGTTTCGTTGATTTTTTTTTTTTCTATTGCTTTTTCAGTCTCTGTCTTATTTTTTCCTGCTCTGAATTTATTATATTCCTTCCTTTAACTCAGCTTGGGCTTTGTTCTTTTTTTGGTTGCTTTAGGTGTAAGGTTAGATTGTTTATTTAAGCTTTTTCTTGTTTCTTGACATAGGCCTCTGTCACTTTATTTCCGTCTTAGAACTGCTTTTGCTGTGTCCCAGAGATTTTGAAGCATTGTGCTTTCATTTTCATTTGTTTCCATGTATTTTTTGGTTTCTTCTTTGTTTCGTTAACCCATTGGTTGTTTAGTATCATGGTGTTTAGTCTCCATGTGTTTGGTTTTTTTTCCATTTTTATCTTGTGATTTATTTCTAGTTTCAAAATGTTGTGGTCAGAAGAAAATCCATGGTATGATTTCATTTTTCTTAAATTTACTAAGGGTTGTTTTGTGGCCAAACATGATCTATTCTGGAGAATGTTTTATGTGCACTTGAAAAGAATATGTATTCTGTTGTTTTGGTATGGAATGTTCTGTTTATCTATGATGTCCTTCTGGTTTAATGTGTCCTTCAAAGATACTCTTTCCTTTTGATTTCCTGCCTGGATGATCTAGCCATTGATGTAAGTGGAGTGTTAATGTCCCCTACTATTATTATAATACCATCAGTTTCTTTATGTCCGTTAATATTTGCTTTATGTATTTAAGGTACTCCAGTTTTGGGTGCATAGTTTACTATTGTTAGATCCTCTTGTTGGATTGACCCCTTTATCATTATGTAATGCTTTTTGTCTCTTGTTGCAGTCTTTGTTTTATTTTATTTTTTATTTTTTTAAAGATTTTCTTTTTTTTTTAATTGGAGAGAGAGAGATAACAAGAGAGAGGATGAGCGGGGAGAAGAAGGAGAAGCAGGCTCCCTGCTGAGCAGAGAGCCTGATAACGGGCTCAATCCCAGGACCCTGAGATCATGACCTGACCCAAAGGCAGACACTTAACTGACTGAGCCACCCAGGAGCCCTTGCAGTCTTTGTTTTAAAGTCTATTTTGTCTAATATAAAACATTGCTGCCATGGCTTTTTTTTTTTTTTCCTTGCTTCCCTTTGCTCAGTAAATATTTTTCCATCCCTTCACTTCCAGTTTATATGTGTCTTGAGATCTGAGGTGACTCTTTTGTAGGCAGCATATAGATGGGTTGGGTGTGTGGTTTTTTTTTTTTTTTCTTTTTTTTAATCCATCTCACCACGCTGTATCTTCTGATTGGACCATTTAAGCCATTTACATTTAAAGTAATTGATATGTATGTACTTATTGTCATTCTGCTGTTTCTGTGATTATTGTAGATGTCTGTTCCCTTCTTCTCGGCTATCTTTCTTTGTGATTGATGAATTTCTTTAGTATTATGTTTGACTTTTTATTTTATTTATTTGTGTATCTATTACAGGTTTTGAGTTTGTAGTTACCATGAGGATCATATATAACATCCTAAGTATACAGCAGTCTATATTAATTTGATGGTAATTTAAGTTCAAACACATTCTTTAAAAACTTTTTTTCTCCCTCCTCCACATTTAATGTATGTGTTGTCACATAGTACATCCTTTTCATCATTTTCTTATGTCTAATTTTAGCTATTTCTTTTCAACTTAAAGAATTCCCTTCAACATTTCTTATAAGGCTGATTTAGTAGTAATAAATCCCTTTATCTTTTTTTGTCTAGGAAACTCTATCTTTCCATCAAATGTGAAGGATAATTTGCCAGGTAGAGTATTCTTTGTTTTAGGTTTTATCCTTTCAGCATCTTGAATATATTCTACTTTCTTCTGGCTTGCAAAATTTCTACTGATAAATTAGCTGAGAGTTTTATTGGTTTTCCTCATAGGTTTTTTTTGTTTCTCTCTTGCTGCCATTAAAAGTCTTTCTTCATCCTTAACCTCTGACATTTTAATTATTATGTGTCTTGGTATGGACCTCCTTGGAACTCCCTGTGCTTGGACTTAAATGTCTGTTTCCTTTCCCACGTTAGGGAAATTTTTAGCTATTATTTCCTCAAGTAAGTTTTCTGTCCCCTTCCTCCTCTTCTTCTTCTGGGACCCCTATAATGTAAATGTTTGTTTGCTTGATGTTGTCTAAGAGATGTCTAAACCTATCCTCATTTTTAAAAAATTTTTTCTCTTTTTGTCATTCAGCTTGGATGCTTTCCATTTCCCTGTCCTCTAGATTACTGATTTGTTCTTCCATATCCACTAATCTGTTGATCCTTAAGGGAGCTGTTTTCCTTTAAAGAAGTGTTGAAGAACTGTAACATCACTTTGGGGGGAAAATGTCAGAACTTAATATGCAAATAAATAGTAGTTTCTTTAAAGTAGAGATATAAGTTTAATTAAGATTCTCCATTACACAAAATATCCTGGAACTTTTGGAATTTCACTGATAGCTTATATACCAGGTTCTTTTGATAGTCTTTTTTTGTATGAGTCTTTATTCTGGGCACATTTAGGATTTTTTTTTTGGACAGAGTTTTAAAGTTTCTTGAAGTCAAGCTTAGTGAATGAAGTGGGAATCAAGATATATTTGTGGTCTTAGAGTTTTTAGGTATCTCACCGTGAAGTAATGAGCTTAATTTTTTAAAGTGATTTGAAAACTGATTGAATATTTTGAACAAGAATTCTGTTCTAGAATATCTGTCAAAATTACTTTAAAGATACAATTAGTATGCTAAAGTGATTTGAGGATTTGAGATTTTTTAAATGTTGCTTAATTTTAGCAATATAAATTTTTATAAAGTTTATTTATATTCTATCTTGTCAAAAAATTTAATGTTGTACTTAAAAATATATAGAGTACAAGGGCTTGGGAAAGTCAGCATTTCAGGCAAATGAGCATAAGCAATGATTATTAAGCCAAGAATGAGGTGAGAATACAAAGTTAATGTTCAAAGGGTCTCTACATTTTGTGAGAATAGGTCATAAATTTGGTGCTTATCTTTCTAGCAAAGCAGGAAACCTAATTAATTATATAAGTCACTGTTCTTGAGACAAAACATATCACTCAGAAGTTAGCTATTTTTAGTATTGAAACAAAAGAATAATTTCCCCATGATTCTTAAAAAGAGGGTACAATCATATAGTATTCCTCAAATTTTAATAACTTGTGGATTCCTTTAAAGAGGATATGTTTTAGACTTCAAGAATCTAAGTCCATAGACCTTAGTGAAAAACTCAAGTCTTAGTCTTTCAAAATATCTGTCAGTTGAGAACTACTACTGTAAAACAGATGGTTTTCCTTTAAATATTGAAATACTATTTTTGTTTTCAAAATTAATACATAAAATGTAAACATTATCTGGAACTTTAATGTTTCTGATTTTATCGAGGTCTTGGATCCTGTTTTATAAAACAATGCTATATAGTGAACTAAAAATTATCTTCAGTAATTTTTACAGTATTTGGATTTCATGGGCCTCTTTCTCATAATATGACATAGTATAATTTAATGGCATGAAGTCAGGGAATGACTCCAGTTAAATTAATCTGAGAAGAATACCAGTCTAATTAATATTCATATTCAGACTGTTTATCCTTCGGGCAGTTCCCTGTAAGTATCGCTTCAATAGTGCTTTCTGTGAATAATCAGCAATGTGCTTGAGATTCAACTTTGCTTGACAAATATTTGGAAAACCTTTATTTGGTATTCCTCCTTAAGCTGAGAACAGTTGGCTGAGGCACAGGGTAGAATTGACATGTTTTTGGATAGTTGAGTGGCTTCAAAAGGATACATGCCTATGTAGGAGGCTGTCTCTCTTACATAGAAACCTCATACATAGAAACAGATAGAAGAGTTAGGCAAAATAGGAGATGGAGGAATATGTCCCAATTAAAGAATAAGACAAAAATCTTAGAAAAAAATAACTGAAGAAAATGAAGATAAGCAGTCTATCTGATAAAGAGTACAGCATAATAGTCATAAAAATGCTGACTGAACTCAGGGGAAGAATGGTTAAACACAATAAGAATTTCAAAAAAGAGAAAATAAAAGAAAGCAATCAGAGAGGAAGAACACACTCACAGAAATGAAAAACACACTTGAGAGAATAAATAGCAGATTAGATGATATTCAGAACACATCAGTGAACTGTAAGACAGGAATATTAGAAATCATCCAAACTGAATAGCAGAAAGAAAAAGAAAATTAGGGTTGTTTAAGAGACCTATGCAACAACATCAAGCATTTGCATTACAGGAACTTAGAAGGAGAATAGAGAAAGGGTCAGAAAATTTATTTGAAGAAATAATTGCTGAGATGCCTGGGTGTCTCAGTTGGTTAACATCTGCCTTTGGCTCAGGTCATGATCTCGGGGTCCTGGATTCAAGTTCCGCATCAGGCTCTTTGCTCAGCAGGGAGTTTGTTTCTCCCTCTCTCAGCCACTCCCCCTGCTTGTGCACTCAAACTCTCTCTCTGACAAATGAAAAAATAAAATCTTTTAAAAAAAGAAAGGAAGGAAGACTAGCTGAAAACATCCCTAGCCTGGGGAAAGGAAACACATCTAGATCCAGGAAGCACAGAGAGTACCAAATAAGATGATCCCAAAGAAATCCACGCTAAGACACATAATAAGTAAAATGTCAAAAATGAAAGATAAAGAGAAAATCTTTAAAGCAGCAAGAGAAAAACAGTTACATGTAAAGGAATCCCCATAGACTATCAGATGATTTTTCATCAGAAATTCTGCAGGCCAGAAGAAAGTTGCATGATATATTCAAAGTGCTAAAAGGAAAAAAACTAACAACCAAGAATATTCTCCCAGACAAGGTTAATATTCAGAATTGAAGGGAAGATACACGGTTTCCCAGACAAGCAAGAGTTATAAGAATTCATCACTACTAAATCAGCTTTACAAGGAAATATCAAAGGGTCTTTTTTAAGCAGAAAAGAAAAGGTAGGCCTTAACTGGGAATAGGAAATTTTATAAAAGAAAAAATATCATACCAGTAGAGGCAAACATATAGGACAGGTAGTGAATCAATGATTTATAGAGCTAGCATAAGGTTTAAAGACAAAAGTAATAAAATCAAATAAATTTACAATAATTACATATGGGATACACTAAATAAAAAGATATAAAATAAAGTATGACATCAAAAACTTAAACATAATGTGGGAGGGAGTAAAAATGTAGTACTTTTATAATGCATTCAAAAGTAAATATCCACCAGTTTTGGGGTGGCTCAGTGGGTTAAATCCTCTGCCTTCAGCTCAGGTCATGATCCCACGGTCCTGGGATCGAGCCCTGCATCAGGCTCTCTGCTCAGCGGGGAGCCTGCTTCCTCCTCTCTCTCTGCCTCCCTCTGCCTACTTGTGATCTCTCGGTCAAATAAATAAATCAAAATCTAAAAAAAAAAAAAAAAAAAACCACCAGTTTTAAAATAAAGTGGCATATATGTAAGTTGTTATATATTAACTTCACAGTAAACACAAACCAAAAACCTGTAATACACACACACACACACAAAGGGAAAGGAGATGAAATTTAACTCTAAGAAAAATTACTAAATCATAAGAGAGCAAGAGGAAAAAGGATCAGAGAAAAACTACAGAAACAACAAGAAAACAAAATGACAGATATATACCTGTATATGATTGCTTTAAATGTAAGTAGACTAAATGCTTCACTCAAAAGATAGAAGGTGATTAAGTGTATATTAAAAAAAAAAAAAAAGTCCCATCTGTATGCTGTCTACCAGAGACTGACATCAGATCTTAAGACACACACAGACCAAAAGTGAAGGGATAGAAAAAATTACATGCAAACGAAATGATGAGAAATTTGGAGTAGCAGAACTTAAGAAATTCAATAGACTTTGAAACAAAGACTATAAGAAGAGACAAAGAAGGGCCCTACATAATGTTAAAGGTGTCCAACAAGAAGATGTAACACTTGTAAATATTTATGCACCTAGCATAGTAGCACATAAATACAGGAAGCAAATATTAACATGCAAAAGAAGAAATTGGCAGTAATACAACAATATAGGGACTTTAACACCCCTCTTAAATCAATGGGTAGATCATCCAGACAGGAAATTAATAAGGAAATATTGGCAGTTGAACAACATACTAGACCAGATGGACTTGATCGATATGTACAGAACATTCCATCCAAGAACAGAACATTCTTTTCAAATGCACATGAATCATTCTCCAGAATAGATCCTATGTTAGACCACAAAAAAAGTCTCAATACATTTAAGACTGAACTCATATCAAACATCTTTTCTGACCACAATGGTATGAAACTAGAAATCAACTACAGGAAGGAAACTGGAAAAAAACACAAACATGTGGAGACTCCAGCATGCTACTAAACAACCAATGGATCAAATGATAGAGGAAATCAGAAAATACCTTGAGACAAATGAAAATGAAAACACAATGCTCCAAAATCTATGGGATGCAGCAAAAGCAATTATAAGAAGGAAGGTCATAGCAATACATGCCCATTTTAAGAAACAATAAAAAGCTTAAATAAACAGTCTAAACTTACAACTCAAGGAATTAGAAAAAGAACCAAAGCCCAAAGTTAGTAGAGGAAAGAAATAATAAAGATCACAGAGGAAATAAAATGGAGACTACACAAACAGTGGAATCGATTAATGAAACTCAAAGTTGGCTATTTGAAAAGATAAAATTGGTAAATCTTTAGCAAAATTCACCAAGAAAAAAAGAGATAGGGCCCAAATAAAATCAGAAATGAAAGAGAAATTATAACTAATAACATAGAAATACAAAGGATCATAAAAGACTACTGCAAACAGCTACACACCAACAAATAGAGAACCTAGAAGAAGTGGATAGGTTCCTAGAACAAATAGTCTTTTAATACTAAATTGGGAAGAAATAGAAAATTTGAACAGACTGGTCACAAGCAATGAAATTGAAGAGTAAAAACAACAAAACAAAACAAAACAAAACAAAACCTCCCAATAAATAAAAGTCCAGGACCAGACAGATTCATAGGTAATTCTACCAAACATTTTTTAAAAGTTAGTATCTATCGTTCTTAAGCTATTGCAGATTATTGAAGAGAAAAGAATGCTTCCAAGCTCTTTTTATGAGGCCAGCATTACCCCGAGACCAAAATCAGAAAAAGACACTACCAGGGGCGCCTGGGTGGCTCAGTGGGTTAAGCCGCTGCCTTCGGCTCAGGTCATGATCTCAGGGTCCTGGGATCGAGTCCCGCGTCGGGCTCTCTGCTCAGTAGGGAGCCTGCTTCCTTCTCTCTCTCTCTCTCTGCCTGCCTCTCAGTGTACTTGTAATTTCTCTCGGTCAAATAAATAAATAAATAAATAAAATCTTTAAAAAAAAAAAAAGAAAGAAAGAAAAAGACACTACCAAAAGAAAGAAAGTTATGGCCAGTATCCCTGGTGAACATAGATGTGAATCCTTAACAATATATTAGCAAAGTAATTCAACAATACATTAAAAGGATCATACACCATGATCAAGTGGGATTTATTCTGGGGATGGATGGATAGTACAGTATACACAAGCCAATCAGTGTGATATACCACATTAACAAAACACAGTATAAAAGGCATGATCATCTCAGTAGATGCAATAAAAACATTTGATAAAGTTCAGTATCCATTTATAATATAAACTCACAAGAAAATGGATATAGAGGGAAGGTACCCCAATATAATAAAGGCTGTAAATGATAAACCCACAGTAAGCATCATCATACTTAGTGGGAAAAAGTTAAAAGCTTTTTCTCTAAGATGAGAAACAAAACAAGGATGCCCACTTTTAGCTTTTTTATTCAAGATAGTATTGGAAGTCCTAGCCACAGCAGTTGGACAAGAAAAGGAAATAAAAGGATCCAAATTGGATAGAAGTAAAATTTTTACTTTTCCCAGATGAAAGGATACTATATAGGGAGAACTTTAAAGCCTCTGCCTCAAAACTATTAGAAATAATAAATGGATTCAGGAAAGTTGCACAATACAAAATCAATATACAGAAATCTGTTGTGTTTCTTTTAGTTTCAAGTTTTTATTTAAATTCTAGTTAGAATGTATAGTGTAATATTAGTTTCAGGAGTAGAATTTAGTGATTCATCACTTACATATAACATGGAGAGCTCATCACAAATGTGTTCCTGAATACTTATCACCCATTTAATCCATGCAGCCACCTACCTCCCCTCCAGCAACCCTCACTTTGTTCTCTGTAGTTAAGAGTCTGTTTTATGGTTTGGCTCTTCTTCTCCCACTATGTTCATCTGTTTCATTTCTTGAATTCCTCAGATGAGTAAAATCTTATGGTATTTGTCTTTCTCTGACTTATTTCACTTAGCATAATATACTCTAGCTCCATCCACGTTGTTGCAAATGCCAAGATTTCAGTTTTGGGTTTTTTTTTTTTTTAATGGCTGAGTAATATTACTGGAAGTCCTAGTCTCAGCAGTCAGACAACAAAAAGATATCAAAAGACATCCAAACTGGCAAGAAGTCAAACTTCCACTATTTGCAAATGACATGATACTCTATATAGAAAAATCCAAAAGGTCCCACCAAAAAATTGTTGGAACTGAAACATGAATTCAGTAAAATCTCAGGATACAAAATCAAATTATAGAAATCTGTTGCATTTCTATATACCACTAATGAAGCAGCAGAGAGAGAAATCAAGGAATCAGTCCCACTTACAATCGCATGAAAAAAATACAAGATACCTAGGAATAAACCTAACCAAAGAGGTAAAAGATCTGTACTCTGAAAACTTATATATAAAACACTTATGAAAGAAATTGAGATGTTATATTTCTGTGCATTAATAACAAACTTTCAGAAAGAAATTAAGAAAACAATCCCATTTATAATTGCATCAAAATGAGTAAAATACCTAGGAATAAATTTAACCAAGGAGGTGAAAGACCTATACTTGGAAAAAATTGATGATGGAAAAAATTGAAGATGACACAAATAAATGGAAAGAGACATTGTTCAAAATCAGTTGGAAGAATTAATAGGTTAAAATATCAGTATTACCAAAAGAAACTACAGATTCAGTGCAATCCCTATCAAAAACTTTATATACAATCACAAAAGACCTTGAAGCCAAAGCAGTCTTGGGAAAGAAGAAAAAGCAGTCTTGATTTTAAACTATCCTGAAGAGCTGTAGTAATCAAAACTAGCACAAAAACAGAAACATATTATCAATGGAACAGAATAGAGAGCCCAGAAATAAACCCATGCTTATATGCTTATATGTTCAATTAACCTACAACAAAGGAAGAAAGAAATTACAGGGGAAAGACAGTCTTTTTACTAAGTGGTATTGGGAAAACTGGAGAGCTACATGTAAAAGAATGAGACTGGACCATTTTCTTACACCATACATAAAAATATACTTAAAATGGATTAAAGACTTAAAATCATATCTGAAGCCATAAAACTTTGAGAATAAAACATAGGCAGTAAGTTCTTTGACACTGGTCTTAGCAATAGTTTTTTGGATCTATCTCCTCTGGCAAGGACAAGAAAAGCAAAAATATACAAGGGATACCACATCAAACTAAAAAGCTTTTGCACAGAAAAGGAAACTCATCAACAAAATGAAAAGGCAACCTCCTGAATGGGAGAAGATTTTTAAAAAGACATATTCAATAAGGGATTAACATCTGAAATATTTAAAGAACTCATAAAACCATACTAAAAAAACCCCAAACAATTGATTTTAAAAAGCTGAGGACCTGAATAGCCACTTTTCCACAGAAGACATATGAGAGCCAACAGGCATATGTAAAGATGCTCCACATCACTCACCATGAGAGAAAGTCAAAACCACGAAGAGATACCACCTTAAACCTGTCAGAATGGCTATTATGAAAGAGACAGGAAGTAGCAAGTGACAAGCAGGTAGAGAAAAGGGAACTTTTGGTGGAAATGTAAATTGGTCCAGCCATTATGGAAAAAAGTATGGAGGTTCCTCAAAATATTAAAAAGTGAACTGCCATACAATCCAGCAATTCCATTTCTAGGTATTTATCCAAAGAAAATGGAAATACTAAATCAGTGGAGCTGGCTGGCTCAGTTGGTAGAGCATGTGATTATTGATCTCTGGGTTATGGGTTCAAACTCCATATTGGGTGTAGAGATTACTTAAAAATAAAAATAAAACCCCACTAATTAAAAAAGACATAGGTACTCATATTTTCATTGCAGTAATATTTACAGTAGCCAAAATATGGAAGTAACCTAAATGTCCAATAGATAGATAAATGGATAAAGATGTGGCAAATATATACAGTGGAATACTACTTAGCCAACAGAAAGAGTGAATTCTTGCCATTTGCAACAACATGTATAGACCTAGAGGATATTATGCTATATGAAATAAATCAGAGAAATTCAAATGTCATATGACTTTACTTAAAATAAAGTTTTTACTTTACCAAAAAAAAAAAACAAATGAAACAGAACAGAAACAGAAACTAATTTATAGATACAGAGAACAAACTAGTGGTTGCCAGCAAGGAGGGATGATGGGGGGGGCGGTGGATGGAATAAATGAAGAGATTAAGAGGTACAGTCTTCAGTTATAAAAGAAGACAAAGGATATAATATACAGCATAGGGAATATAGTTAATAATATTGTAATAGCTTTATACAGTGACAGACGGTAACTAGACCTTGTGGTGACCATTTTGTAGTATATATAAATATCAAATCAGAATGTTGTACAATTGATACTAATATAATACTCTGTGTCTGTTAGTCTTCAATCAAAGAAAAAAGAAAAAGAAGCAATATCAAAATTTCATACAAATTCATATCACACAAATGAAAAGGGAATGAAGATCCTGAAGTTCTGTATCATAAAGCCTATCAGTATTTCCTTTAGCCTAGAAAAAGTACAAAGCAGTCAAATGCTTACCTTAGAAACCTTTTATTTTTTTTAAAGATTTAATTTATTTATTTGACAGGCAGAGATTACAAGTAGGCAGAGAGGCAGGCAGAGAGAGAGAGAAGGAAGCAGGCTCCCTGCCAAGCAGAGAGCTTGATGCGGGGCTCGATCCCAGGACCCTGGGATCATTACCCAAGCCGAAGGCAGGGGCTTTAACCCACTGAGCCACCCAGGTGCCCCAGAAACCTTTTTTAAAATATCTTACTGAGGCCCCTAAAATATTGCAACTTACTCATATGTAAAAATTATATATACTAATATATAATCTCGCTAAACTGGTTGTAAAATGAATATGGAACTGTTCGAATAAATTGCTGTTTTGTATCATTAATCTTAAAACAGTTAAATGTTGGACAGTGATTAGGTTTAGAATAACTATTTCAAAGTCATTCTTATTGAAAATACTTAGACCCTAGATCTAGTTGTCTTACAGATCGTTCTTTTAGGCCACATTAAGGGATAATAATTAAACCATGTGATCTGCATATGGTACTTACACACTTTGATATTCTGTTTTAGAGGAGGGTGAGATTAATGAAGGGAAAGGATAGGTAAATTATATCCAGTTCACGCAAAAGTGGTGTCAGTGTCATTAAGAAATCAGTTAAAAAGAATATTATCTAAAATACATTTCTGTATTATTTAACTGAAAATAATGAGTCCTCAAAAGATGGCCTCCTCTCTTTAGCTGCCTGATACTGTTAGAATATGGGTTTGGTAAGCATCTATAACCACAGCTATTAGTAAAATTAATGCCATTTAGTCCATAGCTGAATATTATCCAGAGTCAGAAGTCAAGTAGAACAAGCAAAATGTGTAAGTTATTTCACATTAGTCTTAAAAAATTCTTCTCAAGGGAAAGGATTATAACTGTGGTCGGCAGTAGAATGGCAAAGGCCACCAAGTCCTCATATAGAATATCAATCTTGGCAGTCCACACCTGTAGACCTTCCTTCCACATTTATTTTAGATAAACTATTGTGCTCTACTTATGTAATAGAGTTCTCTATAGTAGTTAAAACAAATGAACTAAATTTTCATCTGTCAGTATGGATAAGCCCCACAAATATGATGCTAGAATAAGTAGGGCAGAGTACCATTTATATAATGTTTAAAGGCAATATTATTTGGGTGTGCATATATGCAATAAAAGTAAAAAACCTTGAGAAGAAAAGACACATCAGTTTAGGGTATTGATAATACCCTTGGGCAAGAAGAAAGGACAATAAGATTGGAAAAGGGTTCTTTCAATCCTTAATGTGGTTTTCTTAATATCCCAAATCAATATGACCCCAAATTCACTTTTATTAATTCTAAGTATTAGGTACATGAATATTCTTTCTATTTGAAACATTTTGAAATTGTAAAAAATAAGTAAATTATAGTACAGAGTGATAACATTGGAAGCAATAAATTATGTGTTCCATCAAGTAGTGATTCAGCAATATTGGAAGAAATAAAAGATTTAAAGTAATTCTTTGTAGAGGAGAGGACATCGGAGTTAGGTTTTGAAAGATGAATGGGAGTTTATCTTAAGATCAGTATGTTTACTTAAACATAGAAGCATGCAAAATGTATTAGGGGATCTATAGCCAAGTCAGTGTTACTAAAGCATATATTCTAGGGACAGTTGGAGAAGATGGGTAATGAAAGTAGCTAAGACTAGAAATATTTAGGTCAAATCATGAAGGGATTTTCAGTCCACATAAGGAACATGAGTTCTATTCTGAGCTATTGGGGAGATGTAGAGGAGAGTTTTCGGTAGTGCAATGACTTGAGTTGACACTTGAATTTTAATGAAAGATCACTTTTGCTCCAGTGTGGAAGATAGTGATTGCTATATAGGATTAAACCAAGCAGTCTGCTTAATTTATTCAATTATTTTTTTTAAATAAAGAAAAATTGGAGGGGCGCCTGGGTGGCTCAGTGGGTTAAGCCGCTGCCTTCGGCTCAGGTCATGATCTCAGGGTCCTGGGATCGAGTCCCGCATCGGGCTCTCTGCTCGGCAGGGAGCCTGCTTCCCTCTCTCTCTCTCTCTGCCTGCCTCTCCATCTACTTGTGATTTCTCTCTGTCAAATAAATAAATAAAATCTTTAAAAAAAAAAAAAGAAAAGAAAAATTGGAAGCAACCAATGTGTTTATAAGTAGAAATGGTTAATTTAATTATATGCCTTATCTATTTAAAAAATGTTATGCAGCCACTGAAATGGACATGGAGTATATCCATGGTTTATTCTTTCTCATCATATTGTAAAATTTTCATCATATGTAAAAGTTCAAAGAATTTCACATTTATCACCCATGTACTCAACACCTAGATTCTACCACTAACATTTTATAATCTTGCTTTATCACTTATTTATCTATTCTTCCATATTCATTATGTGCTTTAAGGAGGAAATACACAATTTAAAAAGTTAGATTTTGGAAATTTGTTAATTGCATAGAATTATTAACATTGTCTTTGGCTTATAGGGTTTTTATTTCCCACTTTATTCTTCATTGTACTGTTTGAATATTTTACACTGAGTATGTGATAGTAAATAATGCTAAGTGATATTCAATATAAACTACACTTAAAACTACATTAAAGCTCTTTTCCTTTAGCATAAAAAGAATTAGTTTTTTACTAAGTAGATACAGTTCGATTTGCAATGAAGTGAATTAATTGTTTTTTCTTTTTTACAGATAATGATGAATAATCACCAGACCATATCTTAATTCTCAACTGTATGAAAGCATTTATATTTGGCTCATCAGCAAAGCAAGCTGCAGTGGGAAATGTAGCAATTTTCTACAAATATCAGATTTAAGATTGGCATGCTGATTGCATGAAAAAGAGAAATATGCCATTTTTCAATTAAGATTCTAGTATTTTATCTTGTTCATGGAGTTCTATAGTAACCGCCTACAGGATATATACTTTATTAAATTATGCAGGCAAGGCATAAGAGACATTGATCCAGAACTGGACTTAATGGTTCTGAAAAAGATTTACCAATGCAGTAAGGTAACTTTGAGCAAATGTCCTTAAGTTGAGAGAATTACTTAAGTTATAAAAAGTTTGCCTATGGTTTTTCATTTAATTAAGCATGACCTTTTTTTTCTGTCTACATGTTTTCATAGCCAGCAATTTGGTATTAAATAACCTTATTAAGGGCTCTATTTCAATCTTTACATTTGAAGATGGAATTTTTAGCCTTAAAGTTTATATTCTCCATTCTTCTTCAACAATTGTGTCTCCTTGAACTAGCTCAGTGGAACAGGCTGTAAAAGTCAGTCTTAGAGATCATTGAAAAATTTGATTATGGAAAAATGGCAAAATCGTATTTCCTGGTATTTAAAAAGTTCTTTAATTATTTCTTAAGGACCAGAATCAGGAATATTATATTGAGAAATTAGTTTATGAGTTTTAAAATTGGCATTGCATATATCATAAAGTTTCCCCCCTTTTTCCCCCCCATTTTCTCTCATGTATATGCTTCCAAGGCAATACAGAAAAAGGGATTGTTCTTATTTTGACACTGTGACAGTTTGGGTAACTAGCATTCCAAAGATAGGAGATGTTTGCTTCTTTTATTTCCATTATGGTCATTAAAATGATGGTTACACAGCTTCAATTGCAATATGCCAGGTATTACATGCTTTCATTAGTGATATCTAAAGTCCAGATGCTTTTAGTAATAAAAGCATAATTTTTGAAACCCAGAGTTCATAGTGTGATTGGCATAATCTATAATTTGAACAGTAAAATCTTATCTTGCAGCACTATTACTATTCTAACTTTATTATGTAAATTATTTCTACCATCCAAAACAAAATACTTGATTTTTATATGTTTGTTTATTTTATATTACTATTAAATTTTTATTCTCTACCTGCAGTACACTATCAGTTGTCTTTTACTTATTTTCCCTATTCTTAATAGAATGCTTTTACAATGAGCTGAGAATACTTTTGTTTGTTTTATCTGATGATTTCCACTTTTTTTTTTTCAAGGAAAAATTTGAATTCTGCACTTTAATTCTCTATAATCCTGAAAAATGAGAATGATCTTTTCTAATTCTTAGCCTATTATAACTATTAGAAAAGCAACTAAGGATATAACACAGTAGAAAAGTTGTTTAACCATATTTCAAAAGATGTCATTTATATATACAGGGTTAGAGATGACAAATAGGGTTTGTGCCATCTCCAGTCAGTTGATAGTGAGCGGCTCTGGGTTGTTATTATGGAAAGATTGTGCCAATGGGAAGAGGGCTGTTATTGTTTAATAAGGTCTATTATAAGTGTTCAAAATGAAGTGTGGAAGTATCTGTACACTGAGTAATTAGAGCTAAAATGGCTGTGAGGATAATTTAGTATTACCTCCATTTAACAAGCAAAGACATTTGAATTGTAACATGAATGAAGTCACTTGCATAAAAGCTCAGAGTCAGACTAGTTCCAGGTCTAACATTGTGCTATTAGCACACTGGTTTTTTTTTTAATTATTTCACTGGAGAATGAAAAAAGGATAAATTCAATAGGAAAAAGTATATTTAGCATTAATACATTAAGAATTCAGAAATTTCCTGTTCCTAGGAATAACACACTATTGTAATTAACCTTCCTGTTGAAAAATTTTTAATGCTAAGTAAAGGGCTTTTTCCTCATAAATTGAAAAATACTCTACCTTTTATCACTTCGTTGATGATGGATCTTTAAAGATCACATGTTTGTGTGTGTGTATCTCTAATACACATCTAAAAATACAGAAGATGGCTCAGTCAGTTAAGCATCTGCTTTTGGCTCAGGTCATGATCCCAGAGTCCTGGGATCCAACCCCGCATCGGGCTCCCTGCTCAGCTGGGAGCTTGCTTCTCCCTCTCCCTCTGCTGCTCCCCCTGCTTGTTTTCTCTCTCTCTGTCTGTCAATGATAAATACTTAAATAAAAATACAGAAGGTGTCAGAAGATGAATTGCAAGGCCAAAGCTTAGGAGAAATTCTCAACCCAGGGACTAGCGAATATTGGAGAGGAAAAAGGGTAGTTTTGATCTGAAAGTATCCAATATCTTACACTTTGATAAAATGACTCATGGAGCAAAGGAGGTAAAAGATGAGGCCAAGTGCCCATCTAAGTTGGAGAATCCTGTTGGAAACCCTACATTAAGATGGAACTCCAGGGGCACCTGGCTGTCGCAGTGGGTTAAGATGGAACTCCAGAAGCTTGTATCTTCACAATAGGGAGAACTAGAACTAAAGCCAACCCCAATTCAGGGACTGTAGGAAAATAAAAGGACAAAAAGAAGTCTTAAGAAGTCGTGACCACAAGCCAGTCTTTAAGTGCTTTTGTATCCTGAGAACCAAAATCTGAGTGGGCCATGTAACTTTAAAATCAAACATAATTTGAAATGGTTCCCAACTGGTAGTGCCCCCATGAATCAGGCAGAAGCCATTCCAATGCCTCTGTGAAGGAAGACATTTATTTTATATCTTAAAAAGTGCCAAAAGTAAATTTTGAAGACAGTGATCGACACGGAAAAAGTACACAATCAATCAGTCAATCAGTACAAGTGGGAGATAGGGACAGGATCTGCCCAGACTTTTTAGTATGAAGTTATCAGAGTTGTGTTTTAAGAGAGCTATACTTACTGGGTTTAAAAAATGATCAACAAACTTGAAAATGTCTGCAGGGAAAGAAAAACTAAAAAGTTTCTTAATATACATTTGAAGAAACAAATAGAACTCATTTACATGAAAATTACCAATAGCCAAACTTGGTTTGTTTTTTTTTTTAAGATTTTATTCATTTATTTGACAGAAGGAGATCACAAGCAGGCAGAGAGGCAGAGAGAGAGAGGAGGAAGCAGGCTCCCTGCTGAGCAGAGAGCCCAATGCAGGGCTTGATCCCAGGACCCTGGGATCATGACCTGAGCCGAAGGCAGAGGCTTTAACCCACTGAGCCACCCAGGCGCCCCCAATAGCCAAAGTTTTAAAATGTGGTGGACATGTGGACAAAACAGTGGACAGGCTTGGCAATAAACTATGCCTGGCAGAAAACAAAAAGAAATGGAAGAAATTATCCATGATATAGCACAGAAAGAAAACGTGTGGAAAATGGAGAAGGTAAGAGACTGATTCAGTGAGAATGTGTAGTATATATTTGATTGGAGCCCTGGAGAAGAAGGAAGAATGGGATTAAAGTTAATTGGAGAAATAAAGACTAAGAATTTTTCTGAGCCATTGGAAACACCAATCCACAGATTGAAGAAACCCAGTGAATGTCAAGCAGGATAAAGTAAAAGAAATTCTTTTAGTGTCTTCAGAGTAAAACTAGAAATCAAAAGAGAAAATCTTAAAAGAATTTGAAGCTAAAAAGCATACTACTTTCAAAGGAATGTTAAAGACTAAAAAGGCTTTTCAAAAGTAGTAACGGAACAGTGGGATGGTATCTTCAGTGGGACAAAGAAAATCATCATTTAGAATTGTATATGTAGCAAAAAAATATGTTTTATGAATGAATAAAAATGAATTCTGACTCCCACAACTGACCATGATGTAAAAGAGATATTTGCCTTCCAACCTTTAACAATTCAAACACTGAACAAAATACAGAAACAGCACTTTTCAGAGAGTGGGCAATGCATAGCAAAGGTCAGTGATCCAAGAAAGAAGGGAAACAAATGAGGCAAGTCCTGTGATTGCCCAAATTTATTGCGTAGAAATAACATGGGAGCCAGGGAACCTATATGAAACCCAGGATTCTCTCTAAGTTGAAAAGATAGAAGAATTTAGAGGAGTGAAAGCAGAGGTAAAATCTGAATAGCCCTATATCTAATGTTGAAATTTAATTTTAGTTTGAAATTTTCCCACAAAGAAAGCTTTGAGCCTAGGTGTCTTCACTGATGAGTTCTAGCTAACATTTCTGAAAGAAATAGTTCTAGTTCTACACAAATTGTTCCAAAATATAGGAGAGGAAAGAACAGTTTCCTACTTAATCTAAGAGTGCAGCATAACCTTGTTCCCAAAACAAGGAAATAATTACAAGAAAATTACATACTCTCATTAGTGTGAGAAAAATTACATACTTTCATTAGTGTGAACACTAATGAAAAAATTATTAAAATTTTCTCAAGTCAAACCAAACAATATCCAAAAAGGACAATGCATCATAACCAAGTGGAGTATATGCCAAAAATGCAAAAATGGTTTAACATTTTAAAAAATCAATATTATTCATCTTCTTTTCAGACCAAAAAAGAAAAATCATACAATCATCTCAACATATGCAGAAAAATATTTGAGAAAATCCAACACCCATTTCTCTTAAAAGTTTTCAGCAAACTAGAAGAAATAAAAGGAAAATGCCTCAATCTAATAAAGGTCATTTTAAACAAAAACAGCCAACATACTTGTGAAAACAAAGTTTTCTACCTAAATGGAAAAAGAGTATCTCTGCTCACATCACTTATATTCTATTTTGTGCTGAAGGTTCTAGCCATTGCAGTACTGCAGTAAAAACAAATGTCTACAGATTGAAAAGAAAGAAGTAAAAACTGCCTTTATTCACAAATGATCTGATTGTCTCTAAAATCCTAAGAAATCTACACAAATGTACAAGAACTAAAATTTAAGCAAGATTGCAGGATATAAAGGTCAATATTAAAAATCAATTTTATATACTAACAAGGAACAATGAGAAATAGAAATTGTAATATACCGTTTATGATAGCATTAAAATTATGAAGTGCTTCAGGATAAATTTGACTAAGAAGATGTGCAGGTGTGCCTGGGTGGCTCAGTTGGTTAAGTGTCTGCCTTTGGCTCAGGTCATGACCCCAGGATACTCGGATCAAGCCCCATATTGGGCTTTCTGCTCAGCAGGGAACCTACTTCTCCCTATCCCTCTGCCTGCTGCTCCCCTTCCTTGTGTGCTCTCTTTCAAATAAATAAATAAAATCTTTTTTAAAAATGCAAGATCTGTGCCCTGAAACTACAAACATTGCTAAAAAGATGACCTAAGTGGGCAAACATTAAAAAAATGCAATAAAAGAATGCAATATTCTTTAAGAGGAAAACATAGAAGAAATCGTAGTTACCTTGGGTTTTGCAAAAGTTCTTTAAACAGGCTTAAAATATTAACAATAAAAGAAAAATGTGATTTCATTAAAATTATAAAATTTACTTTTCAAAGGACATTGTTAAGAAAATGAAAAAGCTTGCCGTAAACTGAGAGATGTCTGTCACACATATCTGTTGAAAATTTTATCTATAATATATAAACACACATAATTCAACAAGACAGTCCAGTCTAACAATGGGCAAAATGTTTACATATGCAGTCAAAGAAGATAAATAGATGACAAGCTCATGCAGAGATGTTACCATTATTCATTAGGGAAGTACAAATGAAAACCACAATGAGATACCACTGTACACCCTAAAATGACTAAATTAAAGAGTGTTGAGAATGTAGTGCTGTGGAACTCCTAGTGTGCTGGTGAATATATAGAATATCACTTTGGAAAAACAAAGTATGTGAATGCTTATACCAAATGTATTCATAATAGCCAGTAACTGTAAAAAAAAAAAAAAAAAAGAGTCAAGGTATCAACAACAGATAAATGGATAAGCTGACATCTACAAAATGGAATACTGAGCAATAAATATGAACTATGAACACAGCATATTTGAGTCACAACAATAGGCTGCTGAAAGAATAAAAACGCATGCTGTGTGATTCCACTCAGTTGAAACTAGAGAAGACCAATCTGCAGTGATAGAAAGCAGACCAATGGTTACCTAGGACTAAGTAGGGGAAGGAATAATTGAGAAGAGACAAATTAGAACTTTTGGGGGAGGTGGGAGTGTTCTATATTTTTGTGAATTTGGTTACACAAATGTTAACATTTGTCAGTATTAATTATACACTTAACATGAGTTCATGCCCTTGTATGTAAATATACCTCAAGTTGATTTTTGAAAATACATCAGACATGCTAAGAAACTTTAAAATGCAACTCATGCTTAAAAGGCTAGTAAATAACCCCAAGTTTTTCAGATAATACAATTGGGAAACAAGGACTCTAAAGCAGTTATAAGTATGTTCAAGTGTTTGAAGGAAAATACAATTGGGATTAATAAACAGACACAGAATTTTTACAGATGCTAGTTTACAACTTATTTTATGATTCTACATTACCCTCACACCCAAATCAAACAGTGGGATAGGAAAGAGACGTAGGATGGAAAGGAAAGGAAGAAAGAAAGACTGAAAGAAAAGGTGGGGAGGGGAGAAAGGAAAAGAAAACAAAATGATAGACCAATGTCTTTCATGAATTTAGATGCAAAAATTCTTAACAAAATTTTAGCAAATCAAATCCAACAATGTACAAAAAATTATACACTATGACCAGGTGGGATTTATTCCAGGTATGCAAAGCCGGCTCATCAACTCAAAAATCAAACAATATAATCTATGTCAATGGGCTAAGAAAACTACCAACTCATGATAAAACCTTTTAGCATGGTAGAAAGGAATGGCCTCATCTTGATAAACAGCTTCTACAAAAATCCTACATCATGCTTAATAGTGAGTCACTACAGGTTCTATTTTAATCATTATTTTAAGATCAGAAATAAAGCTCTCACTAATCTTATTTAACATAGTAAGAAAGTTCTAGCCACTAGAATAAAACAATATAAAAGATAAAATGCATGTAGACTGGAAAGTAAGAAATGCAGAAACAAAACTAATTTCATCTCTAGAAGTGAATATGCAGAAACTGAAGGTAAATTCACTCCAAAGTGAATACTTCCCAAACCATATACAGAATTGACATCCTTATGATGAAGATTATAAAATGTAGATTATAGAAATCAAAGAAAACTTGAATAAAAGGAGAATCATACTGAGCTTGTGGATTTAAAGATATAACAGTAATTAGGTCAATATTCCTTAAGTTGATATATATAGGTTTAATGAGATGTTTATAAAAATCTTCCTAAGGATTTTTGGGAGACAGGTGAGCTTACTATAAAGTTTATATGGAAAGTCACAGGTCTAGAACAGCTAATACAATCTTGACAAAGAATAAAGTGGTTGGGCTAAACTTACCCAAGTTAAGGTTTGCTATATAGCTACAGTAATTAAGGCAATGTAGTATTGGTGGAGTGATAGACAGAAATAGACACACATATAATATCGAACTGATTTTTTTTTTTTTACAAAGATGCAACAGCAGGGGCACCTGGGTGGCTCAGTTAATTAAGAATCTGACTTTTTTTTTTTTTTTAAGAATCCGACTTTTGATTTCAAGTTCAGGTCATGATCCCAGGGCTGTGAGATGGAGCCCTGCATCAGGCTCCACCCTGAGCCTGGAGTCTGTTTGGGATTCCCTCCCTCTCCCTCTTCCTCTGCCCCTCCCATGCTCACTCTCTCTCGAAAAAAAAAAAAATAAAGTCTTAAAAAAAAAAAAAAGTGCAACAGCATTCAATAGGGGGAAAATAGCCTTTCAACAAATGCTGGAGGAAACAGAAACCTATAGGGAAAAAAAATGAAACTCAATCTAAACTTGACAACTTATAAAAAAATTAATTCAAAACAGACCATGGACTTAAATGTAAAACAAAAAACTATAGAACATTTTGAACAAAACAGAAGAAAATCTTCAGAATTTAAGTGTAAGCAAATAGTTCTTCAACTTGACTCCAAAAGAATGATCCATAAAAGAAAATTTTAATCACTTGAAACTGATCTTGCTCTGCAAATTTCATGTGATGTGAATGAAAAGACACAGGCCAGGGGAAATATTTAACATATACCCAATGAAGGATTAATATCTATATTATATGAAGAACTCTAAAAACTCAAACATCAATCTAATTTGAAATAGGTGAAAGAGAGGAACAGATAGTTCATCAGAATGTCCATATAGCAAATATGCACATGAAAAGATTTTTAAAATCTTTAGCCATCAGGGAAATGTACATCAAAACCATAATGGGATATCACTACTAATAGAAGAGCTAAAATTTTAAAAATAGAACACCAAATACTAATAAGAGTGTAGAGAGACTCAGTTGCTCAAAAACTGTTGATGGAAATGTAGAATGTTACAGGCACTTTCGAAAACAGTTTGGTTCTTATAAAACTAAACATGCAACCACATATGACCCAAATTTCTCAGGTATTTATCAAGGAAGCTTTAAAGGCTTAAACTTAAATTTTATAAAAACCTGTACAGAAATGTACATAGCCATTTTATTTGTAATAGCCAAAAGATATAAACAGCCTAAAGGTTCTTCTGTAAATGAGTGGTTAAACAAGTGTGGTATATCCATACCATGAAATACTACTCATCATAAAAAGAAGCACACTTAGTAGTGTGTACAAGAAACATATGAATCTCTAGAGAATTATGAGAAATTATTTTAAAAACCAGTCCCAAAATGTTAGATACTTTATGACTCTATTTACATAATATTTCAAAGCAAAATTTTTAAAATGAGAGAACATCATCAGTGGTTTCCAGGGGTTAGGATGTGCCAGGAGGAGGGAATGGGCATGTGAGAGATCTTTATGCTGATGGAACTAGTTCTTTAGACTCTGGTGATGGATACACAAACCTGCATGAAATGAAATTATATAGAACAAAATACACATGTGATGAAATTGTATGGAACTAAATACACATACAAATGAGTACAAATCTGGGGAAATCTGAATAAGATAGACGGATTGTATCAGTGTCAATGTCCTGGTTGTGATATTAGATCATAGTTTTGCAAAATGCTAACATTTAGTGGAAACTGGATAAAGTGTACATAGGATCTCTACTATTTCTTTAAAGTGCAGTGAATCTATAGTTATCTCAATATTATAACTAAAAAATAGCTACTGTAACTATAAGTATAGACACAGAAGAAATAATAAAAGAACCAATGAAACTTAGATGAAACCCACAATATGTGGGTTGAAAAATACACTGAATAGGATTAACAGCAGATTAGACATTACAAAAGCAAAGATTACTGAACTGAGAGCATAAAAACAAACTGTTTTTAGTAGTAAAACAGAAAAAATGAGAATAATAGAACAGAGGATCAGTACGCTTTGGAACAAATTCACATGGCTTAATATAAGTCTAATTGGAATCGCTGAAGTAGAAGAAAAGGAGAAGAAGAAGAAATAGAGAAAAGGAAAAGAAAAAATTTTTGAAAAAATAATGGCTGAAAATTTCCAAATTTGATAACAACTATAAGTACAAAGATTCAAGAAACTCATTAAAATTCATGCACAAGAAACATGAAGTCTACACCAAGGAATAACCCAATCAAATTTCTCAAATCCAGTGACAAAGAGAAAATCTTAATAGCAGAGGAAAAAAGGACCTGTTACATAAAAAGGAACAAAGATAATGGTAACTGAGTTCTTCTTGGAAATAATTTAGCAAGAAGATAGTAGAGTAACATTTTTGAAGTACTGAAAAAATGAACTGTCAACCAAAATTCTCTCCCTAACTTCAAAACAAAAATAAAATGAAAATATCAGAGATGCAAAGCTAAAAGAATTAATCACCAGAAGACCTATATTAAAGGAATTCCATTAGGAAGAAGGAAAATGATACTAGATTGAAATGTTGGTCTGCACAAAATAATAAGCACCGTATGTGGTAAATATATGAATAGACATATATGGCATATATACATGATTTTTTAAAATTTAAATCTCTTTAAAAGACATTATTTTTACAAAAAATAATAGCAATGTACTGTTGTATTTGTAACAAATGTAAAACAATAACACAGGGGAGAGGAGCTAAGATAGCAGAATAGTGGGAGGACCCTAGTTTTGTCTCTCCCTCAAATACAGCCAGATAAATACCAAATCATTCTGAATACCCAAGAATTCAATCTGAGAACTGACAGAACAAATTGTGCAACTAGATCTAGGGAATGAAGAGGCCGCACCATGAAAGGTAGGAGGTGCAGAGATGTGGTTTGGGAGAGAAATGGATCATGAGTGCTGTGGAGAGGAGGGAACCTTGGTCACAGAGGTGAGAGAGGAGCACACACAGGGGATCAGACAAGGAAAGCAATTGACTAGGAAAACAAGAGGAGCTGACTTACTTGGGTTTTTGCAACCAGTGGGGCTTGAAGACTGGAGTTTTAGAGGACTCCGGCATGGCTGATGTGGAGCCCTGAAGGCAGAACAGTACTCTTGTAGAGAAGGCAAACAAGTAACCCCTGGGGCAGAGGGTGTGATCAGTGGATAGCCTTAGACACATTGGGAGAGACAGTCCCTCTCTTCTTGGAGCACATTGAAGAGAGGTGGCATTGCCTCTCTGGGGACAAAGGAGCCCATAGGGGCTGTTTCCCTACCTTGCCACTCAGCATAGGCACAGAGACATCTACCGAGTGTCGCTGACACTGGCTGTTTAGTGTGCTTTGCTCGAGATCCCACACTCTGGTGCAACTGCCCTTCTGGGTCAAATCTGCATCAATACCACCACAGCAGGACCCTCCCCCAGAAGACCAGCACAGGTCCCAGCCACACCAGGTCCCTAAAGTTTGGAGTTTTAAAACCCAGCTGGCCTGGCTAGATAAAGCCTAAAGTGCACTGTGCAGCTCCAGGCAAACAAGCAACCTGGATACAGCGTGAAAACAGCAATCTGAAACACCCAGGACACACAAGGGGAAATTACTCATTTTTCTGGAGCGCTTCCCTGACAGCAGCAAATACAAACTCCCCTCTCCAGGGACAAAGGAGCTGGTTGACACCGTTTCCAGCCCCCCCCCCCCCGCCAGCATAAACTAACTTCAGAAAACAGTACTGCACCAACACTGACTGCCTAACTGTTTACACCAAGCCCTGCTTCCCTGTGCTCTGCCGGTACTGCTTTTCTCCAACAAGTGTGCCTGAGAACAAATACAATGGGCTCCTCCCCAGAAGACCAGCACAAACACCACACACACCACATATACCAACCATAGGGTTCTGCACGGCTTCAGCTCTAATGGAAATGGTATTAAGTCTCTTAACAAGCAGACCAGAGCACACTTAGTAAAAACTCAGCACACTCTAGTCAAAGTCCAAACACTCCCCACTGCAGGCAATACGAAACTCTGCTGAGGGTTGATCTGAGGGATAGAGAGGCCATAATACAGTGGCAGAGTGTACACAGGATATACCAGAGACACTTTCTGAAGCACCAGGCTCTGGACAGTATATAACATCTTCATAAAGCCATTGCTCTCAGAAGTAGAAAACATAACAGGCTTTCTGAACCCACAGAAGAAAACAGGGACCTAGACAAAATGGCAAGACTGAGGAATTCATCCCAAAAGAATGAACAAGAAAAGGTCATGGCCAAGATCTAATCATAACAGATGTAAGTAATATGGCTGATTCAGAATTTAAAGCAACAATACAAGAATACTAAAGCTTGAGAAAACCATAGAAAACAGGGAGTCCCTTACCACAGAGATAAAAGAGTTGAAAAACTAATCAGTCAAATAAAAAATGCAATAACCAAGATTTAAACCAGTTGGTGTAATGACCACAAGGGTGGAAGAAGCAGAGGAATGAATAAGTGATATAGAAGATGAAATTATGGAAAATAATGAAGCTGAACAAAAAAAAAAAAAAAAAAGGAAATAAAAATCTTACAATAAAGTAGACTTGGGAACTCAATGATTCCATAAAGCATAATAATATTAGTACTATAGGAGACCCCAAAGAAGAAGAGGGAAAAGGGACAGAGAGGTCACTCGAGATATTATAGCTAAAAACTTCCTTAGTCTGGGGAAGGAAACAGACGTCTAAATCCAGGAGGCACAGAGAAATCCCATCCAAACCAACAAAAAACACATTGTAGTTTAATTTGTAAAATACGAAGATAAAGAAAAAATCCAAAAAGCAGCAAGACAAGGGAAGTCTATAATTTACAAGGGAAGTCCAGTAAAGTTAGCAGCAGATCTGTCCACAGAAAGTTGACAGGCCAAAAGGGAGTAGCATTATATATTCAACATGCTGAATGGGAAAAACCTACACCCAAGAATATTCTGTCCAGCAAGACTATCAATCAAAATCAATGACAGATAGTTTCCCAGACAAACGAAAAACCAAACCAGCTCTACAAAAAATATTAAAGGGGACTGTTTGAGTGGAAAAGAAAGACCAAAAGTTACAGAGACTAGAAAGGAACAGAGAAAATCTCCAGAAGTGATAAAAGCTGTAATACAATGGCACTAAATTCATATCTAGCAATAATTACTTTGAATGTAGTGGACTAAATGCTCCAATCAAAAGACATTGATTGATTGGAGCATTTAATCCAATCAAAAGAGATAAGGTGACAAAATGGATTAAAAAAACCCAAGACCCATCCATATGCTGCCTCATAAGAGACTTATTTTAGACCTAAAGACATCTGCAGATTGAAAATGAGGGAATAGAGAAACATTTATCATGCAAATGGATGTCAAAAGAAAGGTGGAGTAGCAATACTCATACCTGAAAAACTAGATTTTAAACCAAAGACTGTAACAAGAGATGAAGAAGAGCACTATATCATAAAGGGGTCTATCCAACAAGAAGAATTAGTAATTCCAAATATGCCCCCAACTTGGGAGCATCCACATATATGTCAATTAATTATAATCAAAAGGAACTCAATGATAATAATACAATAACAGTAGGGGGCTTTGACACCCCACTTACATCAATGGACAGCTCATCTAAGCAAAAAATTAACAAGGTAGCTGGCTTTGAATGATAGACTGTAGCAGATGGATTTAACAGATACATGCAGAATTTTATCCTAAAGCTGCAGAATGCATATTATTTTTGAGTGCACATGAGGCATTCTCCAGGCAAGATGACACACTAGGTCACAAATCAGGCCTCATCAAATACAAAAAGATTGAGATCATACCATGCATATTTTCACCCATAATGCTATGAAACTTGAAATCAACTACAAGAAAAAAATTGGAAAGACAACAAATACATGGAGTTTAAAGAATATCCTACTAAACAATGAATTGGTCAACCAGGAAATTAAAGAAGAAAATTTAAAAATGCATGAAAACAAATGATACTGAAAACACGATGGTCTAAAGCATCTGGCACGCAGCAAAAGTGGTCATAAGAGGCAAGTATATAGCAATACAGGTCTACGTCAAGAAACAAGAAAAATCTCAAATACACAACCTAATCTTACACCTAAAGGATCCAGAAAAAGAACAAGTGAAACCTAAAACCAGCAGAAGAGGGGAAATAATAAAGACTAGAGCAGAAATAAATGATATACAAACAAATAAACAAAAAAGAACAGTAGAACAGATCAATGAAACCATAAGCTGGTTCTTAGAAAAAATTAACAAAACTGATAACTCCCAAGCCAGACTTATCAAAAAGAAAAGAGAAAGTACCCAGATGTAGAAAAAGCATTTGACAATGTATAGCATCCATTCTTTTTTTTTTTTTTTTCATATTTGAGAGGAAATAGTAATTCATCCTCTTACAGAGGACTTTATTTTCACTTCTAATGGATTTAAACTCTTTAAATTAGCAATGTTTAAAACTTCACACATAGAGGGGCGCCTGGGTGGCTCAGTGGGTTAAAGCCTCTGCCTTCGGCTCAGGTCATGATCCCAGGGTCCTGGTATTGAGCCACGCATGGGGCTCTCTGCTCAGCAGGAGGCCTGCTTCTCTTCCTCTCTCTCTGCCTGCCTCTCTGCCTACTTGTGATCTCTGTCAAATAAATAAAATAAAATCTTTAAAAAGAACAATTCACACATAGAGATGCCCCATCCCAGATTTTAACACATTGAAGACTCAATAGAAAAACATGTTCACATTTGAAAAGAAATATTAATTCATCCTCTTACAGAAGAAGTTGGTACTGTAAAACATCTCTTAATCTGTTTTAAATATTAGTAATTTATATTAGATTTCTGTTAAGTGATAACAAGATGACTAACATATATCCCACATTTGGCCATGTGCTTCATGGGCGTCACTTCATCAAATCCTCACAACAAATCGTTGATGTGGGTAATATTATTGTCTTCATTTGCAGAGAAAGGTGCTGAGACTGGGCTGCTCAACAACCTGCCCAAGGAGGCAGGCAAACAACAATGTCGGGATTTGAACCCAGGCCCGGCTGGCCACCTTCTAAACCAAAGCCCCATAAGCATCAGACTCCAGTTAAAAACAGAACCACCCACCATGCCAGTCTAAATTTCGAATCCTCTCAAACTTCAGTACCTTATGTTGACTTCCCCGTTATGCCTGGGCTAGGGTAAGCACCCTCTTATGGGGTCCTTCCACACACAGCATCCATTCTTGATAAAAACCCTCAACAAAGATAAAAATACCTCAACATCATAAGACTATTTTTGAAAAATCCATAGCAAATATCATCATATAAAAGTCTTATATGTGAAGCAGGAGACTATCACTTGAAGTAAACTATGATAAATTAAAGATGTATAATATAAATCTAAAGAAACCAATGAAATAGAAAAGTAATTTCTAGCTGTTCAGCAAGCAAATGAAATTATAAAATCACATAATCCACAAAAAGTTTTTAAAATATTTTTTAAAGAAATAAAGGGACCATAGAATACATAGAACAAATAGAAATAAATAAAAAGATGCTATTTTTAAAGATTTATTTACTTATTTTAGAGAGAGGTGGAGGAGGGGCAGAGGGTAAGAGAGAAAGAGAGAATCTGAAACAGACTCTGGGCTGACTGCAAAGCCTGATGCACGTCTCAATCCCAAGACCCTGAGATTATGACCTGAGCTAAAACCAAGAGTTGGACACTTAACTGACTGAGCCACCCAGGCACCCCACAAGATGACATTTTAAAATCTAACCAAACTAATAATAATTATATATAAGACATATAAAAATATAAATATATAAATATTTGAATAAAAAATATATTAAAAAATATAAAAATATATACATTACCTAAATATCCCATTTAAAAGCAGAGATTGTCAGATTGCATAAAAAGATAACTATAAGCTGCCTATAAGAAATCTCTTCATATATAAAGACACAAAACTAAAAAGAAATATCAAATGATTGGATAATCAAAGGAAAAGAGCATTTGCAAAAATATATTACCAATTCCTAATAAAAACTGAGCAACTAGAAATACAAGGGAATTTTCTCAACTTGGTAAAGGATGTCTATGGAAAACCCTATAGCTAACATCATACTTGATAAAAATTTTCATGTTTCTTCCTATTTGACATTGTACTGGAAGTTTTTCTTGGTACAATTGAGCAAAGAAAGAAAACAGAAGTCATCCCAATTGGAAGGAAGAAGTAAAACTGCCTTTTTTTTTTTTTTCAGACAATATGGTTATCGGTGTAAAAACATGATAGAATCTACATAGTAGTTCCTAGATTTAAAAATGAATTTTAAAAGTTTGGAAGATAAAAGGTAATATACAAAAATCAACTCTATCCCCATATTATAGCAACAATCAGAAATTAAATTTTTTAAGCTTCCATTTAAATTGCATGCATTATTTGAAATAGGGATACACCTGACAAGATACGTGAAACAACTGAAAAGTACAAAATGTTGCAGGGAGAAATTTTAAAAGACATAGATAAATAGATAAACTGTGAATGCAGACTATCCTCATTCTTATTCAACATTGTACTGGAGGTCCTACTACAATAATGTAAGACATTATAGTTTTGAAAAGGAATAAAATCATCATTATTCACAGATAAAATCATTATTATGCATAGGAAACCCAAATATCTCAAATATATTTTTATTTAAAAAATTTTTTTAAAAGATCTGTTTATTTATTTGACACAGAGAGAGAGAGAAAGCAAGCACAGGCGGGGGAGGACAAAAAGGAGAAGCAGGCTCCCTGCTGAGCAAGGAGCCCAATACAGGGTTCAATCTCAGGACCCTGGGATCATGACCTGAGCTGAAGGCAGACGCTTAACTGACTGAACCACCCAAGTGCCCCTCAAATATATTATATATTAATAAATTAGGGGCGCCTGGGTGGCTCAGTGGGTTAAAGCCTCTGCCTTCAGCTCAGGTAATGATCCCAGGATCCTGGGATTGAGCCCCACATCGGGCTCTCTGCTCAGCAGGGAGCCTGCTTCCTCCTCTCTCTCTGCCTGCCTCTCTGCCTACTACATATATATATATAAGTTTTATTCATATATATATATATATATAAGTTTTCATTCAAATTACAGTTATTTAACATACAGTGTAGTATTGGTTTCAAGTGTACAATATAGTGATTCAACACTTCCATACAACTGGTGCTCATCACAAGTGCATAAATTATATTTTTATAAATCACCAGGAAATGTTTAGAAAATGAATGGTCCCATTTATAATAGCATCAAAAATATCAAGCAACAAAATATGCTCAAACCTCCAAAGGGAAAATTGTAAAACATTACTGAGTCACTAAAGAAAGCAGAGATTAATGGAGTACCATATTCATGAATTAGAGGATCCAACATTATAAAAATGTCAGTTCCTACCAAGTTGATAAATTGATTCAGTCCAATCACAATCTAAATCTTAAGTCTATTCTTAAATTCATTTGAATATAGAAAAGGCCAGATATAGCAAAGACACTTTTGTAAGTAAAAGGGTAGGTGGGCTTGCTGTATCAGATATAAGAATTATTATAAAACTATAGAGGTATAGATATGAGCAATAGTGCAGAGGAAGATGAGTAGACCAATGGAACAGAGCAGAGAGCCCAGAAACAGATTCATACATTGATGGATACTTGATATGTGTTAGAAGTAGCAGTTCAGGACTGTGGAGAAGTACAGTCTCTTAAATGATGCTGGGACAATGGAGTATCTCTAAGGACAAAAGAAAGGAAAGAAAGACAAAAGTGAGAGGGAAGGAGACTCTCACTCCATGCAAAGATTGATTCTAGGTGAAATTGTAATGTGAAATAAAACAATGTTTTCTTAAATTTTTATTTATTTTTATTTTTTTTAAAGATTTTATTTATTTATTTGACAGAGATCACAAGTAGGCAGAGAGAAAGAGAGAGAGAGAGAAGCAGGCTCCCTGCTGAGCAGAGAGCCCGATGTGGGGCTCAATCCCAGGACCCTGGGATCATGACCTGAGCCGAAGGCAGAGGCTTTAACCCACTGAGCCACCCAGGCGCCCCTGTTTTCTTAATTTTTTAAATTAAAAGAAAAACTGTTTTTAGTTTCAGGTGTGGAATTTAGTGATTAAAACTAAATCTTTTGGAAGTAACTATCTTCTGGACCTCAGGGTGGGGAAGAATTTCTTAAGTCCAAAACCATTAACCATAAAGAAAAGATTGATATATTCAAGTATATCAAAGTTAAGAGTTTATTTTTCAGAAGATACTATAATGGAAGTGAGAAGATAAGACATAAATATTTTTGACTAGTATTTAAATACATAAAGAGCTCCTTTATGGCCAATAAAGATATGAAGAGATTATCAGTCTCATTGGCAAAAAAAGAAATATAAATTAACAGCAATGCAATGCCTCTGTTACCCATAAGATTAGCAAAAATTGCATACATCCAACTCTTGGCAATTTTGTGGGAAAAAATTAATTCTTATATGTTGTGATAGGAGTATAAACTGATACAATCATTTGGGAAAACAATTTGATGTTATCCTGTGGAATGTTGAAGATATGCATATCTTTTGACCAGTATTCCAGTCCTAGATATTTAACCACAAAAGTGTGTGCACATGTTCACTAGAATTCATGCCCAAGAATGTTCATTGCAGTGTTCTTCTTTGGAGCTCCAAATTGGAACAACCCAAATATTCATCAACATTAAAATGGCTCAATTTTACTGTGTTCATATGAAGCAATATTATACAACATTCAAAAATGTGAATCAATCTTATGTCAGGGGTTTTGAAGAATTGGTAAAGGTAACAAAGAATGTACCTAATAGGATTCCATTTATTTACAGCTTTAAACAGGCTCAGGAATGCAATCACAAAAGGTAAAATCATAGAGAAGAACAAGGAAATAAATTATCATAAAAGCGAGGAGGTGTTGTTATTAGGAGACACGGGGGCCAACAGTGATAGTTTCTGCTTGCCTCATATATTCTAGGCAAGTGACCCATGAAGTGATGACAGAGATTTCCTTTGCAACCATTAGATAAACTTTACAGATAAGTTTCATGCACTTTTTGCAAGAAGTGTTTGTATAAAGAGAATTCTACTCAATTTTATATTACAGTATTACTAATTCACAGTAGGGGAGTTATAATAACTTTGGAAAATGTTTTGCACTCAACTATATATGATAAGCCAAACAAGGTAAACCAGTAAAGCTTGTGAGGTGATCCTCCTAGATAATTAATATACACAAATACATAGATTTCTAAAGAATTCAAGAGTACTTGAAATAAATAGTCTAATGTTTAAATGAGTGTTAACAAAAACCAGTACCTGTCCACATTAGTGCAGTTTTGTGCACTTAATTGCTTCTTACCCCTTCCAGGACCTTAGTCCCAGAGAGATACATTCTCCATGGGGCTGCTGGAGTCATGTAGAGAAGTTTGGTTTCACAGAATGGTAAGGAAACTTGATTGGCTTCCTGCAAACAATGCAATGTCCTAAGCCCTACTCTGAAAAGTACTTTTGAAATGATTTTATATTGGTTTAAAAAAAACTCTTTGCAGAATTTTTATAATCCCTTTTCATTAAAATCCCATTTACTCTCTGCTCATAGACCTAACTATTGTTGTGTCAACCCATTTCCCTTGAAAAACAATAAGGCCATACTCTTGTGTCAGAAAGACAAGGGAAGTAAACCTGCCAATTCAGAGATATCCAGCCTCAGATGTCTCATCGAGTTATTTTCTTGTGGTCTCTTGGCATCTCCTGACATGCAGCACCTCACCTCCAAGTCACTGAGAAATTTCCCAGAGAGATCTGGGTTTTCCTGAGACCCTGGCGTCAAATGTAATTCATAGGCCCTATAAAGGCTGCCTTAGACTTTAATTCTACATGATCTTCACCTTGTTCCTACAAACAACTACTACTTCACTCTGTGTCTCAGAGAGGGAGAATCTGATTGGCCTTGAGCCTAGAAATATAAATAAGATGTTGAATACTGTCCTGTGGTCTTAGGTAGAGCATCCATCCCTGTCCAATCAATGATGATGCGGAAATGCTATAGGGTATGAGATAGAACATGGCCATATATAATCGGCAAAAGCAGTGGGCAGGAGCAGATGGAGTACAAGGTGGGGGAGGAGAGTAGGCGGGGAACAGATGAAGACGCTGCACAAAGACATTTTGAGTACAAGCAGGTTTTCAAGAAAGACAATAAGTTCAATTTTTGGCTTATTGAGTTTGAGAGAAGCCAGGTGAAATTGTCCAATTGGTAGTTAGATATATAAGAGCCTGCCTTGAATGTGAGCCAAGGTCTTGGATTTTTCAAAGGATTATAAGGACGGTCACATGTGATCACATATAATCATCTATATAGGCCCTAAAGATACAAATTACAGAATTAAGACCAACAACTTGCTCTAATTAATAGTATTAATCATGTTCATGCAACCAGATTTGGGTATACCTACTTATGCTTGTGAATATAATGTACTAAAATACAAAATAAGTGATTGTGTATGCTAATTAAATATTCTTGCTGGGCATGTAGTGAGAACATCTGAATCCCAGGCTTGGTTTAGCCACTTGATTGACTCAGTTGACGTAACTCTCTTATTCAGCTGCCAATTGAGATGCTCCCTGGAGGTCTAGTGGTTAAGATTCTGCGGTCTCAACTGCCAAGTGATTCCCAGGATGATTTTATCAAAAGAGAAAATATCTGTGGGAATGTTTCCTAAACTGTAGCTCAGCAAAAATGTTAGTAAACTTATCTCTCTTTAAAAAAAATTGTTTCAATCACTAAAGACCCTTGTTTTGTTCCCATTTGAACTTTTGTTTTCTAGGTATAAGAATGAGATTTTGAGGAGTTAGAGAAACATTACCTTAGCCAGGAGCAATGAGCAATGCTATCTTTCTAAACACATTCTCTTGAGGCTCCTGGCTGTCTCAGTCAATTAAGCATCTGCCTCTTGATTTTGGCTCAGTTCATGTTCTTGGGGTTCTGGGTTCAAGCCCCAGGTGGGGCTCTGTGCTCACAAGTCTGCTTGAGAATTGTCTCCCTCACCTTCTGCCTTCCCCCATAAATAAATAAATATCTTAACAGTAAAATAAAAATATTCTCTTAAGAATTGGTGTCATGCATTAAGGCAAGACACATTGGAGCATTAACTGCTCCTTCTGAAGACTAAGTTTTAAAAATATATAATTCTATCTCCAGAGGGGAAAATTGTAGATCATATTTACCTGGTAAAAATAAATTTAAAGCAAAGTACAGTTTCATAGAATTGTGTCTAATAGTCTATATCAAGATTTTGAAATGTACATTTACTGGATTAAAAATACCATTATAATTATTTAATTATACTTAAATCATGGTTCCCAATAATTAGAAAGGAAATCTGGCATAATGGGTTTGTTTTTTGTGATAATTATAGTAATTTTGTAAATTATTCAAAAGAAATCATTTTAGAGAATTAACAATAAAATGTTGATTTTGTGTGCTGAATCATGACTGTAGGCAAGATTATGGAGTATCTTAGCTTCCAAGGTAAATTTGCTTTTGCACTTAGCTCCTTAGTTGTGGAAATTCTAAACCTTGAATGTGTCCAGGAATAGAGTAAGCAACACAGTCTTTCATTTATCAAAGCCTCACCATTAGCACTGGAACATTTTTTTTCTCATTTGAAAGGAATGCAGGACTCTCATGTGTGTAGTTTATTTCATTTAGGAGGGAGATCATTTTCTTCCATTTTCCAAATTTCCAAATCAAATTTCACAGTCATTACCAATATTACTTTAAGGTAAATAATTGAACTTTCTGGTTAATATGGATTGTCTGGTATCTATGGCTCTGGAACAGAGTATGGTCAAAACCAATTTCAAAATGATTTAGACTTGCAGAACTGCAAGAAGTTAAGAAATGTGACCTGTAAATATAAACCCACCTATTGTTCTTACATCCAGCAAGGGAGCACAGAGATGGATAACCTGTTTTCTTTTTTTTTTTTTTTAAAGATTTTATTTTATTTATTTATTTGACAGAGAGAAATCACAAGTAGACGGAGAGGCAGGCAGAGAGAGAGAGAGAGAGGGAAGCAGGCTCCCTGCTGAGCAGAGAGCCCGATGCGGGACTCGATCCCAGGACCCTGAGATCATGACCTGAGCCGAAGGCAGCGGCTTAACCCACTGAGCCACCCAGGTGCCCCTGATAACCTGTTTTCCAAGGTTACATGTGGACCTTCTCAAATGTTAATTCTCCCATTTTGTGCTTTAGGAATCTGTACTATCCACAATGGTTTTACGTAGAATGTTTTATCTATTTATTTGTGGAGTGGCAAAGTTTTCCAAGAGGATAATTTTCTACTCCTCTCATTGTTACTATGTCTTTAAAGTGAAATCAGGAACAGATTAATAGGGATGTCTAAGTTAATAGGAATCAATAACATAATTTTTGCAGTGGAACTGGTATTTTAAAAGACCAACATTGAGAAATAGGCTCATTATCAGCACTTAGGTAAAAAATTGTCCAGAACCTAGATAAAACAGGAACTCAGGAAATCCTGTCTTTTCATATTCAAATAAAAATGGGTTGAGTCCTCATTCCAAACACTGTGGAAAACCCAACATGCATTTTCTGGGATTTCTGGGAACACACATTTCCCCTGATCAACTCTTGACCTAATTTCCTGTTTTGATTGGTTCCAGTTTCCTTCTCTGTTTTCTTATGATTGCCTTCTTTTTTCTCCTCCCTACTTCAATTTCTTTTTCCTCCTTCCTTCTTCAACTTTTAAAACTTTATGAAATAACTCATAAATATGGAATATGGAATATATGTAATTTGCAGAATTTTCAAAGCATAAAAATGTAATAAACACCTATATACTCAGCTTAAGAAACAAAATATTGCCATTATAATTAAACCCACATTGACCTTTCCATATCACATTACCCATCTCTACTCCAGAGACAACTATCCTCTTGAATTTTGTCATCTTTCAAATTTGCTACTTATATGCTGATATCTAAAATATATATTATATTGTTTGACTTGTTTTGAATGTTTTTTAAATTTTTATTTTTAAATTTTACTTTAAATTTTTTATTTATCTATTTATTTTTAAAGATTTTGTTTATTTATTTGACAGACAGAGATCACAAGCAGGCAGAGAGGCAGGCAGAGAGGAGAGAGCAGGCTTCCCACTGAGCAGAGAGCCAAATACGGGGCTCGATCCCAGGACCCTGGGGTCATGACCTGAGCCAAAAGAAGAGGCTTTAACCCACTGAGCCACCCAGGCACCCCTAAATTTTGTATTTAAATTCAATTTAGGTAACATGTACAGCATTATTAGTTTCAATGGTAGAATTTTGTGATTCATATAACACCTATATGTGTTACATATAACACCTAGTGATCATTACATCAAATGCCCTCCTTGATAGCCATCCCCCAATTACCCCATCCTCCTACTCCCCTCCAGCAACCCTCAGTTTGTTTCCTAGAGTTAAGAGTCCATATGGTTTTCCTCCTTCTCTGTTTTCATCGTGTTCTATTTCTTCCTTTCCTATATGTTTGTCAGTTTTGTTTCTTAAATTTCACAGATGAATAAAATCGTATGTTATTTGTCTTTGACTGACTTATTCTGCTTAGCATTATATCCTCTAGTTCCATCCATGACACTGCAAAAGACAAGAGTACATGCTTTTTGATGGCTGAGTAATACTTCACCGCATACCACAACTTCATTATGCATTCATCTGTTGATGGATAGCTGGGCCCTTTCCATATTTAGGCTATTGTGGACATTGCTGCTATGAACACTGGTGTGCAGGTGCCCCTTTGATTCATTTTTGTATCCTTTGGATAAATACCTAGTAGTACAATTGCTGGGCTGTAGACTAACTCCATTTTTAATCTTTTGAGGAAGCTCCATACTGTTTTCCAGAGTGACTGCACCAGCTTTCATTCCCACCAATGGTGTAAGGAGGTTGCCCTTTCTCCACATCCTTGTGAACACCTGTTGTTTCCTGACCTGTTAATTTTAGCCATTCTGACTGGTGTGAGGTGGTCTCTTACTGTGGCTTTGATTTGTATTTCCCTGATGCTGAGTTATGTTGAACATTTTTTCATGTGTCTGTTAGCCATTCATATGTCTTCTCTGGAGAAATGTTTGTTCATGGCTTCTGCCCATTTCTTGAATGGATTATTTGTTTTTTGGAGTGTTGAGTTTGGTAAGGTTTTTATAGATTTTGGATACCAGCCCTTTATTTGATATGTCATTTTAAAATATCTTCTACCATTCCATAGGTTCCCTTTTAGCTTTGTTGACTATTTCCTCTGCTGTGCAAAAGCTTTTTATCCCAAGGGAAGGAAAAAAAAAAAAGCTTTTTATCCCAGTGAAGTCCCAATAGTTCATGTTTGCTTTTGTTTCCCTTGCCTTTGGAGATGTGTCTAACAAGAAGTTGCTGCAGCTCAGGTCAAAGATGTTACTGCCTGTGTTCTCCTCTAGGATTTTGATGACTTCCTGTCTTCCTTTGATCCATTTTGAGTTTATTTTTGTTATGATGTGGGAAAGTAGCCCAGGTTCATTCTTTTGCATGTTGCTGTCCAATTTTCCCAGCACCATTTGTTGGAGAGACTTTTTTTTCCATTGGACAGTCTTTCCTGCTTTGTCAAAGATTAGTTGTCCATAGAGTTGTGAGCCCATTTCTAAGTTCTCTATTCTGTTCCATTGATCTATGTGTCTGTTTTGTGCCAGTACCGTACTGTCTTGATGATTATAGCTTGAAGTCTGGAATTGTGATGCCTCCAGCTTTGTGTTTCTTTTTCGAGATTGCTTTGGCTATTTGAGGCCTTTTTGGTTCCATACAAATTTTAGGATTGTTTGTTCTAGCTCTTTGAAAAATGCTGGTGATATTTTGATATGGATTGTGCTGAATTGTGTAGATAGCTTTGGGTAGCATAGCTATTTTAACAGTATTTGCTCTTCCAATCCATGAGCATGGAATGTTTTTCCATTTCTTTAAGTCTTCCTCAATTTCTTTCATGAGTGTTCTATAGTTCTCAGAGTACAGATCATTTACCTCTTAGGTTTATTCCTAAGTAACTTATGATTTTTGGTCCTTATTTTGAATGTTGTATAAGTAATATCATATTGTATTTTTACCCTAAAATTTGCTTTAAAATTTTTAACATTTTATTTATGATATTCATACATGGTGATGAAAGTGACTGGAGTTGATTCATTTTACCTTCCAAAAAGTATCCAAATGAGGGGTGCCTTGGTGACTCAGTCAGTTAAGTGGCTGCCCCCTTTTTTTTTTTTTTTAAGTGGTTACCTTCATTCAGTTCATGATCCTGGGGTCCTGGGATTGAGTGCCACAACAGGCTCCCTGCTCAGCCAGGAAGCCAGGAATCAGCTTCTTTCTCCCCTCTTTCCCTCCCTGTCATTTGTGCTCTCTCTCTTGCTTGCCCTCTCCCTCTCTCAAATAAATAAATAAGATATATATATATATATGAATATAAATTTAATTTTGCACTGTCTTATCAATGGATATTTGGAATATTTCCAGTTTGTCCTTCTATTATAAACAATGGTGCTCATATACATTTTCTGATAAATACATGTATCAAGAATCACCATTCTAGGAATGACTCAAATTTACAAGATAATGTCAAATTACATTCCAAAGTATTTATATCAGTTCATACATTTACCAATGCTATGACTTCCTATTGCACCACACGACCAATACTTACTATTGTCACTATGCCCAGTCTGAAATTTTGGCCATTCCTTTTTTTTTTTTTTTAAGCTTTTATTTATTTATTTGACAGAGAGAGATCACAAGTAGACAGAGAGGCAGGCAGAGAGAGAGAGGAGGAAGCAGGCTCCCTGCTGAGCAAAGAGCCCGAAGCGGAACTCGATCTCAGGGCCCTGAGATCATGACCTGAGCCGAAGGCAGCGGCTTAACCCACTGAGCCACCCAGGCGCCCCTTGGCCATTCTTTTTTTTCTGCCCCTTTTACTCTCTCCTTTCCTTCTGGGACTCTCATCTTGTAAATTATTGTACCAACTGTATCTGCACTGTTCACTTTTGAAAAAATTTCACAAGTAAAAGTGAACATACAATACAGATAATATATCAATAACTTATAAAACTAGTATGAGGGTTAAAAGATGAAAGTAGTAAAATTAATTATATCTGAAAAATCAATTAAGGGACTTACAAAATAAAAAATGTAAAATACGACATATACATAAAACATGGAAGAGGAGTAAAAATATAGTGCTTTTATAATGTATTCAATCTTGAGCAGTCATCAACTTAATATAAACTACTCTATATTTAATATTTTATATATGAACCTCATGCCAACTGTAACCCCCAAACCTGTAATAGATTCACAAAAAATGAAGAGAAAGTAATCCAAGCATAACCCTAAGGAAAGTCACCAATCACAAGGGAGAGAGCAGGAAAAGAAAGGAATAGAAAAGAGCTACAAGAATAACAAGAAAACAAGGAACGTTACAGAATGCTCAGTGAGACACGGAGGAATGGCAGCTGCCTGAGCTGTGCCCAGCAATGTGCTCTTTCCCACTCCCTAACACCAGCCTTGGCCCTCTCGCTTGCTGTAGAAAATGGTGTAAGAAACACTTTACTGTGATGTTTTGGGGGTCAAACCCAATGCGATCCGAGAAGAATTAAAAAAGGCCTAAAGGAAACTGGCCTTGAATTACTACCCTGATAAGAATCCAAATGAAGGAGAAAAGTTTAAATAGATTTCTCAAGCTTACAAAGTACTCTCTGATGCAAAGAAAAAGGAATTATACAACAAAAGAGGCAAATAAGCAATTAAAGAAGGTGGAGTTCGTGGTGGTTTTGGCTCCCCGTGGACATCTTTGATAGGTTTTTTGGAAGAGGAGGAAGGATGCAGAGAGAAAGGAGAGGTAAAAATGTTGTGCATCACCTCTCCGAAACCTTAGAAGATTTATATAATGGTGCAACAAAAAAACTATCTCTGCAAAAGAACATGATTTGTGATAAATGTGAAGGCCGAGGGGGTAAGAAAGGAGCAGTCAAATGTCCCAATTGCCAAGGCACTTGAATGCATATAAGAATTCATCAGATAGGCTCTGGAATGGTTCAGCAAATTCAGTCTCTGTGCATGGAATGCCAGGGCCATGGGGAACAGATCAGTCCTAAAGACAGATGTAAAAGCTTCAATGAAAGGAAGATAGTTTGAGAGAAGATTCTAGACGTTCATATTGACAAAGGAATGAAAGATGGCCAAAAGATAACATTCCATGGTGAAGGAGACCAAGAACCAGGACTGAAACCAGGAGATATTATCATTGTTTTAGATCAGAAGGACGATGCTATTTTTACACAGCAAGGAGAAGACCTTTTCATATGTATGGATATACAGCTGGTTGAAGCCCTGTGTCATTTTCAAAAGCCAGTATCTACTCTTGACAACTGAACCACTGTCATCACCTCTCATCCAGGTCAAATTGTCAAGCATGGAGATATCAAGTGTGTGCTAAATGAAGGCATGTGCTAAATAAAGGCTAAATTGTACACCATATGAGAAGGGTTGCCTCATCATCAAATTTAAGGTAATTTTTCCTGAGAATGGCTTTCTCTCTCCTGATAATCTCTCTTTGCTGGAAAAACTCCTACCTAAGAGGAAGAAAGTAGAAGAGACTGATGAAATGGACCAGGTAGAACTGGTGGACTTTGATCAAATCAGGAAAGATGGTGCCATTACCATGGGGAATCATATGAGGATGATGAACATCATCCCAGGGGTGGTGTTCAGTGTCAGACCTCTCAATGGGGCCAGTGAATAACACTGCTGGCATTTTATATGCAGTAGTGAAAGAGTGAAGGACTATAATCATATCTCATTACTTGCTATTGTTCTTGTTTTAATATTCAACTATAGTAGTGTTTTTAAAGTTAAATGAAGAATAAACTCAAATATAAAAGCTCTGACTTTGCCCTGTATGTATGATGACTTCAGTGTACAAGATAAGTTTATATTTGTAAAAACTACTTAAAAAAAAAACTCCCCTACCATTTGTTAGACCATACCTTGTAATTAATTTCAGCTCTATGTATCTGAAACAGCTCAGACTGAAATGCTAGTTGTATGTATTGACTTCAGTGTATGACTTTAAAACAGATTGAAACAAGAGACAATGAAGGACATTACATAATGATAAAGGGTTCTATCCAATGAGAAAATATAACAATTATAAATACCTATGCACCCAACATAGGCTCATCTACATACATAGAGTGAATATTAACAGACATAGAGAAATTGACAGCAAAGAATAATAGTAGGGGATTTTAACACAGCATATATATCAGTGGATAGATCATCCACAAAAAGTCAGTAAGGAAACGGTGGCTTTGACCAAACAGACTTAAATGTATACAGAAATTCTATCCAAAAACAGCAAAATGCACATTCTTTTCAAGTGCACATATACATTCTTCAGGATAGATCATGTCAGGCCACAAAACAAGTCTCAGTAAATTTAAGAAGATTGAAATCACATCAACCATCTTTTATGACCACAACAGTATGAAACTAGAAACCAGCTATAAGAAGAAACTGAAAAAACATAAACAACGTGCTATTAAACAAATAATGGGCCAATGAAGAAATAAAAAAAAAAAAAAGAAAACATACAAGCAGACAAATGAAAATGAAACACAATGCTCCAAAATCTCTGAGATGAAGTGAAAGCAGTTCTAAGATGAAATTTTATAGCAAGACACACCTACTTTAAGAAACAAGAAAAAAACTCAAATAAACAATCTAATATTATACCCAAAGGAACTAGAAAAGAAAAATAAAGCCCAAAGTTAATAGAAAGTAGGAAATAATGAAGATCAGAGTGGAAATAAATGAAATAGAGCTGAGAAAACAATAGGAAAGTTCAATGAAACCAAAGGCTATTTCTTTGAAAAGGTAAACAAAATTGATAAACATGTAGCTAAACTCATTAGGAAAAAGAGAGTACTCAAATAGATAAGATCAGAAATCAAAGAGGAGAAATAACAAGTGACACCACAGAAATACAAAGAATGATAAGAGACTAACACAAAAAATTATATGCCAAAAAATTGGACAACATAGAAGAAATGGATAAATTCCTAGAAATATACATTTATAGATGTATATAGAAATACAGAAATATAGAAATCTTCCAAAAGTGGATCAGGAAGAAATAGAAAATCTGAATAGCTAATTCCCAATAGGACTATTGACTTGGTAATAAATAAATAAATAACAAATAAATCCCAACAAACAAAAAACTCCAGGGCTAGATGGCTTCACAGGTGAATTCTACTAAACATTCAAAAAGGAATTAATACCTATTATTCTCAAACTATTACAAAAATTAAAGGAGGAAAGAAACCTTTCAAATATATTTTACAAGGCCAGAATTCAGAAAAAGACACTACAAAAAATAAAAATTACAGGCTAATATTGGATAAACATAGATGCAAAAATCTTCAACAAAATATTAACAAACTGCATTCAACAGTACAGTCAAAGGATCATTTGCCATGAACAAGTGGGATTTATTCCAAGAATAGAAGAATGGCTCCTTATCTTCAAATCAATCAACATGATACATCACATTACAAAATAAAGGATAAAAACCTTATCATCTGAATAGATGACAAAAAAAGCATTTGACAGAATTCAACATCCATTCATGATAGAAACTCTCAACAAAATAGGTTTAGAGGGAACATACCTCAACATAAAAAAGGTCATATATTAGGGGCGCCTGGGTGGCTCAGTGGGTTAAAGCCTCTGCCTTCAGCTCAGGTCATGATCCCAGGGTCCTGGGATGGAGCCCTGCATCGGGCTCTCTGCTCAGCGGGGAGCCTGCTTCCTCCTCTCTCTCTCTGCCTGCTTCTCCGCCTACTTGTCTCTGTCTGTCAAATAAATAAATAAAATCTTTAAAAAAAAAAAAGGTCATATATTATAAACCCACATCTAATATCATACTCAATGGTGAAAAACTGAGAGCCTTTCCTCTAAGATCAGGTAAGATTAAGGATGTCCACTTTCACCACTTTTATTCAACATACTACTGGAAATCCTAGCCACAGCAGTTAGACAAGAAAAAGAAATAAATGCATCTAGATTGGAAAGGAAGAAATAAAACTGCTACTATTTGCAGAAGACATACCACATATAGAAAACCCTGAAGACCCACCAAAAACTATGAGAATTGATAAATGAATTCAGTAAAATTGCAGAATGGAAAGCCAATATACAGAAATGTGTTCATTTCTATACAATAATAATAAAGTAGCAGAAAGAGAATTTGAGAAGACAATCTCATTTACAATTACACCAAAAAGAATAAAATATCTTGGGATAAGTTTAACCAAGAAGGTGAAAAACTTATACCTTAACAACTATAAAACATTAATGAAAGAAATTGAAGAGGACACAAAGAAATGGAAAAATATACCGTTATCATGGGTTGAAGAATTAATTTTGTTAAAATGTTCAGATTACCCAAAGCAACTTACACATTCAAAGCCATCCTTATCAAAATATGAATTCTTTTTTCAACTAACTAGGGCAAATAATCCTAAAATTTTTATGGAATCACACACACACACACACACACACACACACACAAAGCCCAAACCCAAACAGACAAAGCAATCTTGAGAAAGAACAAAGCTGGAAGTATCATAATCCCAGATTTCAAGGTACACTACAAAGCTCTAGTAATCAAAATCGTTTTGTATTAGCATAAAAATAGGTACATAAACCAATGGAACAGAATAGAGAGCCCAGAGAGGTTCCTGGATGGCTCAGTAGGTTAGGTGTCTGACTCTTTTTTTTTTAATAATTTTTAAATTTTTTTATTAACATATAATGTGTTATTAGGCCCAAAGGTGTCTGACTCTTGATCTCAGCCCAAGGTCATTATTTGAAGACCTAAACTGAAACAAAACAACAACAACAAGAACAACAATAGCAGCAGCAACAACAACAAAACATATCTTCAAAGGAAACTCCGGGTCCATATTGCATAACAGAATAATTCTATCAACATATAATAAAGAAATAATACTAATTCTTCATAGACAATTTCAGAAAAATTGAAGAGGATGACATACTTGCCATTTCTTTTTATAGGCCACTATTATTCTGATACCAAAACCAATAAAAATTATAAAGAAAAAGAAGGGCGTGCCTGGGTGGCTCAGTTGTTAGGCATCTGCTTTTGGCTTTGGTCAAAATCCCAGGGTCCTGGGATCAAGCCCCATGTCAGGCTCCCAGTCTGTGGGAAGCCTGCTTCTCCTTCTCACACTCCCCCTGCTTGTGTTCCCTCTGGCTGTCTCTCTCTCTGTCAAACAAATAAAATATTAAAAAAAAAAGAAAGAAAGAAAAAGAAGTACAGACTTAGTTTAAAAATTTATTTTTGTAAATCAAATCCAGCAATATTTAAAGGGATAATAAGCCATTTTAATTAAAAAAAAAAAAAAGGCCAGATGATTATCTAATTAGGTACAAAGCCAAGAACTAAAAGGTAAGCAAAGCATCCCTAAGGCTTCCGAAAGGAGTACAGATCCATCTGTCCATTTTAGATCTCTGATTGGCATGACTATAAGATATCAAATGAGTATTGTTTTAGGCCACTAATTTTGTGGTAATATGGTACACTGTTTAAAAAAAAAAAAAAGCGGGGCGCCTGGGTGGCTCAGTGGGTTGGGGCCTCTGCCTTCGGCTCAGGTCATGATCCCAGGGTCCTGGGATTGAGCCCCGAATCGGGCTCTCTGCTCAGCAGGGAGCCTGCTTCCTCCTCTCTCTCTGCCTGCCTCTCTGCCTACTTGCGATCTCTGCCTGTCAAATAAATAAATAAAATCTTAAAAAAAAAAAAAAAGCTAGTAAAGATTTTGGTGCCTGGAAGTTGAATGCTGTCATAACAAATATCTAAAAGTGTGGGAGTGACTTGAAATTAGGCATGAGAAGAGGCTGAAAGAATTCTGAGGGACATGATGGCAAAATCTACATTTCTTTGAGTAGACTGTTAATAGAAATATTGATGTTAAAGAAATATTCATGTTAAAGATGTTAAAGAATTCAGAAGGAAATGAGGAGCATTATGGAGAAATCCTAAATTGCCTTAGAGGAAGCCTAAATCACCATGAACAAACAATAGAAATGTGGACATTAAGAATGTTGCTAGTGTGAGCTCAGAAAATAGATGAGGAACATATTATTGTAAATTGGATGAAGAGAGGCCCTTGTAACATAGTGGTGGAATTTAGCAAAATTGGGTCTTACAGTGATGTGAAAAGCAGAACTCATAAATAATAAACTTGGTTATTCTGCTTAGGAGATTTCCAAGCCAGGTGTTGAAGATGTTTCCTGGCTTCTTCTTTCTGCTTATAGTAAAATGTCAGAAGAAAGAGACAGAATTAGGTAAGGATCATAAAGCAAAAAGGAAATAGGACTCAGTTTAGGAAGTTCTTGTCCTATCTAGATGGCAAAAGATGTTAAAATCCAGAGGTGGTTGCTGAAAACAGGGCAAAGAAAATAAAATTATGGAAGTTTGTCTTTGCAGCCCTTTTCTGAGACACTGGAATGATTAAAGGGTCAGAACACAAGAGATTAAGAATATACCTCACGGGTCTTCTTAGTGAAACCAGAGCATCTCTAGGAAGCTTGAGAGCATTGCCTCTCAGCCATCTTAATAAAACCAACTATAGAGAATGTGTTATCTCAAAAAGATCTGTGAATGTAGCTCTGCCAATGTTATGAATCTACTTGAGATCCACAGGGTTCTTGGGAATTTTATATCAGCAGAAACAATTCCTGCTTATACTGAAAAATAGGTATGTACAAAATGGAAGTCTGTCAGATCCTGAAAATTATACAGGAATCCTGAATAGCAGGCTTTATAAAACTTCTCACCTGGGGAATAAAAATGACTGAAGACAGAATCAAGAGTGCAGACGTGGGAGCTGAGAGGTCAGACAGCAGGACTGAGGCACATGGAAGATGTCCTTGTAGCCTAATCAAGGTTCTTCAGGTAAAATTTGCCCACCTGATTTCAAAACTACATTTGACCTGTGACTTTTTTTTACCTTCCAAGTTCCCCCCTTTAAACTGGAAAATCTATAACTGCTATCTTATGTTTGTCACACCACTGTATGTTGGGAGTGTTGGTGGCAGATAACTTGTCTCTGCAGTTTCACGGGTGCATAGAGAGAGAGGAGTTATATTTGAAGAGTTGTACGTAATAGAGGATACCAAGAGCTTCATCCACATCTGACTGAGATGATTTAGATGATAAGATTTTGGGTTTTTGAACTGTTGCTATAATGGGATGATATTTGAGGGACCTTGGGATAAGAGTTAGTGTATTTTGCATGTGGGATGGACATGGATTATTAGGAGCCAGACTATGGTAGCAAGACTTCTTTTTTTTTTTTTTTTTTAAGATTTTATTTATTTATTTGACAGAGAGAAATCACAAGTAGTAGGAGAGGCAGGCAGAGAGAGAGAGAGAGGGTAGCAGGCTCCCTGCTGAGCAGAGAGCCCAATGCGGGACTCGATCCCAGGACCCTGAAATCATGACCTGAGCCGAAGGCAGCGGCTTAACCCACTGAGCCACCCAGGCGCCCCCTATAATAGCCTTCTAATTTATTTTCTCTCCTTTGAATTTGGTAGCAAGACTTCTAAGAATGACCCTCAACAGCTCTCACTCATATATTCCCCTCACCTTTGAGTGTGGGTGGAAACTGTGAATATGAAGAAATATTACTCTCATGATTATTATACATTATACTGCAAAATAGGGATTATCCAGGTGGGGTTAATCTAATCATATGAGGGTTTTTATTTTTTGTTTTTGCTTTTTTGAGAGGTAGAGAGAGAATCTCAAGTAGGCTCCACGCCCAATGTAGGGCCCAATTTGGGGCTCGATCTCACAATCCTGAGATCATGACCTGAGCCAAAATCAAGAATTGGACACTTAACCAATTGAGCAACCCACATGCCCCCATATGAGTCTTTTAAAAACAGGTTTTCCTTGGTCACAGAAAAGGAAATCAGAGAGTCTCAAAGCATGAGAAATATTCGATGTGTTGAATATGAAGAGAGCAATGTGATGAGGAGTATCAGTGCCCTTCAGAAGCTCACAGTGGTGCCCAACTCACAGTCAACAAGAAAATAAGGACTTCATTCCTTCAACTACAAAGAATCAAATTCTGCCAACAGCTTGAAGTAATTTGGAAGTGAATTCTTCCCCAGAGGCCCCAGATAGGAACCCAGTTGGGCCAACACTTTGATTTCAGCCTTGGGAGATCCCAAGCAGAAAACCCAGTGATGCTATGCCAGATTTCAGATGTAAAGATCTATGAGATAATAAGTGGATTTTGTTTCCAGATAGTAAATTTATAGTAGTTTGTTATGCAGCAATAAAAATAATACACTGTAGTTGTTTATTTGTCAATTCACCTGTTTGTCCTTGCTGTTCTGTCAGGCTTTGTTTCTTGTCTTTTGAAGTTCTCTTATTGGATGCATAAACATTTAAAGATTGTTATGTTCTCTTGATAACTTGATCCCTTTTCCATAAAATATAAAATGACCCTCTTTTGTTATATTTCCAAGTATATGTTGAGTGTTTTCTAAAAGATTTATATTATTTTTGTTATTGCTCAACTTTTATTATTTTTGAATTGCCATTATTATTTCTTCTTTGACCCATAAGTTATTTAGAATTAATTAGAATTTAAATTTCTAAATTTCTAGAATTTAATTTTGTTGCACTGTGCTTGGAAAATATGATCTATGTCAGGAGTTGGCAAAATTTTTCTATATAGAGCCATATAGTTTATAGTTTAAACTTTGTGGGCCTGTCTTGGTGCTACTATTCAGCTCTGACATTGTAGTGCAAAAACAACCACATATAAACAATTGAGCATGACTCATTCCAATAAAACTTTATTTACAGAAACAGGTGGTGGGCTGGATTTGGCCCACAGACCATAGTTTTCTGATTTTTTACATATATGATACCAGTTAGCTGAAATTTGTTGAGATATGCTTTTGCCTAGAAGAATGTGCATTCTGCAGATGTGAAATCAACATTCTGAATACCCAGAGGGTAAACTGTTAATTTAGTGTTACTTATCTATTGTTATCTATTGATTTTTATTGATTTTCTGTCAATTACTGAGAAAGATGTGTTAAAATAACCCATAATAATGGTTTTGTGCATTTCTTCTTATAGTTTTGTCCATTTTACTTTGTATATTTTGAAGTGATCTTATTAGCATGTATCATTCCTATAAATTTAATCTGTTGTGGTAATAAAATAATTTTCTTTTGCGGACTTATAAGGCAAAAAGCATACTGAGAGTTAAAGAACATTATTCTTAGTGTAAAAAGTATTCTTAGAGTCAATTCTCTCAGTGTTATCTTCTTGGTGTGTTAGAGTGGCCCATTGCAACTAGTGAGATCTGATTGTTAAATATTTAAGACTTTTATGGGATGGTTGTTAAAACATTGATAACCTGACATCAAACATGGTAAGAGTATTTACACCGCAGAACTTGGCAGATACTAAAAATCATATGTGCCAGCATTTTAGCACACCACTGAATCTAACCTACTCTTTAAAACTTCCACTGAATTTTTTCTATTTTAAGTAAACTTGTTATTGGAGGAGACACAATGGTGGGATAGTAGGGGACTTTGTTTCATCTGGTCCCATGAATTTAGCTGGCTATCTATCAAACCATTCTGAACACTCATGAATTCAGCCTGAGATGTAAGAAAAATGTATCTGGAACTCTATGGGGTGGGGGGGGGAGCGACTGCTTTTTGCAAAGTAGGAAATGCAGAGATATGAATCTGCAGGGAGATATCAGAAGATAAATGGAGGGGGAAGGGAGCCTCCATAAGCTGGCTGTAGGAAGGTGATGTAACCTCAGAGGGCAAAATTAGAGCCCTTGGAAATCTGCTTTAGTGAGAAACATCCCTGTCTGAAAGGGGCTCAGGGTGAGAAAAGGGCAGAATTCTAGGTAGGTCATTGTGGACTCAGGATCCCAGGAGTCATAGAATGAACGGGGTGCCTGAACTGGTAGAGTGCCAAGCAGTGGAGCCAGGAAACTGGTTACAGTCAGCAAGCCCACCACAGGACTTTCAGCTTGGTTTGCAGAAACTGTGAGCTGGGCCAGTCAGTGACCACCCTCTGCCTGAGCACCTTGAAAAGGACTGGAATGTGAGGGCCCTTTGCCATCCCCTGGGAGTGGTGAAACAGGTGCATCCATGACCCGGCAACAGCTCTCAGGGTGATGACCCCAGAAAGGACAACAAGGCAACACCCAGCCGTTCCCCAGGACCAGCAGAATGGGGTACAAGCATGAGCCCACAATCGCCTTTAGTCCCAAGGCACACAAAGGACAGGGACTTGGGCCCCTTGGACTCAAGGGATTATAGTAGGCATGCACCACAAGAGCCTGTGGAGTTTGGCACACACAAGAGTGAAGACGGATTGTCCCAGAGGTCTTATTGAAGAGAGGGGACCAGGATCTTTCGGCTCTGGGGCTGGAAATTGGGGCATGGCCATTTTTACTCCGGTCCTCTGAAGAGGAGCAGAAAGCCTCCAGGGAAAAAAAGCCACATAGAGGACCAGCTTACACTGAGCCCAGCTTCCTTGCAAAGAGTGGTGCAACTTCCACTCGGGTAAAGACACCTGAGAAGCAGCACAGTAGGCCCCTCCTCCAGAAGACCAACTGGAGAAACAGGTGAACAGCTAGATTATGGATCCCACAAGACTGTAAAACTCCAGTGCCAGGGGAAAATAGTATATTGAGCTTGAGGTTTTTTCACATGATTTCTTCATCTTTCAGTCTAAAATTTTCCATTTCTTTTTTTATCTTTTTCCCATTTCAATTAGTTTCTTATTTGACCAATTTGTGTTTTTAAGTCACCTTTTAATTTCTTTTACATCTACATTTTATAGATATATGCTTCATTTAAGTCCTTTTTCACTCTATTTAATTTTATTTTTGTGTATATATATATATATATGTGTATATATATATATATATATATATAACCATTTTTTTTTCTTCTTTGCAATTTTGGAATGTAGTGTCTTCTAACACACAGACCAAAATTCACTCAGGAACAAGTGTATAACCCTGCTTTGTCCACCCTGCAAGATTATAGTCTGCCACCCTACTGCCCCCCCATCAACCTTTTGTTTTGTTTTGTTTGCTTTTCTGTTGTAGTTTCCAACCACTTCAGATTTGTCTGGGGTGTATTTTGCTTGGGTTGTGGTTGATATTTTGGACTCTGCTCAATTACTCACCCATTCTTCCCTGGACAAAAAGACTAGAAGGAGGAATTTACAACAAAAGAAAGAACTAAAGGTAATGCTCTATGCCACAGAGCTAATCGATATGGATATAAGTAAGATGTCAGAGATGAAATTCAGGATAGCGATTATAAAGTTAAAAGCTGGACTTGAAAAAAAAAAACATAAAAAACAGTAGAGAATCTCTATGTGCAGAAATGAGATCTAATCAAGCTAAACTTAAAAAATGCTAGAATGGAGATGCAATCTCCATTGGAATTTTCTAACACCTATTGGTGTTAGAAATTGGAATGTTCTAACACCTATAGTGGGATTGTTGGAATTGGAATTGTTCTAACACCTATTGTGAATGAATCAGAAGACACAGTAAATGATCTAGAAGGCAGGCTGATGGAAAGGAAGGAAGGTGAGGAAAAAAGAGAGAGACAACTCAGAGTCCATGAAGAAAGTCTTTGAAATTTAACTATGCCCTGAAACAAATGTCAGAATGCCAGAAGGTGTATTCGAACAAAGCATATCTGAGAACTTCCCTAATCTGGGGAAGGAAACATGCATTGATGTCCTAAAGGCAGAGAGGGCCTCTCCCAAAATCAATAAAAATAGAACAACACCTCAAAGATTTACAATGATAACTGACCTCAAAAGAAAGCTGGGGTGTCAATCTTCATATCAGACAAACTAGATTTTAATTAAACCAAAGACTCTCATAAGAGATGAAGTGGGACACTATATCATAATTAAAGGGTCTATCCAACAGGAAGATCTAGCAAGGGTAAGTATCTATGCCCCCCAAATGGGAGCAGCCAATTATATCAACCAATTAATAACCAAAGTAAAGAAACACATTGATAATAATACAATAGTAGGGGACTACAACACCCCACTTACAACAATGGAGAAGCAGAAGATCAACAAAGAAACAAGGGCTTTGAATGACACACTGGACCAGATGGACTTCACAGATATATACAGAACATTCCATCCTAAAACAACAGAATACTCATTCTTCTGGAGTGCACATAGAACTTTTTCAAGAATAGATCACATACTTGATCATAAAATGGGTCTCGACTAATACTAAAATATTGAGATTAATCCCTGCGTATTTTCAGACCACAACGCTTTGAAATTTGAACTCAGCCACAAGAGGAAATTTGGAAGGAACTCAAACAATTAGAGGTTAAAGAGCATCCACTAAAGAATGAATGGGTCAACCAGAAAATTAAAGAAGAATTTTAAAAACTCATAGATACTATGAGTTTTCATAAGAATGAAAACACATCTGTTCAAAGCCTTTGGGATACAGCAAAGATGTTCCTAAGAGGGAAGTGCATTGTAATATAAACCTCTCTCAAAAAATTAGAAAAATCTCAAATACACAAGCTAATCTTACACCTAAAGGACATGGAGAAAGACCAGCAAATAAAGCCTGAACCAAGCAGGAGAAGAGAAATGATAAATATTAGAGCAGATATCAATGAAATATAAACCAGGAAAATGTTAGAAAAGATTAATGAAACTAGAAGCTGATTCTTTGAAAGAATTAATAAGATTAATAAATCTCTGGCCAGACTTATTCAAAAGTAAAGAGAATAGACTCAAATTAATAAAATCATGAATAAAAGGGGAGAGATCACGACCAACACCAAGGAAATTCAGACAATTTTAAGAACGTAGTATGAACAACTACATGTCAACAAATTAGACAATCCGGATGAAACAGATGCATTCCTGGAGACTTATAAACTACTGAAACTGAAACAGGAAGAAAAAGAAAATCTAAACAGATCAATAACCAGCAAGGAAATTGAAGCAGTAATCAAAAACCTCCCAACAAGTGTTGTTGGGTCCAGGAGTGGATGGCTTCCCAGGAGAATTCTGCCTAACGTTTGAAGAGGAATTCATACCTATTCTACTGATGCTGTTTTAAAAATAGAAATGGAAGGACAACTTCCAAACTTGTTCCATGAGGTCAGCATTACCTTGATCCCAAAACCAGAAAAACACCCCACCAAAAAGAATTACAGACCAATATCCCTCATGAACATGGGTGCCAAAATACTCACCAACATACTAGCCAATAGGATCCAACAGTACATTAAAAGGATTATTAACCATAATCAAGTGAGATTTATTCCTGGAATGAAAGGGTGGTTCAACATCTGCAAATCAATGTGATATGCTACATTACTAAAAGAAAGGACAAGACCCATATTATCCTCTCAATTGATGCAGGAAAGGCATTTGACAAAATACAGCATCTTTTTTGATTAAAACTCTTCAAAGTGTAAGGATAGAGGGAACATACTTCAATATCATAAAAGACATCTATGAAAAGTCCACAGCAAATATCATTCTCAATAGGAAAAACTGAGAGCTTTTTCCTAAGATCAGGAACACTACAGGAATGCCCACTCTCACCACTGTTGTTCAACATAGTATTAGAAGTCCTAACCTCAGCAATCAGACAACAAAAAGAAAAAAAAAAAAAGGCATTCAAATTGGCAAAGAAGTCAAGCTCTCACCCTTCACAGATGACATGATAAATTATGTGGAGAACCCAAAAGACTCCACCCCCAAGTTATTAGAACTCATATGGAAATTTACAACATGGCAGGACACAAAATCAATGCACAGAAATCAGCTGCATTTCTGCACACTAACAATGTGACTGAAGAAAGAGAAATTAAGGAATTGATCTCATTTATAGTTGCACCCAAGACCATAATATATACCTAAGAATAAAACTAATCAAAGAGGTAAAGGATCAGTACTCTGAAAACTATAGAACACTCATGAAAGAAATTGAGGAAGACACAAAGAAATGGAAAAACATTCCATGCTCATGGATTGGAATAATAAATAATGTTTAAATGTATATGCTGCAAAGAGAAATCTATATATTCAAAGCAATCCCTATCAAAACACTATTGACATTTTTCACAGAGCTGGAGCAAACAGTCCTAAAATTTGTATGGAGCCAGAAAAGACTCCAAATAGCCAAAGGAATGTTGAAAAAGAAAACCAAAGCTGGAGGCATCACAATGCCTGAATTCAAGCTATGTTACAAAGTTGTGATCATCAAGACAGTGTGGTACCAGCACAGAAACAGACACATAGATCAGTGGAACACAATAGAGAGCCCAGAAAAGGACCCTCAATTCAATGGTCAATTAATCTTGGACAAAGCAAGAGAGCGTATTCAATGGAAAAAAAGAGAGTCTCTTCAACAAACGGTGCTGGGAAAATTGGACAGTCACATGCAGAAGAATGAAACTGGACCATTCTCTTACACAGTACACAAAAATAGACTCAAAATGGATGAAAGACCTCAATGTGAGGCAGGAATCCATCAAAATCCTAGAGAAGAACACAGGCAACAACCTCTTCAACCTCAGCCACAGCAACTTCTTGTCTCTAAAGGCAAGGGAAACAAAAGCAAAAATGAACTACTGGGACTTCAAGGGGATAAAAAGCTTCTGCACAACAAAGGAAACAGCCAACAAAACTAAAAGACAATCTATGGAATGGTAGAAGGTATTTGCAAATCACATATTAGGTAAAGGGCTGGCATCCAAGATCTACAAAGAACTTGCCAAACTCAACACCCCAAAACCAAATAATCCAGTCAAGAAATGGGGAGAAGAATATGAACAGACTTTTCTCCAAAGACATACAAATGGTGAACAGGCACATGAAAAAATGCTCAACATCACTCAGCATCAGGGAAATACAAATCAAAACCACGATGAGATACCAACTAATACCAGTTAGAATGGCTAAAACTAAAAAGATAGGAAAAAACAAATGTTGGTGAAGATGGAAAAAAGGAGAATCCCCCCTTAAACTGTTTGTGGGAAGGCAAGCTGGTACAGCCACTCTGGAAAACAATATGGAAGTTTCCCAAGAAATTAAAAATAGAGCTACCCTGTGACCCAGCAATTGCACTACTGAATATGTACTCTAAAGATACAGATGTAGTAATTCAAAGGGGCACCTGCACCCCAATGTTCATAGCAGCAATGTCCATAATAGCCAAACTGTGGAAGGAGACAAGATGTCATTCTAACAGATGAATGGATAAAGAAGATGCAGTTCATATATACAATGGAATATTACTCAGCCATCAGAAAGGATGAATACCTACCATTTACACTGACATGGATGGAATTGGAGGAGATTATGCTAAGTGAAATAAGTCAATTAGAGAAAGACAATTATCATATGGTTTCACTCATCTGTGGAATATAAGAAATAGCACAGAGGATTATAGGGGAAAGGAGGGGAAACTGTATGGGAAGAAATCAGAGAGGGAGAAAAACCTTGGGAGACTCTTGACTCTGAGGGTTGCAGAAGGGAAGGTGTGTGGAGGATGGGTAACTGGGTGATGGGCAGTAAGGAGGGCAAGTGCTGGGATGAGCACTGGGTGTTATACACAACTAGTGATCACTAAACACTACATCAGCAACTAGTGATGTACTATATCTTGGCTAATGCTAATTGAATTTAAATTTTAAAAATTGAACTTGTTATTGAAATATAAATATACATATAGAAAAGTTCCCAATCACAATTGTTCAGCTCAGTTACTTTTCAAAAATAGAATATACTGGGGTGCCTGGGTGGCTCAGTCATTAAGCATCTGCCTTTGGCTCAGGTCATGATCCCAGAGTCCTGGGATCAAGCCCTTCATCAGGCTCCCAGCTCAGCGGGAAGCCTGCTCCTCCCTCTCCCATTTCCCTGCTTGTATTCCCTCTCTCTCTGTGCTTCTCTCTGTCAAACAAATAAAATCTTAAAAAAAAAATAGAATATACTCATACAGTGAGCATATAGATAAAGAAAGAGAACATATCTAGAACCCCCAGAATTCCCACTTTATTATTACCTCTCACAAGTAGCCTCTATCTTTTCTTCCAGCATCACAAATATGTTTTTGAACTGTATATAAACAGAATCATATAGTATATATTACTCTTTGGTGTCTGACTTTTTTCACCCAACTTTGTGTTTGTAAAATTCATCCATATTGTTGCACTTTGTTGACTTTGTTCATTCCCATTGGTGTTTTCTGCTATTAAGATATTCCAGGGGTGGGACGCCTGGGTGCCTCAGTTGGTTAAGCGGCTGCCTTCTGCTCAGGTCATAATCGCAGCATCTTGGGATCAAGTCCCATCAGGCTACTTGCTTGGCAAGGAGCCTGCTTCTCCCTCTGCCTCTGCTGCCACTCTGCCTGTCTGTATTCTCTCTCTCTCTCTGACAAATAAATAAATAAAATCTTAAAAAAAAAAAAAAAGATATTCCAGGGGCACCTGGGTGGCTCACTCAGTTGATTGTCTGCCTTTGGCTCAAGTCAGTCTTGGTGTCCTGGGATCAAGTCCTGCATCCAGCTCCCTGCTCAGCGGAGAGTCTGCTTCTTCCTCTCCCTCTGCACTTTCCTCCTGCTCATGCTCATGCTCTCTCTCTCTCCCTCATATAAATAAATAAAATTTTTGAAATATTCCACAATTTTTAAAACCTATTCTACTGTTTTAGTGTTTGGATATTTAGAATAGAGCTATAGTAACCCCTTGTCTACATATCTTTTGGTGAGATACATATGAATTTCTGTTAAGTATGTACCTAGAAATGGAATTTTTGAGTCATAAGTTATACATATGCATATATATATATGTTCTGTTTTAGTATATATGGTTTTAGTATATATATTAATACTTATATATACTTATATATAATATATACTTATATTAATACTTATATATAAATATATAATATATGTTAGTGTATACACTATGTGTATATAATATATAATATATATAATATAATATATTAGTAAAGTATTAAAGTATATAATATATAATATATATAATATAATATATTAGTAAAGTAACTGAGCTGAAGAGTTATATTATATATTATATATATAATATATAATATAATTATATTAAGATAATTAATAATATAATAAACATAATAATATAATATATAATCATATTATATATTTATATATACATATTATATAATATGTGTGTGTATGTGTGTATATATTCAGTTTTAGTAAATAGGGATAAACAGTTTTCCAAAATGATTTTACCAATTCATACTTCCCAACACTGTATATATTCCAGTTGTTCCACATCCCTGCCAAAACTTGGTTGTAAATAACTTTTAATTTTAGTTATATTATTCTTTACTTATCTAATTATCTAATTGATTGTCTGCCTTTGGCTCAAGTCAGTCTTGGTGTCCTGGGATCAAGTCCTGCATCCAGCTCCCTGCTCAGCGGAGAGTCCGCTTCTTCCTCTCCCTCTGCACTTCCCTCCTGCTCATGCTCATGCTCTCTCTCTCTCCCTCATATAAATAAATAAAATTTTTGAAATATTCCACAATTTAATTAATCAATTTAATTTTTATTAAGTTTAATCTTATCTAATTAAATTTTTAATTTTAGTTATACTATTCTTTACTTATCCAGTTTCTGCTTAAGTTTCAAATATGTTTATAAGTTTAAGGATGTGCATGAACTATGGGGAGACAGTTTATGTGTAGATTTTGTGTGAAATTCTAGGGAAAAATTCATAATTATTTGTAATTGTATAATAACTAACAATTTAAATTACTGGCTTTTACATTAATTTCAGATTTAATGTTTATAACAATCCTATGAGTTTGGAGGAGTTTATTATTATTATCATTTTATTAAAGAGGAAAAGAATGCTCAGCACATTTGTGATGTGCATAAGATCAACGCCAAGCTAGACTCAGATTTTCTGAGAGGTCATCCTATGCACTTTTCACTCCCCTCTCTGACTATCCATATCAATAGAATAAAGAAAAATCACATGTACTAGTAGTGCAGACAAGCTTGACTCTACCATCTGATCTATTATTAATATACATATTTTGAAAATGATGTTGATTTCCTAAAGACTCTAGATCCCCAAAGATGACCAAAATAGATTAGGAATGGTCTAACTCCTGATATTTTTTTATTTAATGGAAGAGTCCACAGGCATCTACACAAACATGATAGATACCTATCAGTGTGTTCACTAAACACAGAAGGAATTAGAATAGGGGATTTAATTTGGAATTACGTTGTTGAAAAATTCTACACAATTTACTCAACAAATACATGAATGCTTTATATGGGCCCTGGGCCCTGGGCCCTGTTTTAGGTATTGGAATATAGAATTAATAAGGTAAGCAAAGTCCTATTCTTTAGAGCTTAGCTTCTCATGGGAGTAACAGAAAATGAGTAAACAAATACAAATACATATTATAATGATTTGGGATAGCTATGATACCATTAAAAATGACAAGGAATAAATTATAATTCATAAGAATTATTAAAGCTTGGCAAAGGAGAATTGCTACATTTTTTTAAAAGGCAGGGAATTCATTTTCCAATTTAAAGAACAGTCAAAAATGTGCAAATGAGATTCATTGTGTAGAGTGGAGAATCAAACAGATACGGCCTGAAACAAGCAGGACCTCTGGTCTGAGATGTTGGCAGAAGATGGAAACAGGTAGGTAAAGGACAAGCAAATGAATAGAGATGGGAAAGCTAAAAAGTAAGACTGTTTTCTAACAAGAGAATCGATCCCACTAATTAGCCTGTTGTTGAAGGATGTAAAGTATCTGCCATTGTGACTACATGAATTTGCTCTTAGCTGAATTTGACATGTAACAGTGTCAGATTGTTCTCCAAGCTGTGTATGTCACTGAGATAGGTAGCCAAAGTATTTTCTAAGTACAAAAATGAACATTTTTCCTTTTATGAGGAGGTTTTTTTTTTTTTAAGATTTTATTTATTTATTTGAGAAAGAGGGAGAGAGAAAGGGAGAAGCAGACTCCCTGCTGAGCAGAGAGCCCAATGTGGCTTAATCCAGGTCAAGACCCTGAGATCATGACCTGAGCTGAATGAAGCTACCCAACCAACTGAGCCACCCAGGTGCCCCCGTAGGGATTTTATACTGTTTTAAATCAAGTTCATCAGAAGCATTATCTCAAGACAAAGATTTGTATGCAGGTGATTTACTAAGGAAGTGCCTCTGGGGGAAGCTAGCACTAAGGGTAGAGTTGAAGGCAAAATTTTGCAAAGAGTAGCCTCATCCTAATCTCCCAGGGGAATTCTGACAAATCGTCCAATAACGAGGTAAGGAAACAGAACATTCATACTCCCATATCTCTCAAGCATTGGATAAATACCACCCCAAGGATAGAATTTCCCTGGTATTGGGACTCCGCATGCGTGGACAAAGTGGCTCTGGTCTCTTCTAGGGCAACTGGTCAAAGAAAAGTCATATGTGTTGACTGTTGGATTCAAAAGCACACCGAATCCTCAGAGCACAGAGAATCCTCAGAAGTGATCTGAGGGAAACACTGTCTGTTAGGGCCAATTTAATGTTAAAATCTGTTTAACTATTAGGGCTGCTTAGCCAGAGTGACTTCATAGCCATATTGTTGTTTACATCCACGGACTTCATTCTGGGAATAAACGCCCCAGTAGTTCCCCGTATCAGTTCCGGGTATTGATTCAGGGAGTAAAGGCCTTAACAATAGAAGCCACGTACCTTGGGTCTGCGGTTATGCCCTATAAAACCAACCTGTGAAATTGGGATGGGGTCGCTCTCTTGGGTGGCGGCCCTGGCCGGTCAGTCTGACTTCTAATGCTTGACATAGAGTAAAGCTTTGTGTAACTTTCACTTTGTCTCAGTTTTGCTCCTTTGATAACGGACTCCAACACTGTCCACTACAAAAGTTGCTGGGAAATGTAACTCGCACATCAAAGACTGAATTTAATTAATTTATCTATCTATCTATTTTTATTTATTTATTTATATTATTATTATTTTCTTTTAAGTAGGCTCTGTGCCCAACGTGGAGCTTGAACTCACAACCCCAAGACCAAGACCTGAGCTGAGATCAAGAGTCAGATGCTTATTTGACTGAGCCACCTAGGCACCCCTAAATTTAATTTTTGAAAATGAGCCATTTAAAAAAAATAATGTCAAGTAAAACAGTGGCATAGATGATACATAAGTTAACAATTATTAAGTTGGCATAAAGATGACTACGGTTTGGCACATGCCGGCTTGCTTATCTGTTTTCATTTATATGGTACATTCAGGTATTGAGTTTCCATCTACTAATGGCCATTTCAATCTTCTTTGACTTTTTCCATGCTCTCCTACTATTCTAAGACAATGCTAATTCCCCCACCCCTGTGAATGCCTCAACACTATGTGTATTGCAAGATTTTTCACTCCCTATATGACACAAAAATTACTGATTTAATATTCCTTCCCTAAAGATTTTGTGAGGTTCTGAAGGCAATGATTGTGTCTTACTCATCTTTGCATTTCTAATGCCAGGTTCCATGCCTGACTTGCAGTAGGTATTCAGTAAATGTTTGATGAATGGATTAATAAAGAAATCCTTTATGTCCTGTGGAAACTCTAGAAAATAAATTTTATCTTCAGTATAAAGTTTGTATCTTGTAGTAATTAGGCAAAAGCAATTAAAATTATAAACTACCACTTGCAGGCCAATAAAAGTTATTGAGTCTCATCAGATAACTTTTACATTTGGCACAGGAAAGTTCTTACCTGACAACATAAAACTTTAGTTGAGAAAAGCATTCTTGATTAAGAGTATTTGATTAAAAAGAGCTCATTGACGAAAAACAATATGTTTTTTAAAGGACTAAGCTCCTTTTATCTTGCCCTGGTTTGGTTTCACGTTTCAGCGAATAGCACCTTTTGGCAGTCATGGCTCCTTGCACTGCCAAATGCGGTATTTGTGGCCGGTCATGCCCTGCCTTGACGTCACTCTAAGAGAGGTCATCAACTAATTAGCTGCAAACGCTGGTCGCCATTATTACTTCCAAACTCCAAATGGTGTAGTCCAATGGAATCACAATGACTTTTAAAAAATGAGTTGATTTTTTTTCTTGACTCACAAAAATGCTTCTTAGAACACTGAAGAAACTTAGGACAATTAGAAAGAAATGTATCTGATTAAAGCTGACCTATAGATATTCAGAGAGCAGAAAAACTTGCTTGGATAGGGTGAATACTTTTGGCTTTTTCTACAGATCAGACATGGAATAAATGTCTGTTTTTCAGCTTTTGGTTTCTCCCTCTTCAATTCCCAGCCCCCAACAGTACAGTTGACCCTTAAACAATATAGGAGTTAAGGACACCAACCCCTGCACAGTCAAAACTCTGTGTATAACTTTTTACTACCCAAAAACTTAACTACTAACAGCCTACTATTGACTGGGAGACTTACCAATAACATAAACTGTTGATTAATAAATAATTTGTATGTTATATGTATTATATCCTGTATTCATATAATAAAATAAGCTAGAGAAAAGAGAACTCCACTAAGAAAATCATAAGCAAGAGCAAATACATATATGGTACTCTACTGTATTTATGTAAAAAAATCTGCCTATAAGTGGACTCAAACTGTTCAAATCTGTGTTGTTTAAGGGCCAACTGTATATCTGCTGTTTTTCCCTATACTACCCACTGCTTCTCACAGACTTGGAATCTGCCTTCTAGGCTCCTGTACTCATATCTCCTTAACTTTTTTGTCTAAACAGTGTGTTCACTCTGCGCCCTGCCTCCCCCCACCTTCAGGAGGCCTTGCATGTCCTATTTTCTACCTGTGGAGATCATGCCTCTGTTTTCCAAAGAAATACCTACTCACTTTGGAATCTGTCATTCATGTCTATGCCAATCTCTGAATGGTCAACCTTTCAATCTTTTCAGATTAAAATTGTTCAAAGAAGCAATTCTGGAGGTGCCTGGGTGGCTCAGTTGGTTAATTGACTGACTGTTGATTTCAGCTCAGATGATGATCTCAAGGTTGTGAGACTGAGCCCCACATGGGGTTCCACACTGGGTGTGGAGCCCGCTTAAGATTCTCTCTCTCCTTCTCCTCTACTCCTCCCCACCCTCTCTCTCTTAAAGGGGGACAAAAAAAGCATTCTGTATGGATTTTATACTCTATTACAGAGTAGAAGGTGAAGCATCATAGAAACAGGGAGATTAGTTCTGAAGGGATCCCTGAGTTATAGCATATGTATTTTAGATATTTTTTCATTGTCTATTCCTCTTTCTGGGAATTAATTTATAATGTAGAGCTTTTAATTTTAAAGATTTAAAATTTTTAAATGGTCAAATAATTCATGATTTAGCCAAAAGCTGTTACAAAATACAATATAGTCTTTAAAGTAAGGAATAAACCACAAAATAAAACCTTGATTTGTGGGCACAGAACTTCATAACACTTTTCATATTTATTTGAAATATGTCCTCACCTAATCAAAATGTCACAAAGAATAACTCACTAAGGTTGAGTTCCATATTTGGAAAAGAGAGAATATTAAGTTCCGTCTGGTTTCTCTAAGGAAACCATGGCACTTGGAAAGCTTGGTACTTCAGAAATTTGTTGAAATGAAGTTTTATTAATAACCTTGAGGCACTTGATATGAATAAGAGGTCTCTTCAGTTCACAGACTTTTACACAAAATAGTAATATACTCTGAGGAGGTGACTCAGACTTGATGAAATTTGCTTCTGAAGGAAGTGATTTTTACCAAATAGTTTGGTGACATAATTCAAGTGATCTCTGTTTCCCCATCTTTAAATAGGAGTGCCTTGAAGTGTTGCTAGAGGTTAAATGAAATAACATGTAAAATGCCTTGTTGAGGTTAAATGAGATAACATATAAAAGATGTCTGGCCCACAGTGAGCACCTAATACAGGTAAGTTTCCTCTTTCCTTCTTTCATATTACATCTTGAATAGTTCCAATGCATGTGTGACATGATTGCAGACACATCAACAAAACAGAACGAGTGAAAGATATTCCCTTTACTCAGGTGCTCCTAATACAGCTACTTTACTAAAAATACTCTACAACCCCTTTTTGTCGAGATTTATGCTCATTTTATTACACTATACCCTATTAGTTAAAGACCCATGGAGAAGTTTATGGTCCAATCTTAATATTAGAAATACATTTCTCACAAGCAACTAGTTTGTGTTTTTCAGAAACTATGAATTATGTAATTGATCACATTTCTCTCTGTGTGCTAGTAGAAAGCTTAGAATCAAATCTGTTGCTTAAGTTTAGCATATAGTAGAAGTATACAGAAAATCATGGTATATATTCTTACATTAACTTCTTTCCTATTTTATATCTCTATCAATTTTTTTCTCTTGCAATGTTTTTACCTACATTTAATTAATGTGATCTTGGTATATTACATATTTCTTTATAAGCTATCTTAAATCCTGGAAAGAGAATAGGAGACACAGAAAAAAATTTTTTAAATATTTTAAAAATATTTTTAAAAAATATTTATTTAGACACAGAAAAAAAATATATATGTTTATATTTTTTGTTTTTAAAACATTTAAAAAATATTTTTTAAAATATTTTTTAAATATTTATTATATTTTATATATTTTATATTTTATATATATTTATATATATATATATTTTTTCTATATATTTGTAGATATATAGGTATATCTCCAAAGCCTTATCTGTTTCTACAAACAGCTTCATTCTCCTCTAGTTTGGGCACACCATTGTCCCTAGTTTACAACCTATTTAAGTTTCACTATTAATAGCACACACTACATAAAATAATGTAGAAAAAGGAGAAAGAAACTCTCAACAACTGAAAAATATAAGCATATATTGATTTCATTAAAAAAAGTATTATTCACTGTATATATTGCACAGAAAAGTTATCAAGGAAGCTGGGTAAATTTTAATCAATACGGAATCTTTATATTCCATTAAAATTTACACACATAAAAAAGACTTCAAAACTGTTCATTTCCTGTTTAATATTCGAGTAATAACTCAAATATGGTTATAACTTATCAACAGAAACATAATTCTGAACTACAGCTCTTGATAGAATGTTATGTTTTATTGGGATTTATGAACTCATTATTCTTGCAGATGATTTAATTATATGGTCTTGCCTATTTTGCATACAAGATTTCAGTAAGCAGGACTTCTAGCATCTCAGGGGTTCAAAACAAAACATAAAAGCTGCAGTTAAATTACATAAATAATAACTTCTTGAAATACAAAACCCACATATATGATACCTATCTCCAGGGTGTCTGCCTACTTGAAATAAGATAGTCAACATTCCTTTCAAATATGCAAAGTAAAATTTCTTATGCCTGGGTGTCTCAGTTGGTTAAGTGTCTGCCTTCAGCAGGGTCCCTGGATCAAGTCCTGCATCAGGCTCCTTGCTCAGTGGAGAGCCTTCCTCTCCCTCTGCCCCTCACCCCACTTGTGCTCTCTCTCTCAAATAAATAAATAAAATCATTAAAAAAATTTTTTCTCCAGAATTGAATAGCATAAGATTCTGTCTTCCTTTTAAAGTACTGGAAATAGGGGCTCCTGGGTGGCTCAAGTGATTAGGCAATTGTCTTTGGCTCCAGTCATGATCCCAGGGTCCTGGGATCAAGTCCCACATCAGGCTCCCTGCTTGGCAGGGGGTCTGCTTCTCCTTCTCTCTCCCCACTGTCCCCCGGTTGTGCTCTTTCACTCTCTCTCTGTCAAATAAATAAATAAAATCTTTTTAAAAATTAGTGGAATTACCAGACACACTTCTATGTCTTCTTTTTTTTAAATTATTTTTATTAACATATAATGTAGTATTTGGCTCAGGGATACAGGTCTGTGACTCACCAGGCTTACACACTTCACAGCACTCACCATATCATACAACCCTCCCCAATGGTCATAACCTAACCACCCTCTCCACACCCCCCCTCCCCCCAGCAACCCTCAGTTTGTTTTGTGAGATCAAGAGTCTCTTATGGTTTGTCTCCCTCCCGTTCCCATCTTGTTTCATCTTTTCCTTCCCTACCCCTCAACCCACCTGCCCTGCCTCTCCAATTCCTCGTATCAGAGAGATCATATGATATTGTCTTTCTCTGATTGTCAATGTCTTCTAGAGAAGTATTATTGTCATACATATTTAGTTCCCTTCTGTGAATAAAACAATGCCATGGAACCCTTAAAGGGGAGACTGTAGTGAACCCTGAGATACATAATCTGAACATCCTCCTGTAACAGAGGAGAATGAGGGCCAATAAGATGAGATTAATTTTCCAAGGCCACACTCTGGCATCAGCGTCATTACTCACAGATTTTTATGAGAGAGATTCCTATTGAAATCTTGGCCAGAGATGATGATGGTTGCAGCAAGTTTAAGGACAATGTGAGGCACAATCCCTCTATGAAGAATTTTTTCCTCTCACAGACCCTCTAGCCCCCCATTTCTGGCATCCTCACTCCATGAAGAATACTGTGGTCCTTGGGTTGAAATGTCATGGGCCCCCAATAAGAATAAAGTTAGTAGTGCCTCATTTTTCAGAATACCACCAAATTTTTTTTTTAAGATTTTATTTATTTATCAGAGAGAGAGAGGAAGAGCGAGCGAGCACAGGCAGACAGAGAGGCAGTCAGAGGCAGAGGGAGAGGCAGGCTCCCTGCTGAGCAAGAAGCCTATGTGGGACGCGATCCCAGGACGCTGGGATCATGACCTGAGCTGAAGGCAGCTGCTTAACCAACTAAGCCACCCAGGCGTCCCTACCACCAAATATTTTATCTTAGAATCATTGAAATTTTGGGGCACCTGGGTGGCTCAGTGGGTTAAAGCCTCTGCCTTCAGCTCAGGTCATGATCCCAGGGTCCTGGGATCGAGCCCCGCATCTGACTCTCTGCTTGGCAGGGAGCCTGCTTCCTCCTCTCTCTCTGTCTGCCTCTCTGCCTATTTGTGATCTCTGTCTGTCAAATAAATAAATAAAATCTTTAAAAAAAAAAAAAAGAATCATTGAAATTTTTAGTTGAATGCTGTCTTAGCTAGTCTGATGGTCCTCAATCTTGGCTACATAGTGGAATCACCTGAGGAGCTTCAGAAATCACTGATGCTTCTGTGCCCCCACAGATTTTGACTTGATTGGTTCCACGTGCAATCTGGGCATTAGGACTTGAAAAAATATCCTCAGATGATCCTAATGTACCGGGGAGGGCAGGAGGCAAAAACCTCTGATGTAGTCTGACAACTCCCCAGCTCTCCTCTGAGTTCATTTTGTAGATTAATGTGAGACCCAAAGAGTCAGAGACTTGCTCACCCACAGCTGGTTATGATGGTTAGTTTACAACTTCAGTTTAGTCCTGTGTACATGACTAACAAGAAAATCCTGTGACAAAAGGTAAGATTTTCACCAGCAGCACTCCTTGGGGCTGCCAGGATACTGGGAAGCATCTTGTCCTTCCTTGTTGCTTCTGGAATGACACCCATGAAGATCTTCTGTTATTGGATCAAGACATTGCTATGAGGTTGGCATGAATTACCCTCATTTTATAGATGATAAAATTGGTGCTCAGATAAATGTTCATAAGCCCACATATTTATATTAGGTTTTCTGAGAGCTTTTGAATAAAATCTGTTAGAATTACTCTAGAGTACATTCAAATTATTTTGTTTTATTATTATAAATCATATCCTTGTCTCAGTACTTAAAATTTAATTCATTCCCAGCCTTACTCATGAATTAAATGAAAAAAAAAAATCCTTAAAAAGAGACATGTATTATTGTACGAAGGGATAAAGACTTTTTTTTTACCCTCATGGTCAACAAGGTTTTTTTTTAATGCCAATAATTTATTTGTAATGACATCCATATAAAAGGATTTTTCTTATAATAAAATCTCATAGGAAACATAAAATCTAATGGGAAATATTGGATTAGCATGAGTAAAATACACGAGATCATGTGTAAAAGGATCATACCTAAATAACGGCATTTGTAAATTCTTTTCTGAGAGTGAGAGGTGATTATGGTTCACTGGGAAGACTTGTGTGAGTCAGCATTGACCTATCAGCCCATTGACATTTGGGATCTTTTTGGCAGAAACCCCACTCACCACTGGATCTGTGACCAGGGCCCCGCCCTGAAGCAAAGAGGGTTACAAAGAAACAATGGCTTTGGTTGATGGGAGGCAGTTAAGTACATTGAAAAGGGCCACCCTTGACTGTGTTATTCATAGTGACTCACATTCAGACCATGGAGGAGACAGTCGCATGTTTCACACTGCTGCTTCTAGCATCTTTTAAAGTCATAAACCTAATGATTATTGAAAAGGTACTACTTGGGACAGGCAACCACTTTCTCAGCTTTCTTGTCTCCTTCCAGTTGCTGGCCAAACCCCCAAACTAGTGGACTTCTTCCTCTTTCAGCCCCTTCAGAAGCCCCTGGCTGATGGACAGTCCATGTGCCTACTGTGTAAGGTAACTATAATAGGGTCATAGTCTTGGAGATTTGGCAAACTACCCATAAAACCTACTAACCCCCCCATTCTTTGTTTTTCTATAGTAAAGCTGAGAGTAAAAGGGCATAAGAATTATCTCCTTCACTGATATGATTGGTTTCTAGAATATAACAAAATGTATTTATACATCAATATATGGATATGTAGATAGATAACAATAGTCCTCTCTCTCAATCTGTGTGTGTGTGTGTGTGTGTGTGTGTGTGTGTGTCCTCTCTCAGCAAAGAAAAAAGATTGAAAGTAAATACATTCAATTGGTAAGCACTTTTTCGCCTCTGGGCAACAAAAAACTTTTTTCCCACTTCTTTGTTACTGTGCTTTCTAAATGTTCTGTGATGAGCTATTTTATTTATATTTACAAAAATAAAATATAAAATATTTTCCTGTTAAGTATAAACCATCTTATCCCTTTGGTCTGTGGCAAACAGCCTAATTAGCGAGAGCACCAATTTACCTTAAAATCAAGACCGGTTACTTAAACCTTATTTCTTCACAGATAAAATGAAGATACAAGTTAGCTGAGAAAGTATATTTTGAGAAAACTGAGAAGCGTAAAAAGATACTTCTGGCTCTAAAGAGGCAATATGAGAGATCCTGGTGATGATGGAAATGTTCTGCCTTAACTGTATGGGTATCAGAATCCCAGTTGTGATATTGAACTACAGTTTTGCAAGATTGTATCATTGGGACAAGTCGAGTAAAGGATATATAGGACTGTCTATATCAACATCCTAGAACTGCATGTGAAATCTGCATTTATCTCAAAATAATAAGTTTAATTTTAAGAAGTCCTTAAAAGGTGTTGCGCTATTTCTTAGATGCATTAAAGGCAGAAAGGCATCTTTATCCATCTCAGAGTTATTCTGAAGTATATATTTAACATTCTCTCTTCCTGATTTTCATGATAAAATTTTTTTGTTTCATTGTCTCTTAATATTTTAGGACACAGAAATACATTTTCAAAACAACTGCGAATGGCTGGAAAAGTATTCTGTCAAATGAGAACATGTATTGTTGAGAGCCAGTTTTCCACAGGTCTTTTGCATTTCTGTGTGTCTTGTGAATGAAGCACTGACTGCTTATTGTTCTGGATGATCTCTTCAAGGAAGTTTGTTTAGTGAACAGCCTTGGAAGATAGAGGGTCTTCTATCAGATCCAAGGACAAGCATGCTTATTGCCCGTTTAAAAATATGTAGGTTTCTGAAGCTCAGAGTTCCCCTCAATACACAACCCCCTGAGTGAGCAGTTGTCATTGGACCTCTTGATGTCACGCTGTAGGACGTGGGGCTCACGGAACTACTGCAAAAATGTTGCTTCTCAGGCTGCTTTGGTTGCTCTAAGTAATAAATTGTCCTTTGTGTTTGACCCAAGTGTTTCATGTCTTCTACCAGCATCTATGAAATTGTACCAGTTTAACTTGTTAGGTTGCAAGTAGGGTAAAATCTTAGACCCTTAAGAGTTCTTGACAGTTTTCGTGATGAGGATAGGATACTGAGAGATGTGACTTTCTGGATGCAGGCCTGTAAGCATGTTAATGGGATCTGAAGAAAGCCCAGGGGAATTGGCAGGAAGCATGCTGATGCAATTTTATGGTCAACAGGGTAATAAATGGTCTTCTGGTTTATTTCCTGATCATGAGGGGAGATTGGGAAGGGGATCACAAGTAAGAGACAGGTTCAAAGACAGCTACCCAAATGACAGCTGCCTCTGTTGCTAATTATCCTCCAAATGGAGGATTTCCTTGCCAATCTGGTGGTGAGTGTTAGGTCCATCCCATCATACAAGGTGAGAACATGAGCTGTTGTCTTAGTAATGGGGAAATGGTTGTCCCAGATTAAAGTGAGCCATGCTCAAGTTGAAAGAGGATACAGCCCCATGATCCCAGAAAACAATGTGGCTGTGGCTGAAGAGTCAAGGGTTCCCAAGACTGTGACAAATGAGGATATCACTACCTGACATAGAGCACTGTGAGGGCCAAAAGCAATGAAGTTCATTGGACTGAGCAAGGTGACATTGCCGTGTTGTTTGAAACTGGAAGGAAATGAAAACCTTGTTTAATGGACAGAGCCACTGTATTAGTCTGCTCAGGCTGGCATAACAAAATGCCATAGACTGGGTGGCTTCAACAACAGAAGTTTATTTCTCACAATCCTGGAGGCTGGGAAGTCCAAGATCAAAGTGAAGGCTGATGAAGAGCTCTTTTCTTTGCTTGCAGATGATTGTCTTTTCACTGTGTCTTTACAGAGCCCACAAAGAAAGAAAGAGACCTCTGGTGTTGCTTCCTCATCTTATCAGGATGCTAATCCCATTATGGGGGCTCCTTCCCCATGATCTTATCTAAACCTAAATACCTCCCAAAGGCCCCATCTCCAAATATCTTCACACTGGGAGTTAGTGCTTTAACATGTGAATTTGGGGGAGCCGCAAACATTCTTTGTAATAGCAACTCTCCACCTTCATGTTCCCTGATTTCTTCCTCTTCCTCTGCTTCCTTTTCAATCGCTTTAAGGAGAAAAACAGCCAGAGGTGATGCTTGTATATACATATGATAGAATATTACTCAGCCATAAAAAAGAAAGAGATCTTGCCATTCACAACAACATGGATGGACCTACAGGGTATTATGCTAGGTAAAATAAGTCAGACAGAGAAAGACAGATACCATATGATTTCACTTATATGTGGAATCTAAAAACAAAACAAATGAACACACAAAAATACAGAAACAGATTCATAAATACAGAGAACAAACTGGTGGTTGTCAGAGGGGAGGTAGGGAAGATGAGCAAAATAGATGAAGGGGATTAAGAGGTACATACTTTCAGTTAGGAAAGAAATAAGTCACAGATGTGATAAGTACATCATAAGGAATATAGTCAATATTGTAATAACATTGTATGGTGACAGACGATAGCTATATTTATTGTGATGAACATTGAGTAATGTATAGAATTGTGGAAACACTATGTTGTACACCTGAAACTAATACAACATTGTTTGTCAACTATATTTTAATAAAATAAAGAGAAGAGGCCATATACCCCAGCCCAAGGATATTAGGGTTTTGGGGAAAGGGAGGAACCTGAAATGCTATGGCTTTGTTGGATATGGGTGTCCAAGTTAATATCCTATCTGGTCCTGAGGGAGGAGGGGGCTCCCAATTCAACTGATGGAATTTGGGCAGTAGAGAAGGGAAATGAAAGGGGTCTTGAGCCAGGGTCCTTTGGGCCAATTCAGTAGACTGCCATTGTGGATCCACTGCCCAATATATCATTGTTATTGATGTTTTGCATTCTTGTATTGTAAATGTCCATAAAGTCCAAAGAGGCTTCTCCTGAAAGAAAAGAGCCACATTTAGAGAAGTGCTAGTGGAACATATACATTGCTTCTCAATCCACCTCTCTGATCCTCCTGGGTGCTCCAACACAATCAGTATAAAATTCCAGGACAGAACAGTCTCGATTAAAGAATTTAAAGGCAACACTGATGATAAGAGATGCATTATTGCAGTATAATGGTCCTGCTAGTGAGGAAAGCTAACAGAAGCTTGACCTCCAGTAGATTATTGTCAGCTGTATTCAGTTGTTGATCCCATAGCCCTAGCTGTTCTGGACATTGTGACTGTCCCGGAATCCATGGCGCAGACTGATGGCACTTGGCCTGCAGTCTTGGACGTTGCCGGTGCTGTCTTTGCCATACCAATGGCACCTGAGAATCAAGAACAGCTCCCCTTCACCTTCCAAGGCCTCCACTGTGCATTTGCACATATTCAGAAGGATATAGATTTCCTGGCACTTGCCTGTGGTGGATGGGTTAGAATTTAGTGAAAATGCCTCCACCAGTGTGTCCAAAGCTTTCATTACAAGGTTGATGTCCTATTGGTTGGCAAGTAAGACGCATTAGTCTCCATGGCTCTGACAGTTATTATTGTATTTCTGGCAGCAGGTGAAGCTGATAAGCCCTGACAAAATTCAAGAGCCACCTGACCAAGTAAAACGTCTTAAGACTATGTGGGCAGATTTATAATGCTCAGCACCCCCAGCAGTTAGGGAAAAACTGTTGTGTCTTCAGCCCTGCCGCCACCACCACCACCATTGAAAGATGCCCAGATTCTTCGGACTCCATGAGCATTGGAGAAAGTGTATGCCTCGCTGGGTATTTACCTGCTCCTTTATATCAGGATACTTTGGGACCCCAACAAACAGACTGCATTTGAAGCTATCCAGCAAGCGGTGACACACTTTCTATGTTTGGGGTATAAATTTTTAAGCTATAAGTCCCTGTGTCTGGTTATTTGGCTGGGCACAGGGAAGGGAAAGAGGAGCAGCTTCCATCCAGTTAGGTTGTTAGAGTTTTGTACTTATCATCGGCGACCAGGTACACCCATTTTGACAAAACGTCTCTTAGCTTGCTGCTGGGCTCTTGATGAAACCGAATCCCTGGTTTATGGAGCCCTGTAGCTCTTCATCCTATATCCCTATTTGGGGTTGGACCAATGTTGACTCAATGTCTAACAAGGTGGGAAGGGCCCAGAGAGCCTCACTTGTCAGGTGGGAGTGGTACATGCAAGGACACTGTTGACATGGTTCACATGGCATGTTGGCTTTACATGAAAAAGTGGCAGCTGTTTCTTTGAGGGAAACTTTATTTTCATGCTACCACCTGAAGCAAGCTGCTGGCTCAGTGGGGTCCTTGACTCCCCGTGCTTCCTCTAAGTGCCTGGGCCTGGCTCACTAATGGTTTGGCCAAGCCAGTACCTGGTAGATAACATCCACTGGGTTGCCGAGTCTATTCTAACTACAGCATCAGCAATACAGGAACTGAAGCAGTTGTGGTTGTTCTAGGGTGGGGACAGAAATCAAGGGCGTTTTCATAACTTGGGCCAGTAATCCTCTTGATGGAACTAGTTATATTTTTATTGATTCTTGGGCTATTGTTAATGGCTAGATGCCACTTTAAAAAGTATAGTCTGTTGGATTAAAGACACCTGTCTTTGGGGCTGTGCACTGTGGAACCAAATTATGGCTGTTGGTTGAACTGTCTGGGTCTTTCCCAAAGATGCCAACACTAAGCGCCCACTCTCTGATGAAACTAGCTGGGGTCAGGCTGCCGACTGAGTCTGTACCTCCCAGATTGTTGCTTTGTCCATCACCGTATTGGACATGACAGCATGTCCCACCATGTGGTACAAAGCAGAGGATTCTATTTCTGATGCAGAGGCCACCATTATATGCCAGGCCTGGGATTTCTGCCATAAGTTGATCCATTTACCTTGTGGTGAGGAAGGTCACATTGCATTACTTCTGTAAACTCCTGGCAGATTGAACAAGCTGAACCTTTGATCCTTTTAGGGGCAATTGGTGATGCCTCAGCATTATTGACCCCCCCCCGTTTTTTTTTTTTTAAGATTTTATTTATTTCTTTGGCAGAGGGAGAGATCACAAGTAGGTAGAAAGAGGGGGAAGCATGTTCTCTTCTGAGCAGAGAGCCCGATGCGGGGCTCGATCCCTGGACTCTGAGATCATGACCTGAGCCGAAGGCAGAGGCTTAACCCACTGAGCCACCCAGGCATCCACTACTGACATTTTTTAAGGTAACAGTGTTGCTCCTGTGGTCTGAACACCTGAGTCTTCTCACACCACTGTGGCCCTTGAAATTTATCTGTGGCAACACTTAGTCTTTCTGGATGATTAAAGTTTCTTGACAATGCACCTTCTATCAGAATAACTGTTCGATAGAGGTTGATAGTCAAGATATTCAATGGACCTTCCAGGCTCCCTACAACACATAGGCATCTGATATTTTTGACCAGTGGAATGGTTTCCTCAATACCCAACTCAAAAAAAGATTTCGGACTCAAACTACCTCACATCATCCAGGTTCCTACACCTGTCTAAGGCAGTTTGCTAACTGAGTTGGCTTGGCCCCAGAGAGTGATCCTTTCCCCTTGGCTGCTTCCTAGGTAATACCATGATAAAAGTGGCAAGAAGACATTTTTTGAAAATTCAGGATACTGCTTTACCAATTCTTGGGTATGGTACGTCTTTCCCCTAGAAAGAAAAGTTTCCTTTCCTAGGGTTTCCTCAAGAGAAACCCTAGGTTGGCCTGGCTTGTACACTACCTGGGTATATATCAGATATATACCCAAATGTATTTATCAGCCTGTCCAAAAGGGGGCCTTGGGAATTCAAACTTAATTCTTGTTCAGATACCTGGATTCTCTTATTGGATGGACATGTCCTAGTACATCAGGGTAATGACCACTTGGTTGAGTACACTGCTCACTGAATCTCCCTACAGTAACTCACAAAGTGGAGGGTAGAGTGGGTCTCTGTAAGTTTATAAGAATGCACTTGTTCCTCTTGCACCTAATCTTTCTAGGCAAAAGGTCTGGGTGCATACAGGAGATGATTAGAAAAAGGTATAACTACTGGAATGGACACACTGATTTTGGGGTGATAGAAATGGGGAAGGGGATACTTCAGACCTTGGAAAATAAAAATATGAAGGAGGAAGGACACTAATAATCCTTATCTTTTGGAATCACCCAGAAGCTTCCCCACAAAAGAAAGCGCCCCAGTACGTTAAGTGCCTTCCTTTTAACTGGCTGCTGGGTCTGCCAACCCTGCTAGACAACTCTGATCAGAATTGGATCTCTAGCCCTTTAGCCCCACCAAAAATTCTAAGAGAAACAGCAGGGGGAGTTTTTAGTTCGTTCAACAGTGCCTAACACAGAGCAGGCATTAGAAACAGTGCCTAACACAGAGCAGGCATTAGAAAAAGGTTTGTGGGAATAAATTGAAATAGAGGAGAGGGAAGATGATGAAGGAATGAGGGACTCTAGTTTGATCTGCTCCGTGGAATTCAGGGGAATAGCTATTAAATCACTCTGAATGCCTGCAAACTCAACCAGAGATCTAAGAAAAGAATTGTTGCAATTCCACAAATAGAAATGTGACAAGGTAGGAGGTGCAGAGGAATGAATCTAAGGCCATATACGGGAAGATAGACCGTGGAGGTAGGGGGCAAGCCTCCCTCAGCTGGCTCCCAGCAAGTGATAGAGCAGCAGAACGCAAAATTGGAACTTTGAGAAGTCTGCTCCAATGAGGGATTTCCCTGGTTGAAATGCACTCAGTTGGTGAAGAAGGGTGGAATCCTAGGTGGGACAGGATGGTCTCAGGATCTCAAGGGTCACAGGAAGACCAGAGGTGCCTGAGTCTGGCAGAGTTTTCAGGCATCAGAGCAGGGAAGCTGGCTGCAATCAGGGAACCCGGGAGTGGGCTCTCAGCTTGGGCTTGCCATAAACCTCTCATGGTGGCATGGTTGGGCGACCAGTCTCCAAGCAGGGGCCCAACAAGTGGCAGAACGGCAGGGAGAACCCCCCCCCCTCAGCCAGGGAGGAGCAGCATGGCTGTGCCACAGGAGTCTGCAGGGTTCGGAGACTCAAAGTGGGGTCACATGCCAGAAATAGAAAAGCTCCCTCATAGGCTGGATGAGCACGGAGTGTGCCAGAAACCGGGAAGACAGGAGTGATTGATTGATTTTCTGTGAAGGCCACTGAGACATGGGGGCACAAGCTTTTGGCTTGGGTGCTGGAGATTGGGAGGCTGCCATTTTCATTCTTATCCTCTAAAGCTGCACGAAAAGCCTCCAGGGAACAAAAGCCACAGAGAGCAAACTAAAGCCGCTTACTTAGCCTGGTCCTGGCAAGAGCAGTGCAATTCCACCTGGGGCGAGACACCTGAGAATCAGTGCAACAGGACCCTCCCCCAGAAGACCAAGTTTATGGATCATAGAGAACTGCAAAACTCCAGTGCTAGGGGAAAATAGTATATAGAATTTGTGGGGGTTTCCGCCCTGGATTCTTTAGTCTACCAATTTTAGTATTTTTCTTTTTCCTTTTCAACTAATTTCTTATTTTATCAACTCTTTTTATCAAGTTTTTTTATTTTCATTTTTACAATTACATATTATCCTTTCATTGCATTTAATTTTATTTTTATACATATATAAGTTTTTCTTTCTTTACAGTCTTGGGATGTAGTTTCTTCTAACAAACAGACCTAAATATACCCAGAATCTAGCGTATTGCTATGTTCTGTTCACCTGTATGATTATATTCTCTTTCCTTTTTAAAAGTCTTTTTAAATTTCCATTTTTATGGATGCTTCCATAAAAATGTTTCCATTGTATTTAATTTTATTTTTGTGTATGTATAAGTTTCTCTCTCTCTCTTTTTTTTTTTTTTAAGAATTTTGGGAAGTAGTTTCTTTTAATAAACAGGGCAAAACACACCCAGAATCTAGTGTGTTGCTATGTTCTGTTCAACTGTCTGATTATATTCTTTCTTTCTTTCTTTCGTTCTTTCTTTTTTCTTTTTTGCTTTTTAAAATTTCTATTTTTACAGTTACATTCTATCCTTTCATTGTATTTAAATATATATATAAACATATATAATATATATACATTTATATATATTTAAATTGTAATTGTAAATTAAATTTATTGTAAATTTAAATTTACAAATCTAATTATTTATTTATATATTTATATATAAATTATAAAATATATACAATATATAAATATATATTTAAATATATATTTATATATTTAATTATTGTAAATTTAAAATACAATTTAATATTGTAAATTATAAATTAAATTAAATGTAATTAAATTGTAATTATAAATTAAATATATTTAAATTATATATATATTTAAATTGTAAAATTGTAAAGAAAGAAAAACTGTATATATATATACATATATATAGTAAAGAAAGAAAAACTATATATATAGTAAAGAAAGAAAAACTATATATATAGTTTTTCTTTCTTTACAATTTTCAGATCTAGTTTTCTAATGAACAGACCAAAATACACCCAGGATCTATTGTATTGCTCTATTTTATTCACCTGTCTGATTATATTTTCTTCTTCTTTTTTTTCTTGGTTCCTGGTCTTTCCTGATTTGTTCAGTTCTCTGGGGTCATTGTTGCTATTGTAGTATTTGGTTATCTCGTTCATGTATTCTTCTCTGGACAAAATGACAAGATGGAAAAACTCATCTCAAAAAAGAGAGCAAGAGGCAGTACTGACTGCCAGGGACCTAATTAGTATGGATGTAAGTAAGATCTTGGAACTAGAGTTCAGAAAAACAACTATATTGATATTAGCTGGGTTTGGAAAAAAAGCATAGAAGACTCTAGAAAATGGGTGTGGTGAAAAAATAATGAATACTGTTATGCTGAAAATAAATAAATTTAAAAAAAAGACCATTATATGATTTTACTCATATGTGGAATTTAAGAAACATAACAGAAGAGCATAGTGGAAGGCAGGGAAAAATAAAATAAGATGAAATCAGAGAGGGAGATAAACCAGAAGAGACTCTTAATTATAGGAAACAAACTGAGGGTTGCTGGAGGGGTAGGGGAGACAGATGGGGTAACTGGGTGATGGACATTAAGGAAGGCATGGGACGTAATGAGCACTTGGTGTTATATAAGACTGATGAATCACTGAACTCTACCTCTGAAACTAATAATACACTATATGTTAATAAATTGCATTTAAATAAATTTTTTTAAAAAAGGAAAAGAGAAACAGCAGGATGTAGCAACATCCTGGTCAACACTTCTGGATATCTTCACACACTCATAGGCATTCCTTAGTTATTCCACAGAACAAACATATGCCACTCAACTGGGGGTGTGGACAAAAGGGCAGGTTGAACTGACTGCTTTGAGGCTGACCCTCTGAAAACAAGGATTAGATTCAATTACTCTACCACCAAGAAAAACCTCTCTAGCCAGGTGATGATGTCTGAGGCACTGTCACCCATGGTCCCAACTGACACAGAGTCCATCTGGGTGGCACCAACAATTATATGATCCCTTTCTAGGCCACCATGTGCATTTCAGAGAGTATAATTCTTATGTAGAACCCAAGCATTAACTTGCCTCCCTCCTGGAAATATAGTGACACGCACATTAGTAGCAGGCATAAAAGGTCTTCAAGTGTTTACAGAAATTCAAAGCCCTGAAGGTATCAGTTCACTTCAGCTCCCTGGCCAGGACTGTTAAGGATCATAGAATTGCCCAAGACTTCCTCTGTTGCAATTGTTAACACATACTGCTGTACTTGAGTAGTGCCTCAGCCAAGTGGCAAGGTCAAAACAGAAAGAGTGAGCTACCTGCATTTCCAGGGTAAACCCTGATGGCTTATAGGACTTGTTCACCTTGGGCCTGGGATTTTGAGGGGTGTGGCTGAGGTTGACATTGTAAGCTGGCCTCATCCTGATGCTTGTAGTCCTGTTAATAGTAACTTTAATTAAATGCTGTATGAGACAATTGGAATAGATTTGGTCTTATCCTCTGTCAGCGAGACTAGTGAATGGCTGACAGAGTGGCATACTCATGGGAAAACTGACCAGAAGCCAAGATAATTGGGTTGAATGTCGGTTGCCCAAAACATATGCCCCTAGAACATTGTAAATGTTAATTTTTTAAAGAAGAGTCTTCACCGATTAATTAGGTTAAGAATCTCAGGATGAAATCTTCCTGGATTATCCAGATAGGCTCTAAATCCAATGTCAAGTGTCCATATCAGAGACACACAATGGAGAGCTACAGAGAAAAGGAGAAGGCTGTGTTAAGATGGGGCCAACAGTGGAATGATGCAGCCCCAGCTAAGGCACACCTGGGGCCACCAGAAGCTAGAAGAGGCTAGGAAGGATTTGAGCATTTGGAGGAAATCCTGCTGTGCTAACAGCTGGATTTCAAACTCCTGGCCTCTGCATGAGAATACATTTATTTTGTTTTAAGTGCCCCAGCTTGTGGTACTTTGTTAGGGTACTCTCAGGAAACTAATACAACTGTGTCAAAATGAGGGTTAGAAATTACTAGGGGGGGGCGCCCGTGTGGCTCAGTGGGTTAAGGCCTCTGCTTTCGGCTCGGGTCATGGTCTCAGGGTCCTGGGATCGAGCCCTGCATTGGGCTCTCTGCTCAGCGGGGAGCCTGTCTCTCTCTCTGCCTGCCTCTCTGCCTACTTGTGATCTGTCTGTCAAATAAATAAATAAAATCTTAAAAAAAAAAAAAGAAATTACTAGGAAACATTTTTCTACAAGTATCTCCTTTTTTTTTTTTTTTTTGTATCTTGCAAGCAAGCACTGACTGAGCTTTGTTCTGGATTATCTTTGGGTTTTTTATTTGTTTGCTTTTGGTTGTCTGTTTAATTTAATCAATTTATTTGAGAGAGAGAGAGCACACAAGTTGGGAGAAGGACAGAGGGAGAAGCAGACTCCCACTGAGCAGGGAGCCTGATGTGCGGCTTGCGGTTTGAACCTGGGACTCCAGGATCATGACCTGAGCCAAAGGCAGACACCCAACCAACGGAGCCACCCAGGTGCCCATGGATTATCTTTTGAAGGAATAGCTTTGGAAGATAGAGATGATGTCTCCCTCAGAGCAACGGGCAGGTATGATTACTTGCCTTACAGCAAACATGGGTCCCTAAGCTTGGGCTTTCTCCCCTGGGAACAGTCCACCCTGTCTTCAGGTGTCATCTTCCTGTTCCTCATCACCTGTGAGAATTGGGGCTTGGGGGACCAATGCAGATGCTGATACTTTCCGCTACTGCTGTTACTCTGTGGAATAAATTGCCTGCTGTCCCCAGTCCCAGGAATTTCATATCTTCTGTCAGCATCCAGGAAACTGGCAGATTAATTTGTTAGTTTGAATGTCGGTGACTTCTCAGCATCTTCACAGTTATTGACATACTATTCTTAGATCTTCTGTAATTGGGCCATGAGCACCTCTTTAGCTCTGTCCCCACCTCCTCTGGAGGCCTCATTCAATTCTATCCCCTCTCACAAGTCTGTAAAATTATGTGAACATTATTTGTCAAAGAAGCAGATAATCTGTGAAGAGAATGATTTATTATAACATTTTATATTTTCATCAGTTAGTAAAGGGGAGTAAAAAACAGGGAAATTCTTGCTTGTGAAAATCTGCTGAGTCAAGGAGGGGAGACATTGATGCATATGTGAGCATGAATGGATTTTAGTATCTTTACTAAGTCATATGGAGTCAAGAATGCTTTAGTTAGAATATATCATCCATACCTGTCACCTCAAATTAGATGAAGAGCTGATTCGTTGACAACTTTTCTTCAGGCAAGAGACACGTTTTCCACTCCTGGTCTCCCCCACCAGCTCCAGAGAGCTGAGATAAGGAATTGTATCAGTGCATGTTGAACTTTATGAAATGACTAATTGGTGCCATTTGTGGTTAAATGTTGTCAATGCATCATATCAACAATCCTGTCATCATTCAAAACGAGGCAGAGAAAGGAATAGGAAGAATGTTGTAGCTAACAAGCCTAAGCTGGTCAGGGCAGGCTGTAGACAAAGTCATGAGGCTGTTGAAGCTTGTCCCTACCACTACCCACTCCTTTTCTCAGTGTGGCACCTCTCACCAGGACCTTCTGCTGCCTCCCAGCTGCCTCCGGCAGGCATCCTTGGTGCCAAAGCTCTGGGGCTCCCTCAATCCCTAACATACTGTCAAACATACCTGTCTAGGAGTTTCCGCATTGTCCCTGTTGCAAGCGAAGAGCACCCCCATTCATCCTACTTTACTTTCCGGTATGGTCACTCGTGGAGAGTCCCAGAAGACCCAGGTAGACAACATTATAGACTGAAGGCTCTTTGCCCAAATCTGGTAGACTGTATCTTTGATGGGATAAGTTGAGAAATAAATCTCTATGTTGTGTACACTCTGCCTTTTACTTTGAGGTAAGTAACATCCCTACTCAGCAATTCTCCAAGGAGTAAAGAGTGGTTTCCTAGAAATGCTCCTATATCATCTTCAAGATAAGAACTCTCGGTTCCAGTCTGGGTCATCTTCCCAACTGGGGATACTCTCTGAACTGGGCAAGCCTGACTCACAGGCCTAATTCTGTGGCGAGGGTGGCCCGTTCTTTCGGGTAGTGGGTGGATGAAGGGGTGGGGTGGAGATCCTAGCCGGATCCAACCATAGCGGCCCACATCCAAAGGCTTACGTAGGCCCAGCTCTGACATGGTTGTGAAGAAGCTGGGTGCTTCCCCACCTAGACATGAGAGGGCTTGGGGAGCTCACCACTCAGTCAGCCACATAGTTGGCCTGGGTTTAGTCTGCTGATCTCTGAGCTGTTGGCCAAGCTCTGATTACCAGTGTCTGGAGAAAGCACTTTACAGGACCCAATGTCAAATAATGCCAGGTCAGGAGGAACTGTGTCCTTTATCAGCCTCAAGAAGACCAGGGCCCTTAAGCACTGTGGACTATGGCTTTCTGTCTGTTATGTGGAGCCTGGTGACAGTCATCAGAAAGGCATAGCAAATAGTGGCATTCATTCGGCCACATCCCACACCCAGGCCTCTAGTACTCTTCCCCACTGAGCCAGAAAGTACCTCAGAATCATTGTCAACAAAGTTATCCAGGAAGTCACTCCTGGTATGTGAGTTGGTATGGAGATGAGACCTATTTGTTACCCTTACACAGGCTGTCACAGGCCAATTAAATTAATGACCTGTGTTTGCCACGTCTTGAGCAAATGTGAAATTTCCAGTAGTAAAACTGCATATGGACTATACCAGAAAGGAGTCTGGGTAGTTCAGTTGGTTAAGTGTTGGACTCGGTTTCAACTCAGATCATGAAATTGGGGTTGTGGGATCGAGCCCTGCACTGGTCTCTGGCTCACCGGGGAGACTGCTTGAGATTCTCCCTCTGCCCGTTCCCTCACTCACAGGCATTCATGCACTCTCTCGATCTCTCAGATAAAGAAATCTTAAAACAAAACAAAAACAGACTGCCCCAGATTGTGCTGAGCATTGTGAAAAAGGTTCTCAATAAGGCCTTGGTAAAAATGCATCCTGGAATGATACATCACCTTTCAGGCACTACAGTGTTATTCAAGCTAATAAATATCCAGTAGATATCCGGTACTTTCTAGCAGTCAATATACATATGATCTTTCCAGATTTCCTTTTTAAAGGATGAATAAACTGAAACAACATCTTAAAGGTAGGAAGTGTATGGCCCTGAAGATGCAGAACAAATTCACACTTTAAAGGAGATTTACTACAGGAAAAATGGAAGCCAACTTTGGAAAGAAGCTTCTCTGTGATCTCAAACAGTTATCAGAAAATACTAATTTTATTATTTTTAAAAGATGTTATTTATTTATTTGAGAGAGAGAGAGAGAGAACGTGCAGTGGGGAGGGGCAGAGGGAGAGAGGAGCAGACTCCTCACTGAGCAGGGAGCCGGTTACAGGACTTGACCTCTGGATCCTGGGATCATGACTCAAGCTGAAGGCAGATGCTTAACCTGAGGGCTCCATAAAAGTACTAACTTAAAAAAATGATATGGGAGATACATAAGAGCAACAGATAAAGATGCAAGTTGAGATAAAATAGAGCTGGATTAAAAGAACAAACCAAAAGTAAAACACATGAAGGCAAGAGAGATATGCAGTGACTATAGAAAACTTAAAATGTAAAACGCAAATGTGAGTGTTTCAAAAAAACTTGAAGGCAGAAAGACAGACACGGTGATGATTTGAACGAAATAATGAACAAACAAACATCAGTATATATATATATATATATATATATATATATATATATATATGAACCTGCACTCAGTCCTGATAGTTTTATAAATGAGTACCAAACTTTCCTGTGTCTACTCTGTCTTGGAGAATAGAAAAAAGAGAAAGTTCAACTCATCTTATGAGGCTACAAAGTTGTTTCATATCAAAACCAGACCATCACAGAAAGAGAAAACAAAATTATAAGCCAATTTTACTAATAAGCATAGATTTTTAAAATTCTCAATAAAAGGCTAGTAAATCAAATCCAGCAATTGGTTTAACATTATAAAACAGTAAGACATCATGACCAATACAAGGATGTAGGAGGTTTTAACACAAGAAAATTAGAAAATACAATTCAACACATTATCAGGTTAAAAAAAATAAACCATCTCAGTGAGGCAGAAAATGCACTAGATGAAATTCAGTATTCATTCATAATTGATAAAAAAAAGAAATTTAGTCAACTAAGACTAGAAGGGCATTTCCTTAATATAATGAAGATACCAACCAAAAATCTACATCACACACAATACTTAATGTTGAAATGATAAATCTTTCCTTTTAAAACTAAATTACAAGAATGCCAAGTATCAACATTTATTCAACATCACATTGGAGATCTTCGCTGCATAGTAAGACAAGGAAAACAACAAAAGGGCCTAGAGAGGAAGAAGACAAACCATCATTATTCACAAATAACATGAGCCCCTACATTGAAAATCCAAGAGAACCTATAGAAAGATTACTCAGATTTATTCAACACATTTTGTGTGATGTATCAGTACGGCCAGGTGAGTCCGGTGGATATCAAATACCTTCCCTCTGCCACATACGGCCCCGCATATGGCATAGTGAGTGGAGAATAAAAGACAAAAGAGACACTGCCTTCACCACTTACAATGAGTGAAGGAGACAGGCAGTTAAACAAGAGGATAATAATAAAGTCAAATAAGGAGGAGAATTTGTAGGAAGAGCCTCTAATCCTACGCAAAGAAAGGAAAAGGGGTCAAATAAATCTTCCCCAAAGAATGATGTGTGAGCTGGAATTGAAATGAAAGCTGAAAAGCAGTAAGGCAAAGAGCATTCTAGCAGAAAGTGTTCTTCAGAGGTGTGGCTGCAGAGGATGGTAAAGGTCTGTACGACGAATGTGGGGAGACAGAGGCGCGGTGGGGAGCGGTCAGGCGGAGGGCCTTAGAGACCCATGAGTGGTGTAAGCATTATCCTAAGGGCGATGGATACCATCCAGAGCTTTTGAGCAGTTTGCATTTTAGAAAAACAACTCTGACTGCAGTGGGAGAAGGTGTGCCAGACAGAAGCTAAGGAGACTGGTTTGCAGGAAATTGCAATAATCTAGGCAAGAGATGATGGTAGTCTATGCCAAGGTAGAGGCTGAGAGGAACTGGATAGGTTTTGAACATATTCAGAAGACAGGGTATTAGGACTGGGAGGGAGGAAGACATTCAAATATCTTGCTAGGGTGTACCACAGACAGGAAACAAATGAGCTCAAATGTACAAATGATTAGCTGTAAACTTATGGATAATTGCTGTGTTCTTCTTTATATTCTTTATTCCCTAGTTTCATTTTAGATACTTTTTAAAAATGTATGTTCCAGGTCAGTGCAGAGCCTGAACTCACAACCCTGAGCTGAAGGCCGAACCCGAGGGGTACCTGGGTGACTCAGCTGGTTAAGCATCTGCCTTTAGCTCAGGTCATGATCTCAGGTTCCTGGGACTGAGTGCTGTGTCAGGCTCCCCCTCTGCCTTGCCCTGCTCATGCTCTCTTTCTCATTCTCTCTCTCAAATAAATAAGAAAAATCTGGAAAAAAAAAAAAAAAAAAAGCCGGGGGTTGGGGGATGCCTGGGTGTCTCAGTTGGCTAGGCATCTGCCTTTGGCTCAGGTCATGATCCCAGACTCCTGGGATCAAGTCCCACATCGGGCAGGCTGCTCGGTGAGAAGCCTGCTTCTCCCTCTGCCTGCCGCTCCCCCTGCTTATGTTCTTGTGCACTCTCTGACAAATAAAATCATAAAAAAAAAAAAAAGATGTGAGCTAAAATTAAGAGTCAAACCCTTAACCGAGTGAGCCCCCCAGGTGCCCCATCCTGGTTTTCTATGAAATATTTATTCCTTTCATAATTAAGAGAAGATTATGAATAACTACTTTCTTGTTCTTAACATCTAATCCTTAGGACTCAGCTCTCTTCTAGAAGAACTATTATAATGCATACTCACAGAACAATGGTTTGGCCAGGTGATATTCTCCCATATAATCTATTTTGCTTTTTATTGGTGGTTCCTGATGGCAATTTGTAATTCTGAAGGACTGCTGGGTGTGGAAGCTGGCAATTAATATGAAAAAGTGGGAAAAGCGCAAGTTTTGCAGAAACAGGGACTTCTACTGCTTATCAGCATAGTAGTCTTGGAAAAGTCACCTAAAGTCTCTGGAAATACCACCTCTCACACCTTCAGTGTCAAGTGTAATAATGCGTGTAAGGCACTTGTCAATCACCATACAGATGCTAGTAGTTATTTGGGACTGTCTACAGGTAAAGTCCAAACACTTTTCCTGGCACTTAGGTCCTTGATCAACTTCCCTGAAATGAACACTCCATTTCTGTCTTCTCACACTTCTCACTTTTCTGTGCAGTACTCCCCATAACTCTGTTATACTCACTCTATACTCATGTTCTCAGCTCCTTGTACATTTAAGTATTTGCCAAGAGTAAGGTGTTGGTGCACATATTTTTAAGATGATGCCTTAAGTTTAAATGTTATGTCCTAGACTGCCTGTTGTCCTGGCATCACATGCATTTTACATTTACATTTATCTTGAATAACTGTTTCCTTTACTGCACTTAGCTTTAGAAACTTTTGACCTCCTTGGTCTGCTAAATCCTGGTGGACTCTGGACTTGTTCCCATGGGGCTCAGGCTTCGACCAAATGGTTTCTTTCTGAGCTTCAGCCTACTCATCTATAAATTAGAGGTAAGAATACCCACCTTGTAATAATTAGGAATTATATTCATAAAGTGACTGGCACATAGTAGGTGTTCAATAAATCCATACCATTATTCCAGAGGTGCTGTAGTAATTAGTTTGACAATTTTTTGTTTTCAGAAAATAAACAAAAACATATTATTGTCATCAATATGACCGGCTTTTTGGTGAAGGAGGGATATGGATTTTTTTAAAAGATTGATTGATTTTAGAGAATGAAAGAGAGAGCATGAGCAGAGGGGCATAGGGAGAGGGAGACAGAATCTCAAGCAGACTCCATGGTGAGCACTTAGCCTGACACAGGGCTTGATCTCACAACCCTGAGACTATGACTTGGGCTGAAATCAAGAGTTGGTGGCTCACCCACCTGCCTCAACCAGGTGCTCCGGGATATGCATTTATTTTTAAAATAATTTTTTATATACTTTTATATAGTGTACAATTCTCTGAGCCGCAGCTAGGTTATTCTTCTATAAATTCATCAGATTAGGGGCGCCTGGGTGGCTCAGTGGGTTAAAGCCTTTGCCTTCAGCTCAGGTCATGATCCCAGGATCCTGGGATTGAGCCCCACATTGGGGTCTCTGCTCACTGGAGAGCCTGCTTCCTCCTCTCTCTCTGCCTGCCTCTCCACCTACTTGTGATCTCTGTCTGTCAAATAAATAAAGAAAGAAAAAATCTTTTTAAAAAATTTTTAAAAAAAAAACTTCATCACTTCCTGACATAGGATGATGTACACTTTCAATTAACATGTCCCCTGGGAAAGTATGTAATAAAAAAGAAGTAGGCACTGTATAAATAAACTGCTTCTTTAAAGTTATATTCACTTGAGGTTTCAAACATCCAGACTGTTAGCTGGGTCTCAAAATCTTCCAAAGCTACTTCCTTCCCTGGGTAAGAAAGTATCAATAGTAGCAACTGCCGAGGGCTTCCAAGGGCAGGCCCAGGGATGCCTCACCCTGAGTCACCAGGGGAGACCAGGCACCCGGAGGTGCCAACTGACTCTCAGCAGTGGGGAAAGCCCAGGGCTGGGTTTCTGGGACAATGTGACAACTTTCAATTGGCCTTTGAGGGAAACAAACATTTTTGCCCTTTTCTAAGACCAGGGAGGCAAAATTTCATTGACTGTCCTTTCTAGAGTTCTGGCAAGCAATGATATCCTGCAGGTCCTATGCAGCCTGCCTCGTGGGGACATCGAACCAGGAAGCGGGCCTGTGAACAGGACAGAACCACACAGGCACAAAAGACGTGAGAAAAACCACAAGGAATTGATCAACACAGACGTGATCTTTCCTTTATAAGCAGAGATGTTCCTTTGGATTTCCTTTCCCGAGGATGATTTATCCTTATCCATAATTCCTTTTTCTATTTCTGCTTGGCCAGCCCTGTGAAAATAAGCCAAATTAATCTATTAATACAGCCATATTAATTGTGTCCTCATAAATGGTCTTCTTCTCCATAACCTACTTGGGTAATTTCAAATTATTTCCCATTTAATTTCCTTTTCTATTTTCTGATGTCTTCCTCTGACATTTTAAAAAAATATATTATTTATTTACAAACAGGAATTGTTTTCAGATGACTCCCCCCGCCCCCCAGAAAAGAAATTTCCAGGATAGGCTGTAAATTAAGCTAATCGCTGGATTCAGAGTCCAGAGCGCTCACCTTTACACCATGGAACCGCCAAATTAAGCTAATCGGATGCACTATTTCCTGGAGCTGAATCTCAGGGTTTTAAATGTTTTAGGGACTTTACTTTGGGCTTTTAAGACCCTCCAAACTATGTCTTCATCTCACCTCTATTTTTAGGTTTTGAGGGGGGGAAGACACTTGTCTATAAAAAATGAAATGGGATGCAAGAGAATTAGATGTCAGTGGGTTTCCAGGAGAGTACTCTGTAGAACACGAGAAGGCCAGTCACATGTTCAGGCAGTGAGTCTGAGGCCGTTTGGCTGAAATTCCAGTGAGCACGTCACTGGCCTGGAGCCAGAATCATGAGCTGTAGAAGCCATTTGCACTTTGGACAGATTGGAAAGTACGGTGGATACGAAAGTGTGTATATACAGGTCACCTCTGCAGGACTCGCATATCTTCTACTGGGAGTCCAGGATCACGTGCTCTGTTTCTTCCTCTTCAGTGAATTTAGGCATATTCCCATTTTGTGCTTCAGTTTTTAACAGAAGAATTGGCACAATTCCTCTATCTTATACTTCACTGCCAGAGAAGTATTTGCATAGATTTCATTAATTTATGAGCTGAAAAACCATATAAACTGTTTATAGCTCCTTGGGTGAGACATGAAGCTGAGAGGTGACATTTTACATGCATAAGAGGCCTGAGGAGTAAGTCAAGTCCTCTGGTTTTGATATCTCTTTGTTTTACCACATCGTGGTGGAACAAAGGGGCAGGATTTAAAAAACACAGGCTTTGGGACAAAAGCAGCTCTACTGCTGATCAACTGTGAGATGTGTGGTAAGCAGTTCCTGTGTGCTCACTGGTCTGCTGGGGGTAACAACACAGCATTTCCTTAGGTGATTGGGAGGTTCTCCCAGTGACAATTCTTGGCCGATCATGGGCAGTTAGTAATATTAGGTTCTTTTCCTTACCTTCAATTTTGACCTGACAGTTCTCAAAAATGTTCTTCCAGCCCATTCATTAAACAAAAACCAAATGATCCTTTTTGAACACAAGAAATGTACAAACGCAGTCCCCATCATGTGCTCGGTATTGTTAGGTACAGTGAAGAATATTTAAAAACTATAAAATATATCAATAATACTTAAAACTCAATAATCAAAAGACAACCCAGTCACCCAGAATATATAAAGAACACCCAGAATATATAAAGAATATATAAAGAATTCAACAACATAAAGCCAAAAAATCCAATGAGAAAATGGGCAAGAAGGGTGCCTGGGTGGCTCAATCAGTTGGGAGTCTGATTCTTGGTTTCAGCTCAGGTCACGATCTCGGGGTCCTGAAATCCATGCTCTCGTCAGGCTTCATGCTTAGTGTGGTCTGCTTGTCCTTCTCCCTCTGCTTCTCCCCCTGCACTCTCTCTCTCATGAATAAATAAACCCTTAAAAAGAAATGGGCAAGAGATCTGATTAGACATTTCTCCAAAGAAGACAACTAATAAGCACAAGAAAAGATGCTCAGCTTCACTGGCCATCAGGGAAATGCAAGTCATGATGAGTTACCACTTCATATCTAGGATGATTATCATTAAAAAAAACAGATTATGGCAGGTGTTGGAAAGGATGTAGATCAACTGGTATGCCCATACACTGCTGATGGGAGTGTAAAATGGTGCAGCTACTTTGGAAAACAGTCTGGCATTTCCTCAAAAGTTTAAATATAGAGTTACCATATGACTCAGCAATCCTATTCCTAAGTATATACCCAAGAAAAATGAAAACATTGTCCGCACAAAAACTTGCACATGAATCTCCATAGCAGCATTATTCAAAAGACTTGGAAGTAGAAACAACCCAAATGTCCATCAGCTGATGAATGGAGAAACCCAATATGGTATACCCATATGATGGAATATTATTTACCAATAAAAATGAATGAAAATACCGATGCCTGCTATGACATGGACAACACTTCAAGATTATTAAAATGCAAGATATCCATAGCAAAAGATTTCATATTGTATAATTGTATTTATATAAAATGTCTGGAGTAGATTCATTGATAGAAATAGAAAGTAGATTATTTTTGCCTAAGGTAGGGTTGACAGAGGCATAGGAGAGTATATTAGTTTCCTAGACTTGCCATAACAAAGAGTCACAAATGGGTGGCTAAGAAAAACAGAAATTTATTCTCTCACAGTCCATAGTCAGTGTTGGCAGGGCCATACTCCTTCCAAAGGACTAGGGATGAAGGTCCTGGGCACCTATGAAAGAATTGTCCTTATCTCATCTAGCTTCTGGTTGCCTGAAATCCTTGGCCTTTCTTGGTTTGTAGCAGCAGCAGCATTCCAATCTCTGTCTCTGTCTTCACATGCAACTTCTTCCCAGGTGCCATAGTTCTGCATCCAAATTTCCCTCTCCTTATAAGGACTCCAAGTCATGCTGGATTTAGGGCCCTCCCCAATCCAATGTGACATCTTTGTAGATGTAGACTACATCTACAAAGACGCTGTTTCCAATTAGGTCACATTCATAGGATCTGGGGGTTAGGACTTGAGCATATCTCTTGGGGGACACAACTCAACTCGCAGCTTGGAGAAATGGGGAGTGACTGCTGATGGGTACAATGTATCTTTTGGGGATAATGAAAATGTTCTAAAATTGATTGTGATAATGGTTGCCCAGCTGTATGAAAATACTAAAAACTGTTGAATTGTACACTTTAAGTAGGTGAGTTATTAGGTATGAGAATTATATTTCCATAAAGCAGGTATTTAAATGCTAAACTCTAAAACATCGTCCTTGTCCTCCTACGGTTTACAGTCAAATTAAGAAAACTGGTTTGTTCACGTGAAATAAGGGAACAACAGAAGTCACAGTGCAATGCAATGTCATCATGCAGTGTGATGATCAATCTTGCAGGCGCCTAGAAAAAAGAGATGAATGAGAGTAGCATAATCCCAGAAAGTTTCATATAGAATCTTGAAATACAAGTAGGATTTAAAATTACTTTTTGGGATTCAGAATGGCTAAAATTCCCCCACTGCTCAGTGCTGTTTGGCACCCAGGTGTTTACATTGAGAGTCCCCTCTGCTCTGAACACTCCTCCCACACTGGCTCCCAGGGACCCACCTCTGGCGTCTGCCCCGGGCTCCAGTCCCAGGCCTTTGTGGAGCCTCCTCCCCCGCCTAGGTGGGATGGTCCACACACCAGCACCCCCACGCCCCCCACCAGGTGAGGAGTGGGATGGACTTGGTGGAAGCAGACTTACAGGTGAGCCAGTTGAGCCTGGGAGGGAGGTTTCCTGGTTATTTTAGAGGCCCGTCTGGGAAGAATCAGAAAGAAGGAAATTCTCTCTGTGCACCAGGCGGTTAAGGAGCAGTCCGGAGAAGGGAGGGCCAAGTAGGAGGGAAACACACAGTGGGTAGAGAGGAGAGGAAGGCCAGAGCCCCAGGCGATTTTGGAGGACCCTCTGGTCGCTCCAGTGTGGACTGGAAGGGATTCATTTACCTGGAGAGAGTAAACAAGTGTTTTTTGCATCGTTTTTTGAACTCTATACAGCTAATAGATGATTTTGGTTTTGGCAACAGCGTGTGCCTTGCAGACCCACCAGATGCCTTAGGTGATGGAAAGGTCTCCCCGCTCACCTGTCTGCATTTCCCACTAGACCATAAACAACCTGAGCGCAGGAGCGGTGTCTTTTTTTTTTTTTTTTTCTTTTTAAAGATTTTATTTATTTATTTGACAGAGAGAGATCACAAGCAGGCAGAGAGGCAGGCAGAGAGAGAGGAGGAAGCAGGCTCCCTGCTGAGCAGAGAGCCTGATGCGGGCCTCGATTCCAGGACCCTGAGATCATGACCTGAGCCGAAGGCAGCGGCTTAACCCACTGAGCCACCCAGGCGCCCAAGGAGCGGTGTCTTGTCCAAGTGTCTCTGTGACGGAGCCCTGTGGCCCTCAATACTTCACTGAATGAATTAGTTTATATCTAGCTCTTAGGCTCTGATTCTTTTACTTAATACACTCACTCAAAACTTTTAATTGCTGAACAAGAAGAGTAGTAAGTACTTAGAATATTGTGAACATCAATCTTGAGAGTGATTTGCATATATTGCACAAAGGTCAGGTAAAAATTAAGGTAATACATTAATAATTCTGTTACTTTTTAAATTATTATAAGTAATGCTGTTAACATTACCTGAATGACTTTTGCATCATAATATATAGGATATTTTTCTTTTCTTTTTAAGATTTTATTTATTTATTTGACAGACAGAGATCCCAAGTAGGCAGAGTCAGGCAGAGAGAGAGGAGGAAGCAGGTTCCCTGCTGAGCAGAGAGCCACATGCAGGGCTCCATCTCAGGACCCCGAGATCATGACCTGAGCTGAAGGCAGAGGCTTTAACCCACTGAGCCACCCAGGCGCCCCTCGGACATTTTTCTTATATCATGTTTATCACATGTCTAAATTCCCTTTCCTTCCGAGAAATATATGGGGCATTTTACACCAATAACATATGGCAATGACCAGTAATTCTCGAACTTCGCTGAGCATTAGAATCCCAGGGATGTTGGTGTAAAATGTAAACCCTGGAGTTCCACTTTGAGAGAGTCTGATTAACATGTCTGTGGAGGGGGCCAGGAATGAGCGTTTTTAACAAACACCTACAGTGATTCTCATGTAGGGGTTACTTTGAGAAACATTGGAGTGGAAACCCCAAACTGAAAATCAGGATCAAAGAAAAGAAAGCATATAAAAAATGGTAGCTGGGGGCGCCTGGGTGGCTCAGTGGGTTAAAGCCTCTGCCTTCAGCTCGGGTCATGATCTCAGGGTCCTGGGATTGGGTCTCGCATCGGGCTCTCTGCTCGGCGGGGAGCCTGCTTCCTCCTCTCTCTGCCTTCCTCTCTGCCTACTTCTGATCTGTCTCTGTCAAAGGAATAAATAAAATTAAAAAAAAAATGGTAGCTGAAACGGTCAATGCAGCATCTCTAATGCAGCTGAACTTTATTTTGAGGTCTTTGGCAACTCTTGCAGAAAAAGATAAAGACGATAATTTACGTGGTTCTCAGTACTGGAAAGGTGAAAGTGTACTCTTCCTTAGGAGAAAAGTGTTTTCCAAATACCAGATGCTGAAAAATATTTTTTAGATGTGGTCTTGACAGAAGAGACGCCCAGGCTTAGTCGCAGGCTGCTTGCAGGGCTGGGGACAGAGGGGTTATCTGCTGCAGGGAGGCTGTTACCAGTGGCTCCGCTCTCAGGAATGCTGCAGCAGGCGCAGCAATAAAGCCAAAGGCAGATAAGTTCTGTTCAGTAAATATTTATTTGCCATTTACCAGGTGCCAGATACTGTATGAAATGTTTGTGAAACAGAGTAAGATAGCCCTGCTCCTGAGAGGCTGATGGTCAAGTAGCGCCAGAGGCTGTGAGCTGAGCCCGCAGCTCAGTGACAGGCAGGCAGAGTTCAAGTTGAGGAGTTGAGCTCGAGACTGTATGGGAGACTTGCCTGACGGTGAGCAGGAAGAGCCCAGTGGCTTAGACACTTGGACAGACGCAGGAAACTGTGCCTTTCAGGAGGGTGAGCTTTTCCAGTGAGTCCTAGCTCAGCTCACAGAGTCAGGGCCCTGGCGTGGCCGCAGTGCCACCAGGTCAGAGAAGGCACCCCAAGTGATGATGTCTCATGTGACCGGTCCACCACATGAATTAGTTTCCAGATTAGGGGTTAGGAAAAAATTACATTTAATCAAATTCTCTTCAAAATTCCTTATATTGTTCATTAAATAAAGCACACATATACACAACAGTTACGGATGTATGCAGTATGTGGTAAGTAGAACATGTGCAAAATACCATTTTTGCTTATTTTAAGTTACCATTTAAATAATTTCCCTTTTTCTACTCACTATTGAAGCCTATATGGTTGCTTCACATAAGTTAAAATCATGTGTGATGTGAAATGGATGATATCTTTAACAGGATTTTTCCCTTCTGGCAACAAATATAAAAAAACAACAACAACATTGCATGTGAATGATACTTTCAGCTGACTTCGATAAAATCTGTGTGCTCAAACTGAAAGTAAGGTAACTGTAGCATTGAGTTCATGGGGTTTACAATACAGTGCTCTGTGGGCTAACTTACGGTGGAATTTAGAGCACCTAGAATTGCTGAATTTTAGATTCTTCATCCCTGTGATATTCTCCAAATATAGCTCTTCTATTTGTATAGGGCTTGTATAGGGCTTGTACCTATGTATTGTATACATAATACATAGGTATATGTATACCTATGTATAGGTCTCTTGTACAGGGCCCTTTGTGAGAGTTTCTGGCAAACAGTTTAACCATTTGCTGCCTGATGTCTGCTTGGCTGATCTTCTCCATTTCTTTCTTTTTTTTTTTTTTCAATTTATTTATTTTCAGAATAACAGTATTCATTATTTTTTCACCACACCCAGTGCTCCATGCAATCCGTGCCCTCTATAATACCCACCACCTGGTACCCCAACCTCCCACACCCCCGCCACTTCTAACCCCTCAGATTGTTTTTCAGAGTCCATAGTCTCTCATGATTCACCTCCCCTTCCAATTTACCCCAACTCCCTTCTCCTCTCTAACACCCCTTGTCCTCCATGATATTTGTTATGCTCCACAAATAAGTGAAACCATATTAATGGACTCTCTCTGCTTGACTTATTTCACTCAGCATAATCTCTTCCAGTCCTGTCCATGTTGCTACAAAAGTTGGGTATTCATCCTTTCTGATGGAGGCATAATACTCCATAGTGGACGAATGGATAAGGAAGATGTGGTCTTCTCCATTTCTGATCCAGGTCAGTTCCCTGAGGAAAACAAAGGAGGAGATGGTAGAGATGATGTTCAAGTATGAACATCGTGGCACCTAGTCTATATTTTTGCTGGAGGAGAAAAATATTCCATGTTCACAAAGAAGGTGGCCACACAAATATAGGTTTTTGCAATAGTTCCAGGCCCACCTTAGTACTTAAATACATTTTACCCTGAGATTCTGAGTTCTCCCCCCACAAACAAGGCAGAAAGAGTTTTGGTCTAGAAAACATTTCAAAATTGATGCTACTGGTTTCCACAATAGAGAGAGAAGACCTTCAGGAGTGGCTTCTCTGATGGTGAGCAGCGTGACTGACCTCATATAGCCATAAGAATAAAGCAGTCGTAAAATGTATTGAGTTTCTGACCCTCTTTGGTCTCCTGTGTGTCTGCATTCCCTGGCTGGGTTCTGGCCTTGTGGGCACACCCTTCCTGCCACCTGAACCTCAGCGGTTCTTGCGTTCGGGCCCTCCCTCTCAGCGCTGAGGGCTCAGTGCTGAGGGCTCATACTGACCTCAGTTTGCTCAACAGCAGATCCGGCCAGCTCCTCTGAAGGAGATCAGCTATGAATGGAATTCCAAGAAAGCATTGCCCCAGTGAGCTTGAATGACAGAAAGTAAGTCTCAAAGATACTTTAGGCCATAATAAAACAATTCTGTTACTTCATACTTCTTAATAAAAATTTCCATGTGCAATAAAATTTCCAGCTACAATAAAGAGTAGCTTTTAACTGTGATTTGGCTTATAGAAGGAACTGATTTTATCATGTAATTTGAGGAAATTGTGGTATCAATTTGCTTTCATGCTTGTACATTTTTACTGGTTTAAAACATACATTCAGGTTTGAAATTAGTCTGCTGGGCTGAGGCAGTGGTTTGTATTTCTATGGCACCTGCTTTGAGGTACTCCTGTGTCTTTACTGATAAGGTTCTTGAGGCAGTTATTTATTTATTTACTTATTTAATATATTTATTTATATAAAAATAATTATATAAAATCATATATTAAAATGATTATATATTATATATAAATAATTATAATATATAACATATATTATATAATATATAATAAACGTAATTTTATATTATATACTAAAATTATATATTATATATTATGTATAAATATATATTTTATATTTATATTATAGATCATCATATATTATAATATATTATATTTAAAATATATAACATATATTGTATATATATAATTTTTATTTGATTTTTTAAAAAAATTATAATATAAAATATATTATATAAATATTATATATTATATATACTTATTCATGTATAAATACTTATTCATATATAAATTTTATTTATTTATATGTAAATATAAATATATATATATATTAGTGCAGGACTTGAACTTGCAACCCTGAGATCAAGACCCAAGCTGAGATCAGGAATTAGACACCCAAGTAACTGAGCTACCTAGGCCCCCCAAGTCTACTGAGGAGTTTTAAGGCAGAATCTTTCTAGGCATATAATCCAATACATATATGAGACTAGTCATCCTGACAGGGATAGGTCTTGGCAGAAGTGATACTGGATGGGTCTAAAGCTATAAGCATTTTCCTAGGTTACCATCACTATCTCAAACACTTTTTTTTTAAATACTTTATTTGACAGACATCACAAGTAGGCAGAAAGGCAGGCAGAGAGAGAGGAGGAAGCGGGCTCCCCGCAGAGCAGAGAGCCTGTTTCGGGACTCGATCCCAGGACCCTAGGATCATGACCTGAGCCGAAGGCAGAGGCTTTTACCCACTGAGCCACCCAGGTGCCCCTCAAACACTTTTTAAATAGGGCATAACTCTGGCCTTCTTACAAAATAGTGAGCCTACGATAAGCTTGGAAATACCAAGTTGTACTGTGTTCATTATGGAACAGACAGAGCTCCTGAAAGCTTCTGGGAGGTGGCACAGTGTCCTCACAGCTGGGGATTGCCTGTAGACCTATCTGGTTTGCATCTCAAAGGGGAAATGTTGATGTGAATTAAAAATACTTGGGCACTTTTTTTTTTCCCCCATATCTGCCACTAGGTCCTTTACATATCAGTTCATTGAACCTGATGATTGGATCAGATCATAGGTCAGATCAGATGACAGAATCTCTGACTGATCAGGAAACTGAGGCCCAAGAAGGTTGGCAACTTTCCTGAGGCCATATACCCAGGAGGTGGTAGAAACAGAATTCAGATCTGGGACTGTCTCCATATTCCCACTTCAGCCTGTCTTGCTGGGAGTAGTATGCAAAAATTATAATCACCTTAATAATTCCTATAAGAAACTAATGGATACAAAAATTGTGTTTTCATGTATGTGGATACACAGATGCTTAGTGCTCACTCAACAAATGTTTTCTGTAAGAGTTTACTCAAATGAGGTGTTAGGCATAGAAAGGGGTTCAGGCCTGAATTCTCCCCTTTGTTTCCCTCTTCCTCCGGGGCTATCACAAATAGAAAGGGTAGATGTAAGAATCAGCAGTTGAATGTGGATCAGAGCATAATGTTCATATTAATTGATGGTTTTAATATAATAAATGGTTTTCTATGAATAAATGGCTGAGAAAGGTTTCCAGGAAACCATGTTGGAGAATGAGGCACTGAAGCCTGTTGGAGTATGCTGCTTCCCCTTAATCTAGACTTTTGGGACTCACTCTGTCCACTTACAGAGCAGCTGCCAAGAACCTCAAGCTGGCCTCATCCTCCCAGGAAGAAATGGAAGGAGGGGAGGAGGAGCAGTTCACCAGCTGGGAACTGGAAGTGAGAGGGAGCTTACAGGCCGCTTAATGGCCAGCAGGCCCAAGAGGGCCACAGGCTGGGCACCTGAGGCCTGGGACACATAATCCTATCTTCTAGTAAGGTAGGGCCCAGGAATGCCAGGCACTTGCTGACCATATGAGCCGTCCCCTCCCCAGCAGGGGAAGGACAGCAGGTGTCCTTGCTCCAGGCTCCCCTCCCAGGCAGGGAACAGCAAATCACGTCCTCTTTGGAAACATGAACAGGGATGATAAATGTTCTTGAGCATTTGAGCTATGTCCAGAGCATAACTGAAAACCAGAAATAAACAAGCAGCTTTGAGCCAAGATGAGGTCATGGTGACAATCTTGTTATCCAAGCAAACTTAGAGCATTTCGGGGCCTTGTGAGTATCTACTTAGAAGCAGGGGACATCACAGAATTCTCTCAGGATCAAGTTTTCCTTAGAATTTATTTGCTATAAATTTATATTCAACTTGGTCATAAATTTCCTTAGTTTGGGCAGTGAGACACAGTGCTGTATTGGAAAGTAGTGTCCTATTTTGTATGAAATGACTCCAAATATGTTATTTTACTGCTTAGTTTTACTCATGTAGTGATATAATTTTCTTTTTTTTTTTAAGGATGTGTTTATTTATTTTTAGAGACAAGAGAGAGGGTGTGAGCAGAGGGAGGGGCAGAAAGAGAGAGAGAGAATTCTCAAGCAAACACCATTCTGAGTGTAGAGCCCAGTGAAAGGCTCAATCTCAAGACTCTGAGATCATGAACTGAGCTGAAATCAAGAGTTGGTCACTTTATCAACTGAGCCACCCAGGTATCCCATCATGTGGTGATATAATTTCCTAAAATAATTGCAAATTTACATCATTCTTCTTGCCAATTTGATTCTTGAGCTCACTTTTCCAATAATACAAAACACCGCTGTCACTCATTAATTGTGTTAGCTGCCGTGAACATGGTGCTCACCATGGGCCAGGCACTGTTTTCAATGTGCTGAACTCATTCAGTCCTCCCCACAATCCTTTCAAGTACTTGATATTATTAGCTTCACTTTACAGATGAGGAAATTAAGGCAAGTAAAATTTCAAAAATCATTATGTGTTTATATCAAGAGATGGGGTTATAGTCTATATTACACACACACACACACACAGAGTCTACTTTTCCTCACTTGCCAAAAGTGTGTGTGTGTGTGTGTGAGATTTTATTTCCCAGGTATCCCCGACCCCATGTGTACATAGACTCCCTCCCCATTATCAGCCTCCCCGTGCAGCACCAGAGTGGTACATTTGCTGTAATTGAGGGACCGACTTTATTTATTTTTTTTTTTAAAGATTTTATTTATTTATTTGACAGAGAGAAATCACAAGTAGTCAGAGAGGCAGGCAGAGAGAGAGGAGGAAGCAGGCTCCCTGCTGAGCAGAGAGCCCGATGCGGGACTCGATCCCAGGACCCTGAGATCATGACCCGAGCCGAAGGCAGCGGCTTAACCCACTGAGCCACCCAGGCGCCCGAGGGACCGACTTTAACACATTGTAACCCAGAGGTCATAATTTACATCAGGGCTCATCTTGGTGTTGTAATTTTTATGGGTCTGGACAGTGTATAATGCCATGTAGCCACTACTGTAGTATCATACAAAATAGTTTCACTGGCTTAAACCCCCTCCACGCTCTTGCCTATTCACTGTTCCCTTCCACCCCCTGTAAACTACTGATCTATTTTATTGTCTCCACAGTTTTGCCTTTTATAGAATATCACATAGCTGGAATCATATAGTAGGTAACCTTTTTGGATGAGCTGCTTTCACCTGGTGGTATTCACTTAAGGTTCTTCATGCCTTCCTAACTCATCTCTTTTTTAGTGCTGAAAAATATTATCTGGATGTACTTACCTGTCGAAGGACATTTTGGTTGCTTCCAAATTTTGGCAGTTATGAACAAAGCTTCTATAAACCCCAGGTGCAGGTTTTTGCATGGACAAGAGTTTTTAGCCCTTGTGGGTAAATACCAAGGAGTGCACTTGCTGGATCATGTGGAAAGGGCGTGTGTAGTGTTGTAAGAAACCACCGAACTGTCTTCTGAGGTGGCTGGACTGTTTTGGGTTCCCACAAGTAATGACTGACAGGCCCTGTTGTTCCACATCCACCACAGCATTTGGTGTTTTCAGTGTTCTGGTTTTTGGCTATTCTAATAGGTGTGTAGTGCTATCTCATTGTTGTTTTAATTTGCATTTCCCTGATGACAAGTGTTGTAAAGCATCTTTTCATATGCTTATTTGCCATCTGTATATCTTCTTCAGTGAAGTGTGTGCTGAAGTGTTTGGCTCATTTTTTAATTGAGTTGTTTGTTTTCTTATTGTTGAGCTTTAAAAGTTCCTTGTACAGTTTTCGTAACAGCCCCTTATCAGATATGTCTTTTGCAAATATTTTCTCCCAGTCTGTAGCTTGTCTGTCATTCTCTCAACAACATCTTTCACAGAAAAGAACTGTTTATTTTAATGAGGTCCATCTTATCAAGTCTCTCTCTCTCTCATGGATCATGCTTGGTGGTGTTGTAGCTAAAAATCCTCACCAAACCCAAGGACATTTGAATATTCTCCCGTGTTATCTTTTAGAACGTTTTGTAGTTTTTGCATTATACATTTAAGTCTAGGATTCATTTTCAGTTAATTTTTATGACAGGTGTAAAGTCTGAGTCTAGATAAAAGATTTAATTTTTTTGTTTCAACATCATTTATTGGAAAGACTACTGTGCTCTGCTGTAATGCCTTTGCTTCTTTGTCAAAGTTCAGTTTACTCGGGGCAACTAGGTAGCTCAGTCAATTAAGTATCTGCCTTTGGCTCAGGTCATGATCTCAGGGTCCTAGGATCGAACCCCACATTGGGCTCCCTGCTCAGTGGGGATTCTGTTTCTCTCCCTCCCTCTGCACCTCCCCCTGCTTGTGCTTTCTCTCTCTCAAATGAATAAATAAAAATATCTTTTTAAGAAAAGGTCAGTTAACTATATTTAGGGAGGTCCATTTCTGGGCTCTTTATTCTGTACCATTGCTCTGTTGGAATCTATTCTCACACCAATACTTCACTGTCTTGATTACTATAGCTTTAATGTTAAGTCTTGAGGTTGGATGGGGTTAGTACTCTGACTTTGTTCTTTTCCTTCATGTTGTATCAACTATTCTGGGTCTCTGTACAAACTTCAGAATCAGTTTTTCAATAGTCACAAAATAATTTGCTGGGATTTTGATTGGCATGGTGATGTATCTATGGATCAAGTTGGGAAGAACGACACCTTGACAATATTGAGTCTTCCTATCCATGAACATGGAATATCTCTCCATTTGTTTAGTTCTTTGATTTCTTTCATTTTCTTTGATTTCTTTGAAGTTTTCCTCATATAGATCTGGACATGTTTTGGTACTAAGGTAAAGCTAGCCTCATAGAATGAGTTAGAAAATATTCCCTCTGGTTCTGTGCTCGGAAGGATTTTGCAGAGAATTGATATTTCTTCCTTAAGTGGTTGTCTTTTGCATGTCTTTTAATTTTTTTGATAGGTGGGCATGATATAATGGGAAAAAGAAACTGCTGTAAATGGGCTTTTAGTAATGCAGTGGTGAGGTGTGGGAGTAGGAGAAGCATTCTATAGTAGTATTATTAGGTTTCAGTCTTTCCTGAGCTTGTGCCTCTAGCTGTGAACTTCCTATGCTTCTTGGTTGCCCCTCCCCCACCCCCACCCCCCCACCTTAGGTGGGACAGGATGGCTAAGAGTGGAAGGGAGTTGAGCATTTCCCTTCCTGCAGGTCAATAAGCCTCTGATAAAACTTAGCAGATTAGGCTGTGTTTAAATAGTTTTCCTTGCGGGCAGACCTTGTTAAGAAGAGCAGAATGATCTAGGATATTTCAAAAGGCTTCCTCTTCCCCCTTTTTCCACCAGAAGCAGAGAGGATTTCTCTATTTCATGAGAACTTATTAGAACTCCAGGAAGTGAGGCTGACAAAATTTTGGCACCTCATCCCACCTTGTCCACACTGAGCCTTTAGCAATTTGTCAATTATAGGCATACCTCAGAGATGTTGCAGGTTTGGTTCCAGCCCACCAAAATAAAGCAAATATTGTGATAAGGCAAATCACATGAATTTTTTGGTTTCCCAGTACATATAAAAGTTATGCTCACTCTATACCATAGTCTATTAAGTGTGCAATAGCATTCTGTTTTTAAAAAATGTAATGTCTTTTTTCTTTTTAAAGATTTTATTTATTTATTTGACAGACAGTCCGATATGGGGCTCGATCCCAGGACTCTGGGATCATGACCTGAGCTGAAGGCAGAGGCTTTAGCCCACTGAGCCACCCAGGCGCCCCCCAAAAATGCAATGTCTTAATTAAAAAAATATTTTATTGCTAAAGAAGTGCTAATCATCATCTGAACTTTAAGCAACTCATAACCTCTTTGCTGGTAGAGAGTCTTGCCTCAGTGTTTATGGCTGCTGCTAATCAGGGTGGTGGTGGTTGTTGAAGACTGGGAAGACTGTGACAATTTCTTAAAATAAGACACTAATGAAGTTTGCTGCATTGATTGACTCTTCCTTTCACGGATGATTTTGCTGTAGGAAGTGATGCTGTCTGACATTTTACCCACAGAAGAACTTTCAAAGTTGGAGTCAATCCTCTTGAACCCTACTGCTGCTTTATCAGCTAAGTTAATGTAATATTCTAAATTCTTTGTTGTCATTTCAACAATCTTCACAGCATCTTACCAGGAGTAGTTTCCATCTCAATAAAACCCTTTCTTTGCTCATCCATGAGAAGCAACTCATGGATTGTGAGTTTTTCCAGAAGGCTTTCAATTCACTTTTCCAGATCCATCAGAGAAATCACTGTCCATGGCAGCTGTAGCCTTACAAAACGTATTTCTTAAATAATGAGATTTAAAAGTCAATATAGCTTCTTGATCTGCAAAACAGATGTTGTGTTAGTTGGTATGAAAACAACATTAATCTTGTTGTCCATCTCCATCAGAGGTCTTGGGTGACCAGGTACATTGCCAATGAGGAGTCATATTTTTAAAGGAAACTTTTTTTTTTTGAGCAGTAGGTTTCAACAGTGAGCTTATAATATTCAGTAAACCATGTTATAAACAGATGTGCTGTCATCCAGGTTTTGTTGGTCAATCTACAGAGCACAGAGTAGATTTCCCATAATTCTTAAGGACTCTAGGATTTTCAGAATGGTAAAAGAGCAATGGCTTTAACTTAAAAGTCATCAGCTTTATTAGCCTCTAGCAAGAGAGTTAGCCTCTGCTTTGAAGCTTTGAAGGCAAGCGTTGACCTCTCTCTAGTTTTAAAAGTTCTAGATAGCATCTTCTTCCAATAGAAGACCCTTTCATCTACATCGAGAATCTGTTGTTTCGTGCATCCATCTTCATGAAGTATCTGATTTGGATCTTCTGGAAAACTTGCCTCTGCCTCAGCACTTGCTGCTTCACCTTGCATTTTGATGTTATGGAGCCGGCCTCTTTCCTTAAACCTCACCAATCAACATCTGCAGGCTTCCAACTTTTCTTCTGCAGCTTCCTCACCTCTCCCAGCCTTCAGAGAATTGAAGAAAGTAGGGCTTTGCTCTGGATCAGGCTTTGGCTTAAGAGAATATTCTCGCTGGTTTCATCTTCTATCCAGATCCCTCAAACTTTCTCCATATCAGCAGTAAGACTGTGTTCACCAGAGTAGCACATTTAATTTCCTTCAAGAACTTTTCCTTTGCATTTACAATTTGGCTAACTATTTGGTGCAGAAGCCCTACCTGTTAGCCTACCTGTCAGCTTTCCACGTGGCTTCCTCACTAAACTTAATCATTTCTATCTTTTAATCTGAAGTGAGGGACCTATGACTCTTCTTTTCACTTAAACACTTGGAGGCCATTGTAGGGTTATTAACTGGCCTAATTTCAATACTATTGTGTCTTAGAGAACAGGGAAGCCTAAGAAGTGGGAGAACAATGGGGGAAAGTCTGGTCAGTGGAGCCATCAGAGCACACACACATTTACTGATTAAGTATCTTATACTTAATCAGTGGTTCATGGAGCCCCCAAAGAATTACAGTAGTAATGTGAGAGATCCCTGATCACAGATCACTGTAACAAATATAGTAATAATGAAAAAGTTTGAAAGATTGTAGGAAATACCAAAATGTGACAAAGAGACATGAAGTGAGCAAATGTGTTGGAAAAATGGTGCTGATAGACTTGCTCAATACCGGGTTGCTACAAACCTTCCGTTTATTTAAAAAAAAAAAAAGATTTTTTTAAAAAAATACAGTTATCTCTGAAGCACAATAAAGTGAGGTCTGCCTGTACAATTCAGGTTTTTCTACTTTGGTGCTTGTTTCTGTGGAAGTTTTCACTGTGATTCTCTGTAGCCATCTGTCCAGTCTCTCCAGTTTCGGAGGCAGCAATGTGCCCTGTTCCTTTCTCTTACAGAGCTAAGGAGAGTTGTTAATTTTTCAGTTTGTTCAGCTTTTTACTTGTTGTTAGAAGGAAGTGGAAACTTCCAAGTTCCTTCCATGCCAGACCAGAATCCAAAGTAGATTTCTTAGTTTGGTTTCTGTCAGCCGGAATGAGTGGAGACAGAATTAAAGTAGGAACTCAAGTTTTGAGATGAATTCTTTTGAAATCTCAGAGGTCTGAATCTGAGCAGAAGTTATTGCATTTTTTAGCCTCTAACATATAGTCTATCTTATCTCCAGGGATTGTTGTGATTACAGCCTGCCCTGGAGGTATGAATCTGAATAAGACCAACTCTCCGTAAGATCCCTGCTGCGAGCAGCTCTGAACGGTGATCCCATCTCAAATAAAATTAACTGGAAGAAAAAAAATTGACTGGAAAGACCTAGATTGTCTGTCTTTTATCAAGTCCTTACATTCTTACATTATCTTCCACGCAATATTTAATGTGTGAGTATCTCCCTTCTGCATTCTGTCTTTCCACTCCAATTTGGCCTAATTCTTCTCCAGGCCAGCTGCCAACTAGTACTCTGGAACTTCCCTTCCTCACACTCCTCGGTTGGACCCACCCCTTTTCAGATCCCACATCTTCTTGTTCCGTATTTGATTCCCTTGTTTACTTGAGCACGTCTTCCCATTACTTCTCTAGAAAAATACTTGAGAGGGGTGCCTCGGAGGCTCAGTTGATTAAGCATCTGCCTTTGGCTCAGGTCATGATCCTGGAGTGTCAGGATCCAGCCCTGCATCAGGCTCTCTGCCGCCCATCCACCCGCCCACGATGTTCTCTCGCTCACTCTCTCTTTCTCAAATAAATAAAATCTTTTAAAAAAAATAGAAAGAAAAGAAAAGAAAAATCTTGAGAGACAGGCTTTCTGAACTTGCAGTTATGAAAGTATTTTTGCCTGTATTCTATGTAATTGATAGATTGGTTGGCTGCAGAGCTCTAGGATAAAAATTATTTTCCTCATACATTCTATGAGAGCAACTTTGCTCTAGCAACTAAGTGTAGCTGTGAACAACTTCTTGAGTGGAGCCCTTGAGGTGGGAAGGGACATGCAGGACTGTGGGGATTCAATGTGGAGAGAGCCTGTACTGGACATGGACCTTGACATCCTCCAGGCCAGAGAGAGTCTGGGGCCTCAGAAAGTGCCTGAAGGCAAGGGTCAGAGTTCCAAAGTTATCGGAGAGAGCTTGCCTTATGAGATCAAAAGATAAGTGGAAAGCTGGGAGGGAAAGCAACTCAGCTGACTGGGGTGGCCAGGTTGAGCCAAAAAGAGAGACAGAGAGAGAGAGACCGAAGGGGAGAGAGGGAGATACAGAACACAGAGTTAAATTTAAATTTGATATAAACAATGAATAAATATTTTCGTGTAAGTATGTCCCATGTAATATATTTTATCTGGCAACCCTACGGCCGACACAGCTGCCCTTGGAAGGACCTGTTAGTCTTTCTGGTCCTCAAGAGTGGCTGGTGACTTAATGGATGAGCTAAAGCCTCTGTGTCTTTGAGGCAGGATGAACATTGACTTTTGTAGGTGAGGAAACTAGGATGCAGGAAAGCCTGGGTGAGAGACAGGATTTTCCAGCTGATACCTTGTCTGTCCACAGAGGCAGAGAGCACTGAGCCTTCAGTAACCCATGGGATTGCTTAAGATTTGGCCCAGGGCAAATAATCCTGCAAGTAGGCAAAGTCACAACCAAGCCAGAGAGGGAAAGAATGTGCCCAGCACCCTGGATGGGCAGCTGCCAGCAAAATCAAATGGCTGGAGGAGTACATGGCAACTTGAACCAAAAAAAGCAATTAATGCAATCAAGGGGCTCCAATTACAGCATTAAACTGCTATAACTGGAACTCAAGAACATGATTTTTGAGTTTAAAAATACAGCAGATGTATTGAAAACGAGGATGGCAACTACTGAGAAGTGAACATGGGCCTGGAAGAACAAGTGGAAAAAATCTCTCCAAACAGCAAAAATTTAAAGACAGAAACCATTAGAGCAAATCTGAGAGCCAGAAGACAGACCCAGAAGTTGCAGTGTATAAATAAATAGGGATTTCAGAGGGAGGAATAGTAATAGACAGAGAAGAGGTGATATTTAAACAAATAGGTGAAGAAAATCATGCAGAGCTAAGGAAATCGTTCAGATAGAAAGCAATCTTTGAATTCCAAGGGAAAGAGCTATAAAAAGGGGAACAAACAGAATAGATTCCAGTAAAATGGGCTAATTCCAAGGATAATGACGAAGCTCTACAGTCTTCCAGATGGGAGGGACAAGTCATTGACACGAGAAAGAACCAGACCGACTTCAGATTTCTATCTGCAACTCTGAAATCAGAAGACAATAGGATAATATCCACCGACAACTGTCTGTGTGGATTAAAAAACAAAACTCAACCACATATTCCTAAAGAAACCCACTTTAAACAAAGTGGTAGAGGTTGAAATTCAGATGATATACAGAGATATCATCAGATAAATATAAATCAAAAGAAGCCAAGTCTAGCAATAGCAATGTTGGAATAAGCGGGACAAATACTGATATTATGTAATGATAAAAGACAAATTTATAGCTAGATATAACAACCATAACCCATGTTCACCAATCAGTATAGAAACTAAATATATAAAGCAAAAACTATTAAGAGTATCTAGTAAAAATACAATTTTAATAGGGATTTTAATATACCTATTTCAAAATCAGTCAAATCTAGCAGACCAAAAAAAGGGGGGGGGGAGAGGAGGAAATAGAATAAAACAACCAACAAATTTGACCTAAAAGATGTATGGAACATTACATCTCATAACTATGTTTCTTTTGTATATTAATGGAACATTTATAAACATTAGTCTCGTCTTTGGTCCAGAATAATATGTAGGTTATCTAATATCTGATTCACAAAAGTAGAGATTTTATCCGCCACATTCCCTGACCTGTAATCCCTAAAAGGGGGGAGGGAATAATAATGAAAAGGGAATAATAGCCCCCCAAAAAAGCCCCTCTAATGACTTGGAAATTGAGAACCAACATCCTAAATAACACTTCAAAATACAAGTACTACTTAAAATACAAATAAATATAAATAAAATATACTAAAATGATATTAAGTATATAAATATACAGTTTTATATAAACATAAATAATATGTAAATAAAACCCAAATTACCCAAACTATCTAGAAAGCAATCAAGAAGAAAGCTTCATATCAAAACATATATGACATAGCTCAAACTATTCCTATTGGGAAGGAATTTATAGTCTTAAGAGCTTCATTATTAAAGAAAACAGGAAAAACAAATTTAGAACTCAGTCTAAGAAAATGGAACAAGAACTGCAAAATAAACCAAAGAAAAACTTGAAAGAGTGAATAAAGATAGAAAATAATAAATAAAAAACAAATAAGGTAGAGGGTGCGTGGGTGGTTCAGTCGGTTAAGTGTGGGACTCTTGATTTCTGCTCAGGTCATGACCTCAGTGTCCTGGGATGAGCCCCGCAGTCCAGCAGGAAGGTGGCTTGAGGATTCTCTTCCTCTTCTACCGCCCCTCCCCCTGCTCACGCGGGCGCGCGCGCACACACGCGCGCTCTCTCTCTCTCAAAATAAATAGATCTTAAAAAAAAAAAAAACAGAAAACAAATAAAGTAGAAAAGATAAGTACACCTCAAAGTGGATTTCTTTTTCCATTTTTTTTTTTTTTTCAAAGTGGAGTCTTATGACTGACTCCCTAAGTAGATCAAGTCCCAGGCTGCAAAAGGAAAAATGCAAAGAGAGCTAAAGAGCTGCAGAGTGACAACAGGCTTATTGAATTGGCCTGGCTGATGAAGGTGCAGTCAGGAAACAGCTTTGTTTTCTCCCACCGCTGCCTCACACAATGTTTCCCCAGAAATATCTCCTTGCTCTTGGTCACATTTCTGGTGGACCCAATGCCTTTTCACATACTTTGGAGTCTAAAACCAGTCCCACATGGAGAACCTGGGTGGCTCAGTGGGTTAAAGCTTCTGCCTTTGGCTCAGGTCATGATCTCAAGGTGCTGGGATTAAGCCCCGCAATGGGCTCTCTGCTCAGCGGGGAACCTGCTTCCTCCTCTCTCTCTGCCTGCCTCCCTGCCTGCTTGTGATCTCTCTCTGTCAAATAAATATATAGTCTTTCAAAAAAAAAAAAAAAAAACCCAGAAATAAAAACAGTCCCACATTCAGATATTTTGTAGTTGGATCCAGCCTAAATGAAAACCTCCATACCTCTCTCTCCATTCAGTGGTTCTCCGTCTTCCCAGTTCAGGTCTGACTCACTGCTTTGTAGAGGACGGAGAGGATGAGGTGTGAGTGCCTGTTTTATCTATGCCCGCTCCACAGGAGCCTCCTCCAGCAATGGGACCAGGAGTGGGTGGAGTGGAATGATGAGCCCACACTATCTATAATATTTGTTTTGTTGGTCATAAGCCCTCCCCCATGACACATTTTCAAATTCTGCTTCTTCCATGTGCAGCACGTGGCCTCGGGAGATTTCCCTTGGAGACCTCTGCACCTGCACTGGTTTTCCCTGGAGCCAGCTGATGCACTTGCTGGCTGACCTCTGCAACACTCCAGGTGTCCCTAATCCCTGCCTTCTGCCCTCTACCTTTTGTTTTCATGGAGTTAGCTTTTTTTTTTTTTTTTAATTCACTCTGGCAAGCAGCCCTCTTCCTGGGATTCAGTTCAAGAGGACCCAAGCCCTGCTACCTAATGGTGCTGTGAAAAGAACCTAAGCATGCTTTTGCTGTCAGATGGTGGAAATACCAATTCAACCTGTCTCCCTGCCCTGTTGTGGGGACTCTTCTAGACCACCTGCCTCCTCCAGACCCTCCAAGGAGAAAGCTCTAGTGTTATATTCACAGACAAGCCTCACCCTTCAGGAGACACAAGTCAAGCTCTCCTGACACTCCTCCTGGACTTTGCCCTCACCTCCACAGACAGAGAAATGCCAGCCTCCTTTCCATCAAACATCCATTCCTACAAATATATTTCTTTCTTTTTTTTTTTTTTTAAGATTTTATTTATTTATTTGACAGAGGGTAAGAGAGAGACAGCACAAGCAGGGGCAGAGAGAGAGGGAGAAGCTGACTCCCCACTGAGCAGGGAGTCCAACGTGGGGCTCGATCCCAGAACCCTGAGCCAAAGGCAGATGCTTAACCAACTGAGCCACCCAGGCACTCCCCACTACAAATGTATTTCTTAAAGCTTGATTCACTTGGTTTGTGGTGGGAAGTGAAGGAAACAAGATTCCTTGGCATTCCCATCTAGGCTAGCATACCTCTGCCCAGCAGATTCTCTTCAACCCCACTTTTGAGTTTCTAGTTTTCTCTCTTATCATCTGGAGTTTGTTGAAGCAAGCGGTACTACACAGCTGGCCACAGGGAATAAAATGGTTAATCTCATGCCATAGCAGAACAGATCGAATGGGGTAAGGAGGACTGCTGTTCGGGAAAACAGTCCAGAAAGGAATATCAGAATCTGGGCAGGGTGAAGAAGGGGTCCCAGTGGAGGGGTGGCCGGGTGTGAATTGTCAGAGACCAAGCAGGGTAAGGAGTGTCTGAATGGAAGGATTCAGAGGACATATCCCAGTGTAGGATGTCAAGGCATGAGCAAGGTGAGGGAGGGCCTCTGCATAGATGGACATCATGGTGCAGGGTATCAGAACATTTGGGTGAGGAAGTGGCCCTCACAGGGGAATGGCCTGGCCCTACAGAACCTAGGCTAGGTAGGGAGGTATCCTGTGTGGGCAGCAGGATGGCCGAGCTCAGGTGGAGGAAGGGCAGCATAGGGTTATAGGAGATGGATTATATACAGGAGGCTTGATCAAAGAAGTAAACAAACAGAGGGAAATGGGGTTCGGGAAAAGGGAGTTATAAATAAGGAAAGAGAGAAAATAGAATCAGCCCTGCAGTAGTGATGGAGATTGGAAGTATCTTGAGATCATGGATTTCAACATATATATAGCTATGGAAATAAAAATGGATGCAAATGTGTGTGTATATTCCTTTTTGGTCCACTGAGAAGGTCTAAGGCAGAGCTACTCCCCAAGTGATGAGCACGGCAGTGCTAGGATCTTAATTTCTGAAAACCATTCTCCACAGAAAGGAGCCAGAGCTCCTTGGATAAATGAGATTCTAGGACCAAGCAGAGTAAGTTCAAAAGGAACCTGGAACATCTCATAGTGCCAAAATCAAGGAGATACTCAAAGAATTTGCGGATATAGCAAAAAGGTACAAAAGCCAGTTTGAAAAGATGCCCACAAATCTGGGGCAAAGTAAGCACCCAAAGAACTAATGATGGAAATGCAAGTAATTCTTTTTATGAAACTGAAAACCATATATAATATTCTCTTATTAAACATAATATATAGTATACATATGTATATATATACATAGAGTACATTGAAAGTTTAATAAGAGAATATTAACTTAATCTCAAAACACTCCCTATGAAAATACTACAGAGAGAATATGTAACTTTACAGTGCAGAAGACTGGAAGACACTATCTTTTTTTTATATAAATTTTTAATTTTTTAATTAACATATAATGTATTATTAGCCCCAGGTTGTACAGGTCTGTGAATCGTCAGGTTTACACACTTCACAGCACTCACCATAGCACATACCTTCTCCAATGTCCATAACCCCACCACCCTCTCCCTATCCGCCCTCCCGCAACCCTGTTTGTTTTGTGAGATTAAGAGTCTCTTGTGGTTTGTTTCCCTCCCGATCTCATCTTGTTCCATTTGTTCTTTTCCTACCCCCCAACCACCCCCCCACGTTGCCTCTCAACTGGAAGACACTATCTTAAACAAGTTATCAAACTGGACAACAGCAGAAGCAAATCGTGTGCCACATGATAGGATGCCTTGAGAAGAACACAGCATCCCTTCTGTACATTTTTTTTCCCAGAGGTGTATAACCTGAATCTAATAATAAGGAATAATATCAAACCCACATTATACAAAATAGCCTATAATCCTCAAAAGAATCCAGGAATGAGAAGTTATTTCCAAGTTGAAGGAGAATAAAGAGGTATGATAGGGGACATCATGTTGGCAACTTACTCTCAGATCATCCAGGAAAATGGAAATTCTTGATATGTTTCCTGTAAATTTTCTGTAAATTTGAGATTGTTTCAAAAATTTTTTAAAGATTTATTTACTTATTTGAGAGCAGAGGGGCAAAGGGGGAGGGAGAGGATTTTCAAGCAGACTCCCTGCTAAGCATGGAGCTGATGCGGATCTCAATTTCACGACCCATGAGATCATGACCTGAGCTGGAACCAAGAGCTGACACTCAACTGATTAAGCCACCCAGGTGACCTACGATTGTTTCCAAAAAAATTTTTTTAAAGATTTTATTTATTTATTTGCCAGGGAGAGAGAGAGCACACGCACCAACAAGGGGAGCAGCAGGCAGAGGGAGAAGCAGGCTCCCTGCTGAGCAAGGAGCCTGATGCAGGACTCGACTCAATCCCAGTACCCTGCCAAAGGCAGACACTTAACTAACTGAGCCACACAGGTGCCCCTTAAAAAAAATTTTTTTTTTTAAATTTAAAGTTATGGAGAAGTGAAAAGACTACCAATTGGGAAAAATACTAGCAATGCCAATGTCAGAGAAATAGCTAATGTTTTTAACATACAAAGAGCTCTTCCTAAACTGATAAGATAAAGACTAACAAACTCAAATAAGAAAAAATCAACATGTGAATGATAAATAAAGGAGGTTTCCTCAGTCGATGTCAGGGATATGCAATTTAAAATATTTATCAAATAACATAAAGCATCTATCAAAATGGTTACAGTTCTAAAAAAATGGAAGCCAGAAAGGGTGATTTGAGGATGTGGAGTGAGTATTTTCATGCCCTGATGGTAGAAATCTAAATTGTTAAATGTTCATGGAATGGATCTGGCTATATCTGTTAAAAACAGGCATTCTATTGCAACTAGTAGATAAATAAATTCTGCAGATTTAATGCAAGTATAGTGACTATAGTAAGAAATACTGTATTATAAACTTCAAAGTTACCAAGAGACTAGATCTTAACAGTTCTTTACACAAAAGAAATGATAATTATGTGACATGATAAAGGTGTTAGCTAATGCTACTCTAGTAATCATATTGCAGTAGATAAATGTGTCAAGCCAACACCTCAAACTGACACAGTGTTATATGGTGAGTCTATCTCAATAAAAACATTGTTTATAGTACATTCCCTGTAACCCAGAAATTCCATCATAGGGCATCCATTCTCTACATAAGACACAGAAACAAGAACGTTTATTGCAGCTCTGTTTCTAATTACGGAAGATAAAAGAGTGAATTAATAGGCAGCTATTAATAGGAAAATGATTGGGACACAACCATTCCAAGGAAAACTATGCAATATAAAGAATGTTAGTTCTATGCTTGTTGACTAAAAGGGAGTCCTACATTATATGTTTTAGAGACAAAAAGCAAGATGCAGAGAAATATATAAGACATAACTCTATTTTTTAAAGAGTTAACTTCCCAATATAGGTATATATATATATACATACATTTTATATATGGTTATTTGAACTTGTAGAAAGATAAGAAGCATACCTACATATATACCATATATATGGTTTGGGAGAAGGGGTGGATACAGATAAGGAGAAGATGAACTTTGATGGTATTGCTGCATTTTTACCAATTTGTCTTGCTCTACAGATAAGTCTTACCATTGGGTTAATTGATTACTGAGATGTTAGCAGTTTGCTAAATTAATTGAGAAAGATGGCTACTGTGAAAATAGTAAGAAGTCATAGTCCGTAGATCTATTGCTCAGCCCAACTGAGAAGGCTGGAATCTGAAAAAATCAACCATTGGAGGTAGGCCAAGTGACTTACATGCTCAGAAGAAAATCTCTGAAAACTGAGAGTCAAGAGAAGTTTAAGCCAAAACCCATAGCTGATGATTACTTACCAAAAGTGGTGAGGAGGTGGTGAGGGGGAGAGGATGACTCCCAACATGAGAGTCAAACACCAGAGCATATCGCAGGCCAAGAATATGTAAAGACTTCGCATTCCTTCTAATGGTTAGAATCACAAGTGGAGATGAAGATGGGTCTGGAGCTTAGCGATAGCTCAGAAAAGTGAAGTTGCTGACAGCCAGGGCATTTGGGTTGGCCCCCTGATCTGCTCTTCCTCCCACCTGCACTTCCAAACCCTCACCACTAAAAGATCTGGGCTGCTCCTAGGGATGCCTGGGTGGCTGATATGGTTAAGTGTCTGACTTTGGCTCAGGTCATGATCTTGGGGTCCTGGGATGGGGCCATATTGGGCTCTCTGCTCAGTGGTGGGGGAGATCTGCTTGTCCCTCTGCCCCTCCCCTCCTCTTGCTTCTCTCTCTTTCTCTCTCTCTACCTCCTCCTGCTCTTAAAATTCAAGAGTTCCAGAAGTATTTGTAGGCTTTATGTTCACTGAGAATTAGGATAGAGAAACCAAGGAGGGACAATCATTTAAAACTTGCTTTTGATTAGAACATGTTTTTTTTTTTTTTAAGATTTTATTTATTTCATAAAGAGAAAGAGAGAGAACAAGCACGTGGAGTGGCAGTCAGAAGGGGAGGGAGAAGCAAGCTCTCCACCAAGCAGGGAGCCTGATGTGGGGCTCAATCCCAGGACCCTGGGATCATGACCTGAGAGCCAAAGGCAGCCACGCAACCAATTGAGCCACCCGGGTGCCCCTAAATAAAATATAAAAAAAATATATTTGGGCAGCTCCTGGTGCCAATAGACAGAGAAGAAAGACAAAAACAAAACAACAACAAAAAAATGATAAACACAAGGATTTAAAAATATAGAATTTTGCTGTTAGAAAAATGCTTTTAAGTACCTCAATGTAAAATAATCCTGTCAATACTAACACTAATTTTTTTTTAAGATTTTATTTATTAATTTGACAGAGAGAAATCACAAGTAGACGGAGAGGCAGCCAGAGAGAGAGAGAGATAGGGAAGCAGGCTCCCTGCTGAACAGAGAGCCCGATGCGGGACTCAATCCCAGGACCCTGAGATCATGACCTGAGCCGAAGGCAGCGGCCTAACGCACTGAGCCACCCAGGCGCCCCTAACACTAATATTAATACTAAGACTAGTTAAACTTTACTGAGTTCTTACTAAGTGCTATGTAAATACACTAAGTATTTCAAATGTATTCTATCTCTCTTTTTAAAAAAGATTTTATTTATTTGTCAGAGAGAGAACACATGTATAAGTAGGGAGAGCAACCAGCAGAGGGGGAAACAGGCTCCCCACTGAACAAGGACCCCCCCCCCCCCCCGTGCGGAACTCGATCCCAGGACCCTAGGATCATGACCTGAGCCAAAGGCAGATGCTTAACCAACTGAGCCACCCAGAGGTCCTTATATTCTCTCTTTTAATCAAGCTTCACCACAACCAAAGAGATAGGTACTGTCATCTCCCTTCTACAGATGATGAAACTAAGGCTGACGACATTAAATAACTTTCTTAAAGTCACCTAAGTAAAAATTTCCAGAGTCAGAACTCAAATCCAAGGCAATCAGACACCACAGTTAATTATTCTGTTTGTACAAATCCAATATTTATAATGATGGCCTGGAGTCATCCTGAAATGTTAATTTCCAGTGCCTTTTATTTCAAAACCCAGGGAAACTTAAACTATATTTCAAATATTTTTAGTCAAATAAAACTGAGTTTTTCAGAGTGACCCATTCTTCAAGGATTCTGGATAGCAGAAGCTTTAACTGTACTTTGCAGCTTCTTACTAGATTTCAGTAATTATAGCTCTACAAATTGATTGAAATTGAGTTACAAATAAAATTTTTATGAAATGCTATAAAATATACTGGTTGTAAATTTTGAGTACTACATAAATTTTATCTATTGCATTTCCTTGCAAACTTCATTTTTTTTTTAAAGCCTTCTAAATGTTTTTGGCAGGATTTTTTTTTTCTAAAAGATACTTCAATATGGACTTTTTCTTGGCAATCCATACGATTTCCTGAAGTTCCTGCTGAGTATAAACTTACTATGTAAACATAAAACTTGATTCCCCAGTAAAAGCATCAACCATTTGGAAATGCCAACAGGCTTTATATGCAATTTGCAGCTTGTGAGTAAGGTCATCCTCTTTTTTTCATATTTTCTCTAATGCTTGTAGTATTGACCACAGAACCCTTAGTAAGAGTATTTGTGAATTCTTCTTTGCTTCAGGGCTTCCTGACCTTTTGACTAAACATTCCTTGATTTTCCTAGGGTAAAGAATCTGATTTTAAAAACTCCAGCCAGTTTACCTGATCACATTTCCTCCAATATGTCAATTTAGCCATAACTGCTTTGAACATCTAACCTTTCCTTAACCCCCGTCACATTCATACAACTATACATAACAATATATACAGTTCCTTTTCATTTATCAAAAGAAAGAATCCTTGGGGAATAAAGATTTGACAGCTCCTGTTACAAGATAATTGTAATACTTAAAAAAGAGAGAGAGAGAGAGAGAGATGAGACAGATGGTGTACACTGGAGACATGTGGAAGTTTGCTTGAAAAATAGCTTCAGAAATTCAATTGAGACTGAAGAAATTATGCAAATTATCATTTTTGCATAAAAGCATCATAGAAAACAAGGAAATTATCTTCATCTTTAGTCTTCACAATTTTGTAGAAGAGAATAATGTCAACTAGACTGATACCATCTTGGTTTCCTATTTTTTAAAAACTCTATCAGAGCTCATTTTAAATTACAGAGAAAAAAGATTGTTTTGAGTAAGACAATTAAAAACATTATCTTCTATATTGCTATACTTAGGTCTAATTCATTAACATCAACCATTAATTCATTTTTTGATGAGTTATTTGATACTTTTATTGTATCATGTTTAATCTACCTGGGGAATGGTTTGTAATAAATTTATTGTATTTCATCAAATTAAGTTCAGTGGCATAAACTGATCATGGAAATTTAACTTTAAAGATTTTATTTATTACTTTAAGAAATTTTTCTTTATCTATATGTTTATAAAAAATAAAAAATTTTAAAAAAAAGAAATTTTTCTTTTTCTTCTTTTTTTTTTAAATTAAGATTTATTTATTTTACAGGCATGGTGGTGGGAGGGAAAGGGAGGGTCCAGAAGACTGGGCCCTGAGCATGGAGCCTGACACTGGTCTCGATGCTGGGCTCAATCTCACAATCTTGAGATCAAGACCCCGAGATCACTACCTGAGGTGAAACTCACTACCTGAGTTGGATTCTTAACTGATTTCCACCCAGGTGCCCCACTTTAACAAAGTTTCCAAATTGCTCCTTTAAACTTTATGTTTGCCTGATTCACACATGACACAAAATTTCAAAGAAAGAAAACAGGTACAAAAAGCTCTAAGAATAGAAATTCTAAGGATCAGTGTGAAGGTTGGGGTGAACATTTTGGAGGTATGGGATTAGGGGAACAGGGACAAAAAACCAGTAAGGAAATTGATGTCAACAAAAGGAGGAAAATCACTTACTGCATTCAGGCAAATTTTTGGAAAAAGGAGTTAAGCATAATATGATCAGTACCTAGTGTGATGATAATCATGCTTTTAAAAATATGAATAAACACATTTTATTTGGGAACAAGGAAGAGAGAAGGGGAGGCAGTAGCTACAAAAGAAAATGTTATGATGGGATCATTTCTACTCATTTTGAAATCACAGAATATAGGCTGGTGTTTGGGTACACATGTGAGTTAGGGTGGATAAATTGAGAAATACCCACATCTTCTGCTCAGTATTATAATGAAGAAAGAAACCTGGGTCATATGTTATGAGTCTCTAGTGAATTCAAGCACATGTTCTTGTGTGTGTGTGTGTGTGTGTGTGTGTGTGTGTGTGTGTGTGTGTGTGTGTATTTAAACTGGCCTATTTAAATGCATTAGGAAAGTCAACCTTTATCTTTAAATTTTATCAGAAAAAAGTCTGAAAATCGATAAACAATCTTTAATATATAAAGATAGATTACCAGGAAAGATTATGGAATTTCATTTCCCGGAGATGGTTAGATAAAGTGATGGATATTTATCTCCTCTTTCTCTATAGTTATGTTAGGTGAAGTTTGCTTAGAAGCAAAAAAGACCACTGGAAGGTTTAAACTTTGAGAGTGATAATGGAATTTGACAAGAGAAAGTATTTTTTAATAGAAAGGAAGAAATCCTATTATATTTTCCTCATGTAGGTTAAGTTTTTCTTTATCCTTGGGTCAGAAAATATCAGGGACACCTAGTTTTCAGGCATGTTTTCTCTGGAGTTTAACAGCACTGAGCTGTTAAAGTTCCGAGGCGTGATAGGGGTGACTCTGGTCATGTTTGGGGTTTTAAGGCAACTTGGAGCCAGCCAAGTGTGTTACTTCGGGCAGACTAATATTTTAGCTGCACTTTAAACTCATATTCTTTAGAAATCTGTCTAGTATGGGGTACCTGGGTGGCTCAGTTGGTTAAGCATCTGCCTTAGGCTCAGATCATGATCCCAGAGTCCTGGGATTGAGCCCCTTGTTGGGCTCCCTTCTTAGCAGGGAGTCAGCTTCTCTCTCTGCCCCTTTCCCTCGCTTCTGCTCTTTCTCTCTCTCTCCCAAAGAAATAAAATCTTTTTTTTTTAAATTTTTTTAATTTATTTATCAGAGAGAGCGGGGGGGGGGGGAGAGTGAGCACAGGCAGACAGAATGGCAGGCAGAGGCAGAGGGAGAAGCAGGCTCCCTGCTGAGCAAGGAGCCCGATGTGGGACTCGATCCCAGGACGCTGGGATCATGACCTGAGCCGAAGGCAGCTGCTTAACCAACTGAGCCACCCAGGCGTCCCAAGAAATAAAATCTTTAAAAAAATAAAAGAAAACTATAAAAAATCTGTCCAGTGTTTTTTTTAGATGAGAGACAGCACTGCATGGTGAAGTGGGCAGTGAAGAGGGAGACAGACTGGAATGAATGGAGATGGAAATACACAATGACTCTTCTGTTGTCCCCAGAAAACCAGGAACGGCTTCAAGCTCCCATATCCTTCTCAATAACACCAGAGCTCTAGAGGGCCCTTTAGAGATGTATTTCCTTGGTCAATGCCCAGGACACATCTCTTTTAATGTGCCTCTGGGTGACTATATGTTTGCATTTCTCAAATTGTTGTCTCAGCATCACCTGCATTAGAATCACCTGTTTCTTGAACCCCTGCAAGACCCACTAAGTGAGAGTCTCGAGCAACAAGACTAGGATGTCCATATTTTTAATGAGCGTTGTAGGTGATTCTGACTTCGCTAAACCTCAAGACCCACTCCCTGAAGAGGAGGTTTAGAACTGGAGTTAGCCTAGAGCACTGAAGCCCTCCCCAGGTATTCCGCTGTCGAACTGTTCCTCAAATATTCAGACCTGTTTCAAGAAGGCTGGAAGAAGATTCAGTTCAGTTACCTCCCACTCATCAGTCTTTCTCCCTAGCATCCATCCGATTGAACTGAAATCTTTGGGGAGTGTCTATAAATACTCCATCTGCTCAGATTTTCTGCCAGACAGTGGAGTTTGCACCACCTTCCCACTACTGTAGACCAAAATAACTTCTTTGGGTTTGCCTGACTCTAACTGATCAGGGCCCCTTTTCCTGACAACTAAGGTGCTTCAGGACCACTTGGCTCTTCACAAGAGGAATCCATTGCCTGAGATGTCCTTTATGCAGTTAGGATGGACATACACTTTTAATGCTGGAGAGAACCTTAGAGATAATCCAGTTATGTGGAAAAAGATGCAGACGTACATAGAAAGGAGACTGGAAGCAAACATTTTATTGAGCCCCACTACGTGCCATAAAAACGCTGAGCTAGATTTTTCAATGAGTTTTGTCATTAATTTTTTATGATAAGCTTTCAACGCAGATAGCATTATATGCATTTGTATAGATGAGGAAGTTGAAACTCAGAAAATTAGGGAAATTTGCAAAGTCATTTAGTTAACAAGTAGTGGATTCAGAATTGAATCTAGATGTTAATATATATATATGTATATACATATATATATATACACTATGTATTAATATATACTATATATTAAAATTTTTTTGTTTTTGAGAGAGAGAGAGAGAGAGTGGGCATGCGCTGCATGAGTTGGGGGAGATAGAATCTTAAGAAGGTTCTACATCCAGAACAGAGCCCTATGTGGGGCTCAATCTCATGATCCCCAGATCATGACCTGAGCTGAAATCAAGGATACTTAATTGACTGAGCTACCCTGGTGCCCCTCTAGTAAAAATAACCATAATTTATTAAGCACTTACCATGTGTTGGGCATAATTCCAAACATTCTGTTTTTATTGACTTATGTAAAATCTCCACAAGACCCCTGGGGCAGGTAGTAGTTTTAGGCCCATTTTACTGGAGGAACTTAGGCACAGAAGACTAAACTTGCCATCAGTCACCCAGTTAGTAGATGGAGAAGACTTTGATTCTAAAGCTCTCTCCAAAATCAAGTACTCTGAAGAGACTGAAAGCAGAGAAAGTATTTACTGTTCAAGTAGAAGATCAACATTCCTGAAATAAGGATTGGGAGAAGGGGCAGATCTAAAAAGCACTTCTAATGATGTCTGGATCATTGATCTGTGGGGGAGGGAGCAGAGGGAAAAGGGGGGGAGCTGGAGATAACTTTTACTTTTCCTACTTGCTTGGAGAATGAAGTAGATGGTGACCGAGGCTTAGAATGCAGACTGGCATTGCGTTTATGTTCTGTGTTACATAGCTGGTATGTGATACATAGCTTTTTCTGCAGCTTAACTGAGAAGAGAATCGTGTCCTCATCTTCTACATAAAAACTTATTGACTGATAGATTATAAGAAAGGCTGTCAATGGAATTTGGAACATTGACTGATTTCCTATCTGTGGGCCAGTGAAGCACTAAGTATGTATGTAGCTTTAAGATTGTAATACATGTAATTCTATACTTGATTAATTCTTTATTTGAGAATCAGTCACTGGTATCCACCATGGGTTGGCTGTCCAGGCTACAATGGTAAAGAAGACAGACCCGGTCCATGTTTTCAGGGAGCTGATATTCAGGTAAGGGAGATAGGCAATAAATTAGGAATCAAAAAATGAGATGCTGGACAGTACTAGGAAGAAGACAAACAGGATGATGTAGGGGCCAAGTGACACATGAACTCATAAGATAGGGAAGGTGCCTAATTTTTATTCCCACTATGATAGAAAGAAATTGATGAGGTTTGAGAAAGGGTATAATGTGATCTCTTATGCATTTTTTGTATTTTGCTCTGGGTGTCACTATATTCAGGGTAAAGACTGTGGGGACAGGGGTGGAAGAAAAGCGGGTTAGGAGGGCCAGAGGAAAAGAGTGATGGTGGCTTGAATAAAAGTGTAATGGAGGTATTTTGGGGATAGCTGGCAGACTTCTTGATGGAGAGGGATGGAGAGGAAAGGGAGAAATCGAAGACAACCCCTAGGTTTCTAGTTTAAACAACTGGGTAAATAGTGCTTGCATTTTCCAATGTCACAGCAGCTGGGCGCCAGATAAGTTTAGAAGGAAAATGATGATCAGATACATGTATGTATATGCATGTATAAGCATGACCCCAAAGCTTACAAAAGAGGGCTCTGGTCTGGGAATTTAAAAGCCTGATTTGTGTCATAACATTATTACTAAAAGCAATAAATGCTTTACACCTCATTTTTTCCCATCTGCAAATGGGGACGATTATATCTATCTTTACTGCTTCAGAGGGATGCCTAGAAGATAAATGAGATAACTCTTATGAAAGTACTTTGAAGTCTTGGGAGGACCAGAATTGTATTAAGCCAAGCTATCATTTCTGTGTACAGGGTGTGTTTATATTTTTCTCCTATCTACTCAAAGTCATAGGGGCCATAAGTATATCATACTTACATTCTTTATGTTCCATTCCCAGAAGTGATAAGATGAACATGCTTCTCTTTCCCCAACTGTTCCTTCCCCTATAGTATTCTCTTGATTGGATTTTGCAAGTATTAGTGTTTTCTCAAACTTTTCAAAGACCGTGGGAAGGATTTTACCCAGTATAACTCTGCCAGGGTAATTTTTGGCAGATAACGATAATGAGATCTTTCTTTAATAGAGAGGTGCAGATTACAAAGAACCAACACATTATTTCATTGACTCTTCCAAGAACACTCTAAGAAAGGTATTATTTTTTCACCATTTGACAGAAGAAAGATGGCTCAATTTAATTTTAATTTGCCTAAAATTTGCTTTTACAGCTAGAGTAATTAAGGCTAATAGAAGAGTTGTGTTCTCCAAAACATAGTGAACTAGCACCAGGGACGTTCAAAGAACGGCAGCCATGTGCCAGTTACTATTCATGGGATGTGTTGGGGGGCTTCCTTGTTCACTTTAGTCTTGGACACACTGTCTTCAGTTCTTTGGTAATGGGTGTGACTTACTGATTTTCTGGCCTAGTTTCATGAGCTGCACCATTCCACCCATGACCTTATATACTGTTCTCCGTAAAAACAAACAAAAAACCAAAATAGGAACAAAAAAATTGTCCCTTGCTCTCCAGAGTAATTACATGATTAACAGTGTCCTCTTTCCCCTGGGAGCAGATATAGTACTCTTAGTTTTCCCTGAGGCGTTTTGTAAGAAAGGGTACTTGGAATCCAGAGATCTGAGGTTGAGTCTTGGTTCAGCACAACTGACTGCGTGACCTGGGGACGAAATGAGCCTCTTTGAACTTCGGTTTTAAGAACTATACATTGCATATACTCATATTTATCTGTTTACTTACTATAATCTTCCAGTCAGCCCCACTTTGATCTGCACAGGTCCAGCTGCAGAATACAGGCTAAGTAGTCACTTTCAGAGTGCCTTCTTTTTAGATTATTTGATGAAAAATTCTCCATGCTGTTCATTCTTTCCCTTGCTTTCTCAGCCCGAATGCACATGTCTTTGCTCGCTTCCAATGGAGGGGGAAGCGGCTGTTATTTCTGGTATTCACACAATATGATTCTCAGCATATTAATCTATTCAGAACAAAGCTAAGGAGGCATAAGGTCTGAGACTACAGTAAGGACTGAATTAATGGATGCAGAATGTTTAGCACATACAATGAATGATAATTATTAACTGTTAACTTTTTTTTCTCTTTCTTAGGTGATCTCATTGTTCTCGAATAGTTCAGCAGCGGCCTGGGTGGAGACTAGAAAATAATCTGGCTCCCCTTCAGAATGTCACCCTGCTCGCTGGCTAGGCAGGGATTTCTTGCATAATATCTTCAAGTCCTCTTATTTTCAGTTTCTGCACACCTTTGAGGAAGGGTATTTGGGATACCTTTTTTGTAAGTTGACGGGGAATGCAAATAAAACCAAGGCAACGTTGAGATAATGACAAAATTTTAATTTGTTTCCCCCTCTGAATCGAGTTCTGAAAAACAAATCTCAAAACCTGTGGACATGTTTTTCAAAACTACATTTCAGAGTTTACAGGTGTGCGCCTGCGGCAACCGAAACAAAGATTACAGTGACGGTTATGGCTGCCTCCCAGGCTCAGATAAAAGAGGCGCCTCTCAGCTCGCTCCCCGGTGCCAGCTCACCTGGGGTCAGACTTTTGAGTTTTCCCCATTTAGGGCGGGTACAACAGTAAATCCCCGCAACTGTTTTCCCCGTCTCGGTCCCCTCCCATTTTGAGTTTCTGGGTCAGCCATCCTCCCAGCGGGCTCGGGTTTGTGCGCCGGGGAGGCAGCGTGATGCCTGGACGCAGGAGGCCCGGGGAGCAGTGCCGGCCAGCGGCGGCCAGAGCACGGGCGGGTGGACAGCTGCCCTGGGACTGTTTCCCCGCTGATCCACCGGGCCTCTCTCGGACCTCGGGGTAACGACACTTAACTCTCGCTCTACCAAGTGTCTCCGCAGGCCTGGGCGTACAGATGCAAGGGAAAGTGGGATCCGTTCCCGCCAGGGCTGCTCCCGCCCTTTCCCCGGCCCCCGCCCCTCCCGCGCCGCAGCCGGTCCCGCCCCGAGTCGTCCGTCCCGGGCCGCCGGGCACCACTGGGCCTGAGTAGGACGCGGCCGGCCCCCGCCCCATGGCGCCGTCCTTCTTCACTCCGCCGCCTCTCCCAATCCTCTCCCCCTCCGGTTGCTTCATTTTTCAGGCGCGTTTCCCTCAGGGAGAGGCGTGTGGCCCCAAACCGTCTACCTCCGTCGCTCCTGGGGACCCCGCTTCCTGGACTCTCAGCTCTCCAGCGCCCCCTCAGGCCCCCGCCCCCACTCGCTCTCGGCGGGGGAGGGGGCGGGAACCGCGCGCAGGTACCTCAGCGCCGGGAGGAAGGCGCGCCGGGCCCGCAGTTCCCGGAGGTGCCGCGCCCGCTCCGGGGGGAGGCGCTGTGGTGCGGGGCCGCCCCCTCGCGCCCCGGGCGCCGGCAGTGGCTCGGCGTCCTCCTCCTCCTCCTCCTCCTCCTTCTCCTCCTCCTCTTCTTCCTCCGCCCTCCTCGGCTGGGAAAGTGGGAGGCGGCGGCGGCGGAGTGTGTGTGTGCGCGCGCGAGGGGGGCAGCAGAGAGGAGTCTCCGGGTGCCGCCGCGGCGTCAGAGACGCTGCGAGAGGCGGGCGCGGCGGGGCCGCATCTGCATCGGGCTCCGCCGCCGCTGCGGGGCCGCGAACAAAGAGGAGGAGCCGAGGCGCGAGGTAGGGCGAGGGGCGGTGCGGGGAGCAGACGCGGGCAGACGCCCGCGGCCATGGAGGAGGTGGTCGGGGCGCCCGCTCCCCTCCGCGCTAGTCGGTCCCTCAAGTCCCTCCGCCCTCGGGTCCCCGTGGGCCCGGAGCCGGGACGGTGCGGGCTGCCGACTCCCGGCAGGAAGCTGCCCGGGCTCGGTGCCGCGGTCTCCCCGGGCGCAGCCCGGCACTCCCTTCTCTCCGGTGGTTCGCTCTCTCTGGGGACTCCCGCCTCATCTCTGCGGCGTCATAGATGTTTCCCGAAAGGTGGCACTCTGTGGGGCTGACTTTCGCAACTTAAGGCTGCGGATTTATTTTTAAGTCCTTGAAAACTTCCAGCAGTCGTTTGGGGGGGGGGGGGGATTTATGTGCCCGGCCTGACCCCAAGGGTGGTGGAGAGGAGTGCTGTTGAATGAGATCCCGGTTCCGGCAGTGGCCAGGCTGCAGCGCCAGCCCGGGACCTTCCCTGTCCCTGGTCGCCAACACCTGGCTCCGGGGTGTGTCTGCGGCGAGTTGTCGCCGCGCCTCCCTGCGGGTCTGGCAGTACCTGTGCTTGGCAGCGTGGGAGAGGGGCGCAGCCCTGGGGCTCGCCGCTTCCCGGCTCTGTCCAGAACAGCTATTAATGCTTCCATCCCAGTCTTCTTACCCTTTTTCTCTTAGGTATTCCCCTTTACATTTATTTTGGTGGTAGGGGAGAGCGGCGCAGTCACGGCTTTAAATGCTTTTTCCTGAATGGTCCCATATTCATATTATGCTCACAGTTTTCATTCCAGCATTCCATTGTGAAATTCTTTTGGTGATAATTTTGCCAGATTTTCTGAATGGGATTAGGACAGGCCGTTCAGAAATCCGTTTCAGAGTTTTGTCAACCACTACCCTGAAGGGTGCTTTTATATTTCAGCTGCTTTCAAACAAATCTTTAGTTGTGTCCTTTAGAATTGTCAACCTTCCGCTCATTTTGGTTGGGCAAGATGAAACAGTTCTATTTTTAAGGGCAGCGAAGAAACATATGTATTTAATATTGGGATCATTTACCGCAAGTGATCACATGAGGCATGGTTTCTTAAACACTAAAGTAGCTTAAAGATTGGGAAGTTTGTTGTGTTTAAAAGTAATTTCAGGTAGAGGAAACTTTCGGTTGCTTCTGTTCAGCTTCTCATATGAGTTGAGGACTTGATTAAGGCAACCAATATCACTTTGAGGGCTGAAGAAATAATGTTCTTTATTGCATTTCATAAATCCCATTTTTTTTGCAGGAGTTCTGTATAGTACTTGATAGATATTTCTGCACAGTGAACTCCTAGATATCTTTAGGGAATAATTTTGAATTGTTTGAAAAGCCCATTTTGATTTTAATTGTTGACTTTGGAGTTCAGGAACCACATTCCAAAGCAAAGCTGCACTATTTAGAGGAAGCACTCTTGTGTACTTTTTGGTTCTTGGCTCCTCTGTGAACCTTTTCCCCCAAATAACAGTACTAATTTTCTGTCTTCTCTCCTCCCCATTCCCCATTACTCCAGAGCAAAATCTGAAATGGATGTTACATGAATCACTTTAAGGGATGCACACAACTATGAACATTTCTGAAGCCTTTTTCTCAGTAAACTAGATAAAGATGGATGAATCTTCCTTGTTGGATCTTCTGGAGTGTCCGGTGTGTCTAGAGCGGCTTGACGCTTCCGCAAAGGTCTTGCCTTGCCAGCATACGTTTTGCAAACGATGTTTGCTGGGGATTGTAGGTTCCCGAAATGAACTCCGATGTCCCGAGTGCAGGACTCTTGTTGGCTCGGGTGTTGAGGAGCTTCCAAGTAACATCCTGCTGGTCAGACTTCTGGATGGCATCAAGCAGAGGCCTTGGAAACCTGGCCCTGGTGGGGGCAGTGGGACGAACTGCACAAATGCATTAAGGGCTCAGAGTAGCACTGTGGCTAATTGTAGCTCAAAAGATTTGCAGAGCTCCCAGGGTGGACAGCAGCCGCGGGTGCAAGCCTGGAGCCCCCCGGTGAGGGTGAGTAGCCTGCAGAAGCAGTTTGGTGAATGAAGGTGGTGACAACTCCATTTTTTTCTCTATGCTTTTGCTTGATACTTTCTAAATCAGTTCATTGCTGAAGAAGCTACACTTACTGGAACAGACAGGAAATTATGCCTCAGGATTTTTTTTTTTCTTTTGGAATGTGAGTGGATATAAATAACAAATTTGTGTTTTTAAAAATTCTCTCCAGATAGTCTCTATTACCATTTAAGATAAATTTTGGGGAAGAGGTAGCAATTATTCACTGAAATCTAAAACAAAGCAGCTTTTTGGTGCCCATTTTAAAATGGCAATTTGGCATGATTTTCCCCTTTTTCATGGAGTTGGGAGAACCATAGTTATGTATATATGTACATATATGATACAAGTTACACATATGTATGTGGGTGAATCATAAGCTGGAAATTAAACCTTAATTTTTATGTTGCATTGAGCTATTCTAGCCATTCTCTTGGTTTTATGAATGCACAGCACAGAATTTACTGGTTGGAGGAATTCTTAACAAATCATGGCCACAGGTAGCTGAGTTTCGTTGCTGTAGCAACGAAATGTCTTTTAGCACTACGTGTAACAGAAAACCTAGCTTTATGTTGGGTTATGTAGGGAGTGAAATGAAATGTTTCCATCAAAATGATTTTTCTGGGGTTTTGGGTTTGGGCTGAAATAATTTTAAATGGACCTAAATATTTGGGCAGTTACCATATTTTAAATTCCTAGAAGGTAAGTTATTTTGAATAGATCTATATTATGTTGTGGGTGATGGTATTCTAGTAAAACACATTCTCATTTTTGTAAAGATAAGAAGTAGTCATGAGCATCAGATAATTAAAACAATTTCATTTTTGTTGGAAGAAACAATTTTGATAATTGGCCAAACTGACAAAATATAGTTTTGAAGAACAGTTAATTTGCATAAGAATTTTTTTTTCAAATATTCATGGGAGAACACTCATAACTGACTTTTTTCATTTAGTGTTGCAATAGCCATTGGGATAGGCATTATATAGTATAAATTCACAGATGTGACTATCAGAAGCTATACCATTCCCTCACTTCCTTCTGAAGTTCATCCTTTAAAATGATAGAAAGTATTTTTATCACTAGATGTAAAATAGGAAAGAGTTTTATTACTAGGAAACAATTGCTTAGTAGGATATCAGCCTTCTTTTGATTTGTATTCTTTTTTTTTTTATAAAGATAGTGAGAACTTTGGGCTAGGGTAGTTTTCTTTGCATATTTGAAGCCCATGTATTGTGAAGTTGGTCTGCTTATAGCACTTCCCTAGGATTTCCTTTATTTTATGGAGTTTACTGGTGCATTGACTATTTATAGAATCATTAATATTTTAACCTTACAACCAGTGATCAATTTGGTCATTTCTGAGACATGTGACCCAGGTCTGCTTAGCTTAATGAGGGAGTAGATTTGCTTCTTTGGAGATTTTATTTCCCTGTTAATTAGACTAGAGACTTGTAGCCTCTGGCTATGAATGGAAGTGTCTTAGTTGTTGACACATTGCTTTACCTGTTGTGAGCAATGCATTGAATGTTTGATTACTGATAAAAAGGAATTTAAGAAAAGGGTTTCAAGCATTCAACTTAATGTCTTTTGAATTTTAAGTTTTCTTTAAAAACATAAAAATTGACTGTATAATGCTGTAATGTTCATTTATTTCAATTGCTAAGCTCTCAAAATTGAGCTTCACTTTCCTTGGGTAAATTATTTTGAGGTTTTGATGATGTTACTGTTATTTTTCTGGCTTATATGAGTTCCTGTTTGCTGCATGTTTTTTCTTTAGCATGAGGAAAATTACTCACTGAGAAGCCCTGGTGAACTTGGATAAAATAGTTGAGGTTAAAAAAAACAGAAGATGGTGTCTGTTACTTTAAGGGGTGGGGAGGCACAGAGCAGAGGACAAAACAAGAAACAAAATTACTCAGTAATCTGAGTTCATGCAAATGCTGCAATACTTATAAAAAGACCAGTTTTGTTTTCTGTTGTAAAATAATTTCTCATTAGTAGTTACTGGTACCTTTTGCTTTCAAACATTCAAAGGAACCAGGGTTGCACAAATAGTCTAAGTACCTGAAGGATAAGTACATCCCAGAAAATTCTTCTTTTAAAAAAGAAATCTGTAACATACAGACATGTGGAGGTTGTAATGCACTCCTTTGGCCACTTTCCTGAGGTGAGTGACCATAATAAATCCCAAACATGCATTCTCCTCTTTTAGATGTTCTGACACAACCAAGTGGTGCAGGAGCCTGTTTCCACATGTTGTGTAAAGCTGAAAGTGATAACATATGGAATGTTGCTTCAGTGTATTAGTTATGTTCTGTGTTCTGTTAGATTGTGACCATGTGGCTTCCTCATGCACTTAGCCGAGGTAGATTGAGTGTTATCAGCAGATATGAACATTTCCAATGTGTGACACAGATCTTGTTCCCAGAATTTGAGTGTTTCCTGCTCAATATGAAGGAGAGAATGAAAAAGTGTTGAATTGGAGTCACTATGGGGCTCTGTCAGTTCTTTACCCCATGTAAAGAATTCTTTTGGTTTTAGGCCAAAGTTGAGCAGTGGAATGAGCCACAGGGAGAGGGGGACTGCAGATAACCTATTTAAAGGACTAAAAATATCTGCAGAAGATAGGTAATATATAAAAAAATTAATACACATGCAAAATTCCATATAGAAAACATGTTTAAGTAATTTTGACAGAATTGTGACATAGGAGAACCGTTAAATTTCTGCTTTCTGTGAATGGTTCCATTGGTTCAAGATCTCTTCATATCTGTGTGTCATCTAGGAATCATTAATGATTTCACACTGCCTCTATCTCAAAGTGAGTTTATTCAGCAAAAATAAATCTATATAATCACTGATTTACACTGATTCAACTTCATTTATTCTTTCCTTTAGCTAACAAATATTTACTGAGCACTTATGGGTGCCAGACACTGCTCTAGCGGCCCAGTAGGTAATGATGGATCAACCAGATACGGATTCCACTTATGTACTTATGAGTATATGCCAGTCTTGTGGGAGAGACACATGTTAATAGCATAATAACAATGCAAGTATGTAATTAAATTTGGTAGAGTTACAACAGAAAGCTAGGAGAGAGGATAGGAGAAGGCCTGTGTTTAGGGTAGATGTGTGTTTGTGTGTGTGGGGTATCTTCAAAAGCTTTCTTGAGAAAGAGGCATTTGAGCTGAGATCTTAACGATAAGATGCTATTAATTAGTTGAGAGAGGGGGGGGCAGGCGAGGAGAAGGAGAAGAGTATTCCAGTGGCCTTGATCTGTAGTGGGACAGGTATGAATCGTGTGAAGAACCAGTGTAAGGTGAACGTGGATTGAGCGTGGGATGGGATAGTGACCTGAGAGGAAGCCTCAAGTGAGTCATGTACAAGGTTATCAAGAGCCACCACAGCCACATGGGGTTAAGGGCCAGAGAAGTGGTAGAGCTAGTAAGGGCTCTGCATTTGGGATTAGAAAGATGAATCATTAGGAATCAGCAGTCATCAGGACTCAGAATGGAAATGGGAGTTTTGTGTCAAAGGACTGAGAGAGAAAGGAAATTCTAGATTTGGGGGAAGAGGTGAAATTTCCTTCTCCAAATGTCGAGTGTGCTTTCATCTCTCCAAGCTGCACTTGCAGCTCCTTTCTCTCCCTTTCCCTGTTGCTGACTGTTATGGGCTGAATTGTGCCCCTGACCTCCCTCCCTCCCCCCATCATAAGATGTGGTCGTTTCCCTTAGTACCTCAGAATGCAACTGTGTTTCGGGAATAGCAACTTTAAAGAGCTGATTAAGGTCAAATGAGGTCATATGGTAGGCCCTAATCCATGGTATGGGTTGTATTTGTTTTGTTTTGTGTTTTCGAGTGAGCAAGAATGGGGTTTACAGACGGAGAGAGAATCCTAAGCAAGCTTCATGCCCAGCCTGGAGTCCAACATGAGATTTGATCTCACAACCCTGAGATCATGACCTGAACCAAAACCAACAGTTGGACGGTGTACCCACTAAACCACTCAGGTGCCCCATGACTGGTATTCTTATAAGAGGGTATTAGGACACAGAGAGACATAGAAGGAAGAGCATGTGAAGACACACAGAGATGGATATCTGCAAACTAAGGAGAGAGATTTCCAGAAGAATACAACTCTGTTGACATCTTGATCTTAGACTTCTAGCCTCCAGAACTGATGAGATATGTATCTGTTGTTAAAGCCAGTCGATCTGTATTACTTTGTTATGGCAGTCCTAGCAAACTAAACACTAACTGTGGATGTACTCCTGAATGTCATCCTCTTGAATGGCCTTGGTCCACTGCCAGTCCCTTCTGTCCTGGTTCCTCCTAAGACCTGCAATATTCCAAAAGTTCTGTGCTCTTTACTCCCAACGTACAGTAACTTCGAGCAGTTCTTTGGTCCCTCTACCCACCTCAACTGCCCAAGTGGCCTGGTATAGTTTCACAAAATAGACAAGGTTTATGATCAGAAACAGAAAATTTTAGGTTTAAAGAAGGAAGGGTCAGGAGGAGAAAACTGTTACTACTTATTTATCTCTCAGGTTCTTCTATAAGTGGAGTTTAAAGAGGGTGCTTTACTAGACATTGTGGGTCTGAGGCATTGCCCAAAGGAGAGGTGGCAAGAAGAGAATTGAAGGAAGGGTAGGAGAGAAAGTCAGGCCTGTGCTTTGGCTCCGGGTAGGGTATGGGAAACTACTGCTATGAATTGCCCCATTGGCCATCTTTAACCTCCAGTCAGTGAACAGGTACCTGTGGAGAAATTTTTTCTGGTTCGGTTCTGTGCTGTGATCTATCCTAGAACGGAGGTGGCTTTAATGCATGTTTCTGTTGAAAAAGAGTTTATGGGGAGGTAGAACAAAAGAAACAACAAAGAAGGCAGCATATAGTGAAGCATCAAGCTATGGGATAAGAAATGGAATAAGTCTCTATAGTGAAGTTCATGTATTGTGGCCCCTGAACCAAGTGTCTGGTCAAAGGAGTAGAGAGAGCGTGGATTAGGAGGGATGGGACGTGCTTCCCTTCAGTGGAAGACAGTTCAGCACTGACGCAGGAATTGATGCCTTCATTTGGTGGTTTGGATGAGGGAGGCATCTGGCTGTTTCTGAATGGCTGAGTTAAAATAGAAATGACCTTTTCATGTCTGAGCACATGTATCTGTCTCATTAAAAACATTACACCTATTTATTGAGGTATAATACACATGGGGAGATATGCACCTAGTTTAAGTGAACAACTCATTGAATTATCATGCTTCATTTTATTTATTTATTTATTTATTTATTTATTTAAAGATTTTATTTATTTATTTATTTGACAGAGAGAAATCACAAGTAGATGGAGAGGCAGGCAGAGAGAGAGAGAGGGAAGCAGGCTCCCTGCTGAGCAGAGAGCCCGATGCAGGACTCGATCCCAGGACCCTGAGATCATGACCTGAGCCGAAGGCAGCGGCTTAACCCACTGAGCCACCCAGGCGCCCTCATGCTTCATTTTAAATGACTAGGATTTTTCTCCCTGTTTTAGAAATTAAGGTAATATATGCTCATAGTAAGAAACTGAATGATGGAAAAGGATGTAAAGGAGAAAACCAAGACTTCTAATCTCTCCATTCTTAATCTCCAGGAGTGACTACTATGAAGAGGTTTGTGTGTGTGTGTGTGTGTGTGTGTGTGTGTGTTTTTCCAGAAAAGAAATTAATAGAAATAGGGTGACATTATATGTGTTCTTCTGCAGTTTGAGGTTTTCTGTTTAATGATTTATCTTCGTAGCTTTCATTGTGCTCTCACCGATGTATAAGAGGGCATTCTGTTGTATCATTCTCATTTTAGGGTTGTGGAAAGGATGACCAAAAGAGGTTAATAACCTGTTCTAGGTCTCCTAGCTAGAAAGTAATGGAGATAGGGTTTCACCGCAGCTTGTCCGATTCCAGTAGCTTCCTTCCCTTACCCACACTCTGCTTAAGTGACAGACATTCTTCCTGGGTTCTCTTGCTACTTCAGATAGGGACAGGTTTTAAGTGGAGGTTCTGGTGTCTTTACTGCCCTTACTGTGTTCACTGTTGTTGTTTTAAAGGGACAAATGAAGCTATAGTGACAATAGACCAGGAAACCAGACCTTCTTTAGCTTGGTGCATGGCAGGAGTGTGGTTTGGAGGTCAGAGGTTCTGGCCTTGGGTTCCATTGCTGTCATCAACTGGCTGTTTGGCTTTTCCAGACTTTGTCAGCCCGGAACTGTAGAACCTTAAGTCCCCCAGCTCCATGCGGGGAGTAGGGGATACAAGGATTGCCGAGTTTGGTTCATCTTGCACTTTAAGAATCCTTTGTGGTATCTGGCACATATTACACACTCAAAAAGAGATTGTTGAATGAATGTTTTATTAGTTTCCTGGAGCTGCTATAGCAGAGTACCACAAACTGGGTGGCTTAGAACAACAGAAGTTTATTTTCTTACAGTTCTGGAGTCTGAAATCAGGGTATTGGCAGAGCCATGCTCTTTCTGAAACTCTCTGGGGAGAATCCTTCCTTGCCTCTTCCTAGCTTCTGGTAGTTCTGGCAGTCCTTGAGGTTCCCTGGCTTGCAGACACATCACTCCAGTCTCTTCCTCCATCTTCACATTCCTTCCCAGTGTGTGTCTGTCCAAATTTTCCTTATCTTATGAGATACCAGTCTTTGGAATAGGGCCTACGCTGAAGTAATATGACCTCATCTTAACTTGATTACATCACTTTGACTCTATTTCCAAATAAAGTTGCATTCACAGGTATTGAGGGTTAGAACTTGAACATATTTTTTTAGGGACACAATTCAACCCATAACAGATTTAATGAGTGCAGGAGTGAATGATTGAGTGATGTGATTTCTAATCACCTTCTAAGGATCCTTAGCTGTATATTCTCTGAACAGTTTATCTGTCCTTAACCCCTTTCTTTGTTCTATTTCCTAGGAATTTGAGAGGCAGGGCAAGGGGTTGTGGGGGAAGGGAGGGAGAAATGAAACAAGATGGGACCTGGGAGGGAGACAAACCATAAGAGAGTCTTAATCTCAGGAAACAAACTGAGGGTTGCTGGAGGGGCAGGGGTGGGAGGGATGGGGTGGCTCAGTGGTAGACATTGGGGAGGATGTGTGCTATGGTGAGTGCTGTGAATTGTGTAAGACTGATGAATCATAGACCTGTACCCCTGAAACAAATAATACTTTAAATGTTAATAAAAAAAATTGGTTAACATTTTCTGTACTGGTTAATAGTTACCTTATGGATAAATGCAAGAATTGATGTGTAAACATTCTGAAAATTATAAAGTCCCTGTAAATGGACATATTATTATGAGTATCATTACTATAAAAATGATCAGTCTTCCTCACAAGCAATTTAATATCATTTCTAATTGGGTGACAAGAACCAAATACTAGAGAAGAAATCCAAAAGATCACTAAAGGAAAGTAGAGCTATGCAAAATGAGGACATGAGCTCAGTTGTTTTGGTCCCTTTCCTGTGAGAAACAACCTGATGAATGTTCATTCTCTCTGGCTATCCTTGCGGGGTTCTTTCCCCATTCCCCCTACTTTGATTACCATTCCCTCGGCCCTTATTTTTCCTGTGGCTTACTGAAAGAGAGGAAATGAAGGGGAGATCATTCTGCTATTGCTGGCTGGACAGAGGAAGAGAGGAAAATGAGATAAAGTCTACTTTTGCTTTCATCATCAGCCCTTGCTGCTGTTCTTCCTGCTCTCTGAAAAGCCTCACTTCTGCCATGGCTTCTTCAGCCCCTCACCCTGAGCTCCGGCCTCTGCTGGTATGGAACGTCTGTAGTCTGTCACTTTTCTGCCTTCTAGCCACCTTGCATTGTTCTGTCTGCAGCCATGGTCTGCGTTTTCCAAGTGGCTAAGATGGGGGAAATGGAAGAAGTGTTGGAACAGAAAGGGGGAGAAGGAGAGCAGGACTCCCATGCCATTCCATTTCCTTCCTTCAGTTGTTTTTCCAGATTGCATTCACAGATGGCTCATTTTGCCCCATAGTCTCTGGCTTGGGGAAAAGAAAGATTAAAAATAGATACAAAAAAGATAGGGCAGTCTGTTAATACCTACTTCCACTTCACCATTCCAAGAGTCCCTGGCTCCTCTTTGTGCACCTCCATTCCTTAACTCTCCTCCTCTGCTGAGAAGAATGCCTGCTTTCCCCCACCACAGTCAAGTACTTGCTCTTTTTATTAATCCATACCCTCTCCCGTTGGCGTTAATATGGCTTAAGTAAACCTGAGACAATACATGAAGAGCCTTTTTCATTTTAAGGCCAAAAGACAGATGACTTTGTAATTCATTTTCTAGCAAGATTCTTGATGAGGATCCACGATGGTAGAGCAACATAGTATATGTAGTACAGTATAGTAAGAATACTTGTGATAGAAATTATGTATGGCAACAAAGTATAGTGAGGAACTCGGGTATGAAATCAGATGTCAAGTCAGGCAACCCTCTTTTACATAGCAACATAGCATAGTGAGGTGTACTTGTAACTGAAATATTACACTTGGAAACAGCTTTGCAGTAAGGCTCCCTTACTGTGGAACTTAGACTCTTCACCCTCCCAAAGCTTTTATCAGAAAGAATGTGTCTGTCGCTCTACTTTTTTTTTTTTTTTTAATTTCAAAGACCTTGAAAGTAATAACCTTAACAAGAAAAATTCTGAGCCCCAATCACCCTTCCTGTGGTCCTGCAGTCCTTTGCAGTATGTGTTCCTGCCAGTGCTTAGTCAGGATGGTAGCAGTTGCTTCATGAATGGTGACATATGGGTATCTGTAAACACAGCCATGTTACAGATAAATGTGTAAGTGGGCTCTTCCGGGGTAGCAGGGAAGGGAGTGGAGGTGCCATTTCAAATGGTTGACAGTAGCAGTTAAGTAGTAGACTATTTGAGTTGTGAAATGTGGATAAAAGGGAGCAGTGTGAGGATGTGCCAATGAGTTTTTAAGTTATATTAAATATAATGCAGAAAGGCAAGCACTGTCAAGTTTTAACATTTTTCTATTAGCCTAAGGAAATAAAAAATTCCTTATTTTTTGCAAGAAAAAAATCCTTTTGAAACAGTGTATGTTTATTGTTTATAATGTTGCAGTGAATAAACAGGAGTGGATTTTCAATTACTTTAAGATGTAATGAGTGGTCCTAAGCCATGAGGAATTACACAGAAATAAAATTGAAGGTTATTATAGGGTGCTCCATATCTAGTTTTAATATATGTGAGGGATGTCCCCCCCCCCCCAATAAAACAATAGCAAGTAGAGTAAGAATGTCTTGTGGGCTATCTGGCATCTGTATAAAATTCTTGGAAGTGTGTTTGAGCACTAATGTTTAAAAATTGAACATTGATTTTTTTATAAGGAGAGTTCCTCTAGAGCTAAAGACATATGTACACTCCTAATTACATAACTGCTCAGTTTTTAAAGAATTTTAAAAGTTCTTTAACATATAGATTAAATATTACGTGTAAAAAATTAAATTTCAAACAAATTTTTATTTACTTAGCTTATTCAAAGTGACATATAGTTAGCAAAACTCAGTTTTTCCTGTTAAGAGTGTGTTTTGATGAATTGCTTCTAGTATTTCATATGTTTTTACTTTTTTCCTCCACAGTTGAACACAGCTGAAGAGCTTAAGTCTATAGGCTAAATATTTTTGCTGTTTTTGGTGGGCCTAATTACTTTCATTCAGCATTACGTATTTCACATGATACTATGTGCTGGAATGAACACTTTCATTTTTCTCTCTTCTGTTCATTTTTATAAAACAAGTCCAGAACATTAGATGATATTAAAAACCTGAATTCTGTTATACAAAGACAGTGACGCAGCTGTAACTAGTGTGTTAATTGAAAGGCATCATCATGTGACCCCTCGAAATGTGTATACACACACACACACACACATAATATATATTCCAAGAAAGTCCTACTCCAGTGTCAAAAAAGTATTGGGTGTCAGTGTAGCAATATGAAAATGTATGCTGTGTAAAGGTTACGTGGTGGCAAGAATGATGGAGACCTGGTTTCTACACCTGGCTGTATAACTTTAAAAGTGGGTGATTTCTCTTCTATAAGCCGTGGTTTTGTTTTGTAAAATAACAGCTTGTCTGATATTCAGGTTCTTTTGCTTCTCTGACTTTTTTGAAATAATTATGCTAACAAGGCCACTTTGACATTGAACATGAAGAACAAACTGAGGTTGATGTCTTGATATGGTCTTGGTCTGATGAAGTAAAAGGTGCCTCTCAGAGTCACCCATGGACACCAGACTCTAATATCCCAGAAGAAGCCCATGCTTCTGACTGCCACAGGAACCTTCAGAGGAATGTCCGATAATTTGGAAGTTGAGATTTGAGGCAGAACAGAGAGGCACGGACAGTGTGGGGAGCCTGATCTGCTCCAGGGAGGGCTCGTTTGCCTGATGGGCCGCTTCTCCCTGGAATGATCTACCTCTGTTAGGCCTGAATTTTCCTTCATGTAGTTATCACACCACGTAAAATTCTGACAGTTGGAGGTTGTCCATGTATTAAAATGTCCTGCTCTTTGGAAGGGTATGCAATCATAGAAATATGTTACCTTTTCCATTCTCACTAACTTGAGAACACCTGCTCTGATGGACATGATTCTTTATGCTGAAAGGGGGAGATGGAAGTAACTGAGCTTCTCTGAGGTCAGACAAGCCTGGATGAAGGGAGTGCAGTGAGGGGCTTAAGTGGGGTGACCATGTAATTTATCCTTTACACTTTTGAGCATGAAAGGATGCTTTTGATAATTTTGCAGAGTTAGCGGGGTAAACTGGGTCTGTCTGGGGCAAACAAGGCCATATGGTCATCCTAGCTGAGGGCAGTGTGAGCGAGCCCAGGAATAGAAGAAAGTTTCATCAAGTATGGGGAAGATGCCAAAGAATACAGAAGCTCTTTCAAACATTTTCAGGCAAAATGCAAGAGAATTGGTCTCTTCCTCTGAATGGATCTTTCTGTGGGCTCTGTGGTTTTTGCTGGAGAGAAAATGTGATGTAGTAGGAAAGGCAGGGGATTTAGCATTAGGCAGACCTTCCTCTGTTCTTTGTTATCTATGTGGCTCTTGGGCATGTTACTTCATTAGCTTAATTTCTTCATCTGTAAAATGATGAAGATCTGCTTTCCTGGGTTGTGAGGATTGTATGAGGTAAAGAATGTTAAGTGCCTAGGATCTAGTTAGACATTCAATAAATGTTAGTACTTTCTGTTTTTTCTCTTTCCGGAAATTAGAACTTTTAGTACTGTGTATCAGTTATATTGTAGAATAGCCTGGGTGCGCGTGTGCACGTGTGTGTGTGTGTGTGTGTGTGTGTGTGTGTATGTGTGTGCACATGCATGTGGGCCTGTGTAGTCTGGTCACTTAATTAATCCACATTTACAGTGTTAATGCCATGGGAGATTTTGTTCTTTTTTCAACAGACAGACTTTAGGTACACAAGCTGTTCATCAGTTAGTGCCTGCACATGATGCTAAATATCTGATTTAAGTCCTGCTTCTGCCACTAACTGTGGTGTGACACTGGGTGTTCTCAGGGCCTCAACTGTGAAAGGAGATGGTGAGCAACATTATCTCTCATACTTCTTCCTGTTCTCTCATCCTATAAGAGACCCAGCCAGCAGAATTCATTGTATGTCAGACCATCTGTGACTGTTTTCATTGCCTGCCTGCCTGCCTGCCTTCCTGCCTTCATTCTTGCTGTGGGGAAAATAATAGTTCAAATAATTTAAAATACTGATCTCTGATTTTGTTCTTTGCTGTGGTATTAAAAAACATAGATCTCTAAAACTTATGTGAGGGAAACGAGATGTGCTTTGTAGTGCAGCTTTTGTGCAGTGCACTAATTTTTAAAAATTATTTTAAGAAGGATTAGGGATTTTTATGCCTCACATGGGACTTTTAATGCCACTATTGGATCTAGAATGTGTGTGTGTTTTATTCCTTTGTGCTGATTTTTGTTTACTAATCCTACCCTTTCCTGCCCCTTCTTCCATAGGACATCAAGATTATGTTCTGTAAATATATAGTACTGGTCAGTTTAACCAAGTTTTCATTATTTTTATATCTCCTATCTAGAGCAACTGATTGCTATTTTTATGCGATTAGAGCCATCTCTGACTAAATAAATGCATTTACGTAACTGATAATTTTCTGATGAATTTTTAAAATGCTACAACAGTGAAGAGCCTAGCTATGCTTCAACTTTAAGCAAGTTTGTATGTGTGTGTGTGTGTTTTTTTAATGGAGCTTCTATTTATAGTTAAAATATTCACTTCCTGCATTCGAAGGGTAAAAAAGGGCACTGAGTGAACATTTTATGAAGATGGTCATCTACTGCATTTAAAAAGCCTCTTGGAAAGGGCATTTCAAAAGCTGGTTGGTAACTTATTCCTGTGACTTACATTGCCAGGAAGTTCCTTCTTTTATCAAATATAAATCCCTGTCCCTGCAATTTAATCACATTCCTCTAGTCTTGTCCTTAATGGAAAAGAAGTGCTCCCTTGTATACTTTGTATACTCTCCTTCATAACCTTGCAGGCAGTTGTGCAGCCAGACCTCCTCCCTTAGCCATCTATTATCTGGCCTAAATAACTGCATTTCCTTTCCATGTCCTCTTAGGACTCATTTCCTAACATTTTAATCATTTTAGTCATTCTCCTTTGGATGCTTTCCAACTTCTGCTCGTCCTGCTTGGGTTCAGGTCCAGAATAGCTCTTAAAGTGGTAATAAAGTTCTGAATAGATCATCGAGCTATGTGAGGCTATCACATGGTCCTCCAGAGCACGCTGCTTGTTTTTACTTCCCTATGCGATGTATCTTTAAAAATAACTCAGGTATTGCTGATTTATACTTGGCTTGGACCCTCAGAGTGTCTTTTATGTGAATTTGCTTCCCCCCCATCTCTTACATGAGCGGTTAGTTTTTACTACCTTTCTAATTAAACTGCCTCCTGTTGTTTCTGTAATCCTTATGGTAGTGTCAGCAATTTGCAGCTATCAGATGGGAACAGAAAATGTCAATCCAAAATGCTCTCTCTTTAATAGATACTTTTAATTATATGGATGCTTGATCTTAAACACATATATAACCTGTTTATCATATTTATTTTTAATATCCTCTGTCTCCATTTGGTATTGGATTGTTCTCTAATTAATTGTGTTTTAGTTTTGTCTCCTGAACCAAGTTGTAAGTAACTTGAGAGCAGGAACTCTTGTGTTTTAGATCTCTTTCCTTTACTGTTGAAAAGTAGGTGTTCAGTTCAGTAAGTACATCTTGATGGGATTGATAGATTCTTCGCATTCCAGAATCCCAAAGTCAATTTGAACATATTCACATCTTCATAAGGGAGAGTGTCTAACCACATGTATATTTTTGGTGCACTTAATCATATTCAGTCCTCCATTATTTAAGTCAGCAATGAAAGTATTACCCAAAGGCTGGGTAAGCTCTTAGGAAACTTGGCTGTAATTAGATCCTGAATAACAGTTCACTTGAGGGTGGCCCTCGAAACATTTGTGTTACACCCACCATGGTGGTCTGGAAATCCTGTTTTCCTAGTTTATTAGAAAGAATGTTCTGCTGAATTGAATCAGAGGCCTTACAAAAGTTAAAATATGTGATCTGTTATCTCCTTTCCCCCAGGCACCTCATCGTTCTGACATAGAGGAAAATGAAATCGATCTAATAGGAATTAGCTATCCAACAGTCATGTTGATCTTTACCAAACACCTTGTCATTTCTCTGCTTGCGTATCTACTTTTGGAATGCAAACATCACATGCCATAAAGGCCTCTGTTTTGATGCGGATTATCCATATACTAAGTAATTCCTGTGGTGGGTAATCCTGTGCATGGTAGGAAGCACAGGTAATGATGTGGTTTGTAATAGTTCTAATTCCCATAAGAGGCAACATGCACATTCAAAATAAAAGTAAAATTCTCGAAAACGAAGTGGAAAGGGCTGGGGGGAGGCAAGGGGAAAGGCAGTTGGAAGAATAAATTAGCCCCAGGTGACTCTTTCCAACTCTCAAATTATAAGCCAGCCAGCCATGATGTGAAACATGACAAGGACCCCAGGCTCTCTAGGTCAGATACCTGCAAGGCTGATACTCTGTAATTGCTAATGTATCAAATATTTAACTATCATGCATGGAAATACCTCAGGTTATTATTGCTTCTCTCAGGAGACTGTGTGATACTTACAAATAACTAACGCTAGATGCACCTAACATCCCATTTTAGAAGAAAGAGAATGGCATGTCTTGAGGAAGTGGATGTTAGGAAGGCTTGGTAACTTAAGAAGTGTGTCCCGCTGTGGTTTTTAGGTATGCAGTGAATGAAGAGCTTTGTGTGGAAGGGGTAAAAATGCTCTCTGAATACTTACTATGTAAATTTGTGTGTGTTGCTAGGTTTATATGCATTTCTTCTCTGTGATCCCAGCTTTCTTTATTTCCTGGACTGAAAGGCAAGTTTATTTTTCACATTAACCTGATTTGTAAACTGGTCAGCCCCTGCTGGTGGGTTTTTTCTCCTTCCAGTTTAGGTCAGTATCTGGGCAGGGCGTACCCATCCTTAGCAATTAGCCAGTGTCTTGTCTGTAAATGCAGGCATGCTCTAAGTCACCCAGCCCCTATGTAACTGGGGACCAGCTTGGAATTTATTTAACATGGCTTAATTTAGTGATTTATGTTTTAATTGAGAATGTATAAAAACATTATGTTTAATGCATACATGATATCAGTCATTTGGTACACATTTCTTCTGTGTCTGTAGTGAAAGGTCACCATTTCTTGGCACTCTTATCAGACGTACTGGGATATTCAGCCAAAGAATAGAATAGGTGAGTTAAAGGTAGATTGAGGCCAAAGTTGATTTATCGTTTGATACATAATACCAATTTCCCTAGTCAGTTGAGTGTCATCTGACAGGTATGCGGAGTTGCTAATTATTGGCAGCCATGTACTGGGTAATATGGTCTGCATAGGTGGGGAGTAATTAGATTGCAATGATGTATCTGTAGCTTTAGGATGAAGATAGTGGCAATTTTAGTTTGACCCCAAAATCACTTTTATATGGTTGTGAAATCATTTTAAGGGCTGATCTAGGACACCTGGATGGCTCATTCAGTTAAGCATCTGCCTGCCTTCAGCTCAGGTTATGATCCTAGTGTCCTGGGATAGAGTCCTGCTTCTGGCTTCTTGCTCTGCAGGGAGCCTGCTTCTCCTCTGCTAGCTACTCTCCCCGTTTGTGCTTGCTCTCTCTCTTCTCTGACAAATAAATAAAAGATCTTAAAAAAAAAAAAAAAAGGAACTGATCTTATGGCACAATGTATATCTGGATTCAAGAAAACAAATTCTTGACTACCTGACCTTAAGGGAAAATATGTAACAAGATGTTTTGTGATCTTTTTTTTTTTTTTTTTAAAGATTTTATTTATTTATTTGACAGACAGAGATCACAAGTAGGCAGAGAGGCAGGCAGAGAGAGAGAGAAAGGGAAGCAGGCTCCCTGTGGAGCAGAGAGCCCGACGTGGGGCTCGATCCCAGGACGCTGAGATCATGACCTGAGCTGAAGGCAGCAGCCCAACCCACTGAGCCACCCAGGCGCCCCATGTTTTGTGATCTTGAGTGAACTAATCAGTTGAGCAAACTAATGAACTTGAGTAAACTAATATTTTAGTAACTCTTTTCTGTTTGTTACATCTAGGTTAGCAATGAATGAATTCATTCTCTACTCAACTTGTTTTGCATTGATATCAGTGTTTGAAAAAGTAAGCTGTAATAAATTTCATAAACTGGGAAGTTCAGCATGCCTTAAAATGTGAAAATGCCAGGCTTCCTTTTATATAATGAAACATGGGAGTTAATTGCCTTTATTTTCCACATCTTACAAAGTCTCTGGACAACATACCTTATTTCTATAGATCTACAACCTATCATTTATAGTCTCCAATTGATAAATACCCTTATTTGGCACAAACACATGATCAAAGGTGACCTGAATAGTATACAGGCTTGATTAATGAATACATTAGGCTTTTCCTTAAGGTTTGAACAAAGAATGGTATCACAAACAGTTTTGTTAATAAAATAAATAGAGGTTAAAGATTGGAACTGTTTCTAGTAGACTGTGCAGCCCTAAATCATTCAAAAGTAATGAAGCAATTTTCTGAAACAGATTGTGTTTCCTTACGAAGGAAGCAACCTTTGTTCCATGTCACTGATGCATTCTTTATAGGTGAGGTCACTCTGCATTGCTGATATCTTTTTCCTTTCATAAAAGGGAGATGTGGACTGCTCCCAGTGCATTCCATTTCTCACAGTCCATAAAATAAGGCTTAAATGTACCTGTCCATTAAAAGCTTTTGAAGGACGAAAGCCAACCTCAGAGGCTTTGTGAACCATGAATTGACAATAAAAGACAGTATGCTTCTGTTTTTCAAATAGCCTGTTTAAGGACAAAAGAACTATTCACTCCTACATGACTTTCATGTAGTTATAATAAAAGATAGGATGATGGTCATCCTGTTTTGTGCATGAGTTTAAAGCTGTTTGACTCAGATTATTTCAAACAATAGTTTTCAATTATTCCAAGTAATAAAGTCACTGAGGGGGATGTGTGGTATAAAGTATATAAACATCTTTATGTCTGTTTCTTTAGACAGAATTAAGTTTAAGAAGCTAGCTCCTCAACACCCACAAAATCTAAAGGGTTAAAGCATTTACAGAGTATCAGGTTAAGCTTTAACTCTTGAAATAGTCTAACTGATCTTTCTCTTCCACCTGTGTCTCCTAGATTTCCCTTCCATCTCAGTGGGAGGGGACACCCTCTTGGTCAAAACTGTAATGGCCCATTAGACTGAAACAGTGTAACCGAGCCATGTCTTTTTCTCCACCTTACTTTATAAGCTTATATATTTTGCTTCAGCCATACAAGTTTTCTGGCTATTCATCAAATCACCAAGACCTGGGGCCATTTGTAGCTGCTCTCCATGGAACTCAGAAGGAAGATATGCTTTTATTCAGATTTTAGGATGGCTTGCTTCTTTACTTCAGTTTGATTTCTTCTCAGATGCCACTTCTTTGGAAGGTTCTTCTCTGATCACCATAGCCAGTTTTCTAGTCTGATAGATTTATTTTTCCTTACAACACTTATGTCCGCTTAAAATTATATATTTATTTGTTTACTTTGTCCTCCGCCACCCTCTGCTACCCCTGATAGACAATAAGCTCTATGAGGGCCAGAACTTTGCTTTAGTTTACCACTGTCAGTATGCCCAGCACCTAGAACACTGCCTGGTACAAAGTAAGCGCCCGGTAGGAATTTATTTAATTAACAAATCAGTGATTGAGTTTTCCTTGATGTATGTTGGCTTTAATAACTCTGCAAACTTCATGTTGAAAAAATAATGGCAGATGGGAATATGATTGTCGGTCATTCAGATATTTAAGTTAGAACTGAAAATTTTGATGGATGAGTGAATTAAAGTGTCATATTGGCTTATTTGGTAATTCATTTTGTATTGTTTTATGAAGGTAAATGTGGAATGATTTAAAAAATAATCTTGCTATGAGCCTTTTTTTCCCCCCAATCCAAGAGATAAGCCACATGATTTCAAACTATAGCACTGTCTCTGTTTTTAGCTTGTGGGAATGAATACACACCCTTTATAACTGAAGTGTCAGTGTACTTTAGTACTTATACTTTTAAAGCTACACAGAACACCAGATAATGAGAGCATGGAAAGGAGCACTGGCTTTTTCACATATTTCTGCAAACTCCTATGCTTAACATATTCTTTAGAAGAGAAGTGAACATTGTTTTCTGTACCTAAAACTGTTTAAGGAGTGGGTGGAAACACCTATTAATCTTGGCTGTGTCGTGACTTGAGAATATTTCCTCATAGGATGTTGTGTAGATTCAAATTAGCCTACAGGTATCTGCTTTTTTCCTTTGCAAGATGACAATATGGAATTGTGGGTTGATTCTTTTCTGTGTTCTGAGCCTGTTGATTAGTATCAGAAATGGAGTTCTTTTTTCTAATTAAATCATGGCTTTGTGCATTATATGTAAAATTCACGTAAGTGTCTATGTGCAGACACTTATAAACATGATCGCAGTCACCTGTTTCACCAGTTACTGTCCTTAAGTCTGCATATGTTTCTTTCTAGCTTATTGACACAGAATCAGAGTTTGTTGAAAATTTATTTTTTCCATTATTGCCCTGTGTGCATTCGATAGAGGAATGGATCTTTGTATTTTTTTTTTCACTAATAACTAGTTCTGTATTTTACCATCTATTGATAATCGGTCTGCTTTCCATGTAGAATTAGAGGTTGTCCCCTCTCTTCACTAACGATTCTGGGGCAGTTCTGCAAGGTCACTGTCCATGGGCCCATTCTCCAGGCTCTAGCTTGCACCTGCAATCTTGCCTCACATGCCCAGGCTGTATCCTGTGTTAATCGCTATCCCCTGAACCAGGCACACACCCCTGATGTTGCTGTGGATTATCCACCATTCACTCACTCAGTAAATATTTACTTGGGAGAAGATCATTGAGCTAGTTTGACCACCTTTCCTGTTCACCCACTGCAGTCTCTGTCTAAACCATCAAGCTTGCTTTCTTTCTCTTCGCTTTTCTTGTTTGCTTCTTTTTATCTCCAATTTGAGTATCTGAGTCTTTGTTTTATAGTCATCCCTGTTTTCCCAGGGAGCACATCATGTCTTAATATCCTTTTTAAAATTCCTTATCTACATTTGAGTTATGGTAGAAAAACCAGTGAAGAATAAAGCACATGGGAAAAAAGAGGCATTAATAGTATATGTCTCAATTTTTCTGTAAAATGTAACTTTATCTTCTTCTACCTTTCCTTGTTAGTGGAAGAGCTGTGAAATTATTCAAGTTTTTCTACAGCAGTCTTATTATTGTTGTTATTTACCAGGGATTATTTTATAGATGAAAAAATTTGGATTTTAGTTTCAGAGTGAAATAATTGCTAGTTTAAATGACTTACATTAGTCGGTCAGACCTAGTTAACATAAGTTTGTGTCTCTCTTAAAATGAAAGTTGAAAAATTAAATTTGTTCTTTGGTAATTTGATTGGTAGGAAGTGGGGAACAAAGGATTCCAAACAGGGCTTTTAAAATCAGTTCTAATTAATCGTGTGTGCAGATGCATTGGCTAAGATTGGGAGGCAATTAGTCTAATTATGTTTAAAATACAGTTGCATGCTTAAATAGATAATCACACCCTCAGGCCTGCCTATCTTTTTCTACTTTCTCCTGTAGGCACGTAGTGAATTTTTTGGCCATTAAGCATGACCTCAGCAGTGTCTGTGGAGCAGAACAGAGTGACAGAATGCAGATGAGCGTGATTGCACATTCTCCTAGCTCAGAGTTTGATAGTTCAGTGATAATACCTGCACAACACACCTAGATAGAAAGATTAAGCCATCTGAGGGAAAATTTATGTTCTCTAGCTAACTGCTCCCCTTCACCACCGCCAAATCTTACTTTTGGAAAGCTCTTTTTATGAAATCTCTTTTTCTTATTCCAATTTGGTGTAAACTATAGTTGAGTCCTCTTCAGAGTGTTATGAAATAATTTGAGTTTCAGCGTAAAACTTGAATAAGTAACATCTTGCCTAACTGCATACCACTTGCATGATTCAGTTACCGGCAAGTCAGAGGGGCCAGGTAGGGTTTCTGAAGTCCCTCTCAGGTCTTCAGTTGCTGCTGCTTACAATGGATGTGACATCCTGACAGATCTGTTTTTCTTTTCAACTTCAGCAGTTGGTATCTGTACAGGTGAATGAACAGAGATATTTTTCCTGCCTTTCATTACAAACTGATGTGACCATTTTTCTCTTCAGTAGATTCAGTTTTATTGGAGGAATCTTTTGAAGGTGGTCTTGTATAAATACTCCCCTATTGCCCTCCCTTTGGTTTCTGGTAGCATTAAACATGATTTATAAATTGCATTTTCATTTTATAGGCTGTCCTGCAGTTACAAGACTACAGTCTTTATTATAAACCTACCACAGCGATTTTGCTATTTCTTTCAGCTGCATTTGCTGTATTTCTGACCATATTATTTGTAGCAGAAACTGAGTTCTGCTATCATTGCTATATTTATAACTAGATTGTGTGGTTTTTCTCCACATAGGCAAAAACAGGATCTTGAGGATAGATAGCTAGTGTTGCTAGGCCGGTTGGAGCTTTGCCTCCTGGACGGTTTTTGCTAAGCCTGTTAATGAGAACACAATTTACTTCATCCATGGCAATCAAAGTATAATGCAGTTAGGTGAATGATAGACAAACTTAGATGGAAATTTGAAGCATGGACATTTGAATATGAAGATTATTATTATCTTTTTAATCTGTTAGGATAGCTTTTATTTATTTTTATTTATTTATTATTATGTTCAGTTAGCCAGCATATAAGTTTTTGTTGTAGTGTTTAGAGATTCTTTAGTTGTGTATAACATCCAGTGCTCATCCCAACATGTGCCCTTCTTAATACCCACTACCCTGTTACCCAATCCCCCCATCCTCTCCCCTGCCCAGCCCTCAGTTTGTTTCCCAGAGTCCAGAGGCTCTCATGGTTTGTCTCCTTCTCTGATTTAGATTATTGGTTTATATGGCTTGTGGTCTGACTCGAGTATGAGCCATCATTAGGGCCTTCTCTTCACATTTCATGCATAGACACAGGGTTAAACCTGAGTAGATTGTTCAGAGGGGACTGTGCCATTTTACTTCTTCCTTTGAGGTCACCCTGTGAGATTTGGTAGTTAAAATTGTGTTTGAGAAGTTTATTCTTCCTTTAATCTTTGAAACAAACTACTCTTCTTCTTACAGTAAGCATTAACAAGTTGTTTTAAAATTTAGATCAATTTAGGAAATTTGGTTTATAATAGATAAATGTAGTATTTTAGCAGATATTTGATGCTAAACATGCTATCATTATGATGGAACAGCTGCTTATAGACTATGGGTATGTTTTCTGTAGTCTATTTACCTCTGTGCCTTAAGTGATTTATATAAGTATGTAACCTGTGTTTTTGCATAACTTTTACCAAACACTGGGTGACTCACATTTTGGGTTTGTTACAGTTTCAGTATTTCTTTTCATGCTGAGTCTTATGTACCACCCTCTTTGTTTCTTATTAACAAGTTGTTAAATAGTAGTATATTTTAAGGATATTACAGGGATTAGGAGGTTATAACAGCAGAACTGAAAACCACTGACTAAGTTTAGAAAAGCTTAGTGCTGCAGGTTGTCCTTGTCTCTTGGTTAAATTTATGCAACTCAAAAAACATTCTTCCTTTATATTATTTTATTCAATATCCTTCATGTATATATCAGTTTATCTTAAATATTTCCACATGTATTTTGGGTAGTTAGGACACTGGCTTCGTGTGTCTTTCTCCTTCAAGTAATGCTGGTTATAGTTAGATGAATTTAAAGTTATTAACTTATGGTCTCAGAAAATTAAGATTGATTGACATCCTGGCATTAGCAGTATAATGTATTCTTGAGTGCACAAAAAAGATGTATTGTGAAACTCTGGAATTGGGTAGAAAGAGATCATCTGTGTAGTGGCTTCAAAAAAAACTGGGAAGAGCTTTTACAAAAGCAGCAGGAAGTACTTACTGAATCAGCACTGGTCCATTGTGTGGAGGGGGTTTGCAGATTTCCAATTAAGCCACTGAATACTTACAGTCCTCAATTCACATGGAAACTTTTAAAAATGGTGGTGAGGCACATGTATGTTCATGTGTATGTATAGGGCAGCTGCTTGTCATGATTTGATAGTGAAAATTAGAAAAAAATAATGTTATGTGGAAACAGCAAGCAAAATTGAAATAGAGTGACTTTAAAAAAAAAAAAAAAAGGTAGAAACAACAACCGAAAAGTCCCTCCATGTAATTTCGAGATCAGACAAAGGGATGGCCAGAGCATAATAGGAGCATGTAGAAGCCTGTTGCTAAATCAGAAATGAACAGGAATGCAGTTCAAAACCTCATTTACTACTCTTTAGTCTGTTGCCCTAGAGACAGACTTAACATATTGACTTTGGCAACTCCAGGGTAGCCTGCCATGTCTGTAGTTATTTAAGTGAAAATCTGAATTTGTGACTTAAAAATATAAGTTTACTGTAGTCAGTGCAACCATTTACATTTGTGGTTGGGTGGGAATTTCCCGGAGGTTCTAAGTCATCTTATGGAAAATAATGAAATAAATAGATCAAATAAAGAATTCGGATTCTGAAATGTTCAGATAGGAAAACACAGCAAATGAAAGCAAGACTTACTGAAAACCCAGTGTAAGAGCTGTTGAGACTGATTTAAATTTCAGGCACCATCTCTTTGTAGCATGAATGGGGTAACTGGAGAACATAGATAACAAAATTAATAGTCAGGGGAGTGCTTAAAATATTGTTTAAAGATTAAAATGAGAATGTTAGCCTAGAATGATCAAGATCCCATCGAGTTCTAATTTTAAACGATCCCTTAGAGCAAGTGAGTTTTTCAGCTTTCTCTTACACCAACTCTGCTATTACTTGCCTTCTGGCATTATTACTATTCTGTAGTTGCAGTGAAAAATGACATTTCAGAGATTTTCCTTGAAAAACACTAATCCAACTAGGGATTGTTTAAAAAGTGTCAAATGAAAAAAAAGTCATGGAGTTGGGAGAAAGGGCTTGGAGCCTGGACAGCTGTAATGGAAATGAATTCTCTTCCCTGCCGCGCTATTTTTCAAGACCACCTGCATCAGAAACACCAGGGTGCTTATTTAAAATGCAGATTCCTAGTCCCAACCCAGAACCACTGGTTTTTATTTCCTGGGCCTGGGACATAGGAATCTGTATTTTGAACAAGTTCTTGTGCACACTTAATGTTTGAGGGAAACCACTCCAAAATGTAAATGCAAATCTCAGCTATTAAGCCACACACATTTAATGTTTCAAATCTCTCTTTCCTCTGAGTATGATTTTAGAGGTGATATTTCATCCTAAAAATGTTGCCTAATAAGAAAAGATTACACAGATGCCAGAGTTTGGGCCACTGCATAAGTGAGGTGCTTATGTGGGGAGAAAAATTTTCATGAAAAGCAGTATTATGTTTATGATTAAATTACACATCAGATTAATGATTGAAATGGTTTTAGGCAGAATATTTTCCCTTTGGGGAGAGTGGCGGAATCATTTAGCACTATAATTTTTACTTTTCTGTTTAAAAAAAGGTTCTCTAATTGAAATAGAAAAATATTTGATTAAGAATCAAATCCCTGGGCGCCTGGGTGGCTCAGTGGGTTAAGCCGCTGCCTTCGGCTCAGGTCATGATCTCAGGGTCCTGGGATCGAGTCCCGCATCGGGCTCTCTGCTCAGCAGGGAGCCTGCTTCCTCCTCTCTCTCTCTCTCTCTCTCTCTGCTTGCCTCTCTGCCTACTTGTGATCTCTCTCTGTCAAATAAATAAATAAAATCTTTAAAAAAAAAAAAAAAAAAAAAGAATCAAATCCCTCCTTTTCTACCAAAGGGTCCTGTTTATAATTTTTTTTTTTTTTTGGCTTTTAAGCATTATTGCTCATATATATAATCTCAGATTTTATTCTTTTTTTTTTTTTTAAGATTTTATTCATTTATTTGAGAGAGAGAGAGAGAGAGTGAGCACGAGCTGGAGGGGGAGAGGGAGAGAGAGAAACAGAATCCCACCTGAGCAGAATGCCAGATGAGGGACTTGATCCCAGGACCCTGGGATCATGACCTGAGCTGAAGGCAGACTCAACCGATTGAGCCACCCAGGCACCCCTTCAGATTTTATTCAAAATATGAATGACTGAAACTCAAATGACACATGATACTTTATCTCATATTTTTTAAAACAGTTTTTGATGCTATGCTCTCTGCTATTTAACTACCTGGTTAGTGGACTTAACGGACTTCAGCCATAAGGGCAGAAAAGCCCACATTAACTTTGCCAATTAGTCAGAGGGCCTTGTAGGAGGGAATGAGCTCCCATATCCATGTAAGTGCAATATCCATTCAGTAACTACACCACCTGGTCACGTTCCCCAGATGACATTTCAGCAGGATCTCAGCCTGTGCCTTTGGTTTTTAATTTTGGAAAGATAGCCACCTTCTCCTTTTGGAGAATTGAACTTGGACCCTACTCCAGGACGTACTGGTTTTCTCAGGATCTGCCCAGGTGGAGCTCAGGTATGCCCCTATTGGCAATGAGTCTGTGCCAAAACACATCTCATTTGCTTAGATGCATTCCAGCCCTTCTCTATGCCTAAGGCTTTTACTGTAGTGGGTAATTTAAAACACAAACAGAACCCCCCCAAATCAGGTCAACATTGCTATATAGATTGGGGGTAGTGTTCACTACCTCCTTGCTGAAGGGTGAATTTGTTGTAGAAAATCTATTCAACCCTTTTCTGTACAGTATTTAGCATGTATCTCCTGTGTTAATTTGAATATTTAAACTTGATCCATCTCACAGACTTGAGCAGTGGCACTGATTTAAATTTTTTAGCCCCTAGGAAACCTTTAAAGAGAAGACTTCACTTCTTTCAAGAAGGCCTCCCTGCAATGAGAAGGTTACTTAGATGAAGTTCACTTAGGTCTTGTAAGCACATGGATCATTGTACTGAATGAGGGGCTGGTGTACAGTGAGTTTGGGTAGTGAATAAAGCAAGTTAATATCCTAAGTTGAACAGTTTCTTAAACTGCTCTTTTAAGTGGGTTATTATAAAACACCTTGAGAAATTTTTTAAATAAAGATTTCATTTATTCATTTGAGAGAGACAAACAGAAAGAGAGAAAGAACAGTCAGGGGGATGAGGGGCAGAGGGAGAAGCAGGCCCCACCCGCCCACCGAACAGGGAGCCTGATACGGGGCTCCATCCCAGGAACCTGAGATCATGACCTTAGCCAAAGGCATCTGCTTCACTGACTCAGCCACTCAGGCACCCACCGTGAGAAATTATAATTGACTTTGAAAAGTTGCTTGTCTTAGGGTGCTACTCTTGGATATTCCAACGTCTACTTTGGGTGTTTGCTTTGTAAATTTTACTGTAGCTCTCAGTGATTTTTAAAGAAAAGGTTTTCATTGATAGGTTTTGTTTTATAATTTGCAGTTAAATAATGGTAGTTATTCTGAGTACTTCTCTCAAGTGATGTGCTCATTTCATTCATATAGGCATGTTTGATAATGAGGTAGACATTGCTTAAAACTTGAATGGTTAAAAGTTTTAAAATTTAGACTGCCTTTTAGTTTATTTAGTTTATTTAGAAGTCTCTGAACAGTTACTTAATAAAAACACATATATACACATTGATTGAGGAGCAGTGACTAGTTCCAAGGTTGATCCTGTTTTGTTTTCTGAACAACACTTGTGACTCAGAGTTTACTTCCTTAACCTCTCATTATTTCCCTTTATGCTTGACTTCTTGAACATCAGCTTTTTTTCTGCCTGCTGCTTGTATGCTTTGCCTGCATTATGTCCTTCATGGTTTAATAGAGATATGTGATGGTAACAAAAATAGTGGGTAGTTTTAAAAACTTTCTTATTGGTGCAATCTTGGCTGAAACAGTGACCCCACATATGGTTGTGAAAAGACCAAAATTCCACATGGAAGAGGGAGGTAAATAAGAATAAAGATCAATGAAGTATCACTTAAGTTAGCAAATGTATCTGGTGTAGTTTGGTATAAGAATTGACCAAGGTCAGTGCTGAGCAATTAAGCTATCTTTTGTGAGAGTGCATGCAAGACCCATATGGTATCTTGAAACTGGAAAAGGGCAAAGGAGGAAAAGAAAGAAAGATTAAGATTGGAAATTATTGACCTGTCAGTACTTATGCCTGAAATAGTTAAACAGCTTAAAAACTTAAAAGCAATGGGGAGCTGTAAATGCTGGGGAGCAGAACTAAATGTGAGACAAGAGGGAATAGAAGGAAGATGGTATCGAAAAAAGAAGTTCTTTACAGCACTCTATTACCACAGCCAAAATGTTTTTCGGAATGGAAGTGAATATTCCCTAAACTAACAAACCTATAGGAATTTTTATTTAGCAGTCAGATGATGGCAGCATTGTTGGCTGAATTGTGCCAGAATAAAGTAGGCAATGACTTGTTTCTTGCAAAAGGAGCACAGAGCTGATTCTCAACCTTTGTGTTGTCAGATCTGATCTTGAGAATGTCATTTCACCCTGATAGACAACAGTCCATCTCATTTTCAGCTTCTCCTACCTCACAGGTGGCTAAAGGACAGAGGCATGTTAGGAACCCTGTGTCCCAGAGATTCTTGGTGTTGGTAAAATGGGGGGGTAGCAGAGAATCTATGGCAGTTTAATAATCTGTCTTTTTCTTAGTGGTGATGGTGGATTATGGGCTGCACCATTTGGCCTGGGCCAGAGTTCCCCACGGCCGTCCACACCAGGAGCCCCCTCGGGTTCCCTTCCCCCTGCTGTGATGAGTTTTACCTGTGCAGGCTGGATTTGGGCTGCTGTTCCAATTCTGGACAAGCTTGGAGATAATCCTCCAGCCTTACCTTTTTTTTTTTTTTTTTTAACTTCCAGCCTCAGTATTTTCATTTCTTAACCATTCACATTGTTGAAAAAATTGCAGTGTCTAAGCATTTTCCTAGAGGTACCCTGGAATGACCACCAAAAGCTTACAGAGGTTATGTTGTCCTGTTGGCTTATCTTCATGCCCTTATCTTCAGTCTCTTGTCACACTGTTGTTTTAGCTTCCCATCTTCTAGTTCCCAGAAGAGGAAGTTTCTACTACTTCTGCATTTCTTCTCCTTGACCTTTGACATAAGTGTAGAGTATCCAGAAGCTGCTGGCACTTTTCTGTTTTCTTTCTTCTGACTTTGTGAGAAGAAGAATTCTGTGTGTACATGAATTTTCTTTTCTTTCTTTCTTTCTTTTTTTTTTTTTCTGGAAAGAGGCTTCATACACTTTCCTCAGACTTTCCTAGGGCTCTGTAACCCCAAATGTCAAGAACCACAGATCTCAAATAAGCTTATTTCTTATTTTGTGATTAATGCCGTAGGGTTTCCTCTCTCTGCAGTCTTATTACTAATTCCTTATCAGTAATATACATCCATCTGACTGTTTTGTATCCTCTTGCTGGCCTTTCTGGTCTCAGGGCATTCTTCCTTAATTTTAAAAATTTTATTATTTTTAAAAATAATTATTTTTTTCTTAGAGAAGGAGAGAAATGGGTGAGGCGAAGGGAGAAGGAGAGAGAGAGAGAGAGAGAGAATCTTTTAAGCAGACCACTTGCCCGGCCTGGAGTCCAATGCAGGGATTGATCTCACCACCCTGAGATCATGACCTGAGCCAAAATCAAGAGTCAGACACTTAACTGACTGAACTGGGTAGGTGCCTCACTCTTCCTTAATTTTTTAAAAGCTCTGTAATTTGCCACAGCCAAACTTCCTGGATTTCATCACTCTACCTGTGACTTAGCTAGATGTATCATTCCCTTCCATTAGTCACATTCAGGGCTTTCTAATTCATATTTGCATTAAAAAATATGTAAAACTCCACATACAGATTTTATTATAGCAGCCCCCTGACTAGATATTTTTTTTTTTGGTAGAGTAGGATACTTTTTCAGTATGTAAATGTGGTTCTTCTCCACCTTTAAGAAGGTCTTCCTCTCCGTAAACAACAAGTGTTGGAGAGGATGTGGAGAAAGGGGAACCCTTTTACACTGTTGGTGGGAATACAAGTTGGTGCCACTTTGGAAAGCAGTGTGGAGATTCCTTAAGAAATTAAAAATAGAGCTACCTTATGATCCTGCAATTGCACTCCTGGGTATTTACCCCAAAGATACAGATGTAGTGAAAAGAAGGGCTGTCTGTACCCCAATGTTCATAGCAGCAATGGCCATAGTCGCCAAACTGTGGAAAGAGCCAAGATTCCCTTCAACAGATGAATGGATAAAGAAGATATGGTCCATTTATACAATGGAATATTATGCCTCCACCAGAAAGGATGAATACCCAACTTTTTTATCAACATGGATGGGACTGGAGGAGATCATGCTTAATGAAATAAGTCTAGCAGAGAGAATCAACTATCCTATGGTTTCATTTATTTGTGGAGCATAAGGAATAACATGGACGACATTAGGAAAAGGAAAGGAAAAGTGAATTGGGGGAAATTGGAGGGGGAGACAAACCATGAGAGACTTGAGGACTCTGAGAAACAAACAGGGTTTTGGAGCGGAGAGGTTGGGGGGTTAGGTGAGCCTGGTGGTGGGTATTAAGGAAGGCACATATTGCATGGAGCACTGGGTGTGGTGCATAAACAATGAATCTTGGAACACTGAAAAATAAAATTAAATTAAAAAAAATCTTCCTCTATTTCCTTAACCAAAATCATGTCTAATAAATATGTCAGTATCTGGTAGTTCTAGCATGCGAGTTGGTGATATGGGCAGCCATCTTATGGGCAGGTACAACCATTTCCGCTCTTGAAATCAGTTTTAATGATCTCCTGAGTAAATACAAAAGTACCTGGTGAAAATTATCTTTGAATGATTATGCTCTTTAAAATATTCATAATTCTAATTGTGACCCTCTTCCTAATCAGATCACCTTTACTGTGTGTCTAGGAACATTCCAAGTTGCTTTTCCACATCAGTTCTTTTCTATCTGCTTTTTCTATCCCTAGCTACTTGACATCAGGTGCTGGTTCATTAGTAGACATTACTGTGCATGTCACACAGCCAGTTGGCACTGCATTTTTGGCTCCTCCTAATGAATCTCTTTCTACTTGGCTGGCAAATTAAATCTGTTCATTGAGACGGGTCTCTCTCTCTCTCTCTCTCTCTCTCTCTCTCTCTGTGTGTGTGTGTGTGTGTGTATTTGTTTATATGTGTATTCTGGCAGAGGATGGGGCAGAAGCAAAAGTTGGGCTGGTTAATACAATCATCTCTCCTCTATTTTCCTAATTTTTCTTTTTTGGTCATTTTGGAGGAAGCAGTTCATGGGCTTTATTACTCAGTTTTTATGCCTGTCAGTCATATATGTATTAGCTTTTGGGTCTGTATGTTTAGCATTTTATTATTGGAATAATAAGAAACAATATATTTGCATATACATTCCTCATATTGTCAAGACCTGTGACCGTAGTGACAATAAAAGTAAGCTTGCATGAGAGTATCTATGGTAAATACTGGGTACTTCTATATGCCAGGCAATGTTCTGGGCTCTTTTTTTTAAATTCCTACAACAACACTATAAGGTAGTTGCTATTACTATCTCTGTTGTACCAATGAGGTGATAGACACAGAGAGGTTAAGTAAGTTGTTTAAGATCACATATCTGAAAGTAACTATTATTTAGACAAGGTTAAGCTTTGGAGCGTCTGGGTGGCTCAGTCAAACATCTGACTCCTGGTTTTGGCTCAGGTCATGATCTCGGGGTTGTGGGATGGAGCCCTGCATCAGGCCTTGTGCTTAGCAGGGAGTCTCTCTCTGCCCCTCCCCACTTTGCTCCCTGCATTCCCTCACTCTGTTTCTCAAATAATCCCAAAAAACACAATAGATTAAGCTTCGGTGCAGTAATAGACACCCCTCAAATTTGAGAAGCTCAACACAGCAAAGACTTATTATTCACTCATGATGCATGGCCAGTGTGGGGTCCCAGGGGCTTCTCCTCATTGTAGTTACTGGGAGACCCAAGCTGACAAAGGCTCTGTCTAGAATCATACCTTTAGGAAAGATACGGGGAGTCAAGCTCTGGCTCTTAAAGTTACCTGAACTGACACATTTTTCTTCTGCTCACGTTTCATTGTCTGAACCAAGTCACTTGGCCATGACTCCACTTAAAGGAGGTAGGGAAGTGCAGTCCTGCCATGTGCCCAGAGGGAGAAAAGAATTGGAGTGTTTGTGAACAGCCCTAACACACACTGGTGGAACAAGGACTGGAAACCAGGCAGTCAGGCTATAGAGACTGTTACATTATTATAGCACAGTAGCTATAACTATAAGGCAATACATGACAGTTATCCTGAGACATATATTGTCTACAGTAGTTTTGTCACTTAGGATGCAGAGGTAATGTCATTTAAGATATTAAGTAAAATTTCCCTATAATATGCTCATTATTATATTATTTATAATTATTAATATGACATGTTAGTATATGAGAAGCAGTATAGCATAATACACGAGAATGTGAATTCTGAGTTAGGCTGCTTGGATTACAGTGACTGCTCTGTCAGATTACACAGACAGCTCTGCAACTTTGGGCAAGTTACTTAACCTTTCTGTTTAACTGCTTCATATTTATTTATTAAAAGAATTTTTTTTTAAGATTTTATTTATTTATTTGACACAGAGAGAGAGATCACAAGTAGGCAGAGCAGCAGGCAGAGAGAGAGGGGGAAGCAGGCTCCTTGCTGAACAGAGAGCCCGATGCAGGGCTCGATCCCAGGACCTTGGGATCATGACCTGAGCCGAAGGCAGAGGCTTTAACCCACTGAGCCACCCAGACGCCCCAAAAGATTTTATTTCTTTATTTGACAGAGAGAGACAGTGAGAGAGGAAATACAAGCAGAGGGAAGGGGAGAGGGAGAAAAAGGCTCTCTGCTGAACAGAGAGCCAGATGCGGAGCTCGATCCCAGGACTCTGGGATCATGACCTGAGCCAAAGGCAGATGCTTAATAACTGAGCCACACAGGTGCCCCTAATTGCTTCATATTTAAATGGAAAAAGTAGGAGCACCTATCATACATAGTTACTGTATCATTGAAAGGATTTTAAAAAATTTTGTGTGTGTGGTGCTATTAGAATAATAAGTATGAAATACATAATAAATGTTGAATAGATGCTACCTACAGTTTTTTATTATGATTTTTGTCATGCTACAGAATAAGTGGCATCTCTAAAAACTTAACTATAAACAAAATACTTTAATGACTAGGTTCATCTGTAAGGATATCACAGTGTTGTATAAGCTAGATTATCATAGTGCTTGGGTACCGTTTAATGTTTATATATTTTCATTTGTATTCATTAAGAATTAGAGCAGTGTTGTACTGAGTCGTATTTCCATGGTAGGATTATAGATATGGAGTCCTATTTTAAGAATATCAACAGAAAGAACTTGTTGATTTGATTATTAAGAATACCCTTGCCCAGCAAACCTAATCAATTTGGCAATATCTGGAGAAATTCGTCATATTGGACTGGGGGAGATATCAATCTATTGCCTCAAGACCAAAGATCCTGATAAATATCCTACGGTGCGCAGGACGGCCATCCTCTCCAGCCAAGAATTACCAGGCCCAAATGTCGAAAGTGGCAAGGTTGAAAAACCCTGACCTGAAAACACAAATCGATATACCATGATTGCTCTAAGTAGAAAGAATCCTGAGAGTGCAGGTAGAATCCTGTTGTGGTACATACCATTGAATAGCCTGCTGGAAATAGTATGAGGCTATTTCCAAACATTGCCAAGAAGCTCATTCTAGCGAAGGTGTGGTGAGATATAGCAATGTCTATTAAATGAGAAGTCTAGCTTCAAAAATGTATTAATTTATCCCCATGAAACGAGCTATCAGGATATCTCTGTATAGATGTAAAAAGTGTTCTTCACCAAAAGTGATATTCTTTAACCACCATGGCAGTAGTTTTGAAGAGTTTTTTTGTTAATTTGCTTCCTGGGAGAACTGGAAGATTGTGGTATTGATCTGAGATCATGAGCGTCTCTACTGTGAACCGTGGACATTTTGGGATCCAGAATCCTTTTTCGTGAGAGTTCGTTTGCAGGATTTAGCAGCATCCCTGAAATCTACCCACTAGATGCCAGTATCAAAGTCCTCCCTGTATCCTCTATCTAGCCAGTGGGGACAGTAAAACATTTGGCATTACCAAATAGTCCCTGGTGGGGTGGACTTAATGAGGAACCTCTGTTCTAGAGTAATTGGGATGAGGACACTGCCTTCTCAGAAGTGTACAGGATGACTAGAGGGACAGGTTTAGCAGAGTCAGGTAGGAATGGGAGGAAAAAACCCCCAAAACAAAAACCCAGCCAGGAATACTTTTCAGCTTTAGGAAATCTGTAGAGAATCAGAATGAAAGTTGGAGAAGATTTCAGAGTACAGGATGGGGAAGCAGATGGTAACTAGCAGGGACAGAGGATATTTTATAGTGGCTCTGAGGCAAGGGTCAAAATAGAGAAATCAAAGGGGAAGGAAGACGCTCAGACTTACCTGAAAGCTAGATTTTCAATTACGTCCCTTAATGAAATGTCGGCTTGTAAGGGCAGAGCTGACAAGTAAGAAAGAATGATGGTTCTGTGAAATAATGGGGTAGAGGGAGGTGGTTTGCTGATTAAGTTGCTCATTATCTGGAGGCTGTGAAGAAGATCAGTCTGTGAATTATGGTGGTGAAATACAACTTTTATTTCTTCAGAAGCCAAAGTATTCACCCCCACAAAGAACCTGAAGTAATCAGATTTGTTTTTCATGACTTACAGTGATTGTTCTTGTTTATCAACAAGTTGATGAGGTAAAATTTAATGCAGCGAGTTAATAGATTTAAAGTACTTGGAAGATTCCCTGTCCCATGGTAACTTTTCCGTACTGTTAGTTATCATCAGCTGTTCAGATAAAGACCATGAATCATTGTATTCAATATGGTTTTAATTTTAAATTATTTTATTATAATAATGCTTCGAAGATGGACAATTCTTCTGTGATATATAGCCTGTGTGTTACCTTCCAGAAAATCAGAATAGTAAATTAACCAGAACATCCCATTTATCAACTATTCTGAGGAAACCAGAGTTTTGTTATTATAATCTGCTGCCTTTTAAGACTTCATATGTACAACCAGGCAGTTTCCGCCTTTGATCAGAGTTATAGATTATATTTCAGAGTTCAGGACTTTAGTCCTGCCTAATTGTTTGATGGGCATGAACCTTATTTGGGGGTTTGTGCACATCACTGAAAAAGGGTAAAAAAATATCTAATAGCAGCCAATTTTCAGGATGAAAGTGCAGCTTATAAAAACTTACTGAATCAAGTTCATTTTGTACTGCTCTGGTGTGTCTACTATGCTGTTTCATTCAAAAAGTATCAGATTAGTTAAGTCCAGTTCTTTTGCCCAGCTAAACCAGGTTGACCACAACTCTGATTTGACCAAAGTTTGCCTTTCATTTTAATTTCACGGGATTGAGGAGAGATGTTCAGTGGAATGAGAAGACCTGGATTCAAGGAGCCTCTTACTATTATTTTATCATCATTATGTGACCTTGGGCAAGCCTTTTGATCTTCATGAAGCTGTTTCCAACATTAAATATGGGAGTAATAAAGCTCACTCCACACAAAGTTTTGGTAAGAGTGTTCTAATTTGGAAGGCACTGGAAAATCAGGAAGCCTGTTGACTTGGTCTATCTGTTTTTCCTAGTTTCTACTTCTCTTGTTTTCTTCTCCACATTGCTACAGTGATCTTTCCCAAATGTGGATCTGAACCCCTGTTTAGCTGTTTAAATTGCTTCAGAGCTCTCTATTGAACAGAAAATACAGTCCAGAACCGTTAGCACAGTCTAAATGAACCTGTTGGAATTTCCTATCCACTTACTCTCACCTCATAAGTCCTCAGTAGTGCCTTTACTGATTCTCTGGGATATAGACCACTCTAAGCTGTTCTTGCATGTCTGCCTTTGTGCAAGCCATCTCTCTACCTGCAATACCTTTCCTCCCTTTCTTCCCCCGACTAGCTCCCTGGCTTGGCACTCTCTCCCCTCAGCAAGGATATGAGGCTTTTCTTTTTGCCAGTACTATGCTGTAGATACATTTCCATTCTGGAATTTTTTAAGCTGTTGAAAGCTTTTTGTTGATTTTTCTTCTAGACTAACAAGTTTTTAAAGATATATATTTTTATATATATATAAAGATATATATATTTAAAGATATATATATTTTTATATTTCTGATGCTCAACGTGTAGTAGATATATGAATATACTTGAAAGAATCGAGGCATCTGGGTGGCTCAGTGGGTTAAGCCTCTGCCTTCAGCTCAGGTCATGATCTCAGGGTCCTGGGATTGAGTCCCGTGTGGGGCTCTCTGCTTGATGGGGAGCCTGCTTCCCCTCTCTCTCTGCCTGTCTCTCTGCCTATTTGTGATCTCTCTCTGCGTCAAATAAATAAATAAAATCCTAAAAAAAAAAAAAGTAATTGAAGAGAGGTGGTTCAGGCAGAAGTATAAAACGGCACTGGTTGTTCAGGACTCTGATTGGAATAGTAGTGGGTAGTTAGTTGATGGTTACATATAGTTGGCAGAGGTGTAAGTATCTTGTCACAGCTTTGGGCAAAAACTAATGTTGGCAATTTGGATAGAATCTTGAGAAATTTATTTTCCTTTTTATTTATGAATAACAAGTTCAGGGCAACAAAACATATTTGGTCAGAGTATAGGAAAAACAGCAATGATAGAGTACTAGAGTAATAAGACACATGTGTTGAATGCCATGTGCCAGTACGGTTCTCACTGCTTGGCATGTTTTAACTCAGTTAATTCTCACAACCTACCCCCACGAGGTAGGTGTCGTTACTCTCTGCCTTATATAAATGAAGCAGGGTGGGCACCGAGAAGGTAAGAAAGCCTAGGGATTAGCTGCTACAAGGCGGAGCCAAGCCCACCCCCAAGCCCCAGAGCCTGTGGTCTTTATGCTGTATCTTATCATCTCACAGGTGCAGAACACTCAATAATCAAAGACATTGTTTTTTAACCTATTGAGCCTCATGTATTGTAGATCCCGTTTTTATAGGATTTTTTAAAAAGGGGAGTCAGTAATATATGAACAGTTAACACAACATTTTAAGATCATAGTTGAAATTTTATTTTAGATTGAAATAATTCTAAATTTTTGTTGAAAAGTGTGAAAACCATTAGAAGGAAATTTCCTATCCCTTTAAGATTAACCTCAGTTGGGGTGCCTGGGTGGCTCAGTGGGTTAAGCCTCTGCCTTTGTATCAGGTCATGATCCCGGGGTCCTGGGATCGAGCCCCACACTGGGCTCTCTGCTCAGCGGGGAGCCTGCTTCCCTTCCTCTCTCTCTGCCTGCCTCTCTGCCTACTTGTGATCTCTCTTTGTCAAACAAATAAATAAAAATCTTTATTAAAAAAAGATTAACCTCAATTTATTTTGATTAAATATTAGTTTTTATTAACTCTGTGAATAAAGGGAAAAAAAACCCCTTTGAAATGCCTTTTTTGAATCTGTTGTGTATATGTAGTGGGTGGGACATCCATGGCTCTGTTTGAGGGCTGGCATTTTGAAGGAGATATATTTTGACTATTTATAAATATGGAATGGTCTGTTTAGACTTGGGTCATTTAAAGTCATGTTGAGTTAAACATGATTTCTTTCAAGTGGCCCATCCACATAAGTACAACTAGAGGCTGCAGTACATTCTCATATGTGTGTTGTTCCAAGTAGATCTTGATCATAGTTGCAGTTTGGCGCTGACTCTACATTTGACATTTGTACATATATTTCATCAACTCTGCTGAGCTAAACTGGCATTGGTTTTGTTCCCAGTTGTGTTGAGAATGCTTGGAGTGCTCAATAAGTAATATTCTGTGGAGATACTCTCTACGTCAGTATTCTCTTCTCACTTTCCTGCCTCAGCCCAGGATATTTATAGCAGTGTTAGGAAAACTTTCTGAAAGCAGGTTGAACAAAGTTCGAGGTTTCAGTGTTTTGGGACTTAAGAGTTTTAAAAAGTTAATTTGAATTGTGTGACTCTCCCTGAGGGGGCCATGGCATACATCATTTTCTAAATATATATGACCACAGAAAAGGGTTTTGGGCCAACAGAAGTATTAGAGAGTTGATTGAATATGACAAAAGAACCATTCTTAATTAAATTCAAACACTTTAACCATTCTATTTAAGTCTCTTAACTTAATTAAAAAAGGAGAATTGTAAAGATGAGTTCATTTTCCCACAACTAAAGTTGGAATTAAAATGTCATGATTTATTTTTATTGGAAAGGACTGATGGTTGAGACACAGTTAGGTATCTTTGGTTAACTGAGTGGAGACCTTGAGAATTTCTGGAAAAACTCACTAATTTGAGATAAAGTAAAATTAACATAAGTGTACCTATAGATCAACCTGCCTATACCAGAATGAATTACAACTGTGGACCCAAGGACCTTTTCTAGAGTAAGCATAAAATGAGATCATAGATATTAAACTTCGTGAACCTGAAGGAGTTTTTTGTTGGGGCTATTGTGCTTTTGCTATCCTATTTTTTAATCAAAATAAGATATTTTCTGGTTTATACTCTTTAAACCATCTGTTATTTCTTTCAAGAACAGATTTTTTTTAAAATAAAATTTTAACACTACAAAGCTATAGATGTTTGTAGAAATGTTTAGCAGATTAGTCTAGAATTCCTAAAGTAGAACAGAGAGATCTAAAGAATTTTGCGTGTGTTGTGGATATAGTGCATGTCTGTGTGTCTGTATAAAAAGATAAAATGGTATGTGATAGATGATTACAAATTGTGGCAGGCAGGATAATGACTTTCTCCCCCAAAGATGTCCATGTCCAAATCCTTGGAACTTGTGAATATGTTGTTACACGGCAAAGGGGAATTGAGATTGTTAATCAGCTGACTTTGAGATGAGAAAATCCTCGATTATCCAGATGGGTCTAGTGTAATCTTGAGGTCCTTTAGAAGTGGGGGAGGGAAGTAGAGTTAATGCTCGGTGAGAAAGACTCAGTGCTTTGCTACTCGCTTTAGAAGATGGAAGAAGGACCTATGGGCCGAAGAATGTGGGCAACTCTGTAAGCTGGGAAAGGCAAGAGCATTGATTCTTCCCTGAGGCCTCTGGAAAGGAGTGGAGTCCTGCCGACACCTTGATTTTAGCCTAATGAGACCCATTTTAGACTTTGGACCTCCAGAACTGTAACTTAATACATTTGTGTTATTTTAGTCCATGAAGTTTGCAATAATTTGTTACAGCAAACATAGGAAACTAATGCATATGTATACCATAATCTGTTTTGGTGGCTCCCTGTGTTTGAAGACCACTTGATTTTATAGCCTGTATTTTCTAGGGCAGATTTTTAGAAGATGCACATTTACAGTGTATGTGTATTCCACAATGATGTGCTTACTGACTAGGGAAATAGTTTGAAAAGTAGAATAGTGAAACAACTTATTGAAGATTAAAATTGGAATGTATTATGTTACTTTTATAGGAAATAAAATCCTTAGTAAAGTTCAGATCAGGCATTTGGGATTTAGAATCACTTTATGACTCTAGAATTTATGGAGGTCCCTTCATTCACTCTTGTGACATTATATTTTCAAAGTTTTCCTTAAGAATTTTCTGGGGTGCCTGGGTGGCTCAGTGGGTTCAGCCTCTGCCTTTGGCTCGGGTCATGATCCCGGGATCCTGAGATGGAGCCCCACATGGGGCTCTCTGCTCAGCAGGGAGCCTGCTTCTCTTCTTCTCTCTCTGCCTTCCTCTCTGCCTGCTTGTGATATCTCTCTCTGTCAAATGAATAAATAAAAATCTTTAAAAAAATAAAATTAAATTAAAAAAAAAAAGAATTTTCTGAGATGTAGGTATTTGAGGATGCCAATTCTGCTCAAGTATCCAGAGATGGTATGTTTCCCATGGCAGTTGGTATTGTGGCTATCCCATTGCCCTTTGACATACTTCTTAAAAGTGGCTGGGTTTATCTTGGTGGCACTGTTCTGCATCCTGGGGATATGGTCTCCCTGCTCTCAGGTTGTTTCCAGGACACTGGTGGAGAAAGGCACACAGAGAGAGCAATTATAGATTAATACATGGGAGTATAGTAAAATAAATAACGCATGGATGTTAATGGAATACCCAGGGATCTCAGCTACCCTTGCCAAATGTTGTTTTGGAATATAAAATGCTAATTCAGATTTAGAAAGAAACATTATGTTGCTCTGGGCTCCATTACAAGTTGTAGAGACTGAATTCCAACTTGACACCTGATACCTGTTAAGAAAACCACATCCTTTTGTAGCCATGGATGGTCTCCATGAATCATTTTGCCATGTACCTATCAGTGAAAGATGAAATATTTGGTGACAGATACAGTTTTTTCAGCAGTAACATTTAAAAAATATGTGAAATAGGGAGTAGTTTGTTTATCATATGCCGTGTCAGGTCTTCTTAGTGTTTAATAAATTAAGAGTTCTTTGAAAATAGGCTATTGATTGTTGATACAGTCTAGTGAATCTTTAATTTTTTCCTATTGTTTTCAGTAATTGGAATTAACTATTCTTTTTCATGTGTTTTTAAAACTAGTTTGGTAAATGAGATAGGACAACTTAGGTTAAGAACTAATGCTGTTTTAACTCATTCAGGATGTCATCCATTCATAGTTATTATAAGACTTAAGCTTCACTGGTAATTTTGGCAAAATGCATAAAATATATTTACAAAGATATGTTTCCATTATCTCCAGAAGTTCCCTATAAAATTGATGGTACATCATGGCCAGTTACTTAAAAAGCTCCTGATCTAAAGATGATTGCTTCTGGCTTGTGCTTCTTCTGTACTTTCCTGGCTGGGGAGAGAGATAGTTAAATGTGCTATGATTGATTATCTCATTTAATTACTTAGTTTATCTTTGTATTCTCTTCTTTCCTGCTCTTTTTTTAATCAAGCTCCACCAGATTTTTTTCTCATTGTAGCACTCTATATTTTACTTTTCAATGCTATGGAATGGTGATATTATGGTGACTAGGAGAAAACTTGATGTATAGACACAACTACAATAAAAAGCAGAATTTTCTTGATTTATGAATCTGAAACTGAATTGTAAATGTCAAGTGATTGAGAAAGACAAACCAAGTAGGAGTTTAAATGAATTTCAGAAACAAAGTATCCTGTTTTATATATAGCGCACTAAGCGCACTAAGCGTTGTCTGGAAGGTTATTCTTCATTTACCAAAGATACTTAACCACCCACTGCTTTTCATTCACGTCAAGTACACTAAACAGAAGAGACAAACTGTGAGTCACAACATCTGGTTGTTCTGATGTCACAGTATTAACTAGAATAATGGCATTGGTCAGAATATTGATTCCTCTAAAGTGATTATTGGAAGTGTGTTGCTATCTGTAGCTTTATTCCTTGTCTCATCATTCACCTCAGAGTTTCACGTACTGTTGACTCCAGTCTGTTACATGCAGAGGGGCTGTCAGCAACGTGGCAGCCACCGTGGGTCGTAGGCCTGACTGTTGTCCCTTGTTTGTCAAGGAAGAACTGTTCCTTCTCCTCTCCAAGGTTGCCTCTCTACCTATATATAAACATCTTTTGTTATCTTGTTTCTTAGTAGATGGTGTCATCCTGCCATTTTAGTCTCCCTTTGCACTGGAATTCTTCTCTTTAAGCTCCTTAACTTAATTCTCCTAAGACATGTATACACACTTGAACTCACACAGTCTCCTTTCAACTCTGCTCAAGCTATCACCCCTCTTATGTCCTTCATTTTATAACCACACCTTGACAAGTAGTGTACTCTCATGTATGTTTCCCAGACTGACTCACTTCCGTTAGCACTTTGCAGTCACTTTCTCTTCTCTCGACGAAACTGCACTCTTGGCATTTCCTGACTCTTCTTAGTCACAAAACCTTTTGGCTTTTTCTCAGTCTTTAACTGCCCTTTACCCATGCATTTGACTTTGTTGCACACAGCTGCGTTCTTTAAACTGCATCTTCCTTTTCTTTCATCACCACATTCTGTATCCAGTTTTCTCAGCCGACCTTTCTGGTGGTGGTGCTGTTTCAGACTTGTGACTTTAGTGGTCACCGTCTTGCTGATGACTCCCAAATAGTGATCTCCAGTCCTAAGTGGTGCTTGAGCTCTGGTCCCACATATTCACCTGACTTTCCTACTTGTGAGGTTGGCCAGCACTCAAACCCAATATATCTGAAGCTGATGCTGGACATGCTCTTTCTTCTGAAACCCGCTCCTCTCTCTCCATGATGCCCAGCTTTGTTCATGGTCCTATCATCCATCCCTCTGTTACCCAGAGTGGAATCTCAGGGTTAGCCAGTCATTAACTGTCACTGCTTTTGTCTCTGTGATGTCTTTTGGATTCACCAGTGCAGAGCCTGCTCCCTTTACCCCTAGGGATGCTGAAACTGGCCTTACTCTTTGATTGGTCTCCCTCTTTTCAGCTTTTCCTTTTCCCATTTTAGTCTTACACTGCTATTGGATTACTCTGTGGGAAGCATGGAGCACTTCTTTGGCACCATGTTGCCTACAGAATGAGACTACGTATCTTGGGCTAGTTCTCTAGGTCCTCAGCGATCTCATCTGTTTCCCACTCCAACCTCATCTTTGACTTTTGCTCTTCAGTATTCTGCTTCAACTGGATGAAGCCACATCAGGCAGATTCTCATGGCTCTGTCAACAAAATGCCCTTGATCTTGCTACTTTTTAGCATCTCCATTATAATGATCCCAGTCCAGGCTGTCATAATCTCCTGCATAACTGTAGTAGCCTTGTATCTGGTTACCATGGGGCTACTTTGGTCTCCTAGACTTGCTTTTTTTATACAGTAGAGAAAGACATTTTTTCAAGTTGAAATTCAGATCATAGTTCTTAGGAAGAGAAAACATGCAATTTCTTATGTTCCCAACTCTCTAGTGGCTTCTCATTTAACATTCAACAAAATCATATCAACTATTTATGACAACAAAGCCACACAGAATCTGGCTCAGTGGTTCTCAGTGGGAGATACTGTTCCCTTTTTGTCATCTATAGGAGTGTTTAGAAGTAAGTGATGGTTTCGTCTATCATTCTAAGGATGGTGCTGTTGGCATTCGGTGCCTCAAGGACCATGATCCTGAATGGAAACAAGACTGTATAATCCTTTCCCAAATGATAATAGTGCTCTTATTGAGGAATAGTCATTCTTACCTCACTTACCTTTCCAGAAGTATTTCCAACTTTTTTCTGTTTCACTTACTCTGCTCTAGACACACAGGTCTTCTAGTCTTAGGTAATGTCAAAGTTTTCTGCCTCGGGGCCTTTGCACATGCATTCCCATCATCTTTCCTCTCTTTGAATTGTTTCTTTTCTCACTTGATTCAGGTCTTCGCTCACATACCAGCTCATTGATCACCCTTACAGAAATCCCTGTAAGTCACTGTGCCCTTACCCTGATTTACTTTTCTTCTTTGTACTTATCACTATTTGATATTAACTTTTATATTATTTGTGGATCTCTTTGTTCATCTTCTCCACTGGAAAGTAAGGTTCATGAGAGCAGTCTTATTTACAGTGCATCTGCAATACCTGGAACAGTGCCTGTTACTGTGTAGTGTTCAGTAAACATTTATGGATAAAGTAATTTTTAGATATGAATCCCTTTAGGAGATGATGTAGAATAAGTTTGAGATACAAACTGACAGAATGAACAGATATTACACAGTTGCCAGCTTCATGCTGTGGTGTCTTCTCTTTGCTCTATTTAGAGTGTATTGTATTTGTATCTCTGATTCCTACCCATCCTTGGAGGATCTTTTTCATTTGTCACCTCTTTCATAGTCCCTACTCTGTTCTTGCCAGTTCCTCAGAACTCTTTTAGAACCTTATAGCTCTATGTATGCTGACTTCAGTTATTTATGTTTCTGTGTCCCTTGCTTGGCCACGTTCAGTGTCCATTTCAGCCTACACTCCCTGTGTGCTGAGCACAGCACCTTGCAGTGGGTGTCTGTTATCCATCAGTTGAATATGTGTCCTTTTGTGTCTGCCTGGGAGAAAGGGCCCCTCTTGATATTTTATGCCTGGATAGCCTTGGAGCAGTGCCATAAGGGAGTCTGCGTGTTGGAGGACTGACACCACTTGGGAAGAAAAGTGGAGGCGGTACTATGTGTGCTTCATCTTTGTGAAGAGCTGCAGCTGGGCAAACCGCGTCAGGCATGACACGGCCCCTCTCAGAAGCTCAACAGGAGTACAGGGATGCTCTCCACACAGGCTTCATAGTCCCCTCAGAGCTTTCCGTTTGAGGCAGAATTTCCTCTGCTGAACTCCTGTATTAGAGATCTGGTAGGGAGCAGGACAGAGTATTGGGAATAAATATGTCCTATAAAAGTTAAGTGTCACAGAGTAGAGAGTTGTTAATGTGAGTTCTTTTTCACTTTTAGTTGTAAAATACATTTTAGAAGGTGAAAGATTAACAAGGGAAGCCATAAACTGACTGAAATGTGACCTTAGATTACTATTCCACTTTTATTGAGGGAGAGTTTGTTATTATTTTGTTATGGCATTTATCTAGCAATGTGGTTAATTTGGAGTTAAAGTCTATTACCTTAAATCCCTGTTAGGAAGGTGTCAAAATGTATGGGACAGCCGATGATTTATAATTTATTATTTGCAACGTTGCTGATTTTGCTGTGTATTATGTTTTGCCGTGGGAAGAAGGTAAGTCAACCTTGAAAAAACAAGCAAATAGGTATTATTATTATTATCATATAGTGGACCTCTACACTTGATAATATTACAAGGGAAAATCAGTAGTATTTTTTCAGTGGGTGAGGGGAGAAGGCTTACTTTATTGTTTTGTTTTTTTTTTTAAAGATTTATTTGAGAGTGAGAATGGGGGAGGGGCGGAGGGAGAAGGAGAGAAGCAGACTTCCCACTGAGTGTGGAGGCTGACGAGGCGCTTGTTCCCACCCTGATCATGACCTGAGCCAAAAATCAAGAGTTGGATGCTCAACTGACTGAGCCACCCAGGCGATCCCGAAGGCTTACTTTTAGAAGGATGAGTTACGTAGCTCCATTGCTGAATTCCATTCACCCACTAGCACTAGGGCTATGCTTTCACTTAGCAGTTCACTGTCTGAGACTGAGGATCCCTCTCAAAAGGTTATTGGAATTGTAGAACGCAGATATTATGTGAAAGAAGAATTTTAAAATTCATGTGGAATTTTAGGGAATAATAGATGAAGTGGGGGCGCCTGAGTGGCTCAGTGGGTTAAAGCCTCTACCTTTGGCTCAGGTCATGATCCCAGGGTGCTGGGATCAAGCCTCACATCGGACTCTCTGCTCAGCAGGGAGCCTGCTTCCTCCTCTCTGCCTGCCTCTCTGCCTACTTGTGATCTCTGTCGGATAAATAAATAAAATCTTTAGGAAAAAAAAAAAAAGATGAAGTGTTGTGTCATCTTGAATCTAACAGCTTCATTCTTTTATTATAAACCGTAAAAGATACTGCCTTGAATTGTAGATTATAAGATATGTGACACGGAGTAGAGTGTTTATGTGTTAAAATGACATGCTACCATGGCAAAGGGTGTAGCCTAACGTGTGTATCCAATTGAACCCTGTTTTCAGTGTTCATGTTTTCTCAGTTTTCCCAGAATGGAGTTGTTAGTATAGCTGATTACAGTAAATCTTAAGTTATACATTGTTTTTCTTTGATGGAGATGAAAGTAGCAATTTGGGCAGTTTTTGAGTTTTGTTTTTGTGGACACTAGTTCTTAAAATTGCTCCAAATCTGTGTCTGCAGGATGGAGACTCAGCTGGCTGTCTGTCTGTCACACTTTGTAGGAAAGACCTGTTTTTTTGTGTGTTCAGATGCTTCTCAGAGTTCTGTTGATAAACATTGTCAGAAGCAGAGAGTGTTAGGAATCTTCCACTTGAAAGAAGAATGACAAAGAGAATAAAATCATTACTTGCCTTGCCTGTGGTTTCATGCTCAGCTTCTCATCTTAATGCCATTGAGGATTACTCTTGCTCACTAGAGAGCACGGAATCATGTTGTGTCAGCAAACTGAAAACAGTATAAAATGCAGTGTGTGCGCCTCTCATTTCTGATTAACCACTTGAGACCTTCTGGTATTAAAGTTGTGTTCCAACTACTCTGACACATGATGTTCAAAGTACTTTTAACAGAACCAGAATTATTTACCAAACTTCTGCCTTTAAGGCCAGTGTTACCTGTGACCCACCTTCAGGATCATTAATTTTAACAATGATCAGAACCTCTGCAATGACTTTGTTCTTGAATATTGTATGTACTAACCTCATAATATGTATGGCTTTGTGGATTCTTACTCCAGATTGCATTTTCATGTAATTTTAAGTTTCTCTGTGCATTACTTACCAATAAATAATAGGAGGTTGTTAGTGTATTCAAGCTTTGTGTTGCAAGATGGTGAGCTCTAGGACATTGTGGGTCAGTTGTTTGATTGAGGAGTCCAGTGTAGTGAAGGCTAATCCCACTGGAGCTGGGTTCCCAATGCCCAGGCTTCCAGAAGGTGGGCAGGACTATAGATTGCTAAAATTGTCAAAGGCCAGAAGATGACTGCTCTTGGAACAAGGCAAGTGTTCTCCATCCCCAACACCTGCCCCACTCTTCAATCCACCCTTGCCAAAATATGCACTCTAAAAGTGCTAGAAAAAGGGAACTTTATCCTGTGGAAGAGAGGATCAAACAGAAGTTCATTCGGTTCATTTGTTTTTGACTGAGGAAAGCTAATCTAAATATTTAATCATAGAACTTGTGAAATGACATATGTTTAAAATGAAATATTTTCTTCATCCCTCTTCATGTGAAGAGTCAGCTAGCTGTGGACACCACTTGATTTTTTCTTCCAGTTATAAGAGTTTCATAGAAAAGCAAATTATGTCAATTCTTTTTTTAATTATTAAAACAGTAAAATTATGTAGTTTATAATATAAAACTATTTCCTGTATTAGTTACTTTTCTCTTCGTTATAAGTAGGCCGTGTAATATGAGGCATGCTGGTTGACCGATGATTCACTTTGGCTGATTTGAAGTAATTTTAGTACTTCTTTGAAGCATAAACCAAAAGTTTCTCCTCTCTCTGTTCTTTCTTCAGTCTTTCCCCTAAGTTAGGTTACACAGGCTAACTTGAATTGATTGCATGGATGTTGATTGTTAATGACAAACTTTCTATTCAAGGATCATTTTAGTCAGCCCAGACAAAATACAAATCTGGGAATAAGAAGCATAACATATACATGAATAAAATGATTTTATACAGGATGACAAGTAAATAATTGATTCTATTGATTGCTTGATAAGGAAAAATGGTAGAGGGTTGCAAATGAAGAAATAGTCTCACCTTTAAAGTTTGGAGACCCCTGGTTCTACCAGCAGGAATGCCTCAGCAGTGTTCTTGAGTTTGGGCTCTTTTGAGTAATCAGAGCAGCTGTCTCCTGGCCCTTTGCCTGCAAATAGGCCTAAAGGAAACAGAAAACAGTAGACAAAGAAGAACAAACACAAGCTGCCGCTTATACACATCTTTCAAATATTTGGTAAGGGATTTCAGAGGAGAGTACATTAGTTTTTTAGCAGACAATCTTTATTAACATTGAAGTAGTTTCTTCTAGGAAGAAAAACTTGAAAATAAAGCAGTGGCTCCTTTATTTGACATTGGTTAGGAAATACAGTGTTCTCAGGGATGAATATTTAATCTGACTGGAGTTTATTATGTGAGATACCAGAACCCTTTTTCTATTCTTATAATTTTTATTAAATCTTTCCTTTCATACATCAAGGGCTCCCTACATCAGCTGAACAAAGGCTACATAGTTTAGATTAACCCTTTCCTGAGGGTTTAGGGTTACCCTACTTACACTTACTGTTGAACTGTGACTCAACACAGTCTGGAGTCTGTTTGTCTTTCAGAGAGGTCAGGCTGTCAGTTACCACCTCTTCCATGTTGTTATGCTTCCATCCATCAGCTACTCCTTCTAATTTTTCCTGAGCTGAGAAATCAGATAACTGAGTTTACTGTGAAGTCTCTGTTACATAAGGAAGGGAGTTATTAAGGAGTTTGAGTATAGAGGCTTTGTGATAAGTTTTATTTGGATGGGGTAACCATGCATCTGTGTTCAGTGACTATATTTTAGAGGGTAGATCTGGCAAAAGTCTGGCTTCCAGATAGTATAAATTACAATGTTTTTAAAGTTCCTTGAAAGAGCTCCTAATTATCTGAAGCAATATCTTACTTCTAGATGACCTTTACCTAACATGTTTTTTTTCATAGAAGCTTCCTTCCATAAATTAATTAATTCATTCAGTTTTTAGACACCAACACTACCTACTTAGCAGACCTACAAATGCCTTTCAATGTTACCTCCAGCCAGCTATAGCTAGATGGTGAACATGGCTCTGATTCTTAAATTCACAGTAAATGACTGACTTTACCAGCATTTTGTGTCAGGGGTGGTAGTGTTCCCTTTTGGTGCTTGCTCTGCAGCCTTTTCTCCCTGCTAATCCTCCATACCCAGTCACCTGGGCTCAGCTCCAAGGAAATGGGTCAAGGAAGTTTCAGTTCAGGCCAGAGATTTTTATGGGGGAGGGTCAAATATATTACTTAAATATTTTAAGTAATAAAATATTTACCCCCCCAAATGTGTGTGTATGTATTTATGTATATTTATGTATTTACACAGTTAAGCATGGCGTTATTGAACCTGATACTGATGCAAAGCCTGGCTCCTGCTTATTCCTGCTGTGGATAAATGCATTCATGTTTGAATTACAGTTGATCTTTAAATAGTGTGTGTTTGAACTGTGCAGGTCCACTTACATGTGAATTAAAAAAAAATAAATACAGTACAGCACTGTAAATGTATTTTGTCTTCCTTCTGATTTTCTTAATAGCGTTTTTTTTCTCTAACTGACTTGATTGTAAAAATGCAGTATTTAATATGTATAACATACAAAATATGTGTTAGTTGACCATTTACATTATTGGTAAGGAATCTGGTCAAGAGTAGGCTGTTAATAGTTAAGTTTTCAGGGAGTCAAAAGGTATATGCAGATTTTCAACTGTATGGGCTCACTTCCTCATTCCCCATGTTCAAGGATCAGTTGTAATTTCTTATTTGAAGTTCAATCTGTAGACTACTCTTTGTATAGTGGTGATTTAGAGGATCATAGGAAGTTTTCTAAGGAAATTGAAGAGACCCAATATTTTTTATCAGTGTTGCTAGAAAACATTTTTTCTCGCATTTTTTAAGATTTTATTTATTGATTTGACAGAGAGAGAGAGATCACAAGTAGACAGAGAGGGAGGTGGGGGTGGGGGGAAGCAGTCTCCCTGCTAAGCAGAGGGCCCGACGCAGGGCTCGATCCCAAGACCCTGAGATCATGACCTGAGCCGAAGGCAGAGGCTTAACCCCCTGAGCCACTCAGGCACCCTTTTCCCTGCATTTCTGAAAATTTTCTTTTTATTATAGTAAAATATGTATGATGTAAAATTTACTGTTTTAAAGTATATAGTTTTATGGCATTAAATACATTTACACTGTTGTGTATCTGTCTTTATAACGTTTATCTTCCCCAACTCAAACTCTGTACATAAGAAATAGTAACTCTCTATACCCTGTTCCCATGACCAGGCTGGTGTTTTATTCCTCACCATCAAGTTGTACGTTATATCGTTCATCTCATTGAGACCTTGTGGCTTTATACTTCGTCTGGAACCCCTGGTTTAGTAAGCCCTCGAGGTTTGGGTTTTGCCTTTCTGTCTTCTAGTACTTCTTTCCCTTTCAACTACCAATGAGCTCCAGACAAGTATCTTGGGCCTTTTTGCTGACTGACTTTGTTTGATTCTGTTAGCCGTTACCTATGCTGATTTTCTGTTTCTCTGATTCACTGCCAGGTAATAAACATTCTTAATGGAGCGCCTCGGTGGCTTATTTGGTTAAGCAGCTGACTCTTGATTTCAGCGGAGGTCATGATCTCAGAGTCCTAGGGTTGAGCCCTGCATCTGGCTCTAAGCTCAGCAGGGAGTCTGCTTGAGGATTCTCTCCCTCTCACCCTCCCTGGCTCACATACTGTGTGCACTCTTTCTCTCAAACAAATGAATCTTATTAAAAAATTCCTAATGACAGTAGTTTTGTTGGATCATTTCTCTGTTGCCCAGCTGTTGGCTTTGGTGTTTTGCCTGCTAGCTTCTAGCTAGACTTATTCCCAGGTTGTTCTCTTCTTCCTACAACTACCTTTACTTGCTTTGGTGCTGTCCAGCCTGCCCAACTCATAGTGGTGAACCAAGCCTTGCCTGACCTTGTGAGAAAGAATACAGGCAGATTTTAAAATCTAAAGTAGCCTTTTTTAAATTAAGGACCATTGGAAGTCTACAATACAGGGTATTAAATGGTATTTTACTTTATCATACTGTAACATTGAAAAATGAAACACCAAATGAATTTTATTTACTGAAAATGTAAATAGCAGGAAAATCCTGAAGACTGTTAGCTATCATTTCTAGAAATAACTTAGGAGTTAGCAATTAATGGATAATACTAAAGGGATGGAAGAAGAATTCCCATTAATAAATTTGACTACATGTTTAAGAAATCTGTATTAAATCGTTATGAAGATATTTTCCTATGTTTTGTGTCACTTTTTATTGCTGTATAACAAACTTTCACTAAATCTGATGTCTTAAAACAGGAACTTATTATTTCTTATAATTCTTAGATTGCTTAGGCTTAACCATGCAGTTGTTCTGTTTTGTGTGCTATCTGCTGGGGTTACCTCACTGGATCTGGAACATTCAAGATGGCTTCACCCTCAGCTGATGCTGCTTTGGCCTTTCTCTCTTTGTGTAGTTTCTCAGCCTAGTCTAGCTTCCTTTCTTAGTGGCAGTATCCCAGCATTTTTTTTTTTTTTTTACTTTTTATTCTAATGTTTTTAAAACTTTATTCCTAACTTGACTTAATTAGTTTACTCTTAACTCCTTTAAATAAATAGCTAAATACACCTAAGTAATTAATTGTTACGTAGTTTGTGTGTGTGTGTATCTAGAAAACTAGGGAATAGAATTTTTGCTTGGAATAAGTAAGCAGTTATACTGTTTTGTATATGTAGATATAATTTTCAGATGAATTTCCCTCATGAGTTATTTCTAAATACTAGAGTGTAATGTGGGCCTGTTTGTTTGTTTTAAAGATTTACCCATTTATTTTAGGGAGAGAGTGTGTGTGTGAGCTGGGGGAGGGGCAGAGGGAGAGGAAGATAAGCAGACTCCCCACTCAACGCAGAACCCAGTCTGGGACTGGATCTCACAACTTCAAGACCATAACCAGAGCCTAAACCAAGTGACTGAGCCACCCAGGTGCCCCTAACATGAGTTTTTGATAAAAACATGAGGAGAAAGCATTTCTTGTTTCTGAACAGACATTTTTATACTTCATAGTAGTTATTGCATAGATCTTATTTACACTCACAATAGCAGCAGACTATCTAAGGACAGTTGTAGGAAATTTTGCCCCCAAAATGAAATATTTCAAATATTGGTAGGAAAGAATGAGAAATACTTGCATATTTTAAAATCAGGAATCATGAAGATAAATGCTAAATTAATTTTTAAATGATTAAATGTCTTAATTTTAAACATTATAATTTCAAATTGTCCTAAACCTTTTGTAGAAATGGACTTTTAAAGATTCTTTATTATTTGCCTGCCTTAGAAATAATGAGTTAGACATATAGTTAATGTATACCACATATACTACATTACTTGACTGCTAGAAAACAAGTAAGTATGCCACATATTTAATAGATATTAAATCTGTGAATTCCATGTTTCTTAGAGAAAATGCAACTTTCATAATAGACAAATGATGTAATCAAATAGGAGATCTAAAAGGCTAAATCTATTGAACAAATTAAGTCAATAATTAATAACCTTCTAAAACAGAAAGCATCAGGCTCAAGTGGGTTCACTGATAAATTCTGCCAACCATTTAGGAAAAATTATTTCAATTCTCCACATTCTCTTTTAGAGAAATAGAGGAGATCCTTTCTAAACTCATTCTAGGAGTTGAGGATTACCCTAATACCAAAATCAAAGACATTATAAGAAAATAAAACTATAGGCTAATATCTCTCATGAATATAGGTGCACACATCTTCAACAGAGTATTAGCAAGCTAAATCCAAGAGTGTATAAAAAGAATTGTATACCATGACCAAGGTGGGATTTTTTCCCCCTAGGTATTCAAGTCTGCCTGGTTCAGCATTCAAAAATGAATTAATGTAATCCATCACATCAACAAGTTTAAGGAGAAAAGTAACAGGACTATCAATATAGGCAGAAAAAAACCTTTGACAAAACCCAGTTCCCATTCATTATAAAACTCTCATTAAACTAGGAATAGAGGGAACTTCCTCAACTTGTTAAGTAACATCTACGAAAAACTTAGGGCTAACATTATACTTAATGTGAGGAACTGGAGGCTTTCCCAGTAAGATCAAGTACAAGGCAAGGATATCCCCTCTCCCAACTCCTTTTCAACATCATACTGGAAGTCCTAGCTAATGCAGTAAGACAAGAAAAGGAAGTAGAATATATACAGATTAGAAAGGAAGTAATGAAAGCATCTTTGTACACTAGATGACATGACTGTCTATTTAGAAAATCCTAAAGAATTGACCAAGAACTCCTAGAACTAGTAAGAGGGTATAGCAAGGTTGCAGGCTCTAAGCAAAAATCAGTTGCTTTTCTATATACCAGCAATGCACAAGTGGAATTCAAAATTAAAAACCCAGTAATACTATTTACCTTAGGGCCTCCAAAAATTAAATACTTACATATAAATCTAATGAAATATGCACAGGATGTACATGGTGTTAGGATATAAAACAGCTCATTAGTTAGTATCCTTTGAAAAGTCTTCTCTATGAGAGTGGACTTAGGAGTGGTGGCCATCTAGATGGTGACTTGGGATGGCAGCCACATGATTTTGTGCCAGTTTCACAGACATTTGACAATTCCCTGGTACACATGGACATAAAACCCATGAATTCGTTTATTCACCAACACACATACATTTGTTATCTAGGCCTTAATTGTTTGGGGAGCTTTTCTCCTTTAATTATGAAAAATATTGTACTAAGTGCGCAAGACCTTCATTCAAATTGAAAGAAGCCCTAAGAACAGTTTGACCTAGTTCCTCACTCACAATAGGCAGTGCTGATGAGATAACCGGCTTTTTCTGAGTTCTCCAGTGAATGGTTACAGAATGGTGATTTTGGATTTAGTTCCTTAGAGGGAGGGTCAGAATACCAAAACCTGTTCACTAACGGAGGATACATTACAGACTTTTTATAGGACTTTTGATTTTAGAGTATAAGCATTTTGTCTTTTGTTCTTATTTATTTTGTCCTGTGAAAATAAATAATTCTGTTTTAATGAAAGTGGGGTTTTTTTGAGCACATAATTTTGAAACAGTATCACCAAAAAAATAATTATGCAAAGTTGTACATGCTATTATGAAAAGAGTTTTTATAAACTAGGTAAATGCAATTTCATTTCAGTGGCATTTTAAAAATTACTCTTTTGTACACCCTATTAGGCTTAGGCCTCTTTTGGAAGTAACAAACTAAAGCATACTGTTTCATTATTTGTGAAATTAACATTTGCTTCAATTTTTGCATCATGCTATAAATAATCATAGGTTAAAACATATCCAGAGCATGAGCCGAATAGTCACATAAAATGTTTAGTCTTGGTATGAATTAGAAGGTAGAGTTTACAATTTTCTTTTCTTTTTCTTTCTTTCTTTTTTTAAGATTTTATGTATTTATTTGACAGAGAGATCATAAGTGGGCAGAGAGGCAGGCCAGGTGGGGGTTGAGGGGGTTGATGAGGAAACAGGCTCCCTTTTGAGCAGAGAGCCCAATGCAGGGCTCCATCCCAGGACCCTGAGACCATGACCTGAGCTGAAGGCAGAGGCTTAACTTACTGAGCCACCCAGACACCCAGAGTTTACAGTTTTCAAGTACAAATAATCCTTTGTGGTTTGGAGATGGAAATAAACAGCAAGGCAAATAAGGAAAGAGGAGGAGGAGGAGGGGAAAGCAAGAGGGAAGTAAAGGATGAAATGGCAGAAAGACTCCTACAAGATCATGATGCGAGGGATAGGTATTAGGGAGGAAGGCAGGAAGGGACTGATCAGAATTCAGAGATCTGAGGACTAATGAAAAGGCATGAAAAGAGGCAAACATTTAACGTCTGTTGAGTGCCATGAATTATGCTAGCGTTTACTGCTATAGTACAGTATTATCTATCTTTTATGTCCATTTTGCAGGTAAGAAAACTTGAGTATCTTATGTTACAGTGTGAGTTAATGGTAGAACCAGCATTTGAACTCATATTATTTAATTTTTCTAGTAATATTTACTGATCCTCAGTATAGGCCAAGCTTGATATTAAGAATACTGCACTTACGAGGTAAATATGATCCCTGTCCTCAGTTTAAATTCCAGTGGGACAGGCGGACAAGTAACTCTACAGGTTCAGTGAAGATGATAAATGCTGTAGGTGGGGGAATGAATACAGTAGGAGAATTCAGGGTGAGAACACCTCACACTGACTTGGCCTCAGGGAAGGCTTCCTGGTTGAAGTGGATTCCTGTTTGAGAACTGAAGGATGAATTGACAATGACCACTCTGCTCTCCCATAACAAACTGCCTCTTTTTATTTTGTTTGGTATGTTTTTCATCCTTTTACTTATTTCTGTTTTTTTTCCCCCAATCCCTTGCTTATTTTTTCAGCCAAGAAACTCAAGTTTTAAGAAAAAAATTTCGTATCTTTATTTACATCTGGGGATTTATGCATGGTTGAGGCTCCCAGCCTACTTCTTGGCTTTGTCCCTTGGGTTACAAATGACTTGGAGTGAATGTTGGGCAACTTTCTAGGAGTGGAACCTGAATGAAGGAGGTAGATAAGCTTGATACAGCTTCAGGGTAGATGTATGATGCTTGATTCAGAACTCTGTATCATCTCCTTTTGTCCTTGGGGTGCGAGGACAGGGTGAAATTGATATAACTAAGATGGCCATAATCGTTCACTGGTCTTCTAGGTTATGTGTATTTCATTTAATAGGAATGAAAATAGTCATTTACTAAATCATTAGGAAGCAAACATTTGACTTGAGAGCAGTTGTTCAAATTAAAAAAAAAAAACTAATGTAAAAGAGATTATGGGTGTACCCACGTGTGTGTTTGTTTGTTTTTAGAGACTTTGGTGTCTTAATAAAAAGAAGTATGGCTAGGCGCGCCTGGGTGGCTCAGTGGATTAAAGCCTCCACCCTCTGTCATGATCTTGGGGTCCTGGGATCGAGCCCCGCATCGGGCTCTCTGCTCGGCAGGGAGCCTGCTCCACCCCCCCACCCCATGCCTGCCTCTGCCTACTTGTGATCTCTGTCTGTCTCTCTCAAATAAATCAATAAAATCTTTTAAAAAATGAAAATAAAAAATAAAAAGAAGTATGGCTATATGGTATTAAAATTCATTTTTCATCTTTTTCTTTTGCCTACCTAGTGATAACTATTTCCTTTATTAAGAGTTTCTGTAGGAATATAAGTAAAAGTGAGAGGGAAAATGAGAGCACAGTGGATTTCAGTGGGTAACAAAAGGATGAATGGAATTCCTATAGAAGATAAAGTGGGTAGAAGGGCAAAGGTCATTTAAACTCTGGGCAGAAACTGCTAATACTTGGGGTCAGGCAGCAGGGATGTGGATGGAGGGTTAGAGAAGGAATGTAGTTTCCTTTTAGGAAAAACAAAACTGAAGGCCTTAAGTAAGTCTGAGCTAAATCTTTACATTTTTAAATAAGATTATTTTAGTATGTTTCGTTGTATCCATTACATATCAGCAGACAGGAAAACTTGGCAAAGCTCTACTTACTTACCCAGTTTTGTTTGGGTTTCTGCCCAGACCCTGCTCCTCTCTTTGTGCAGAATCTACTCACCCCTACTGATACCCCCATGGTGTTGTCATTAGGCCTGTGATCAGAGTCTAGCCCTGTAGGGAGGGCTGCTCCTGTGAGTGCCCTTTGGAAAGTGGCACCTGTATAAACAACCCTACCTCCTGTTGTCCCCGGTTGCATCTTGTGGTTTTTGACCCAGTAGACAAGCAGTTAAAGAAAAGGGAGCTTTCTAAACAAGTGTCCTCCATAGAGGTAGATCTGTTGGAACTGGAACTGGCAGAGCCACCACAGTTTCCCTGTTGGGTTTATCTTCCCAGCCGAGCTCACAGCAGCCAGAAGCTAGAGGGCTGAGCTTCAAGAGTGCAAAACACCACTGTGGAGCTGACTACATACAAAAGCTGAGCTTTTGAAAATTTCTTTCTGGGGTAGTATTGATTCAGAGGTTAGAGTCTAATCCTAGAAGACTTTAGTATACTGTGGTGAGTTATTTTAATTAATTAATTAATTTTTTAAAAAAAGATTTTATTTAGTTATTTGATAGAGATCACAAGTAGGCAGAGGCAGGGAGGTAGCGGGGCGGGAGGGAAGCAGGCTCCCTGCTGAGCAGAGAGCCTGATGTGGGGCTCCTTCCTAGGACCCTGAGATCATGATCTGAGCCCAAGGCAGAGACTTAACCCACTGAGCCACCCAGGCGCCCCGGCGATTTATTTATTTATTTCTTTTTAAAAAAGATTTTATTTATTTATTTGACAGAGAGAGAGAGATCACAAGTAGGCAGAGAGAGAGGGAGAGAGGAAAGCAGGCTTCCTGCTGAGTAGAGAGCCCGATGCAGGACTCCATCCCAGGAAACTGGGATCATGACCTGAGCCAAAGGCAGAGGCTTTAACCCACTGAGCCACCCAGGCGCCCTCCTGGTGCGTTATTTTTAAAATGTAAGAATTTTGTTTTAGCAGATGGCATAATATCCAGAAGTTAGCAGATCTCATTTCTTTTTAGATTGTTGCCCCATTTACTTTGTCTCTAACTTGTTTATTCGTTTCCCATTGGTAAAATGACAACAGTACTAAATGTAATTTTCTTTTATCTTCTGTAGCACTTGAGCTGGAGATTCTCAGTACAAGTTTCCTTCACTATCCAAAAGTAGAGTGTTCCTGTGAAACTGTTTGTAGGCCACAATGGTAAACATGAAGATGCAAATACTGTTAATTTATGTGGGAAGGTTTTTGAGCATTCCCAGGTCCCAGAAATAACCTCTCAGGCTTTTCTGATACCTTAGGACACATCTTGCTAATGGATGTACAGAATAAATGGAGATAAAGCACAGTTGCTCACAGACAACATTCAAAGCTGTAGAGAGCGTGGTTCTGAGATGCTGAGTGTAGTTCCAGGGGAAGGAGCCTGGGGACGACCCTCTGGCTACAGGAGGTGCATGCTGCCTTTGTAACTACTGGTTGCAAAACAAACGATGAATGCTGTTTTCACTTTGCCTTTTCTCATAAGAGCAAAATTCCTTTTGGGATTGGAACAGGTGCAGGTTTCCCCTACTGTCCAAAGGTAGAAAGTTCTTATGAAACCTTTCATAAGTCAAAGTGGCTTATTGTGAAGAAGCAATTACCATTTTGTAAAAGTGAAACTTCCTCGGATTTTTTTCAGATAGCAAAAACAGGTGGTAATGTAGGTCCTTTGTAAGAGTGAAGTGGTGTAAGATGAACTTTCAGAATGTATAACCTGGCTTTATAAGGACTTTGTGGAGTTTGCATGTGGCATGTTCTCTTGAAGTGTTCTGATATTTTCAAGAATGTTCTTTAGAACCAGTATTCTTAGTTCCTTGAAATTACTCATCTAATAGACTGTAGGTGTTGTGTATGCTTCTTAGGTTGCTGTGTGTACTGCATTCCAGAATTCCATTACTGTTTATTCCACTTAAAGACATTAATTAAGGGGCACCTGGCTGGCTCAGTTGGAGGAGCATAAGACTCTTGATCATGGAGTCAGGAGTTCTAGCCCCACATTGGGTGTAGAGATTACTTAAATAAATAAAAAAAAATAAAGACATTAATTAAAAAATGTATATATTCCTCTTGTATTGGTTGATAGGGGAAGAACCAATTATAAAAGGCTCCAAATTCTAAACTTAGTTAAAATGTAAATGTCCATAATGAGCTGGAATGAGACAGTTTTGCCAAAGGGGATCTGAGAACATCTTTGGACATGGTTTGCTTGTTTTCTTAAGTCAGGATATGAGTTTCTCCTCTGAGTGTGCCTGTGTGTGTGTGTGTTGTTAAGAAATATTTTAAATATCCTTGGTGTTCTATTTCCTTTCCTTGAGTCAGAAAAATTTCACTGTCAGTATGGTATTTTGGCAAATTTAAAGAAAGGGAAAGATAGAAATTTATTAGTCTAGTTAAGTAGATCATTGTGTCTGGTTAAGTGCTCCTCTTAGAGTTACTACCTGTATTACTAAGTAAAAAAATATGCTGGAAGATTTTTCTGACAGGTGAGTATTTGTCAACACTTTAATGAGATCATATGGCTTAAAAATACCCCAAAAAGGTTATGCTCAGGGCTGCACTATGCCCCTCAGGTTAGGGCATGATATTTGGAATGCCTGGAAGTTGGCCTGCTTTTTTAGGTGATTTGATCTTATTTTTACAAAATCATGATTATTAATATAAAGATAATGCATGGGAAACTTTGCCATGCTTATTCTTGCCTTATCAATGGTATTACAAAAATAAAAACTAGTTTTCATCAAGAAATCTGACAAGTCATGTCTGTTTATCCAAAGCCCTACATGTGGTGATAATTTTGACCTGATTCATAGGTCCTCTGATACCTTAACACACAAAAAGTGTGTGTGAAATAGCTAGACTTATTGGCATTAACTTTCTTGTAGCTCTTTGCCAACAAAGTAATACTATGTACTAAATTTGAATCTGGTTTCAAAACAAATGTCGGATTCTAAAACACTGGATTTACTGGAACATAAATAGCATATTTAATGAAGCTGTTTCTCTTGACTTTCTTGTTACCCTGTCAACGTATGTGGCAACTCCATGTGGCTGGTAAAGTTCCATTTTAATATATGATTCCTATCTTTCCTTCATTCACTAATAACTGATTGAGACAGAATGGAAATTCAGCCTTCTTATAAAATCTTTACATTAGCAGATCAACTTTTTAACATTATAAGTTGCCTCAAATTCCAGAAACAAGATAAACGTGAACCTGAACTCTGCAAGAGGAGAGGTTGCTACCTGTGATAACTAGGCAAGATTCAGTCTTATTTGTGTCAATTAGGTGTATATTAAATACACCTATTAAATTAAAATTGTTTTTAGCATTGTAGAGTCTTAAACTTCATATACTCTGGGAAATTTTTATGTTTGAGGGTTGTTGGAGGATAGAGAAAATGTATGAACCTAAGAACATGCTGTTCTGATTTTGAGGATGTTAAAGCCTTTGACAGGGAATAAGATAATTTAATGAAATTATGGGTGGGAAGTTTTGTTGAATTAGTTTGATTAAAAGAAGCTGAATGGGGCAGGGGGCACGTGGGTAGCTCAGTGGGTTAAAGCCTCTGCCTTTGGCTCAGGTCATGATCCCAGAGTCCTGGGATCAGCTCCGCATTAGGCTCTCTGCTCAGCAGGGGGCCTGCTTCCCTTCCTCTCTCTCTGCCTGCTGCTCTGCCTACCTGTGATCTCTCTCAAATAAATAAATAAAATCTTAAAAAAAAAAAAGCTTGTATACCTAAAAATTGAAGAAACTACTGTATTCAAGACCTTTAGAAAAACAGATGGAGAATAGTATTACAGTCGTAAGAAACTAATTCTCTATTTTATCATATTCAGTGTGGGGTTTGGTTTGCCTTACATCATCTTATTTAATAGTCTACCATGAAGTTTCACTTACCCTTGAGTTTCTTTTTTTCTCAGGGTTTCAGTAGGGAAGAGAAGTTAGAATGAGGGAGAGAGAGATTACTGGTAACTTTTGAATTCCTCTGAGTGCCAAGATTGTGCCAGTCACTTTCTTCACAGTAGTCTTTTGGGATAAAAACAGTTTTAATTCCTGTTTTGCAGAAAGTAGCTGTTCAAGATCACACAGCTAGTTAGTGGTGCAACTAGACTTGAAATCCTGTCAGTTTATCACCAAGCTCTGTGTTCTTTCTTCTGTAATGTGCTTCTAAACAAATGAATCACAGGTTGCTGGTACCTCTCACGGAGTCTTAAGAACAGATCAGAAGAGTTATCTCTTGACTGGAATTTGGGGGGCGGGAGGATGCAGATTATTCAGTCATTCACTTAACAAATACTTTTATTTGCCAGATACTCTTCTAGGTGTATCCTCAACCAAACAGGCAAAATAGCTTACATTTATGTTATTTAGCTATAATTTATACATCAGTAGCTATAATTTATACATCAGTTATACATTAAAATATACATCTTATTTCTGGTAAGACTTGTTGAATAATTAAAACAACTCCAGGATATTTTCATATTGAAGGAACTACAAACTAAATGTTTTGAGTTATGAGTTATTAATCTCTGATGCATTTTATATATATAGCAACTATGCTAATATGTGACATAATTGGAAAGTACTAAATACAACATTTCTTTAGATGTGTTCTGTGGGGTATTTGGTTAAATCATTTTAGAAAATGCTTGGTTAAATATAATGAGATTTCTTTACTGCAGAACTTCTTAGGGTCCTTAATATGCTAATATGCATTGTCAGTCTTGAATAGTATTTCCCTAAACTTACAGATGTTTTTTTCTAAGAGCTGTCTAGCCCAAACAGTGTTCAGGAGAATTTATCATACTGTCGAGATATAGAATGCTATGTCTTACTCCTTTACTCTTTTTTTCCTTCCTGCTCGAAAAGCACCTAATTGTGTCTTTCAAGGTTCCTTTTATTGGAGACCACCTCAACATTTTTAGTAAATATATTAATCTTTAGGTGTAAAGATTAAATATCTGATGACAACAATATATGTAAGGAACTCATTTGTCATAAACTGCTTCTCTGCTTGTCATGAAGTTGCTAGGTAAAATTATTATGTTATTTCTTTAGAAATAGGCACACAGGCCTGAAATTAACTGATACTTTGGTTTTTGAAGGTAGGTATTTACTACCATTGTGTTTTCAGAGGTTCAGACAATTGTCACTATACTTCTAACTGAAATAATAATTATAAGCTGGCTGTAAGATGAAGACTTTTATTCATTTTTAAATTACCCTTTAAAAAGAACCACATCCCTCCTTCAGATGAGTTGGTAAATTGAAATAGTACTTCCCACTCTGGACTCCCATTTTGCATCTACACAGAGACTCACTGTTTGAGGTTGTTAAATGTGTACTCTATTTGCCTAGATGTGTGGGCACGAGAGAAAATAGAGGGCTGAGCTTCAAGGTTGATCTCATACCAGGAACTAGCCTCCTGGAGAGGGAGGTAAGCATTAAACTGAAGAAGCAGGGTAAAGAAACAGTTTTTGTTAGGGACATAGTACAAACACTGTTCTTTATGGTCTAGCACTCAAGCACCGTGTGGCACAAAGTAGGCACTTAGTAAATATTTGCCAAATGACTAAAGCAGTAACTTCCTCTTTAATTCTGTATCCTGATGTTATGGTTCTGGGAAACTCAAGATCTTTTCTTTTTTAGGATGACATTTACTAGATTTTATGCTCAAGTGTTTTGTATACATTGCCTCATTTAATTCTTAACAACAACTGAATGAGGTACTTTCCTATGTTACACATGTATAAACTGAAGTTTGAGAACTAATAATACTGTGCCCAAAGACCTTTATTTCATAACTAGAAGAGGCTAGATGAATCCAAGTAGGTGGAAGCTGATTCTTGTAGTTTTAACCAGTATCCTGTGCTACTAGGTTTCTCTGCTTGCCTCTATAATGATGATAGATGGGATTTCAGTTCTTACTCCCAGAACTTTTAATTGTCAAGTCTTTTATTTACTTTGGAATGAAGAAAAATCAATTTATGATTCTGACTGGGAAAGAAGAGCTGCAGGGGAAGCCAGTAGTGTTTTCTCTGTGACATCACAGGAAGTTACCATGGAAATGATTATGGTATTATGAATACAGAATTATAAACTTGAGTGGGAAATAAGCTGCCTAAGGAGATGAGCGCGGAGAAATAGCAAAGTTGTTGTCATGATAGTGCCTTTCAGGTTTTAGATGAACAAATTTAGCAACATGAGATCTAAATGCAGGGTCCCTCTCAGCATTCCCAAAACATCAGTGTTAAATTATTCTTTTAACTCTGCCTGGTTTTGTTACTACTCTTGGAACTTGTTACAAGTAAAATAAGTCCCATGTATACATACGTGTTTTTAGTTTAGCAAATGTTTTTTTTCCTGACTCCTCCCTGCCTAGCTTCCTCTGATTCCTTCTTCAAGATATTCCCAGTGGAGATAAACTGTTTCCTGCTTTTTGCATCAACACATTCCCTGTAGAATATGTTAGCACTGCTATTTGTTAATTGTTAAAGCCAACTCTGGCAGTTTGATGGAGGGGGTGTAGTAAAAAACTGTTATTTTTCCAATAGCAAGTTTAATTTCAAATTTCATTGTTTCTATATCTGTTCAAGAAATGTAATCCTTTCCAAAAAATGCTTGTTTAAAAAACATTGGTCTTGGGACGCCTGGGTGGCTCAGTTGGTTAAGCAGCTGCCTTCGGCTCAGGTCATGATCCCAGCGTCCTGGGATCAAGTCCCACATCAGGCTCCTTGCTCCGCGGGGAGCCTGCTTCTTCCTCTGACTCTGCCTTCCACTCTGCCTGTGCTCGCTCTCGCTCTCTCTCTGACAAATAAATAAATAAAATCTTAAAAAATAAATAAATAAAAAATAAAAATAAAAAACATTGGTCCTTTCCCTTAAACTTGGTCAAAGAAAATTGGAAGTGGTGACAGTGCTTTATAATATTGCTCATCATCTTAATTTCTTTATATTTTGAATCCTATAGTGGTTTTATTTATTTAACTAATACTGTGTCTGACTAGCTGCTCAGGGCACCCTGAAGACTATTGTTCTCTTATTGCCTTCATTTTGCTTTGAAAGAACTACATAGTTGCTCTGTCCCCTTAAGCTCTAGAAATTTGCAATTTACTTACTTCAGTTAGTACCATAGATAATTTTGGGGTCCAAAATCTCTTTCTTTCCAGTCTATTCTAGGATTTGAAGTATTTTCCTAATCTATGATTAGGAAGAGAGTACTGAATAGCAGTGGAGCTTTCTTTACAATGAAAGAGAATTTAAAAATGGTGAAAGGGGGGTGCCTGGGTGGCTCAGTGGGTTATGCCTCTGCCTTCAGCTCAGGTCATGATCCCACAGTCTTGGGATCAAGCCCCACATCGGGCTCTCTGCTCAGTGGGAGGCCTGCTTCCTCCTCTCTCTCTCTGCCTGCCTCTCTGCCTACTTGTGATCTCTGTCAAATAAATAAATAAAATCTTAAAAAAAAATGGTGAAAGGAACACAGAGAGAGTTGACTTGGTCACAGGTTACGTGCCAGTATATCAGGTGACAATCAAGCTTGATGCATGTGAAAAACTGTGTAAGGTATGTGTGTTTTAAAGCTTACATATGAAGTGGTGAACCTACAACCCAATTGACGAGTGGTACAACCCAATACCAGTGAGGTTATTTGTGTGTTCATTCACTGTCCCATTCCTCTTCCAGTTTGTGTTTAACAGTCACTTTTCTTGTAAAAAGAGAGTTTTGTAATTTATCATATAAGGACAAGTAGTTTTGAAGAAGTAGTAACATACAAGCTGTAGCAATTTGGTTTTTTCATTCAATATTGGGCTTCTTATTCATCCATGTTTTGAGCTGTGGTTCATTCTTACTGACAGTCAAGCTTGACACATGAATTTCTTTTCCAGTCTTTACTTTGACTTATGGCTTTTTAAGAAATGTTTAAAAGTTTTCCCAACAGGGGCGCCTGGGTGGCTCAGTGGGTTAAAGCTTCTGCCATTGGCTCAGGTCATGATCTCCGGTTCCTGGGATCGAGTCCCACATCGGGCTGTCTGCTCACCGGGGAGCCTGCTTCCTCCTCTCTCTCTCTGCCTGCTTCTCTGTCTACTTGTGATCTCTGTCTGTAAAATGAATAAATAAAATCTTTAAAAAAAAAGTTTTTTCAACATATGGAGATTTTAAATTGAATTTTATATTATTGATTCTGACTTAATTGCTTTGTGATTTTGGAACATGGTCTATATAACACTATTTTTGAAAATCCACTGACACTTCTGTTGTGGCTTAGCAAATACAAAATTTTTGAAAGTGGGTATGTGAAAATAGTGCATACTCTTAATTCTTTGGTGCACTGCATGTGTTTACTACATTGAATGTTTTTGGGTGTCCTATTACATAAAATGTTTATTAATTTCTCCTGTGTTTATTTAATTTTGCTTTATACATATGTAAGGCTAGTTTAATAGTTGTGGAGGTAGAATTGTTATATCTTCCTCTTAAGTTAAATTTTTATCATTATGTAGATGCTCTTTTTAATTTTTTTGTTTTAAAGCTCATTTATTTATTTATTTATTTATTTATTTTTTAAGATTTTATTTATTTATTTGACAGAGAGAAATTACAAGTACACTGAGAGGCAGGCAGAGAGAGAGAGAAGGAAGCAGGCTCCCTGCTGAGCAGAGAGCCCGATGCGGGACTCGATCCCAGGACCCTGAGATCATGACCTGAGCCGAAGGCAGCGGCTTAACCCACTGAGCCACCCACGCGCCCCTTAAAGCTCATTTAAAAAATGATATTAATATATGTTAACATCATTTTTGTAGGTTAACATTTGCCTGGTATATTTTTTACTCTTCCATGTCTTTATGTTTTAGGTATGTCTCTGGTATTGCTGGATTTTATTACTGTTTTAACATGCACTACAACAGGGGCATTCGACTTTAGATTTTGGGTTGTGTCATGATCTCAGGGTCTTGGGATTGAGCCTTGTGTGGGGCTTTGCACTTAGCATGGAGTCTGCTTGAGATTCTCTCTCCTCCTCTGCTCTGCCCCCCAAGTCAATCAATCAGTCTTTAAAAAAATAAAATGCGTTATAGCAATCTCTAATGTTTAACGGGCAGATTAATTTACATTTATAATGATTGAGATACATTTGTTGTTACCACAATCTTACCTTATACTTTGTTTGTCTTAATTTTTAGTCTTTCTCTTTTCTGTTTTATTGTCCTTCTTTAATTGGTTGAATTTTGTTTTCTTATTCCATTATGCTATATCTCTGGTTTGGAAGCTATAACAAGACTCCCAGCTGAGATCTTAAACTTATATCCTCTTCTTGTTCTTTAGCATACATCTTAACTACATTTCTCATCCTTCCTTGTTATTAAATATTACCTTGTGATTAATGACTAGCCAATGGAATTTGAACAGAAGTGATGTGTGCCATTTTGGGGCCAAGGCTTTTAAGAACCTCATTCCTATACTTTTTCACCTCGGTTTTTTGGGTACAGAAGATGATACTCCAAGGATTGCTGGAGTCCATAAGATGGAAAGAGCTGAGACTTTGAATCTCTATGTGGAGGAAAACCACTTGCCAACCAAACATTAGACTGTTTTGAGAAATACTGTGTTAGGCCAGTGAGATCTGGGTGGTTTATTATGGTAGCTGGTGTGTTCTTAAGTAATGTAGAAGTTGTACACTGTTTTTATTCTTTTAGTGATTCCCTTGTCCATATGTAACTAGAAGAGTTTAAAGTTAAGCCCGATTTTAAACCCCTCCCCCATAACACAAGGATCTTAGGACACAACTCCAGTTGCCTCCTACCTCCTATCATACACGTTCTTCTTTTTGGAAGTAAAATAAATCCATTTTGTTTATTTTTTTCCTCTAAAATTACATATTTTTAACATCTTAGTTTTATTTTTTTCATGTTCCAAGATTCATTGTTTATGCACCACACCCAATGCTCCATGTAATACCCACCACCAGGCTCACCTATCCCCCCAGCCTCTCTGCTCCAAAACCCTCAGTTTGTTTCTCAGAGTCCTCAAGTCTCTCATGGTTTGTCTCCCCCTCCAGTTTCCCCCAATTCACTTTTCCTTTCCTTCTCCTAATGTCCTCCATGTTATTCCTTATGTTCCACAAGCAAGTGAAACCATATGATAATTGACTTTCTCTGCTTGACTTATTTCACTCAGCCTGATCTCCTCAGTCCTGTCCATGTTGATACAAAAGTTGGGTATTCATCCTTTCTGATGGTTGCATGATATTTCATTGTATATATGGACCATATCTTCTTTATCCATTCATCTGTTGAAGGGCATATCGGCTCTTAACACAGTTTAACAATTGTGGACATTGCTGCTATAACGTGTTCTTCTTTTTTAACCCTAGACATTATTATTGTTTTGCTTTGCCTTCATTTTACCATTTTATTTCCTTGCTTTCTTTTCTTGTCACTCAGACTTGCTTTCTAGAGTCATTTTCCTTCTTAAAGTATGTTCTTTAGAAGTTCAAGTGGATAAAACTCTACTGGTAATAAATCCTCTTAGTTTTGTCTTTATTTTTCTCTTGTTCTTTTAAGTGTAGGTTGATGGCTATTTTATGTAAACATTTCAAAGATATTTTCTTAAACTTGGGCCTTTACTGCTTTTGAAATCTGTTTTCAGCCTAATTGTCATCCTCTGTTAGATGTTCTACCTTTTTCTCTTTTATTTATTACTTTTTTTTTAAAAGATTTTAAAATTTTATTTGACAGAGAGATCACAAGTAGGCAGGGAGGCAGGCGGAGAGAGAGGAGGAAGCAGGCTCGATCTCAGGACCTTGAGATCATGACCTGAGCTGAAGGCAGAGGCTCAACCTACTGAGCCACCCAGGCACCCTTTTTTTTCTCTTTTAAAATTTTATCTTTCTGCTTCATGTTCTGCAGTTTGGTTATAATGTATCTAGATGTGATTTCTTTTTATTTAAACTCTTTAGTATTCATTTTGCTTAATGTATTTACACATTTTAAAGATTTGGACAAATTGGATAACTAAAAAGGTCAATCATTTGATTAATTTCCATAAAGAATTCATTCATTTGATTAATTTCCATAAAGAATTCATAATTTTTCATATAAATTTATTTGCAAATACACAAATCAAAATACATGTGTTGGTTTTATATATATATATACATAAAACCTTAACTACATTTCTCATCCTTGTGAGAATATATATATATATATATATATATATATATATATATATATATATAATACTGGACATGATATTAAAAATAACAAAAACAAATGTATATATTTTCTTATATATTTATTTTTGGACATTTACAAAGGTATATAATATCAAATACACATTTATATTGACCAGTCCTGTGGAAAATTATAGCACATAAAATGTCAAGAACCTGTTGACGATGTTCTTCTCTATGTAGACTATGTGCAATGCAGAAGGAGAACTTTATAATTAGTATAAACAGAAGTGTTAAAAATATTCATATACCTGTATTCTAAAAATTAGGCCTTTATTTGTGGGTTAAAGTGTTGAAAACAATAGTAACCTGACAATTTCTGATTATAGAGACCAGACGAAAGGTGGATACTGAGGAACTTGTTGTGGACCTTTCCATTATGTAATTTGCCTTTTGTTCCAGCCAAAAAACATTGCTGGAAGGGGTGGAAGATCTTATTAGATGCAATAATTTTGGACCAATTGAACTTTTCTAAAACACTATTATGAAACTTTTTCATTTCTCCCGCCAAAGGAGAACATTCTGATTTTGAAGGTCACTTTGTATTTAATAGTCCACTCATGTGTACCATGTATTTATCTTATACAACAAAGAAAAGAGTGAAACAGTTGAAACTTTTAGTGTTTCCTCTTGATCAGTGTCCTATAGTCAAGTGCTTTTAGTCATATTTTAAAGTGATATAATAATATTTTAACCAAAAATTGCTTGGAGAAATTTTATAATTTATTAGTTGTAAAAGTACTAGGTTTGTTTAATTTCTTTCTTTTTTTTTTTTAAGATTTTATTTATTTATTTGACAGACAAAGATCACAAGTAGACAGAGAGGCAGGAAGAGAGAGAAGAGGAAGCAGGGTCCCCGCTGAGCAGTGAGCTGATGTGGGGCTCGATCCCAGGACCCCGGGATCATGACTTGAGCTGAAGGCAGAGGCTTTAACCCACTGAGCCACCCAGGTGCCCCTAATTTCTGATTTTAATACAGTATGTCAGTAATCTTATATTGAAAGGATTATTCCCATTCCCACCATTCCAGATGTAGTTTGTTTTATAAAATGTAATACAGCAAGCATAGCTGTTCCAGGGTGGGAGTCTTTGTATAGTTAAAAATAGAAGTGATAGGGGCGCCTGGGTGGCTCAGTGGGCTAGGCCTTTGCCTTCGGCTCAGGTCATGGTCCCAGGGTCTTGGGATCAAGCCCCACATCGGCTCTCTGATCAGCAGGGAGCCTGCTTTCCCCTCCCTCTCTGCTTGCCTCTCTGCCTACTTGTGCTCTCTGTCAAATGAATAAATAAAAAAATCTAAAAAAAAAAAAATAGAAGTGATAGAATTATAGATAGATTTTATTTTACTTTTTTTCCCCTTAACAATGGAGACTGAGTTCCACACAGTCTGGAAACTAGATGTAGAAGACCACGTCTTAATAGGGTTGGTCTCTTCTGAGGATCTCTCTCCTTGGCTTATATCTGGCTGTCTTTGGGCATCTTCACTTGGTCTTCCTTCTGCGTCATCTTTTACTTGAGTGTTGTTTTGTTGTACTTTGAGTGTTTCTTTCTCAGTATTTTTAAAGTAAAACAGTCAAAACTATTTAGAGGACTTAAAAAGTAGAGAATAACATATCTTGTTGGATAAAACTAAAGCAATAGTAGACAAATTCATGGGTTAGTATATGGTTAGACTTTGAGGAGATACAGTAAAGGAACAGCTTGTTAAAATAAAACACATGGCCAGGGTAGTGGACTAGGTAATTTAGGTTAACCCTCCTGCTGAGGAAGATTGGAAAAGCAAGTTAAAAATATAAGAAAAAAATTCTTCTTGGAATAACTAAGATGTCTTTCAGTAGGTAAATGGATAAATGGTAATGGATAAAAGGTAAATGAATAAAAATAAACACTGTTACATCCAAGCATTATTCAGTGCTAAAAACAATAGGCTCTCAACCCATGAAAAGACATGGAGGAATCTTAAATGTATATTGCTGAGTGAAAGACTCCGGTCTTAAAAGGCTACTTGCTACATGATTACAACTATATAACATTCTAGGAAAGGCAGAACTATGGAGACAGTAAGTTGTTATTGGTTGTCAGAGTGAAGGGTGGGGCAGGATGAATAGGCAGAGCATTAAGGATATTTAAGGCCATAAAAATACTCTGTATCATACTGTAATGGTAGATGCATGTCGTTGTATATTTAACCAAACCTGTGGAATGTACAACACCAAGAGTGAACAATAATGTAAGCTGTGGACTCTGGGTGATTTTGATACGCAAATGTAGGTTCTCAGTTGTGATAAATCCACCATTCTGGTGGGGTATGTTCGTAATGGGGGAAGCAGTGCATGTGTTGGGGGTAGGAGGGCTTATGGGAAATTGCTGTACCTTCCTCTCAGTTATGTTGTGAACTTAAAACTGCTCTAATTAAGTCCTTAAATTTAAAAAAAAAAAATCTGCTTGGAGGCATCGGGGAGGTTATTAGATAGTGAAGATTATGGGGCCAGATCAGGGAGAATCAAGGCCCAGCTTTTAATCATCTCATTTCCTAAAATTAGATTAAGCTGATTCCAGAGTACTAGTTCCACAAGTATCTGGTGGAAACAAGTTTTTAAATCCCTTCTACAAGAATATAACATCCTAGTCTTGAAGTTATTTTTATTAACAATTTTCCAAAAGCAGTGTCTTATAATTAAAAATGAACACTTGAGAAAGAAGGACAAACATTAGAAAACCTAGAAAAACATTAGAGCATTAGAAAAATGCATGGAGGTTTTATATATTGGTGTTACTAGAATTATATTTTAAAATTATCATGTCTTATTTTCAAGAAAAGAATTAAAGAGAACTGGAAAGTATAAATAAGGACCAAATGGAAATTCTAGAACTGGAAATTACAGTAACTAAAATGAATAACTCAGTGGATAGATTTAATAATAAATTAGATATAACCAAAGACAGAATTAGCTGAATAGGTTAAAGAAAATGTGCAAAATAAAAACACAGAGCAAAGGGATGAAAATAGAGAAGAGAGGTTAAGAGACATAAAGGATGTGGTGAGCAGTTTTGACACACTTGGAATCGTAGAAGATTGGAGAGAACTAAAACAGTGATATTTGAATAGAAAATGGTTTAGAACTTTCTAACTGATAAATAGCCCCCATCTGCAAATTAAGGAAATCCTATGAACTTCAGGATAAATGAAAAACTCTTACCTAGACATATGGTTGTAAAACTGATAATAAAGAAAAGATATTAAAAGCAACCAGAGAAAAAAAGACATATTACTTCCCAAAGAGCTACACTTACACCAACAGCTGATTTCTTAGCAGAGACAGTGGAAGTCAGAGGGCAGTGGGATGGTATTTTTATTATTATTATTTAAATTCTAGTTAATTAAATACAATGCAGCATTGGTTTCATCATAACAAGTGCCCCACCCATTACCTATCAGCCATTTAGCTCACCTTCCACTCACTTCCCTCTATCAACCCTCAGTTTGTTCTCTGTCAGTAAGAGTCTCATGTGGTTTGTTTACTTCTCTTTTTTTCTTTCCCTTTCCTATGTTCATCTGTTTGGTTTCTTAAATTCTACATATGAGTGAAATCATAAGATAAATTTGTCTTTCTCTGACTGACCTGTTTCATTTAGCATAATACACTCTAGGTCCAACCATGTCATTGCAAATAGCAAGATTTCAGTCTTTTTGATGGATGAATAATATGCCATTGTGTATATATACCTACACATCTATTTCTATATCTATATATCTATCTATATCTATCTATATCTACTACCTCTTCTTTATCCATTCATCACTTGATGGACACTTGGTCTCTTGCCACAGTTTGGCTATTGTTGATAATGCTGCTGTCAACATCTGGGTACATGTATCCTTTTGAATCAGTATTTTTGTATCCTTTGGGTACTGCCTAGTAATGAAATTGCTAGGTCACAGAGTAGGTCTATTTTTAACTTTTTGAGGAACCTTCATACTGTTTTCCAGAGTGGCTACACTGGTTTGCATTGGGATGATATCTTTAAGCTGTGGAAAGAAATTAACTGGCATCTTAGAGTTCTCAGCACAACAAACTTAAGTATGAGGATGAAATAAAGACATTTTCTTGAGTATGAGGGTGAAATAAAGACATTTTCAGACAAACAAAACTTGACTTTGTTACCAACAGATTTTAGCTCAAGAGAATAATAAAGGGTATTATTTAGGAAGGAGAAAAATTCTCCCAGATGGTCAGAAATTCAACTTTAAACGACTATGATTAGATTAGAAAGGGTAGAGAAATCTAATAACTTGTACTGCATAAAATAGTAATAATGTCTTTTTGGGTTTAAAATATACAGAGAGTTAAAACACAATAAGTAGGTTTTTGACAAAAAACAAAAGTGGGAGATAGAACTACATTGAGATACCACTACACTCTGCAAGTGTGGCAAGGATGTGGGCTAACTGACGCTTTCGGAAACTACTGGTGGAGAATATGCATTGGTCCACCCACTTTAGGAAAGTGGGATAATGTGCAGACATTTATGACACACATGGCCTATGATCCAGCTTAACAGAAATGCATATAAAAGATACATTAAATAATGTCCGTAGCAGAGCCATTCATAATAACTAAAACCTGGGAAGAACTCCAGTGTTCACCAAGATTAGATGGACAAATTGTGTATTTGTACAGTAGAATATACATCAATGAAAAGGAATGAACTGACAACCACATGTAACCACCTGGTTAAGTTTCACAAACTATGGAGCAAAAGAAGCTGGGCATAAAATAATATAAGACTACACAGTTCACTTAAATGTCATCTAAAAAAGACAAAATGGAACCATGGTGTCAAGGGATGCATATTTAGGAAAAAGGATGGTGGTTGCCTTTTGGGAAAGGGAGGGACTGGTTATTAGCAGGATCATGAGGGAGGCTTCTAGGTTCTGGCAAGTTCTGTATCTTGACTCTGGTAATGGTTGCGTGAGTGTTTTTCCTTTGTGATAAATCTTTGAACTGCACATCTTGTTTTGTGCATGTTTCTGTGACTATTTCACAACAAAAACTGTCAAAATGTGTACTCAGGCTATTTTCAAGCCATATAGAAGAAATTTTAGATGAAGAACTGTTTTAACTTCCTATTACCTAGGCGTGTGTCTGTCTCTCTTTAAAAAAGTAGTTTGGAGGTCCTCTGGGTACAGTTTTTTAGCAGCTCTCGTGCTAGCCATCAGGAGCATGCTAGTCCCCTTTTACAACTCTGGCCTGAATATGAACAAAATCCTTCTTGGTTGTTAGCACCGCTGAAAAAAAGATTTTACCAAATAGCCAAAGATAAAAAGGCAGAGAAAATATGAGTAACAACAAAGGAATATAAACCTGAAAAACAGTCTTTCTTGTTCAGATTTTGAATCTAACAACAGCTAATTTATTCCCGAAGCTCATAGACTCAGCCCTTTTCTATCCCTGGGAGAGAGACTGTTAACTTCTAAATAGAGACCTCATACTCCATTCCAGTTCCTAGGTCAAGGGACCAGTTCTTCAGGTGACTGGCAGGGCTATGTGGGGAGACCCTTCTTCCTTACTGTATTGATGGAGTGATGCATTTCCTGACAGGGTTTACACTGCAATAAATTACTCAACCATGCTGTGAGCCAAGCATTCTTAGTAATAGGGCAGAGTCTTTTTATTTGTCCCAGAGGGAACAATTTTGGAATGACAGTTTTTACTTGCAGACTTAATATCTGTATATATTGACGTAGAACATAACAGCCCTGGAATAGCTACAGGCATTTATTTATGTTTAAAAGAAAAAAAATATACCCCAAATAACTCTCTGGGGGTGGAGTCCTTGTGCTTTGTCTGTTGGAGGCTGGTTCATCTGCAGTGTCCTGCTGAAACTTAAAACTTAAACCTAAACTTAATTGGAGGAAGGGGAGGAAGGGAAAAGGGGCTGACATTCACTGCGTGTAGCCAACTTACATAAGCTTGGTGCTTTGCATGCTCCCACCACCCCTGTCAGCCCTACAGCAATCAGATGAAGAAAGTGAACATCAGGGAAGTCAAGCAGCTTGCCTAAGAACAAACAGCTACTGAGCGTGGTAGAGCAGGCCTCAGAGCTTGTTCTTTTCCTGTGCACCCCACTTTCTTTAACAGTGTAGGGAAATACTGATTTTCTTTTTAACCTAGGGTATTGCACTAATGACTCTGGATACAGAAAATTTGTGAAAATCTGTAAAAGAAGCTTTGGAAGGCGATAGCGATAATGCACTTTGCTTTCACACCCAGTTCTTTCCCTGCCCTAATGCCAAACTTTCTTGGATTTTCTTGTCCACAGCCGTGATGAGGAGTAAGAAAAAAATTATGCTAACTCACCATGCCTTCTGCTCTGGGTGACCCCACATGGCACCCATTGAGATGTATTACTGGATCTTTAAAAGAGAGTGTTTTAATGGTACTAAAATAGCACCAAAATATTAACACTAGGGGCTGATGACTTTACTGCTTTATTTCTGATTTATTTGACTAATTGCAGAGAGTCCTTTCTGAATTGACATAAATAGTTTGGGAAGAGTACTGGTACATGTTTGCTTTGTTCTGGGGGCACTTGAATGTAGCATCAATGAAAATAGAATGGTAAAAACCACAATGCGTTTATCTTAGAGGGTTAGAAAAGCTTCTACTTGAACTGGTAAGAGTCTCTTCACAGCAACTGTATAAGCCAAAGCTGTCTTTACTAGAATGAGACTGTTATTTGTATCCCAAGAAATTTTCATTTTGTGTGTGTGTGTGTGTGTTTGTGTGTGTGTGTGTGTATTTTTTCTTTTCTACTGTAGCTAACTCCTTGAAAATATCAAGGTGATTACGTAATTTCATTGAAAAAGTCAGTTACAACTGGTACATTGATAAACTATTTCCTCAGTGATGTAGCCACCAAAATATTGGAGAAGAAAAGAGCATGTGTTTAACACTCTCTGCTGAAAGCTTGAAGCACATACACAAAATTGAGATAGGGAGTATGGAAAAAATTATTTTGCCAATTTTGTCCACTTCTGCACAAAGCTTTTCATTTAAAATTTATTGAACAGTGACAGGCAGGTTGAAATTATTAAATAAGCCAGAAAAGCTTTAAAGATTTTGAGTATGTTGATGTTTTTAGATGTGGGCTTTCTTTCTGTCAGATTTTCAGTGAATTGTAATGATTACAACTACATTTCCATTATTTTTTGTACTGTAAATAAGGGAAGGGTTTTCAGAAATGATTAGAGAAAAACGGTGTATTGTTCTTCAGAGGTCATACTGTTAGAATAACAAGTTTCTATACTGCCTTTCATTTTTGTAGTTGGGTTTTGCTCTTACCTTGCAGTCATCTAAGGGCAAAGAACTGCCTGAAGGAATGAACACTGGCGTTTACAATGAGAGTGATGAAGAAAGTGTAAAGATTGTGTTGTCAATACTAACTAGGAATTTGCCCCAGTGTTATAAATCTTTGCTGCGTTAATATTTCACTTGAAGAATGAGTGGTTGTGGGTAAGCGTCTTTTCTCTAAGAATGCCTTTCAGCCAAAGATATTATATTAGTTTCCTTAGGCTACTGGAACAAGTTACCACAAACTGGGTAGCTTAAAACAACAGAAATTTATTTTCTCACAGTTTGAAATCAAGGTTTTGGCAGGGCCATGCTCCCTCAGAAGGTTCTTGGGGAGGATCTTTTTTTCTTCTTCCTAGCTGATGATTGGCAGCAATCTGTTGTGTTTTTTAGCCTGCATGTTCAGCACTCCCAAGTCAGCCCACATCACACAGCCTCCTCCTGTCTGTCTATGTCTCACTGTGTCTTCGTACGGCCTTCATAGAAGTAGCCATTGGACTTAGAGCCCACAAGAATCCAGGATGACTTCATTTTAACAAATTACAAAGACCCTATTTGCAAATAGGGTCTGCAAAGACCCTATTTCCAAATAAGGTCATTTCTGAGGTTCCAGGTGGGCCTCAAATTTTGGACTGTTAACTCAATTATAGGCACACCTCATTTTGAATTTCATTTTATTCTGCTTCACAGATACCATATTTTTTATAAATGGAAAATATGTGACAACTCTCTGTTGAGCAAGCCTGTTGGCATCATTTTTCCAACAGCATTTGCTCGCTTTGCATCTGTGTGTCACATTTTAGTAATTCTCACAATACTTCAGACTTTTTCATTATTATATTTTAATTGCTTCAAGTTCATGGTAAAACTTTAAATGATAAGGAGTTGCTTCATATGGATAAGCAAACAAAAGTGTTTCCTTGAGATGGAAACTTCTGGTGAAGATGCTGTGAAGATTGTTGCTGTGACAATGAAGAATTTAGACTCTTACATAAATTTACTTGATAAAGCAGTTGCAGGGTTTGAGAGGATTGACTCTAATTTGGAAAGTTCTCTGGGTAAAATGCTATCAAATAGTGTTGCATGAAACAGAGAAATCATTCATGAAAGGAGGAGTTAGTTGTTGCAGCAAAACTTCATTGTTGTCTTATTTTACAAAATTGCCACAGCCACCCAGCCCTCAGCAACCACCAGTCTGATCAATCTGCAGGCAAAGGCAAAACCCTCTAGCAGCAGAAGGATTAAGACTTGCTGAAAACTCAGATGACGGTTAGCAATAAAGTATTTTTTTAAAGATTTTATTTATTTAGAGAGTGAGACAGAGAAAGCACTAGAAGGGGTAGGGAGGGAGGAGCAGAGGGAGAGGGAGAAGCAGACTCCCTGATGAACCAAAGGCAGATGCTTAACACACACTGAGCCACCCAGGCACCCCACAATAAAGAATTTCTTAATTAACATATGTTCATTGTTTTTTAGATACAATGATATTACTTGATTAATAGACTACAATGTATTGTAACATAACTTTTATATGCACTAAAACCTGGAAGTTCATTTGACTGGCTTTATTGCAGTACTCACTTTGTTGTGGTGAGCTGGACCCAAACATGTAGTGCCTCTAGGTATCCTTCCTTATTTGTTCCAAAACATATTTACTTCATTATACCTTATTTATATCTAGTATTAACTTGCTTAAAAATTTAAAGTATAAGCTACAGATGCCTGATTAGATAACTAGTACTTTTTTTTTTTTAAAGATTTATTTATTTGAGAGAGAGGGCATGAGTGGAGGGGTAGAGAGACAGGGAGAAAGAGAATCCCAAGCAGACTCAGGCTCAGTGGGGAGCCACATGCAGAGTTCGATATCACAACCCCGAGATCATGACCTGAGCTGAAACCAAGAGTTGGATGCTCAACTGACTGTACCACCCCGTTGCCCCTAGATAATTACTGTTTTTAATAAGCTTTGACTACTGTGTTATATCTAAACACCGCTCTTGTGAAAAAAGGAAAAAACTTAAGTTGCTTATCAAGTAGGAGAGAGATTGAGAGATTTGTTGTAGTAGAACTATATGAAATCAACTCATTTAAAGCTCTTAACCATAGACTAGAGAAATAGTTGCTAGTAGCCCTAATAGTTTATTTATTTTTTTTAAAGATTTTATTTATTAATTTGACAGAGAGAAATCACAAGTAGACAGAGAGGCAGCCAGAGAGAGAGAGAGAGAGGGAAGCAGGCTCCCTGCTGAGCAGAGAGCCTGATGCGGGACTCGATCCCAGGACCCTGAGATCATGACCTGAGCCGAAGGCAGCGGCTTAACCCACTGAGCCACCCAGGCGCCCCAGCCCTAATAGTTTAAAAAATATCAAAAAGAATCCTTTTCTGTAAGACAGAGATTTTGAGGTTTTATGGAAAACCTTAATTTACCCTGGAATGGAGATGGTACTGGAAACTGAATTTAAAGGACAGATTCTCTTTTTTTTCCTTAAAACATTTTTTAAAATTCCGGATAGTTAACATTGATACGTTAGTTTCTGGTGTACAATATAGTGATTCAGCAGTTGTGTACATTACTCAGTACTCATTGTGGTAAGTGTACTCTTAATCCCCTTCACCTGTTTCACCCATCACTCCATGAACCTCCCCTCTAGTAGCCATCAGTTTGTTCTCTGTAGATAAGAGTCTGGTTTTTGGTTTGTGTGTTTTTTCTTTTTCATCTGTTTCTTAAATGCCCTGTGAATCTTACAGTTTTTCTGACCGATTGACTTCATTAGTATTATACCGTCTGGACCTATCCACATTGCTGCAAATGGCAAGATGGCTTTTTTTTTTTTTTAAATGGCTGAATAATATTCCTCTGTGTGTCTGTGTTTACCACATGTTCTTTATCCATTCGTCTTATCAGTGGACATTTGGGCAGCCTCACATAATTTGCTATTATAAATAATGCTGCAGTAAACATAGGGGTGCATAAATTTTTTTGAGTTAGTGTTTTCGTATTCTGTGGGCAAATAAAAATAACCCGGTAGCAGGATTCCTGGATCATATGGTAGTTCTGTTTTTAATTTATTGAGGAACCTCCATACTATTTTTCACTGTGGCTATACCAGTTTGCATTTGTTCGAACAGTGCATGACGGTTCCTTTTTCTCCATATCCTCAACAACATTTGTTGTTTCTTGTGCTTTTATTTTAGCCATTGTGAGGGGGTGTGAGGTGATAGCTCATTGTGGTTTTGATTTGCATTTCCCTGATATGCAAATATCAGGGAATCCCAAGCAGACTCAGGCCCAGTGGGGAGCCACATGCAGAGTGTATGTTGACAATCTGGATGTCTTTGGAGAAATGTGTATTCAAGGCTTCTGCCAATTTTTTTTCTTTATTTGGGTGTTGAGTTGTATAAGTTCTTTGTACTTTTTGGATATTAACCCTTTATTGGCTTTGTCATTTGCAAATACCTTCTCCCATTCAGTAGCTTTTAGTTTTGTTGGTCTTTTAGTTTTGTTGGTTGTTTTCTTTCCTGTGCTTTTTATTTTGATGTAATCCCGATAGTTTGTTTCTGCTTTTGTTTTTCTGGCCTGTGGAGATCTATCTAGAAGAATACTGCTACAGCCGATGTCAAAGAAATTATTACCTGTGCTCTCTTCTAGGGTTTGAAAGTGTTCCTGTTTTCTTCTTCTTTTTGAAGATGTATTTATTTATTTGAGAGAGAGAGAGTGAGAGCGAACACACACACACACACACACAGTGGGCAAAGGGAGAGCTAGAATCCTCAAGCAGACTCCCTATACCGTATGATCATGAGCTGAGCTGAAATCAAGAACCAGTCACCCCCCACTTCATTCTTTTGCATGTTATCTTAACACCATTTGTTGAAGAGACTGTCTTTCTTTGAAGGACAGATTCTTACTGATAGGATATTTTAATAATCAAGAAAATGTTTCTAATAGACATATTTTTATTATTAACATTGACATTTTCTAAAGAATATTTTGGAATATGTTAAGTTAAAGGGATTCTTTGAAAACAGTAAGTGTAATTTTCATTATTTATAATGCAATCAGAAAAAAAGAAAAAGATTTTGAGGGGCACCTGGGTGACTCAGTCAGTTAAATGTCTGCCATCAGCTCAGGTCATGGTCCCAGGGTCCTGTGATCGAGCCCTGCATTGGGCTCTCTGCTCTGCGGGGAGGCTATTTCTCCCTCTCCCCCTGCCTCTCCCTGCTGCTTCCCCTGCTTGTGCTTTCTCTTTTTTTTCTGTCAAGTGAATAAATAAAATCTGAAAAAAATAGATTTGATATGAACAATCATTTTATAATCAGTCTTTGAGAAGAAATAACTTTTTAGTTTTATAAACTGAGATACCTAAACTGCCTAAACAAGTTACTAACAATAAGTTTGGGCACCTTTCAGCCACCACTCTAAAGTTAAACACTCAGAAAATAGGATAATCTTACTCTTGTTGGAAGAGGGAATCATTTCTTTACTGGCAGTAAATTTTCTATATAACCTGCAGTCCTCTAAGTCTTTTAGCTTTGTTATATTACTCTTACTTTAATAGTTAAATAAAACTACTTGAGCCTGTAACTCATACATTTTGTAAAGTCCAATGTCTGCCCTAGTGCTTTGGAGGATCTTGAGGAGGTGGGATGTGGAGAGTAACGTTGGTGGAGGTGTATGTGCAGGAAGCTTGTGACATGCATTGTTCTGGTCCCTGTAACCTTGGAATCCTACTCCCATTGAGTTCTGATTACTCAGTATACATATTTCTTACCTGTGATTTATTGCCCTTTCTCAGAACTTGTTGCTTTAAGGGGGGGGGGGAGAGATCCCCCTCCCTCATTCTCAATACACAGTTTATCCAAACCTGTTGTGTATAACACTCTACAGAACGCTTGTGTGGATAGAGGAAGCTGAATGAGACGTAGTTTAAAATGGACAATTTAGGGGCACTTGGGTGGTTCAGTGGGTTAAAGCCTCTGTCTTCAGCTAAAGTTGTGATCTCAGGGTCCTGGGATCGAGCACTGCATAGGGCTCTCTGTTCAGTGGGGAGCCTGCTTCCCTCTCTCTCTCTTCCTGTCTCTCTGCCTACTTGTGATCTCTCTGTCAAATAAATTAAAAAAAAAAAAAAATTGGACAATTTAGGGATGCCCGGGTGGTTCAGTGGGTTAAGCCTCTGCCTTCGGTTCAGGTAATGATCCCAGGATCCTGGGATCAAGCCCTGATCAGGCTCTCTGCTTAGGGGGGGGCCTGTTTCCCCCTCCCCCTCTGCCTTCTTCTCTGCCTACTTGTGATCTCTCACTCTGTCATATAAATAAATGGAATCTTAAAAAAAAAAAAAGAAATACTTAAAAAAGAAAATAAAATGGACAACTTAACACCTTCAATTTCCTGTTACTCCTAAAACCTGCAGCTTGAGGCTGTGGCTTTGACATTGGCTCATCCCCACCCTCCCCAGCTCCTGACCCATCTTTCCCCTGCTCTGGGTCTTTATCCTGTCCTTCCTCTCTCTCCCCACTCCTCCAGGTCCCTCCTGGGTGAGCAGACCGTGGACAGCTGTCCAGTTCTTCTTACCTAATTATGCAGAATAAGTCAACTCTTCTTTATCTCTCTTCTTTCCTGTCCACACCAGCTTTGAGGCTGGATATTAGCAGTTGGTAATCACTTAACTAAAATATTTGCTTAAAAGTATTAAAAGTATTTAACATTTCTTAATAGTAATTTTTTCTGTGCAGCTGAGACTGTAGTTCACTCTTAAAAATTTGAGAGTTCTTTTCTTTCTCTCTATTATATTTAGAATATTTCAACAGTTTGAGAAAGAGTCAAAAGTTACCATTTCATCCTGCCACTCTTTCTTTCCTGGTAGTTGTCCCTGAATTCAGTTATGGGCCCCCAGCCTGCAGAGACTATCTTCCTCATTTATCATTTTATTCTGTTTCTAGTCCAGTGCTTGGCATGTGATAGGTACCTAATAAATGTTTGTGGGATAAAAGGGAAGGAAATTTTGAAATTCCCATTAAGACTTACCCCTTTCAATTAAAACTTCATCCTAGGAAGCAGATAACACAAATAATGTACTTGTGAGACATTTGGAATAAAGAGGCTTTTTTTCCTGGTGGTCTTGTGACATCACTAGAAACTTAAGGTGAGGCACAAAGAATTTGAGTGAGGAAAGTAAACTATCTTGGAGATAATCCTTCACATGTATCATCTTGTCCACTGCTGTCCGTTTTTCTACTGCTGAGTCCAGTTTAGTTTTAGGTAATGCTATTCAAGTATAATTTAGATTGTACACCCTAGGGCACAGACTTTGTTTTGACATATTCCACTCACAGCCAGTGTGCAAAAAACAACAAAACTCTCTTCCCTCAGATGATTGAGAAGTTAGGAATCTTTTCTCCACCAGCCTTCTTCATACAGAGACAGGCATCTTCTTTTCAGTGGCTCATAGGTAATTAGTGGTAGCTGCAGATTACATTTAAAGGTCATGAGGCTTAGCTCTCTTCAGAATATTATTACATTGTCAAACTTGAATGGCTCAAACTGAAAAGAATAGCTCTCCTCATGGGAGGCTCAGGAAGGTGAAGTAAGTTGTGATGAAGTGAGGTAGCCTGGATTCAAGCCCAGGTCTGACTGACTTCACAGCCCACGTTGGTTACACGCTGCTCCATGGCCTCCCCATCTGGTTTTCTAGAATCTTCCAGCAGGAAAGGTCAGATCAGTTTTTTGATATATGTCTGTGTGATTGCACCCTGGTATTGCAGATAGAGTTGAACAAAGTGTGTTGCTGTAAAATGTTCAGTAGATAATTTGCCTTGAAAATATAGACAATCCTGCAGGAGATCTTCCTGCTATATCAAGTGGATTTCAGAGGTGGGGGATTGAGGTTCACAGCTTGCTGATGGGGTGCCCTTGAAGTCTGGAACTTTGTGTGAATGAATTTGTTAGTTACCAAGGATTGTTAATGCTCCCCTAGCCTCCCAACTACTACATCGGTGGTGACAGATTTAGGCAAAAAGAGTGACATAAGCTGTTACTGCTTTTAAAAACAAACAAACCTTCCTGTTAGCCTTGCTAATGGAGATAGTCTGTCAGCTTTATCTTTGTAGTCTCATAAACTTCATGGTTTTATGGAAATAACAAGTCTCTTCCCTTTCCTATTATCTTAGCAAAGGCTTACAACATGCCGGCATGTCCTAACTCATTTGTTTCTTGTTTATATTTTTTGTACACTTCAGCAATTATTAAAAAGTCTTGGAAAAAAATCACTAACAGCCACCTTTCTTCTTTCATGATACAAAAAGCAATGATCTACCTACGATTTCATAGTGTACTCTCTTTAGAAAACAGAGTAAGCATCCTAATAGTTGGACAGTGTATTTTTATTCTTTATGCTGACTGCTTTGCCTCCTCCAAGTCCTATTAAAAAACAAAGTAACTTTGAGTAACTTTAAGGATCAAATTGGCTTTTTTGGGGATCAAATTGGCTTTATTTAATGATTCATGAATGGGGCAGCGTCCCATATAGTGAACAGATGTGCCACCAAGGTATAGAAAAGAAGTTTTTAAAGGCAGAAAGAGGGTGGAAAAAGGAAATTATTAGCAAAGAATGCTAATAATTGTTTCAGGCAAGGTCACCACCCAACTAAGGGGAATTGAAAAGGTCTTTTGGGCAGATGACCTCACTGATGCTGACCAGGTAATCCCAGGTTGGCTGATTAAAGATTACATTCCTGGGAGAAGTTGAAGCTGCAATTAGGTTAGGTATTAAATCTTGGTTTGCTGACATGGGGCTTAGCACAGATGACTCCATTTTGGGCCTGTTGTCTCTTTGTAAAAAAAAAATTGCCCCTTTTGGTCAGATTCAGTTTAACTGAGAGATGTGATCAAAATTTAAGGCATCAGCACCACTCTGGCTACTGCTCTGTAGTTCTTAAAACTTTTGTTGATCTTTGTGTGGTCTTCACAGGCCATGACTTTTTTTTTTTTTTTTTTTTTTTTTTGCTTAACTTAACTCTGTGATAGGCCATGCCTTTAGGTTCCCAATTTTTAAGTTGGTGATTTTCTTCATTCGTTTTCTGACATTCCAGTTTTAGAGAGATGATTTGCTTGATGGTTAGCAGCTGTGAACATACATTGACAGATTTTGAGAGAATATAATGCACTGGGGAGATTACTGTGATTATTATAACCAGGGTAATTCCTAGTGTTTGGAGTATACTTTGGACTCATTATCCCTAAGACCCAAACCAATCAAAATCAAGTAAGTCATAGAAAGATTCCTTTGAAGGAGTCCTCTTTTTAAACCAAGTGGCTTGCTCAGTGTTCTTATGTGGCTGAGTTTCAACTTCTCCAGCAGTTTTAATCCAGGTGTAGTAGGTGGTGTTGACTACAACACCAGCACCTCTTTGCTTAGCTAAAGGGTAGTTAGGGACTATTATTATCAAGAAAAACTTTGGCCAGAGAGTCTAGTAGTTTTGATCAGGCAGCTGTTGTCTTAGCAGTGGCTTCTGCCGTATTTTCAGGAGTTAAGCAGAGGTTTCTAATCGTAGCCTCATTTATATTTACTCCTAACCAAGGACATAGGGCTTTACCAAAGGAACTGAATCCTGAATCATAAAAAGCCTTCTAGTAGATTCTTTCTGCCTTGACAATGTAAATTCAGGGGAATTGACCCATAATAGTTAAGGGCATAGTTAGATAGCTTACGAGGCACTGCCCAGTTATATGCCAGCCATCTAGGTATTCATAGGCCCAAGGAGAATGACAACCACCACAGACAGATATATCCTGTCAGGGCACAAACCACTTCCATTAAGGGGGTACTTTTAACGGACCATATTGGAGTTTTTTATGACAAATCCAGCAGTCTGAAAGGCAAAGTTTCCCTGTTTTAGCAGTGGCCTAAGAAATATGGATGTTGATATTATCTTTCCAGGTAACATCAGAGTAAAGGAAAGAAAGAGAAGAAGAAGGGGTTTTATGTTTTTAAAGTATGAAGTTTTGGGACACCTGGGTGGCTTGGTCTGTTAAGTGTCTGCCTTTGGCTTAGGCCATGATCCCAGCGTCCTGGGATTGAGCCTCATGTTGGGCTCCCTGCTTAGTGGGAGTTGGCTTCTCCCTCTCCCTCTGCTGCTCCCCCTGCTTGTGGGCTCTCTCTCTGTGTCAAATAAATAAAATCTTAAAAAAAAAAAAAAAAAAAAAAACCAACAAGTTTTGATTTGATGTCCTGGGAGGAGGCAGTCTACATCACTGTCAGCTATTTCTCTTCCTAGTCGATTTGATTTGGAGGTCTCCAGCTCTTATACTTGACCAGAAGATAAATGGAAGTCTGTGATTTGTGAAATCACAAATCTTTATCTGTGAAATGTATACCCAAGGTTCAAGTCCCTGAAGTTTGGCTACCATCTGGGTAGTAAGGAGGCTCTGGTCTAGTCCCAAGGAAATTGAAGGGCCGTCTTAGTTCTTAACTGATTCCAAATCAGAAGGCTGAGAGAGAATTGGTGAGTTGTAACCAGGTGTCTGAGGAAACTAGAATTTAGGATCTAGTCTGTTTTATAGGTATACAGTAAAACCTCAAGACAACAGGATTAGAATCTAATATAGACAGAGACACATACATACTTTTTTTCCTTTATAGTAATCCCCATTTTTTTCCCTGAAGGATAATCACAGTAAAACTAATTTGTTTGCATTAGACTTGGCCTGGTTATTTACACAAGTGCAGCAAGAGTAGTAATTGACCATGTAAGATCATTTTATGATTGCTTTGTAAGCAAGAACCTTGTAAACAAGGTACCATGCCAATTTTATTTAAAGGACTTTATTACTTCTGTAAAGTTAGTCTTATTTCCTTTAAACTCTCTAGTCATATCTGAATCTACTCGTATCTCTGTCAAATACGATATTATAGTCAAAGCCTTGGTGATAAAAGCGATATTTCCAATTGGGTCTTGTTATAAGAACAGATTCTTATTGCACTTATGCAAATAACTAACTATATTTCTATGGAAGTAATAGTCAAGAGTTTCTGCATTCTGGAGGGATCAGGTAGGGAGAAAAAGCAAATGTTTCATCTTTGTTCACAAAGGTGTCTTTTACCAAATTGTGGATAGTTAAGGGAAAAAAGGAAAAGATTTCCTAAGATCTGGAAAAACAAAATATTAAAGAATCAGAAATGTTTCAAAAATAAGTCCTAAAAATGATTATCCTCCTCCTCAATTTATTTAGTACCATGGAATTAATCTTATTTGGCTTGGATCCAGTTTTTTCATTAGCTCTGGAAATTTTTATCCGTTTCAGTTTTGTGATCTTAAAGTTATCAGAAACCATGTTCTTCTAGGCTTTCTATGAGTGTCCTTGAAGATGAAACACTTTTGCAAAAGCATTAGAGTGAAACAGTAACTGTCAGTAAATGACAAAAGACTTAAAAATGGGTATGATTAAAGATCTCATGGGAAGTTCATTACAGTGCAGCTGATAAAGTTTAGTTATTTCAGTGATAACACTGAATGGTAACATCTTAAGATATAAACTAGAATTACAAGTGATAACATACCAGCACATACCAGTTTCATACAATTTCTGAAACACATGTTAATAACATATCTACACAAATATAATCTAAGAAAGTTTAGTATGACTTATTTGACAATGCTTCCCATGTAATAAACCAAATGAACATAATTTGTGTAATACCTCTCTTTTTAAAAGAGGGAACAAATCTTTTGAGACATAACAGGGCCCCTCTAGAAAATCCGAAGTTAATCTGAGGTCTAAAAGATGAGTTTGATTTTTGGGAAGTTTGTGAAAAATATCAAAATGTTTTAAAATACCTGGTCAAATAGCAGGTCACTGTGAAACAATACTTAGTTACCCATTTAACCATTGTCACAATAGAGACTTTGAAAGCAAATATAGAAAGTAATTAGTTTTTAAAAACCTTAGCTCTTTTTTTTTCTTTTTTAAAGGTTCTATTTATTTATTTGAGAGAGAGAGAGAGAGAGAGAGAGAGACAGAGATCACAAGCAGGCAGAGAGGCAGGCAGAGGTAGAGAGAGAAGCAGGCTCCCTGCTGAGCAAGGAGGCCGATGCGGGGCTCGATCCCAGGACCCCGATCATGACCTGAGCCGAAGGCAGCGGCTTAACCCACTGAGCCACCCAGGCGCCCCCCTTAGCTCTTTTTTTAATAAAGATGACTCAGCATTCTTTTTTTTTTTTTTTCTTAAGATTTTTATTTATTTGACAGAGAGAGAGATTAATAAGTAGGCAGAGAGGCAGGCAGAGAGAGAGGGGGAAGCAGGCTTCCTGCTGAGCAGAGAGCCCAATGTGGGGCTTGATTTCAGGACCCTGAGATCACTACCCGAGCGGAAGGCAGAGGCCTAACCCACTGAGCCACACAGGCGCCCAAGACTTAGCCTTCTTAAGTAATCAAAAACCTGATAAAGACAGAAAATTATTTTAACAAGACACAAAATCTTTGTTTTTCTTGGCAGATGACTTAAAAGGTAAAGAAAAACCTTTTACATTCTCTTATCAAGAGTAGAGAAAACCAAATTCTAATTTTGCAGTGGCTTTTGATATTAAAATTCACTTAATTAATTTTATTCTAATCTTAGCTTAACCACACATTAAAATTTCTTTTCCACGAACCTACAACTTTTTACATTTCAATTTTGTCCTGTTTTCCTCTTTACCATTTTGAATAATTACCCTCTATTGAGAACAAGATTGCTTTCTTTTCCCTCCAGCAAAAATACATTTTCATTCCTTATATCTTCTTTTACTGAAAACACACATTCTACTTCCCTTGCATTTGGAGATATTTTCCTTATTTCTAGTGGCTCTAATTACATATATTAGAATTTTAATCCTAAAAACCTTAACTGTTAGTGAAAATAAAGAAGTAAACAATTATGAACTGTCTTTTATATTTGCTTTCTTTGGATTGGCAAATGCATAAATACCTTTTATAATTTCTAGAAATACATGTTTTCTAATAGTAAATTTCTCAGCATGGCAACAAAACTTTACTAATAGACCCAAATATCTTTAGTTCCCCTGTAAAAGGAAACAAAAAGTAGGTAAGCCTGTGTTCAGTAATTTACATTAGAGTATTTCATCTATTTGGAATTGTTATGGATATTTAATGAATTTAACTTAATTCATCATTTAACTTAATTTAGCAAAACTTTAAGGTCTTAGATTACCAAAAACACTGGGATAAAGTATTTGAACATTTGCTAAAAACTACTTTTATTCCACTTAATGTGTCTTTAATTTACTTTTTCTTAACAATTATATTTAGACTCCCCATAAAAACTTAATAAGACATTAGACAAAATCAGCCACATGTCAAGCTGTTTTTCTTGCTGACAAATGCTGTAAGAGATAGAATAACTTACTTGATTAGTAAACCCAGGTAGATTAGTTGTATATCTGTATTATATTTTATGTGGTAACTCAGAAGACATGCCTATTTTAATTAAACCAAACTCAAACTAGTTTTTATTTGTCAAAGATTAACCCGGATCAGTGAAACTGAAAAGTAGTTGAGTTCGTTTCTGTGGTATTTTTGAGAATTTTTATGAATACTTAATTTATATAAGCATTTAATTTTTTTAAAGACACTTAATAGAGATCTTTTACAAATTAATTTTGGCAGTACCATCTGGAGGTAGAGAATATTACACATCAATAACACATATCTCTAAACAGACATAAATATAGACAGATGCAAACAGAGACCTTATAGTTTCAGAATTCAGGACACTTAAGATTTCCCATTAGCCCAAGTTCCAAATGACTTTTCCCTCTTTTGTTTTTCTTTTGATAAGAATTACTTCTCTGAAGTGTGTACTTTTAACATTTACATCTCAAAGGCACAGGGAAGAATGCAGGTACAAGAATTTTAAGATAAATGGGGAAGATTTAGGGATTTATAAAAAGGAATAGGTAGGGGACGCCTGGGTGGCTCAGTGGGCTAAAGCCTCTGCCTTCGGCTCAGGTCATGATCCCAGGGTCCTGGGATCGAGCCCCGCGTCAGGCTCTCTGCTCAGCAGGGAGCCTGCTTCCTCCTCTCTCTCTGCCTGCCTCTCTGCCTCCTTGTGATTTCTGTCTATCAAATAAATAAATAAATCTTTAAAAAAAAAAAAAAGGGATAGGTAGAATTTGAGTTGCTTCTAGAGTTGGATTTGTAGTTTTGCAAAGATTTGTAACATAAAGACAGTTGCTCTTAATTCTTCAAGGGGTTGCAACTTAAATGACCTGATAGGTTGATCCACCCATAAATCATTTTACAATTGCTTTGGGAGATTTTTCTTCCTCTTTGGGTACGAAGTTTTATTTTAGCTTAGGGATGAAGGCTTAAAATTTTTTTTTTTTCTATCAGGTTCTGCAGCTAGCCAGTTTTTCACCCCAGAACTACTTTAGTTTTTAGCTGGGACAAATAATAAATATTTTTGGCAGTATTGAAAAACCCCTTGGACCCAAGACATATCCGCAAAGGGGATGCGAGAGAGATTTTTATTTTCATCTACTGGGTACTACAGCAGAGATCCAGGAAAGCTGAGGCTGGTAAGAATTCTTTAGCCAGCTTCTGCCAGTTTCCCTAGAATTCCACCTACAGGCTCTGATTGATGTTTAAAGGGGGTGTAGCTTCAGTATCCAGAATTTGGCAAGGTTTTCATTAATTTTTAGTTTCCCTTGGCTGGTTAAGAGAATAACATAGCAGTTTCCCAGAAAATCCCTCAGAGTCTCATCAAGTTTGGGAAGGGTCCATATGGGCTCCTTTGAGGATAGATATGAGGATATTTGAGTTGATGTTGAAAAATTTGCATAGGCCCTTTGAGGACAATTTCTTTTCCAGTATCCCAGCTGATTACACCTGAGACAGCAATCCCTGGGTTAATTGTTTTCATGATGGACTCCTAGGAGAATGCGACACAGGTGTTTTAGGTGGCTGGCCTTGGAACTGTTGGTGGCTATAAAGCTAATGGTTTGGAAAGCTTTTATCTACCGTCTTGTGTCTAGATTTTCATTAGCTTTGTGAAGTAGATTTTTTAATGAAGCTATTTCAGAATCTTGAAGCTTTTTGGAAGTTTTAATACCTATGAAAATAGGTATCCCATTCTGTTTGTTTGATATGGGAACCTTTATTTCAGATACACTTCTTAAGTCAATCTTGTCTATTTGGAATGTTTCCTATAATGGCCATTGTAATTCTAGGTTGACTTCAGTTAAGATTTCATCATTTTTGTAGATGTATACAGCTTCTAGGACTGCAGTTCTTAGACATAAAATAAGTAGGTGTGCCAGAAGGTATCATGCTTAACTGGATTTTGAGGATCTCATTTTCCTTACTGTTACTACTACTACTACTACTATTGCTGCTGCTGCTGCTGCTGCTGCTACTGTTTTAGCTAGGCCTTTGGGTCTTTCCGAGCCAAATTAATACCTAAAAGGATATGTTATGGGGTTTGGAATGGTCTGATGTTTTACAGTATACCTTGTTGCATGAAAATTTTCTTGAGGCTGGTGGGTGACTTAGTGTCAGTCTAATTTGTTCCATAACCAACTTATCCTAAAATGGGAGTTTTTGAATTTGGTGGCAGGGACTCTATCATCTGTTAAGTGCTTGACCTGTGCTGACCAACTTTATGGCTTTTCGATTTCCAAGATTCTCATTAGCAGTTAGCCATTGTCTACACAAAATAAGACAAACATGTGCATCTTAACACACTAGCAATAATCAAGAGATATTACTGCATATTGACCAAGAGAAAGCTGTGCACACCACCAGCAGTTCTCACTGGATTAAATCAGCAACTCCAGTAAGTGGGGACTGTGAACTGGAACTGGGGAAAGGTTACGAACAACTGGTAAATTGCTGACTGAACTGTTACAGTTGGAAAGTCTGCATTGTGTGAATGGGGGTCTTGGTCCTTGGATTCTGCATGAGAAGATTTACATGGGGATCCACTCTAATAAAGACAGCCAGAAGGAAAGTAGCAAGCACAAAGCAATTTATTAAAGTGAAAGTATACTCTCGAGGTGAGAGAGTGGGCAGTTTCCTTGAGGTGAAACCAGCCCTAGGGTTTTGGGATTGGATATTTGTTGTGTCTCTGGGCTGGGAGGAGTTCTGCCATTCGATGGGGGTGGTCTCTAATGGAAGCTGTTTCTAATCATTTGGGGGACTCCTGCCATAGGTTGGGAGAGGGAATTTTTGACCCTATAAGGCATGGCAGCCTCTCTCCATCAAGGGGGCTGTACCCACAATGCAAGTCTATTATAATGAGTCAAAGGGCAGAGATGGAAGGGGCAGCTCTTGATTTATTAGCCCCAAGGTCTTGGAAGCCACAAGGTCAGGCTGTTATGTTCCCAGGCTTTTAATTGATAGCTTATTATCACTCTTCTTGCCTCTACCTCATGTCTAGGTCATTCCCCTTTAAGGACTTGGGACTCTGCCTCAGGGCATTCCTTCTAGTGCTCAGGTCTAGCTTCTCCCTGACAGAACCCAGAGCAAGGACTTGGGTTTTGGATGGCATTGTCTGCCAGCACAGACTGGCCTAGTAAGCCCTGGATTGGAAAGCTAATTAGATTGGGAGCTCAAAGCAAAGAGAGCAGAGCTCAGAACTAAGAACTCAGCACTGGCCCTCAGAAATGGCAAGAAAGTGAATTCAGAAGGGTTTTTGCGGTATCATGCCTATGTTTCTCTTTGTCTCTGAATTCTGTCAGAAGTTCACTTCAGATCCCACCACTGCCACCAAGTCTATTTTTTAAATAATTCAGCTGAGTAAATTTTTAATTTTTTAAAGATTTTATTTATTTATTTGACAAAGAGAGACATAGTGAGAGAGGGAACACAAGCAGGGGGAGTGGGGGAAGGAGAAGCAGGCTCCCCATAGAGCAGGGAACCCAATGTGGGGCTTGATTCCAGGATCTCAGGATCATGATCAGAGCTGAAGGTAGACGCTTGACTGACTGAGCCACCCAGGTGCCCCAAGCTGAGTAAATTTAAAGATCAAATTGGCTTTATTCAGTGGTTCATTATTCAAGCAGCATCCCACCCAGCAAATAGAAGGGAACTCTGCTGAGGCATAGAAAAGGAAAGATTTTTAAAGGTGTAAAGGAAACAGAAAAGGAAATTAATAGAAAGAGTGAATTGTTTCAGGCAAGGTTACCCTCCTAACTAGGGGAATAGGAGGGGTCTATTAGACAGATTACTTCTTGGTGCTAATCAGGTAATTCCAGGTTGGCTGGCTAAAAGGTTCATTCTTGGAAGAGGTTGAAGGTTCAGTTAGGTTAGATATTAAGTCTTGGTTTGCTCTCATGAGGCTTAACACAAATGACTCCATTTGGGCCTGTTGTCTCTTTTTTTGCAGTAGAACCAACTATGAAGAGAGGCAGGAAGGGAATGATGGTCATTATTAATAGGGTGCTGAACTAATCTTAGTTCATGGTCAGAAAAAACATTTTCCGTAACCCCTTTGTAAGTCACATTAGAGCAAGATTGGATTTAAAAATCACAAATTACTCTATGATAGAGACTAATAAATCATCTCTTTTATTTTAAACTGTACAGGTTAGTTTTTATGTTATGTTAGTTTCCATACTCTGAAAGCCTCCATAATAATATTTTTCAGAAGTTTTGAATTTTCTAGGTAATGTTAGGATACTAAGAATACTTCGAAGAGAGAAAATATTTTGGCATTCTTGATTATATGTGTGTTGAAACATATTTACATTCTATATTATATCCTTGTATACAAGCCATTGCTCAGTAAATGATTTTTTTGGTCATGTTCTTTTGGAAATGGTGGTGTTTTATACAATCATTGGTGATTTAATTATAAAAATCAGCTATTTCTAACAAATTGGTTGTAATATTCTTTTCATTTATAGAGTTGAAGTAAGATACAACTAACTTGAAAGTTATAAAATCACATATTTGAATTTTCCAGCATAATCTCTATTTCAGGTAGTCTCTTCTATTCTCCCACATAAGCAACAAAAATTTCATTTATTCATCCAGCAAAAATTATGTAAGTACTTACCTCATGCCAGGTACATTTTCAGGCACCGAGGATACAATAGTAAATAAAACAAGTATCATCCTTTTTCTGACTTTAATTGAAGAGACATAAGCATACAGCAAAAAGAATAGATACTTAATGGATCATATATATATATATGCATGGATAGATATGATTTGGACTGTAAACACCATAAAGAAAAATGTAGCAGAGTAAGGGGATTTAGAGAGTGGTAGGAACAGAAATAACAGACCATTGTTTGGTCAGACCATGTGTCTTAATTTTTGGTTTAAAAAATTTCATCAGTAGTGTCTTTTTGCAGTAGGGTTGGTGAAACCCTGAAAGGAGAGATGAACTCACTCAGGCCCCTGAGACCACTTGCAGGAATGGCCTGCTTGGAGACCACCTCATTTTTATTAGATCCAAAGGTTAAAGAAGTTGGAAGTCTCAACTGTTGTGGCCTCATGCTGGTCTTCATACTGCTCTTCTCTGGCATCACAGTCTTAGAAAAATGAGAATGAAAGGGTAAGAGTAGCAGCTTCAAAAGGACAGAGTGGACAAGACACATTGCATTTTGAGGGTAGAAAGTTTCAGTTACACAAGAGAATAAAAGATCTGTATAAGATTGTGCCTACAGATAACAATACTGTAATGTACTCTCTAAAATATGTTAAGAGGGTAGATCACATATTAAGAGTTCTTACCACAATAAAATATAGCAGAAAATAAAATAGAAATTGGACAAGATCAGGATTTAGAAATTTCTGAATGTAGTAGAAGTTACCCACATGATACAGATAAAAGAATATTGGGGGGACTTTTACACACTCAGAAATCATCAGAATGCTTCAGATTTTACCATTATTTTCATTTCTTTGATACCTAAATGATCTTATTAATCTTCAGGAGACTTCTCTTAAAAGGGTTTTCCAAAGTGAGTGTTTGCTAAAAGAATTTTGGATAGGAGACGTACGAAAAAGAGGGATGACATGAAGATTAGGTACCAACCAAATAAAGGAAGAAAGAACATGATAAATTACACAGAAAGGTCATTATTTTCAATATGGCTCTCTGGATGAAACACAAGCCCCAGTCCTCTCTTTTGCCTTTACCCTGGAGCAGTGGTGGGAGGAACAGACCTACTGTAGAATGCTCAGCCAGCAAGGTTTTGTGATTTCATTACAACAGGGAAGAAAAGAAACTGCAATTCTGTTTTTCTGTAAAACAAAATGAGTAGAATAGATCATTTCTAAACTTCCTTCCAGATTTAATAATTCATAGGGCTGTGGTCTTAAATAATTGTGAGGAAATACTTGGTGTTTAGATGGAAAGATTGAGTGTTTCTGTACAGTATGTATAAGAACGCTCAGAATACTGTATATGATTTTTCTGAGTACCTGGGTTGGGTCACATTTAATTTACTTGACTAAGAAAGAATACAGCACCCTTTGTTCCCTAGTGAGAATGAGTGATTAAAGAGAAAAGAAGGGGTCACTGGCAGGTGAAAATCTTCCTCTGGCTAGTGAGGGGAATGCTAATAGGTGCCTGAGTCATCTGAGATTTTTTAAAAGTATTTGTTTGTTTAGGTTAGAGTTTAAAAAGTTGAAGAATAAAACTGAAGGTATTGGGTTTAAGTTGTGGGGTTTTGGGGGAGGACAGTTATGTTAAAGTTTATAAAATTGAACAGTAAAAGTGTCTTGAGTTTGATTTATGTGTACACAAATATGATGTAAATTAATATTTGTTTCCAATATCACAATGTATATGTGGTGCCTTTACTGAATCTTACTCAAGTAGGCGACAACTAAAGGCTGAACCAATTAAATAAAAACAAAAACAAATGGGGTGGCAGGGACCAGATCCTGGATGGACTAGACTCCTCTTGTTTACTCTGTGTTAGTCTGCATACTAGACGCTCATCTCTTTTCTTTTCCCGTTTTTTGCTTTGAAGCTTAGCACAAATGTAGCTGGTGACGGGCAGTTCACTAGACTAGTTAAAATTCCTCTGGTTGTGGCAGTGTGTTAAGTTGTAGTGTTATTGTTGTAAGTGGCTAATTATGTAATGTCAACAATTCAATGAGGTGGACTATCGGTATTTACACAAGCAGGGGCTTGGAACACTAGCCTCTCTGGTTTGGGCACATTTTTCTCATCTGCAGGTTTTCAGTTTAACTCCTTTTTTTTCTTTCCCACATTGCTTTATTCTTCATGGGTAATCCCTTCCCAAATCGAGCCACATTAAGCTAGAATTGGAAAGGAAAGAATCAGTTAAGGCTTGGGTCTCATTTTGGTGCATTTGCTTCTTTTGCCTTTGCTGTTATGCAGATAGTCTGGCATTGGTTGTGAATTCAGCACTAGAACTACAAATTTTCCTTTTCATTCTGTTGGCCCCTCCCTGCAGTAGATATGGCCAAGATTTATGCAGGTTTCCTTTGCATTAAATTTAAGGTGTTTTATATATTCACACCTTCCTGTAAGAAGCTTATTGCGGAATGGAAATCTAAGGGATTTGCGTTCACACTGTAATCTACTATGATTACCAAGGCTGCTGGTATGACTTAGTGGGTGGAATATGTCTTAGGAAAAAAAATTCATAATTCTGACAAGATGCTTTTTGAAAAGTTCCAACCATCTTTTTCAAGTAGAACACTGTAAAATTTATTCAAAGTCAATTTTATTTCACTTGGAAGCAAATGTAGTTCAAAAAATGAGCTAAAGTAAACAGTTAGTTCTTGCAGTGTTGTCTTTGTATATGGCTTTCAGCAGCTTTCTTTTCTATTGTCAAGCAGTAAACATTCTCCTCGACTTACCCTTATATAACCTGAAGAGTGTGAGAAATTCCCGAAAGAGAGATAAGAGGTCTGCCCAAGGGATGAGAATGCTGACCATAGAGTCACTTGGTGAATTAGTTTATCTAGGCTATAACAAATTTCCATAAGTTTAGGAACTTAAGCAACAAAACTTTATTATCTTAGAATTTTGTATGTTTGAAGTCTCATACAGGTCTCTCTGGGCTGAAATCAAGGCAAAGGCAAGGCTGTTTTGCTTTCTAGATGCTCTGGGTTAGGATCTGTTTCCTTGCCTTTTCCACTCTCTGGAGGCTACACTGTGACCCATGGCCTGTAGTCTTTCTGCGTCTTCCTAGCCAGCCATGATGCATCTCTGCACCAGCGTTCACAGCCAGCAGTGTTCCTCCATAGTCACGTCTGCCTCTGACTCTGAACTCAGCTGCAATGTTTTTTGATTTTAAAGACCTTATGATTACTTTAGCCAACTAGATACTTGAGGATAACCTGCCCATCTCAAGGTTCTAAACTTCATCACATTTGCAGAGTGTCTTTTGCAACATTAAAGTAACATCTTCTCAGGTTTTAGGGTCTTGGCTTTGCTGCTTAATAGCTGTGTGACTTTTACCCAAAATGTTCAGTTCAGTTCATCTTCCTGTCCTAATGTGTGGGGGTTGAACTGAATAATCTTTAAGGTCCCTTCCAGCCCTGATGTCCTTTGAGTTGATGCCTCAAAATAGGGTTAGGTTCATAATTCCTAATATTTTTTAACTCTCAAGGATGTTGTCTGTGAAAATCAAGGCCTTAGCTATTCACTTACAATGTGTGTTCACATTGTACATACACACACACACACACACACACACACATACGATGTTTTCCATTCAAATACATAGGGAATTTACAGGGAACTGCATATATGAACTATATATAGGATTTTTTCTCATTTAACCCCTTAATTCCATGAAAACCTATTTACATATATATAAGCAACTTTAAAATATAGAGATATTTTAGGGGTACCTGTGTGGCTTAGTCGGTTAAGCATAGACTGTTGATCTCAGCGTTGTCAGTTTGAGTCCCAATTTGGGGTCCATGCTGGACATGGAGCCTGCATTTAAAAAAAAATTATATATATATATATATATATATATATATATAAATTATTTTAAAATTATATATACATATAAAATACATATATAGAGAAAGAGAAGGAGGGAGAGATTTTTAAAAATTTGAGTATTTTTAAAATAATGGTAGATAATGCCATTAACATGATAGATAATGCCATTAACACATTAAATGTGTTAATAATTAAAATGTGTTTCATTGTAAAATTATTAACATGAAAGACAGCTTTTGCTAAACTTCTAGTGATATAGACATATACAAAGGATTATGAATGTTCTTTCTTGTTTATTTAATAAACTTTCATTGTATATACAGATTATGTGTTCATTAAGTCATCGTGGGGATCTTTCTGTGCTTAATTTTATAACTTCTTGGTGTTTCTGTTCTTGCAAATGTTGTCTTAGATGAATGTCTTATTAGAGGATGAAGAGTGTTTCCTTTGGCACAAGTGGGTATTTATAAAGTAAAGACCTTTAGAGTACAAGCCGAGGAAATCTTTAGAAAAAGATGTGTTTTCTGAAAGAATTTAAAATTGGAGGACAAAGAGATAAGCAAAACCCTACTTGTAAGTATACTTACATCTACCTATGTTCACGGTTGACCAAGGTAGACAGAACATTCCTTACTTGTTTTATAATAACTGAATTAAATGCAAGTGCCATACTTAAAGATGGGTTATTGTTCTCTCAAATGTAACTACCTAATACTGCTTTGAAGAGTTGTAAACATTACCATTCAGTGTTCTTTGCTGTATTTAGATAGAAAAGGAAACACATGGTGTTGAAGATCAGTGCTGAGAAGAAAAAGGGGCCTCTGAGCCCCCACCCCAACTGGCTGTTCTCTGGGCTGAACATGCTGACCGTGGGTTAGCCAGCTTCTACAAGAATACTAGCTATTGATCAGAAAGGAGCTCATTCTGAGGAAACTACTTCTTTACATTGAAAATTAGCTTGGCCCATTGTAACTTTCCCCTGTTCCTGTTTTAGGCTCTAGAACTATAAAGAGTAAGTATAATATTGCTCCATATGTCAACCCTTCGAGTGTTTAAAGACTATGTTCTGATGATGAGTATGTGCTCTGGAGTAAAATCCCGCCACCTACTAAAACTCGCTGGGCCTTGGTTTCCAAAGCTATTAAATGGGAATAATAATGGAAGCCTATCCCACAGACGTATCATGTGTGTGAACATATGATAGCACATTGTGGATGCTCAGCCACTACCAACTATTACGGTCTTCATTTTCTAGGGTTTATTTCAAGTCTTCTAAGTCCTTTAGGCAAGTGTCTCTAACCTAATTTTTAGACCATTCACCTTTCTAAGGATCATTTTACTAATATTCCTCTTAAATTGGGTTACACAGAACTGAACAAGATTCTATAAATGTTGTTGATCAGTCAAGACATAGAAGGTCTGTTCCTTTCTCTGCATTTCATTTATGCAGCTAACATTCTGCTGACTTTTGACAGTATTCATGTAGCCATGTTACTTGTGGCTTGTATTGAACTTGTAGACAGCACAAGTCCTTGAGTCTTTTTTATTCAGTCTGTCATAAGGGCAGGTCTTTTGTAGTTTACTGTATCTGTGCTAGTGGGTTTTAAACAATGAAATACACTAGTGAGTGTTCATCCTAGGAAATACTTGCTTTGTTTGTTCCACATTTCTCATTAATGAAAATCTTTCAAAAACTATACTTCTGTCATCCATCATACTAGCTGGTTATCTCTCCCTTCTAGTTTTGTGTCACTGGCAAATTAATTGTGCCCTAAATACCTTTATTCAAATTATTACCAAAAATACAGGACATGCCAAAGAATGGACAGTTACAAAGCTTTGGGGCACATCGTAGAGCCCTCCAACCAGGTTACTTTCTGTTGACTCATTTATTCATTATACCAGTGTCAGGTTACTTTAACATAATACTAGACTGTGGGGCTTAAGCAACAGACATTTATTTCTCTTAATTTTGGAGGTTGGGCAGTCCAAGGTCAGGTTTCTGACATACTTGTTTCTTGGTTTGGGCCTGCTTCCTTGCTTGTACATGGTCACCTTGCTGTGTGCTCACAGGCTTTTCCTTGGCGCACATTCGTGAAGAGAGCAAGAGAAAGGAAACTCTGGGGTCTCCTCTTTTGAGAGCACTAATCCTATCAGGAGAGCTCTAACTTCATGACCTCATCTAAACCTAGTAGCCTCCCAAGGGCTCCTCCTCCAAATTCTATCACATTGGAGATTACGGCTTCCACATATGAATTTTGGAGAGGACTGGTACATTTCTGTTCATAACAATCAACAGGCATTAGAGTGCCTACAGATTGCTAGGGATGGACACAGGCCTGTGATCCTACTTTAAATAAGCTGTTTTTTAGAGCTTATGTTCTAATGTTTTTGGATGGGGAGGAGGAGACAGTAAAGTGTAGCTTCAGAAATGTCATGACAACCCGTGGGGATAAAAATATATGTTTATAAAAAATTAAAAATTAAAAAAAAAAAGTATGGGATAGAGCAGTGGAAAGTTAATAGCCTAGAAAGTTGAGCGTATCATTTGGGATCACTTTTCCCTAAGGGAGTTTGCTTTTTCTGGGAACTTAATAAGACCTAGAAGAAACCAACCACATTTTTTTTTTTAAATAAAGACTCTTTTTTAAAAAGCAAAAAAAAAATGCATAAAAACTTAAAGAGGCACTTCAAGAAAGAAAGTGAAGATGCAATGTGGGGGGTTTGGGAGGTAGGAAAAGAATAAAAGAATAAATGAAAAAGATGGGCTCAGGAGGGAGACAAACCATAAAAGACTCTTAATGTCACAAAACGTTTAAACTGAGGGTGACGGTGGGGGGGGTGGGTAGGGAGAGGGTGGTGGGGTTATGGACACTGGGGGAGGGTAGGTGCTATGGTGAGTGCTGTGAAGTGTGTAAACCTGGCGATTCACTGATCTGGGGCTAATAATACATTATATGTTTATAAAATATATATATATTATAGGAAATAATATATATTGTATATATTATATATTATAATATATTATTATGTAATAATACATTATATGTTTATAAGAAATTTAAAAAAAAGAGATGTCATGACAAAGATGAGCACGGTAGAAAGAGTAGGGTCAGGACGTTACGATGGGTGCTGGTTTTGTGAGGCTATTTGGGGATAGAGAAGGCTTTTCTGAGGTGCCATGGAAGTAGAGATCCGAGCAATGTGTAGAAATAAGCCTGTAAAGAATATTGTAGGCGTTAAGGAAAGAACAAAAGGAAGATCCTGAGGCAAACAAGAGCCTGTGGTGGTCATGAACAGCATGAGGTTAGGAGTTGGGGGTTGGAGGGAAAGAAGTTGGTTAAAGAGAGGGAGGAGCTAGATGATGCAGAGCTCTGGAGGCCATGGGAGGGAGGTTGTTTTTTTTTTTTTTTTTTTTAAGATTTTATTTATTTATTTGGCAGAGAGAGAGAGAGATCACAAGTAGGTAGCATCAGACAGAGAGAGAGGGGAAGGCAGGCTCCCCGCCGAGCAAAAAGCCCGACACGGTGCTCGATCCCAGGACCGTGAGATCACGACCCCAGCTAAAGGCAGAGGCTCAGCCCACTGAGCCACCCAGGCACCCCTGGGGTTTGTATTTCATTGTAAGTAGATGAGAAAACCCTTGGGAACTTAACAGAGGGTATAGACAGCAAACTCTAGGGGTTCAAGAGTAGCAATATAGAGGTAGCGTTATTTTTATTTTGGCTTAGGTCAGTTGTAAAAATAGAAGTTGTAAGAAATGTACCAGTTGAGGCTGTATTTTGAAGGAAGAGCCAGCAGGATTACTGAAGAATTGGATGTAGAATATGAAAGAATGGAAACAGACATCATGGTGAGGCCCATTTGTTGGGCGAGAGCAGCTATGTGAATGGTGGGGCCATTTACCAAGATAGGAAAAAGTAGCAGAGGATCAGGTTTTGGTGGGTGCAGGTGGAAATCAAGAGGTCTATTTTAGACAAGTTAGCTTGGAAGCATCTATTAGATATTCAACAGGAGATGTGGAGTAGGCACTTGGGACTCAGGGGAGAGGTTGTAGCTGACATCAGGTCTGGGAGACATAGATAACAGGTGTAGTAACAGTGTAGATAACAGGTCTTAGCCCTTTATATGAGAACCATGGTAGTGCTTTTTAAGAAACCTGTATTTCTGACCCAACCCTGGAAATTTTTGTTTATTGGTTTGGGGTGGGGCTTTACATAACTTCAAAAGAAGAAGAAAACTCCCTAGTTGACCCTAATATGCAGCCAGTGTTGGTCATGGCTGGCATAAATGGTCTTAAAAGAAGGGAATAGATGTGATCAGCTTGGAAGTGTACTTAAAAGGGAGACACTATCAGAAGATTGAATCCTTGGGTACCTGAGGAAGAAGAATCAGCAAAAAGGTTGGGAAGGTGACTGATCCCTGATTCCCGTGCTGCTCAAAGAATGGTTCCTGGACCAGCAGCATCACCATTACTATCTCCTGGGAGCTGTTAGAAGTGCAGACTCTAGCCCTACCCATATCTACTGAATCAGAATTGCATGTAACAGAAACACGAAATGATTTATAAGCTTGAAAATAAATAAAGTTAGAAAAGCACCTGTTTTGATTTGTAATTTGCACCAAGTGTGAATCTATTCACTAGTTCACCATTTCTCTTTCTCACTCAGGGGAAATTAAAATGAAGTATAATGCTATATCCTTAAAGTCAGATTGGTTGGTCCTGATAGGAGTTGCCCTTATGTTTCTAAAACACTTTGTGAAAAAAGGAGAAATGGCTTTATTTTAAACATTCCAAAATCTTGTCTCTGAGTAATCAAGTTTTTTTGACTGTGGTTCTAAGAATTCATATATTATCAACTCACCCCCCCCCCATACACATAAAAGCAGCTTGTGAATGGTAACTAGTAGTTAGGATCATATGCTGACTTCTTAAGTTTGTATGACAAATATGTATTTTTGAAGGTGACATGTCAAGTGACTTCTGTGTATTTCACAAGTTTAGTAAACTAACCCTTTTGGAGCTGAAGGAATGTATTATTTTATTTTCTCCAAAACTAGCATGCTTAACTCTCCAAGCTCCATGATCTACAGCACGTCAGGGGCACAGCTCCTAGACATACTCTCAAGGTGAAATCACATTGATTCGTTGAATCACCAGGTCTTACAGAAGTGGAAACTGTGATTGTGGAGCAATTTGTCTTTATTTTTTTTTTTAAACAGTTTGTCATATTTTACACATTTGCTCCTTTTTTATAGCCATAAAGCAAATTAGCACAGCACACCAAAAAGTCTGAGTTTTTATAAGAGATGGAATTTGAATAACAAAAGAGATAGTGGGGATTTTACTGATGTTGTATTGATAGTGCATTAAAGTGACAGAGTTTGTTATTTAGTGCAACTGGATATCATAATCAGTAATAGGAGTAACTGGGAGTAGGAGTAAGGGATGTATATTTAGGGCCTACCTAGCTTTTTTTCTTTTCATTTTCATTTAAAGGTGACTGTGTGGTTGCTTACAAATATATAGAAGGCTTTGATTGCATTTAAAATGCTTTGTTTCTCAAGTTAGGTGTGGGTACAGGGCTATTTTTAATAGTATCCATCTTATTTGTATGTCTGAATTATTTAATAAACAAGATAATTAAGCTTTATAATTGACTACATTAGAATTTAGACACTACATTCCTTTTTTAATGTACTTATTTTTAGTTATACCTGTTCATGTTAGAAAATATATAACCACACAGAAGAATCTAAAATAAAAAAATAAATCATCTCTACTCTCATGCCTTCATCTTGCTTTCTGGAGGTAAGCGCTTATACTGTTTTCTGGTGTTTAGTTCTCCTACTGGTTTCATGTACAGCCTCAAAGAATAAATTTTCCTTTTCCTGATTTCTTTGCCTTCAGTAGTATCAGTTTCAGATACCAAGTGATAAAATTGAAATTACTTCTACTTCCCATCTCTCCTTCCCTAACTCTTGATTTTTTTTTTAAATATTATCAGAGTTTATAACATTCTATTATGTGGCTGTACTTAATTCTTCTTTTCTATGTTTGGAGATTGATTCTATGAATTGAAATGCCATAAAAACAGTTTGTGGTATTGTGATTATCTAAAAATTATTCACTGCACTGCAGTTGGGTCCGTTAAAAAGGAGATATAACCTGTACCACCAGATCCTTCCTCAGTGTAGGTAGGATGAATCCAGCTTCTACGTCCAACAGATTCTCTTTAAATTTCTTTTCCATTTTTTTCATGTTTTCTAGATCATATTTAGCCATCCATGTTTCTTATATCACATATCCTCTATCTACAAGTCTTTTATGGTTTTTCTGGGGGTTAGGATGGGAGATCCCTCCTTCGACTTCTTTAAAAAATTATTTATTTATTTATTTATTTAGAGAGTAAGGGAGGGTAGGGAAAGGAAGGAGAGGGGGAGAGAGTTGCAAGCGGACTTCATGCTAAATGTGGAGTCTGATGGGAGGCTTGATCCCACGTCCCTGATATCATGACCTAAGCTGAAACCAAGAGGTAGAGGGGATAAACTTTCTGAGATTTTGTATGTTCAAGAGTATCTTTCCTTTGTCCACACACATATTTAATAGTTTAGCTTGCTAAAGTTTTCTAAATCATATTCCTTTAGAAATCCAAAGGCATTGCTCTTTCATTATCTTTTATCCTGTATTGCTGCCAAGAATTCAGATTCTAGTTCCAAACTGGTAAACTCTTTTGCCCTAAATCTTTTAGAATTTTTCCCTTGTCTTTGGAATTTTGCAGTGTAATGAGATGTGTCGAAATAAGAATTCTTCCCCTTATTAACCCCTTTTGGTATTTGATGAGACTGCTATAACTCAGCTTTTTGGTGTCTTTAGCTCATGAAACTTTTCTTCCATTCCTGTTCTTTCTTTCATTATTCTCCTCCCCCTTGCTGTGTTTTTTCTTACTGTGTTTTAAAGTGATTCTTACTTTAAATTGGTATTAGACATTTTTAGAGCTATCTTTCATATCTCTTAAATTTTTTTTCCACCTCTATCTTTTTTCTGTATGTTTTGGGATGTGTACTTGACTTTATGAGGATGGTTACTGTCTTGGTATTTAGCCCTGCCCTGTATATTTTTTAATCCAGACATAGAAATTTTTCTGATTCCACTTGCTTTCATTCTAATAGAAATTCCTAAAATTTTCTGGTATGCTAATGGTTGTTTTTCCTGTTTCTAGAACTGCTGTGGTTTTATTTTTTTAAAAAATACTTTTTGTTATTTCAGCATGACCTTAGGAAAGGTCATTCAAGCAATTAAAAGCATGAGTTTAGCCCACCATTGCAAAATACTGCCTTGATTTAAGTCTCTTTCTTTGACTTCTTTACTTAGGTCGGATAAAATAACAAAAGTACAAGTAGACATGCATGTCAGTGGCCTGACCTTCTGCTTGGCTGGTACATACAGGCAGTTACCACACTGGCCACTCCACTAATTTTCTAAGCAGAATTCCTTAGAGTAAAACACCAGACACAGACTGCCAACTTGACTAGAGGGTGCAGGGTAGGAGTGGAGAGCTTCCTCTTCTTTCTTAGAATTATGTAGTTGATGAGAAAAATTGCCTAGAGGGAGGGAATGATCTAATTTATTTCAGTAAATGTGTTTACTATCTATAAGATACATTAGTAGGCTCTGCAGTGATCTGTGAAGGGTTGAGAGACCATTCCTGCCTTCAAATTGTTTTGAGTCTGGTAGCATTATTAGTAAAGTACTCAAATATATGTAATAAAAGGTACAAAAAAGCCAACAGGGAACAAAGATTTTTGTAAACAAAATCTTTTGAGGCTGAAAAGGAAAACATACATTTATATTGGACAGTAAGGAAGGGACTTGGGAAATATAGTGTTTAAATTGTGTCTTGAAAGCTGAAAGGACTTCTCACAAGTGGATATGCAGTCTGGGTAAGAGGGCTCTTTGCGTGGAGGGAATGGCAGGGAAAAGTCCCAGAGGCTGGGAAAAATAGGACCATATTCAGGGAACTAGAGAGAATTTAATTTGGTTAGAATGTTGGATACTTGTTGGAGAGGAGTGTGAGGTATTTGAGAAGATAGTTTGGGGTCAGACTGTGGGCATTGTAAGTGCCAGAGAAAAGGGTTTGAACTAAAATTGCTAGAAACAGAATTAGGAAAAGGTTAATCAGATAGATGATTTGGTAAAAGCTGTATTTTAAGAAGATGGATCTGGCAGATTTCTGTAGGATGGAATAAAGTAAGAGGCATCCAGAAAGCAGTCAACCAGTGAGCTGATTCTGGGCCACGTGTTGGGCTGTTGGGATACAAAGATGAATGACATCCAGACCCTGCTCACAAGTCGCTCACATCCTGGTGCACATGAAAATCTAGTCGCTTTACCCAAAGAAACATTTAGTTAAACAATTTTTTTAAAACATACAGATGTAGTATTTTATATTAGTAGATACGTACTTTTTAAAAGGTTTTATTTATATACTAGAGAGAGAGTGAGCAAGCAAGCACAACAAGGGGAGTGGCAGGCAGAGGGAGAAGCAGGCTCCCCAAGCAGGGAGCCCAATGTGGGGCTCTATCCCAGGAGCCTGGGACTATGACCTAAGCTGAAGGCAGACGCTGAATGGACTGAGCCACCCAGATGCCCCATAGTAGTAGATATTTTAAAACTGTAATTTAATTTGTTGCCAGTGCCTATCTCAGATGATCAATTTCTCATTATCTCAAGTTTTCTGTTAAAGATATAGCTAGAATGATCTCTTATCTTATTTGTGTAGTGTGTATGATAGGCTTATTGAAAGTAGTCTTGGATGCACACATGTGGACTCTGCACTTCATTTTTACGTTCTTTGCTATATCTTTAATCTCCTAGAAATGTAAAAAACAATGTATTATTTTTATATAATGGTTCATTTTGGTTGAAAATACCTGTAATTCATATCCTACTGTTTAATTATCTAGGGGAAAATAGAAGAGTTGGATTTGGGCTTTTCAGTGTTGGATTAGTTAGTAAATCTCTTCTCCTTAAGTTCCTCTTATTTCATATATTTAGTGGTCAGTATACTTAAATTGGAATACTTTTTTTTAGAGGTGAGCTTCAATATACTATGTGTCTAAAAATAATTATATGTTGATAAAATTGTCCATTGCAAATATTTTTTCCTTACAGTAGCATTTCTTGTGCAGTCCTATAATAGTGAAATTAGATAGCAAAAGCAATTTGCATTTTCTAGTAGTGCTCATTTAAGTATTGCAGAATATTTACAGGTATTTTTAAAGTATCATTTTACAACAGACTTAAAGGTAAAAGAGCTTTGTTGACAGAACTACAAGACTGTCTCTATATTCAGTTAATACTTTAAAATTTTTTGATAACCAAAATTCCAAAGTATATGCATAGAGATAGGAGGTTTTTTTTCCTTTTAATGAAGACTTAATTATGTTTTAAAGATCTTGATTCTACTTTTGGGTTTCACAGGATTGGTTTTATATCCTTGTAACAGATTTATTTCAAAGTAAGAGGATATTATCCTGCAATAATTACTCAGTCTTCGCTATGTAAACTTCATGTTAATTAATTGATAGAACACTCCTATGGAGGGTAATAACAGTAATACACCGTAATATTATGTCTTACTTTTTGACATAAACAAGAATAATGAGATAAAATATGACCTGGTGTGACTGACCAGAGCTGAGCTTATCTCTACTTTTGTTAATAATATTGCAACAGGTTGTGATAGATTTTAGAGTATTGAGGCTGGCTTGATTGGATTTCTACAAGCTAATTCATATTCTCATTTTGTTTTTCCAAATGTCCCTCCCAGCTCCCTCTCTCATACCTTAGTACTTTCTTTATTCTTGAGACTCCATTCCTTAAACAAATGACAAAATCATCAGAGTAAAATTATTCTTGGGGCGCCTGGGTGGCTCAGTGGTTTAAGCCTCTGCCTTCGGCTCAGGTCATGGTCTCAGGGTCCTGGGATCAAGGCCCATATAGGGTTCTCTGCTCAGTGGGGAGCCTGCTTCCCCCTCTCTCTCTGCCTGCCTCTGCCTACTTGTGACCTCTCTCTCTCTTTTTCTCTCTCTCTCTCTCTGTGAAATAAATAAATAAAATCTTTAAAAAGAAAAAGAATAAAATTATTCTTTCAAATGGTCTGATTGCCAAAGAAATCATAGCATTACTAGAGAACACACATCATAATCTTTGTTCCTTTGCCTTTGGGCAGAACCAAACTTGTGAGACTGTCCTATTTTTTAAGTCTCCAGTGAAAGATATATCATAATCCACTGCAATATTTAACAACCCTCACTGTCAGGAAATTCCTTTATCCAGCTTAAATAATGCATGCATCAATTTAAGCCTTTATTTTTTTTCAGTGAACATGAAGCTGGCTTACTTTCCTTGTGCAACACCATTTCATTGTGTTTGAACACTTACTTTAATACTGACCCACTGATACATCTCACTTTCTGCAGCTTTTCTGTCATATTTTCCAACACTTTTATCATCTGTACCACTCCCCATGGATCACGATGCAGCTCTCTGTTCACTTTGTTTATGGGATTCAGAATGTAACTTGGATATCTAGTGAGTGGCTGGCTGGTACTAAGTGTTGGATGAGATTGTAGCAGGGACTCTACATTATATACACATACTCTGTACGTTGGTGATGGATTTCCTTTTCTAAAAGTAGCCATCTTTCTAGGCGCTAATCTGCATACTTCTGGACTTCAGATCTCTTATTTTGCCAGTCTTGCCATTTTGATTGCTATAAGTGGTTATTCACTGTGATACTTTTGTATTTTTTCCTCCATGTGCATACATAGTCACTTATTTGGTGTATGTGGTTATTTATCATTTTTTTCCTAAGTGTGGCTGCTGGTTTATTTTTTTATATATTTAATATTGAGCTGAACTTAACCTATGTGAATTGCAGTTCTTAAGTGTACAGTTTAATATGTTTTGACACATTTGTATACCTAGATAATCAACATCCCATTCAAAATAGAATCTATCTCTAATCTCAGAAATTTTCATCACATACCCTTCCATTCATTCCCTGACCCCTATAGACCACAACTGTTTTGATTTCTGTTATAATAGATTGGTTTTACCTATTCTGAAAGCCTTATGAAGTAATTATATAGTATTATAATTATATAGTATTAATTTTGATTTTTTTTTCACTCATGTGTATCAGTAATTTTTTAAAAATTTTATTTATTTATTTATTTGACACACAGAGATCACAAGTAGGCAGAGAGGCAGGCAGAGAGAAGGGGGAAGCAGGCTCCCCACCGAGCAGAGAGCCCGACACAGGGCTTGATCCCAGGACCTTGAGATTATGACCTGGGCAGAAGGCAGAGGTTTAACCCACTGAGCCACCCAGATGCCCCAGTAATTTTTGTTGTTGTTGTTTTGTTTTATAACTAAAGATTTCATTGTTCTCTTGTTGATGGATTTGGGTTTTCAGTTTTTGGTATTATGAACAATGCTGCAGTGAGAGTTTCTGTTCCCTGACTTTATGTGGATATATGTCTTCATTTATTGTTTAATAGCTAGGATTAGAATTATTAGGTCATAGAGTAGGTATAGGAGTAACTTGATAAATTGTCAAACAGTTTTCCAAAGTGGTTGTACCATTTTAGATTCCCACTACCAATGTATTTGAGTTCTATTTGCTCTGTATCTTTGACAATATTTTCTGTTGTCAGTCATCTTTTTTTTAAGATTTATTTTTTTATTTGAGAGAGAGAGAGAGAGAGTGGGAGGAGGGGCATGGGGAGAGGTGATGGAGAATCCCAAGCAGACTTGGTGCTGAGGTCAGAGCCTGTCACAGGGCTCCATCCCACAACCCATGAGATCATGGCCTGACCCAAAACCAAGAGTCTGATGCTCAACAAACTGAGCCACCTAGGGGTCCTATTGTCTGTCTTTTTAATTTTAATCATTTTAATGGTTGTGAAAGAATATCTCATTGTGGTTTTATTTTGCATTTTCCTGATGACTAATGACACTGAATACCTTTACATGACTATGTAATAAATTCCTTTTTAAATTATATCTTCATTTTGTCTATTTTTAAAAATTGCATTATTTGTTGTTGATTTACAGAAGTTCTTTATATTTCCAGATTAAAATCCTTTGTCAGTTATATGTATTGCAATTCATTTTCTCTTTGTGTGACTTGCTTTTTTAAAATTGTCTTTTGATGGACAGAATTTTTCGATTTTGATGAAGTCCAATTTATAAATTTTTATGTTTGTGGTTTTTTGTTTTGTTTTGTTTTTTACCTACCTAATCACTAAGATAATCTGTGCTTTCTTCTGGCAAACTTAGTTTTAACTTTACGTTTGGTTTTGGAATTCATCTCAAATTAATTTTTGTGTATGATAGGAGGTAGGAGCCAAGACTCATTTTTCACCATACGGACTTTAAATTATCCAAGAACCATCTGTTGAAAAGACTTTCTTTTCTTACATTGAAGAAATGCCTTGGCACTTTTGTCTAATTGCCCATATATGTGTGGGTTTATTCTGATGGTATTTTAACTCTGAAACTATGAACTATCATATATAATGTCATGTCTAAATTATATGAGCATCTCTTTCTGGGATATTAATGAAAACACTGGCCAAAAAAAACCTAAAAACAGGCTGTTGAATTACATTGAGGCCTTACATGACCTTTCTGTTTAATATTAAAAACCTGCTCCTACACACCCCTCTGCCTCTGTATTTTTGACTCTCCCTACCTTTCTGGGTTTCTGTAAGGATTAGACAAGGGTCACACAGAATTTTGATACATGGTCATTCTTCTCCATCTAGTCCCACGCCCCCACAGGCAGGTGGTAAGTTTAGGAAAGGACAGGGGCAGATTCTTGGCAGGAATCAAACTGTTTTTCAAATAGACAGAAACTTGACCTTTTACCAGGAAACATCCCTCATCCTGCCATGAGTCCCCAAGATGATAGCTCAAGTTACTGAAGAGAATTTTCTCAATAACTTTTCCTCCTCTTTGCAAAAATACTATGTAATTATTAAACATGTGATGAAACAGAAAATTCATGTTCAGGGCAACGAGTGACATAAATTTCCTGCATTTTATTTCCGTGACTGCATTCTCAATAGCTGTCTTCCCTTAGAGAAATTCAGTAAGATTTGTTTTCTTTAATGATTTGTCTGTCAGTTGGATACTCCCTTTTTAAGGCTAGCAAAAAAAAAAAAAAAAAAAAAAGGCTATTTATCAACTACATGACTATCCTCATAACCACCAGATAAGTTTGAAAGGAAAATATTTGTTTGCTGTGGTTTGCTGTGTAATTTGTTTCACATTTTTCAAATGCCTGCAAACTCAACTGCCCATTTCCAGAATGGATCATGTTTTTACTCATGTTTCCAGAGCACATTGAAGTGGACACTAGTTAGCAGATGAGCTCCCATTTCCTCAGGTTTTTCTGTGGCACCTTCATGTGCTCCACATTTCCCAGCAGCCTTTTGGAGCAGGGAATGAAATTCTTTCCTCCATATTCCTGCTCCTCCCATATCTTAGTGTCAAGTGCCCACCATATACTGTGTTCCTTAGGAGGCGCTGAAGACAGTTTTACAAGGATGAGTTCACGGTCTGCTATTCATGAGGAGTACCAGAGGCACAGAAATATGGGAGGTGCATACATTGTGCAATACATTTAAGCTGGTGAGCTTGACCCAATTGTCTTTTAAGTTGTTTTTCCTTTAGATATGGTATTTTTTTAAAAGATTTTATTTGTTTATTTCAGAGAGAGTGAGAGAGCGAGAGAGAGCACGAGGTTGGGGGGAGGGACAGAGGGAGAAGCTGACTCTGCCCTGAGCAGGGAGCCCAATGTGGGGTTTAATCCCAGGACCTTGGGATCATGACCTGAGCAGAAGGCAGACGCTTACCTGACTGAGCCACTGAGGCACCTCTACAAAGATCATTTTAAAAAATCCTTTCCTGGGGCACCTGGGTGGCTCAGTGGGTTAAGCCTCTGCCTTCAGCTCAGGTCATGATCTCAGGGTCCTGGGATTGAGCTCCGCATAGGGCTCTCTGCTCAGCAGGGAGCCTGCTTCCCCCTCTCTTTCTGCCTGCCTCTCTGCCTATTTGTGATCTCTGTCAAATAAATAAATAAATAAAATCTTTAAAAAAAATCATTTTCTGAGCCCATTTTGCTACTTAATATGTGTGTAGTAATTCTGTTACTGTAATTTCTTTGTGCTTCAATTCTTTCTGGAAAGTTTTTGAAAGTCAAGTAGAAATCAGCCATAGTTTGTGCCCACTTACATCTAACTAAATTATTAAATTATACACATTGTGATGCTTTTCCTACAGCAAGAGTATCTTCCTGATATTCTTTTTAGTAGGTCATTGAATCTTTTTTACTTTATAGAGCAGTAAGAAATGCATGAAGGGATTTGAATTTAAAGAGGCTGTCTTGCATGTATATCTGGGCATTGGCATTTAGAGTCTATAAAATAAATTGGCAGTGAATGCTTTATTTACCCATCAGAATCTCAGCTACATCATCAAGTAGTACTTTGCCAGATATATTGGAATATACTTGTTGATACAAAAATGGAGTGTGGAGTGTTTAATCAAAATATTTGTGTGCAGGTCTCGTAAGGATTTTAATGTTATATTAAATATCTGTATACATAATGTAGAAGCAAAATTGCTTGGAGTAAAACTGGTCCACTTTTATATGAGCAGAGTAGTCACTATTTATTGAAATGTATTTCAGATTAAGAGCTATTATAATAGCTCACCTGTCTAAAATTGCCAAGGTTTTTGATAAAGCGGGCAGCATGAATGACAGCTGCAAGCCCAAGGTTAGACTGCAGAGTCCGTTTCTCTCTGGCTTTCTCTCCTTTTAAGCCTCTCTTTCAAGTGTAGCCAAGTGAAATGTAAGCTCCGCAGATCCTCGGGGGCCTTGGGCTGATGAGAGGATACAGAAGAAAGGCAGCAGTTTGGAAAGCCTGCCGAAGGCACAGAGGGCAAAGGGCCTGGGCGATGACATGACTCCCAGACCTTTCTAAGGAGATGAATGAGAAGGCAGTGCCTCCATGGGCCCCGGACGTATTTTACCCAGAAGAGTAGTCCAAGGCTATCAAACCAATTGTTTTGGCTTTATCCTTCAGATGTTGTAAAAGGAAAATGCATTCTTTTATTTCTCTTCCAAGTCCTTTGACAATTTATCCTTAATCATTTGTGGTTTGTGTGGGAATAAGTCTTTTAAAGATCACTGCACTCGCTTGATTTGAAATCAGAGTAGAATTCATTTTATTTAATGTAGGAAACCTTCTTTTGAGAAACTTGACACAAACTGGCTTTTTAGCCTTAGAATTTAATTGAAAAAGAACACCATAGAAAAACACAGCCAGATGCACAAATGTCTGCTCATGGATTAGATTGCCATAAGCTTTATGGTTCTTTCTCTGTGGTTATTGATCACTGAAATAGCCTTAGCAGTTAAGATTTAGCAAATCAGTGTGAATTAACAATTTTAGGTTGCAGTCTCAAGGATGTAACTAGGCTAACCATAATGTATATCACTGTTATCATAAGTTTTATCCTTGCCATTCATTGTATTAAGAATCTGTGATGATTTTTGGAATACTTAATAGATTTGCTTCAGTGGAAAAGTTAATAAGTCCATTGGGCCACTGGTGTGTGGAAATGATCTGTGAAGAAATAAATTCCTTCAATTCCCACATGAGCATGTCACAAAAGAACCATACTGTGTTTTTTGGGGAGTTTTATAGGTCTCTTTAAAGAGCAGTTCAGAGCGGTTTCTAAGAGTGCTAAGTCTGTATCTTGGTGCATGGATTTGGCTGGCGTGGATTTGGACAGAGTGGGCCAAACAGAGCTAATTGAGGTGGGGAAAAAATTGAGAGAACAGGTCATAATGGTGAATAGAGTTATTTGTCACTGAGTTTGTAATAGGATTTTCGATTAATTCATGCAGGGTTCCAGTGCCTTACATTAGCTCTGTCAAGATGAACTACAGCCACCTCTAAAATGCCATCCCCTATTAAACCGTGCATGTCAGTGAATTTGTAATTTCTTCTGTTCAACCAGAAGATGAATGGATTCCACTTAGAAAACAAATGTGTGCTTCAGAAATGCACATTTTGAAATCCCAGTACTTCCTAGGAGGAACATTCTTTGCATTGCTGTATAGTGAATATGTATTAAAAATGTAATTGCTATGTGAATTCATCCAAAAGAAAAAGCATCCAGCTGCATAGAGACAAATACATTTTCAGGTGCTGTGTTTTACTGGTGAACAAGTCTTTTCCTACTGGGCAATGGTGACGATGATCATAGTTCATGTATGAGGCACTTCCTAACTGCTGGGCTTTTTGTAGTGGTTTACATATGTTAACTCACTAAATCCTCACAACAACCCAGATGAGGAAATTGAGGCACAGAGAGGTTAACCTTCTCAAGGTCACACAGCTAGTAAGTGGCTGAATGCGGATTCAGATTCAGACATTCTGGCTTCTGGAGTCTGTGTTTCCAACCCTTACCTGAAACTGCCTGATCATGGTCCCATCAGCTATGTTCCAAGAGTTAGCTTATTACAGTACTTGGTCAGTTCTCTGTCTCTGGCTCAATGACTCTTGCCCTCTTTCATAGTGATATTCATTTCTGTGTTTGTTTTCTGTTACTTCCTCAAAACTATCTTGGGAAATACTGTTATATTATGATAACCAGACTTTAAGAAATATGTAGTAGAGCATGCAGTGAGGCATCTCCATGAGAGCAGACAAAAATTAGAATCCTTTCACAGAGTTGGACACTAAAGGGAAGATGACCAAAGTTCACAGGATTGTGAGGCACCAGAGTTCCTGAGGGCATTTCCCTTCTGCTAGCGCACAAAGGGCACAGCAGAATTGTTTACAAGATTGGGTCATGGCTGGATAACTGGAGTTATGCCTTCCTAGGCAAGATCTTAAGGCAGGGTCCAAAAGTCAGAGGGCACATGAGGGTTTCAGAACTTCTGGAAGGCTCAGCTCCTGCCTCCTCAGGTTATTGGCCTCTAGAACAGCTCTCATTAAGCAGACGCAACATCACATGAATCAAGCCAACACCAGATGACTGCCAATAGCATTTTGAGAGCCAAGAATTGGCTATTCCTCTTAAGCCAAACAAAAATATTTAGCAAAAAAAGTTTGGCTTACGAATAGTCCAGACTCTAAATCTCTGACTAGAAACCAAAGTAATTTTTTAAAACTATATTATGAAGTTCTGTTGCCTCAAGAGTATAAAACTTCGATCCATTTTTGGCGGGTAGTGGGGAGACGGAGGAGCCCAGGGAGACGGCAGTACAATGAGTAATGCGTTCTATTACTCTGCTTCATTAGAAAGATTAGGCTGTAAAAAATTTTTTTTGCAGGTAGTTTATGCCTGTGCTTTTTGCACAGAGCTGTCTGCCTCTCCCCTTCATCCGTTTCCCACTCTAATGCCTGACACATGATTCTTACCTGGGCCATCTGTATTTCAAACCTGTGAATGCTTGTCATTGCTGAACAGACACAGCAGTTGAGCCTCTTCAACATGTTATTCAAGACCCTCCATGAGTTACCTTCTGCCTACTTTTCCTACACTTTATATTCCGTAATTCCTCTCCAGGAACATCGTGTTCTCTATAAAACTCCAGTCCCTCTGCACAGCATGCTCCGTATCTTTGCTGGTGCTGTCCCCTCTAATTCGAATGCCTCACTCTTCTCTTTTGTTCTTCCACTTCAGCTTTGCCTGGATATCTCTTGTGTATCCTTGAAAGCTTGGATCATGTGTGACTTCTTCCTGTTTCATTTTCCCACCCACTAAACTCCAGATCTGCATGCTATGTTGAGTTGACTTTGTCTAAAAATAATAATACAGTTAAATTTCCAGACGTTTTTGATCATCCTTTAATTAAAACTCATCTCTTTCCTTAAGGGTATACCTCAGTTACCTTGTGCCAAAGCGTTATACAACTACGAAGGGAAAGAGCCTGGAGACCTTAAATTCAGCAAAGGCGACATCATCATTTTACGGCGACAAGTGGATGAAAATTGGTACCATGGGGAAGTCAACGGGATCCATGGCTTTTTCCCCACAAATTTTGTGCAGATTATCAAACCGTTACCTCAGCCCCCACCTCAGTGCAAAGCACTTTATGACTTTGAAGTGAAAGACAAGGAAGCAGACAAAGATTGCCTTCCATTTGCAAAGGTAAATTTAGAATGAGATTTTCTGTTCACCAGCTCTTCCTCTGGACCTGAATATGCAGGAATATGACTTGTATTTCCTTTTGTGAAATGATAAAATAGCTTTAGTATTTCACCGTGCTTTTAAAAATACCTGGAAGCAATTTTCTTAAAGTCACAAAAAGTAATTTTGTGCATAGGCTGTTTGTTCTTATATGAAAGATAATTTTGGTTGATGTTCTGTGTGGTATCATTTTCATATTTAGAGCCTAAATTTAATTCTAAGCCACTTTACAGGGTGTGTGTGTGCCACTTAGGGATTTTAATTTGCTGAATTATGAATAATACAATGAAACATCAGTATTTCCTTTAAAATTTCTCTACTGAAAGCACACAGTAGTGTATCTACTGAATTGATAAAAATGCTTTAGAATTTTAAGTATGGATAAACACAGTGGTGTTTTTTATAAAGAAAAGCAGTAGGATATGCATTTAAATGGTCATTTGGTATATTATCAGAGAGAATGAGAAGAGTCTGAGAATGGATCTAAAACAGAAGTTCAAGAGCTTGGGATGGGTGGCATTTGAAGCTGTAATAAGCAGCCAACCCTTGTATAGAAAGAGTTCGTAGTTTTCCAATGCTCTTGATCGATAGTGACAGTGCTGGATTTGTGTACTAAAGATATGTTATGGCATTTTAATTCATGTACTCTTAAAACTTGAGCCCCTTTATTGAAAAGGAAAATTAAATGACGAGCTTAATGTGGGATCAAATAGACTAATTTTGCTGTTTCTTCAGGATGATGTTCTGACTGTGATCCGTAGAGTGGATGAAAACTGGGCCGAAGGAATGCTGGCAGACAAAATAGGAATATTTCCGATTTCATATGTTGAGGTAAGTTAATCTGCAGAAAATTCAATCCTGTTAGTACTCAACTTAGTAAACAAATCTTACTTGTGCATTTCGGGTATTAAGAAGTCCTCCCAGGGGCACCTGGTTGGCTCAGTCAGTAGAGCATGTGACTTTTAATCTCAGTGTCATTGGACGTGAAGCCCATTTTAAAAAACAAAAACATTTTTTTTAATTGAAAAAATTTTTAAAAATTAAGAAAAAAGAAGGCCTCACAATCATTTTGCAATGTATACACACAGCAAATCATTAGGTTGTACACCTTAAATGAATCCAATGTTATATGTCAATTATATCACAATAAAACTGGAGTAAAAAAAAGAAAGACAAAAACCTAGCCTACAGAAGAAGGAGGAGGAGGGAGAGAAGGTGGAATAGAAGAAATTGTCTTCACAACACAAAGCACTAGGAATACCCTATTCCAGATCACTGGATGGATTAGGAAGAATTGCTCCATCCTGCCTACAGTTACTGAAGACTCTGAAATGTTTGAAAGTCTTCACTGTGTCCCCCTGCTAAAAGCATTCCTATGTCTTGTTAAATATTACTGTATTCTTCCTATCAGTACCTATATTGTTTCCAGGTGTTCTATTCCATTTGCCAGCTTTGGGATCAGAAGGTTGATAAACTTCTGAGTAAGGTGGGAGGTGAGTGTATGACTGTTTACTTATTTCTTTCCTTATCTGCCACATCATCAGAACTAGAATGGTGATTTGCAGAGTAGGCCTCTAATAAACATGACGTAAGGGAATGACTATTCCCCTGTGTTACCCAGCAACACCTCAGGTGCCCCCCCCAACTTAATCAGCTTTACTTAGAAAGGTTATGGCCAGCCTGACTCAGTAAAAGTCTTTATAGAGAGTAGGTTTGACATGGTTCTTTTATTTTAAAGAATAACACAAATTAAAAATTAAATAGGATGTTACAATTTATAATAGGCCTGCATTACATCATATGTCATAAACATTCATGTCCTTAAGTCATAAGAATCTCTTGCTGAAAATAAGTTGAAGGCATTTTTAAAGGATGAGACACAGTGCAAACAACCATACAAAATTAGCTAAGGTCACAGAAGTCTGGAAGAAGTGAGTTCTTAGTGTATATCTGTGTGATGGATAAATAAGCGTTAACCAAGAGAAATGGAAGAAGTAACATTTTTATGGCAAGGAGAGTATCCATGCAGGAAGACTGACATGTGCAAGAGCCAAAAAGTAAGAGAGAACAGGTTATTTGGGGGAATTAAAAGTAATTGTCATTTTTAGATCAAAGCATGTATCTTAAGCATGTAAAAAAGAGAAACCATCATTACTTATTTTTCCATCTTTTTATCTGAGCCATTTGTTCTGGTATAATTTTGAAAACTTTCATTAAAAATCAGTTTGACTACCGTATACCCATGGAAAAATAATTCAAACCATGTCCTTGAGTTTTACCCGTATGTTCCTGTTTATTGAAACATTTTTTTCTCCTTTGAAAGTAAACAACAGAAAAAAGATTCTTAACTCTTGGGCAATCCTTTCTGTATATTATTTATATATTCTACCTGTGGGTCATGGAAAATTACAAGCATTTCCAAGTGTATGAATAGTTACACTGAAAAGCATGGGTAAGCACAAAGATTAGTAATGAAAGCTTGTCTTTACTTGTTAGGTATTATCAATATTACATGCCAATACTTGGTTTGTGATGCATGAAAAAGGATTGCTCTACTTTTGTTGTTGAGCAGGTGTAGAATTGTGCAGATAGGCATGAAAGATCCACCCCTGGCCAATCCAGAGTCATTTTGATTCACTCAGGTCATTGGGATTATTTATTCTAACTTAAGTTAGGAAGAAAAATTTCTGCCCAAGTGGAAGTTATTTTCATTCTTCTGCTTCCTTTCTTTCAAATGAGTATTTTTCTCATTGGAACCAGAATTTCACCAGTTGAGACGAGATAAACAAATCATCTATCTCTAAGAGATCATGAACATTTCTTTGATGTCAGGCCATCAGATTGAAGTTTCTGCTAGGAGCAGAGCATCTGGGGATTAGTAACACCTGGTTAAGCCCTTAGGGGATTGTGGGGGGCAGATTTCAATAGCAACCTATCAAAATTCAACTATTTAAATAAAGCATAGACTGTCTTATAAGGCAGTCTTAGATGGGGTAAAGCCAACTATAAGAAATCAAAAACTGAGCCTTTTTCCTGAAATGGTCTTTCTCTTGCTCTGTAAAATACTTAGGGTCCAGACTCTTCCCAGTATAAAAACAGGCTATGTTTTTATACTGGGAAGAGTATAAAATTGTAAAACATTTTCTTTTTCTTATAAATAGGCATTTAAGTCTCCGTGATTGTTGGGTGCTTTTGCTTTTTTCATAATGCTCCAAAAACTGTTAACTTCCCCCCGTCCCCAGGTGTTCTGAGAGGATCAAATGTATAACATATTTTGAAGGGTCTGGCACTGCTATGTTTTATGTGTAGTGGTTTGGAGCTCAGATTAGACTGTAATCCAGAATATGGCAGAGTATAGTAATGATCAAATAAAAGAATCTCATGAGTACGTATAATGAAAGAAATGAGTTCAGAATTGAATTCTGAGTCTCAGACTGACATCTTTGATCTCCATGGGCCTGTCAGCAGAAGCTGGAACTCCCCCTCAAATCCTGCTGGTTGGCTCTGCTAATGGAAATGCTCAAGAAACTTGGTTGTGGCAGAAACTCTGCACAGGGTGGACTTCGGGATAGGATTGTGGACCTGGAGTAGAATCATCGGGTCAGAGGTTCAGCTGTGGAATTAGGGGGTGGGGTAAATTGAAAGGAGCTGAGCAGTAGGGATGGGTAAAGAAAATTGAATGGGAGGATTGAGATACTGAGAAATAGAACTGCTGCTAGAATAGTTTGCCCTCCTTTCTTGTCTTCTTTCTCTTTCTCTTCTCCCTCAATACCCCATAAGTGTGTAGTACAATCTGTACCTGTATTAGAATAAGGGAGTAGAACTGTGGTGTGGTATAACCACAAACAAATGACCCTTTATTAAAGTAAAAAATTCTTCATGGTTTGAATAGAGTGGGAGCCTGTAGCTGAGGAGAGTAAGTAGGGCAAAGAATGGCTGTATAAATGGCTTTGAATTCTTCCCTTGGAGACTTTGTTTAAGCTCCTAAGATGGGGTTGAGCCATAGAGATTGTGGATTCTATTCTGCTTAGACAGGATCTACCTAGAGTTGAGCAAGCTGGAAAGCTGAAAGGGGTAGGGGTCTCTTAGGGGAATCTGGAGAATTCTTGAAGACACCATGCCAGGATATGTGTAAAAGGGTGTATTTGTCAAGGACTGCATGCAGTATAAAAAAGAAATCAGTAGCTTGCTTCTTTATTTGTTCAAAATTACCACTCTTCTGCAAAATAGGGTAGAAGACTTTAACAATGTCATTAATTCAGAGCTGACTCATTCAAGTTTAGCGGTTGTATGAACAAGTATGACAAGATTCTTAGCAAGCAAAAAAGTTTGAATGAGGTAAATGCTAAATATGGGATTTGGGATGTTTCTCAACCATTGTGCATTGTAGATTCTGGTGAACTCTGTAAGTTTTTATTAAGTTTATCATTTTATTTTGGATCTTAGTCATTCATTTGAAATATCACTTGCCCAGTTTTTTTAAACAGCAACGAAAAAATTATTTAGCAACCTGCTCCTCTGCTATAGATGTAGTATACAGATAAGCATTCCTTATGTGCAGATGGCATGAAGTAGGTATGGCCCAATAAACAGCTATGCCTACTCTTTAGTTTCTGCCGGAAAGGAGGGCTATATTTCTCATTTTTTAGATCTCTGTCACTTCTTCTGACAGACTTTTCCTCACCCCTTTATCTAAAGTAGTTCCTCCTCTTGCAGTTGCTTTATCGTACACACCTGTAGTGTGATGTGAGGAAAAACTTGGACTCTGGAATCCCAGATGGGTGGGATTCAAGTCTTTGCTCTACCACTAAGTGTCTAAGTGCCTTTGGTCCTTTGTCTTCATTCATACAATAGAACCACTCCATAGGATGGGTTAATTCCAACAGTACTTATAAGCAGTGCTCTAATGCCTAGTCAGAGCTGGGTAAGTGATAGCTGTGATTATCATTACCATTGTTATTATTCCCTTAGAGCATTTTATATCCTCTTCAACTCTTTAGAGTTGAAGAGGCTACTGGTTGATGTGGTTACTATTTCCCAGCCCCCATTAGAAAGTGAGCTACATAAGGGTAGCATTTTATCTTCTTTCTGGTTTACCTTGGTCCCTTGAGATTCTTGTATAGCTCCTACCCATTGTATGCTCTCACTAAATATTAGTTCTATGAATGAATGAGCAACCTAACAACCTTCAGAGAGAAAGGTTCTAAGGCAAAACCTTAGATTATTTTAGATTTTTTAGATTTTGACAACTTTTACATTTTTCAGCTAATACTCCCATCATTCACTACCTAGGCATCTAGTTCATCACTGATTTATCTTAGTGTTATTTCAGGAAGCTCCGTTTCTCAAAGACTAAAAGGTCTGTTGTGTGACCTTAGTGAGATTTTTTTCTTTTTCTTTTTTAATTGTTGAGGTTGGGTGAGTATTTGGTTGTGCTTACTTTAGAATTTTTCTAGACCAAATAATGGTAACAATATTCTATGGATTAGGTCTTGAAACCCTTATTGATTATTTATCTCTAATGTACAGATGACTCCCTCATACTTTCTGAGATGAATTTTCCCCGCTGAGGACTATTCCTTTGGCTTCTTTGAGCAGAGATGGGTGACCTTATTGTCAGGGATCCTCATTCTTTAAAATAACATTATTGAGTTATAAGTGATATACATTAAACTGCACATATTTAAAGTATACATTTTGATGAGGTGTTGTTTTCTGTTTTCAACTTTCAGGAGCAACCCACAGGCAAATCTTGGGAGATGCTTCTGTGGCTAGGGAAGAGAATTGTTATCAGCCCTAACAGGGAAAAATCGTATGTGCGGGTCTCAGAGAGCACAAGTGGCCTTAAGGGTAGGGGTGCTAGCTTTCTCCTCTACAGAGTCAGGGAATTGGGAACTATCATCTGTGCTCCAGGAAGTACGAAGTAGAGGTTTAGGTACATAGTTGAAAGTTGCCAAGGTGACTGACCCTTGAAGGAGTTCAGAATAGCAATAACTTTCTTTCTTAACGTAAAGCCTTTGCTCTAGAGAATAATAAGAGAAGACCAAAATAATAGTTGTTTTTCTTAGAAAGAGATAGAGAAGGGAGAGAGAGTGGGTGGGGAGAGGGGCAAAGCGAGAGGGAAAGAGAAAATCTTCAGTCTCCCAGCCTGGGGCTTGATCTCACAACCCTAAGATCATGACCTAAACCAAAATCAAGAGTCAGACGCTTAACAGACTGAGCCGCTTAGGTGCCCCCGAAATCGTGGTTCATGATTATTAACCTTGATTTAATAATCAGAGTTGATTGAACAATATAAGAAGATATTTTATCATCTGTTATTTTTCAGTGTATTCTTTTCCTTTAAAATTGCAAAGTAAAATGTTCTATTAATTGAAATCTTGTTTTGAAAAAGATTTTATTTATTTATTTGACAGAGAGAGAGAGGGTAAGAACAAGCAGGGGGAGTGGCACGCAGAGGGGAAGGGAGAAGCAGGAAGGGCTCAGCAGGGAGTCCAATGCAGTGCTCAGTCCCAGGACCTTGAGATCATGACCTGAGCTGAGGGCAGATGCTTAACTGACTGAGCCACTCAGGCACCCCTGAAATCATTTTTAATAAAAGAAATGTAGGGAAATTCGGGGAAGTTAGAATAACTATATTGCTCCACATCCAAATTTCCCCCTTAATTCTGAAGTAAATTAATTTCTATAAAAGAAACTTAGAGAAGTTGTTGGAAAGTCAGAGAGGAAGAGTAGCTATGTTGCTTACCACACTTCTTCCTTCAATTCTGAAGTAAATTAATTTTTATAAATGAAATTTAGAGATATTATTCAATAAGGGAGAATTATTCTGTTGCTTAGCAGCATACTTTTGTTAATTGAGAAATGCAGCAAGACTGAAGGGCAAACCAGAGGCTCTTATTTGGCGTCTGAGAACTGCAATTCAAGAGACTCAGATTTGAGCAGGAATTGAAAATGTTTTCCGAAGTGGGGAGAAAAGAGGAGGGCTTTTAAACACAAGAGGGGATTTTCAGTAAAGCCACATAAATTGTTTGTCAGAAGTTATGATTGGTACTGACAGGTAGAAGTTATTCTTATCTGTACATGATTGGTTGTTAAGGGCTGTCACTAAGCAAAAAGTCCATTTGTAAGTAAAAGAAAAAAATTCATTTCTCTTGGAATGGCAGAGTTGCAGCTGGTGCCCCAGGATGATTGTGGTTTGGCAGTGACCTATATTTTAAAGCTTACCTTTTCTTTCAGGTGGGGACATGCAATAAGCCTTGCTTCCTTAGTGTCCTCCTGGCTCCATTTTAAATAGCTCTCCTAGCAAGCCGGACTCCATTTTGATGCTTCTTTCACATTTCTCCCCTTTGATTGAGATCTTTCCTTGGACCGATGTGATGGCCAGCTAGTAGGTCATCCTACATTAGTGTAGGCATCCTCAGCTCTAGGAAGGCTCATTCTTAGGAAGTCATGTCCCACAGAGGAAGGAAAGTAGAGGTAGGGTGATTGGTATGTTTGGGGAGAGCTTATGACCCCACTCGCACAACAGGGAGGTTTTCAGGAGACAAGGTTTAGGCATTGTCCTCATTTAAGAAGCTTAGCAGATTTATGACAGGAGTATCAAGAAGTCTAAGTGATTAGGCTTGGCCTTCCATTAGAAGCTGTTGAGCAATAATTTCAGTTTCCTGAATCATGGTACAACATTGAGAAAGGCAGAGAATTAATAGTTGCACTAAAACTAAGGATGAACAGATTAATAAAACAATGAGTAATATTATTTGTAGTCCCTTTCTTAGGATGGTCCCCATCCCCGTTGGAAGCCAGCTGAATAAATATGGAAATCTAAGGTTAACCCAGCTTGTTATTCCAGGGGAATGAGTTCCTTTTAGGGATTTGGGGAGTTTGAAAAGCTTAGTTGTCTCTAATTCCACCTGGTGGGATGTATAAATCCAGGTGCAACAGGAAGTATTTGTAATAGCACATACTCCTTCTTGGGCATCCAATAAGTAGTCTAAAGCTACATGGCTGTCAAGGACCACCCAGAAAGGAAAATCTAAAGATTTCTTTTGAGTCCTAATGGTTCTAGCATTTGACCTGGCCATTCTTTTTGTAGTTTTGGATAGGTGTCATATCATGGGTTTGTTCCATGCAGTTCCTATCCCAGCCAGGAGCTAAAAAGTCCACCAAACTGGGTTGTTTTGAAGGGTTGACCCTTCCAAGGAGGTCATAGCCATGGCAGTGACCACACCTGTTGTCCTCATTTACAGAGGGATTGTCATTGGGGTAATCCTCAGTTATACTAAGGACTCTCTTTTGTCTTCCTGGTTTCTGGGAACCTTGAGTTATTAATTCAAGAATTGTGAGTGGAGTTGTTAAATTACCCAGGAGACATTGTCCAGGGAGTCTCTAACTATCTAAACAATCGAATGTCTGTGGTTTATTTTTATATGCACAGACAAATATGTGTCCTGAGGGTACACAAAGTACACCTGCAAGTGTCTGGTTATTTATGGATTCGTTTGCCAGTATGGAAGAGAGCATATGATCAAACTAGGGATCTATATGTAGGTTAATGTAATTATTTCTTCAGGCATTGAGTGGCTTGTTTGCCCAGCCTGTAGATCTCATTTCTAGTTGGGAGAAGGTATTAAATAGAGGAGCAGGACAAGTTATACTAGGAGTATATGTATTTTTGAGTGAAACTATTGATAGAGGAGAGCTCATGGATATTGTAACTACTTCTTCAGTTAGGAGGAACCTCAAAGCATGGGGGATTTGTTTTGCCTGGCAGCAAAACTATTCTGACACAGTACGTGGAGCTTGAAGGGGTTATTTGATTTATGGAGTAATTCAGAAGGGATGGAAAAATATTGACAGGTGTAACAAAGGGATCAGCTGTTTTACCATGGTTGGTAAGGGGCTGATGATGACATATCCAGAAATCAGATAAGTTTCCTGCTTTGTCCATAGTGTGGGATAACCAAATAAGGGTACTTTTATGCCTAGTTTCCTTGTGGGCTGAGGACAAAATGAGTAGGATGAGGGGAATCATCTTTGGGTATAGTAAAATCAGAACTCTTTAAACAGAGTTAAACAATTGAAACCAGGAGTAATAAGAAGAAATTAAGCAAAAGTGCAATTATTGCTGTAAAAGGGAGTAGGATACCCAATATTTCATTAATATTCATTGGCTAAAGAGTTTATTATTTTTATTTTATTATTTTTTACTTTTTTAAAAAGGATTTCATTTATTTATTTGACAGAATGAGAGAACACAAATGGGGGAGCAGCAGAGGGAGAGGGAAAATCAGGTTTCGCACTGAGCAGGGAGCCGGATGTGGGGCTCGATTCCAGGACTCTGGGATCATGACCTGACCTGAAGGCAGATGCTTAACTAACTGAGCCACCCATGTGCCCCTGAAGAGTTTAATATATAGGCCTGGTCCAGATTCTTGGAAAGCAGTCTACATCGGGTGTCATTTGCTTCTAATCTGCCTGAGTGGACTTCAAGGTGGTCTTACACTCTCTGGAGACTTTTAATTTGAGGTCCCCAAAGGCTTGGGATGACCCTTCAGGATTAACGCCCTTTTAAAATGAATCCATACTCTCGAGTTTAGCAGCACAAGGATTGGTTAATAATTCAGTATGATCCTAACTGTTGGAGCTGTAAGGTATCTTCGTGGAAATGATGTTTCCAATAAACATAATCACCATGTTGGAGGTCATAGTAATGTATGTCTTTGTCTCCCAGGAGCATGCTGTGAAAAGATTGTTCAATGAGGTATACTTTAATTTTGAGGGAGTTCCTTGCAGTAGATTAAAAGGTCTTCTTTTAACAAAAGTGGTTCGTACATTCCATAATCTAGCCTCATAAGTCTGCCAGTGATAATTTCATAGGATGACAACCTGCTTTTTCCGTAGGTGTCGACCTAACATTGAGTGGTACCAAGGGCCGAACTCTGGGCCAAGGCATTTTAAAGGATTCTGTGGACTTTGTCCATTGATTTTTTTAATAATCCTATTGGTACATTCCACCAGTCCTGAGGACTGAGGATGGTAAGTTCACAATAAAAGTGTAGGTTGAGCCAGATTTTCCAAATTGAATTACCTGATCAGTGAAATAGAAACCTCTGCCATGAAGCTCTGAGAGAATTCCACAGCAAAAATACTTTATTTTCGGGGCGACTGGGTGGCTCAGTGGGTTAAGCCGCTGCCTTCGGCTCAGGTCATGATCTCAGGGTCCTGGGATCGAGTCCCGCATCGGGCTCTCTGCTCAGCGGGGAGCCTGCTTCCCTTCCTCTCTCTCTGCCTGCCTCTCCATCTACTTGTGATTTCTCTCTGTCAAATAAATAAATAAAATCTTAAAAAAAAAACCACTTTATTTTCTAATAGTATTTTGCCTACTGATGAGGCTGTGGCTCTGTGGCATGGAAATACTTCTACCCAATGAGAAAGCATACAGATGATTACCAGTACAAATTTGTGTCCCTGAGAAGGCAGCAACTGGATGAGGTCTATTTGCCATAAAACAAAGGATAAGAGAAAATGTCCAATAGAGGAATGATTGGGCTTTCTAGGTTTGTGTTTTGGACGAATTTTACATTTTTGGTATACCTGGGAAGTGGCTTTGAGATATGACTTCTAGTAGTACTGTTTTCCCCATAGGATCATTTTGTCAGTGTTCTGATCAGTTAAGTCATGGGTATATTTATTGTTAGTACAGGGGGACTGGTTAGATCCATTTGGATCTAACCATGCATTGTTTTTTTGTTGTTGTTTATTTCATTTCTTTAAAAGATTTTATTTATTTATTTGAGAGAGAGAAAGCAAGAGAGAGCACATGCAGCGGGGAGAGGGAAAAACGGGCTCCCTGCTTCCCAGGACCCTGGGATCATGACCTGGTCCAAAGATAGACACTTAACTGACTGAACTGAACCACTCAGGTGCCCTGCTTTTTGTTTAAATTTGCATCCTGTTCAACACACTTTTTTCTCATTTTGTTGGACAGCCAAGTGTGCTGTTAGAAAGAAGATGGCCCATCATATTGATTAAGGCCTCAGCCAAGGTTAAGGATGTCCTGATTATATTGGGGTGAATTGAGGGCTGCTTTCTGGGCAGCTGCATCAGCCAAATGCTTTCTCTTACTTTCTTCTGTATTTGCCATAGAGTGTGTAGGAGTTTTTATAGGCTAGAGATTTAAGTAATTGAATGGCTTCTAAAAAGGTTTCAAACATAAGTGCTTTTTTTTTTTTTAATTTGGCCAGAGGAGGTCAGAAAACCTCTTTGTTTCCAAAGTATTGGAGTCATTGTCCAAGTGTACTGTTGTCTTCCCAAATGGAAGCAAATAGGAACTGGCTTCTAGAATTGATAGGAATACTGAAAAGGGCATTACAGAAATATATAACCATAAAGAATTTACTTTCTGGTGGTATAGCTTAGAGCAAGGTGGGAGGATTAGGCACAATGGGTGTGGAGGTATAACTGTGTTGCTTAGTGTTTTCAGATCCTGTATGAACCTAAATCCCTTTCCGTGGATGGGATAGGAATGTTTCAAGGACTTGTATGATAAACAATGAGACTGCTTAACATATTCTTCAGTAATGGGCTTAAATTCCTTGAATAGCCTCTGCATTTAATTGGTTAACATTAGGTAGGGGCTTATTGTCATAAATTTATTTTTTATTGGTAGTAAACAATGCATGCAGTCAATACCAGTTGCATTTGTAACCATAATTCAGGTAGAAGGACTCTAAGAAGGGATTTGGCTCAGTTACAGTGCCTAAGGAAACTAGGATAGCTCTGGACAAGGCTGCTTGAGGATTGTCAGTTGGGGGTTGAAGAAGTAAAAACCCTCTTGAGAAAAAGAAATGTGAGCTTTGTATGCCTCAGGAAATCTGTTCTAGTAGGTGAATAGGGGCAGAGGGAACTAAAAGGAATTGATGAGTTCCTTGAATGGGCCCATGTTGCAAGGTGATAGGGAGGAATTTGGAAACAGTCATGGATTGACTAGAAGCACCCAGCATTTATATAGTTTCAGTACTCTGAGAAAGGGGAAAGATGAAGCTGGTGGGGTTGAGGACTGAGTGTAGCTCCAGTGTCTGTTAGAGCTTTAGTTACCTCATTCGTAGTGGTCAAGTCTGTTTTCCCCAGGAGTTAGTAAAAAACATGTGGAAAATCTCCTTTTGATCCTTAAAGCTTCTTTGTTTTGGGAGTATTTAGGTTGGAATCCCTGGGAGGAATTATGGTTTCAGAGGCTATTGGTCTTGTAGGAGCCTCTTCCATGGTAAACAAAACTTTTCCAAGTGTCTGGGCTCAGTAGTGGCAAACCCCTTTAAGGGATGGTTTGCCTGGTAGATTTGGAAGATAAGTATGGTTGTGTTTGTAAGCTCATTATTTGGGTGGCTTGAATCTGGGTACTTAAAACTTAGATGGCTTTTTTCTTATTTTTTCTTTGGATTAATTGGCTAATTGTTCAGGCAGGTTGACTAGCCTGTGAGGATCCATAGTGGTTCGGTTAAGCTGCTTAGGTTAAACAAGTGTGCTTACTTAGTTATTTATTGAACCTGTTCGGGAAGGTTGAATTAAAAAGGGTGGATATTTCATATTTAGTTGAATCTAGATAAGAATGTAGTTTTTAGATTCTTTCAGGGAGATTAATCATAAACATCTTCATCAGGTTTTGAGTACACTGTTAGATCTTTTTCCAATCAATAGTTTTAGGAAAAGGTTTAGGAATCTTACAATAAAGTTTCATGGGGTTTTTTTTGCTAGTTTGAGAACATTTGATTGGTCAGTTGCTCTCCACTTACTGAAATTCTCAAAAGGATTTTGCTAATTTACTTTGTCCATCCATTCTTTAGCTCTGCCTTCACCAATGAGCATGGGAATCAGTTGGTAAAGATTGAAGTAACCTTGTTGATAAGTTTGGATCTCTAGGTTAAATTCCTTCACAAAATTTACAGGATTCTATTTAGGATCCAGGAACTCTTTAATAATAGCTCAGAGTTCTAATTTTGTCTAAGGAGTAGAGGTCACAGAGGGGGGTCCCTGAACCACCTTCATTAGATTTAACCTTAAAGGGAGTGGCAAAGGCTAGTGGCTCAGGATCTGAGTCAAGTTCAGCTAGTGAAGGATAAAGAGGTGGTGGGCAGGCAGGAGGAGGAGCAGAGGGAGTACAAGCAAAGACAACAGATGAGCCTTTGAAGGACTTCTGCAGTAAACTAAAGTGTGTCTCTAAGACAGCTCAGATTAACCTTGATTAATTTCAAGTTAGCATTCTGCAGGGAAGCAATTTTGGAAGTACTTGTGCATTTAGAGGCCTTGAAATATCAATGAAAATAAGCTTCCCACTTAAGCTGTTTTGTCTTACAACCTCTTTCAATTGGCTGCACAGATAACCCAATTTAGAAATTTCAGAAGAGCTCCAGTGGGCCACTTCAATTGTAAGTTATCCTGAGTAATAACTGCTCAGCATGACAAACGTTTGCAGGACAAAAGCCCATAGTTTTATATGTAAAGTGCACAAGACTTCCAGAAGGAGACTGATTAGTAGCCTTCTCTTTAGAGAATGAACTACCCATTTTCCCATTTTTTTTTTTTTTTTTTTTAAAGATTTTATTTATTTATTTGACAGAGAGAAATCACAAGTAGATGGAGAGGCAGGCAGAGAGAGAGAGAGGAGGAAGCAGGCTCCCTGCCAAGCAGAGAGCCCGATGCGGGACTCGATCCCAGGACCCTGAGATCATGACCTGAGCCGAAGGCAGCGGCTTAACCCACTGAGCCACCCAGGCGCCCCCATTTTCCCATTTTAACAAAGAGTGTACTCACCAGACAAAACAGGAAATCTACAAAAGCTGGAAACACAGGACAGCCAAACAGAGACTGAACCTCAACTGAGTTGGGAGGTTCTGGACCAAGAGGACTACTACTGTAACCAAAAAACACTGAGGAGATAACAGAACACAGTGGACTCTTGCAGGACCCTTACATGAATCCACAACTGCCTAGCAACAGCAGTCACTTTGAATCCCACTTCTGACACTATGCTATGTCAAATGAGTAATGCTGCAAGACTGAAGAGCAAACCAGAGGCTTTTATTTGGTGTTTGAGAATTGTAATTCAAGAGACACAGATTTGAGCAGGAATTGAAAACGTGTTTAGAAATGGGGAGAAAAGAAGAGGGCTTTTAAAGGCAAAGTGAGGATTTCCAGGAGAGCCACAAAAATTGTCAAAAAATTATGATCAATGGTGAAAAGCTGGAGCTATTCTTATCTTCACATGATTAGTTGCTAAAGGCTATCACTAAGCAAAAAGTCCATTTATAAGTACGAGAAAGAAGTTCATTTCTCTTGAAACAGCAGAGTTGCAGCCTGTGTTCCAGGATGCTTATAGTTTGGCAGTGACCTGTATTTTAAAGTTCATCTTTTCTTTCAGGTGGGGACATGCGTAAGCGTTGCTTCCTTAATGGCCTCCTGGCTCCATTTTAAATTGCTCTCCTAGCAATACCTGCTTCGTTTTGATGTTTCCTTCACACTTTTTAATTTTTAATTCTGATAATGGAACACACTGGAGAGAGAGAGAGAGAGAGAGAGTGTGTGTGTGTGTGTTTAGCACTGTGGGTTCTGTTTCATAGTGCATGTGTTCTTCTGAATGTTACCAACTTGATACAAATAATTGTTGCCTTTTGTTCTGCTACAGTGATAGAGGAAAAAATGGGCACTGGTTTCGAAATTTCTAAGGGCATAAGAGGGTCTCACTTGGACTCCAGGAAGAACTACTTAATATAGAAGAACTACTTAATATAGATGGCTAGAAGCAACTTGACTAGACTCAGTCTGACAAGGAGGCCTTTAAATTAGGTAAAGAACTTTATTTAAGACAGTTTGTGCTTCATCTGTTATTCAGTAGCCACTTTCTTTTTTTTTTTTTTTTTAAGATTTTATTTATTTATTTGTCATACAGAGAGAGAGAGATCACAAGTCGGCAGAGAGGCAGGCAGAGAGAGAGAGGGAAGCAGGCTCCCTGCTGAGCAGAGAGCCCAATTCGGGGCTCAATCCCAGGACCCTGGGATCATGACCTGAGCTGAAGGCAGAGGCTTTAACCCACTGAGCCACTCAGGCGTCCCTGGTAGCTGCTTTCTAATTTGAGTTTCTCGTTTGCTTTCTATCAGAAAAATACTCAGGGAGCTGAGATTCTAAAGATCAGTTAATGTTTATTGAATTCTCATTGCATAAATGGATGGTTTCCAGTACTCTGAGTAGCTCAGAGTAGAACATAAAAATGCATGTCACCTGGGGCACCTGGGTGGCTCAGTAGGTTAAAACCTCTGCCTTCGGCTCAGGTCATGATCCCAGGGTCCTGGGATTAAGCCCCACATTGGGCTCTCTGCTCAGCAGGGAGCCTGCTTCCCCTTCTCTTTCTGCCTGCCTCTCTGCCTACTTGTGATATCTGTCAAATAAATAAATAAAATCTTAAAAAAAAATGCATGTCACCTGTAGTGCCTTCATCAGAGACAGAGGATAATGACCAACTGGTGTCTAACATTCACAGTGATTCCCTGTGGAACTCTCAAATTCCTTAGCCTGGCCATATCCCCCTAGACATACCAGAGCCCTAGCTAAGTTGATCTACTAATCATTCCTGGAAAACATACCTTCGAATTGCTGCCATTACAGCTCATCTGGGATATTTCTTTGTCCAACTATCTGTAGAAAGTTCACTCTTCTTCAAGGTCCAGATGAATACTGTCATTTATCTTGAAGTCCTTCTTTTCTAATTCTCCTATGCAGAAATAAAACAGAACAGAACAACCTCCTCTTGTTTTGAACTTTTCTGATACTCAGTTTGCACTGTTACAGATCTGGCGCACGCTAAGAGTATATTTATGTATGTAGATGATTTAATGTTTTCCTGTGTTCCTTGGGAGCCACATCTTACATAAAGAATATATATATATTTTTTTTTACATAAAGAATATTTTTAATGATTTTATTTCAGTAACATAATCACATTGTGGAAAAGTTGAAAGGAAACAAATAACCCTTAGTCCCATCACATATAATTTGGATAAATAGCTTTCCATTCTTTCCCCCTTATACTTTTATGATACTACACATGTGCTTTTGCCATTCTCTACATTATTATAGTACTACTAATCATCAGGTTTTTTGACTACATAATAAATATTCTCATAGTTAAAATCATAATTTAATTTTCCCCCCTCTTTTAAACTAGGTAAATGTTTTGTTGAGGGACACACAGCCAGTAATTGAGAAGTGAATTGTGGTCTCTATTCTGCTATCCATTGCTGCCCCACCCTTCTGCCTTGCAGTAGCCTTACAGCACCTGTAATACTAGTTTTCCTAATACTGGTACAGGATCTTTGCTTAAAAAGTATTTAGGACATTTTGATTTCTTATCAAGAATAATGACAGCTTTTCAAATTCTAACACCTAAAAGGTTAATTTTCAGAAATGACTCATTATTCAACAATTTCAAATATCTGAGGCTGCCTTTTCTTTTTTTTTTCTTCAAGATTTTATTTATTTATTTGACAGAGAAAGACAGTGAGAGAGGGAACATAAGCAGTGGGAGTGGGAGAGGAAGCAGGCTTCCTATTAAGCAGAGCGCCCAATGCGGGGGCTCTATCCAAAGACCTTGGAATCATGACCTGAACCGAAGGTAGATGCTTAACAACTGAGCCACCCAGGAACCCCTGAGATAGCCCTTTTTTAAAGAAAAACCACAAGTTAATTAAAACGTTAGTACTTTAAGGCCCTTTAAATTTTATCATTGTTTATTAAAGTTTTATTGTATTACTGTATACATCCTAAATTTGGCAGTAACTAAGGCTTTAAGAAGCAAAATAGTTTAATTTTAATTAACCAGGCATTAAGTGCTTTCTTGTATCCTGAAGAAGATTGAATGAATCTTCTATATTATTCTGCACATTTGTGGGCATATGTGGCATATAAGTGGCATGAACAGGAGCATCCTGATTATTAAACCACAAGCCTCTCTAAAATGAAATTGAATGTTTTCCTGGAAAATTTGTTGTAAGTGTTGTAAAGCAGTATTCCTTTAAAAATAGTATTTCGTGGCAATGTACCTATTAGGCTTCACATGTGAGTGGAGCAAAAATTTCTCTATATGCTGAGGAGAAGGAAGATCTTAAGAGTACAAAGTCATGATGGTCAGTACTCTCAGTATTTTTCTGTGTAAGGTTCCATCTTGGTGATTAGCCTTCCTCCCTACCCCTTAAAACCTCCCACCGCTTCACACATTTGTGTGTACACACACACACACACTTTAGGTACAAAGGCAGGAGAAATATTTGTTCACTAGTTAATTAACTGATTACATGTCACTGTGGAATATCTGTCACTGTGTCATTTGACACTGTCATATTTTTATTTAGAATTTAATGACAATTGCATATTCTTAACCTCCTGATACATATTCCAGATGTAGTATTACTACATCTGGTAATGAGGTCCTTGAAAATGTGTCATTGGAATATATCCTTTTGGTTTATAGATGTTTCTTATTTGTGGTGTGCTTTTGGTGAACAAATACCAAATAGAGATACCCACAAACCTAGTGTATTGTTAGAGTCATAAGCACAGAGAAAGGAACTGAACCCAACTTTTAAAATATCTGTTGGTCTGTCTGTCTCCTCTGCCTCATGATAAGATCATAGATCTGTTGCTTCAGAAATAACCTGTGTGACTGCCCCTTTGGCATTAACCTTCAGGGTAGAGCTTTCCTCTTTTCTAAATCCTTCTGCATATGTGCTGCTCATAGTCTCCCCTTCATCTTGGTGGATGAAGTGTTTCTTTTCCTTTGTAGTCTCTGCCTCCTCTTCCCAAGCCTTTCATTCTCCAGGAACTTGGTTACATCATGCACATTTTTTGTTTTGCATTTTAGTTATTTGCTTCCCTCATCTTCCCCTTAATGTAGGAAAATGAGCCACTTTTTGCTCACCTCAAAACTATTTTCCTTGACTGCATTCCCTTCAAGTTATGGTTCTACCTTTTTTTCTTTCCTTTCCCTGCCAAAATTCTCACAAGAATCACTTACACCTGCTCAGTGCCTGTTTTCTGATCACGTGCACTTAGCCTTTGGCTACTTCAGTCCCTGAGACTGCCCTCCCAGCTGCCAACTAACTGCCTTTTCTTAGCTCTAATTTGTTTTTTATCCTTCCAGTGACATCTACCAGTATTTCTTCTCCCCCTACCCATGATATTAACCATCACAACCACCCTTCTTAATCTTCCTGAAACTACTTGACTTTTTCATTTCTGGGGTATTGGTTGGTTGGTTGATTTGTTGGGTGATTGGTTTGGGAATCTGCAAGGTCCTGTAGCCTGAAATGCTGAGTGCCTTTTGCCTTTCCTCTGCTATCTTCTATACTTTTTCTTCCCTAGGTCAGGGAATGCCAACTAGTGTGACCCCACAGGACTTTCATCCTTGGTTGCAGAGTGGGTTTGTTTTAATTCATTCTTAAGATAGAAAAATCAGGAGATTTTACATAGGCCTTAATTTCTAGCTTTCCTAAAAAAAAAAAAAATCACCTGACTAGCAAGTGGCTGCCTCTTGAGAGAGGACCCACACTCCCAGTGCACCTCAGAGTCCACTGTTCCCTCTTGGCCTCTGTCTGGCCTTCACTCATTGACCTCACCTGCCCTAGCTCTGCTGACATATGAATTTTGTACCTCCTATTCTTAATATTAGAAATCCATCATGTTATTTCCAAGGTCTCTTTTCTCACAAGTCAGTGTGTGTGTCTGTGTCCCTCTTTCCCCTAAACAGTACTATGCCAGGCTTATAATAGTCAATTAAAAAAAAAAAATTGAGTGAAAGGCTCCATTAGGAAACCTAACTCCATTAGGTTTGATTATGGCCACCGTGGATCTGAGGGCTCTAGCTTGATGAAGAGATCTCTGCCTCTGAGTATTTTGAATGGGATATTTTTGTTTTGGGTTGAGGAAAGGTATCAGTTCTTTATATAGGAATAAAACTTTACAGATCATTAAGTCCAACTTCATGTTATGTATAGCACATAAGAGACACACACAAGATGGAGTGACTTGCCCAGGGCAACAGAGCAAGTGAAGGATCAGCTGGAATCCCTCTGTGAATTGTGAGAGTAACATTTATATAGAGCTTTATAGGTTACAGAGCACTTTAACCTGTACTCACTTTTACCTGGGGTATGCAGGGTGATTTCATCTTCCCCATTTTATACAGCTAATGAAACTGAAGCTGTAGAATTTAAATGGTCAACCTTAGATTACTCGGCCAGTGAGGAGAGACCTGACTCCAACCCAGACCTTTCAGTTTTACGTTCCCAGCTTTTCCTCTCCCCTCAGAAACCCCGAGAGTCTGGAGCTGCACTATTATGTACATGTATCTGCTGAGCACTTGAAATGTTCCCATCCACATTGGGATATGATCTAAGTATACAATACACACTGGATTTTTTTTAAAAAATGTAACTATTTTAGTAATTTATTTTTAAAATTTTTATTTTATTTATTGAGAGAGCACACACATGTGCAAGTGAGTGAGGAGGAACAGAGGGAAAGGGACAAGCAGATTGAGCTAAGTGCAGAGGTGGGCATGGGGCTCTGTCCCATGACCCTGAGATCATGGCCTGAGCCAAAATCAACAGTCAGAGGCTCAAGTGACCGAGCTACCCAGGCATCCCTATTTCAGTAATTTTTTTATGTTGATTACTTGTTGAGTGATAATAACTTGGATAAATTGGATTAAATAAGATATATTATTAAAATTAACTTTACCTGTTTCTTATCTTTTTAAATGTGGCTATGAAAATTTTGAAATTAGGTATCAGCTTATATTATACTTCAGTTGAACAGTTGGTTTAGAGAAAGTCCGTTCTTCCCTTGATAGTTCTAAGAGACTGACATTGTTATTCTTTTAACAAATATTTACAGAGCCCTAAAAGGAGCCGTTGGCTGAGGGAGGATTTCAGATCAATTTAAAAATACTGAGTAATGCCTTCAGTCTAATTATTCCTTTTCTGTGGGGGAGTCTTCTATTATAAATGAAGACTGAGCTTGCTTTTATTATTTGGATCATCTAGAAACAAAAATCTTGTTACCTAAGTGCAGGGAAGAATAGAAAACTAATGGAAATACAAATTCCTCATTGCCATTATGTAAAAACATTTTGCAAGGGACTATAACATGAGGCACAAAATATTTTTGCTTCTGCTAAGAGGAGGTAAATGGCATGAATTTAGATCCTGTAGCATTGGTTCACTGGTATTATTTGAAGAATCTAACTCTCTGGGGAAGGAACACTGGACCTAACAATGCAGCAGAACAAAAGTAGCTTTCAAAACATAGCTTTATGAATGTGCATTTCAAACCAATGAGGAAAAAGTGCACTGTTAGATAACAGGGATGGGACAGCTCCTGAACCATGTGGAAAAAACATAGTGCTATCCTCACCTTATTCTTTACAAAAATGTGAAGATTGAGATGTAAAAAAAAAAAAAGAAAAAAGGAAGGAAGGAAGGAAAGGAGCCATAAAAACACCAAGAAACAGCATGATTTTCTTTCTTAAAATAATGGAATACAATTTGTAAAGCATAGTAAATTGAGGGGCGCCTGTCTGGCTTAGTCCATGGAACATCCGACTCTTAATCTCATGACTGTGAATCTGAGCCCCACATTGGGTTCAGAGATTACTTAAAATGAAATCTTCAGGGGCACCTGGGTGCTCAGTCAGTTCAACATTTGACTCTTGATTTCAGCTCAGGTCATGATGTCAGGATTGTAAGATCAAACCCCGCATGGGGCTCCATGCTAGTTGTAGAGCCTGCTCGAGATTCTTTCTCTCCCTCTGCCCCCTCACCCCTCACTCACATGTGTACCCCAACTCTTTCTAAAAAAATAAAATCAATAAATAAAATGTTTAAAAAAATAAAATCTTTTAAAATAAATAAAGCATGGTAAATTGAGATGACATAATGGATAAGATTGATAAATTTGGCACAAAAATAAAAAGGTATATGTAGCAAACATATCAGGTTAGCAAATTGGAACAATATTTCTAATTTGATGGATATATATATACATATGTATTATATATACATATATAATATGTGTACATATATATATACATACACACATTATACTATTTTTCTTTTTTTTTTTTAATTTTTAAATTTTTTAATAAACATGTAATGTATTTTTATCCCCAGGGGTACAGGTCTGTGAATCGCCAGGTTTACACATTTCACAGCACTCATCATAGCACATACCCTCCCCAATGTCCATATCCCCACCACCCTCTCCCGTTCCCCCTTCCCCCAGCAACCCTCAGTCTGTTTTTTGAGATTGAGTCTTTTATGGTTTGTCTCCCTCCCAATCCCATCTTCTTTGATTTTTTCTTTTCCTACCCCTCAAACCCCCCACGTTGCATCTCCACTTCTCATATCAGGGAGATCATATGATAGTTTTCTTTCTCTCATTTACTTATTTTACTAAGCACCATACCCTCTACTTCCATCCATGTCATCGCAAATGGCAAGATTTCATTTCTTTTGATGGCTGCATAGTATTCCATTGTAGATATACACCACATCTTCTTTATCTGTTCATCTGTTGATGGACATCTAGGTTCTTTCCACAATTTGGCTACTGTGGACATTGCTGCTATAAACATTCGGGTGCATGTGCCCCTTCAGAACACCATGTTTGTATCTTTAGGATATATACCCAGTAGTATAATCACTGGGTCATAGAGTAGTTCTATTTTCAGTTTTTTGAGGAACTTCCACATTGTTTTCCAGAGTGGTTGCACCAGCTTGCATTCCCACCAACAGTGTAGGAGGGTTCCCTTCTCTCCACATCCTCACCAGCATCTGTCATTTCTTGACTTGTTAATTTTAGCCGTATTTCATTGTGGTTTTGATTTGTATTTCCCTGATGCTGAGTGATGTGGAGCATTTTTTCATGTGTCTGTTGGTCATCTGGATGTCTTCTTTGCAGAAGTGTCTGTTCATGTCCTCTGCACATTTCTTGATTGGATTATTTGTTCTTTGGGTGTTGAGTTTGCTAAGCTCTTTATAGATTTTGGATACTAGCCCTTTATCTAATGTGTCATTTGCAAATATCTTCTCCCATTCTGTCAGTTGTCTTTTTATTAACTGTTTCCTTTGCTGTGCAAAAGCTTTTGATCTTGATGAAATCCCAATAGTTCATTTTTGCCCTTGCTTCCCTTGCCTTTGGCAATGTTCCTAGGAAGAAGAGGCTGCGGTTGAGGTCAAAGAGGTTGCTGCCTGTGTTCTCCTCAAGGATTTTGATGGATTCCTTTCTCACATTGAGGTCCTTCATCCATTTTGAGTCTATTTTCGTGTGTGGTGTAAGGAAATGGTCCAATTTCATTTTCTGCATGTGGCTGTCCAATTTCCCCAGCACCATTTGTTGAAGAGGCTGTGTTTTTTCCATTGGACATTCCTTCCTGCTTTGTCAAAGATTAGTTGACCATAGAGTAGAGGGTCTATTTCCGTGCTCTCTATTCTGTTCCATTGATCTATGTGTCTGTTTTTGTGCCAGTACCATACTGTCTTGATGATGACAGCTTTGTAATAGAGCTTGAAGTTCGGAATTGTGATGCCACCAACGTTGGCTTTCTTTTTCAATATCCCTTTGGCTATTCGAGGTCTTTTCTGGTTCCACATAAATTTTAGCATTATTTGTTCTATTTCTTTGAAAAACATGGATGGGATTTTGATAGGGATTCCATTAAATGTGTAGATTCCTTTAGGTAGAATAGACATTTTCATAATACTTACTCTTCCAATCCAGGAGCATGGAACATCTTCCCATTTCTTTGTGTCTTCCTCAATTTCTTTCATGAGTACTTTATAGATTCTTTGCCTCTTTGGTTAGATTTATTCCTAGGTATCTTATGGTTTTGGGTGCAATTGTAAATGGGATTGACTCCTTAATGTCTCTTTCTTTTGTCTTGTTGTTAGTGTAAATAAATGCAACTGATTTCTGTGCATTGACTTTATATCCTGACACTTCGCTGACTTCCTGTACAAGTTCTAGCAGTTTTGGAGTGTAGTCTTTTGAGTTTTCCACATGTAGTATCATATCATCAGAGAGTGATAGTTTCACTCCTTATTTGCCGATTTGGATGCCTTTAATTTCTTTTTGTTGTCTGATTGCTGAGGCTAGGACTTCTAGTACTATGTTGAACAGGAAAATTGACACCTTTTAGAGCACAGTTTGGCAATACCCTTCAAAAGTGTTTAAGCCTATACTTTGATCTAGCAAGTTCACTTTTAGGAGTTCACCCTGTGGATATGCCTGCACAAGCATGCCAAGATATATTAAATGAAGACATCTCTATATAATGAAATAGCATGCTATCAATCTGTCTCTATTGATACAGAAAGATGTTCATGAGATATGGATATAGAAGAGAGTATTATATGGTACTTGGTTTCATTTGTGTTAAAAATTAATAAAATAGATGCACATATAACAATGTCTACATAGAAAATATATGAAAGAGTGTTCTAAATTGTTAAGCTTAGATACATCTGGGAAGTGAGTTGAAGGGAGATAAATGTGGGAAACTAGTTGAGGCTTTTCTCTTTTTACTTCATATTATTCTATACTATTTCCTTTGTAAAAGTAACAAACATACATTATTTTTATAATGTGTTTTTATTTTTTAAATTTTTTTAAAATTTTATTTTTTAGAAACATATAATATATTTTTATCCCCAGGAGTACATGTCTGTGAATCGCCAGGTTTACACACTTCACAGCACTCAACAAAGCACACCCTCCCCAATGTCCATAACCCCACACTCCTTCTCCCAACCCCCCTCCCCCAGCAACCCTCAGTTTGTTTTGTGAGATTAAGAGTCACTTATGGTTTGTCTCTCTCCCAATCCCATCTTGTTTCATTTATTCTTCTCCTACCCCCTAAAGCCCCCATGTTGCATCACCACTTCCTCATATCAGGGAGATCATATGATAGTTGTCTTTCTTTCTCCTCTTGACTTATTTCACTAAGCATGATACGCTCTAGTTCCATCCACGTCGTCGCAAATGGCAACATTTCATTTCTTTTGATGGCTGCATAGTATTCCATTGTGTATATATACCACATCTTCTTGATCCATTCATCTGTTGATGGACATCTAGGTTCTTTCCATAGTGTGGCTATTGTGGACATTGCTGCTATAAACATTCGGGTGCATGTGCCCCTTCGGATCACTATGTTTGTATCTTTAGGGTAAATACCCAGTAGTGCAATTGCTGGGTCATAGGGCAGTTCTATTTTCAACATTTTGAGGAACCTCCATGCTGTTTTCCAGAGTGGTTGCACCAGCTTGCATTCCCACCAACAGTGTAGGAGGGCCCCCCTTTCTCCGCATCCTAGCCAGCATCTGTCATTTCCTGACTTGTTAATTTTAGCCATTCTGACTGGTGTGAGGTGATATCTCATTGTGGTTTTGATTTGTATTTCCCTGATGCCGAGTGATATGGAGCACTTTTTTATATGTCTATTGGCCATCTGGATGTCTTCTTTGCAGAAATGTCTTTTGATGGCTGAATGTCTGTTCATGTCTTCTGCCTATTTCTTGATTGGATTATTTGTTCTTTGGATGTTGAGTTTGCTAAGTTCTTTATAGATTTTGGACACTAGTCCTTTATCTGATATGTCATTTGCAAGTATCTTCTCCCATTCTGTCAGTTGTCTTTTGGTTTTGTTAACTGTTTCCTTTGCTGTGCAAAAGCTTTTGATCTTGATGAAATCCCAATAGTTCATTTTTGCCCTTGCTTCCCTTGCCTTTGGCAATGTTCCTAGGAAGATGTTGCTGTGGCTGAGGTCGAAGAGGTTGCTGCCTGTGTTCTCCTCAAGGATTTTGATGGATTCCTTTCTCACATTGAGGTCCTTCATCCATTTTGAGTCTATTTTCGTGTGTGGTGTAAGGAAATGGTCCAATTTCATTTTTCTGCATGTGGCTGTCCAATTTTCCAAACACCATATAATGTGTTTTTAAAAGTTTATTTGCCTTTCTTCAAAAACCTGTTATGTTCAAGGGACACTTTAGTGGGCTGTGAATTAGAATAGGCTCCTTCCTATTCTAGTAACAAGCCTACTCTTTATAGGTTTCCCTTGGCCCTAAGAATAAAACCCGAACTGAGGCCTTCCCATGACAAGTTTCTCTATGATCCAGCCCTATCTGCTTATCCTTACCTACACTCCTCTTTTCACTGCTGTGCTCCAGTCAAGGTGACCCCTACCCTCCCTTCCTCCATCCCTTTGTGTGTGGTACATAGTGGAGTGCAGCCTAAGACTCAGCAGAAAGGTCTTCCTGACCAGTTTGTATAAAGGCCGTTACACACCATTATTTTCTATTTCAGAAGCCTGATCTGACTACTATGTGTAATTATTTCATTTGATCACTTGTTTCTCATTTCTCAGACCTACTTTTTACATTCTCTGGAGGTCAAAAACTAGACTGATTCCTCTGTAAAGCTTTGTATCAAATAGTGACTATTCAACTTGGTTTTCATTAATGTTTTTTCTCTTTTCAAAAAATGTAAGTTCCATCTTTTAAAAAGATTATATTCTCTTTAGCAAAAACACCAACATGTGCATACAGATTATTTTGATATTTCTTAAGCTTCCTTGTGTTATTATCAGCATTTTGTCAGTATTTCCTTTCTCATACTTTATACTTCTGATAATACTCCATCTATATATAGAATTTACCAGAAATGGACATTACAGTTTTAAGAGATTAACATTTGCCCTGTTTAGCTCTAGTGTACTGAATTTTACCTTGGAAGCAACTTGGGTCTCATCAGATACTCCTTACCAAATGCTTGGAGGAAGGTATATTAGGATACAAATTTATTTTGCAGGTGATGAGTGCACTCCTAAACTTAAAGGTCATGGTTAGATAAATGTCACAGAAAGCCTACACTCAAACAAACATTCATAAGTGAATGTTATCAAAATTCCATTAAAAGCCATCAGATCCTTGCTTTCCTGTTGTTACTGAAGGTTAAGTTATACTTACAATAAAAGTCTCTTTGGGTTTCTGCCCAATTTATTTAATCCCTCTAACAAATAGTCTTGACTTTGTTATTTTCTTTGGGACTTATAAAGGCAGCAAGATAGCATTTTTTAGTACTAACCTCTACTGCTTCAGAAGTCCAAAGTAATTTTAAATTATGGCAGCTTTCCACTAACAAATATGACTGCCTGTGTGTAAAAATGAAATGCGGGGGAATATAATAGGTGATTTAGAGGAATAGAAATGAAAGATGTGAAATAGAAAAGTAAATTATATCTGTTTAAAGTGAGATAATGCATTACGCATGTGGAGAACTAAAAGAGGCAAAAAAGATCATGGAGTCTAACTTCCTCATTTTATGGATGAGGACCAGAACTGTTGTCTTTGGTCTATTATTCCCTACTATATGGTAGGAACCATACCACCATGTGTCTACTTGTATGCACTTACTTTTGCATGTAAATTTATTTTTATAAACATGCCAACTATGTTGCCCAACAGTTCAACTCCTAAGCATATATCCAGTATCCAGATAACTGCTTATGTCCACCAAAAAATACAAGATTATTCATGCCAGCATTGTTATTTTTTAAATTATTATTATTATTAATTTGACAGAGAACGCAAGCAAGGGGAGGGGCAGAGGGAGAGGGAGAAGCAAACTCACTGCTGAGTTGAGAGCCCGATGTGGGGCTCGATTCCAGGACCCCAAGATCATCTTAACTTCATCTTAACTGAAGACAGATGCTTAACAGACTGAGCCACCCAGATACCCCAGCAGCATTGCTCTTAAGAGCCAAAATCTATAGGAAGGAAGGAAGGAGAAAGAGAGGGAAAGGGGAGAGAAGGGGAAGGAAGGGGACCCCAAATATAAACCAACAATAGAATGCATAAATAAATTGTAGTGTATCTGCACAATGGAATATTACATAGCACTTTAAAAAAAGACTGAATCATAGAACCATATGGATAAATCTCAGAAAGCGTGTGGCTGAATAAAAGAAGGAAGACAGGAAAATACTGAGAGTGCATGTGTTAATTATAAGTCTGTTTATAAACTCCTTGAGGACCAGGAGACATTTGTCTGCATGTGTAGATCTCTAGCACCTAACACATTATGTAACACCTAACATGTGGTCAATGAGTATTTATTTTAATGGAAAATATATGATACGGGAAAAGATATGGGGGAAGCACCCAGTACTTTTATAATGAGATATACAACTGGAAATATAGGGAACAATACTTTATTTCTTATGTTTATTCCAGAGCACAGCATACAGAAGCCTAAATTTTTAATACAATATTAACTATAACTGACACTTGGCTACATATGAACAGGATTAGACTATGGTAATATTTTAGACTATTTCAAATAGTCTGAATATTTCAGACTGTGTTAAATAAGAATAAACCAATATTTGTTTCAGACTATTTCAAAGCAGACATCACTAATGGAACCAATGATTTGATCCCAGGATCAATTTAACTAAGGTATGAAGTAGATGTGATAGTTTTTTCAGTTCCTATATTTAGCCTTCATGAGGAGGAAGTCTTCTCAGTTTCTTCCCTTACTTCTTAACTCAGTGCAACATGAGGGTCCAGTTAATTGGTCATATTCCAGTGTAGAGATTCAGTCACACTTTGAGGATTTGTGCCTTGGGATCTAGATGAGTTTATATAAGAAGGCATTTTCTGACTCTTTTTCTTCTGACATTGTTGAAGTCTGGACCACTCTTACCGTAATAGTAAAACAGTAACATTTCTTCCTTTGGCCATCTGATTTTCTCAGGGACCACCAGATGATGAGATGGCTAGACCAAGGTAGTCTCTTGGTCAGAGGCCATTATAATGTTATAAGGCCACCGTTTAATAGTACCTCATTTCTTCATTCCTAGACACGTAACACACAGTTATGATCCTCTTTCTCCATTGATAGTTCAGGCATTGGTAGGTGTTAATGGTTGCATTACTGCCTATTATTCTTGAAAGTTTATCATGTGGAAAGTTTATCATGATGCATGCTCATGTTTGAAAAAGATGTTCCCTAGTAATTGTAGATCAAACAGGCCAGATGAATTCAAGTCCCTGCGGAGCCACAGGAACAAATTGTTAATCAATTTGCAATCAACTGTAGAAGCCCTGGCTACAGAGCTGCAATTAGTACAGCTTTGTGAGCCCCCGGTTGTGCCTGAACAAGTTCACTTTGTTAAATATTGACTGACAGGATTTCCATTCTTTGAGTAGGACATTCTCATCAACAGGGTAAGGAGACATGGTCCTAACCATTTAGGTGGGTAGAAAATAGCATTTGATGATCGGCATTTGTGAAGTGCTGACCGTGCAAAGCTGAAATTAGAAAATCCCTACTACCCTTAATATTTACCTATATTACCTTTTTAAGAAGTCTATTATTTTTCATTTTAGTTTTTTTTAATGAGAGGTTAAACTAAGTGCTCAGTGATTTCCTATTTTACTGTAGTATCTAGGTAAGTTCTGTATAGTTTGTTATTATTGCAGCTTTCTGGAAACATTTTATTATACCTCAGGGAAAACAAATCTTGTGTTCCTTTCTTTCTTGCTGGTATTACTGGCCTGGTGCACAGCTTTTGACGCCTTGGACCCTTTGTAGTCAGAAAACTTTTCAAATAGACAGTTAGCTTGCCAACAGGACTTGGATTTCATGTTTTACCCCGTTATGATTTTAAACTGTAAGCACAAATGAAAAGAATTGATGCAGTGACATGACAAACATCAAGAATGTCTACCAGCTTTTTTGTGAACTTCTTTCAAAATTCATAGAAGCAGCAGGTTAATTTATGTGGCAGTACATGAGTTAACCTATAATGGTGTCATCTTTGTTGTCTTGCCCATTTATACCAGACCCCAGAGTTGCCCCTTCAATGTTCACTTGTGTTCTGAGCAAATACCTGGCCGTTATCAGGCAATAGAGGATTCAGTCAGACAAATGTACCCTTTTTAAACTGTTCTTCTTTAGATTTCACCAGTGAGCTGAAACAAATCTTCATTTGTTACGGGCAAATTTTAAAATTAGGTATTCTGAAAATTCTTGGGGAAATTTCTTTACCTTTTTTGTCTTGAATTAGAATGGTTTATTCTTATTTTAACATCTATTGGTGACAAATATAATGAAATCCCAGAAAGAGAAAAGACATCTCATGTGGAAATAAAGGTTATACTTGCACATGCAAACTCTAAAGTGGTGATGTTCCAATTTTAGATAAAAGCTGATTGAAAATAAATCTCAGTGAGTCCTTGAGAATTGTGTAACTGTCCTATGTCGATTTCTTGGTTTGTAGTTTAACTCGACTGCTAAGCAGCTGATAGAATGGGATAAGCCTCCTGTGCCAGGAGTTGATGCTGGAGAATGTACCTCGGCAGCAGCCCAGAGCAGCAATGCCCCAAAGCACTCTGACACCAAGAAGAACACCAAAAAGCGCCACTCCTTTACATCTCTCACCATGGCCAGCAAGTCCTCCCAGGCATCCCAGAACCGTCACTCCATGGAGATCAGCCCTCCAGTCCTCATCAGCTCCAGTAACCCCACAGCTGCTGCACGCATCAGTGAGCTATCTGGGCTTTCCTGCAGTGCCCCTTCTCAGGTAAATCTTATAAAGGTGTGAGAAGAGCTTGGCCACAAAGTGATATACCCAGAAGCATCTTTGTTTACTAGCTGAAAAATACTATTTATTTTTGCCTTCCGAGGAGAATAGCTTTCCTTTAAAAAAAAAAAAAAAGGGAGAGGGGAGAATAGTAGCTTTCCTGGGAAGTAATGCCTTTCTTCATTCTGTAGGTAGAAAAATGGAGAAGAGAAAACTAACCCAAAACTACTCAAGTCATTTTCAAAGGAAGGATCGGAAACGATAAAATGTTTTAAATAATACTAAGTTTCAGGCAACTGCTCAGTGTTGCAGAACCTTGTCACAAGGCTGCTTTGGGAGAGCTTGCCAACTAAAATTTTATCTTCATCCAAACTGCAGATGCTACAATTGAAACTCAAAGTTGACAGTTGCCTGCATGTGTGTGACTTAGCCTGGTTTTTAGGCTTCCCAGTAAGAGTCCTAGGGAAAAAAAAAAAGAGAGAGAGAGAGAGACACGACATGAAGAAACATTTAATTTAAGTTAGAAATAAGCCTAGTTTTTAAAAAATCTCATTAGTTCATCAAGGCTTTGGACTGTCTTAAGAAATAGCCCCACATTGTTCTTCTGTTAATGAGAACACATAAGATGATTGGAAACATGCATTCAGTCAGCAGGCATTTATTTGGTGCCCAATTACCAGACCCTTCTAGGCACCATGTATATTGTGATAATGGACTATAGGACTTCCCTGTGTTAGGCCTTAATTCTGGACTGCACAGTGAGCCCACTAAAGTAGCTCTGCCTGAGTTACAGGACGGCTGTAATTATCCAATTAGATGACGGCTGTATTTTTCCTCAACCCAAAGGTCAAAGAGCCCTGTCCAAAGCGCCTGTCACAGTGGGAGAAGTTTCTTTCAAGTCTTGTATTTAGTTTTTAAAATTCATGCAGATTTTACACTCTACTTTATATTATAGCTGTGGTTTTTTAAAAACAAAACAAAACAAAACACAAAAATCAATTATTTTCCTTTACAGAAACAAACACATATAGTCCTGGTCCTCAGAAAGTTTACAGTTAATTAAAGTGTCTGTTTTGGACTGTAGAATAAACATTTACGACATGGTGTTTGGTATTCCTCGCCATTTTTATTAAAAATTATTTTCTCTCAGCCTCATTTATTTGACCCTGCTCCCTTAGGTTCATCCTGCATGTTGTGAGTTAAATGCATTCATTTTCTGAATGGGATTGTGGTTTGTTGGTGTTTTTTCGGTGGTGGAGAAACGAAGCTTTTGATCTTATGAGAAAACTAGGAGACACAGACATAGCCCACTGGAACATAAATGTGGTGAGGGGAAAGTTCTTTTTTTGTTCACCAATATATCCCAAGTGTCAGATATATGATAAACACTCAGTAAATATTTGTTGAATGAATGAGTCTCTTAAAAAATGGGTAGAGAGAACAATGTTACTTTTTACATGTAACTGATTAAACCTATTTACAAAATAGACATGGATTATAGAAATACCAAGTGAGGTTACTCTGGAAAGGTTCAAAGGATTTTTGAATAAGGTTCTGACAGAGGTGGCTAGTAACCATGGCCATTCACTACAAGAAAACGGAATCATTTGACTCAGGTTTTTATTTTGTGACCTAGCAACATTTGCACAATGATGTTTTGTTAAAAGGTAAGTTTCTGGTAAGAACAGTGGCAACTCAGAATAGGAATAGCTTTAAAAGAATAGATAGGTAATCTTTGGGCATTAGAGAAAATTAAAAGAGAAAGGAGGATAAACCTAGCATTTATATCTTTTGTAGAGAACTCAGCCGTCAGGTGTGAGCATGTCTGACGCTGCCATACCAGAGCTGGGAATGAAGACTATAAAAATAGAGCTATTTTTGTTTTGGTTGGAGTAGCTTAGGAAACAAGGCTCTTTCTGTGTTCCATTAAAACAGTCTCCCCTTCAACTATTCCGCCCCTCCTCCCATATTCGAATACATTCTGTTTTAGGTGGTAATGTGTTGCCTCAGGGAGAAGTTATTTCAAGAAGCTGATGGAAGATGTTTCAAGTGCTACTGGCTTCTCCAGCCCAGGTTTACAGAAAACACTACTTGTCTAGTGTACTGTATACATTGGAGGGAACCACAATCCATAGTAAAGCAATGAGTGACTGTAACATAAGTGACTGGTAAACATTCTCCTAACCATGGAGATTGGTATATATGTGAGATGGCTCATGTGAGACTGTTTAAAATAGTACTGTCCTTTTCCTTTGCCCCACAAAGGACCAAGCCGGAGATTTGACTTCTCCTGCTCTGGCCCATTTTTCTTTCCCTCCTTTCCTTCCTACCTTTCCTTCCTCCATGCTGAGAAAAAGGATATTTTATTATCTTGACTTGGCCCATTTTCGCTCTTGCTTTTCCTTAATTAGGTTTGGTTGCGCTTAGAAAGTCCGCAGTAAGGAGCCCAGAGAAGTGAGAGTTCATTATTCTCTCACCTGACTGAAATCTACATATAGGCAGTCAGTGCTGATGTGATGGCGCTTTTTAGCTCGCCTTTCCATCGTATGGGTAGAATCTTATCCTTATGTTTCTTAGAATATCGAGATCTTGTCATGACATCCAAATTCTAGGCAGTAGGATGAGGAAATGGACAGAAGAGAGGAACAAAGGGCTTGCTTGTGATTATATTTGATGACTATTGAGTAAAGGCTGAACTTGCAAATACATAAATTAGAATAGACTGTATTGTCCAGGTGAGTCACCAAAATAAATACGCACAGATGTCTGTAACTGACATCTGTAAAAGCATATGATGCTATAAGTAATCAAGACATTTTGTCTCTGGCCACAGTCATATTTTTTGGCCTCGCCAGCTGGAGGAATACTTCATAATATTAAGTGTTTTTGTGGCATTTTTTTTTAACTGCCAGTGGCTTCAGGGGAGCCGGAGGTGCACACACTCATTTCCATTTGCTTTCCCCACCTCTTTCCCTCTCCACAGAGCCCTTTTTTTGTGGGGGAGCTCAAGCTAAATTGCTGTTCTGTGAAGAAAAGAGAACAGTAGAAAATCAATTTTTCCCAATTCAGGGCATTTATTCTGGGTGTGCTCACCCTCAGCCAATTTACTTCTGCTGCTTCTGCTTTTAGTTACTCTTTGGTGACTTTTATCTCTTCCTTTCTCCAGGGTTAAGAGTGGCCCTGTGGTGGCTGGTGCATGCAGGAATCTCAGTGTTCACTGCTTCACTCCTGTGTCTATGATGGCACACACCTTAGACAGCCTCTGGTCCAGCTCTAAGACAATAAACTCATTAGCAGTTAACTATCTTGACTCCCAGCCTGTGGCTTTTAGAGAAACATCAGTAAATTATGAGATCTTTAATCTTATATATATGTAAGGCCAGGTCTAGGAAGCTGTATTTTGGTATTTTTTTTCCTACCCCAAAGGTTCCATGATAATGGCATGCATTTTGAAGTGAGCTTCATAGCATCTTCTCAGAAAAACCCCATCTTTTATGTGGTGGCAACTTACAAATGTCCTTGGGGTATGTATATAAACAGATTTATTAGTTGAAACAGCTGAAGACCACTAGATTTTATCCTAGGATGAAAAATCAGTGCTCTTCCCATTAGAAATTGATTGAAAATAACACTTTGGTTCACAGGAGGGGTTGGGGAGAAACTGTTATTAGGTTATCCCTTAGATCTGCTTAGTTTAAGCCTTTGGTTCAATCAGTGTATGAACTAACAGGTACAGATATGATTTTAAAAGTATGTGGATTCCATGTATAACATAGATTTATTTGTGGAAACAAATAAATATATGTATGCTGTATGCTGTGATGCTGATTATCCCTGGCCTTGGCAAGGTCTAACCCAGCAGGGAAACTCAGAGTTTCCTTCAGGTTTCTGGGAACTAATCTCAGAGTTTTTCTTTGTCCTGATAATCTTTTTCTTAATATATGGGAATTGTGGGAACTACGTTTGGGATTAAGTTTTATTACAAAAGGTCTGGCGTTGGTGTATCATTGTTTCCTTGGATAAACAAGGTACCAGCCAATCACATTCCTTTAATAGTGGAGGGAAAACATCCCATTTGTGTAGAAACCCACACACCTACTTCTGCAGCATCAAGTAATGAATGGCATTCTCTAGTTGGACCTGATATGCAGTGTGAGTGAAATTGATCAAGTAACTGAACACAGGCAATGAAATGACCTGAATAACTCAATTTTTTTCTAGTAAATTAATCTTGTATAGTATCAGGGATAAGATACCTTTGAAAACAGCTAATTTGGCTTGACTTTGTTCCTTTAAAGGTTTTATAAATAATTACCTGCTCTAGGCATGTCTAGGCAGCTGCATTTTAATTATGCATCCCCACTGAAAAGTGGGAGTCATGAAAAATGATCCTGAGAATAACAAAATACCTTAAGCACTTCACATAGATTTACATATTGATAGACAGGTGAGTATTCAGCCATGACCTACCTTAACAGGATCTTCAGGGAAATTGCTAGTGGGCTAGTCAAGCGCCAGACTAACCACGTGAAAGGTTAGTTTGGTTCACAGTGGCTTCCCAGGGAGGCAGTATGTTATTGCAAAAGCCAACAGCAGTTGAATTCTGTATGTAAAACATCACAGTATTTATCACATGACCACCCAGTGTTGAATACAGATTAGGTAATCAGTAAATGTGGATTGAATAAACTGAAAGAGCTTCTGCCTTCCCCACATAATAGAAACTACAGATACATATTTTTTAAAAATTGTGACTTGCCTCCCCAAGGTTTAGCCAGTACAGTCTGTTGTATTTAATGTAGTTGTGTTTTAATTAACTTCTTTTTCCTCTTGGCAGGTTCATATAAGTACCACCGGGTTAATTGTGACCCCGCCCCCCAGCAGCCCAGTGACAACTGGCCCCTCGTTCACTTTCCCATCGGATGTTCCCTACCCAGCTGCCCTTGGCGTGAGTATAGCTTCTCCATCTCTGTTTCTCTCCTAGCTGTTCAGTCCCATTAATCTGGCACAGCCCACCTCCCAACACCTGCAGTTTACACTGACACTTGTTAGGTAGGGGTGGATCTCTTTCATCTGTTATCTCTGTTCATCTCACAGAAAAATGAGAAAGCCTCTTGCCTACAGCCTGCATAATTTTTCCTGCATAATTTTTAGCAGTGAGGATCAGTGGCCTGAAGCCATTAGAAGACTTCTACAAAATACTTTTAATTTTCATTAACGTTCAGCCTGATTTCCCAAAGGCTTAACCGAGCATTTCTTTTTCATTTCTTTTGCTTTTTTAGACTTCACTTGTTTATTAACAAAGACATCTTTATAGAAATACTGAGGAAACCGGGATCCAAAAAGCTAAACGGTTTGCTTTGAGTCACACAATGAGTTGATTTTAAATCTCTCCACTTATGATTCACCTTTTGGTTTCTTGTCTTCCATGATGGTAGCTGCGGCTGTGCTGCCTTGGAAACCTCCCTCAGATTGTGTTGATTTTCCTCCTGAAGACATAGCATCCTATAGAGTCTAAACACCAATTGCTTTACAACATACCTCATAGCAGAAATCAGTAGGAGAAATGAGGGCAGCCAAGGGAGATAAATGCAGAGAAGAACACTATGGAGAGAAAATTAAAAGGGAAGAAGAAACAAGCAAATTCAACCGTAGCAGAAACACAATAGTTTAAATCCCTGCTTCCTGAAATTGCGGGCATATGCAAGATACCAGCAATTGTGAGGCACCTCTCATCCAGGCTGATGCCTTGGCTTGTGCTTTCAGACTGTTTCTTTCAGTGCTAAGTTGAATGAGAATAGAAAAGATAGATCTGTACATCAGATCTCCCCAGTGGGCCCCAACCCTGTAAACTGGTTTACAGAGTCTCACCTGGCTGTGATGCGGTCAGAGAAACAGCATGGCCCAGTGATGGGAACACAGACTGGGGCTGAAAGCCCAGATCAGCCACTTATTTGTTTACATGACCATGAAAATCTTCAACCTCTTTAAGCTTTTGTCTCCCTGCCTATAAAATAAAACCAATACTATCTACTTTGGAAAGTTCTCACCATGCCTAGAATATAGTAGGGTTGACTATTCCTGATCTTGTTATCGGTCTCAGTTGAAGACTGTTACAAGGTGAGTCTGTCACACGTGCCACTGGTTGGTTCTCAGAATGCCTTGGTTCATTGGGCCTGGTTCATTGTGCTATGGTTTCTCTGCTTTCTGTACCAGGAATAGTGAGGCTTCTAGGCAGCTGGTTTGTTTTTAAGTTGTGGATTTTATATATGTTGTAAAGATTATGTTTCCTTCTGCTAGAATGCTTAGAGCGAAATCTGTACCCCCACCCCAACTAGGACCTCACAGTGTATTAGCACATTAGTAGAGATATTGGCTCCATCTAGTTTTATTGTCCTCATTTTCCTTTGAAACAAGGTGGGATATAAATAAATGTGGAGTTATTACTTAGCTTGACTTAGACTTTAGAAAACTTTTTATAGAGTTAAGCATGTTCTTGCATTTAAATGGAAGTTAATAATGTTCTGGTTAGAGGTTAAAGTTGTTTTTTTTTTTTTTTTTTTTAAATGGCCCCAGAATGATTACAGCATCCTTGATAGTACAACTATTTGGTGCAGGAGAAGTTGTGCTGATTTTTCTAGGGAGAAGGTGAAATTCAGTTAACTTTTATTGGTTTTCATGAGATTCTGTTAGCCTGTTTTGACCAGAGCCAACTTCTATAATCATCCTGCCCTCTCATCTCCAGAGAAGACTCTCTCCTTTCCTTCCTTCTCTTCCCACCCCAATACATACACAACCAGTTGATATTTCCATTTCCAGATGGCTACTTCGTGTGGAAAAATTCTAGCATAATTTCTTAAGGGAAAAAGGCTGCATTTTCTGATCTTAGAAAAATTAATTAGTGGAAAAGACAGAGCTGGCTGAATTTCAGCCCTTGTGGGCTGAAAATTTTACAGTGTAGTAAATGGCCAGTTGCTCTTAGCTGGAGGCACACTCTAGGGCAAATCAGTGATACAGGTCACAAGAGAGCATGAATATACAAAAGTTAATTTATATTCAACCATTTCATGCTAGGATTATATAAGAAAGCCTGCATGTTAAGCAAGAGGAAGGTTTATTAAACAGTATGTCTACTGTGCCAATTCCATTTAATGAAAAACTAATTATAAACAGACCTGTCTGTCATCCCAGGAGATGTCTAGATCTCCAAGTCCCTGGTAGGTTGGCAGCAGTGTTTTGGATTTAATATGTTAAGTTGAAGTGGGAGGGGGGATGAATCTCAGCAGCATCTACCCTCTGTATCTCACATTAATCATGGCAAGTACCCTATTTAAAATTTGAAATATTTTCAAAGAATTTGAGCACTGTCATAGCAATAGTATGCAGCTTGGTCAAGAGGAAACCATGCTTTTCATGGTGTGTATTTATTATGGCAACAGTAGAATAGGAAATGAAAATTATTTCTAGCATTTTATCATGAATTGAGACTTTCTAATCTTTTATGCAGAATGAAGTTAGCATATTGTCCTACACATTTCACATGTAACAGTTAAAATGTTAGATCTCTAATATTAGGAGCAAAACTGGCATTATAGCTATCTAATTCAGACATCAGACTATTAATAGTAGTGAGGGTTTTTTTCCCAACTAATTTTGTGAAGGGAGGAGGGTGAGGATCTATATTAGTCTTGTATTTTCTGCACAAGGGCAGAAGAACTCTTAAATAAGTGATTAATAATCCCTGATCCCCTGTACCAGCTGAGAGGTGTTTAGCCGCAAGATGTCACCAGTTAGGCAGGTCAGTAAAAGCCAAATACAGCCTGTGGCCAACTTATAAACAGACTGCATTCCAAAAATGTGTAACCCTAACTTAAAAAACTTTACATGTACACACGTAGTTTATGTCTTGTGTATCTATTTAGAGAAGCAAATTAAATGATGTATGTTCTCAGAATAGCCAATATGGAATTAGCCATTGGAGCCCTGGTAGAAGACTCAGCAGGACTTACTGCTATCACCAGGATCAGGGAAGAGCTCTGGAAGTAGGGCAGTGGAACTGCCAGTGTCAAATAGTTTGTGAGGTACAAGTTGAGCCTTTGGAATTGGTGAGAATTCTGAAAATCAGGAATAGGGGTAGAATATGGCCAGAACGTTCCAGCAACAATAGTAAAGGACTCTAGCACATAGGAACCAAGGCCTCTTGATCCATATCATGTTGTCCTAAGAGAGGCAGAAGCACAGAACATTTTCTCCTTTGTGAAAAGCTCACTGAGGGTCTGTTAACTTCTATCTGCAAAGCTGGGTGACAGCAATACAAAAATGAGTAAGACAGTTTTCTGACTTCATAGTCTCATGAATCATAACAACAGCTTCTCTTTAATGGGCTTCTGCTGTGCTTCAGGGTACTGGGAAGGGCAGCTTTACCTAACTATTTCTAATTATAACTCCATCTTACAGGTTGACATATTAAGGCATAGAGACCTTATGTAATTTATACAAAGCCAATTAATATCATAGATATCTCTTCTTATAAATCAAATGTAGAACAATAATTCTTAGAGAGATATTTAAGAAGTGCCAAATTCTTGGGGTACCTTGGTGGCTCAGTGGGTTAAAGCCTCTGCCTTCGGCTCAGGTCATGATCCTGGAGTTCTGGGATTGAGCCCCATATCTGGCTTTCTGCTCTTCGGGGAGCCTGCTTCCTCCTCTTTCTCTCTGCCTGTCTCTCTGCCTACTTGTGCTCTCTGTCAAATAAATAAATAAAATCTTTAAAAGAAAAAAGAAAAAAAGAGAAGTGCCAAATTCTTAATTACATCTTGCCCTTTAGACAACATTATCTAAGCATCTATTTCTAGTATTTTTAAAAATACTCTTTAATTTTATTTCTTTTTCTTCATAGTTGTACTCAGCACTGACTGGCTTAATTCCAGTCAGCATCCAGTTGAGACTTAAGACTTGGAACCTTGCATCTTTATTTTAATTTTATTGAATTCTGACACCTAAGTTTTTTGTTGTTTTTTTTGTTGTTGTTGTTGTTTGTTTTTTTAAATCACTAATGTCAGTATTTCTACTTTTCTGCTTCCTATTCGTTGCATAAAATAAAACAGACTACTCACATAATTGCACAAACGCTGCTCTACACTGCTGAAGTAGCTAACATGCTGATTTGAGGGGGCATGAGCAGTTGGAACCGTGTCTCCATCAGCCTGTATACATGCATCTGAGTTCAGTACCCAGAGGGGCTGTTTAGAGATGTTGAAGTGTAGGGCTGAAAGTGGGTTAACTGGAATTCATATGTCCAAGGGAAAAAAAAAAAGGATGCTGGCAGTGGGGGATGTTACATGGTATTTGCCCAAGAAACCCAGAAATGCCAAAGTCTATCTTGCCAGTCACTTTTTTACCCTGGGAGGTAGAAATGAATGTGAGGGAAATGCATACCTAAAGGAATATTGGAAAGAAAACAAATCCTTTATCATTGGTTGAACTTGTACCCCAAACTCCATAGCACTTTACCAGCAAAGCACTTTACTGGTAAGGTGGATGTAGCCCATTGCCGTGCTTAAAACCTAATGGATCTTGTCACCTATCTTTAGCCAGATCCAGACCTAACCACTCTTTGGTCCCATGAAGGAGCAAAAAGAGGAGAGGACACCAGAGAGGAGTGGTGTGTTACACCACACACTTCAACTTTTCACTCACAATGTGCACTAGCAAATGTGGCTTATCTGGCTTAGAATCCAGCCCTTTTGGAAAGGACAGTTGTTGGCTGGTGTTCATTCTAACATAGGGAAATTGAGGACTGCCCTAAGATGCTGAGCAAAGATTAGAATCTATGTTTTTCTGACTCCAAAGCCCACCTCCTTCTACAGTGTAAAGCTATGCTGCTTTCAAGGTCAGTGGGTCAGGGCAACAGAACCTGAGTGTGGTGAAGTGTCATCATTTCACATTAGTGGACCACTGTCTTTTTTTAAGCTCTTTATTCAGAAGTAGTAATTCTTGTCTCAGACCATTACCATAGACCGTGAACAGAAGATGTTAATCTATAGAAACACAAGGAAGAAGCTCATTTTTAATGAATATCAGAATAACATCCAGTTTTCTATATTAGTATTTCTGTGGCCTGGCCCATAGTTCTAGAGATAATATAGACCTGCTGCATTTCCATAAAATAAAACCTACAAGGGATGAGCTCTTTTTAAGCTCCTATTAATTAATATGTAACATTTAGTCAAAATGGCTTTTAAGTGTGGTATTTGGTTCTGAGCAATATTTACAAAATATTATGAGCAAAATATGATCTATACTTCTTGCAGGCCCATAGATGTTTTTTCTGCTGGTGGAGAGTGAATCTTGGCTTCTGGGGCCTGCTCTGGCCTGGACTATGAAATAATAAGCAGGTCTCCAGGTCAGCTCTGGGTGAATGAAAGGCTGTGGTTTGCTCTGTAGAAATTTCAGGTCTTGCAGGATAGCAAACTGCCTGAAGCACAGCACATAGTGGATTACCTTTTGAACTTCCACATCACCAGATTATTTCAGTTTAAATTGTTTATAAAACAACCCACAGTACTTCCTAGTCTGTCACAGCCCTGGACTCACCAGAGCCCTATCATTTTACCAACCCCACAGGGCTGAACAACATCTAGGAATCTGATTTTAATCAAACTTTCTCTCTTGGTCTTTGTGTGCTTATATACCAAATACACATGCATACACATACACACAGTTCCCCCAAAGATATGTAACCCAACATTGGGGGAAAAAATTCTGCCCAATTTTTTTAAAGACCGTTTCAACCACAAAAAGGAGAGAGAGAACTGCATTTTCTCTCAAGCACAACCTATGGGATCTTTCAGAATATCTTCTTCTAAGCCATATCTCCAGTGACTTCTGACTTACTCTTTGTGAAAGGGATGTACATGAAACATTTGCTCACTGTGTTTTTTAACTTTAAAAGCTGACCTTTTTTGTACATTTCGTTGACAGAACGCGATGTGTTGTTATCAGGCCCGTGGATTATTTTTTGCCTTTTCCTTCATAGGGCTAATTTAGTACAGCCTCTGCTTTAATAAAGTTAAGATATAACAGACAATTTTAATTTCCTTTTCTCTTGAAAATAGAATTCTACTCAGAGTCTAGAGCATAGAGCATTTTGATTCTGTGCCCTAGGCACTATTTTAAGTAATTTCTAGGAGCACTTCTCATTGGGCTCCTTGTTGAGTGTGTCTTCCTCCTTCCCAAGGCATGCTCTTCAGAGACTGGGCTTTGGAAGATTTCAGTGAAAATCATTTGAGTGGTAATTTTACAGTCTCCATGTATTACCTGGGATACAGTCTAGACGTGTTGTGTTATCTTGCCTGACAAGCTACTGATGTGTCTTTATTACCAGTGAAGTGCCCAGGTCACTGGTGCTGAGTGTTTGACCAGGATTATCTTTGTTTCTCTTCCTTGTCACTGGGAACCTGAATGGAGTGAATGCTTGACCTTTTCCTGGTCAAAAGTTTTTGAAGATTCTAAGCATGCAGTTCCAGAGTAGTAGCAAGTCTTAAGGCTGCTGTGTTTTATATGGAGAGTGTGAGTCATGTTCATGCAGTTCTAACTCTTGGAGCTCACCTCTGCCTTGTCCAGGTTAGGGCTCTATAAGGAGCTCTGCACGCATTTATTTCTGCACTGAATGTTCCACAACACCTTCAGCTTCAGTATGGGAAAAATCCTTCTCCAAAGTCATTTCAGCAAAAAATTAAATATAATGTGTGAAACAGTTGCAGCATATGTCTAGAACTCTGAAATTTTTTTTTTGCTGAGTTTATTGTGTTTCTGGAACTATGTACATTAACGGCAGATGAAGCAAATGTTGATGAGATATGAATTTTTATTTTACGAAATAGAAAAAGAATGACTGTTAGGAACTATGTTTAGAGATCATTGGTTTTTTCGTATTTATACACTGATATGTAGAAACCATTTATGCTTTCCTAGGTGCATTCTTTAGTCTCCTTATTTCTCTTTTGATTCAGTTTTTACATCTACTGGTTCAAAGATTTGGGGAGGGTGAGGTGGGGTTTCAGGCAAGTCTTTGTGTGCCTGTTTTCCCAGGAGTTTCGGTATACAGACCCTAAAGAATCATCTTGGGTTTATAGATCAGAAAGTAACAATTGCTCCATTGATTTTCAAAAGGCATGGAATTCTGTAGGCAGAACCCCATCAGGCTGTGCCCATAAAGGAACCAGCAGCTTTTCACTAGTGTACTTGTTAAAGATTACCAGCCTTGATAGTACTAAATTTCAAAAGCTGGCAAAGTTAAGAAAAGAATAAGCAAAAGTAGCAACAATAGCCCAGTGATTGTGGCTTGCTATTGTTTGGGCTTTTTGGAAACCAGGCATCAAAGGAAATTTTTTTCTGAAGGAATGGTTTGAGATATAGTACAGCTAAATTTTTTTGTGTGTTGTGTTTAAGTTTCAAGTTACAGAAACAATCACAGATTAATTCCTAGCAAGCAGTGTGACATTGGAGCTGTCCCCTTGAAAAGCATCGGGGTTCGCATCCAAGTCTATACTGAAAAATACTATTAATCTTAAAATTACATGCTCTTGTTCCATTTTTTCCCTTTCCCTCTTCCCAAGTGACATTACTTACCTGTTTGCTGAAAAAGTTGCTGTGGCTCTAAGATCTTAAAGGAGAACAAGGGATGAGATTTTTTTAAGAGGAGGCTTTCATACAAGGTAGCCTGCTGGTTCTGCTCCCTATGGATTCCATGAAAGTCTTTTCCTATGATTCCTGATTCCTATTCCCTCCCACCTACCATAAAAGATGTAAATAAATAAATCATTCATTATTATTCTCTGTCCCCCTCTCTCTCTTTCTCTGTCTCTCTTCATACCAGACAATGAATCCTCCTCTTCCACCGCCCCCCTTACTGGCCTCCACACCTCCCGGCGCTGCTACCGCTGTTGCTGCTGCTGCTGCTGCTGCTGCTGTGGGAATGGGACCGAGGCCCACAGCGGGACCCTCTGACCAGATTGCACATTTACGGCCCCAGACTCGCCCCAGTGTGTAAGTGAGGGTGTCATTTATTACTGCTTTAAAGTTCATTTCAGACTAAGCCCAATCAGCAAAGGTAGACAAACACCTTTCTGATAGGAGCTGGTGACAGGCTTATGGCTCACCAAAGTGGTTTGCATTCTGCAAACTTACACCCATTCATGCATATAATTAGGAAACTGCTGAAACAAAATGGGTCCAACACATGAGCTCGCTAGGCAGCCATCCTGCTGAGTGAGGGCCTTTTACAGTTTAGGGAAACACAGTGTTTGCGTCTTCATAATACTGTATGTACATGGAGCCATCTTTTTGTATGATTTCTTTTTGAGCTTTTTGTCTCCAATTTCATTCCTTGCAATAAGACACCAAGGAACAGGAAGATATTCCACACAGATCAGATCTAGAGGGAGTGTGCCTGTGAAAAGCTGGAAGTCCCCAGAAATAAGTATCCAGAAAAGTCTTATTGTCTTGTTCAGTGCTTACCAATGGCAGAATACAGCTAGATTTTTGTGCTCCTACATTGTGTGATTTTATATGTGGAACACATTAGAGCCCTGGTTTAAAAAAAAAAAAAGAACAAAAACTGTTGATTAGTGTTGCCTGCCTGGTTTCCATATGTTGGTGGCATAGTCACCTTGCATTGTGGGGTGGTTTTGTACTCTCTATGATCTGGGCTTTTTTTCCTTTTGACTTTCTCAAATTCAGCATTTTTTCTGGCTGGGCATACAAAAGCAGGTGCAACCCGAGCCTCTAGGTTCAGCTTGTGTGTGGAAGGCAGCATGTTGTGCCTCCCAGTGGGATTTCGTGCCATATGTCCTCATTTGGGGCTACTTCCCATGTCTAACAAGTGCCATTTGAAAAGCTCAAGTTTCCCATTGGGTCCCTAATCCCCAGCAGCAGGTTAGGCACTTTGGGAAGCTGCATAATTCTTTCACACCCCACGAATACCATTTGGTGGGATAGTCACCTTCACACTGGGAGAACCAGGTTGGCAGTTCTTAATCAGGAAGGCCCCTGTCTTTTAAATGTAGGCTGCAAAATCTTTTTCAGTGGAAGATTACCAATGCTACTTACAGGTTTAAAGGATTCTATTTTCTGTTTACACATGTATGGAATATTCAAGACTTTGTACCAAGGAAGAATTTTTATGCATCCTGGGGTTTATCTGTTACTCAGCCTGGAATCACATACTCTTTTCTATTCTAGGTATGTTGCTATATATCCATACACTCCCCGGAAAGAGGATGAGCTGGAGCTGAGGAAAGGGGAAATGTTTTTAGTGTTTGAGCGTTGCCAGGACGGCTGGTTCAAAGGGACATCAATGCATACCAGCAAGATAGGGGTTTTCCCTGGCAATTATGTGGCACCAGTCACAAGGTATGGTTTTGAATAAATGGTTTATTAAGTTCTAAACAGAGAAACTTTGTTCACACTATAATTGCCTGTTATGTAGCCAACATTTTAAAAATTCATATCTATAATTGCAAAATCCCTTCTAACTCTAAAATTCTTAGCTTACTTTTTACATGGGTATAAGTGAAATTGTAGGTTTCCATCAATATATGTACTGAGTTTTAAGTTACTTGCTTGAAGTTACGTGTGAGAAGATCCAACTATACCATTTTCAACATTTTTCTGCTTAAAAAAATATCATGTTTAGTAGAAACAAAAGCTACATTCTTAACATGTTTACATAACATTTACTATATGCCAAGCAGGCAGATTTCAAAATGCATATGACACATAGTAACTCTTGAGTCCTTAAGCAATTTGTTGGCATAGTTGCTATTATTATCCCCACTTAACAGGTGAGAAAACGGAGGCATTGAGAGATTAAATGACTTGTCTGAGATCGCACCGTGAGGTGCTTAAACCTAGGTGTTTGGCTCTGTATTTATTCCAGTAACTTGGTGATTTCCTTGCAATTTTGGCAATTAATTTCTATGAAACAATCAGAAATAAAATCCCTTAAATATGACCTTGATCCTTCAGTTAAAAGTGATTTTCCTCCTCAAGGGAATCTGACAATGTCTAAACACAATTTTGATTGTGTTTTTGTTGGCATATGGTGTATAGAAGCCAAGGATGCTGCTAAATGTCCTACAGTACACAGCACGGCCTCCTACCAAAAGGAATTGACTGACCCAAAATGTCCCTGAGGTTGAAAAACCATGTTACAGGATAATAGGAGCTTTAAGTATACAAGATTTTCTTTCCTTCCTCCCTACCCCAAATTTATTTAAAGATAGTCCACCTTCTTGTCACTGAGGAAAGTAGCCTTGGAAACTGAATGGAAAGACCTATAATGGCATTGCAGGAGCCCCAGTTTTAGCTACTGAGCTTTTAATAAATGGTCCAGGTTTAGCTGTGTTAAATCTTTCCTCAAAACCCTGATTTAAAATAAATGGCTTAATGAACTGACATGTTTGTCAGCTGTTGGCCTTGATTTATAGGTTGGCCAGCAGCCTAATCAAATGAAAATCACTATTGTTGCAGATGGTGACAGAATGTTAGCTTCAATTTGACTTGCAGATTTTTAGTCAATATAAACCTTCTTTTCTGTATATGTTAAAATCTACATTCAGGATCCAGAAAATGGCAGATAGACCTTCCCTAGTGAGAAAAAAAAAAAAAACAAAAAACAAACAAAAACCAGCACAACAACTGAGGGAAATAAAACAAACCAAACCACAACAAAGACTAAGTCAATGAAGGAAAGCATTTTCATAACCTTAAAAACAAATTATTAAAAGTTTCTGGAAAGATGCTTTCTTACAATAAATTCTGTTATTTATCATAGTAAATAATAAGGTTGTTTGAGTTAATGAAGTATTCTATGTAGTAGAAAGTTACTATATATAGAATTGTTTATGGGAATTTAGAATATTAAAAAAAATACATGACATAAAACTACATTGAACCTAATTTAATTTAATTCAACCTATAAATGTTTTAGAGCTGTCTATTTCTCTGTAACTGGAAGAATGTAAAAGAACCATTTCATGGGGGTCCTGCTTTCAAGGAACTTTTACTGAATCAGGAGTATTTAATAAAGAATTTACATGGTAAAAATAACACATTTTGTCATCAAGGGACCATAGAAGGAAGAAATTCACATGAAACAATAGACTCATAAGGTCTTAAGCTCTAAGCCTTAGGCAAGGCTTCTTGAAAGCAAGAGGTTTTTGCTGGACCTTATACCATACATGAGAATTAGATAGGTCAAGAGAAGCTAGAGAGAATATTCCAAGAGTGCGTGCATATGTGTATTTGCACATGCATGCATGCGCACAGGCCCTTGTGTGGTGCTGAACTGGAGGCAAGCGGGGAGAAGGGCAAAAAAAAAATATGAGCAGAGCTATGAGAAAGGAGTGAAACTGCTAACATTACTAGCAGCAGTAACAAACAGATCAACTTCTTTGATGGCTGAGGCAGAAGAATCCAGGACCTTCAAGGGAGTGGAGGTGTTGAGCCTTGATATGGAAAGCTGAACCTGGTAAATGCATATTCTTGAGCGGAATATGACATGTAATTTTCTGTGACTCACAGAATATTTCCAGACCTTCATCTCCTTCAGGACCATTTTTACTTTGAATTTGTGATTCTTATATTTGGTAAAAATAATTTCATTCATTCTTTAAAATGTTCTATTAAAGCCCAGAGTAATTTTTCTTGCCTTTAATTGTTCTCTCCTCCGTTTTGCTGATGGATTGGGCTTTCTGTTTGTTTCTGTCTTGACAGGACCGTGACAAATGCTTCCCAAGCTAAAGTCCCTATGTCTACTGCTGGTCAGACAAGTCGAGGGGTGACTATAGTCAGTCCTTCCACTGCAGGTGGGCCTACCCAGAAGCTCCAGGGAAATGGTATGGCCGGGAGTCCCAGTGTTGTCCCCACAGCCGTGGTGTCAGCAGCTCACATCCAGACAAGTCCTCAGGCTAAGGTCTTTTTGCACATGACTGGGCAGATGACAGTCAACCAGGCCCGCAGTGCTGTGAGGACAGGTAAGGAGGAGACCAGAAAATACCAGGAAAAGGTTTGCTTGCCTAATACCAGCTCTTCCGCAGATGTCATGGTACAGTAATGAAGAACATTAGGAAATAAGGCAGGCACAGTCTAGTCAGTGGTACTCCACATCTGCTTATTTCGGCTAAGCCTGCCCCACACATCAAGCCTGATCTACAGATTGAAAGTCTGAAAGAAATTAGGCTGATCCTAAGAATGTCAGTAGGACTTGAAAATAAGACTTCTGCAGTCAAGACCATAGGAGCTCAGGTCTCAGTGCCATTAGCCATGTGACAACATTGTATTTAGCTAGCCAGTGTGCTGATTATTTCTGATGAACTTAATCTCAAGTCTGTTTTAGACCCAGTGGGATCTTAAATAACTTTCTTCTTTCTATAGCATTGAAAACCTACCCAAGAGTCTTGGGTAACAGTGGTGAGGTAAATTTGTCAATTCTATCATAAAAACCAAAAGATGGAAAAATGGTTGATAAGAAAAGGGAAATATTATATTGATTGATTGATTGAAAGGAGAATCATTTTGAAAAGTCCTGGGGGCCAACCTAATCTGACACTCTAGAGTACAATCAAAGACAGATTGTGTCCATAAATCTGCAGAAAGACCTCTCTAACTGAACAGCCTGAGTTTCCAAGCTCTCTACAGACTAAAGAACTAATCTGGAAGGAAATACAGTGTCTAGGGACCCAGCTAAAATTAAGTGCTTTTAAACCAGCATACATCCATTATTTATTGTAAAAATGCAATGTAGCCTTTCATTATGGTCTGATGTAGTGAAGTGACTCATGTTTTGGTGAGTAGCATTTGTTAGAAAGTCCAATTTTGCTGTTTTCTCTCCTGTCATCTACTAGTTGCAGCACATAACCAAGAACGCCCTACAGCAGCAGTGACACCCATCCAAGTACAGAACACCGCCTGCCTGGGTGCTGCATCTGTGGGCCTGCCCCATCATCCTTTGGCCTCCCCACAACTTCCATCTCCAATGGGAGGCCCTGCCACCCACGTGGCTGCTATAAACATGGGTCGAGTCAGTGCCCCCCTGGCATGTGCTGCGGCTGCTTCACTGACCTCTGCAAACATCACCACTGCCTCTCTGGAGAGTGAGCCTGGTGGCCGGGCGGTGACCATTCTTCCTGGACTCCCCACCTCTCCTGACAGTGCTTCATTGGCCTGTGGGAACAGTTCAGCAACAAAGCCAGACAAGGATAATAAAGTAAGATCAATGTCCTATTCCTCTGCTTATGTTGTGTCCCATCCTTTCTAACTAATGAAAGGACTCATTGTTGAGCAGACCTTCAAGTGCTTACCATGTGTGAGTCACCATGCCAGGTGCTCGATTCATGATTCTCTGCACTGAAACACCCACTACTTGCCAGGCCTTGTATTGTACGTTTAGGAGACCACAGTGAATAAGGCTTAGTCACTTCTTGTGCAGCTTACATCTCATGGATGAATTTCCTTTACTCTTTAGTTACTCATTCTTTCATCATTGTGCTGTCCTTAATTCTTCCTATTCAGCCAGTTCTATAAAAAAATTTTAATATACTAAAGGGTTGAAATTGTTGATCAAAAGTGTTGATTGTGGGTTTGTTTTTTCTACAGTGTATTGATTTTAATCAGCATGGATAGTTTTCCTCTTAACTTGAAATATGGGTGAAAAATTATTTTCTAAATTCATAGATCTTTTTAAAAAAATCTCTCATTTGGGGCTGAATTTCCAAGAAAAAATTAGTGGAAACTGTGTTTGAAAGACTAACCTATGGTTGGGTTTGGAGATAGGTGGTTGGAGGCAAGGGAAATTGATGGTGAGTAATTGTGAACAGAAGTTGAAGAGTGACAGTAAAGTCTGGGTAATTGTATTACAGTCAAATGAAGTAGCAGCCTGAGGAAAATCCTGTATTTTCCTCAGTATTTTGTGCATTCTCTCCTAACGTTCTAGTCCAATTCTGGGAAGCTCTAGGGTAGTCATAAACTCATAGCCACCTGGTTCAGTGGTAATGTATGTCACTCTATTTAAATGGTTACATAAGCCTGTAAATAGGGGTTTATAAGGAAATAAACTTTACAGCCTACTAAAAAGTTAATATTTAATTGTTGGGTTAACCTTAGCATTTTTTGAAAAAGATTGGTATCTGTTCAGTGTTTATAATTAACTACATTAAACTTGTACTCAAGCTGACATGTTCATCTTTGTCCATATCTTTAAAGATTGTTTTGTAGCTCAGAATTTAAGGTTTCAGGACAGTGAGTCATTGAGAACAGGGACTCTGCAGTTCCTTCCCTCCCAGGAAAGAATTCATTGAATCACAGACTTGAAAGGGACCTGTGCCAGGAGAATAATGGCTCTCCAAAGATGTCTCCATTCCTGAGCCCTGAAAGGAGAATAGGTTTCCTTCCATGGCAAAAGGTATTTTATAAAGGTCTTGAGATGAAGGGATAGTTTTACATTATCTGTGTGGGCCTCATATAATCACATGGATCTTCCTGAAAGGGAGGTAGGAGGATGGGTCCACAGGAGATGTGACGTCAGAAGCAGAGATCAGAGTGATTCAAGGAAGGAGCCACAAGCCAGGAAATGCAAGCAGCTGCTTCTAGCATCTGGAAAAGACAAAGAAACAAATTCTTCCCTAGGGCTTCTGTAAGGGATGTAGCCCAGCTTTCCTAATTTGAGGACATGATTTTTTTTTTTTTTTAAGATTTTATTTATTTATTTGACAGAGAGAGATCACAAGTAGGCAGAGAGGCAGGCAGAGAGAGAGAGAGGAGGAAGCAGGCTCCCTGCTGAGCAGAGAGCCTGATGCGGGACCCAATCCCAGGACCCTGAGATCATGACCCGAGCTGAAGGCAGCAGCTTAACCCACTGAGCCACCCAGGCGCCCCTAGGACATGATTTTTACCACAAAATTTGTGGTAATTTGTTACAGCAGCAACTAATACAGGACCTAACAGGTTATCCTGTTGAGTTCCCATCCTTGGCAGATAGCCACTGGCCTGTGTTTGGACACCCTCATTGACCATCAGTGCCCTAGCTCCAGAGTACCCCATGCCATTTTCTTTATTTTGAGGGGCTACATAAAAATTGTTGATCTTTCTATATGATACCTTGACTTATTTCAGAGTTATCTTCTTTTTTAAGGCTATATTCCTGAAGTTTTTGTCACCTCTACTTTTGTCACAGGTTACAAATTTTCCTTCCTAAATCTCCTATGCCTCATTGAGTGTTCTGGATCTACCAGGGAGACTTCATTTAATACACTGTTCCAGAATTTTCCAGACAGTCCGCAAAGTGCGATATTGTCTACTTTTTGAAAGTTAGGATTACACATTCCCTTCTTGCCCTGCTGAGTTGACCTGATTTCAGGTTTACCAGGATTAGTCAAAGATTATTTTGTTGCATTTTAGCCCTTAATTTTCTCTCTGTGCTGGGGTGAATTCATCCTGGCAAGGAATTATTGGATCTCTAAATCCCAATCTCTTCACCCATTTCCCTCTTATCAAGGTTTGTTCTTTCTTTCTAGTCTGAAAATTATCCTCCCCTTTCTTTCTGTGTTCTGAGAACCACCATCCATCTCAAACAGCAGGTCTGTATCTTTCCTGTTCTTGTTTCAAACATTACTTTAAGGCTGTCCCCCCACCCCTTTATTTCAAGTTTAAGCTGTTATGGGCCACAGTATGTTCTTTCTTATGGACCCTTGATCTTTTTGTGCCGAGTCCTTTAAAAATTTGAGCCCATTAGGGCGCTCTCTGGGGGATCACATTAGTGCCTTTAGATGCCTCCTCATTTTCATCTGCAGATAATTTGCAGCTGTATGGTTAGAATTTCATTCTGGAGAGCCTTCCCATTCCTCTTGAAGTCTCTTTTCTTTTGAGTTTCAGGTCATGCATATATTTTCTTTGACTTTTAAAATCAGTTCTTTTAAACTTCAGAGTTCAAATCTGACTATAGCCAACTTCTCTTTGGGTGCTTACTTCGAAGTTTTCAATATTTCTGCTTCACGGACCGAACCTTTCCACCTCCTGCTGGTCCCCACCATTTCCCCAGCTGATCAGAATTAGATCCAAAGTGAGATTAAATGATTAACAATTCAAGGAAAAAGTACATCAGAGATTCTAATTGTATAGAGACCTAGTTTTAGTTGAGACTTCCAGCAGGTATCTAGGTATTTGACAGTCCCCTTGTTATCTCTATCTGATTTCATCATTTTGTGATCAGCATCATCCATTTACTTAAATTCTTTAGAAGTGTGTGGTGTGTCTCCCAAATGATAGCTTGTCAATTGCCCTGTCCTTTTCTCTCTACATAAATTGTCTGTGGTGAGCTACCACTGGTATTCCATGGAGATCTATAACTTTTTGATGTGCACACAGGACTACTGTGGCTCCTTGCCTAACTAAGCTATTCCTTTTGAACAATATTTTATTTGGAAGTTCTACCTCAAATGTGTTTCTGTCCTTGATTTAAAAAAAAAAAAAAAAAAAAGTGGTTTTGTCCTGTAGCTAATTTGTCTGGTAACTGCGTTCTGTGGTTTGGTTCTGTGGTTTGATAAATAAGCATCTGAAACTCTACAAGATATTTCCAAACATTATCTGTTATTTCTTATTTGAAATCCTGGACGTTTCTGCCATTGTTATTCTTCTTTCTATGGGATCCCTCATATCTTCTACAGTTATCAGTTTAACAGCTCTATCTGGACATTTTTCTAACTGCATATTCAGTTTGAAGCCCTCATTATTTAATCAGCTAGTCTCCAGATGAATTTCCAAATCCTTAGGAGATACTCCTGTGTGTGTGCCTGTGTTTTATTGTGTTTTCTTATTATAAAAATTTTTAAATATACATATTTATTTAGAAGTGAGAGAAAAATCTAAATATTCAAATTGAAAACCTAAATATGATCCAAGATTTCAAAGACAGCCATTAATACTATAGTGTATATATACTTTTTTCCCCTCATATACCAAAATACAGTAAATATTTTTGGTATGTTATGCTTTTTTTTTTTTTTTAATCCAGAAAATAAAATCTTTTTTCCCCACACCAATTATGTAATTGACTGTTCTTATATTTTCTAAGTTCCATTAGAAGACAAATTGATACATATTAAAAATTCCAAGAGTTTGAGTAAAACGTATTCAAGTCAGGCAGTGCCAAACTGGAGTGCTTAGGAGCACTCTACCAACAGGAGGCAGGGGCAAGAATTATGTAGAGGACACATTAAAGCAGAACAGAGACATTATTTGATTGGCTAGAGTTTAAGTGGCTGCCTTATTTGGGAAAGCCCAGGTGGCTGTTTGTGATTGGTTATCCTTAGGTTTTGATTTCTTAACCTGGAAGTGTTTACAAGTTTAGGTTTTGGTTTTGCTAACGGAAGCTGCTAGGACATTAAAATCACCTCAGTCTTAATAGCCTCTAATCAAATCTCTAATGGTATAATTAATTTAACAGTTTGAACCCTCTGCTTCGTGGGTAGTCGGCATCAGCTGATGATGATAACACATCCCTTAGAAGTCATTAAAGCAAGCTGTATTTAATGTGCTTAATCATTTTAGATGAACCAAGTTATCTTTCTTCTTAATCATTTTAGAGACTGTTCCCTGAGTGCCATTCAGTTAACTGAATTTTTCTGAGTGCCCAGAACTGAGCTTTTAAGAAACATCTGTAGCCATGGCTTGCTGAGATTGTAATTTATCACTGGACTTGATGTTCTCAGTGGATCTGTCGGGGTCCAGGGATTAGAGTGTTCTTTCTTACATCATGGCAGGAAGAGCTGGAAGTTGTGGCTGACTGCCGCCCTTAGAAGTGTAGACATTATTCTTTCTCAGCTCATTTGTTGGCCCTCTAGACCTCAGGCTCCCTTAAGGAAGTGGCAGCAGCTTTGGCTGGCAGATGTTTGGTCAGCTCACTTCATTGGCCACTGTATAAAAGGAAATCTTTATCTCCACGGGATTTAGGAATTGCAAAATGTCCTCTCTTACTCCCTTAGCTCTGGGACTAGCTCAGTCTTTTCCCTTCCTCCTAGCCGTCTCCTCTTTCAGTCTTGGCCTCTCAGCCTCAGAAGGTACAGCTCTGCACTAGGCACCGGGTGGATGAAATACAGGCACTCAGGCAGGTAGTCCAAGTGTGTAGTGTCATTTAGTGGAATGTATTGATAGCCCCTTGGAAAATGAGAAGTTATAGGAATGAAGCAAAAGCCAGAATAGTGAGTTAAGGCCAGGCCCTGAAGAAAAATGTGGAAGAATCTTCCTCAGGCTGGGATGGGGAGAAGGGGAATTGGGATCAGATGATTGGTTCTGCTCATCTGCAGCCTGAGTTGAGCTATACAGAAATGAATTCAGTGCTCCTCACCATGCTTCCCTGTCTACTGTTTCTAACCCAAGGGTTAGTTTGTACTGTGAACAGTATTTGGTAAATGGAGCCTGCAGTTTCCTGGGATGCATTTTCCCTGGAATGCTTTTTCATCATCTGGTTAAATCATCACTTTAGTTTGTTCTTTTTTTCTGCCATTCTGTCTCTAATGGAACTGTGTTATTATGGCTTCAGACCCTTTTCCCCAAGGGATTTTTACTGAGTATGAACTAATAATCTCAAGAAAAACTCCTCAGTGTTCTGTCTTTTGGTAGGCACCTCAGAATTCTACTTCCCTTTTAGTGGACCTTAATGGTTCCAGTTTGAGTTTGCCTATAGAGTTTTCTAATGAATTTTTTATGAAATGTTTTATTTTCAAGCAATGTTTCCATTTAGAGGTCTTTATCATGTCATTGACACCTTAGTAAAATGATGTAAAATGATTATTTTCTATGCTTCGTTATCAGAAGGAACGTTGACGCAGGTTTTGGAAAGGAAGAAAAGTTAGCTCTAGATCTGGTTTTCCTAGCAGAGCAAAGAACCAAAGTGTCAAAGAGATAAAGATTCAAGAGATGGTTTTTGTAGCATAGGATTGCTGGGGGGAAAATTCTTTTCTACATTTGCTTGCAAAGAGACTTAAAAATGTTTTTGATTATATATACTTTTGATTATATATACTGAAGCTTTATATAAAATCTTGTGGCGTTTTGGCTTTCTAATCCAAGAGATTCTTGCATAATCGAAATGGTTTGACTTCTGTCATTATTGGCTTACTAAATTTCCTCAAGGTGGTGACACGCGAGAATTGCTTTAGTCCTTAACCCTGATCAAGACCTCACTACCTATAATGATAAGAATCAGGTCTGTGGGGACACCTGGCTGGCTTAGTTGGTTAAGTGTCTGCCTTCGGCTCAGCCCCACACTGGGCTCCCTACTTCGCAGGGACCCTGCTTCTCCCTCTGCCTGCCACTCCCCTTCCTTGTGCATGCTTTCTCTCTCTCTCTGACAAATGAATAAATAAAATCTTAAAAAAAAAAAAAAGCTGAAAAAAGTAGAATCAAGTATTTGGATGGAGAGTAAAATGCTGTAATGTTTAATTCAGCATGTAAGAATTAGAGGTAAGATAGTCATTTAAGAAATTAAATCGATAATCACAAATTTCCATTTTGTCCTAAACTGTCCAGTTCTGCCTTCACCAAGCCTGAGATGTATCTTGGTGAGTTTTTCTTTTACTTCTTTTTTGTCTGCTTAGTCCACCTCAGTAGAAGATAGTGATGAACATTGGAGGATCCAAAACAAGCAAAAACAGGCAGGCAGAAGGGAAAAGAAAGAGAGGCAAAAGATTGGGTTAGTATCATACAGAATTTGGGAGCTAGATCACAAATAACCAGATATCCTCAGAAATAAATTTTAATTCAGAAGATCAAACCAGGGGCGCCTGACTGCTTCAGTGGGTAGAGCATGCTACTGTTGATCTTGGCATTGTGAATGTTGGGTGTAGAGATACTTAAAAATCTTAAAAAAAAAAAAATCATCAAACCCAAAAGTAAAAACTGTAACACCCTATCACAATTACAATAACAACAGTACTGTCCGTCTCTAATTAATGTACTTTTTTTTTTTCCTAGAAAGAAAAAAAGGGTTTGTTGAAGTTGCTTTCCGGCGCTTCTACCAAACGGAAGCCTCGAGCATCTCCTCCAGCCTCCCCCACCCTGGAAGTGGAGCTTGGTGGCTGCGAGTTGCCTCTGCAGGGAGCGGTGGGTCCTGAGCTGCCGCTAGGGGGCGCCCACGGCAGGGCCGGCTCCTGCCCCACAGACGGGGAAGGCCCAGCTGCCCTTGTGGCCCAGGATGCTCTTCATCGGAAGACAAGCTCTCTGGACTCTGCTGTTCCCATCGCTCCACCGCCTCGTCAGCCATGTTCTTCCCTGGGCCCTGTTATGAATGAGTCTAGGCCTCTGGTTTGTGAGAGGTGAGTTCACTGTTGTTTCCGGAGAAAATGTAGAAATGCCTAGCAAACGTTATGCTGGAGTACTTACTTTGACGTTAGGATACTTTTCCACAACCCCCGAATTTTTTTTAACTGAATTTATAGTAACAGTCAAGCTCTGGCTGTCTTTTACTATTCGCTGTGTTTCTTCTATGGGTTAGGCCTCCAACCCTCTTTGTGTTTATTTTCTCCAGACAACCACTTCAGAATTGTATCCAGATGAAACTTGTTAACCCCTGGAATTTGGTTCGCATCTTCCTTCTTGCCACTCTTCCATCGCCAGCAACTGCTCCCTCTGTTTATCCTTTGCCTTTTTTATTAAACGTTGACATCATTATCTGCTAGTTGTCTAGGAGATTCTGCCAACTAAGAGAATTCTCTTTTTATTCTTCCTGAGCTAGGAGAGTGTGGCTCGGTTCTCATTGACATGAACCCCTCTTGGCACAGTGACTTGGTTTGGTTCTGCTTGGAACTAGGAGCCCTGTCTTAGTGATCTCACCTTCAGTAATGATTACAGATGGGAACAGATCTTTTTTGTACAACCAGTGGAGTTCTAGGAGTTACACTGGCAAAAACTATGTATGAATTAAGACAAATATCTGCTAGGGTTACATGAATTTAAAAAGCACTCTTGGTGGGCCAGGAAAGCATGAAGTACACTAAAAATAGAGGACAGTTTATACATAATGCATCAATAAATAAACATTTATTTTTAAAAGTGCCATCTGTTTTATTATTTCTGTAAGCTTTATTCCCTTTGTACCTCCATTTTATAAATAACACAAATTTCTAATTTGTGAAGGTTTTGCATTTTGGGTAGCATTTTCAGTTACTGATTTGGAGTCTTGACTATAAATGTTAAACTTCAAAAAGACTTAACTTCACCTCAGATCTGTATTTCAGATGGACATTTGTGCCCAACAAAATATGAGGCCTTCATTTGTATAATTTCGGGGGCATACCTTTTTACCAAAAAATAAACCCAAACAAAAAAACTTCAAACAACCTATATGCAGTAAGTACAAAGTACACAGTTTATTTATTTTCACAGTGAAACTAGTGAGGTGAAATAATTTTCTGTAGTTCTAATCCTTATAAAAACCTGTTGTGATATGAGACATTACCTTAAAAAGGGTTCGTCCTCCACAAATAAAATCATTCTGTCTTTCCCCTCATCTGTTGTACTCCTAGTAAAGCTTTGAAATTTGGTCCTGGATTCACTTAATCCTTTATTCTGAGAGTCAGCCTTTTTTTCCTGCAGTATTACTCCGCTTTCCAGGGATAGAGCCTTTTGTCCCTGGAGTTAGTTCAGGGACTTGTTTACTTTCTTTTGGTCACAAAGGCTCCTTCTTTCCTTCCCACCCCCAGACATTGATCTGCAGTTTTTCCCTCATGCCCTGAGTCTCTCTCCTCTTTTCCCTGTCATTTGTGGTGTTTGTGTGACTGTTCTGAGTGATAGTTCATTTTGCCCAGCCTCTCCCTAGGCACTGGGTCTGGCACTGCTGCCGCCCTCCCCCATTATGCATTCCTTTTCACTTGCCAGATGTCCTCAGTCTCTGTGGCTTCTGCATTCCAGCCCTTTCCTCTTAGAGGAGCTCATTTCATACAGTAGGCTCCTGCTGTTCAGTGCATCTGAAAAGGAGAAATTGCTAATATAGGCAGGTGTTGGTGGTTCAGGAAGCAAGGGGATGCACATAGATAGGGAACATGGAGAATTTAAGGACGGAACAGATGGGCATGGGCACTCTGGAATTCTCTGACAGGTTTTTCATATAACCATTTCAATTTTTACAAGTGGAAAAGGGGTCTTTGGAGAAGATTTTTGCTCAAGTTCATATTTTTACAATCCATATGTTCAGTGGAATATTAAATATAATAGCTAGCCTAACTTTTCACAGCCCCTTTGCCTTCATACAATGATGGTGATAGTATTTATTTAACTTGTATTCTTAGGTCTGCCTGACTATAAAAACAATAGGGGAAATGTGTGGAAACAAGTAGTGTAGGAAAACAACTTCTGATCCACTGGGAATGAAATTTTTTGGTTAGTAGAAAGCTACCAAGTATATCATTTAGGGATTATCTGTTTTGATATTTCAACATTTTTAACACAATAAAAAGTACTTCTTGCTAAAAATGAAGGGAAGAATAACTTTCACATCAGTATGATTCAGAGTATTTCAGGATCTTAGATTCCTTGATTCACAATGTAAATAGCAGCAGCTCCTGCTCTGGCAAAGTACAGAAGCCTGGGGCTCTTCTGGTGGAATTTTTACTGATAAAATTTTGTAGAAGTAGTTCTGATTGCATAGTATTGGTACAGTATGAGATAGGATTCCTGCACAGATTATAATGAGAGCAAGCATAAAATTTCCCCTCAAATCATGACTCTGTCCCATAAATCTAAAGTAAAAGAATGTGAGTAGGGCAGCCAGTGCCTTCAGTGGAAAGAAGCATTCACGTGACATAAAGACTTAAGCAGTTTCACAGTAAGAAAGGATGAATCTTGAGGTGTATTGATGGGTCTTGGTGTTAGCTGAGACAGTTCTCTGAGGAACAAAAGGATCCTTTTGTGTTTGTTAGAGAGGCTGAGGAAAACAAACAAGCAATGCTCCATCCTGGAGGCAGAAAATGTCTAACTGATTATAGCAGAAATAATAGAATAAATATCTTGGGCTCTATTTTAGGTAATGGAGAAAAATCATTAGGAAATTGCAAAGAGAAAATAGAAATAAAATATTTCAGAAAGGATGACAGTAGAAGAAAGTATATATGACGGGCTTTTCTTTTTTCCCCCTCTTCTGAAAAAGAATAGATAAGGGCTTAAGGAGACACAGTGTATCATCTCTGTGTGTAGTTTGAAGATTAAGAATTAAACTGATAACCACATACCTATAAACCCATGTCCTAAACTGGAAAAGAACCTATGATCTTTGATCAGGGATTAAACTAGAACACTGGGAAACACAAATTGGATAGAGACAGATTTACAGAAAGTCAGTTGGGTTTAACCAGCATGATTAATTTGAGGTAGTGACAATGAACCCACTGGGTGAAGCAATGGATATAATTTACTTGGACTTCAGGCAGAGCTACAAAGTGAACTAGTGAACTAGTATGGTTTTGCCAGTGAAATACTTAATTGGGTATTAGATTGCTGTAGCAACTGGCAGAAAGCAGTGCAGGTTATTTACCCAGACCAGGGTGATGGACAGGGTGCCTTCCAGAGCCACAAGGGGTCCGATTTGGGCTGTACCAGGAGAGATTAGAAACACCAAAAAAAAATGTATGAATTGGAGAGAGTGCAAGAGAGGCCAGAAAAATAAAGGACATCAATAATTTATACAAATAAAAGATTGAAGGTGCTCATTTAGGTGGAAGACTGAACATCATAGCCCAAGTCAGGAAGATTGGCAGTGGGGTATCAGTGAAGCTTCTTTGTATAGCAAGCCTCTGTTTCTTGAATTCCACCATGGTAACTGTCACAAAAACTGACACCAAGAAGCAGAGGCCCATTCAGTGCCAAGGCTGTGAGCCATGCTGTATACCTCCCACTGCTTCCCAGGTGCTCTGTTCGAAGACATACTTTACAACAACCAAGGGACCACTCAGCTTTTGACATTTTTTCATTTTTCTTTATTTCCCCTAATCTTTACATTATTTTTTTATTCACTCACTTACTCATTTATCCTATTTTTAAATTATAGTAAAATATACATAAAGTTTACCATTTTTTAAGGTAAAAATCAGTGACGTTAAGTACATTCATATTGTTGAATAAGCATCAACACTATACATTTGTAAAACTTTGTTATTCCAAACTGAAACTCTGCACCCATTAAACAGTAAGCCCCCATTCCCTCCTCGGCAATCCTTGACAACCACCACTCTACTTTGCTGTCTCTATGAGTTTGACCATTCTGGGTACCTCAGACATGGAACTGTATGATATTTGTCCTGTTGTGTATGGCTTATTTCACTTAGTATAATGTTCTCAGGGTCCTTCCATGTTTTAGCATTTGTCAAATTACATTCCTTTCTAGGGAACTTTGCACCTCTTAAAAAACAGTTTTACTATATGTTGTGCCTTTTGTTTTGTCACTCAACATGCTTATTAAGAATTATCACAAGGGACACCTAGATAGCTCAGTAGTTAAAGTGTCTGACTCTTGATTTTGGCTCAGGTCACAATCTTGTGAGTCATGAGATCAAGCCCTGCATTGGGCTCCGTGCTGAGCATGGAGTGCTTAAGATTCTCTTTCTCCCTCTCCTTCTGCACCTCTCCCCCACTTATATTCTCTCTCTCTAAGAAAAAAGGGGGGAGGAATTATCATGAACTATGCTAAGTGATATGAGGCATTTAAAGTGAATTTACCATTCTGTCACCCCTCAAGCAGCTTGTGGTCTGGGAAAATAAATTAGGGATACAGATGGTAACACTGCAATGTACATTGTGCTGAGTGCCATAAGAAATGTACATGAGGCCTCTGGGATCTCATTGAGCATGAATTTACTTCCAGCCATGGGGCTAGAGAAGATTTTGCAGGGGCAAATTGGAACCGGGCTGTGGGAGGCTCATCAGGTGTGGATGGGCAGAGGCATCCTCACAGGGGACTCCCAACAGAAGGAACCACATGGGCCAAGGATTGGAGAGGTAAAAGCCATGTACTTCAGTTTAGAGGCATGTTTGATACCTTCATGGAGAGCACTGTAGATAAACATAGAAAGAAAGATGAAGGTCAGATCACTGAGGGCTTCACATACCAGGCTGAGGATTAACCTTATTCATAGGCATTGGAAGCCAGTAATGATTTTTGAGCAATAGATAACTACAAGTAGAGTTGTGGGGTACCTGGGTGGCTCAGTTGGTTAGGCGTCTGCCTTCAGCTCAGGTTCTGATCCCAGAGTGCTAGGATCAAGCCCCACATCAGGCTCCCTGCTCAGTAGGGAGTCTGCTTCTCCCTCTATTTCTGCCCCTACCCCTGCTCCTCTCTCTCGCTCGCTATCTCTCTCTCTCTCAAGTAAATAAGTAAAATCTAAAACAAAAACAAAAACCCTACAAATAGAGTTCCCAGTTAAGAAAGAGTCTGGGGGCACCTGGATGGCTCAGTGGGTTAAGCCTCTGCCTTCAGCTCAGGTCATGGTCTCAGGGTCCTGGGATAGAGCCCCGCATTGGGCTCTCTGCTCAACAGGGAGTCTGTTTCCCCCTCTCTCTCTGCTTGCCCCTCTCCCTGCTTGTGATCTGTCAAATAAATAAAATCTTTAAAAAAAGAAAAAAAAAGAAAGAAAGTAAGAAAGAGTCCATCAGTTCTGTGTAGAACGGAATGGGGGCAGAATAGATGGAGGCAGGGAGGATAGGTCGTCGATTACTTGACCAGGTGGAAGGTCATGAGTTTGTCCACCAGGATTGGTGGCAGCAACAATGAAGAGTAGATGATGAGGTGCAGGTTTTGAAAGTGGGATTAGCAGGTCCCATGGAGGTTCTGAGCTTCAGAACTTCCCCAAAGCCCCACTCAAATAAAGGCAAGCATAATCCAAGTGAGGCAGTGGAGGAACAGATGTGAAGGGCCTCCGCAGCTGCGTCTTACATCTGTTTGTTGGTCTGTAAACATACCACTTTCCATGCCTGAGATAGTTGGCCAGTTGTGCCCAGAATTTGGCCTTAAGAGTCTTGTTAGAAATGTGTGCAAACTACCTTACAGGGCTTAATGCCAAGATCAGAGCTGGAAGACTGCTAAGTGGAGTCTGTTACCACTGCACCTGGTAGTCTTCATACAATCAGGACTGTGTCACAGTTTCCATTATGCACATGGTTTCTTGTTCCACCCCCCCTAGAGGTTTATAACTTAGCAATGAAAATTTGCTCCCAATGGGAACTTGGCAGGAAGATTATGTTCTTGGCCCAGCAGCAGTTCTAGTTCAAAAAATTTTTGACAAAATTGGTTTAGTGCATTTTATAAATGCAAATATTAATCTAATTCAAGTTTTTCAAGAACTATTTTTATTCCATTTCACCTTTAAGGCAGCTCACAGAGAACTGATGGGGAATAATTTCATGAGAGATCTACTCTGAATGCGATCTGAGTCACTTGTATGCTTCTTTCCAGACTTAAAAAGCTTTGCTCAAATTTTAACTTGCATCAAATGGCAACTTGTTACATTGCTTTTTACATGAATTTTTAGCAGGTTGGCATCAGACTTAAGAAATCTCATCTGGATCCCTTCCTTTAGATAGGTCTATGATGAAATTATTTATTCTGCTTTTAAAGATAGCAGAGAAGGAATTCCAAAACCCAACTTTACCATTCTTAAGTTTTAAGTCTCATTATCAGACATTCCTTCTATAGGCTGTGGCCTAAGTCTGCTTCCTGGGTAGAGGTGGCCAGTGACTTCCTGGCCCATCCTTCACCCCCTTGAAGCACCAGACCCTTGCCTGCTTTTGCCTAAGTCATATGGTCACAGTGGGAGCTAGCATTTGGGAGTATAAACTCTGTAACAGACACCATGCTAAGCATCACACTTATAATCTTACTCCATTACATGACAACCTGTTTAAGTTAAAGCAATCTCTTTCTACAGATAAGGAAACTGAGAGAGCAGAGATAATTAGCCCAAAGTTAAGCTACTCCAAATGACCTTTAAGGCCATAGCAACCCCTAGCCCAGAGCTTCACACACAGTGCCTTTGCACCCAGTGCCATGCCTTCTTCCTCAGTTCATGCATGATTGAACCCCGAGCTTTGTGGGTTCAGTGGGCTCAACATGTTAATTCTTTCTTAGAAATAAAAAGTCAACCTCCATGCTTTACTACCTTGCTTCAGACCATGGAGGATCATTTGGTTTGTGTGCCCAGAACAGCTCAGGAACTGTTTGGGCACTCACTCTACTTTTTCAGAGATGCCTTTTTTCTTTCTTTCTTTCTTTTTTTTAAATAGATTAATAGTCTGGTGTTCTTGCTATGGTCCTTTTTAATAAGAGTTAGTTCTAGTTTTTATGAGATGGAGGTCGGTGAAGCTAGTGATCTTCTTAAAGGATTGGGCCCTAATGGGTTTCATAGCTTAAGGGCAGTTCTGTAGAATTTGTTGTGACTATCAATATGTAAGCTATACCATTCTTTACTTACAGTCAAGAGTGGGTCCTATTCGGCTACAAGCTTGTTTTCTGACTTTAAGAACCAAAAGAAAATAGAAACTGAAAATCATCTTTATGACTGAATACCACATAACAGCAAATGGAGAAAGATATATGTTCACATTTTTTTAAATCATAGATTAAAAAAAGATAATATTTTAGTTATCTTTTACCATGTGACAGATTTCTCCTAAAATTGAGTGGCTTAAAGCAACAATAAACATTTGTTACCCCACAGCTTCTGTGGGTCGGGAAGTTGAGAGTGACTTATCTGGATGGTTTCAGCTTGGGATATTTCCTGAGGTTGCAGTCAGATATCAGCCTGAGCTGTGGTCACCTAAAGGCTTGGCCAGGGCTGGGGGACTCTCTCTCTTCTAAGTGACTCCTTCACATCACTATTGGCTACTTAGTTGGCTTTTAGAAAGAGACCTTGGTTAGGGGCTCCTGGGTGGCTCGGTAGGCTAAGCATCCAGCTCTTGGTTTTGACTCAGGTCATGATTTTGCAGTTGGATCCATGCTCAGTGGGGAGTTTGCTTCAGATTCTCTCTCCTTCTACCCCTCCCAACTCCCTCTCTCTCTCTCAAATAAATAAAATTATAAAAAAAAAAAAAAAAAAAGGAAAGAAAGAAAGAGACCTCAGTTACCCACCATGTGATCCTTTCCATAGGGATGTAAAGTTCTTTCACAACATGGCAGCCAATTTTTCCCAGCATAATCTAGCCTCAGAAATCACACAATTAGTTTTACAGTATTTTTTTGGTCACATAGACCATCCCTGTGATTGTGCGAGGAGATCACACAAGAGTATGAATACCAGGAGACAACAGTTACTGGGGCCATCTTGGAGGCCAAGACATAGACACCTTTCCCCCACCCCCTTTGACTGGGAAAAGCAAGAGAGGAGTAAAGGAGAGCAATAATGCTGGAAAAATAGAAAGATAAAAGAACATGGGGCATAAAAACCTTAATCTATCTTCCGTGGCTGTTAATCTTAATTTCACGGAAGGAGACTAAGGAGAAAGGAAGAAGGGAGATACAGATAGTATTAAACCAACAAGGCTCCTGGGATTCTTAAGTGATAATTAACACCTTTTCTCACTAATATCAGAGTTGAAAACCAGTGGAGAAGGAGACACGGTTATCAGATTAATGGAGATCAGGATGTCAACCTCATTACTAGTGGTGATGGACTGAATTTGTGGTTATGGTCCTCCCCTCCCTATTTAGACCTTAGGACAGCCTGCCCAAGGGAGAATTTGGGTATATAAGGCAGATGAACTTCCTTGGAATTGCTGCCTCTCGTCCATGTCAGACCGGAGTGTAAGAGACACAGAGAGACAGACTTCCAGATCCATTTCAAGGCGGCAGACCTGATCCCTGACCATTTCCTGCGTCCAGGGTGAAAACAGATCAGAGCCCACTCGGCAGGTAGTTTAGAGAGGCCTGAACCCACCTACTAAGCTGCTTCTTCTAGTCTTACCAATCAAATAAATTCACTCTTTTCTTCTTGGAGAAGATGGAAGGACAGGGCATTTCCTTCTAGGAAATGGAATATAATTTTCTCTGTGGGAGGAGACAAGAATACTGTGAAGGTCACTCAAACCAGTCTGTGTCACGGACAGTGAGCTGTTAAACACATCCAAACTATTAAAACCAATCTCTACAAAACAGAGAATAGTTGTATTTTGAGTTGTTTTACAAATGTTACTTTTCCTATTCTGTTTGTTTAAAGCTGTGTTAGACCAGTAGTACACCATTTTTAAATTTTATTTAATTTGTACTACTTTGAGTGGCTTTAACTAAAATATATCTCTTGTTTTCTAGGCACAGAGTGGTGGTTTCCTATCCTCCTCAGAGTGAGGCAGAGCTTGAACTTAAAGAAGGAGATATTGTGTTTGTTCATAAAAAGAGAGAAGATGGCTGGTTCAAAGGCACATTACAACGTAATGGGAAAACTGGCCTTTTCCCAGGAAGCTTTGTGGAAAACATCTGAGGAGACTAACCTTGTGAAGGCTGGAAGTCACATCACACAACAAAATAGCACAAAGCAGTTTAATGGAAAGAGCACATTTGTGGACTTCCAGATGGTCAGGAGATGAGCAAAGGCTTGGTGTGTGACCCCAGTGACCCCAGCACGGTTAGGCCAGCCAACAGCGTGAAGAAGGCAATGTGTGTATATGTGGGTCCTGTCATTCCGGATTCTGGTGTGTAAGGTGTGCCTTGTACTGTCTGATTAACTATACAGAAAAACCTTTTTTAAAAAGATATATAGCTAAAATGGACAATTGTTTACAAGGCTTAACTAATTTATTTGCTTTTTTAAACTTGAATTTTTCTTGTAATAGATAAATTCTTTGGATTTTGATTTTAAGAAATTATTAATTTATGAAATGATAGCTAAGGAGAAGCTGGATTATCTCCTGTTGAGAGCAAGAGATTCTTTTTGACATAGAATGAACCTCCTCCCCTTACCTGTGTTAGTTTTTGCATCTTTAAGCCAGAAATGCCAGTTCTCTAATTTGGTTTTCCTCTTCAGGAAATCCAAAACATATAACTCAATCAGTATCAATAAAGGCCTGGGGTAGGAAGACAGAAACTTGAGAGAAAAGAAGTTAGTGATTCCCTGTCTTTCTGGTTTGGTCAGGAATCACTGTAAGACCTAGTCCTCAATATAATTTTGTAGGTTTTTAATTTCCCTAGAATGAAGTCAGTGAAGTGATAAGGAAAAATAAAGCACAACCCTTGAACAAAAGTGTATTCAGAAATATAGTTTTATAACAGAAGGAGCTCAATTCATTGGTTGGACATTGGAAAAATTGAAGATGTACTCCTGTCTGAGAATGGCTATGAAATGTAATCGCCCATTTTTACCCCAAGTGATATGCATGCCCAGGACACAATAAAACATTTGTGAGATTGTGGTGGTAAGTGATGCCCTTGTGCTGAAGTCAAAGGATGTAAGAAACACTGTGAAAAGTTTACATTTATCCATTGTGATTCTTTTCCCACCGGCTTGCATGTGTTACTGGATTCCCACAGTAATAGAGACTGTGCATGGTATGTATATTTCATTGAAATTTCCTGTTGAGGTTAGTTTGTGCTCAGAAGTGACCAGTGCAGGAGGTATAAAATAAACAGTGTTCTTTTCGCTCCTCACCAAGGTCTCTGGGTGTACTCCCTCCCCTCCTGGCTAACGCATCCATCAGCCATTATACAAGTCATTAGTGAAAATGTTCCTTTCTGTCCTCCCAGCTGACTGATATAAAGGATGAGCCAGGAGACTGCTTCTGTGACAGTTCCCTTGCGGCTCTGGCAGGCTTGCTCCAGTGAAAGTGCCCACACCTTACAATTGTGGCAGGATCCAGCTGTGCCTGTCCTTTTATATCCATTCTTTGATGTCATTGACCTCTTCTCCCCATTACATTCCCGTGCCACGCAGTCGTGGGTCTGGGCAGTCCTAAAAACAAAAGGAGGGAAGACAGCCTGGTAGTGAATGAAATTGTTGCTACAGTTTTCTTGTGGAAAACAAAAACAAAAACAAACATACAAAAAACCTTTTTCATTTTTTACTCTTGAGAATTACAAATGGGAAATAGAAACATGAACTGTAAAGTCTTCTTGCAATAGCAAGAGGTTTCATGGTCTTAAAAAGATATTATGTAGTTGAAAATGAAATCATTCCTAAATTAACTTTTTTTTTTTATAAAACACTGTACATTATGTTCCTGTGTGTTGAATTTTTTAAAAAATACTTGGATATTCATGTAATATATAAAGGTTTGGTGAAATGAGCTTTAGTTAGGAAAAAAGCTGACATCAGCTTTCATCTGTGTAAGTTGACACCAATGTGTCATAATATTCTTTATTTTGGGAAATTAGTGTATTTTATAAAAATTTTAAAAAGTAAAAAGACTACTACAGCTTAAGATAATTTTTTACCTGTCTTTTCTCCATATTTTAAGCTATGTGATTGAAGTACCTCTGTTAATAGTTTCCTGCTATGAAGTTGGTTAAAATTTCATCTGTTAATAGATCACTTAGATAATATAATGTATGGGTTTTCTATTCGTTTTTTGGAGACAGTAGATGGAGATTTTGTAACAAGGACTTGTTACACAGCGATATGGCAATGATAAAATTGCAATTTATCATTCCTTTTCGTGTTAATAATTTGAAGACTGGAGAAAAGGTTCAAGATTAAAATTTGATGTTCAATCATTACGTGTCCCTTGCATGAATCCTTAAAATTTTTCTTTTTTTTTAACCTGAGACATGTTTGACATAACTTCTACTTCATAAAAATTCTTTGCATATACCTCAAACAGAAGATGTCTACAATAATCAATTTAGTGTTTATGATACATTTTTACCTCTCCAACTAACAAACCTTCTTTGGTTATTTCCTCAGGAAGTCTAAAGCCTTCTTAAAAGAGCTTGTGGAAGATGGGACTGGGGAGGAAGACAAAACATAAGAGACTCTTAATCTTGGGAAACAAACTGAGGGTTGCTGGGCGGTAGGGGCAGGGAAGCAATAGGGTGTTTGGGTGATGGACATTGGGGAAGGTATGTGCTATGGTGAGTGCTGTGAATTGTGTAAGTCTGATGATTCACAGACCTGTACCACTGAAGCAAATAATACATTATATGTTATTTAAGAAAAAAAAAAAAAAGCCTGTGGAGTTTTACCACGTCTGTGCCTCTCTCCCCCTTCATGGCCACTAAAATATCTGGTGGCCACTAGAGGTTGTTTCTTTTTTTTTTTTTTTTTTTAAGATTTATTTAGTTAGTTATTTAACAGAGATGACAAGTAGACAGAGAGGCAGGCAGAGAGAGAGAGAGGTGGAAGCAGGCTCCCTGCTGATGCGGGGTTCCATCCCAGTACCCTGGGATCATGACCTGAGCTGAAAGCAGAGGCTTTAACCCACTGAGCCACCCAGGAGCACCAAGAGGTTGTTTTTTAGCCATAGAAAGAAGTACTAGACCTATAACCCAACTGCATGATAACCAGGTCTCTGCAAAGTGTGGGAACATCATCTTTAAATGCAATGATTTTATTCTTCATGGAATGCCAACAAGTTATAACATTAGAATTCAAGTTTGGAAAATGCTTTTTTTTTTTTTAAGATTATTTATTTGACAGAGATCACAAGTAGGCAGAGAGGCAGACAGAGAGAGAGGAGGAAGCAGGCTTCCTGCTGAGCAGAGAGCCTGATGTGGGGCTCAATCCCAGGACCCTGGGATCATGACCTGAGCTGAAGGCAGAGGCTTTAACCCACTGAGCCATCCAGGCGCCCCGGAAAATGCTTTTAATAGATGTTAGGCTAAGTTGATGATGTGTGTCCATGTGAAATTTTTTTTTTTAAGATTTTATTTATTTTATTTGACAGGCAGAGATTACAAGTAGGCAGAGAGGCAGGCAGAGAGAAGAGGAAGCAAGCTCCCTGCTGAGCAAAGAGCCCAATGTGGGGCTCAATCCCAGGACCCTAGGATCATGACCTGAGTGGAAGGCAGAGGCTTTAACCCACTGAGCCACCCAGGTGCCCCTCCATGTGAAATTTTTAAAAATTTGTTTGAACCAATTAATCTATGTCCTTAATGAGGCAGCATCCTATTGAAATTATTCCTTTCCAAGAGAAAGAATGTGCCAAACTACCATAGTAATGGAAAAGATACTTACAAAAGAAATTAGCCAATGTCCAGGCTTGGCAAGGCCTTGCCCTTCACTAATGTATGTGAACTGCAGACTATAATGGGATATGCTCTGATATATATGGTTATATATCTAATGGTACTTTGTTCTGGGAGTAATTATCATCAGAGACAATAAGAAGCTACTGGAATGGTAATTAGCCAATGTGAACTGTGACAGTTTTAAAATACTCTCTCTGACAAACGAATGTTTCTTTTATTCCTTTTGTGTTTCTTACCAATAACTTTCTGGCTTGGCTTGTTTCAATTTCCATTTTGAAAACACCACCTTGGTCTCAGGGCAAATTCTTATTGCACTATAATGATCCAGATATCCAATAGTCATGTTGAATGGACCTGCAATTCATATTAATCTTTGAGCCACCATTCAATACTATTATTATATGGTAAGACTAATTTAGTGTTACTGTTAAGTTTCCAAAGACAACAGAATTACCCTACTAGTAGTCAGTGAGCCAGATGTCACTGCTATTGCTTCAGATGTAAATAAGAAATTTGGTTCCAAAAGGCTTTGACCTTGAGTTGAATATTTCAAAATCTGAATCCTTGTTATAGTAATAGAAAAAACCTGGCAGATTTCAGCGTGAGAAGACCTTCCTAAATATGACTCAAAAACCAGAAGCCATAAAAAAGAAAACATTGAAACATTCAACTACAGGAAAAGTATCCACATGACAAAATACCATAATAAAGTCAAAAGAAAATAATAGGGAAAAAGGTATTTAACTCCTGTAGCAAAGAATTTCCTTTACCTTTAAAGAGCACCCACAAATCAATAAGAACAAAAGCCCCAAAAGTAAAATTGACCAAGGATTTGTGACAGAAACTGCCAATTGCCTCCCAATATTCATTTTCTAATCCCCCCTTTTAAAATTAACATAATGTATTATTTGTTTTAGGGGTATAAGTCTGTGGTTAATCAGTTTTAAACAATTCACAGTGCTCACCACAGCACATACCCTCCCAAGGCCCAGCACCCAGCTACCCCATCCCTCCCACCCCCCTCCACTCTAGCAACCCATAGTTTGTTTCCTATGATTAAGAGTCTCTTATGGTTTGTCTCCCTCTCTGGTTTTGTCTTGTTTCATTTTTCCCTCCCTTTCCCTATGATCCTCTGTCTTGTTTCTCAAATTCCTCACACTAGTGAGGTCATATGATAACTGTCTCTCTGATTGACTTAATTACCTTAGCATAATATCCTCTAGTTCATGTACGTTGTTGCAAATGGCAAGATTTCAATTTTTTATGGCTGCATAATATTCCATTATACATACACACACACACACACACACACACACACACAAGTGAGTGTGTGTGTGTGTGTGTGTGTGTGTGTCTCACATCTTCTTTATCCATCCATCTGTTGTTGGACATCTAGGCTCTTTCCATAGTTTGACTATTGTGGACGTTGCTGCTATAAATTGGGGTACATGTGGGTGCTATAAATTGTGGTACATTGGGGTGCATGTGACCCTCCAGATCACTACATTTGTATCTTTGGGGTAAATACCCAGTAGTGGAATTGATGGGTTTTAGGACCGCTGTATTTTTAACTTTTTGAGGAACCTCCATACTGTTTTCTAATGTTGCTGCACCAGCTGGCATTCCCACCAGCAGTGGAGGAGGGTTCTCCTTTATCTGCATTCTCGCCAACATCTGTTGTTTCCTGACTTGTTAATTTTAGCCATTCTGACTGGTGTGAGGTGGTATCTCCCTGTGGTTATTATTTGTATTTCCCTGATGCCGAGTGATGTTGAGCACTTTTTCATGTGTTTGATGGCCATTTGGATGTCATCTTGGCAGAAATGTCTGTTCATGTCTTCTGCCCATTTCTTGATTGGATTATTTGTTCTTTGGGTGTTGAGTTTGATCTGTTCTTTGTAGATTTTGGATACTGGCTCTTTATCTGATAATGTCATTTGCAAATTCCTTCTTCCATTTTGCCCCTTGTCTTTTGGTTTTGTTGACTTTTTCCTTTGCTGTGCCAAAGCTTTTGATCTTGATGAAGTCCCAATAGTTTATTTTTGCCCTTGTTTCCCTTGCCTTTGGTAATGTTTCTAGGAAGAAGTTGCTGTGGCTGAGGTCGAAGAGATTGCTGCTTGTGTTCTCCCAATTCTCCCTTTTTAACTGATATCTGGGCAATGTGCTAAGTTAACTGCGTCCAGTTTTTCTTGGATGCAGCTGTGTTACTAAGTTGCTGTTGAAATACAAGCTAGAGAGTTAAAGGAGACTTCTGGTAAGTTTTCTTAAAATGGCATTTGGCCATCTTGCTTTTCCTTCTTCCAACTTGTAATGCAGACTTGATGACTGGTACTCTAGCAACTGTTGAACTATAAGATGACTTCAGCCACATTTTAATGTGGTAGAGGAGAAAAAAAGGAGCCTTAGACTTGGTACACCTGTGGCCTTCACGTCAGCCTGAACTACTCATCTTTGGAGCTGATTTATGTGGGACTAAGTCCTTCAGTGTAAGCCATATGATACCCATATAAATTGACCGTTCAGGGGTGCCTGGCTCAGTCAATGGAGTATGTGGCTCTTGATCTCAGGTCCCATGTTGAGCATAGAGCTTACTTTAAAAATAAATAAATAAGAGGTGCCTGGGTGCCTCAGTCAGTTAAGTGTCCGACTTGATTTCAGCTCAAGTCCTGATCTTGGGGCTGTGAAATCGAGCCCTGTGTCACACTCCCCACTCAGTAAGGAGTCTGCTGGAGGTTCTCTTTGTCCCGCCCCCTCTGCCCCGCCCCCTGCTCTTTCTCTGTCTCTCTCTCTCTCTCTCAAAATAAATAAATTGTTCATCAAAAGAAATTCAAATATATTAAAAGATGTTCTACTTCATTCCTAATATCAACTGAAATATTTTTCATCTGTAAAATTGGAAAATAAAATATTAGATATCACTGTGTTGGCAAAGTGAGGAACACTTAGTATTTTGCTAATGAGAATATAATTTAATAAAATATCTAGGGAGAGCAATCTATAAAATATCAAACTGCAAATGGATTTACCCATTCTAAGAATTTATCTTCTAGGTATATTTATTTACCAAGTGTAAAATGATAGTACCATATTCATTGTAGTATTGTTTATAATAGCATACTATTGGAAACAACCTAAATGTCCATCAGTAGGAAACTGGGTTGAATTATAGTAAATCTATAATATCAATACTAATAACCATGAAAGAATGGGTAAGTCTTTTAATCTTGCATATGGTATCATCTCTGAAATATATAGTTAAACAAAAAAGGTAGAGTATGCTGCCATGTAGGAAAAAGAAGGGAAAAAACTATATATAGTACATCTATTAGCTTAAATATATAGCATCTGTAGAAGGATGTACAAGAAATCAGAATGGTGGTTGCCTTCACCATTAAAGATGGGACCTATACTAATTTACAGTAAGTCTCTCATCAGAACGAGATAGAAGAAACTAAAACCCCAAGCTTCAATGGAAGCCATATACAGCTGACCCTGAACAACACAGGTTTGAACTGTGCAGGTCCATTTATACATGGATTTTTCTCAGTAAATACAGTATACTATCATAAATATATTTTTTCTTCCTCATGATTTTATTTTCTCTAGCTTACTTTATTGTAAGAATACAGTATATAACACATGATGTACAAAATATGTGTTATTTACATTATCAATAAGGCTTCTGGTCAACAGTAGGCTATTAGTATTTAAGTTTTGGGGGAGTAAAATTTATACATTGATTTTTTTACTGTGTCAGGCATCAGTGCCCCAAACCCACTGTTGTTCAAGGGTCAGGTGTACTGGAAGGGAGAATGAGGAAGGGAGGAGACAAACATTAAAAAAATTTTTTTTTTAAGAAACTGAGATTTTTTTTTTTTAAAGATTTTTTCTTTATTTATCTGTCAGAGATCACAAGTAGGCAGAGAGGCAGGCAGAGAGAGAGGAAGAAGCAGGCTCCCTGCAGAGCAGAGAGCCCGATGTGGGGCTCGATCCCAGGACCCTGGGATCATGACCTTAGCCGAAGGCAGAGGCTTAACCCACTGAGCCACCCAGGTGCCCCAAGAAACTGAGATTTTTAAAATAAGTTGGAAAGCAAGGAATACCCATTTTAGTGAGAATGATTCATGAGTTTACTACTGAGTTCAAGAGCAGACAGAAGAAATGGTATCATTTAGAGAGAGCCATTCCACATTTCCACTTCTTTGTTCAGAGCACCCTATCTTCAAGAGCCAAGGAGAGCCCAGAGGTTGATTTTCCACAAAGGATTGACTTTTATTCCTCTCCATTATTTTGAGAAATTGAAAACCAATGGACTTGTTTTAGAGTACAATGGATCCTATGAAAAAAACCTTACAAATAAATTAGATACACAAGTTCAATGATTAGATTCGACCAGGTCCTCTGCACATACTTCTAAGATGCAGAACTCCTAGGACACTTGCCATGGTACAAAACAAAGGAAAAGTATCAGCAAAAGATGAATGGTATGGTCCAGCCTTCCAGACTTTGAACTTCTCTAAGGACAAATCTGACACAAAGCAAGATTTCTGCTGGTGGTTGTCTCTCCTGTGTATGCTGGTATGAAAATCAGTATAGGGAACCTTAGCGGTTCTAGGCAGGTGTGCTATCTAAACATTCATGGAAAGAGATTCCAGTATTCAACATCTGGCTCAACATCCAGGTGGCTGAAGATGAAACAGCAAGAGCAATGGTGATCTACTTGGCAAATTTGAAATCAACAGGCCTCATACAGATTCAGGAGATGTTTAGCCTTAATCCTCTCAGAGGAGCTGTGTAAGCAAGAGGATGCGTGGCAAAAACACCAAAAACCAAAACCAAAACAAAACAAAAAACCATCACGGCCTCCCTCCCAGAGCAGAAAGTGTTTGATCAAGTAAGATGTAAAATTCAGAGTCCTTTCTGGCACAATCACTATCTTGGCTTTCTCTAGCTCTTTCTGCAGCTTTTCAAGTAGACCTTCCAAGGAATTCAATTACTTTTTAAGGTGGAGCCTCTGAAAGACCCATTATTGAAAGAGATCCATCTGCCACACTCAGTTGGCCATTAAATCAGAGGACCTACGTGGTAGCTGAAGTGGTCTAATGACAGCTTATAAAAAAGCACCTTCGAGCTGCTATTTAAGGGTTTGGCTTCTGAATATATGTATGTGAACATAGGTGAGAAAATTCATCAAAATTTATTTTCTAGTTCAGCACTGTCTCATAGAGCTTGTACTCCAAAAAGAGATGGAGAGTTTCAGGTTTTTTTTAATGTTTTATTTAATTTTATTTTTAAACTATAGATGTTATTTATTTATTTATTTATTTATTTATTTAAATACCCATCAACCAGATAAGAGTTTTGGTTCTTTTTATCTGCACTTCCAATATGGTATCCACTAGCCATTTGGGGCTACTGAAGCCTTCAAATATGGCTACTGTGAAGTATATCTCTAATTTGAGTTAATTTAAATTTCAAGATTTAAAGTAGCCACATGTGGCTACCATATTAGGAAGTGCAGTTTTGGAAAGAGCTATTTTTAAATTAGACCGAAAAAATGTAGAAACAAAAATGTGACCTTGCTATACAGTACCCAGTTTCTCATTTGAAGGCACCAATTTATAAGTTAAGGATCACAGAACTGGATTGTAACAAAGAAAACCTCCCCAAGACATGTGAAAACATCTTAACTTTGAGAAATAGAGATTCTTCAATTTTGAGTAATTTTTTCCTCCCTCTGCCCTCCAAAAATAGACAAAGAAGTTAAGAGAATTTGAGATCTACTGATGGCTTTTGGTGTGGCGGAGAGGACCAGTGCCTTCCATGCAAGCAGAGATCCGGAGAGTCATCCTTCAAGGGGCAGACCTCTTCTAAGTATTTCTTGGTTTTAACATTTACCTTGATCTTGAGCCCATTAAAGATCACCAGACTGAACACATGACTCTCAAAGCCCTTAAGTTGATGATCAGATGATCTGCCTACTGGGAACTAAGTCAGCAGACTGAGGTTGGGGTTTATAGAGGGGGAAAAAAAACGAAACCGTAGCTCTCTAATTAAACATGAAATGACACTTGTGGAACAAAAGCCAGCTTCTTATTCCCCAAGCCCCCCTAGCAAGGTCAGTTCAAGTGAAGGCCAGCGCCTTATCTTTCCAATCACATCTAGTTCATTTCTTATGCCAGACAAAATTGAAAGCTTAATGGAATTACATCTTCCCTTTTTTTAAACACTCAAGGGTGCTACAAGGCATAAAGCAAAAACGTCCTTTTCAGTAGAACCAATTTCCCTATAAATTATATCACAAAAGCACATTCAACAAATTCCCACGAGGCAGAGACGAAGTGAAGAGGAAGACCTCCCTGGCAGCTCAGGCCTTTACACAAGCTAATTCGGCCACTGCTTGCCCTCTTCGTTGGTAGCCCCCTCCCTTTCCCCCTTCTTACAAAGGTTTAGGAAGAGGCTCTGTTAATACGGATTCTGGTCAGAAATCTTCGCTTTGCGGGGGAGGGCGGATTTTGTAGGTAAAAACCATGCTGTGTTTCAGAGGACACCAGATGACAGCACCACTGCACCTCATGGGGCCTGGGTGTGAAAGAACCTTTGGCTTTAAACTCTTCCATATTGAAAGAGACCACAGCGAGGCCTCTCGCTCAACCAGAAACCCCAACAGTTAAAACCAGAGGCAGACAAGACCAATTACCTCATGCTCCCCTGAAATCGACGGTGCTCGTTTCTTCCCGCACTTTCCTCGAGGCTTTATCAAGACTAGAACATTCTAATTGCCAGCCGGAAACGGCCTCCAACCACAGCGGAAGGCCTGTGAGAGCACGGCGCACACATCCGCTCCCAGGCCCACGATCACGTGTGGGACATCCGCTGACCCACCCTCACACCCGCGCATGCTCACACGCCCTTCTTCGCTCTCCACACCAAGCCCTAACCCACGGTCTCTCCTCAGAAAACAACAGGAGCCCACCTTGCAGGCACAGAGAGGCCCTGTTGGGCCCGCCACCGCGCCCAGCTGCCGGCACCCGAACTAAACCTCTGCCTTTTTCTTTTCCAAGGGCTCCTCTCTTGATTTATTGGTTTCTCTTGAGATGAATGTATCCGTTTGCTCGGCACAGTGTTCGCGAACCCAACCAGGAGCTGTGCCCTCCATTCGCCCAAGAGCCTTGGGGCTTTCCAGGAGGGAGATGTTGGCCCCAACGGCGCACCACGGCTTCCCTTCCTTTCCTGAATTAAGGCTGTGCTCCCCCAGGCCCATGGGGACCGTAAGTGAGAATGGACCTGGAGAGGGATTTAAGAGACGCGGTGCTTAAAGGAGGCTCCTAGCTTATATTGGCCCCACGGTGTTCAAGCAGCCAAGCCTGCACGAATGGCCCCCCCGGCAAGGGCGCAAGTCTAAGGTAAGGAGTAAGAGCCCCTTCCTCCATTCCCTCTGTAATGCAAGAGCAGAGCTCCTGAAGAGATGAGGAAACATGACGGGCTGCGTGCTCCCTCTTTTGCTCTGGCCACCACGGCATTAGGGCAGTCTCCATATAGAGCCAGCACTGCCTTTTCTTGTTCCACTGGGTAGCAATTGTGGCATTGCTCTGATGTGGTGACGGTTGGAGAAATCAAAGCTGGACTTGAATTTCTACCCTTGACGCTAAACTGTTCCTTCCTGTGATTTCTTTACCCACTGAGATAGATGTGTGGGATTGGCATGATATCAGTCAGCCCCTGTAATAAAACTCAAGTGGGGGAAGCTTCCAAGAGGGTATCTCAAAAGAAATGCTTCACATAAGCAAAGCTGTAATAATCTCGCCCACCATCTAAATTCACCCAGTGGCTTAGGCCTGCAGAAAGCAGACTCAAAACTTTTAAAATCAGAATCTTACCCTTTGGTACTGAACTATGTATTATGCCAGGGAATGCATTTTTTTCTTTTCTTCAAAAACAAAATAACAACCCAAACCCTATGGTTTGGATTATTCATCTCTTATCTCACTGTCTCTGTGTCTCGATCTCTGCCCCCCTGTCCCTCTCCCTCCAGCTCCCACTCTTTAGTGTCGGTGTTGGGTGATGGAGCTTGGTGTCTGGTGGAATGTTCCATAAACGAGTGTCCTCATCTAGAAATGCTTATATCCTAAATGACTCCTCTTAAATTCCCATCTGAAAATCCACTGAGGGGTTTTGTTGTTTTGTTCTGTTTTGTTTTCCCTTTTCTCTCTCCTTTGTTTTAGTTGTATTAAGTCATTTTCAAGGTACTGGAATATAATGAAAGTCAACACAGGTGAATCAGAGGGTGAAGAAGACTTAAATGATTCCATTTAGATTCAGATTCTTAAAGAGATGAAGTGTATTTTTTACTTGCCTGAAATTCATACACCTATGCCCCACTGTATTTCAAAACCAATTATATTATTTTTTTGAGTGGTTTCTCATGCCCCACTGTGTGTTTAGCTAGCATAATCATAGGTATTGTGACAGAAACAGAAGAAATACTCTTTTTAGACTGCAAGTGTTTGGAGGTAGCTTACAAAAACATATACAATAAAAATGACAAAGATAAAAATAAGTAAAATGTATGACCAGGGGAACCAGATAGGATATCTAGAGGTGGGTATAGTTAGAAGAAATAAAAGATACTGTCCTTGCCCTCAAGGAGACGACAGTCTGGGGAGAAAACATGACCTGAAAATTGTATGAAGTATGAGAAGACAGTATGTCATAATAACTCTGAAATAAGATTACAAATACAATATGAGCTCAGAGGAGGGGGAAGCCATAGAAGGCAGGAGTAAGGTTTAGATAAAAGGGTGAGAGGACCTGGACAATGAAGAATGGAGATATTTTTGAATAGATATCAGGGAAAGTAAAGGATGTATAGGGAACCAGACCTTAAGCAAGATGGCACAGGAGCAGCCATCAGGTAGGCATGTTTGTGGGGAGATGGAAAAACCCATGACTAGTACAGATAATGTGTAGTCTATAGTTCGCTCATGGCCAAATACTGGCAAGTTGTGAAAGGAAAGCAGAAGTACTTACCTTGATGCTGCTAGAGATTTCCTAATACAAAAGTGATGTGGGAAAAAGACGTGGCTGGCAACTACCTGTAAGATTAGGGTTATGGAGATAAGCAAGGGGTCAGGGGTCAGGGAGAAAGAACATGAGGAGATAGGGAGCTATACCTTGAGCGGGGAGAACAAAAGGAATGAAGAGGAAAGTAAAGCCAGGAGAAACAGGTTGGGAAAAAAAGAGCCAAAAAGAATGGCTGAATGAATATAGGAAATGGAGGAGATAAAAAATACCAAAGATTTAGATCATGGGGACTCTGGCAGGGGCCTTTGGAAGGGACACGGAGGTTGGATAGGAAAAGAATTTCTAGGTAGAAATGGTAAGTTTTATTTTGGGAATGTTGAGTTGAAATAATGTCAGGAGTTTCAACTGTAAATGTCATTTAGGCAGCTGAAACATGAAATTTAGGTTCTCATGGGGTGACAGTGAGAAAAATTATCAATGGGATGACTTTGAGCTCCTTCAGGGACAAGCGGTGTAGGTTGTAGACAAGGTCAGGACCAAAGGCGGCTATTTCAGAAGGCACACAAGGAGGTAGCTGCATGAAGAGGAAGATTGCACAATATTTCCCTCTGGTAACAAGGTCAGGGTAAGTCACCCATCATAGAAGGTAGGAGAGCAGTTTCCAGAAGTAGAGGTCAACAGTATCTCCTGTGGCAGAGAATGGAGTGAGAAAGAACTTTGTATTTCCCAGTTGCTGACAATCCAACTGAATCCCTGAATGGGATGTTATATTTAACATTCTAAGAAATTCTGCTCAGAGTGCTTTGGAATCAACCCAAGAAGCTCTTGGCAGCTGTCCTGACCCTTTTCCCTCCTCTGTTAAAAAAAAAAAAAAAATTTTTTTTTTTCTTAAAAAGCTATTGCTCTTCATGAAAAGAATGCAAAGATCTTGTTGATCCAATCAGAGTTGAGATAAAATTTTGGTGTCCTCACTATAATGTAATTGTGCAATGATGTATAAATCCTGTTGGCAGATCCTATGGGGATTGACATATAAAAAGGATGTCTTTAAAATTGTATAAAAATCTCATTGTACACAGCATGATTTTTGATGTGTAAATATGACCATATTTTCCTTACATTGATTTTTGTTGTATAAAATGAGAACAGAACATTTATGAGAAGTCACATATCCCCCTTGCCTACTGTGCTATTCCTGTAATTGTGTGCAGAGAACCCACATGCCTGGTATGAGTAACAACTTTGGCAAGTGCTTGCTGCTGCGAACACTTACAAGCATTCCCATTTGCTGTTTGGATTCACATCTTGACTGGTCGTTGCCTTTATGTGATTTTTTTTTTCCATCTCTAATCGTTTTCTTGCTTCTTATATTACACTGCTCACTCTGGGCATATGGCCACAGAGAAGGAAGAAACACGCATTGTTTTTGATTCTGCAGGCTTGTGATGTCTGTTAACTCTGCTGGTGATTTCCCAAGATCAAGAACATGGGGTGACTTTAAAAAATGTTTCCTTCGTGATAGGACAAAATGAAGGAGAAATATCCAGAACTGTTTGTTTCCTCCTGGCAGAAAGGAAACATCATGCCAGACAAGTCTTTGCTGATCCTTAAAGGCTATGGATTCCAGTTTCTCAAACTGCAAAGTGCATTCCTTTTACTAATGCTTTGGGACTGAAGCTACCCTCCCAGGGCTGGCTTCTGCTTGGCTGGGAGACCTGGAGGAGGTGTCATCTGATATACTCTATATTCTCCCCAGTGACTTGTCTTTGTACATACTTGCCTTGATCCTTCTTGTCCGGGTTGATGAGTTATCAGGCACAAGCCTAAAAGATGAAGGGACTGGCAGGTGTCACAGGATACCAGTGTCTGCAGTTCTGGGCAGCTTGGAGAGCTGTAAAACACAGTCTTGTTACAGACTTGAGCCTTCCCAGGCTCACCTCTGTTCTCTGCTTATAGGTAACTACCTGCCAGTTTTCTGTGTGCAAAGCTACCAAAGGAGGCTGTGATATCGTGATTTATAGAAGTATATATTTGGTGTTCTTCTCTGTTTCTGGCACAGAGCTCTTAAAACATTTGGAATTTCCTAATTAATTATTTCTTAATTCATAATTCCTTGTTATGTTAATGAGGTGACTTTTGAAAGCACCTGAGGATGGGGGCCTGTCCTCAGAGGAGTTAACCAGGTGCTTAGAGGTTGGAAATATTATCCCCTTCTCTTCCCACCCAACCTCCAGAGAGAGGAGAGGGGCTAGAGGTTGAATTAGTCACTAATGGCCAATGAGTTAATCATGTAATGAAGCCTCCATAAAAACCCAAAAGGACAGATTAGGAGAGCTTCTGAATTGGTGAACACGTGACTATCTGGGGGAGAGTGGCATGCCTGCAGGGGGCATGGAAGTTCCATAGGACCTGCCCCATACCTTGCCCCATGCATCTCTTTCATCTGGTTGTTCCCAGGTTATATCCTCTTATAATAACCTGGAAATCTGTTAAGTAAAATGTTTCTTGGAATTCTATGAGGCCCTCTAGCAAGTTAATCAAACACGAGAGGGAGGTTGTTGGAACCCTCAATCTGCAGCCAGCCAGAAGCATGGGTTACAGCCTGAGTGTGAAGTCATGGAGTAGAGATGGGGTGTGCCTGGGGAGGGCAGTCTAGTGGGACTGAGCCCTTAACCCATGGGATCTGATACTCCAGGATCTGATACTCTGTGGAATCATCTCCAAATAGATAGTGTCCGAGTTGAGTTGAATTCTTGGATGTCCTACTGGTGTCTGAGAATTGTTTGGTGTTACCTACCTTGGAATTGGGGGCAGAACCTAGTTTAGAGGCCCACCTGGCAACTCTCTCACTTTGATGATTAGTCATTAAGAATAAGTTAAATGTGATGCTTGGATGTCTCTGTCAGTAGGGCATGTGACTCTTGATCTCAAGGATGGGTCATGAGTTTGAGCCCCATGTTGGGTGTAGAAATCACTTTAAAAAAATGCAAGTTAAATATTCTTTAAGCATTTCTCCTGTTTCTTGCAATATTCTTTGAGAGGAGCTAGTTGCTCTGGTATCAGGTTGGTCTCCTTCACAAAGTGCAGTATTTCCATATGTCTGGTGATTTTTTTTTTTTTCTGTTGTGATTTTGTTCGTCCTTAAAGAGGGGAGTCTCCAATATATCTGATAATGGAAGTTCTTTTAGAATGATATGATTTCAATTGTAGACCTCTGGGAGAAGGGGAATGTTCATATTTATTGTAGTTTTTTTTTTTTAACCTCTTACAGGTAAGGATGAGAGTGGGTGAAGTTTTGTTGGTGCCAAAGGCAATATTTTGGGGGCCTAAAGATTCCTTGGAGAAATGACATGACCCATTCTATCCCCAGAGAGCAAGTGTTCAAGAGCTTCCTGTAATGGCAAAGAATCCGGATGTCAGTCTTTCTGAAATGCTCCAACCCCTTCCTTCATATCCATCCATGAGTTTTCTAGTAGTAGCTTTATGTGGAGGTGGGCCTAGATGGGTTTGATCTCATGACAGGAAGTGATTAGGATGGAGAGGAACTGATGGTTGAACAGAGCCTGGTGTTGGCAAGTCATATCCAGAGCTCAGAGTGGGACAAAGCCTTGAACTCACCTAGTGGCCAAAGGTATTTAGTGTCCCTTGTAGAAATTGATTTGAGTTTGCACCCCATCTCTTCCAGTCTTACTGGCCAAGGATCTTCAGTTTAAAGATACTCTACATTACCTTCATCTCAGTGTAGGAGGATCTGAGTCAAACTGACAGGGACTTTGAGTCAAACTCCTTCAATTCTTTGTCAGCCTGTGGATATAGAGTGTCAGAGGGTAGTGGTGAACAGAGCAGCTAAGGAGTTAGAAATGGTTGAACTTACTCAGTAGAAGAGGATGGAGTAGGGATTGAATCTGTTCCTGAATTTTGTGTCCTGTTCCTCTGCTGTTCCATCTAGGCTACAGCAAATCCCTTTTGTAGCAGTTCTGGAAACTGACTCAAAACGGGGCTTGGTTGTAAGGAACTCATGCCAAAGCCCAGAGTGTTATAGCCCTTACTGACCAGATCTTTCCTCATATGCACGGTTAGCCCAGGAACATAAATCCACCTCAGAAGGTGGGCTCCAGCTTTGTACAACTGCAAAGAACACCATCATTGTGGCCTGCATGAATGATGCCTTCTGGAGGTGGACAATTAAGGAACCCCACTAGAAGCCCTGGGTTGGGTGATTTCTAGCTCTGTGGACCAAAATGCTCTTCAGGCATCTGCTCTCCAAGGGAAGGGACAGATTTCAGCTGAAAACCTCAAAGCACAAAGTGTCTTGTGAGTTTGCCCCTTTCCTCCAGATAATATGGGTCTTCGAAGCATTCTTACTGTTCTGAGGGAGGGTCTCCTCTTTCTTTCTCACCAAATAGGGGAAATAACACAAATTTAATTTCTGACAGGACACCATTTTAAAGGGGTACCAATCATACATGTGTCTCATGGCCATCTGAAGTTACCTAGGGTGGTGACCTTCTTCAGCGACACAGCTGCCCTCTCAGGAGTTATGGTGGAGAGGAACTTGACTTGCTCATCATCCCATCTGTGCTAAATGTAAGGGCCAAGCACTATATGGAGATGTCCCTGGCATGGGATCCAGCACCTGGTAACTTCCAGAAGGTATCCATGGAACAAGTTGGCCCTGTTCCAGCTGCCCAGTGGCTTCACCTCAGGCCTTCCTCTGTCCTCACCCAAACCAGAGAAGTTGGTGAGTTCCCACTGGGAATGCCTTTCCTTCACTCAGGCAAGACTTTTCCCTTGAATGCAATGTCTTGGTTGATACTTCCTTTTCTCTTCTCTTGGCCACAATCCATATTAAAGAAATATCTTTAAGTTTTAATATTGGATGGCACTATCCTTACCTATCAGGAGTATGTATAGCTGTATTTCTGTCCTGTTTTCTTGAAGAACAGGCAGCATCCTGGGCATAATGTATTAAGAATTTTTCTGGAGTGCTTTATGGAACCCAGCTTCTACCACAGAAGAAACATCTCAGTCTAACCCAGAGCCCTGGTTGCTGTGTGGTATTTTGAATTCCTTAAAATAGTCTGATTGCCCATATTTGAATCACTTACCATTTCCAGGACACTAGACAACTCTGACAACTGAATTCTCAGAAAGCCTTTATTTGAGGGTACTGCTCCTGTGAGAGGGAAGTGGATTTAGAGAGAAAGCGTCCCCTCTGGGAAGTAGCCACCTCAGAGAAATGGGTTTGAGTAAATAGAAAAACAAAGCACTGAGTTAAAGTAACAAAAGGAGTATTGAATGTATCCTAAAAGCTTATTTTAGAGAGGGAGCCAGAGCAGGCAGAGGGGCAGAGGGAGAGAGAATCTCCAGCAGACTCCCTGCTGAGTGCAGAGCATGACTTGGGGCTTGATCTCACAACCCTAAGACCATGACCTGAGCCAAAACCAGGAGTCTGACACTCAGACCACTGAGCCACCCAGGTGTCCCCTGAATGTTTATGTTTTAAAACTTAAAAAAAAAAAAAAAAAAAGAACTATCTTCTTAGGGTGTCAGTAGGTCAGAAGCTGGGTAGAGTGTTATGCCTTTCTGTCTTCTCTCTGCTCTCCTTCCCTTCTCCCTCCCCCAGCTTTCTCTCCTTCTCTCCTCTCTCCCCCTTCCCTCTTCTCTCCAATCCCTCTCATACCTTTCTCCCCCCTCTCCCCTCCCCCTCCTCTGCTTGCTCCTTCCTCTTCTTTTCCCTCCCTCCCTCTCAGCCACCCCTGTGCTAATACTGAACTTCCTTTCCTCAATCCCTCTGGGCACTTTATTCTTTAGGAATTAAGTAGAAGCCTGGAATTTTAGTGTTCTGATTGCTAGTTTGCCATTTAAACGTGTTTTGCAGGAATTATGGAGAATGTAAAAAAAAGAGAAATTTGGAGTATATAATCATATATATAATCATATTACCCTGGATATAATCATTCTCCTTGAAAACCACCTCTCTCCCAACTCTATTATCTCACCTTCCTCATTCTCCTCTTTCTTTCTTTCTTTTTTTTTTTTAATTAACGTATAATGTATTATTAACCCCAGTTTCCTCTTTCTTTTCTGGAACTTTTCCTTTTTTACCTCTACCCCCATTTGTAATGGTCTGAATATCTCATTAACAGAATAGTGGATATTTGCACACAAATTCATTGTATTTAATATAATGGTTTTAAGACCCATAATTCTAAGAAACAATTTGAAATAACCTTGCATTGCTTTTGTTGGCCAAAGATAAATAAGCTAATTAAGTGAAACTAGAAGGTGATGTTTAATGAAGTTAATTAAGGCCCGAATAATATCAACCACCTTTTACATGATCGTTTGTATTTTCCTATGGTCTCTAAGCATACAATGATAGCAGTGAAGTTCAAAGGACAAGAAGGTATGCCTGGAACAGGTTGTAGGTCATTTTAGTTTCGTTCCTCTACTATTCGTAAGGCACTTACAATGTATAAAGATAACATATATAGGTTTAAAGGCAGGGAGTTTTGGTTCAGATACTTAACATTGCAGATAGATGCCTATACCTCGTATTGGTCCTCAATGATGTGGAAAGGCTTTGAGGAAATTCTGTACTGTAAACTGGATGGTGTGGTATTCAGAAATAATAGAGAATTTTCCTGCTAAGGAAAATTGGATGCCCAGATGTTGAGATAATTTGGAGATGTGACTGAGAAATCTTTTGGATAATCTCTGAGGAATCATGAAAGAGTACAGAGACATAAGAGATGGGAAAAATGGAATTATAATTCTCAACGAGAGAAAGAAAGCAAATTCTATGAACTAAATTTAGTGAGCTGGTATTGATTTTTGGTGAGAATCTTAAAGAATACTAGGAGATGGTATCTGAGATCTTAGGGAATCGCGGCCAAGGGGAGCGGGTGGTGGGATGAAAGGGAATCAGCATGAAGAACCAGCACAGGGTCACTAAAAACACATTGTGTCAGAATGTTTTCATCTTTTCTGAGGGGCTTATTCAACTGGCAATCTTATAAGTGAGATTGATACAAGGCGTCTACATTCCAAGAAGGAATCTGACATATTCACTCTAGTACTCTTGCCATGAAGAGAAGCAGGGTATCGTTTTCTGTTTTTAGGTCATAAACCACAGAAACAAATTCTAAGTAGTTTAAGAAAATAGGGATTTTATCCAAGGAGGAGCTCTCCTGAAGGGGTAGACAATAAGGTTTGGATGTCCCAAGTCAGAACCATATCCAAAAATCACAGAGCTGGTCTTGTGAGCTCATGACAGCTTGAAACCAATGGTGGGCATGAAACCACCATTCTCACTCTGACACCACTGAGCATGGTGTCCCAAAAAGGGTATAAAGCTTTCCCCACCTTCTGCCAGAATAGAAAGAATCCTTAAAGTCCCAGATTCTTTGCATCTCTAGCTCCTAAAACTGCTGAACTGCAGTTCAGCATGATGCCTCTGATTGGTGGAGCATATATCACATGCCTGAACTCCAGTTGCAAAGGAAGCTGAGAAAGCCAAGAGCTAACATTTTTCACACTTCATCCCAGAAAGGTGGTCTCTGGCTTCTAAAAGACTCATAAGGTAGGTAATTGTGCCAAAGAAAGGCTGAAGGATCTAGGGTAATTGGGTATGTTTGAAGGTTGAAATGGTTGAAGGACCATAGCTAAAGCTTGTTAATTAATCAGTCCTTTTTCATCTAAAAGAAGGTTTTTATTGGCATACCACAGGACTTTGCATTTTTGTGCTACACAAAATTTTTTTAATGAGTGGCTTGGCTGAAGCCAGAAAAGCAGCTTATTTTATTTGCAGGTGACACAGAGCTAGAGTGAAATGCTAATGCATGCAAGGGCAAAATCAGAATTGCAAAAGATCTCTAAAAGTCTGAACCAATCAGCCCTTATTACAAGACAAAGTCTGTCAGTAGTTAATGGCAGACTCTGTTTTAAGGTTTTAAAAATCTACCTACTCAAATATGTAGCTGCTGCTAAGAAACAGGCCATAGTTTAATGTGGTTGCCAGGAAAGCTAATTAAACCCTAGGCTGCGTGAATAGATGCATAGTATTTAGAACAAAGCCTTCCTCACTCTGCACTAAATGGACCACAGCTGAGCACTGTGCCAAGCTATGAGCATCATCTTTTACCAGGAGCCAACAAGTTGGAGGATGGTCGGGGGGAGCACCAGCATGGTGAGCAATCTCAGATCCCTGGGTATAGGAAGAATGGCAACAGAAACTCAAGGAGCTTGGTCTGTAAAGAGAGGCCTTGAAGAGAGTGGCCACCAATTACTCAAAGAACTTACACCTGGAAGAGGGTTAAGATTTATCTCAAAGGGTGGGAAGAGGTGAAACTAAGGCCGAAGTGCAAATTATAGGCAGTCTTTTATAAAAGCAAGACGACTTTCTACCTGAGTAATCCAAAGGTGGAAAAGCCTGTGTTGGGAGGCAGGAAATTACCTGTCACTGGTGATGCTCAGGTAAGAGATTGGTGGCCAGCATTTAAAGGTGCTATTGAGGACCTCAAGCTATGCTTAGATCAAATGATCTTTCAACTTTTATTTTTAGTTTCAATATTAAAAAATCTGCTAAAATAGAATAGACATAACATTTATGTTTCAGGACAACCTAGTGATTCGATATTTATATATATTGTGAGATGATCAGCATAAGAAGTATAGTTAACATCCCTGACCATACATGATTATGAAATTTTTTTTCTTATGATGAGAAATTTTAAGGTCTAATCTTTTAGCAGTCAGTCTGTTCTCTGTATCTATGAGCTCATTTGCGTGTGTGTGTGTGTGTGTGTATCTGTGTGTGTGTTTAAGATTCTACATATAAGTGAGATCATCAGTATTTGTCTTTCTCTGGCTTATTTCACTTAACATAATGCCCTCAAGTTTCATTTATGTTGTCACAAATGGCAGGACTTCCTTCTTTCTTACAGTTCAATAATATTCCACTATATATACAACAATTTCCTTATTGATTCATCCAACAGTGGATACTTAGATTGTGTCCATATTTTGGCTACTGTAAATAATGCTGCAATGAACATGGAGTTCAGATAGCTTTTCATGTTAGCATTTTGGGTTTTTAAAATAAATACCCAGAAGTGTAACTTCTAGATCATATGGTAGTTGTATTTTAAATTGAGGAAACTCCATACTGTTTTCCATAGTGGCAATAGCAATTTACAATTCCACCAGCAGTGCACAAGGATTCCATTTTTTCTACATTGATACCAGCATTTGTTATGTTTTTTTGATAATTGCCATTCTAACAGGTATGGCATGATAAATCATTGTTTTGGTTGATTTGTATTTCCCTGATGATCAGTGATATTGAGTGTATTTTTACATATCTGTTGGCCATCTGTATACATTCTTTGGAAAAAGTGTCTATTCCAATCCTCCTTTTTGTTTTCAATCAAAGGATAGTTGACACACAATGTTAAATTAATTTCAGGTGTACAGCACGGTAATTCCACAGGTCTGTACATTATGCTGTGCTCACCACAAGTATAGCTACCATCTGTCACCATACAATACTATTACAGTATCACTGACTATATTCATCCCCTTTACTGATTTCAGAACTGAAAGCTTGTACCTCCCAGGCCCCTCATCCTTTTTTCCCAAACCCCCACCTCCTCCCCTCTGGCAACGAACCATTTATCCTCTGTATTTGTGGGTCTATTTCTGCTTTTTTTTGTTTGTTCATTTGTTGTTGTTGTTTTTAGATTCCACATACAAGTGAAATCATATGGTAGTTGTCTTTCCCTGACTTATTTTAGTTAGCATAATACCCTCTAGGTCCATCCATGTTGTCACCACTGACAAGATTGCATTTTTATGGCTTAGTAATATTCCACTGTATATAAAATATCATATCGTCTTTCTCCATTCATCTATCTTCTAAGAGGGGAAAAGGTAGGGAAAGAATCATAAGCAGGTCCCATGCCCAGCATGGAGCCCAGTCCTGAGTTTGATCTCACCACCCTGAGCTCATGACCTGAGTCAAAATCAAGAGTCAGACACTTAACTGACTGAGCCACCCAGACACCCCTATTCATTCATCTATTGAAGGACGCTTGGTTTGTTTTTAAATCTTGGCTATTATAAATAATGCTGCAATAAACAAAGGGGCATATATTATCTTTCTGAATAAGTGTTTTTGTTTTCTTTGGATAAATACCCAGTAGTGAAATTCCTAGATTATGTGATAATTCTATTTTTAACTTCTTGAGGAAACTCCATGTTATTTCCTGCAGTGGCTGTACTAATTTGCATTCCCACCAACAGTGCAAGAGCTCCTTTTTCCCCACATCCTCACCCACACTTGTTATTTCTTGTGTTTTTTTATTTTAGCCATTCTGACAGATGTAAGGTGATATCTTACTGTGCTTTTGATTTGTATTTCCGTGATGATGAATGATGGTGAGCATCTTTTCATGTGTCTGTTGGTCATCTGTATGTCTTTTTTGGGAAAATGTCTATTCAGGTCCTCTGTCCATTTTTTTTCTAAGTTTATTTATTTGGTAATCTCTACACCTAATGTGGGGCTCAAACTCATGAACCTGAGATCTAGAGTCACGTGCTTTTCTGACTGAGCCAGCCTGGCGCTCCTCCTCTGCCCAATTTTTAACTGGATTATTTATTGTTCTGGTGTTGAGTTGTAGACATTATTTATATATTTTGGATTATTTATTGTTCTGGTGTTGAGTTGTAGACATTATTTATATATTTTGGATATTAACCCTTTATCAGATCTATCATTTGCAAATATCTTCTCCTATTCAGTGCGTTGCTTTTTTGTTTAGTGGATAGTTTCTTCACTGTGAAAAAGCTTTTTATTTTGGTGTATTCCCAATAGTTTATTTTTGCTTTTGTTTCCTTTGCCTGAGGAGACTTATCTAGCAAAATTTTGCCAAGGTCAATGTCAAAGAGATTACAACCTATATTTTTTCCTAGTTTCAGGTCTCACATTTAGGTCTTTAATCCCTTTTGAGTTTATTTTTGTGTATGGTGCAAGAAAGTGGTTCAGGTTTACTCTTTGCATGTAGCTGTCCAGTTTTGCGAGCACCATTTATTGAAGAGACTGTCTTTTCCTTTTGTATATTCTTGCCTCCTTTGGCATGGATTTATGTGCATGCATTCATTTCTCGGATCTCTGTTCTGTTCCATTGTTCTATATGTGTTTTTGTGTCAATACCATATTTGATTATTATGGCTTTGTAGTATATGTTGAAATCTGGGATAGTGATACCTCTAGCTTTGTTCTTCTTTCTGAAAATTGCTTTACCTATTTGGGGTCTTCTGAAGCTCCATAAAAATTTTAGGATTATTTGTTCTAGTTCTGTGAAAAATACTGTTGGTATTTTGGTAGGAATTGCTTGACTCTATCAATTGCTTTGCGTAGTATGGATATTTAAAAAATATTAATTCTTCCAATCCATGAGCATGGAATATCTTTCCATTTTATTTATATCATCTTAGTTTCTTTCATTAATGTCTTATATTTATTAGAGTATAGCTCTTTTACCTCCTTGGTTAGGTTTATTCATAGGTAGTTTATTCTTTTTGGAGCAGTTGTAAATGAAATTGTTTGCTTAATTTCTCTTTCTTAATTTTTCTCCTCTGCTCATTTTTTAATTGGATTTTTGGTTTTTTGCTCTTGAGCTCTGTGAATTATCTGTATATTTTAGATATTAACCTTTTATCCAAGATATGATTTGCAAATATCTTCTCCCTTTGAGTAGGTTGTCTTTTCATTTTGTTGAAGGTTTCCTTTGCTGTGCAGAAGCTTTTTAGTTTGATATAGTCCCACTTGTTTAATTTTGCCTAGACTTGAAGATTCTATAGTTTGTAAAAATATAAGGCATTACAAAAGTAATATAACAAATTCTGATGTCTGTGTGAGCATTTTATAAGACTTTTCAATGTAAAAAGTGCATAAAGATGCTTTGTGGATGACCTGACAGAGAGTACTTCAGAATGACATAGGAAGCTTCAAAGGCAGAGAGGAGAAATGCTGCATGGTAGGGCTCATTAATGGCCAATGGCAAATATCTTCCTGGGCTCGTTTGGTTTGGGCTTTGTGCACATGGGCCACAATAACATAAATCTCCAGGAATTCATTTCCTCTTTTAAGGAAGGTTTCAGAACATTGCCAAGACTGTAGTCCCAGAGAGCTGCCTGTTTTCCCACACAAGCCAAAAAGCTATTCCTGGAGGACAACCAAAGCAGACAACCAGTAATCTCTGATTTTGTTGCCATTGAATACCTGGGCTGCACCCCATTCATAATGGAATTCAACAAACATGCTTATTTTATTTATAGGGCCTGTAATGCTTTTATTTCAGTTACTCATGAATCATTACAGGCACATAGGCCTGTGGGCCATAGCTTCCTTTTACAGAGGGGATGGGGATTGAGTGAAATTACTTCAGACAAAGCAAACATGGACATTTATTTAGCTCCAGGGCACTTGAGAGAACAACAGCCTGAGATTCTCATCCCCAGATCAGGAGAGAAACAATTCAGAGGCCTAACAAAGGGAAATATAGTAGTCATACTGGTCGAACACCTGGTAGATTACACCTAGCTAGACAGGAGTGGTGTCTGTGAGGTATTCCTAATCACTGTGGATACCACTTAAAGAGAAAAGTTATAGCAAGTGTTTACATTATAATTTTCTGTTTCCAAGATAATAGGTTAAAGGAGGGAGAAAAAGCAGACACTGTATTACTTATGTTATCTTAGATTAGGACATCATAGTAGTAATTATGATTGTTCAGATGACACTGGGGCTACTCATGTTCACGTATTTGTGACCTACATAAGTGACCAGTTGTTTCTGTCTCTCAAATACTTTCCCAAATTAGATTTCTGGAAGCTCATAGGAGTGCTTTGATAGTAGTAGATTTCTGGAAGTTCAAAGTATTCCTGTATATCTGGTTCAGGTCCTGTTAATCACACCCCAAAGTGCAGGCAAATTCTCAGTTTACAAGGCTGTCTTTGTGATTGAAACATTTTTGGGGCATAGAGAGGGAGGGCAGGGATTTCAAATGTGTATAGTGGGTTTCAAATTTATAGTGGTATCTCAGACGTGCAAAAACGAAACTTTATTTCTCTGTAACTGCACTCAATTTGCTTATGAGGTAGTGGAAAACTCAGTCTTGGCACTTTAGGATAATTGACCCCATTCTGGCTTAAAAGATTCTTTTGGATAATTCCTCAGTCAGTTCAGGATTTTAACTCCAGCAAGGCAGAATGTTTTCTCACATCCTCTTCTCCGGGATAAGTCCTGGGGTTCCTCACTTTCTGTTCTCTGGCCCCAGTTGCCCTTCTTGGACACATCTTGCTACCGTGGTCATCAGTGTCCACCTTGGTCCCTGTTGACTGTACCACTGACCCACCTCATCATGTTTGTCAGGCAGCACGTGGTGGCTGCTCCCTACTCTAAGTGGCTGATGCTGCTGTCACCAACTCTCCATTTTCTGCTGCCTTCCTCACTCCTGCCAAATAACTATGTGCTCCTTTCTGGCTTTCCCCATACAGAAAAGAAATAGGGAGACTCAAGGTAAGGTAGTTGTTTGAGGCCTGACATTAGTGTGAGTATGCCCTGCTGCCTTTACCTCCCCACCCCTGCCACAGTATGCACTGTTGCATAACTCTCTCTCTCCTCTCCCCATCTGTCTAGGCTCTGCCTCTACCCCTCTGTCTTGAGTCAGGAAATATTTTTATTGCTTTTGTGTGTGTGTGTGTGTGTGTGTGTGTGCGTGTGCGCACGCATGCCCACGCACGTGCATGTGTGTGTGATGGAGAAGATGGAGAAACAACCTGATACCATGACCTGCACCCTTTAGAAGGTAACACCTGTAAACTCTATGCACTGGTCCCCCAAGCTTTTCCTGTTATCTTCAAGCTGGGACCTTTTGGAATTCAAAATAAGACCACCTCTCCCTCACACAGGACTAGCTCTTTCAAGTTTCTTCAACTTCAGATGCTGTGAATTATAAATCCACTCAGCACCTCCACTGACTGCTTCGTTCTGGCTGTTTCCACTTTTTCCTTAAGTCATGAATGCCATTGAATCAATGGGTGGAAGACCAATAATTTGGGGAAGGAAAAGAACCTCAATTTAAATTTTTAAAATATTATCTTAATCTTTGATAACCCATATACCTCCATTTCAAATCAGTGAAGATTAAAATATGTGAATAAAAGTCAAGATGACATCTAATTTTTTTCCATTCCTGATGCAGCTTGAGGAAGGGAAGGAGGATGTTCCCTAGTTCTCAAAGTAACTCACCAAGTTTGTCAGGATTTCTCTGTTCAAACCATCCCACCAAAGGGGGGGAAAAAAAAAGTCACCTGGAGGTCACATTACCTTTACTAGTGGAGGCTTTTATCATCTGGATCCCTGTTTTCATCTATAAAGAACTGGTTGATTTGTAAATGAGCACAGTGGTCATGATTTGTTCGGTAGCTTATTGTAGACTTTGTTTTAGAGGAAGACTAAGTTTTTGTTCTTTAGGTCTGCCTTGGACCAGTTTTATGTTGCTTTAATGTATGTTTTGTAAATTTCTCTTGTAGAAAAGATGATACCTTGCAGGGCCATGACCAATGATTACTGGGGTAGCTGTTCCACTTCCCTGGACCTTCCATGGATCTGTTGCTGCCAATCCAGGCATCACCAGCCCTCCCTTCACTTCCAAAGGTCATCTTCTCCTCCTCCTCTACACCTAGTCCATCCCCAGTTTCCTGGATCTTGTGTTGGTGGGCACCTAGGCAGAGTTGTTGAGCTTTTGATGAATGATCCTAATGGTAGGTGGAGAAAGCGGTCAACAGGCAGCTCTATGGGACCCAGAGAAATGTGTGAGTTTATTATAGCTGAGCTGAGCTTGCTGGCCATGCAGGCAGAGAATTAAAGAAAAGTTGAAGAGGAATTGATTTAACATTAGCATTTAACACAGTGAACATTTAGAGTATACCACTTCCAACATTTTATCCAGCAGTTTTCTGCATGCTGTGGGGGATAGAGGAGAAGCCTGGTTATGTGAAAATTCTGTACACAAAATTAGTTGTGACATAATGAACAAAGAAATCACAAGAAATTACATATTTTTTATTTTTATTTATATATATTTTTAAAAGATTTTATTTATTTGATATACAGAGATCACAAGTAGTCAGAGAGGCAGGCAGAGAGATAGAGAGGAGGAAGCAGGCTCCCTGCAGAGCAGAGAGCCTGATGTGGGGCTCGATCCCAGGACCCTGGGATCATGACCTGAGCTGAAAGCAGAGGCTTTAACCCACTGAGCTACCCAGGTGTCCCAGAAATTACATATTTTAAAAAGTTAACAAGTAGTACAAAATCACAGAACTCAGAAAAATAATACAATATTTTTTATTAATTTTATACTTCTGTATATTTTTCTCTCTATATTCTTTGGCTGTATATTCTCTGGTTACCTTTTTTAAAAAAATAATTTTATAATTTCATTTTCTCTAGAGAGAACAGAATCATTCAATCTTTCTTCTGCCATTGATTGAAACTTGTTTATTGATAGTTTAAAGATACAGTTATTGACAATGTCATTTAAAATTCTAGAGTTATGTTAAATTTGGGATAACCTCTGTCAAGTTCCCTTTGTATATAGGCTGTGAAATCTGGAAGAGTTTTCCCAGACTGGCTTCTGGCTCCATGTGTTTCAAACTATGTTTTAGGTTCACAATCCACACACTTGTGGGTGCCAGAAGCCACAGAATACATATATACTGTAATGCAAGTTCTGGCCCTCCATGTTCTTGTCAGGATGCTGGGTGAGTTGGCACAATGGGTGGCAGTTTTCCTGGAAGCCATGCCTACAACAGGATGACTAGCTATAATTTTAACTATACACAGATATGTCTGTGAACCAGATGACGGTATCCCACCAAATCCAACTAACTGTCCAACTAAGTGTATTTCACTAACTCAACTTTACCTTGGCTGGATTCCCAAAATGTCCATGGCCACTTCTATGCTGTCTAAAACAAGGGGGCAAAGGGTGGGATGGGAACGGTCTTAGCCATCTGAGGTTAAAATATCTCACATCATTACATTTATGAAAAAGCAGACAAACTGATGCCTCGGTGGCTCAGTCGGTTAAGCATCTGCCTTCAGCTCAGGTCATGAGTCCAGAGTCTTGGGATCGAGCCCCACGTTGGACTCCCTGCTCAGTGGGGAGTCTGCTTCTCTCTCATCCTCTGCCTCTCCCCCAACTTGTTCTCTCTCTCTTTCAAATAAATAAATAAATAACATCTCAAAACAAACAAACACATTGCTAGAGGGCCCTCCTAAGACATTGGAAGGAGCCTGTGCAGGTGAGGGATTTGGGGGCTTCAGTTTCACTTGTTTCACAGTATAGCCATGTCTGATGGGGTGGAGGATACTGAACAAAGACAGAAGTCAGCTCCTTGCTGAGAAGGCTAGCACAAATGACCACAAAATCACAATGCCCAGTTCAGTAACTTGCTGACCATGTCATTTTGAAGGAGAGCTGAAGGGTAGGGGATAAATAAAACGCCAAGTGGCCCCTTAGAGGAAGGGTGGATGTCCTGCAGGCTCTTGAGTGTTCACTTGCTCCAGGGTCCACCAGCGAAGTCCAAACATTCCCTCCCCAGTGTTTCCGGAGAGATTCAAGCCATGCCTTGGCTACATAAACTTTTTGGACAATCAAGTGTTATGACTTTTGCTATAACTCCATTTTTCTTCTGTGCTGTTAGTGCTGCAAATGGCTGGTCAAACTTGGTGTTTTGAGACAGAGCTGTGGACCAAGGACATGCTTCTATCCATCCAAAAAGTAGTGACTCTTCCATCATGGTGTGCTGGCATTTGGTGAGGGAGCACATTGACTTAGAGACCACAAAAGCAGCATTTAACTGAGGAATTACAGTTGTTATCCATTAAGGTATATTTGATTCTGCTTGGAAAAGTTAATGTGTTTCATGGTTGCTACCAGAAAAGGACGCAAACTCTGGGAGATAACTGTCTTAATGTAACAGAGTCATTCATTTTATGACCACCTTGGGAACCACTAAGGAACGTAATAAGAAATACATAGAACCGGTTGTGGGTCTGCCCTTTCTCCCTTTGACTCAAAAAGGAAAAGATAAGGCCACACGGCTGGGAGGACCTCTGACTTACGAAGTGTCTTTGTTTAATCACCAAGGCCGAGATGATGCCAATAGAGACAGGATGGAACAGTGAACACATGTGGTTCTTCAGCATTGCCTCTCCTGTCAGTGTCGTGTCTGTCTGGTGTGATCTGGATTGTTTTCTAAACACACTTCCTGTTCAGTGCCGCCAGAATTTTGCGGGTGATGCTTAAGTAATTATCTTTTTTCCTCCCCTCTGTCTGTTTTCTCTTTTCTCTGAATCGCTGCCAAAGCAACCAGAGTCACAGTATTTTAGAGCTGGGAGCTCAGGGAGAGAGGTTTGGATCCTGATGAGCCAAACATGGGAAAGAGACTTTTAAAAATTTGAACAACCCTCAGTTGTTGATCCTACACATTTACTTAATATTAGCTGGTGTTGGCAGAGGTTTATATTGGAAAGACTGCAACTTTTTGTGCCCCATATAAGCAAGATAAAACTCAAGGAAAGGAGTGTTGGTTTAATTTAGAAAGGCTCTGGTTTTTATTTGATACTAAACAAATCATGCAGTTTACAAGTCCTGTGACACCCCAAGATTTAACCAGCATTTTTTAATATGCTATAAGAGGGTCTATGAAAGACAGATGTCTAGATGGTGCTTTGAAAATATGAAACATCTGTAAATAATAATCTTTGAGTATTTCACCTGTGGTTGCTTCTTTGTATTGTTTTGTTCTAATATTAATTTTGATCTGGCTTCCTTTTCTTTGTCCTTCAAATGCTGTTTGCCAAAACATATGTTTTGGGGACGAGAGACCATTTGGATGGTCAAGCTGAATTGGGTTATTCCCCAATCTGTCACCTTCGGTTTTTCACTCTAGCATTTGTATATATGGCCTAATAAACCTCATCCAGTATCAGTAATGATGAGACTAAGTATTTTTCAACCTGAAAGCCCAAGATTTTAAATGCTTTGATTTAGCTAGTAGAACACATCTCTCAAATTTTCCTCTGGGCTCGGTGAGCTGGGTACTGCCAGAGGTACATTCACCCTCCCTCAACTCAGGAAGACTCTGGAACTTCTCAGAGGGCATTCATTTCCTTTTCTGCCAAACATAAACCCAGGCCTGACCTGGGCTCTCTTCCTATACCCTGCCTTTCAAACTAAGAAGCAGCAACACCTCTGAGATTATTTCTGTTGTCTTGACAGTCAGTAGAGGTGTGTAGAGTTGATTTTCTGTTCTAACGACCCCAGCCACAGCAGTGATGAGATTCCCAATCATTCTGCCTGCTACCGTGGTCACAAACTTGGCCATAGGGAGAAAAGAGAACCCATGTGTTCTTAAAAATTGTTCAGGAAGAAAAATACAGGGAGAGAGTAGTAAATACGAGCCACTGGAAGAATGGAGATGTATTGGTGATTTTCTAGGTTTCCTCAATTGGAAAGAGAACTTAGTGGTGGTGACCTTCAAAGCCCAAGAACCCAGGAGGCATTGTTACTCCAAAGGTCCTAGGAGGCTAAAAATGAGGAATATAGGTAGTATGACTTTTAGAATTTTTGATCAACTCATCTCCCACAGTAAAATTTGAGACTCAAATGCTCTGATGGAAATGAAGCAGACTTTAGGAAGTCTGGTTTCGGGGGTGCTCCAAGAGCTGAATGTTAAATTTTATTTGTTCCAGAAAGTCCTGGCAACTCAGTACAGCAAATTTGATCAGCACCATACGCCCGACCTGTCTCTGTAATGGTGCTGTGCATGTGACAAGGACTGCAAAGCAGCATGTGTTCATGGGGGAAATGACAGGCACAGGAAGGAAAAGCTGAGAACACTGAAACTGTTCCCAATTGCGCAGTGAGAAAGGAGGCTACTGCCTGGCAGAGTGGCGTGTTGGCTGGAAGAGGGGAGTGATCAGCAGGGCTGGCAGGAAGAGTGTAGACTTGTGTGAGCGAGAGAAGAGGCAGCAATCTGGAGGCACGTCAGATCACAGAGCCCTGAGAGAAGGAGTACATCTCCCCATTTTCCTCCAGGGGGCTGGGTGGGAGGCCCAGAGGAACTTTCACAAGAACTGTGGGAGGGGCTTCTTTCTTCCGGAGGGGACGATGTGTGAACTAGATGCTAACTGTTTTCAAAGGCTTGAAAGTCAGAGATAGGTTTGCTTCAGTTTGTTGAAAGACACTTTATTGAGAGGATTTTCATTTAGGTTCTGACTTAAAAGAAGTATCACTCCTTCTCCTTTATCAAGATTCCCTCTCCTTGCAGAAGTCTAAAGCTCACAGCTTGTCACCTGGAACACATGTCTTTCAAGTGGGATTACCAACATATTTGGTCTGAAAGCTGATTCACTGGAACATGCGGTCATCACATTGGGCCTACTATGTGGCTGGTGTGGCTGATGTTATCAGACAACGGTGTTTCTCATATAGGCCTGACTGAAAGAAGCAGCTGAGGTCAGAGGAGATGTTTGTCAGCTTTGGGAAATGCTAGATTTTCCGAAGCGTAAGCCTTAGACAGACTGTCTTGATCTGGCAGATGGATGCTCTCACTGACTTCAGAGGAAGGGAGCCGAAAGCTGGAAATCTTTGAGAACTTGAAGGAATTGTCACTGGGAGCTCTTTCCCCACCCTCTTCAGGTCATGCAGTCTCACACACAGCCCTGGGAGAAGAGTGATGGCCACTATAACTCATAGCATGCTTTGATATGTTTACTCAAAAAGGCATCATGGCATCAAGCGACATAGTGACCCTGCCCAAGCCTGAGCTTAGGAGAACAACGAGGGGGTACATATAAAGGAAGTTTCTCTGTTGCTGTGCTTGGGTTACAAGTAATTGTCAACATGAGAGCATGCTCACTTTTAACTGTCTTGTCGGTGGTGGATCTTTGACTCCCCAAGATGGTTGTTGACCTTAAGAGGATTATTAATAGACATTGTGGGACCAACAGCCTGAGAATAGAAATACTACCTCCCTCTCTATCCCATGACCTCTAACAGCCTGGTCACCACCATGGCCTTTTGTTCCTGGAAGGGATGGAAACTTTGGAAAGTGGGGGTCACGCTATTGCTTCTGTAGGTCATCTTCCCAGGCTGGCCTTAGCCTCAGATTTTCAGCCTTCTGCTCTGTTTTGCATATCTGTTTTTTTAAGTATTTTTTTAAATTATGAACTACAGTGTTTCAAGCATATAGAAGAGTGCAGAAAGTAATATAATAGACACCTGAGTATCCACTGTCCAGATTTAACAAATACTAACATTTTACCCCACTTGTATCAGACTTTTAAAAAAATTGCAGTAGAATTAAAACCCCAAATATCTATTTTTAGTAGATAGAGAAGCATAAACAAGTTTAATTCTAGTAAGTTGCTGGCTATACACAGCTATACACAGCAGCTGCCTTTGAGTCTTCAGATAATGGAAACTGCATTTGTGCACAGCAGTGATCTGCCCCAACCAGAAAGTTTGCCAGTAAAGTGTCTCAGTACTCAAGCACATTTTCTCAGACCTACATTGCATAACTTTCCTCACCCCAGCCAAATGCCAAGAACCCCTGGCTCCAAAGGTTATAGGTATAAAAACAAGATATCCTAACCTACTCAAGAGTTTTGCCCCCATTTAAAAAGAAACAATTACTAAATAGTTTCAGAAAATGAATGAACCCCTTGAGCAATGTTCAAAACTCTTGTATGTTCACATTAGCTAAGCTCCTAGAAGCCTAAACTTTAATTAACCTACTATTATAGAGGCTAGAGTAAGGCTTTATAGAAAAACTCTCCTAGTTCTAGTCCTGAATCTTCAGTCCAATCCATTTCTACCAGAATGTCCCAAGAACGTTTCAAACTTGAAATGTCTGAAGCCAAACTCATTCTCTTTCCACCTAATAATGTCCTCTTTCCAATATCCCCATTTCTTTTCCCCAAGAAAGGAGCCACTGTTATTCTAGTCACACTTGATCCCAGGACCCTGAGATCATGACCTGAGCCGAAGGCAGAGGCTTTAATCCACTGAGCCACCCGCACACCCCTCCTTTATCTTTAACATCTGGTATCCTTCCTAAATATATCTCTCGCATGCGCTTATTCCACTCCAAAGCCACTGCTGCCATTCCTTCTGGGATATTGTTCACCTTTATGGTTTTGCTATTGCTGCTGATTCTGCCTTTCCCTTTTCTCTTTTTAATCTATTATCAATATCAGATGAATCTTCTGAAGAACCATTTTGTGCCATTCTGCTCAAATTAATTCAGCGATTCTCATAGCTTAGCAACGATCAGGTTTTTTAAATTCATCACCTTCAGTGTTTTTCATAATCTTTTCTATTCCACCTTTCTATATGTATCCCATATCATACCTCACTTAAACCTCTGCCTCAGGCACCCAGTACTACTTGGACTCTCTGACTCACTGGGTTTTGTTTAATTATTTTCTATACCTGAATTCTTTCCCCCACCTTCATTAAACAAACCAATCTACATCCGTCTCCTACTATGAACAAGATCATGTGGTAAGTCGAAGTACAACAATGAACAAGTTAGAAATAAACCTTGCCTGTGAAGACCCTATAACCTACTGGAGAAAACAAAAGGATAAATAGGCAACTGGTATTCCAGGCTATGTAGGAGATACTGTGAAAAAGGAAGACAAGGACCCCAGGCCCAGGCATGGGGATTCATAGCAGGTTCCAGAGAAAGGGACACACAAATTATGATTCATTCTTGATAATAGTTGGCTAGGTGAAGAAGAAGGAGAAGATGAGGGAAGGAACACTTCAGGAGAGGGAATCACTCTGCTAAATTCCTACTCAGCTTAAATGCCTTCTTGACTAGATAAGTGATACACTGTGAGAGCACTGATTCAAAGCTACACACACTCAAATTCTAACCCTGACTCTGCTACATACAAGTTGTATAAGTGACTTTGCTTAATTTAACTCAAGAGTAATTTAATTTTAGTAAGTGTCAATCTTCTAATCTGCAAAAATACTAACTCTTATATCAAGAGTTCAGTCATTCTATAAATACCTCTTAAGCATAAGAGGAACTTTTGGTGTTATGGTACTTACATTCTAGTAAGAAAAGTAGACAGTTCATTCATTTTTTAAAATTTTTTATTTTTATTTATTTATTTATTTTTTAATATAATTTTTTATTTTTTATAAACATATATTTTTATCCCCAGGGGTACAGGTCTGTGAATCACCAGGTTTACACACTTCACAGCACTCACCAAAGCACATACCCTCCCCAATGTCCATAATCCCACCCCCTTCTCCCAAACCCCCTCCCCCCAGCAACCCTCAGTTTGTTTTGTGAGATTAAGAGTCACTTATGGTTTGTCTCCCTCCCAATCCCATCTTGTTTCATTGATTCTTCGCCTACCCACTTAAGCCCCCATGTTGCATCACCACTTCCTCATATCAGGGAGATCATATGAAAGTTGTCTTTCTCTGCTTGACTCATTTCGCTAAGCATGATACGCTCTAGTTCCATCCATGTTGTCGCAAATGGCAAGATTTCATTTCTTTTGATGGCTGCATAGTATTCCATTGCGCATATATACCACATCTTCTTGATCCATTCATCTGTTGATGGACATCTAGGTTCTTTCCATAGTTTGGCTATTGTGGACATTGCTGCTATAAACATTCGGGTGCACGTGCCCCTTTGGATCACTACGTTTGTATCTTTAGGGTAAATACCCAATAGTGCAATTGCTGGGTCATAGGGCAGTTCTATTTTCAACATTCTGAGGAACCTCCATGCTGTTTTCCAGAGTGGCTGCACCAGCTTGCATTCCCACCAACAGTGTAGGAGGGTTCCCCTTTCTCCGCATCCTCACCAGCATCTGTCATTTCCTGACTTGTTGATTTTAGCCATTCTGACTGGTGTGAGGTGATATCTCATTGTGGTTTTGATTTGTATTTCCCTGATGCCAATATCCTTGATAAACACAGATGCGAAAATACTCAACAAAATACTAGCCAATAGGATTCAACAGTACATTAAAAGGATTATTCACCACAACCAAGTGGGATTTATTCCAGGGCTGCAAGGTTGGTTCAACATCCGCAAATCAATGTGATACAAGACATCAATAAAAGAAAGAACAAGAACCATATGATACTCTCAATAGATCCTGAAAAAGCATTTGACAAAGTACAGCATCCCTTCCTGATCAAAACTCTTCAAAGTGTAGGGATAGAGGGCACATACCTCAATATCATCAAAGTCATCTATGAAAAACCCACCGCAAATATCATTCTCAATGGAGAAAAACTGAAAGCTTTTCCGCTAAGGTCAGGAACACGGCAGGGATGTCCATTATCACCACTGCTATTCAACATAGTACTAGAGGTCCTAGCCTCAGCAATCAGACAACAAAAGGAAATTAAAGGCATCCAAATCGGCAAAGAAGAAGTCAAATTATCACTCTTCGCAGATGATATGATACTATACATGGAAAACCCAAAAGACTCCACTCCAAAACTGCTAGAACTTATACAGGAATTCAGTAAAGTGTCAGGATATAAAATCAATGCACAGAAATCAGTTGCATTTCTCTACACCAACAGCAAGACAGAAGAAAGAGACATTAAGGAGTCAATCCCATTTACAATTGCACCCAAAACCATAAGATACCTAGGAATAAACCTAACCAAAGAGGCACAGAATCTATACTCAGAAAACTATAAAGTACTCATGAAAGAAATTGAGGAAGACACAAAGAAATGGAAAAATGTTTCATGCTCCTGGATTGGAAGAATAAATATTGTGAAAATGTCTATGCTACCTAAAGCAATCTACACATTTAATGCAATTCCTATCAAAGTACCATCCATCTTTTTCAAAGAAATGGAACAAATAATTCTAAAATTTATATGGAACTAGAAAAGACCTTGAATAGCCAAAGGGATATTGAAAAAGAAAGCCAACGTTGGTGGCATCACAATTCCGGACTTCAAGCTCTATTACAAAGCTGTCATCATCAAGACAGCATGGTACTGGCACAAAAACAGACACAGAGATCAATGGAACAGAATAGAGAGCCCAGAAATAGACCCTCAACTCTACAGTCAACTAATCTTCGACAAAGCAGGAAAGAATGTCCAATGGAAAAAAGACAGCCTCTTCAATAAATGGTGTTGGGAAAATTGGACAGCCACATGCAGAAAAATGAAATTAGACCATTTCCTTACACCACACACAAAAATAGACTCAAAATGGATGAAGGACCTCAATATGTGAAAGGAATCCATCAAAATCCTTGAGGAGAACACAGGCAGCAACCTCTTCGACCTCAGCCGCAGCAACATCTTCCTAGGAACAACGCCAAAGGCAAGGGAAGCATTCATTTATTTTTTAACACATTCGTTTATTTACCCAAATAGTATTGAAAGCCCACCACATGGCAGGCACTAGGAATAAGCAGAAAGCAACAGACAAAAAACCCTGCCTTTATGGAATTTATGTTCTGCCAGGGGAGAGAGTCAAGAAACAAGATAAAAATAGGAAAACATGGAGATGTTGGTGGAAAGCAGGCAGAATGGATGGGAAAAAAATGAGTAGAGCATTCAAATATTAGACAGGGAAGCCAGCTAAGCCTACTGAGAAAGCATGAGTTGATTAAAGAAGTGGAGAAAGTGAGGAAGTAAGCTGTGTGAATAAATAGAGGAAGAGAATTCTAAAAATAGCAAGTACAAAGGTGCCAAAGTTGGACCATCTTTTTTTTTTTTAAAAGGTTGTGTAATTGTGAAGCATGGAGCTTCATTCTTATACTTTATTTTTGTTTTATTATTTATTTATTATTAATTATTTTTATTAACATATAATGTATTCTTTTCCCCAGGGGTACAGGTTTGTGAATTGTCAGACTTATACTTCACAGCACTCACCATAGCACATATCCTCCCCAGTGTCTATAACCCAACTACCCTCACTACACACCCCCTCTTCCCAGCAACCCTCAGTTTGTTTTGTGAGATAAGAGTCTTTTATGGTTTTTCTCCCTCCCGATCCCATCTTATTTCATTTTTTCCATCTCTACCTCCCAAAACCCCCATTCTGCCTCTCAAATTTCTTATATCAGGGAGATCATATGATAATTGTCTTTCTCTGGTTGACTTATTTTGCTCAGCATAATACCCTCTAGTTCCATCCACGTAATTGCAAATGGCAAGACTTCATTTCTTTTGGTGGCTGCATAGTATTCCATTGTGTAGATATACCACCTCTTCTTTATCCATTCATCTGTTTTTGGAGATCTAGATTCTTTCCATAGTTTGGCTATTGTGGACATTGCCGCTATACACATTCGGGTGCACATGCCCCTTTGGATCACTACATTTGTATTTTTATGGTAAATACCCCGTAGTGCAATTGCTGGGTCGTAGGGTAGCTCTGTTTTCAACTTTTGAGGAACCTGAATGCTGTTTTCCAGAGTAGCTGTACTAGCTCGCATTTCCACCAACAATGTAGGAGGGTTCCCCTTTCTCCACATCCTTGCCAACATCTGTTGGTTCCTGACTTGTTAATTTTAGCCATACTGACTGGCATGAGGTGGTATCTCATTGTGGTTTTGATTTGTATTTCCCTGATGCCGAGTGATGTTGGGCACTTTTTCATGTGTCTGTTGGCCATCAGGATATCTTCTTTGCAGAAATGTCTGTTCATGTCCTCTGCCCATTTCTTGATTGGATTATTTGTTCTTTGGGCATTGAGTTTGCTAAGTTCTTTATAGATTTTGGATACTAGCCCTTTATCTGATATGTCATTTGCAATTATCTTCTCCCATTCTGTCAGTTGTGTTTTGGTTCTATGGACTGTTTCCTTTGCTGTGCAAAAGCTTTTGATCTTGATGAAGTGCCAATAGTTCATTTTTGCCTTTGCTTCCCTTGCCTTTGGCAATGTTTCTAGGAAAATGTTGCTGCACCTGAGGCTGAAGAGGCTGCTGCCTGTGTTCTCCTCAAGGATTTCGGTAGATTCCTGTCTCACATTGAGGTCCTTCATCCATTTTGAGTCCATTTTTGTGTGTGGTGTAAGGAAATGGTCCAGTTTCATTTTACTGCATGTGCCTGTCCAATTTTCCCAATACCATTTGTTGAAGAGACTTTTTTCCATTGGACATTCTTTACTGCTTTGTCAAAGATTAGTTGACCATAGAGTTGAGGGTCTATTTCTGGGCTCTCTATTCTGTTCCACTGATCTCTGTGTCTGTTTTTGTGCCAGTACCATACTGTCTTGATGATAACAGCCTTGTAATAGAGCTTGAAGTCTGGAATTGTGATTTCACCAACTTTGACTTTCTTTTTCAACATTCTAAAATTTCAGGGTCTTTTCTGGTTCCATATAAATTTTAGGATTACTTGTTCCATTTATTTGAAAAAAGTGGATGGGATTTTGATAGGGATTGCATTCAATGTGTAGATTTTTTCAGGTAGCATATACATTTCACAATATTTGTTCTTCCAATCTGTGAGCATGGAACATTTTTCCTTTTCTTTGTGTCTTCCTCAATTTCTTTCATGTGTACTTTTTATAGTTTTCTGATTACATATTCTTTATCTCTTTGGTTAGGTATATTCCCAGGTATCTTGTGGTTTTGAGTGCAATTGTAAATGGGATTGATTCCTTAATTTCTCTTTCTTCTGTCTTGCTGTTGGGGTATAGAAATGTAACTGATTTCTGTGCATTGATTTTATATCCTGACACTTTACTGAATTCCTGTATGAGTTGTAGCAGTTTTGGAGTGGAGTCTTTGGGGTTTTCCACATAAAGTATCATATCATCTGCAAAGAGTGAGAGTTTGACTTCTTTGCTGGTGCAGCTGCCTTTTATTTCTTTTTGTTGTCTGATTGCTGAGGCTAGGACTTCTAGTACTATGTTGAATAGCAGTGGTGATAGTGGACAGCCCTGCCCTGTTCCTGACCTTGGGGTTAAAGCTTTTAGTTTTTCCTCATTGAGAATGATATTTGCTGTGGTATTTAATAGATGGTTTTGATGATATTGAGGTATGTATCCTCTATGCCTACACTGTGAAGAGTTTTGATCAAGAAAGGATGCTGTACTTTAGGAAATGCTTTTTCAGCATCTATTGAGAGTATCATATGGTTTTTGTTCTTTCTTTTTTAATGTTTTGTATCACACTGATTGATTTGTGGATGTTGAATCAACCTGGCAGCCCAGGAATAAATCCTACTTGGTAGTGATGAATAATCCTTTTAATGTACTGTTGGATCCTGTTGGCTAGTATTTTGGTGAGAATTTTCACATCTGTGTTCATCAAGGATATTGGTCTTTAATTTTCCTTTTTGGTGGGGTCTTTGTCTGGTTTGGGGATCAAGGTAATGCTGGTTGGTTTATGTGTCTCTAGGAATGCATCCATTTCCTCCAGATTGTCAAATTTGCTGGTGTATAGTTGCTCATAATATGTTCTTATAATTGTTTATATTTCTTTGATGTTGCTTATGATCTACCCTCTTTCATTCATGAGCTTATTTATTTTCTTTTTGATAAGTCTGGCTAGGGGTTCATCAATCTTATTAATTCTTTCAAAGAATCAGCTCCTAGTTTCATTGATCGACTATTCTTTTGGTTTCTATTTCATTGATTTCTGCTCTACTCTTTATTATGTCTCTTCTCCTGCTGGGTTTAGGCTTTCTTTGCTGTTCTTTCTCCAGCTTCTTTAGGTGTAGAGTTAGGTTGTGTACTTAAGACCTTTCTTGTTTCTTGAGAAAGGCTTGTGTCGCTATATACTTTCCTCTCAGGACTACCTTTGCTGTGTCCCACAGATTTTGGACAGTTGTGTTTTCATTTTCATTTGTTTCCATGAATTTTTAAAATTCTTCCTTAATTTCCTGGTTGACCCATTCATTCTTTAGTAGGATGATCCTTAGCCTCCATGTATTTGAGTTCTTTCCAACTTTTCTCTTGTGACTGATTTCTAGCTTCAGAGCATTGTGGTCTGAAAATATGCAGGGAAAAAAAAATGAAAATATGCAGGGAATGATCCCAATCTTTTGGTACTGGTTGAGACCTGAATTGTAACCCAGGATGTAATCTATTCTGGAGAATATTCCATGTGCACTAGAGAAGAATGTGTATTCTGTTGCTTTGGGATGGAATGTTCTGAATATATCTGTAATGTCCATCTGGTCCAGTGTATCATTTAAGGCCTTTATTTCTTTGTTGATCTTTTGCTTGGATGATCTGTCCATTTCAGTGAGGGGAATGTTAAAGTCCCCTAATATTATTGTTGATATGTTTCTTTGATTTTGTTATTAATTGGTTTATATAGTTGGCTGCTCCCATGTTGGGGGCATAGATATTTAATATTGTTAGTTCTTTTTGTTGGACAGATCCTTTGAGTATGATATAGTGTCCTTCCTCATCTCTTATTATAGTCTTTGGCTTAAAATCTAATTGATCTGATGTAAGGATTGCCATCCCAGCTTTCTTTTGATGTCCATTAGCATGGTAAATTGTTTTCCACCCCTTCACTTTAAATCTGGAAGTGTCTTAGGATCTAAAATGAGTTTCTTGTAGACAGTATATTGATGGGTTTTGGTTTTTTATCCATTCTGATACTCTGTATCTTTTGATTGGGCCATTTTGATTATCCTATTTACATTCAGGGTAACTATAGAAAATATGAATTGAGTGCCACTGTATTACCTTAAGGGGACTGTTACTGTATACTGTCTCTGTTCCTTTCTGGTCTATTACTTCTGGGCTCTGTCTTTACTTAGAGGACCCCTTTCAATATTTCCTATAGGGCTAGTTTGGTGTTTGCAAGTTCTTTTAATTTTTGTTTGTCCTGGAAGCTTTTTATCTCTCCTTCTATTTTCAGTGATAGCCTAGCTAGATATAGTATTCTTGGCTGTATATTTTTCTTATTTAGTGCTCTGAATATATCATGCCAGTTCCTTCTGGCCTGCGAGGTCTCTGTGGATAAGTCTGCTGCTAATCTAATATTTCTACCATTGCATGTTACAGATTCCTTGTCCCAAGCTGCTTTCAGGATTTTCTCTTTGTCACTAAGACTTGTAAGTTTTACTATTAGATGATGGGGTGTGGACCTATTTTTATTGATTTTGAGGGGGGGTCCTCTGTGCCTCCTGGATTTTGATGCTTGTTCCCTTTGCCATATTAGGGAAATTCTCTACTATAATTTGCTCCAGTAAACCCTCTGCCCCTACTATAATTTGCTCCCGTATACTTTCTGCCCCCCTCTCTTTTTCTTCTTCTTTTTCTGGAATCCCAATTATTCTAATACTGTTTCGTCTTATGGTATCACTTATCTCTCAAATTCTCCCTTCGTGGTCCAGTAGTTGTTTCTCTCTTTTGCTCAGCTTCTTTATTCTCTGTCATTTGCTCTTCTGTATCACTAATTCTCTCTTCTGCCTCATTTATCCTAGCAGTAAGAGCCTCCATTTTTTATTGCACCTCATTAATAGCTTTTTTATTCAACTTGGTTAGATTTTAGTTCTTTTATTTCTTCAGACAGGGTTTCTCTAATATCTTCCATGCCTTTCTCGAGCCCAGCTAGCACCTTGAGAATTATTGTTCTGAATTCTAGTTCTGACATATTTAATTTTTTTGTGGTGAATTTTTCTGCCTTGTCATTTTATCCAGAGAAGAATATATGAATGAGAGAATAACATACTAAAAGTGTGGCAAAGACCCAAGAAAAATATATGCTAACCAAATCAGAAGAGAGCCAAAACCAGGGGGAGAAGAAAGGGGGAAAAAAGAAATAAAAATTTAAAAAAATAACATATGCGTGTGTGTGTGTGTGTGTGTGTGTGTGTGTGTGTGTGTGTGTGTGTATTTATTTATTTATTCACCAGTCTAATATATATCAGACTGGTGAATAAAACAGAGCCACCCACTTGATATGGGGTATATTTTGGTCTCTTAGAAGAAACTATCTCCCAAAATTTTCAAGACAGAAAATTTATATACATACAAAACTAAGGGTAAACATGATGAAGGGATGGAATATGACTGTAAAGATGAACATTTAAAAAAAAAAATTCTAGGGCGCCTGGGTGGCTCAGTGATTTCTCTCTGTCAAATAAATAAATAAAATCTTTAAAAAAAAAAAATTCTAAAAAAGGAATTGGTAAGTTGGTTGGAAAGAGAAAAAAGAAACAAAAACAGAAGGGAATATGCTCAGGCTGGAGACTAAAACAAAGCCATGTGGTAGATTAGGATATATTTTGATCTATTAGAGGAAATTGTATCCCAAAATTTTTTAGAAAAAAAGAACTTATATGTATATAAAAAATAAGGTTAAATACAATGAGGGCATAAAATATGAGTATAACAATGAAGGTTTATAAAGATTTTTTTTTAGAAAGGTATTGTTAAGATAGACTAGTTAAAAATGTTAAAAGAGGAAAGAGGAAAAGTTAAAAAAATAGAATAAGAAAAAACATAAAATTAAAAAAATTTAACTTTGCAAGACTAAAGGATCATGGGGAAAAAGCCATGAATTCTATGTTTTGCTTTGCTCTAGCTCTGGAGTTCTGCTGTTCTCCTTGATCAGTGAGCTTGGTCTTGGCCAGATATTCTTGCTGATCTTCTGCAAGAGGGGCCTTTTGCAGTGATTCTCAAATGTCTTTGCCTGAGATGGAATTGCATCACCCTTGCCAGGGGCTGGACTAAGGAATCTGTTTGGGTTTGCTCTTGGAGCTTTTATTCCCTGAATGCTTTCCATACTGCTTTGAAGGATGGGGATGAAAATGGCTGCCTCCCAATCTCCAGCCCGAAGGAGCTGAGATCTTGGGGCCCCACTCCTCAGTGTGCCCTCAGAGATAAGTAGTCAATCACTCCTGTCTCCCTGGTCTCTGGCTGTACTCCAAGCTCACTCAGCCTGTGACCAAGTGTTTCTATCTCTGGTGCAGGGCCCTGTTTGGAGTCTCTAAACCCAGCAGATTCCTGCCATGCTGCTCCTCCCAGAGGAGGAATGTGAGTCTCCCCAGATCTGCTACTTATGCCATCCCTGCTCAAAGAGCAGTGGCCTGACTGTGCCTTGGATCACAGTTTAATGTAACCCTGATCTGAAAGCCCACCCTTCAACTCTGTCTCTATAGTCAGCTTCCCTGCTCTGATACCTGGCAGCTTTGCCATACTCAGACACCCCTGATCTTTCTGTGACCCTGCGGGACCTGAGACCACACTGTCCCTGCAAGGGCTTCAGCCCCACTTAGCCCCTGGAGCGAGGTACCTCAGTGGAGCAGACTTCCAAAAGTTCTGATTTTGTGTTCCACTGCTTGCTGGGAGCTGGCCCCTCCCCCCACAGTCTATCTTCTCGTCGCTTTGGATTCACTTCTCTGCACATCCTACCTTTCAGAAAGTGGTCGATTTTCTGTTCCTAGAATTGCTGCTCTTCTCTTCTATCTCCTGTTGAGTTTGTAGGTGTTTGAAATGGTTTCATACTTACCTAGCTGAAATCTTGGGGTCTATGTCATTTCAGTCTGCTACTCCTCTACCATCTTGCTTCTCAAAGTAGGACCATCTTAATATGAGTGAAAGGAGTGAGTGAGGAGGAGAGTAGGAAAACAGGTAGATAGGTAAGGGTGGTAAGGCAGATCAAGACCTTATGGGTTCTTTTTTTTTTTTTAAGATTTTATTTATTTGACAGCCAGATCACAAGTAGACAGAGAGGCAGGCAGAGAGAGAGGGAGGAAGCAGGCTCCCTGCTGAGCAGAGAGCCCAATGCAGGGCTCGATCCCAGGACCCTGAGATCATGACCTGAGCCAAAGGCAGAGGCTTAACCCACTGAGCCACCCAGGTGCCCTGAACTTGTGGGTTATTATGAGGACTTTGACTTTCATTAGTGTGACATGGAAAGCCAGATTGGAACAAAAAAGTGACTTTGTCAGACTTATATATATTTTTTAATTTATGTTTTTAAATTTTTTTTTATTAACATGTAATGTATTATTAGTCCCAGGGGTACAGGTCTGTGAATCGCCAGGTTTACACACTTCACAGCACTCACCATAGCACATACCTTCCCCAATGTCCTTAACCCCACCACCAGCTCCCTAACCCCCCTCCCCCTGGCAACCTTCAGTTTGTTTTGTGAGATTAAGTGTCTCCCTCCTGATCCCATCTTGTTTCATTTATTCTTTTCCTACCCCCCCCCCATGTTGCCTCTTAACTTTCTCATGTCAGGGAGATCATATGATAATTGTCTTTCTCTCATTGACTTATTTCGCTGAGCATAATAGCCTCTAGTTCCATCCACATCATCACAAATGGAAAGATTTCATTTCTTTTGATGGCTGCATAGTATTGTCAGACTTATATTTTAACAAGATCACTCTGACTTCTGTGCTAAGAATAGCATGAGGGAGGCTAGGAGAGAAGCTAGGAGAGCAGTTGGGAAGCTACTAGAAGAATTCAGCAAAGGATAACAGTGGTTTGGGTAAGAATGATGTGGGGAGAAGCAGTAAGCTTCTGGATATATTTTAAAGGCAGAACCAATAGCACTCATGATGGATTAGATATGCAGTATGGTAGAAGTAAACTGATTCCATTTTTGGGTGAGCTGCTGAAAGAATGGAATTGCTCTTTATTGAGGAGGAGAAGAGCCTGGGAGGAACGGGTTGGGGGAAATATTAGGACTTAAGCTTTCGATGGGTTGAGCTTGATTTAGAATGATATAAGAAGGAGGGTTCACTGAAAAGGAGTTAGTTCAATAAGGACTTGGAGGAAATGAGGAAAAGAAAACTTGGGAAGACTTAATAAGAGGATGTTTGCGAGAGTACCTGGCATAGTGCAGTATGAAGCAAGCTCAGGCCCCATTAGTTCCATTCTGTCATCTTGAAAGATATTCTTATGCTGCAGGGAGCATGACTGATGTTATTCATCATTACATTTTCTCTCTAGTGAGTAGACTGTACCTTGTCCACTGTAGTTGTTAAACAATATTCACTGAATGCATGAGAGAAGGAATAAACTGTAATCAGTAAAGGGACTATTCCAACTGTCTTCTCTTCCTCCTCCCCTTCCAAGGAAAAGATCCTGGCCAAGCTGTTTTGTGTTTGGGGGAGGGGAACTGGAGGTCCCTATTCTCTATGTTATGGTTAACACAGTGTGGTGGTTCTCCAAGTGTGGCGCCGCCTGCAGCAGAATCAGCAGAGACGGTGGTAAAATATGAATTTCTGGACTTTTTCCCAGACTTTCTCAATCTGAATTTCTAAGGGAGAAGCTGGGATCCCTCTGTTACAGACTCATCGAGTGTTTCTTCAGAAACTAAAATTTAAGAACTACTGACACTAAAGAAGATGACCGCTCATTGACATTTTTCCTTGGAGGCAGGTAATTTCTAGGCATGATGTGGTGAATTACAACCGCTCCGCAATTTTATGATAATGTGTGCTCATCACCTAATCAGACTGCTCCAGCTGAGTTAGAACCTGGCTGGCTCAGTTCCCCACTCGCATTGTCAGGTGATTGCTTCAGCAAAAGAGGCCTTTTGCCAAATAGTTCACAGTCGAACTTTGCAACTTAAGGAGACAAGTATGAGGGAACACATAAATGTCAAGTTTCTTATTATTCCAGGAGTTTTCAAACAATGAATATGATTCCATCCCACTTTCTCAAGAAATAGGGCAGCACATCTATTTCACTCTTAACTATAATGAAGTAGTTTCTTCATATAGCTCAGTGTGTCTCTGCCACATACTGACTTTTGGCATGTTTAGCAAGCTTTACGGGCCATCTTCTGCTGCTATTGAAATGAGGGCAAAGTCAGTATTGCTCATCGCTCCCTCTTCAGTGTTCCAAATAATGCCTGGCGCACAGTAGTCACTCAGTAAATATCTGTGGATGGATGAATAGATCTGTACCACTTCCTGAAGTGAAGAGGTAAATTTACATACATTTTTGTCTGTGGAGTATCCTTGTTTCCTATAGTTTACGTCCACAGACCTCCTCCCCCCAGTAAATATCCCCTATACAAATCTGTGCAGTTTGCACTTAAGATATAACTTTCTGGAGACTCCATAAAAAATTGGCAGAAATTCTCGGGAAGGATGATATTATAATTGGTCTTGTGAGGGATCCATGGAGGGATAAATTTCACATTATTCATGTTTCCAGATGGGCTTTAGTCCCCAGGGCAGTCATTCCAGAACCTTCTCTCAAACTTAAGTTTACTCCAAGAAACATAAATAGTGATTTACAGCTTGATTGCTCCCACAAAAGGCTCCCCTGTTTTTGGTACAGAGTGGGAAGTAGGCCAGAGGAGAAGGCAGCTGGGAAGCAGTATGAGGGACTGGTGCCCATAGTGAGGGCATTGTGTGTGAGTGAGATGTTGGTCTACAGTGTCTCTCTGGAGGACGAAGATTTGGGAGACAGGGAATGAGCAAGATATGGAATTGTCTGAAGTGCAAAGCAGTTGAGGAAGCTTTGAGCAGCAATAAGCCTTGGATGCTGGCATGCCAAGCTTAGTGTAGATGTAAATTCATTCTACCCTCCCCACAAAAACAATCTTCACTAGTTGGGGTGCTACACTACTAAGGTTTAATATGAGTGTTTCTTGGGGTTTTACTAAACTAATATATTAACTCTTTCAACAAATAGTTGTGTGTCAACCTCTGCTGGGTGCTAGGAATACAGCCATGAAAAAGAAGAGGAACTAAGGACCATTTTCATCAGTGAATTCCTGTTTCTTGGCCTCAGATTCAAGCCCGGGACAGATAGTTCTTGGATGTTTGTTATTTTTAACGGGATACATTCAGAGTATAGGTAGGTCAGAGTACATTCTTCAGAAGTTCTCAACTATGGGTTAGGGATCCCTAAAGTATAAGGATATGACCGTACAATGTACTATTGACACTGAGCATTTGATTCATGTAAGGCTCAACCAAAATTTCATATGAATGAGCCTGATAGGACAGATTGCCCATTTGTGAAGGACGATACCATAGCTTGCCTGGACTGCTGAAAAACCTCCTAACTGGAGTCCTTGCTTTCCCCTCTTGCTCTGTAGAGTCTATTTCCCACACAGCAGCCAAAGTATTTTATCATCACCTGGCTAAAAAACCTCAGTGGCTTCCTGTTGCAACTAGACTAAAATCTAGTCTCCTTATAAGGATCTCCTATCAAGGATCTGGCTCCTGCTTCGAGTCCTGCTCCATTCTGGCCTCAGACTTGACCTGAAACTCCTCATCTTACCTCTGCTTACCTGGTTCCTCATTATTCAGGTCTCTGTTCAAATATCTTCTAAGAGAGCTCCTTCCTGACCACACTGTCTTAAGTAGTTCCATCCCTCTTCCGCACATCACCCCTTTATTCCATTAGCGTATTTCTTATTCGTGGTAAGGACTTCAAGTGGTTAATCTTACTAACTTTTGGTTACATGTTATTACCCACTTCCCCCTACTAGAATGTAAGTTCCTTGAGAGTAGGAGAGTGGGTGGCACTCAATAAATGTTTAATGAATTAGTAGATATCCTATTTCCTAAACAACTGCAGGTTTTCTGGGGCTGTATCTGACTGTGACCAGACTGTGAGTGGTTTGACAGCATCTTTGAAATCATATTGGAAAACTTGATACGTAACTCAGAGCCCAGCCCTAGTATTAACCTAATGCTTAATGTTTTGTGTTAAATTGACTTGAACTAAATTAACAACAGGCCAGTGACTGGAAAAATGTATGTGACAAAAAAATCCCATTGATGGTACCAGACAGTGGCCCAAGAAGATGAGTTCATAATGGCTGATTGTTAAAAGAGTGGATGTCGGGTCACATTTTCTTTACTGAGAATGGGAGACAATGGCAGAGCCCAGGGAGCATGGTGCTACCCCAAAACAAATAGCCCATAACAGGGACAGGGCTGGTTGAAATCTGATGGAAGGATAATGGCGCAGAGGTGTGCCTGATGCCGAATTGAGACTGGATGTTGGTAGTATGGAGCCCTGCTGTAATAATGTTCAGTAGTTGCACGTGCTGAATTGACGGCCTCTCTGTTTAAAACTGACAAGGAGAAAATTAAAGTTTCCCTTGTATTTTGTGTCACACATGAATAACCAACTGCTTGACAACTAGTTAAAATTCATATTCCCCTTGTCACGTTTTTAGCAACTGTGAGAATTGGGTTAATGTTAGTCTCCCTACCTTTGCCCTCTTGGCTAACTAGCTAGCTATATTTGCATTTCTTTTTATATAAGTCTTTTTTTTCCCCTGTCCTTGCACAGTATCAGCAATTAATATTATCTTCACAGATGTTCCATGTTGGGAAGCATTTGCTCCTTATATAAATATAGAGACATGAAATGACATGTTGTATGTATCAAATCCCTTTAATGACTTAAGGTCAAAGACTGCTTTTTTCTCAGTGGGATGACCATCAACAAAAAAATACTTGTCAACTACTTGGAATTTGGGAGTTTTCTAATCCTTCTGGAATGGGAAATTCTAAACATTGTGAAATAGGCTTTTCCATCCAATGAGTTTCACTCGCAGATCCTACACCACACAGTTCTGTCACTGATTCGTGGAAAAGAAGCCTCACTTCAGCTTTCACAGGTTTTTTTACACCTGTGAAACACCTGGTCATGCTGTCCTTCTACTCCTTTCTTATCTCAGCTCAGTAGAATGATCAAATCTCAGAGCTATGGAAAATAGACAACCTTTGCTCTCACCCTCTCTTTGTTTCCATTCTTGATCCACAACTTACACAGAATTGTGGCTGAGAATTGCTTGCTGGCAGCTGTGGCCACAGATCTTCTCTCCACATCTCAGATAAATAACTGAATAGGGAATTGAGTTGCCTCTAGGTTTTACAAACAATGTCTCAGGAACACAGCTGGTCATCACCCTGCACGAGGGATGAGAACTGGAGAGAGGGGTATGAATTTTTCTCCCCCAAAGAAACCCAGGAGAGATACTCTCCTAAGGTTTGTAGGAAATTTGTTTCTGACCCAAGGGTCACAACACAGCTTACTATGAATTTTAATTGGCTGCCAAATCATTGCTAATTCATCTCTGACTTTGGCAGAAAAAAATTAAGTGTTAAAGAAATGAATTTAGAAGGGCGTTATGCTTTGTGTTTGTTTTGTGTTTGTTTTTTGTGTGTGTGTGTGTTTGTTTTTTTGTTTGTTTGTTTGTTTTTACACAAGCATGATACCACAGCTGCTGAAAGTCTTGCGGAGGAGATGGTAAATAAACATATGGAGTTAGGGTGTGTTCATTTTTGGAACTTCTGCCTGATGAGGGGTCTGGAAAACTGCAAGATTCATTTTGGATTATAAATCTTTTTTGCTGACAAGGGAGTTATCCTGCTACTGCCAAAACAGGCCAAACCAATTTTGTAATGCTGTGAGACAAGGCTGAAAGAACAAGACATAAAAGGGCCCATCATAAGGTACACATCAAATGATGGTAACACCAACTTGCCGTTGGCTTGAGAAGCTGAACTCCCAGGTCTCTGACCTAACTTCCTGTCCCTGTGGGTTTCAGAGGCTCTATCTTTTTTTGTCCCTGCTCCTTTTTCTCATTTTTCTCATTTCCCAGTTTTTTCCCCCTGACTTTATTCTCCTCAAACTCATAATTTTCCTCTATGACTTGATATCTATCACATACATACATTAAACTGTGTTTAAAGATACACAGTTGAATCCTCAAACATCCAAATATCTGTAATGAAATTGAGCTTTCTTCTGGCCATTTGTGCTCCTGGACAGATAATGTTGATCTGTTTATTCAGCGTGCATTTCCAGCCAGCCTTGCCCTTGTCTTTCCTTATTGTAGAGGCTAGAAAGAACAATTTTCAACTTTCCAGCTTCTCTTGCAGCTAGGTGGAACCAGAGATAGTACAGATCCTAGTTAAAAACCTATGTGTGATTTTCCAGGTCTGGCCATGGGAAGTTACAAAGGCTTTACCTGACATTCTTCCCAGGGGAGAACGGCCCTCCCGTCACCAGACTGGGCATGCAGCCAGTGCACTGCAGCCTCTAAGGGGAGCTATAGTCAAGGACCCAGTGGCTCAGTCAGTTAAGCATCAAGTCAAGAACTTGGCCAGCCATGTACCCATGTGTAGCTGCATTCCTAGCTCAGGTTCCTCTATTTGGAGGTCTTATTGGGGCACCTTGAAGATACTTTCTCTGCTCTGACTCAGTACTTTTCCACTCTTAACCCTTCTCTTTCGTGCTCCTTCCTCTACCTGGGGCCAGAAAAAGACAGGATCCTTTTTACCCAGTACTCGTTCAAAAGTAAAACAACCCTACTGGATCTGTGTTGATCCATCCTATCCTCCAGTGGTGGGGGCACATCATTTCATGGGGGGAAATGAAACAGGGGGGAGTAGGTGCTTTCTCAGTATAGCTTCTTGATTATACTATTTCATTAAGTGATCTTTTAACATGAGGCAGGAATCTGTCAAACTCCTAGAGGAGAACATAGGCAGTAACCTCTTCAACATCAGCCACAGCACCTTCTTTCAAGACATGTCCCCAAAGGCAAAGGACACAAAAGTGAAAATGAACTTTTGGGACTTCCTCAAGATCAAAAGCTTCTGTACAGCAAAGGAAACAGTCAACAAAACAAAGAGGCAACCCACAGAACAGGAGAAGATATTCGCAAATGACAATACAGACAAAGGGCTCATACCCAAGATCTATAAAGAACTCCTCAAACTCAACACAAACAAAACAGATAATCACGTAAAAAAAATAGGCAGAAGAAAAGAACAGACACTTCTCCAAAGAAGACATACAAATGGCTAACAGACACGTGAAAAAATGTTCATCATCATTAGCCATCAGGGAGATTCAAATCAAAACCACATTGAGATACCACCTTACACCGGTTAGAATGGCCAAAATTAACAAGATAGGAAACAAGTGTTGGAGAGGATGTGGAGAAAGGGGAAGCCTCTTATGCTGTTGGTGATTATACAAGTTGGTGCAGCCACTTTGGAAAACAGTGTGAAGATTCCTTAAGAAATTGTAAATAGAGCTACCCTATGACCCTGAAACTGCACTACTGGGTATTTACTTCAAAAATACAGATGTAGTGAAAAGAAGGGTCATCTGTATCCCAATGTTCATAGCAGCAGTGGCCACAGTCGCCAAACTGTGGAAGGAACCAAGATGCCCTTCAACAGATGAATGGATAAAGAATATATGGTCCATATATACAATGGAGTATTATGCCTCCATCAGAAAGGATGAATACCCAACTTCTGTATCAACATGGATGGGACTGGAGGAGATTATGCTGAGTGAAGTAAGTCAAGCAGAGAAAGCCAATTATCATATGGTTTCGCTTACTTGCGGAGCATAAGGAATAGTATGGAGGAAATGGAGAGATGGGGTGGAGAAATGAATTGGGGGAAATTGGAGGGGGAGACAAACCATGAGAGACCGTGGACGCTGAGAAACAAACTGAGTTTTGGAGGGGAGGATAATGGAGCATTGGGTGAATTCATGGAGCACTGGGTGTGGTGCATAAACAATGAATTCTGGAACACTGAAAAAATAAAATAAAATAAAGATTTTATTTATTTCATTTTTTAAAAGATTTTGTTTATTTATTTGAGAGAGAGAGATTGAGAGAACAAGTAGGAAAAGGGGCAGAGGGAGAAGCAGTCTCTCTGCAGAGCAAGGAGCCTGACACGGAACTTGATCCTAGGACCCTGGGATCATGACCTGAGCTGAAGGCAGATGCTCACCTGAGCCACCCAGGTGCCCTGCACTAAGTGATTAAAGACTTCACTCTTATTTTTATTTTGGCTCCTTATTGCTTTAATTGGCTACTCCAACACCAGACAGCTCAGGTCTCTCTTCCAGCTGAATGGAGTTCCTGACAGGCCCGTGTGACACAAGTCTGGGCAATGAAATCTAAGAGGAAGATGGCTGGCTTGTTTATGAGAAAGCTGTTACTTTCCTGCTTAGGCAGAAAAGGAGGAGGGGTGTGTGTGGAGGACAAATAACATTCTGCTTTCATCCTGTCTAGAATACAGATGTGATGTGGGGAGATGCAGCAGTCATTATATGGACAAAATATAAGCCAAGCCCTTAAAGGTGCTGAGAGGAAAGTTTGAAAGAGCCTGGAGTCTTGATAACAGTGTCACTATAATAGCCTTAGGATATCTATCTTTGTATTTCTTCTTGTGCAAAGAAAAGAAACTTCTTCTAGTGATTTAAAAATATATTCAGGGACGCCTGGGTGGCTCAGTTGGTTAAGCAGCTGCCTTCGGCTCAGGTCATGATCCCAGCGTCCTGGGATCGAGTCCCACATCGGGCTCCTTGCTCTGCAGGGAGCCTGCTTCTCCCTCTGACTCTGCCTGCCATTCTGTCTGCCTGTGCTCGCTCTCTGTCCCCCTCTCTCTCTGATAAATAAATAAAATCTTTAAAAATATATTCATAAATTTTTTGACCCTTTTCTTATCAGAAGGAAAAGTTGAATTCTCCTCCTCTTAATTATGGTCCAGCTTTAGTTTGTTGCTTCTAACAAATAGAATACAGCAAACATGAAGGTGAAGGTAAATCAAAAAAGGTGATTCAGCTCCTATTGCTCTTACCACAACACTTGGGAGCCTATAGCTAACACTAAGAAGTCCAGCTATACTGAAGTTGCCATTCTCCAGAGGCAACTTTTTTTTTTTTTTTTTTAAACATGAGAATGATCCTACAGTCTAACAAAGGGGTTGATACATAAACACAAGAGCTAGGGATAGATAGCTGGAATGTGAAGCATTAGGATTTGGATTACTGAGGAATTAGCATGAATCATTCTTGGGGGACTAAGGGGAAGAATAATGAACGCTACTAATTAGCCTGTTAAGTATTCTCTGTAACTGGAAGATATTTGGTTGCAACTAGAAAGCTGAGGTAATTATCTCTTCATTATGTATGAATCTATTTACATGAGCCACATGGGCATTCATGATTGGTTAGTTCAGATAAATGGATGTCCAGGTTCATGACAACACCATGAATTCATGCCCTGTAGCTTCTTTCTATTCCAGGACTATAGACTCCTTCCTTTGTAGTTCAAGGTGGCCACCATGTCTGGAAACACAAATAATACTATTTTATCATGTAATATTAATAAACCATTTATTATGTATTTTTCTCTGTTTCCAGAATTTAGTGGCCACCCTGGAGACACTTTTGGGAATATCTTTAACAAAACTCAACATTCCAGCTCTCAACCCATTCCTGAGAAGTGCCCCTGATCCACATAGGTGGTCTCCTAGAGACTGTAGCTTTTGTGTGGCTCAACCTGATGACCTCAGATGACTGAACAAGTGGTAGACACTTGATTCAAGAAGGGCCAATCAGATTCTCTCTTCCAGGAGTAAGAATGGAAAGACAGAGAGTTGGTCTCTTGTAATGACTGGAACAGTTACAGATAAAATCATTAGCTGTTTTACAGCCATATTTGGCCTTATGGAAAGGAAAGAAGGGAAATATGGACTCTGATGTTAGAGAATGACGCAGATGTGTAAGAAAAAGCAGAGTAGAGATGGTTTGAGAGTATATCTTGGGAGTATGGATGCTTTGCATTTCTTAATTACAACCCTTCCCAAGGCCTGACTGTACTCCTGCACTTATTTCTTTAGCACACTTCTGTATCCTTATGCCAAGTTCCATCTTTTTGCTTAAGGTGAATCCATTTAGTTTCTATTACTTGACCCCAGAATTCTACCTAACATAACTAACATAACTTTTTTTATTTTTCTATTTTTTAGAAGTTTTTACTTATTCACTTAGAGAAAGAGAGACAGAGTGCAAACAGGGGAAGTGGCAGAGAGAAAGGGAGAAGCAGACTCTCTACTGAGGTGGGAGCCTGACATGAGCTCGATCCCAGGGCTTGGTCCCAGGGCCTGGAAATTGTGATCTGAGCTCAAGGCAGATGCTCGACCATCTGAGCCACCCAGGTGCCCCAGTAACTAACATAACTTGAAACTGTAGGAGAGGAAAAAAATTTTCCTTCTATCCTTCCAAGTTCTTGGTTGAATCTCCTATAATAGAAGAGATTAACAAAAGAGAAACAGAACTTTATTCATATATTTGCCTCATGTACACATGGGAGATACCCAGAGAAAAATGAGTAGCTCCCCCAAGTGACTTGGAATTCAGGATTAAAATCCCATCTTAATAGGGAAAAGAGAGAGAAATATAGGCCTTTTAGGGAGGAGTAAATGATTTTTGTGAAAAATAAATGGGCCCTTAGAAGATAAGATGGAAGACATGATAGTTTGTGACAAAGTTTGTCTGGATGTGGTGTGAACTTCTGGTTTCCTCTCCTGCGACTAGAGTCAATTCTCCCTAGGTGATGAAAGTCCCATGGTGGGGATTTATGACAAATGGGTTCCTTTTAGAGGATCTGTTCTTTGGCAGGAAAGGGGAGTGCAGAGAAAGTCTCCCTGCATCTGCTGCTTTTCAAATGCCTGAAATTCAAAATAATCAAATATACCAAAGTGGCATGTTTGGGATGGCCTGTTCTGCTACCCTTTAAACCTTGACTGCCATCTTCCCAGAGACTACCATTGGTTATGAGGGTCAGGAAAGACTATGTGCATAAGTATGAATCTGTTGTCAATGAAGTGGAAATAATTGAAGAGCATCCTCTTCTAGAATGGCATCAACAGAATCAGCTTTGAGCACAAAGGGCAGTTGTGTCAGTCCTACAGAGCATGGAAACTCTCTTTCTGTTCTAAAATTGACTTTTTTTTTAATGGTGCCAATTTTAAGTACAGTTTGATTTAAGACATTGCATTTTTTGCTTAACAATACATTGCTTATAATTTGCTATGTTTATTTCCTTTCCCGGTGCACATATTCCATATTTAAGTAAAAAGAATGCCCAGTTTTTTGTTTTTTTTTTTTCTATAGCAGCTCACTGTTACAACTGCCATGGAATTTGCTACAAATTTGGGTACTTTGAATATTGTGTGTGGAACACTGCTAGACCTGTTTATTCTTAGGTTGCTTTAATCATCCTCTTCAGTGGTGGGCCCAGAGGAGGCACCACCAGAGGGAGGAGCTCCACCACCAGGGAAGTCTCCAGGCATTCTTCCTGGCATGCCCCCTGGACTCTGGTACAGCTTGGTGATGATGGGTTGCAGGCTTTCTCCAGCTCTTTCTGCTGGTGTTCAAATTGTTCCTTCTCTGCAGTCTGGTTCTTATCAAGCCAATTGATGATTTCATTGCACTTGGTCAAGAATCTTCTGTTTGTCTTCATCATTTATCTTGCCCTGAAGTTTTTCATCTTCAACAGTTGCTTTCATGTTGAATGCATAAGACTCAAGTGAATTCTTAGAAGACACCTTGTCCCGCTGTTGCTCATCTTCAGCTTTGTACTTCTTAGCTTCCTGGACCATGCACTCAATATCTTTCTTGTTCAAATGGTCCTTGTCATTAGTGATGGTAATCTTGTTCTCTTTTCCAGTGCCCTTATCCACGGCAGAGACATTGAGGATACCATTAGCATCAATACCAAAAGTGACCTCAATCTGAGGGACACCACAAGGGGCAGGAGGTATGCCTGTGAGTTCAAAATTTTCAAGTAGGTTGTTGTCCTTGTTCATGGCACACTCACCGTCATACACCTGAATAAGCACACTAAGCTGGTTGTTGGAGTAGGTAGTGAAGGTCTGTGTCTGTTTGGTGGGAATGGTAGTATTACGCTTGATGAGAACAGTCATGACTCCTCCAGCAGTTTCAATGCCAAGAGAAAGTGGAGTGACAACCAACAGCAGCAAATCTTGAACATTTTCAGATTTGTCTCCAGAAAGGATGGCTGCCTGGACAGCTACACCATAAGCAATAGCCTCATCAGGGGTGATGTTCTTATTCAGTTCTTTTCCATTGAAGAAATCTTGGAGAAGTTTCTGAATCTTGGGGATACGGGTAGAACCACCCACCAGGACAATATCATGGATCTGAGATCTAACTTGGCATCCCAAAGGGCTTTCTCTACAGGGTCCAGGGTGCCATGGAACAGGTCAGCATTTAATTCTTCAGACCGGACACAAGTGATAGTGGTATAGAAGTCAATTCCTTCATACAGAGAATCAGTCTCAGTACTGGCCTGCGTGCTGGAAGAAAGTGTACACTTAGCACATTCACAAGCAGTAGCAGTATGGTGACGACAAACTGCCTTCTTGTTTTCACTGATGTCTTTCTTATGTTTGCACTTGAACTCTGCAATAAAATGGTTGACCATTCGGTTGTCAAAGTCTTCTCCACTGAAGTGAGTGTCTCCAGCTGTGGACTTAAGCTCAAAGATCCCATCTTCAGTAGTAAGGATTGACATATCAAAAGTGCCACCTTGTAAGTCAAAGATCAGCACATTCCTTTCAGCTCCCATTTTTGTCTAACCCATAAGCAATAGCAGCAGCAGTTGGCTCATTGATGATTCAGAGTACATTGAGACCAGCAATAGCATCTTTGGTAGTCTGATGCTGAGAATCATTGAAGTACACAGGTACTGTGACAACTGCACTGGTAACTGTCTTCCCAAGATAAGCCTCTGTGATTTCTTTCATTTTCGTCAAAACCATAGAAGACACCTCCTCTAGATAGAAACTTTTTGTCTCTCCCTTGTATTCTATTTGGACCTTGGGCCTGCCAGCATCATTCACCACCATGAAAGGCCAATGCTTCATATCAGATTGGACAACAGTATCATCAAATCTCCATCCAATCAGGCACATGGTATCAAAAACTGTGTTGGTGGGGTTCATCGCAACTTGATTCTTTGCAGCATCACTGATCAATCGTTCAGTGTCTATGAAGGCGACATAACTTGGATGGTTCCATTTCTTTAATCATTGGCAATTATTTCCACTTTTCTGTGCTGGAAGACACCCACACAGGAGTAAGTGGTGCCAAGATCAACGCCAACTGCAGGCCCCTTAGACATGGTTGCTTCTGTGTGGGTCTGGCTTAGCTTGAGAAGAACACAGCAATCCAAAGATCTACCCCATGTTCAATGAGACCTAAAATTGATTTTTCTAACAGAAAAGAGTTTCCCTGAGCTACCAACAGAAGAATCTGCTCTTTGAAAAACAATTTCAAATCCTCAAACTCCAGTGGAATTTTGCTAAAATGAAAAGTTGTCGTCAGATATCATGGCTAAAATGTCCTCCTAAGTTTTTGCACCGTCCTTGGCTGAAATTATCTCTGGCAAGTAGGATAACCAAACAGAACTGCTTTCCCAGACTTGGTTCTATGTATAGTGTTCCCAGACTGCATTTTATCTGACCTCATTTCTGGGATTATGATATTGCCCATATGATCAGCAAATGGGCAAACGAGGTTTTTTATTCCAATATAATGCCTCTTCTCATTTATAGCTGGTAAATTTATAAGGCCGGGCAAAAAGAAAAAATATGGAGAAAAATGGCAAATGACTTTAAATATGAATGTGAAAGGCAAGAATGAAGGAAAGAAAAAAGCCAACTAAAATACCATAACAAAAAGGAGAGGTTCAGGAGTTCTGCAAGTGAGTTCCTTAAGGGCAGGGACTACTTGGTCCAGAGTCAAGTGCTTCACCTGGGGTAGAAGAGGAACTGAATGATGAGTGCAGGCTTAACTGATTGAATGAATGAATAAATGATTGAAAGGCTTGATAAAATGACGGCCAGAAAACTAGATTACCTTCTGCTAGTAGGACATGAGTTTGTTTCTGTTGAATTTCAAGTAGTAAATCTTCCTGAATTTGTCTACTGTAGTTAGAATCCGATGTGGCCTCCAGATACAAAAAGTAGAATTCTATAATCTTGTCAGGCTCCCACAGTCAATGCTGTTACACTCTTTCAAGTATAGATAGAAGTCACAACCCTGACCTCCTGCCATAGGTGTGAGTGGATGACATGAAGTCCTCTCTGCCTGACCAACTCAGTCTTCTTTTTTAACTTTTCTTTATTCTTTTTTTTTTTTTTTTTAGAGGTGGGGAGAGGCAGAGGGAGAGAGAATTCCAAGCAGGCTCCACACTCAACACAGAGCCTGACATGGGGCCTGATCCTACAACCCCAAGATCATGATATGAGCTAAAATCAAGAGTGTTGCTTAACCAACTGAGCCACACAGGTACCCCATGACCACCTCAGTATTCTAAGGTTTGGGCCAACTGATTCCACAGAGGACAAGAGTGGGAGGAAGTGTCTCTGACCTGGTGTCTCCAGTCTGGTGCCAGCCCTGTCATGGGGCCCTGGGAACCACTGCCACCCCTTTTAATTACAGTGTCTGAAAGAAGAGGCCGAACCCCCTCTGATTTGGAGAAAGGCTTGTTTCTTCATCTTATTAACAATAACATATCCCATTGCTCCAGTAATTACAGACCTATTGCTGAAGCAATCAAATTGCTTATTTGAAAGAAAGACTGTTTCCTTTCCCTAATGAATGTGAACAGTTCCCCAGAGCCCGAAGGTGATATGTATGAATGCCCCACTGTAACAATGAGAAGCGATTATAAATAAATGACACAGAGCTGCTCTGTTCTTAAAAATCACTGCATGATCAATTTTGAGAGACATGCATAGAGATGGGACTCAGGAGATTTCATTTTAATTATTCTGCCCAAAGGAAAAACGATACTTTCTTCTGTGTCAGCACCATCGTACATTGAAACTTGAAGAGACTTTGGAAACAAGATCCTGTTTGTCTTTCTCAAATCACTGGCAGATACAGTGGTGCAGTTACCATCATTTTATAGGAGGGGAAACTGAGGTCCAGATGTTTTTGTTCTTCACAGTATGTCTAAAGGTTCATATATTATCATCTCCAACAGATTTCTATGTCTTAATCAAAGCTTCTAATAATTGTTTGTATTTGAAAATCCATCAGAAAGGGAGAAATTAACAGAAGGGAATGACAAAAGGAGGTTGGGGCATGTGTGTGCATACACATACTGGGGCATGTTTTGATTTGGGGGTCAAGCAATAGTAAGAATGGAAAGATACCAGGAGTCAAGGCCATTCTATTTCAGCCCTTGACCCTGGAGCACCTGCCCTTCATAGAAAGCTGTAGCATGAGAGCTGAGGGTTGGGGCAGCGAGAGATTGGAGCTGGAAAGACACTGATGAAAAAGCATATAACTTACAGTTCTGTCGCATCAGGGAACACTTGGAATGAACTCTTTTTGAATTTATAGAGAAAACCTGGTTACTAGTTGTTACAGTCCAACTGCTGTCCAGAATGGTAGTTTATAGATAATTTTTCATTTAGGGATCATGCTGTAGGCCACCAAGGAGGCCCTCTGAGACCGTATTGAGAAATCAACTTGTCACCCTTGACAATTTCTAAAAAAATGAAAATTGGATCCATTTGGAATTCAGAGATGAGTCTGCAGAATTCCTAACAAGATAAACTAAAAATTCCTTAGGATCCAGGATATTTATATTTCTAGAGATTCTTGAGTGTGGAATTAAGTTATCAGAACTTCTTGGATGAGTTTCTTGATTCTGGGTGACATATATTATTGCATCACATTTTTGCACAACTCATAATCATATGACACTCATCAAGAGTTGGCAGAGATACCTCCTTCTCAAAAAGAATTAGAGGAGACTTAATTCTGCTTTTAAAGGAAGAGAATACAGAAATTACTTAGAAGAGTTTCTGGAATTTGGTTATCTACATGGTTTGATGGTTTTAAGGGAATCAACTAATAATATTGACCAATCACTAGCTATTTCGGTATTGTAATCAGCTTAACCAATTGTTCAGTTGATAAATCAATTAGGTGCATTTTAAAAAAAGGATTTTATTTATTTATTTATTTGACACAGAGAGACACAATGAGAAGGGGAACACAAGCAGGAGAAGAGGAGAAGGGAGAAGCAGACTCCCCACTGAGCAAGGAGCCTGATGCGGGGCTCGATCCCAGGACCCCAGGATCATGACCTGAGTTGAAGGCAGACGCTTAACTGACTGAGCCGTCCTGGCATCCCCTAATTAAGTACTTTTGTTTGATTGGATTTTTTTGTTTCTGTTTGTTTTGCCTTTTATATGCCTTTACGTGGCACAGCTTAAGCAAACCAGACAATCTTGTCAATGCTTATGGAATAGAAGTAGACAACATATTTAAAAATCTGAGAGTCCATATGGAAAACAGAGCCTCATTAAAGAATTAGATGGAATTAAATGGGTTAAACTCATCAGAAAAAAAAATAATAAAGGAAAAGGCTATTCTTGCCAGGGACTGAAGTGTCTGCAGAAATTGATTAGGTGGAGGGTCCCTCTGAGCCTTGGAACAATTAACTCTCAGAAAATTAGAGGACAGCCTTTGTGCTTCTGGGGATTCAGATTTGACAGGTGTCTCCTGTCCCTTAGGAAACCATTCAATCCTTCCAACCTCTCATTTTTTGGATGCCCCTGCAGGGTAAACCAAACCCTTGAGAGTTAAAGATTTTGAGACACAGAGAGTTGAATAATTGGATTCTTGCAAGACATTACTTTTGTGAGCCTCTGCCACAGATGTACTTCCTGGGGTGTTTTCTGTTAAAAAAAACAAAATAAAAAAGAATTCTTCTTTTGAAAAAATGTAAGAACTGAGATGCTATACTTCCTAAAGCGGGTGATGGAAAAGAGACTATTTTGTCCCTTGACTAACTTCGCTCTCAGTATCAAGAAAGCAATGGGAGAAGGTGACTAGGCCACAATCTTGCAGGTGTCTGAGAAGAGTGAACTGTGATCTTCGAGTGAGCCAAGGCAATGTTTTGAGGCGTTTGGATAAGTCAGGGGAGCTCACAGCGACGTGGCAAGGGAGAGCAATTTGCTCATTTTACCTGCTGAGAATGATTAGCTGTGTTTATGCCAGGGTGGGTGTTATTAACCTGCTGAGGACAATCTGACAGAAAGTTAATGAGGGATCTTGAGTGGAGGAGCCCAAGAAAGAGATATCTCCCTAACTGTGTGGGAGGAGGGCAGTGTGGGAAAGGTAAATCAGAGTGGGAGGGAAATACTTCTCCTGCACTGGGGAGTCAGCACATTCTTTCTTCAGGGTTAAAGACTTGACACATTTTGGAATGAGGTTTAGAATATTGTACATTTTTAGCAGCTGATATGAAAATTCCTCGTAGGAAGAAATGCACCCTTGGAAATATTACCCTTATAACCCCTCTGGGAGTCACTGAGTCTCCTGAGTTTGGCCAGGCCAAGACCCAGCTTTGAGAGGCCAGACAGCTTTGTCTAATAGAGAATGATGCCTGAGGGAGAGGACGGAGATGAAGGAAGGTCCCAGAAAGGCTTCAGAATAGGCTGCAACTGTCAAAGTGTGTGGTGGGAAGGGGTTTTTGTTTTGTTTTGTGTTGTTATGTTTTTGTTTTTGAAACCAATGAAGGTGGTCACTTAGCTGTGGAACAGATAAAAGATGTGTAGACGTGGGATCTGAAAGCAGAGGTGCCTTTAAAACTGGGAGTTTATGGTAGGGACCTTGATGTCTGAGTTCCCCCAGAGTAAAGCAGTTGGGCTTTCAGAGGATATATATTGTATTTTAATATGTGGCTGCAGACTCCTGGGTGTTTACCCCAAAGATACAAATGTCATGATCCAAAGAGGCACCTGCACCCCATTGTTTATAGCAGCAATGTCCACAATAGCCAAACATATGGAAAGAGCCCTGATGTTCATCCACAGATGAACAGATAAAGAAGATGTGGTGTATATATACAATGGAATATTACTCAGCCATCCAAAAACCCCCCTAAATCTTGCCATTTACATGTATGGAACTAAAGGGTATTATGCTAAGTGAAATAAGTCAATTGGAGAAAGACAATTATCATATGATCTTACTGATACGTGGAATTTAAGAAACAAAACAGAGGATCATAGGAGAAGGAAGGAAAAAAATAAAACAAGACAAATCAGAGAGGGAGACAAACCATAAGAGGGTCTTAATCATAGAAAACAAACTGAGGGTTGCTGGAGGGGTGATGGGTTGGGAGATGGGGTAAACTTAGTGTGATGGATATTAAGGAGGATGTGATATAATGAGTACTGGGTATTATATATATAAGACTGATGAATCACTGACCTTTATCTCTGGAATTAATACATTATATGTTAATTAATTGACTTTAATTGGCAATATATACATATATATATACATATATATACACATACATATATATAAATGAACATACAGCACATCCGACTTCCCCCAGAAGAAGAGAACCCCAGAACCACTTTGCAATATAGGAATCTACTCCCAGTGATGATTCTTACTGAAGTGTATACACCGACACACGTATTTTTGGAGGAAAATTGGATAGAATCTGTCAAAACTTAAAACAGGCATATCTTCTGCCTCAATAATTTCACTTCACAGAATCTGTCCTGTAGAAATTTACATGTACAAATAGGTAAGCTCTAGGAAGTTTTTTTTTTGGTGGGGGGGTGTTGCTTTTTAAAGATTTTATTTGTCAGAGAGAGAGAGAGGCACAAGCAGGGCTAGCAGCAGGCAGATTAGGGAGAGGGAGAAGCCAACTCCCTGCTGAGCAGGGAGCCCAATGTAGGACTCGATCCCGGACCCTGGGATCATGACCTGAGCTGAAGGCAGATTCTTAACCCACTGAGCCACCCAGGTATCCTTAGGAAGTTGTTTTGAAGCACAGCTTGTAATAACAAATCTAGGAAATAACCTGATTGTCTATAAATGGGGGGGCATGGTTATATTATTGTACAGTTACATGGAAAGATCCCAAGGTACTAAGAACCGATTCTTTTTTTGATTAATGTAAAATTCACACAACATAAAATTAATGATTAATCCTTTTAAACTGTACAATTCAGTGGCATTTATTACATACATAGTGTCAGACAACTATCACCTCTAATTCCAGAAATTTTCTTCTCTCCAAAAGGAGACCCCAGACCCATTAAGCAGTCACTCTCCATTACCGCAAGACATGATTTTTAAATGTCAGAATAGTATATACATTTTTATCTCATTTGTGTTTTTTAAAAACCTCCAAACTAGGTCCTGTGTACCCACATACAGATAGAAGCAGTGTAGAGTTCGTGGTTATACGTGGTGCCCTGGAGTCAGCCTGCCCATTTCAAATTCTGTCTTTAACACAGGTGGGCTGTGCACCACTGGGCAAGTACCTCAGCCTCTCTGTGCCTCCAGTTCCACAAAGGTAATTTGGGGATTGTAATAGCACACACAGAGCAGTTGTGAAGAGTGAACCAGTTAGGACAAGCCTGATACATCCACCATTTAGTCTAACTATTTTTGTGTTGTTTGAATTTTTTGTTGTTGTTAGTCAAAACCATGAGGATATAAACCTATTTCCAGCTTAGGGAGCAGGTGGGCTGAGTGTACATTCCCAGAATACCCCCCACTCGGGACACTCCAGAGGGCTGCTGCACCACACTGGTTGCCTCTTGCTTAAAGCAAAGGCTCCAGGGAGATGATGTGTGTTTTAGTGCAGGCAAAGAGCAGTCAGTCCTTTAAAGGTCCTCAAAAGCATAGCAAAGATGTGGGCTTGACACGTCAACAAATTTCCAACCAAACAGGCCCATCTGGAGTACCTAATCTGAATCACACCTAAATGAAGGGCCAGCAGGTAATTTGGAGGGCACGAGGTAAGAGATACCTAGAGGGGGAAGGCAGGTAAGCAGGGAGCGAAGAAAGAAAGAAAGAAGGAGGGAGGGAGAAAAGGACGATAAGAACAAAAGAAGAAACAAGAATAGGTTAGGATGAAGGAAAAGAAGGAAATGGTGAGGAGATTGCAGGCCTCAGCTGTAAGTGGTTCCGGTTAAAACAGAGAATGTGTCAAGCATTTCAACCAAAAAAGTAAAAAGGGAGAACTAAGAGAAGCATCTGTGATTTCTCTTTCTTTTCCTATGTAGTCATAATCTACATCAAGCTCAGAAATAATGGCAAAACAAAGCTGCTCTGCATAGAGAAACAAGCATGACCGTGGCCATATTTTAACACTACGTGGCTCTCTCTCTGCTTCCCCTCGGGGTGAAGACAATCACCCCAACCCCAGATCTGACCGTGGAAACCACCCCACCAACAATCTCTTGAGAAGCCTTTAGTTTTGTTTCTGAATCTGAACATAGCCCCATGAAACCTCTGGGGTGCTGGGCTGTTGTGGGCTTGAGATATTTAATGAGGCTTGGAGATGGTAAGCAGAAAGCTCAGGTCCAGTCAGTTTCGTTGTCAGGGCAAGGTAAAAATGCCAGTGGAATTGGCTGAGTCTTGCAGAATGAAGAAGGTGGTCCCCCTTAACCTCCGACAACCACTGACGGTCAGAAAGTCCATAGTAGCCTAAGGACAAGTCACAGTGCCTCTGTCATTCATCTCCCTTCGTCTCAAAATGTAGGCATTTTGTCATCACACATCACCACAAGAAGAACGGTGAGTGCAGTACGGTAAGATATTTTGAGAGAGGAACCACATTCACGTAACTTTTAGTACAGCGCACTTTTATGATTGTTCTACTTTATTATTAGTGTTAATCTCCTGTGCATACTTCAGAAACTAAACTTTATTATAGCTAAGTATGTATCAGGGAAATATAGTACAAGTAGGGGTCAGGTAATACCCGCAGTTTCAGGCACCACTGGGAGTCTTGGAATGTACCCCCCATGGATTGTGTGTGTGTGTGTTGGGGGGTAAAATGGTGTTAACAACTGTCTTTTTAAATAGAATATTTTAAATTTCAAATGCTTCAGAACCACCAAAAATGAGGTAGGTAGCATTTTGCTAGCGTTTCTTTTCAAATATTTAAAGAATGTTTTGTACACTTATATTGATTTAATAAAGTGATTCCAAAGGGTTAAGCGGGGGTTGGCATCTTCTATGGCGATTTTGCTTCTGATAACTTTCCAGAAAAATTTAATGTGTTGTGAAGGATAAATTACAGTTTGATGCAAGTTGTCTTGTTAAAATGTCATTCCTCTTCCCTAGCAACCTACTTCCCGTCTCATTAAGCCAGTCGACTGGATGTATCTAGACAATTATGATGGTGATTTACTACCTTAATGCTCAATTGTTACTGGGAGCTGAAGGGTGGGGGAAGGGAAATAACATTCTCATCTTCTGTGTCTCATGGAGAGACAATCAAGCCCTCAGCTGTAGCATTAAACACAGCAATAGAAAGCAGAGACACAATAAAGCATTTTCACTGCTGTTATGAGCTGAGATATAAAATGAGATTTATTTGCAACAATCTGATAGAGAAAATTGAGTCCTGGGAATTGATGTCCCAGGGAGCTCTTCAAGTCAGCCAGGAGTTACCATAGGACATGAATAACACAGCAAAATATGAGAGTGGGGGGAGGAAAAAAATGAGCTTTGACATTTTCTGCGGCCACTGTTAAAGATAAAGGAATTGACTAGTTTGTACAATGTGAATTATGGTCAGAATTACAGCCTTCTTCTGATCTAGTCTCTCATAACAGTTGAATATCTTGGACCCCTAAATTGGTGTTGTATCTCAGTCTTTTGCTTTTTTTTTAAAAAACATGGTTTTTTCACCTCTGTCATACCAATAAACAAAACCTTCAAATGGCGCTCTCCTTTTCCCAAAAGGTTTAATCCTAATAGATCATTTCAAATAATTGTGTTGGTTCTTCTAGGATTTCATTTCTTCTACCATTTTATTTCTTAAAATTTCTGAAAATTACCACTGAAATTTAAGTTGATGATATAGCAATCCCCAGTTGATACTTTTATTTTTATTTATTTTTTTAGGAATATTTATTTATGTATTTTGAGGGGGGGCAGAGAGACAGAGAGAGAGAGAATCTTCAAGTAGATTCCACACTGTTGAGGGAGCCCAGCTTGGGGCTGGATCCCATGACCCATGAGACAATGACCTGAGCCAAAACCAAGAGTTGGATGCCCAACAGACTGAACCACACAGATGCCCCCTCCCCCAGTTGATATTTTTGAATGAGAGTGGAAATTAGAAGTTTATTTTAAATTTCATTTGCTCAGGTATTCATTCTGCAGCCAATATTTGTCACATTTTTACTGTGTGTCTGACATTGCCAGACTGCGTTGAGAAAGATACATGTGATTTTTCAATTTATGTAATTTGGTTTCAGAGGGGGAAGTCCATACATGTTTGCAAGTCCATACAGGTTTGCAAACTACCAAAAGTCACAGGTAAAACTAAAAAAACGTGAAGTCTCATGAATATATACAGGGGCTTTGACAAAATCAGGGATGACCCCCTTCCCTGAAGGGCTAACTTCAGTTCTTTTTAATAAGCAAGGGATCTTTCGCTTCAGAACACCTGGCAATGGAAGCCGTTTTTCTGCTGGCTCCTCTGTGTTCTACCAAGATAATGCTACACAGCATTCACATGATACCCACACCTGTTTCAGCCCTTTGGGAGAGTAAGTTTTTCAAATGTTATAGCAATCTGGACTCCCCATTTTCCTTGATCTTGAGAGTTTTGTCCCTAATCTATAGCTACTACTTTTTTTTTTTTTAAGATGTATGTTTTTATTTGAGGAAGAGAGAGGGTGTGCACGCACATATGCACAGCAGTGAGAGGGTAAAGAGAGAGGGAAAAAGAGAATCCCAGGAAAACTCCACACTGAGCACAGAGCCTGACTGGAGGCTAGATGCAGGTCTTGATCCCTGGACTCTGAGATCATGACCGGCACCAAAACCAAGAGTTGGATGCTCAACTGACTGAGGCACCCAGCAGCTCCTATAGCTCCTTCTGTGAATGACCAGATAACTATTTCAAAAAGGGAAAAATTTTTGACACCTTTATTACCACCTCTAGACAGAAATAAGGATCACGGTAGCATTCAAGGATAACTAGTACATTCAATCACTTCCTCATTTGAGACAACAGGAGTTGGCCCAATGGGTGGTTTCTGTTTTCTCCTCAGAAAGTTGGTATAAGAACTTTCCAAGCATTTCTTATTTTACTAGTGAATATATGCAATTTGTTTTTCTGAGACAAGTACATAAAGCTTTTGTGTAACCTATTTAATGGTCACAGTTGGTTAATTTTACCTTTTTTCCCTAAGAGAGGTGGAAAAATAATTAGTTGTATGCTGAGTGACAGTGATTCTTTGGCCCATAAAAGATAACTGGATCAAAAGCTTCCCAGATCAGTATCATTGACTTAAACATTCACTCCTGCATTGTATTTGTATTTGTCTGATTTTTATTTATTTATTATTCATGCTTGACTAAGACTCTAAGTTCAATTTTCTAACTAAAAATGTTAAAGTATTTTATTTGATTACTATTCATCTCTAAGTTTAAAGGATATGTATTATTCCCTGCTTTCTTCCTCTCTACCCCAAACTTTTATCTCTCTTTCTATAGTTATGTCACATTCACTTTAATAAGGCAAAATATCTATCATGCTTAAAACTATATGCAAAATCTTAAAGAAAATGATTATAGATTCCATCCAGGAAAGATACTCTGGATAGCCAGTCTCTTTTACTATTGACTTTTCTTTTTTAAAGCTTTTTCTTTTGAAACAATCATAGACCTACAGAAAGTTGTGAGACTAATACCGAGACTAATACCGAGAGTTCTGTGTATTCTTTACTTATCTTCCCCTGAGGGTGACATCTTATATAACTGCAGTACAATATCAAAACCAGTAAACTATTAATTGGACTATAGACCATATTCCATTTTCACCAACTTCTATGTGCAGTCTTGAGCATGCACATATGTATATGCTTATAGTTCTGTATAGTTTGATCTCAGTTATGGGTCTGTGTAATGACCACCACAATTAAGGTACAGAGAATGGTTCCATCACCACAAAGGGACCTCTCTTGTTCTACCCCTTTATATTCACATCCTCCCTCCCTCTGCATCTTATCCCCACACTCCTGGGCAACCACTAACCTGTTCTCCATCTCTGTACTTTTGTCATTCCCAGGCTGTTATATAATGGGTATTACACAGTGTATTACCTTTAGAGATTGACTTTTTTCACTAAGCATCATGTCCTTGAGGTCCATCCAAATTGTTGCATGTATCAATAATTCATTCCCTTTTATTGCTGAGTAGTATTTCATTGTAGAGATGTTCCAGAGTCTGTTCAACAATTACTCTTTAAAAGGCATTGGGTTGTTTCTAGGTTTTTGCCTCTTCAAAGCTGCTATAAATATTCACATACAGTTGACCCTTGAACAACATGGTGGGTAGGGGAGCTGACCCTCCCACCCACAGTAGAAAATCCACATGTAACATTTGACTCCCCCAAAACTTAACTACTGATAGCCTACTGATTGCTAATAACATAGTCAATTGCCACATATTTATATATTATATGATGCATTCTTACAATAAATTAAGCTAGAGGGAAGAATGTTACTAAGAAAATCACAAGAAAGAGGGTGCCTGGGTGGCTCAGTTGGTTGGACGACTGCCTTCGGCTCAGGTCATGATCCTGGAGTCCCGGGATCGAGTCCCACATCGGGCTCCCAGCTCCACGGGGAGTCTGCTTCTCTTTCTGACCTTCTCATCCCTCATGATCTCTCTCACTGTCTCTCTCAAAAAAAAAAAAAAAATCTAAAAAAAAAAAATCACAAGGAAGAGAAAATACATTTCTAGTACTGTACTGTAAAAAATCCCTATGTAAGTGGACTGGTGCAGTTCAAACCCATGCTGTTCAAGGATCAACTGTACAAGTTTTTAGTTCTCTGGGATAAATACCCAAGGGTATGTAATTGCTATGTTATATGGAAAGTGCATGTTTAGTTTATAAAAAACTGTTGAACAGTTTTCCAGAGTGGCTATACCATTTTATATTTCCACCAGCAGTATAACAGGAGATCCATTTTTTTCCACATCCTTGCCAGCACAAATCTTTTTTAGATAGGTCAATGGGTATGAAAACATTGTAAGAAGTCACACAGAGGCCACATAGAGACTGAGCCAAGTGCATGGAAGGAGATACTTGGCTTGTATCTGAGCCTGAGGCCACTTTGTCAGGAGGGTTGCTAGCAACATTTGTTGTAATATAAATTCCACAGGCCTTATCAGCCTGTAGCCATGTATTAGTTAGCAATGGCTGCAAACCCGACTGTAGTCAGGTAAGCATATGGGGCTATTTTCCTCCCATAACAAGAAACCAGCAGTTGCAGAGATAATAATAATAATGGTAGCTCCTGCTTCAGTAATCATGACCACATTCCTTCGGGTGAAGAATGAAGGAGATAGGGCAGTATTTGTACCAGGAGGAAAGTATTTTCCCAAGAACATCGCTAAGGTTTTTTGTTTTGGTCACATGGCCTTGAACACTATCCTGAGCCCCACATGGCTGGAATGTAGCCGGAAGGGAGGTTGGAAAGGCTGGTAGGGTCAGGCATTTACCATTGCCTGCCACAGGGACAATCTACATTAATGGTCAACTTAGGCCAGCTGAGACTTTACCTGATAATGGATGGCCCATTCCCAAGTATTTCTGGGTGTTATTGCAGGAGTATCTCATTTATGCTTATAAGCAAAGTCCCATTCCCCACTCAGGATTACTGTGCTTTGGCAGGCCCCTCTGAGGTACAATGGTGTCTATAGGGCTCTGCCCTCCCCTAGACTCCTGCCATAGTTCTCTTGCTGTCACCGAAGAACGGAACCCTCAGAGAAGTTGTGAATGCTTTCTGTGCCAAAGTAGAGAAAGAACTCATTCTCCCTAGCATGACTAGAATTCATGCTCTCATGAAATGACCCCACCCAACTCTTTTGCACCTTCCACCATGTGAGGAACCTGGAAGAGGACATCATCCAACCTTACTATCACTTTGATTGTAAACTTCCAGCCTCCAGAACGGCAAGACATCAATTTATTTTCCTAGTAAGATATCCAGTGCATGGTATTTTGTTATAGCAGTATAAATAGACTGAGACCAAACTGTAAGACACCATTCATTCAGTTTGCCAGAGGTCATGTGAACAAAGGAATGAAACTTGTCCACCCTTGTGCATAGCTCACTAGCATCCACTAACCACCCATCTTTAGTCCTGAAGAGGAAGATTTACTTCTTTGGGTTTTCCCAGGCTATTTAATAATATATAATACACCACTAATCCAGAGGAAAGAAGGAAATCTATTCAATTAAAGACAAGTATAATTTTGCTCAATTAGTCATAGTCTTCTTAAGGGAAATAAAAATAATTTGTTTTTAGAAAGAAGGAACCTGGGCACCTGGGTGGCTCAGTGGGTTAAAGCCTCTGCTTTCAGCTCAGGTCATGATCCCAGGGTCCTGGGATTGAGCCCTGCATAGGGCTCTTTACTCAGCAGGGAACCTGCTTCCTCCTCTCTGCCTGCCTCTCTGCCTCCTTGTGATCTCTGCCTGTCAAATAAATAAATAAGGTCTTTAAAAAAAAAAAAAAGGAACCTAAAATTATTTGGTGAGAGAGGAAAAACCACTCATTAGTCTATCATGTTTACTTTGAATGTGGTGAAATAGAGTGCAGTTTTTGCTGTTAGTTTTAGGCATGAAAAATTATGTTAAGTTTTGTCATTTCTGGTTCTGATAATCCACTTTGATGACAGATTAGAAATGCAGTTTAGCTTTCCAGGACATAAATCTCAAATAACCAACGTGAGAGAACAGCACCAAACCCTCCAGAGAGGTTTCTAACACGAGATGATGACACTTGTTAATAAACTCAGGATTACTGATGTAACTTGTTACTGGTTCAGCCAGAAGACAGAGGGAAATATCCTGTTTGTTACAGTGACCACTCAGAAGTTGTGTTCTATAAATCTGGGAAATCAACCTCTGGAAATTCTCCCCTGGGATGATGATATATGATGTGTCAGCCATGCCTTATAGAAAACTTTTATTATGTTAGGTTGTTATTTAGGCATCAGACATTTTTTCTTGTGGGCAGAAGCAAGAATATTGTTCCTCATTTCTTGGTTCCCTAAATCTGAGGGACTGTCTAGGTCCTTCATTAGACTTTACAGACAGACACCTCTCTTAAAATACCCATTTCACGGTGATTCACAGACTACTTTCACATTTTTGTTCCATTTCCATCCACTATTTTACTTTTCACATCATTAATTGTTTTTCCAACTAGATAGTGTGTATCTTGAGAATTTCACTTCTCATACTTTGTTGCTCCTTTGACGTTCAGTAGATCTCCTTCCCTCTGTAGGATATGTTTATGAATTTTTGTGTCTTAGCTTTGCTTAAAACTGTGGTTATTAAGCATGTTCTTGGAGACATACTTATCACCATTATGAGATTGTGTGCAATTGTGCTTAATTATGGAATACAAAAGAATTTGGAACATAAAATAAAAGATCTGGATTTTATATCATTAGGAGATATTTTAACTAGGGGAATAAGTGCACATATATACAATAAAACAATATACAGAACTTTGGTTTATCTGCTGATATTTAGTAGAGTTCATTTAAAGCAGAATGTATCTGATAAAGGAAATAAAGCAATAAAGGAAAACTTGTTAATATCTCTGAATATTTGTTAAGTGGAAGAACATAGCATCAGGCATCCAAAACAAAGATTTGAGCCCCTAGTCAGCCTTCACCAATTGTTGGTTGAGTACCTGTAAGCAAGTTACTTTAACTACATTCAGCCTCATTTTCCCTATGCATAGAAAGAGCGTTAGATATCTTCCTCTTAAGAGTGTTGTGAGTATTTTTTTTAAAGATTTTATTTGTTTATTTGACAGAGATCACAAGTAGGCAGAGAGGCAGGCAGAGCGCGGGGCGGGGCGGGGGGTTGGTGGGGGTGGGGGGACAGGCTCCCTGCTGAGGAGAGAGCCCGACGTGGGGCTCCATCCCAGGACCCTGAGATCATGACCAGAGCCAAAGGCAGAGGCTTTAACCCACTGAGCCACCCAGGAGCCCAAGAGTGTTTTGAGTATTAAACAAATTCGCATATAAAGCACCCAGCACCCTACCCGGCAATGTCAGAGTTCTTGGGTTAGAAGCAACAGAAACCAACATTGCCAAATTGAACAGAGAAAAGCAGATCTATTAGAGTGATTCTGGATACCTCACAGAATCAAGGAAGAAATGAATGGCTCAGCTTCAGAACTGGGAGACTCTTGTCATCTCAGCAGCAGGAAGTTCTGACTATTTTCTGGGTACAGTCATTTTCAGGATGAATGGAATCATCTCCAACCAGTCTCAGTTCTGGTTAAGATTTAAATTCCCAGGAAAGAGATGTTTATTGTTCTAGATTAGGTCCCCTGATTTTTTGAAGTCTGAGGAGTTGAGTTAAGTCATTGCAGGCTCACCAGAACCATAAATAAACTGGGAATAACATTCTCTGTAGAAAATGGGAGATACTGTTACTGAAAGAAAAGATGGAAGGTATTTGGAGAAAACAAAACATAGATTTCCACTATATTAGCACATAGTACGTGTTCAGTTAATGTTCATTTCCTTTAGGTCATCCATTTTTTTTAAAAAAAACTTTTATCTATTTATTTATTTATTTATTTATTTGAGAGAGAGAGAGAGAGCTAGAGACAGAGGGCCCACCAAGGGTGGGGAAGAATAGGAGAGAGTGGAAAGAATCTCAAGCAGTTCTGCCCTGAGTGCGGAGCCCGATACAGGGCTCAATCTCCTGACCTGGAGATCATGACCTGAGCTGAAATCAAGAGTTGAATGCTTAACCCACTGAGCCACCCAGGTACCCTCATCATCCATTTAAATCCTTTCTGTTTATACTTTCATGTAAAACTTATAGAGAAGGTGTATGCATGTGTGTATTTTTAATATTACGGTTTCTAACAATTGGTATTTTTAATAGTGGGTAAGCTAAGACTATTGTATTCTTTTTTCCCTTTCCCATGATTGTCTTCTGTCTCATCCTTGACACTTGCCATTATTCAGTGAAGACTTTGGTAAGGGGCTCATGGTCTCCTTTTCTACTCCGAACCCTGTCATCAGCTTGGTTGAATTCCATATCCATATGGTCATACACTTCTCCAGTACTAGCCTCTTACTTTGTTAACTCTTCATTGTCAGTGACCTTATCCTCCATTTCAACCTCAGCCATTTATTTACAAAGTTGTCTAGAAAATCACCAATATATACATCATTTTTTTTTCTGATCACCAGCAACCTCCAAGCCTTCTAGCTTGTTTCTTAACTACTCTCAGTATACATGTTACTTTATATTAGCTCTTCCTATCATCTTCTTTATACAGCTTGCACATGGTGGTCCAATGTTCTAGTAATACTCCAGTCCATCACTGAATTGCTTGAATTGTTCATGTTTCACACTTGGCCTGAAATCAACATCTCTGGGTAAGCCTAGTAGCACCTGGCTACAGAGTACCTCAGGGGGAAATGACAGTCATCAGGCTCAAATGGTCCCTCAATATAGCCTAGTAATCCTACATGTCTCTCTCATCATTTCATATCTCCAGTCTCTATATTAAATTGTTCTGTTAAAATATTTTTTAAAAATCCATGTCATGTTGATTTGGTTCTGAATATCTCTTAAACCCACTGACTTTTCTCTATTCTCACTATAGTCACCCCAATCTAATCCACCATAATCTCATGCTTGGATTACTACAGTGGTGTCCTATTTGGTTCCCATACATCATCCTTTATTCCCTCTCAGTTCATCTTCCCTAGTGTATCCTATGTCATCTTCTAAGACTCTTCTCTGGCTTTCTCTTTTCTTTAAGATAAACTTCAAAATCTGCAATGTGTCCTATGAGGCCTAGTAAAATTTAGCCCACACTTTTTCTCTTTTCTTCCTTCATTCTTCCTCCCTCCCTCCCTGCCTTTCTTTCTTTCTTCTCTCTTTCCTTAAACACTTGTATTAATAGGTGCTTGCTCTTTGTTGAACTTTTTGTAAAAATCAAGTTGCAAACTTTGTTTCTGTAAAGATTTTATTTTTCAAGTAATCTCTACAGCCAATGTAGAGCCAACACACACAACCCTGAGATCAAGAGTCGCATGCTGAGCCAGCCAGGCACCCCCAAGTTATAAACGTTTATTACAAATAAAAACAAGATTTTTAAAAATCTGTTTTTTGTTTGTTTGCAGATTTCATTTATTTGAGAGAGTGAGAGAACATGAGCTAGATTAGGGGCCGAGGGAAAAGAGATTCTCCACTGAGAAGATGTGGGGCTCAATCATGGGACTCTGGGATCATGACCTGAGGTGAAGGCAAACAACCAACTGAGCCACCCAGGCATCTACAGTTCTTAAAAATCTTAAGGTGATCAGATATGAAATGATTTAAAAATCTTTTAGAGATGTATTGAGAAGAACCAGCCTTTTTTTTTTAAACCACATTTTTCATTACTAAGAAGAAATAACTTTAGGTAAAAATAATAAAAACTCCATGCTGCATAGGTAATGCAGATAGTTTTGTTTATCTGGTCAGTGGACAAAAAGCAAGCACTTAAAGTCTCCAGCTCCATCCTTTTGTGCATTTTTTACTGCTGGAATTTCATGTTCATTTCCTTTTTTTGGTTGAATAAACCAGATGGTAGTATAGAGATAGTATAGCTGGTGAGCCAGTAGTATTTACTCAGCTCTGCCCTGTTTAGCCTCAGGAGCAGATGGATTCTCAGCTGATAAATCAGCAGCTTTTGTCTCTTTGCCATCATGTGGCTTGGGGTTTTTTGGGTGTCCATGTGGGTAATTTAAGTTGGGATAGTACCGATGTTGAGATGGGTGTGACCCATCTCCCCTGTTTTCCTTACCTTCTTTTTTGCTGTCTTCTTTAGGCTGTCTTTGGCGAGGAGGACTGCTGTGGAATTGTGGTCGGTAATCCTGATATATTCTGTCTCACTGCACCTTGTTCTCCTGCACCCAGCTTGTCAGCTTCTTCTACATCTTGTTCTTGCACAAGAGGGTTGATGCCCATAGGGTCTCTGTGTGTACTAAGTTGGGAACCGATCCATGCATTCCTTCTTGCCCCACTCTCACTATTCTGGTACTTCTGTGGGTAATTGTGTGGAGGACCCCTGTGACGTGGATAACATGGTCCATTGTTACCATCTGCTGTGTATTTATAGCCTCACACTAGAGTTCCACCAGAGCCCTGTCACATTTCCCTTTCCTCTTTCAACAAGATCAAACTCCACAGTCTCTCCATCTCAAACACTGTGAAGGGACTTTCTGGGGTTGTTCTTGTTTATGGCAGTCTGGTGTACACATATATCTCCTTGGTGTCATTCATGTTGATGAAATCATACCAATTTCTTTTTTTTCCTCAAGCTTTTACTTAAATCCCAGTTAGTTAACATACAGTGTAATATTAGTTTCAGGTGTATCATACAGTGATTCAGCACTTCCATACTTCACCCTGTGCTCATCACAACAGGTGCCCTCCTTCATCCCCATCACCTGTTTCCCCCATTTCCCCACCCACATCCCCTCTGGGAACCATCAGTTTGTTCTCTGTAGTTGAGACTTTCTTTTTTTCCCTTTGCTTGATTCTTAAATTCTATGTATGATTGAAATCATATGGTGTTTGTACTTCTTTGACTTCCTTTGTTTAGCATTATCATCTCCAGGTCCATCCATGTCATTGCAAATAGCAAGACAGCATTCTTTTTAATGGCTGAATAATATTCCATTGTAGATATATTTCACCTCTTCTTTTCATTTTATTTATTTATTTTTTAAAATTTCTTTTCATCATAACAGTATTCATTGTTTTTGCACCACACCCAGTGCTCCATGCAATACGTGCCCTCTCTAATACCTACCACCTGGTTCCCCCAACCTCTCACCCCCCGCCCCTTCAAAACCCTCAGATTGCTTTTCAGAGTCCATAGTCTCTCATGGTTCACCTCCCCTTCCAATTTCCCTCAACTCCCTTCTCCTCTCCATCTCCCCTTGTCTTCCATGCTATTTGTTATACTCCACAATTAAGTGAAACCATGTGATAATTGACTCTCTCTGCTTGACTTATTTCATTCAGCATAATCTCTTCCAGTCCCGTCCATGTTGCTACAAAAATTGGGTATGGAGGCATAATACTCCATCGTGTATATAGACCACATCTTCCTTATCCATTCATCTGTTGAAGGGCATCTTGGTTCTTTCCACAGTTTGGCGACCGTGGCCATTGCTGCTATAAACATTGGGGCACAGATGGCCCTTCTTTTCACTACATCTGTATCTTTGGGGTAAATACCCAGGAGTGCAATGGCAGGGTCATAGGGAAGCTCTATTTTTAATTTCTCGAGGAATCTCCACACTGTTCTCCAAAGAGGTTGCACCAACTTGCATTCCCACCAACAGTCCAACAGTGGAAGAAGGTTCCCCTTTCTCCACATCCTCTCCAACACATGTTGTTTCCTGTCTTGCTAATTTTGGCCATTCTAACTGGTGTAAGGTGATATCTCAATGTGGTTTTAATTTGAATCTCCATGATGGCTAGTGATGATGAACATTTTTTCATGTGTCTGTTAGCCATTTGTATGTCTTCATTGGAGAAGGGTCTGTTCATATCTTCTGCCCTTTTTATATGATTGTCTGTTTTGTGTGTGTTGAGTTTGAGGAGTTCTTTATAGATCTGGATATCAACCTTTTGTCTGTGTTGTCATTTGCAAATATCTTCTCCCATTCCGTGGGCTGCTTCTTTGTTTTGTTGACTGTTTCCTTTGCTTTGTTTCCTTTCAAAAGAAGCTTTTGATTTTGATGAAGTCCCAAAAGTTCATTTTTGCTTTGTTTCCTTTGCCTTTGGAGACATATCTTGAAAGAAGTTGCTGTGGCTGATACTGAAGAGGTTACTGCCTAGGTTCTCCTCTAGGATTCTGATGGATTCTTGTCTCACGTTGAGGTCTTTTATCCATTTGGAGTTTATCTTTGTGTACGGTGTAAGAGAATGGTCGAGTTTCACTCTTCTACATATAGCTGTCCAGTTTCCCCAGCACCATTTATTGAAGAGACTTTCTTTTTTCCACTGTATATTTTTTCCTGTTTTGTCGAAGATTAATTGACCATAGAGTTGAGGGTCAATATCTGGACTCTCTACTCTGTTTCACTGGTCTATGTGTCTGCTTTTATGCCAGTACCATGCTGTCTTGGTGATCACAGCTTTGTAGTAAAGCTTGAAATCAGGTAACGTGATGCCCCCAGTTTTATTTTTGTTTTTTCAACATTTCCTTAGCAATTTGGGGTCTCTTCTTATTCCATACAAATTTTTGGATTATTTGCTCCAGCTCTTTGAAAAATACCGGTGGAATTTTGATCAGAATGGCATTAAAAGTATAGACTGCTCTAGGCAGTATAGACATTTTAACAATGCTTATTCTTCTGATCCAAGAGCATGGAATGGTCTTCCATCTTTTTGTGTCTTCTTCAATTTCTTTTATGAGTGTTCTGTAGTTCCTCGAGTACAGTTCCTTTACCTCTTTGGGTAGGTTTATTCCCAGGTATCTTATGGTTCTTGGTGCTATAGTAAATCGAATCGATTCTCTAATTTCCCTTTCTGTATTTTTGTTGTTAGTGTATAAGAAAGCCACTGATTTCTGTACATTGACTTTGTATTGTGCCACATTGTTGAATTGCTGTATGAGTTCTAGTAGTTTGGGGGTGGAGTCTTTTGGGTTTTCCATATAAAGAATGATGTCATCTGCGAAGAGAGAGAGTTTGACTTCTTCATTGCCAATTTGGTTACCTTTATTTCTCTTTGTTGTCTGATTGCTGTTGCTAGGACTTTTAATACTATGTTGAACAAGAGTGGTGAGATGGGCATCCTTGTCATGTTCCTGATCTCAGCGGGAAGGCTGCAAGCTTTTTCCCATTGAGGATGATATTTGCTGTGGGTCTTTCATAGATAGATTTTATGAAGTTCAGGAATGTTCCCTCTATCTCTATACTTTGAAGTGTTTTAATTGGGAACAGATGCTAGATTTTGCCAAATGTTTTTTCTGCATCAATTGAGAGGACCGTGTGGTTCTTCTCTCTTCTCTTATTAATTTGTTCTATCATATTGATTGATTTGTGAATGTTGAACCATCCTTGTAGCCCAGGGATGAATCCCACCTTGTCATGGTGGATAATCTTTTTACACCTCTTCTTTATCCATGTCTTACACCGAACTATTCCCCAAACATTTTGTTACAATGACCTTGTGCCCAAGAGCAGGCACCATGGATGTGAGGTCACTTGGGCCAACTCCCTGTGCCCCTGCCTCTTCTAGTGGTGCTGGTGGTGCCAGGCTTGGTGTTGATAGTGTTGAAGGTGGGTGGCTCCTGGGTCCTGGCCTTGCCTGTCATGGTTGCTGTCATGGTAACTGGGGCAGCTGGGGCAACTGGTGCTCCTTTCAGGGAATGATGATAATAGGCCTATGGTGGCTCATGCTTACTCTTTTTTGTCATTTTGTTTTACTGTTTCCCCCCCTCTCAAGCTTCTATATATTGGCCCAATGCTCAACCTCTAGAATAGTTTCCATCTCAGATGGTTACATAGGTGCTTAGACCTCTCTTCTCCACACTAAACCGAGCCCTACTGCCTTCACTTTATTGGCTCTTTCTCACTTTTTCCCACTTTCTCTCACCAAGACCTAGTTGAAATGTTACTTCCTTAAAGAATTTCTCTTGATTGCTCAGGCTAGGTTACCCTAACTGTCCATTTCTATGGCCCTTCCACTTGCACTTTTGTTTCATAACCTTTGTCACAACTGTAAACATTTGTTCCAGTGTCTATAAATTCTTCTGATCCAAGAGCATGGAACTATAAGTTTATAAGAGCAATAATTGTTGTTCACCACTATTTCCCGATGCCCTGACACAGTGAAAGGAATGCAATGATGGAATTTCTTCCACCTGTGTCTTTGTGGGCATGGGCCTCCAGAGGTCTTTCCCTAATGCTTAGAAAATATTATGTAAATAAATAGATTTTTCTCAATTTTACTTTTTCTGCAATTATTATTTTAAAACTTTAGCTCAAATCCTCAGAAATACCTAGGTCATCCCCCAAATTAACAAACAAGTACCACCCAAAGAGTAATAGAAAACGTGTAAGTAGCTAATCATACATAGTTTTAGAGTTAGCTTTCCCCTCACTTATGTGGACCTGTGTTTATGATATATTTTTTAAAATATTAATTTATATAACATGTGATATATATTTTCTGCTACTAAGAAAATTCTGAGATTATTTAATGCAATCAAATATATTGCTATTTTGTGATGCTCCACAAAAATTCCATGTCTTTCAGGTACTATTTATACTATTGCTGGGAGGCTGGTTTGTGTTAACACTTCTACTTTGCAGATGAGATGTGGATGAGACATCCCTGCGGTGATTCAGTATCTGATACAGACTGCTTTAAGCATCTATCTATTTCTGTTTGGTTTCCCCCACTTTATCAATAGCTTTACAACAGCTCCCAAAATTGTATGTTATGCCAAAAAAGGAAAAGGAGGAGATGATAGATGCTAACGGGGAAGCACACTTTATCACGTATTTCAGTAGCATTCTGAGGACTGGATTAGAAACGTATTTGAGGATAATCCTTTACAAATAAAATATTGTGTCTGAGTTGAACCCTCAGGTAACAAACATATTTTTTAATTCATTGGCTTGAAAGGAATGAAAAGGTTGGAATTTCAAAACCAGAAATGTAATTGATATTTTGGTAAAATACAAGAGATACTAGATATCAGAAGAAGAAAAAAAGCTGAAGAAAAGAATGCTTTTTAGACTGAGAAACCAGGAGGATAGTGTCAAATGAGACTCTGAGTGGTGAGGACTGAGTGATGGTTCTCAGTGCATATGCTCAGAGAGCCCACTGAAAGAAAGCACTAGTAATTATTAGTAATTATAAAGAGACAGCATTGTTCTATATGCTTTATGTAGGATGGGCTCTTCTCATGCTTTTGAATCACCTCATGTGTATGTTATCTCTCCCCTTTTTCTAATAAATTAACCTGGAGAGTTTAATAACTTACTCAAGATCACTCAGTTATTGGTACAGCCAGAATAGTCTAACTGTAGTTAAACATGATGCTAGATTGCCAAGCTCATACTTATTTTTAGAATCTTGCCTAAAATAGCAGACTAAGTCTTAACTTGGAAAAATATTCATGTTTTAGTTTGTCACCCCCAAGCAAATTTTTTTCAACTGATTTACTTTATCTCTGTTCTACAGAAGAAAAAAGATACTTTCTATAGTTTTGATTAAGGATCATCTACTTTATACTCATTTATTTTATTTTATTTGTAAATGAATATAGTCTAGGGGTTAGTCTAATACATTAACCAGATAAATTAATATGTCAGTCTTAAAAATAAGAAGATGAATTCTGGCCTACTTGTTTTCCACTCATAGGTTATGTTGGGACCTGTAAATATTTGTTCCTTAATGCCTTAACTTAAGCAAATTGTGAGTACTGCTTCCCCATGGGAACGGATTATTATTCCTTATACTGTTGGCATCTGTTTCACTTTTTAAAATAATTCATATATCTCACCTCAGATATTGTCACATCCTTTTCCATTTCTCTACGTATGATATGCTACATGCTGTTCTGAGATTCACCACTGCTTACTTGGAACAACATATTTATAGATTTCATGGCACATTGGGTTCAGCTACTTCAAAAAGAGAATAACAGTAGTCTGCGGTCTTTTTTTTTTTTTTTTTTTTTTTGCTTTTTTTGTTTTTTGGTTTTTGTCTGTGTTTTTTTAAGGAGACTAAATGATGTACATTTTGCATTTAAAACAAGTGATTATTTTTTCCCTAAGATCAGGAACAAGATAAAGATGCTCACTCTTGCCACTTTTATTCAACATAATATTGGAAGTCCTGGCCAGAGCAATTAAGGACAAAAAATAAATGAAAGGCATCCAGGTTGGAAAGAAGTATTTGTAGTTGGAAAGAAGTCACTATTTGTAGATGATGTGATATATATCTCTCTATCTATATATCTATATATCTCTCTAAAGATGGCACACACACACAAAAAAATCCCCATTAGAATGAATAAATGAATTCAGTAAAATTGCAGGATACAAAACCAATACATAAAAATATTGTATTTCTAAACATTAATGACAAATTGTAAGGAAGAGAAATATCTTTTGCGGTTCCTTTATGCTTTTTAAAATTTTTTAATTCAATTAATTAACATATATTATTAGTTTCAGAGATAGAGATCAGTGATTCATCAGTCTTACATAATATCCAGTGCTCATTACATCACGTGCTCTCCTTAATGCCCAACACCCAGTTCCCCATCCCCCACCCTCACCCCTCCAGCAGCCCTCAGTTTGTTTTCTATGATTAAGAGTCTCTTATAGTTTGTCTTCCTCTCTGATTTCATTTTATTTTCCCTCCCTTCCTCTATGATCTTCTGTTTTGTTTATTAAATTCCACATATGAGTGCGATCATATGATAATTATCTTTCTCTGACTTATTTCATTTGGGGTAATACCCTCTAGTTCCATCTGTGTTGTTGTAAATAGCAAGATTTTGGGTTTTTTGATGGCTGAGTAGTATTCTATTGTATATGCATACCACATAATCTTTATCCATTTGTCTGTCAATGGACATCTGGTCTCTATAAGAAAGAGAAATTAAGAAAACAGTCCTGTTTACCATTGCATTAGAAAGAATAACATTCCCAAGAGTAAATTAGACCAAGACCTGTATCCTGAAAACTATGACATTAATGAAAGAAATTGAGGAAGAAACAAATAAATGGAAAGATACTCCATGCTCACAGACTGCAAGAATTAATACTGTTAAAAAGTCCACACTACCCAAAGCAATCTACAAATTCACTGCAATCCATATTTTTAAAAAGATTTTATTTATTTATTTGAGAGAGATCACAAGCAGGCAGAGAGGCAGGCAGAGAGAGAGAAGAGAGGTAGGCAGAGGCAGGCAGAGAGAGAGAACGCGGGGCTTGATCCCAGGACCCTGAGATCATGACCCAAGCCGAAGGCAGAGGCTTTAACCCACTAAGACACCCAGGCGCCCCTGAAATCCATATTGAAATACCAATGACATTTTCAAAGAAATAGCACAAACATTTCTAAAATTTGTATGGGATTATGGAAGACTTAAACAGCCCAAGTAATCTTGAAGAAAAGGAACAAATGTGGAAGCAGCGTGCTCCCTGATTTCAAATTATATTTCAAAGCTGAGAAAATCAAAACAGTATGGTATCAGCAGAAAAACAGAGACATAGTTCAATGAAATAGAATCAAGACCCCAGAAATAAACCCATGCATATTTGGTTAATTAATTTATGACAAAGGACCCAGGAATACAAAATGAGCAAAGGACAGTCTTTTCAATAAGTGGTACTGGGAAAACTGGACAGCCAAATGCAAAAGAATGAACCTGGACCCCTAGCTTAAACTATACATATAACGAGCTCAGAATGGTTTAAGAACTTAAACATGAGACCTGAAACCATAAAACATTTAGAAGAAAACATATAAGCTCTTTGGCATTGGTCTCAGTGATGATTGTTCAGATTTGACACTAAAGGCAAAGGCAACCAAACTATGGAAAGAACCTAGATGTCCAACAACAGATGAATGGGAAAAGAAAATGTGATTATATTTTATACACACACACACACACACACACACACACATACATACATACAATGGAATACTATGCAGCCATCATACTGCCATTTGCAACAACATGGATGGAACTAGAGGGTATTATGCTGAGCAAAATAAGTCAATCAGAAAAAGACAACTATCATATGTTCTCTCTGATGTGAGGAATTTGAGAGTCAGGGCAGGGGGTTGTGGGGGTAGCGAAGGAAAAAATGAAACAAGATGGGATCAGGAGGGAGAAAAACCATAAAAGACTCTTAATCTCACAAAACGAACAGGGTTGCTGGGGGGCAGCGGGGGTGGGTAGGGATAGGGTGGTTGGGTTATGGACATTGGGGAGGGTACGTAATATGTTGAGTGCTATGAGAAGTGTAGGCCTGATGATTCACAGACCTATACCCCTAGGGCAAATTAAAAAAAAAAATTTTTTTTTTAAAAGCAAAGGCAACCAAAGGAAAAACACATGTGTGGGACCACATCAAACTAAAAAGCTTCTGCATAGCAAAGGAAACGATCAACAAAATGAAAAGGCAGCTTACTGCATGGGAGAAAATACTAGCAAATCATGGATGTGATACAGAGCTAATATCTAAAATATGTAAAGAACTCATACAACTCAATAGCAAGAAGAAAACACACATACACACAAAAATTCTGATTCAAACCTGGACAGAAGGGGCACGTGGGTGGCTCAGTGGGTTAAGCCTCTGCCTTTGGCTCAGGTCATGATCTCAGGGTCCTGGGATAGAGCCCTGCATTGGCCTATCTGTTCAGCAGGGAGCCTGCTTCCTTGCCACTCTACCTACTTTTGATCTCTCTCTCTGTCAAATAAATAAATAAAGTCTTAAAAAAAAACCTGGGCAGAAGACCTGAACAGAGATTTTTCCAAAGAAGTAATACAGATGGCCAATAGGTATATGAAAAGATGCTCTACCTTAGTAATCATCAGGGGATTATAAACCCAAACCACAATGAGGTATCACCTTACATCTGTTAAACTATCTATTATCAAAAAGACTTGACATAACAAGTGTTGGTGAGAATGTGGAGAAAAGGGAACTTTTGGACACTGCTGGTGGGAATGGAAATTGATGTAGCCACTATGGAAGAAAGTATCAAAAAAATAAAAAATAGAGCTGCCATATGATCCAGCAATCCCACTTCTTTGTATTTATCTGAAGAAAAAAAAAAAAACAGTAACTAAAAAAGATATGCACCCCCAAGAACATGAGGCAGCATTATTTATAATAGCCAAGATATGGAAGCAACCTACATGTCCACTGATAGATAAATGGATAAAGAAATTGTAGCATACACACACACATATGCATGCACTCATGTGCACACACAGTGGAATAATATTCAGCTCTAAAAAAGAATGAAATCTTGCCATTTGAAAACACAGATGGACCTTGAGGGTATTATGCTAAGTGAAATAAGACAGAGAAAGAGAAGCATTGTATGATCTCACTTATATGTGGAATCTAAAAGTATATACATACGTAAAACTAAGGCACAGAGAACAGATTGGTGGTTGCCAGGGTTGGGGTTAGGAGATATTGGTGAACTATTTTTGGTTTTGTTTTTAGTTAGTTTGTTTATTTATTTATTTTATTTGAGAGACAGACAGACAGCAAATGCATTCACGCACGTGGTTGGGGAAGGGACCCATTGAGAGGAAGAAGACTCCCCACTGAGTAGAGAGCACGACTTGACTAGGCTTGATCCCAGGACCTGGAGATCACAATCTGAGGCAAAGGCAGACAGTTGTATGAGTCACTCAGGTTCCCCTGTTTTTGTTTTTAGTTTAAGTAAGTTGAGTATTTTTAAAAAGTGCTTAATTTTAGTCAGGATCACCTAGGAGGAGGATGTTTGTATGCGTCTGTCTGGCCTGTAGTGGAGTACTGCCCATCCTGTCTGCTTTAATAACAGCCTTCCACTCTGAGCCCCTGTGGCAGGGGGTTTGGCTAAGGTTGTGCCTTAAGTCTCTGAGCACCCCACTCACATAGCACCACTTTTAATCTGTGACCTGGCTAATGACCAGTCAAATTTCCTGTCTTCAACAAAGTGAGACAGATTTTGGCCACTTGAACTGAAAAGTGCTATTGGGCTGAAACGGACCATTTCAATTCTGGGCATGGAGAAAGTTGGTCTGCAGGAAGAAGTGGAGATTTAGAACAGGGAGAGCTAAGAAGGGAGATCTTGTGACCACAGAGAGCAGGGAGGTGGCAGAGAGAAGAGGTGCGATGGTCCCTGAGGACTCCCGGTGACCAGGTCCTGTTCCCATGGGGCCCCACCTTGCTTCCTTCTGACAGAATGTCCCATACCAGGACGCCTGGGTGGCTCAGTTGGTTGGACGACTGCCTTTGGCTCAGGTCATGATCCTGGAGTCCCGGGATCGAGTCCCGCATCGGACTCCCAGCTCCATGGGGAGTCTGCTTCTCTCTCTGACCTTCTCGTTCATGTTCTTTCTCACTGTCTCTCTCTCAAGTAAATAAATAAAAAATCTTAAAAAAAAAAAAAAAAGAATGACCCATACTCCCTGGGTATTTGAATTGCTTTGGTAGGTTTCTCTTTCCTGCAACAAAAAATCTTGAATACAATTACGACTACCTAAAGACTTCCCAGATTTGGCATTATGTGCCTGTGGTAGATTTTCAGGGCTCCTGGGAGGATCAGGCAGAGACACTGAAACATAGCAGCTGGGAGGGCAGGCTCTCTAGCTATCTTGCTTGGGTAGAAATCCCAGTTCTGCGGCTTACTGGTTGTGTGATCTTGGACACTTTAACCTCTGCATGTTTCAGTTTCCTTGTTTGTTTGCAAACACAAGGATGATATTTTTCTACACCACAGTTTGTTGTGAGGATGAAACACATGAAGACAGTGTACTTGACACATAGTATTTAAGTATCCAATGAGCATTAGCTGTTCTTTTAGTGAGGCCTTGATTTTACACACGCATACTCATACATAGGCATGTATATGTACATATATACAAACACAATAATGTGTACATGCCTATAATATAAATAAACCTATAGTAAAATGCAGCTTATATGTACCTGTGTGTATATATGTACATATATAAAGAGATGTACACACACACATCCATTATCCAGCTCAAGTCTGAAGCTTTGTGCTCCTACAACACTTTGTCTATAGTTCTATTATGATCTTCAACACCCTGCATTATAGCCTACTTATGTATCATTTTTCTCAATACCTATGAGTCTCACAATTTAGGCAATTACCTTCTTTTTTAAAAATTATTTTTAATTTTATTTTTTCATTCATTTGATCATTTATGCATCACACCCAGTACTCCATCCAGTACCTGCCCTCCTTAATACACACCACCAGGCTCACCCAACCCCGCATCCTCCTCCCCTCCAAAACCCTCAGATTGTTTCTCAGAGTCCACAGTCTCTCATGGTTCGTCTCACCTCCGAATTCCCCCAACTCCCTTCTCTTCTTCACCCAGTGTCCTCTGTGCTATTCCTTATGCTCCACAATTAAGTGAAACCATATGATAACTGACTCTCTCTGCTTGACTTGAATTTCACTCAGCATAATCTCTTCCAGTCCCGTCCATGTTGATACAGAAGTTGAGTATTCATCCTTTCTGATGGAAGCATAATACTCCATTGTATATATGAACCATATTTTCTTTTTTTTTTTTTTTTAGATTTTATTTGTTTATTTGACAGACAGAGATTACAAGTAGACAGAGAGGCAGGCAGAGAGAGAGGGAAGCAGGTTCCCTGCCGAGCAGAGAGCCCCATGTGGGACTCAATCCCAGGACCCTGGGATCATGACCTGAGCCGAAGGCAGTGGCTTAACCCACTGAGCCACCCAGGCGCCCCTGAACCATATTTTCTTTATCCATTCGTCCGTTGAAGGGCATCTTGGTTCCTTCCACAGTTTGGCGACTGTGGCCATTGCTGCTATGAACATTGGGATACAGATGACCCTTCTTTTCACTACATCTGTATTTTTTTGTTTGTTTTTTTGTTTTTTTTTTTAATTTTTTTATTTTTTATAAACATATATTTTTATCCCCAGGGGTACAGGTCTGTGAATCACCAGGTTTACACACTTCACAGCACTACATCTGTATTTTTGAAGTAAATACCCAGTAGTGCAGTTGCAGGGTCATAGGGTAGCTCTATTTTCAATTTCTTAAGGAATCTTCACACTGTTTTCCAAAGTGGCTGCACCAACTTGTATACCCACCAAGAGTGCAAGAGGCTTCGCCTTTCTCCACATCCTCTCCAACACTTGTTTCCTGTCTTGTTAATTTTGGCCTTTCTAACCGGTATAAGGTGGTATCTCAATGTGGTTTTGATTTGAATCTCCCTGATGGCTAATGATGATGAACATTTTTTCATGTGTCTGTTAGCCATTTGTATGTCTTCTTTGGAGAAGAAGACATTTTTTTACGTGATTATCTGTTTTGTTTGTGTTGAGTTTGAGGAGTTCTTTATAGATCTTGGGTATGAGCTCTTTGTCTGTATTGTCATTGCGAATATCTTCTCCTGTTCTGTGGGTTGCCTCTTTGTTTTGTTTTGTTGACTGTTTCCTTTGCTGTACAGAAAGAAGCTTTTGATCTTGAGGAAGTCCCAAAAGTTCATTTTCACTTTTGTGTCCTTTGCCTTTGGGGACATGTCTTGAAAGAAGGCTGATGTTGAAGAGGTTACTGCCTATGTTCTCCTCTAGGAGTTTGATAGAGTCCTGCCTCACATTGAGGTCTTTTATCCATTTCAAGTTTATCTTTGTGTATGGTGTAAGAGAATGGTCAAATTTCATTCTTCTATACATAGCGGTCCAATTTTCCCAGCACCATTTATTGAAAAGACTGTTTTTTTTTCCCACTGGATATTTTCTCCTGCTTTGTTGAAGATTAATTGACCATAGAGTTGTGGGCCCATATCTGGACTCTCTACTCTATTCCACTGGTCTATGTGTCTGTTTCTGTGCCAGTACCATGCTGTCTTGGTGATGACAGCTTTGTAGTAAAGCTTAAAATCAGGTAACATAATGCCCCCAGTTTTTCTTTTTCAACATTTCCTTAACAATTTGGGGTCTCTTCTGGTTCCATACAAATTTTAGGATTGTTTGTTCCAGCACTTTGAAAAATTCCAGTAGAATTTTGGTTGGGATGGCATTAGAAGTATAGATTGCTCTGAGTAGTATAGACATTTTAACAATGTTTATTCTTCTGATCCATGAGCATGGAATGTTTTTCCATCTTTTTGTGTCTTCAGTTTCTTTCATGAGTGTTCTGTAGTTCCTCGAGTTCAGATACTTTACCTCTTTGGTTAGGTTTATTCCCAGGTATCTTAGGGTTCTTGGTGCTATGGTAAATGGGATCGATTCTCTAATTTCCCTTTCTGTATTTTCATTGTTCGTGTATAAGAAAGCCACTGATTTCTGCACATTGGCTTTGTATCTTGCCACATTGTTGAATTGCTGTATGAGTTCTAGTAGTTTGGGGGTGGAGTCTTTTGGGTTTTCCATATGAAGAAACATGTCATCTGTGAAGAGAGAGAGTTTGACGTTTTTGTTGCCAATTTGGATACCTTTTATTTCTCTTTGTTGTCTGATTGCTGTTGCTAGGACTTCTAATACTATGTTGAACAAGAGTGGTGAGAGTGGACATCCTTGTCATGTCCCTGATCTCAACAGGAAGACTGTGAGCTTTTTCCCATTGAGGATGATATTTGCTGTGGGTCTTTCATAGATCGATTTTATGAAGTTCAGGAATGTTCCCTCTATCCCTATACCTGAAGCGTTTTAATCAGGAACGGATGCTGGATTTTGTCAAATGCTTTTTCTGCATCAATTGAGAGGACCATGTGGTTCTTCTCTCTTCTCTTGTTTTTTTTTTTTAAATTAATTTATTTATTTTCAGAAAAACAGTATTCATTATTTTTTCACCACACCCAGTGCTCCATGCAATCCATGCCCTCTATAATACCCACCACCTGGTACCCCAACCTCCCACCCCCCTGCCACTTCAAACCCCTCAGATTCTTTTTCAGAGTCCATAGTCTTTCATGATTCACCTCCCCTTCCAATTTACCCCAACTCCCTTCTCCTAACACCCCTTGTCTTTCATGATATTTGTTATGCTCCACAAATAAGTGAAACCATATGATAATTGACTCTCTCTGCTTGACTTATTTCACTCAGCATAATCTCTTCCAGTCCTGTCCATGTTGCTACAGAAGTTGGGTATTCGTCCTTTCTGATGGAGGCATAATACTCCATAGTGTATATGGACCACATCTTCCTTATCCATTCATCCGTTGAAGGGCATCTTGGTTCTTTCCATAGTTTGGCGACCATGGCCATTGCTGCTATAAACATTGGGGTACAGATGGCCCTTCTTTTCACCCCATCTGTATCTTTGGGGTAAATAACCAGGAGTGCAATGGCAGGGTCATAGGGAAGTTCTATTTTTAATTTCTTTTTTTAAAAATTAATTCATTTATTTTCAGAAAAACAGTATTCATTATTTTTTCACCACACCCAGCAAATAATCCAAAAATTTGTATGGAATCAGAAGAGACCCCAAATTGCTAAGGAAATGTTGAAAAACAAAAATAAAGCTGGGGGCATCATGTTACCTGATTTCAAGCTTTATTACAAAGCTGTGATCACCAAGACAGCATGGTACTGGCATAAAAACAGACACATAGTCCAGTGGAACAGAGTAGAGAGTCCAGATATGGACCCTCAACTCCATGGTCAATTAATCTTCGACAAAACAGGAAAAAATATACAGTGGAAAAAAGACAGTCTCTTCAATAAATGGTGCTGGGAAAACTGGACAGCTATATGTAGAAGAGTGAAACTCGACCATTCTCTTACACTGTACACAAAGATAAACTCCAAATGGATAAAAGACCTCAACGTGAGACAGGAATCCATCAGAATCCTACAGGAGAACATAGGCAGTAATCTTTTCGATATCAGCCACAGCAACTTCTTTCAAGATATGTCTCCAAAGGCAAAGGAAACTAAAGTGAAAATAAACTTTTGGGACTTCATCAAAATCAAAAGCTTCTGCACAGCAAAGGAAACAGTCAAAAAAACAAAGAGGCAACCCACGGAATGGGAAAAGATATTTGCAAATGACAGTACAGACAAAAGATATCCAGGATCTATAATGAACTCCTCAAACTCAACACACAGGAAACAGGCAAACATATCAAACAGTGGGCAGTAGATATGAACAGACACTTCTCCAATCAAGACATACAAATGGCTATCAGACACATGAAAAAATGTTCATCATCACTAGCCATCAGGGAGATTCAAATTAAAACTACATTGAGATATCACCTTACACCAGTTAGAATGGCCAAAATTAGCAAGACAGGAAACAACATGTGTTGGAGAGGATGTGGAGAAAGGGGAACCTTCTTCCACTGTTGGTGGGAATGCAAGTTGGTGCAGCCTCTTTGGAGAACAGTGTGGAGATTCCTCAAGAAATTAAAAGTAGAACTTCCCTATGACCCTGCCATTGCACTCCTGGGTATTTACCCCAACAATACAAAGGTAGTGAAAAGAAGGGCCATCTGTGCCCCGATGTTTATAGCAGCAATGGCCACGGTCGCCAAACTATGGAAAGAACCAAGATGCACTTCAACGGATGAATGGATGTGGAAGATGTGGTTATTATGCCTCCATCAGAAAGGATGAATACCCAACTTTTGTAGCAACATGGACAGGACTGGAAGAGATTATGCTGAGTGAAATAAGTCAAGCAGAGAGAGTCAATTACCATATGGTTTCACTTATTTGTGGAGCATAACAAATATCATGGAGGACAAGGAGTGTTAGAGAGGAGAATGGAGTTGGGGTAAATTGAAAGGGGAGGTGAATCATGAAAGACTATGGACTCTGAAAAAGAATCTGAGGGGTTTGAAGTGGCGGGAGGAGTGGGAGGTTGGGGTACCAGGTGGTGGGTATTATAGAGGGCACGGATTGCATGGAGCACTGGGTGTGGTGAAAAAATAATGAATACTGTTTTTCTTCTTTTATTGATTTGTTCTATTACATTAATTGATTTGTGAATGTTGAGCCACCCTTGTAACCGAGAGATAAATCCCACCTGTTCATGGTAGATAATCTTTTTAATGTACCATAAGATCCTACTAGCTAGAATCTTGTTGAGAATCTTGGCATCCATATTCATTAGAGATATTGGTCTGAGATTCTCCTTTTTGATGGTGTCTTTGCCTGGTTTGGGGATTAGTGTAATGCTAGCTTCATAGAAAGAGTCTGAAGATTTTCCTTCTGTTCCTATTTTTTGAAATGGCTTCAGGAGAATAGGTATTATTTCTTCTTTGAATGTTTGATAGAATTTCCCAGGGAATCCGTCAGGTTCTGGGTTCTTGTTGGGAGGTTTTTGATCACTGCTTCAATCTCATTACTAGATATTGGTCTATTCAGGTTGTCAGTTTCTTCCTGATTCAGTGTTGGAAGTTTACAGGTTTCCAGGAATGCATCCATTTCTTCTAGGTTGCTTAACTTATTGGCATATAACTGTTGATAATAATTTATGATGATTGTTTCTTTTTTTTTTAATTTTTTATTTTTTATAAACATATATTTTTATCCCCAGGGGTACAGGTCTGTGAATCACCAGGTTTACACACTTCACAGCACTCACCAAATCACATACCCTCCCCAATGTCCATAATCCCACCCCCTTCTCCCAAATCCCCTCCCCCCAGCAACCCTCAGTTTGTTTTGTGAGATTAAGAGTCACTTATGGTTTGTTTCCCTCCCAATCCCATCTTGTTTCATTGATTCTTCTCGTACCCACTTAAGCCCCCATGTTGCATCACCACTTCCTCATATCAGGGAGATCATAGGATAGTTGTCTTTTTCTGCTTGACTTATTTCACTAAGCATGATACGCTCTAGTTCCATCCATGTTGTCGCAAATGGCAAGATTTCATTTCTTTTGAGGGCTGCATAGTATTCCATTGTGTATATATACCACATCTTCTTGATCCATTCATCTGTTGATGGACATCTAGGTTCTTTCCATAGTTTGGCTATTGTGGACATTGCTGCTATAAACATTCGGGTGCACGTGCCCCTTTGGATCACTACGTTTGTATCTTTAGGGTAAATACCCAATAGTGCAATTGCTGGGTCATAGGGCAGTTCTATTTTCAACATTTTGAGGAAACTCCATGCTGTTTTCCAGAGTGGCTGCACCAGCTTGCATTCCCACCAACAGTGTAGGAGGGTTCCCCTTTCTCCGCATCCTCGCCAGCATATGATGATTGTTTCTATTTCCTTGGTGTTAGTTGTGATCTCTCCCCTTTCATTCATAATTTTATTAATTTGGGTTCTCTCTCTTTTCTTTTGGATTAGTTTGGGCAGTGGTTTATAGATCTCATTCATTCTTTCAAAGAATCAGCTTCTAGTTTGTGTTCTACTATATCTCTAGTTTCTATCTCGCTGATCTCTGCTCTAATCCTGATTATTTCCCTCCTTGTGCATAGGTTTGGCTTAATTTGTTGTTGGTTTTCCAGTTCTTTAAGGTGTAAAGAGAGCTGGTATATTTGGGATTTTTTGATTTTTTTGAGTGAGGCTTGGATGGCTATGTATTTCCCCCTTAAGACCACCTTTGCTGTATCCCATAGGTTTTGGACTGATGTGTCTTCATTCTCATTGGTTTCAATGAATTGTTTAAGTTCTTTTGTGATTTCCTGGTTGATCCAAACATTCTTGAGCAGCTTGGTCTTTAGCTTCCAAGTGTTTGAATTCCTTCCAAACTCTTTCCTGTGGTTGAGTTCCAGTTTTAAAGTATTGTTGTCTGAGAATATGCAGGGAGTAATCTTAATCTTTTGGTATTGGTTGATCCCTGATTTGTGACCCAATATGTCGTCTACTCTGGAGAAAGTTCCATGTGCACTTGAGAAGAATGAGTATTCTGTTGTTTTTGGGTAGAATGTTCTTTGTTTATCTATGAGTTCCATCTGGTCCAATGTGTCATTCAAAGCTCTTGTTTCTTTATTGATTTTCTGCTTGGATGATCTGTCTATTACTAAGAGTGGCGTGTTAAGATCCCTACAATTAACGTATTCATATTAATATGACTCTTTATTTTTATTAACAGTTGGCTTATGTAATTGGCTGCTCCCATATTGGGGGCATAAATATTTACTGTTGTTAGATCTTCTTGGTGGATAGACTCTTTAAGAATGATATGGTATCCTTCTTTATCTCTGACTATAGTCTTCAGTTTAACATCTAATTTATCTGATATGAGAATTGCTACCCCAGCTTTCTTTTGAGGCCTGTTGGCATGAAAGATGTTTCTCCATCCCTTCACTTTCAGTCTGTATGTTTCTTTAGGTTCCAAATGTGTCTCTTGTAGATAGCCTATGGACAGGTCCTGTCATTTTATCTAATCTGCAACCCTGTGATGTTTTATGGGAGCATTTAGGCCTTTCACATTGAGAGTGATTATTGAAAGATATGTTTTTATTGACATCATGTTGCCTGTGAAGTCCTTGTTTCTATGGATTGCCTCTGTACATTTCTCTTTCTTTTTTTTTAATTTTTAATTTCTTATAAGCATATAATGTATTTTTATCCCCAGGGGTACAGGTCTGTGAATCGCCAGGTTTACACATTTTACAGCACTCACCATAGCACATACCCTTCGCAATGTCTACCACCCCACCCCCCTTTCCCGACCCCTCTCCCCCCTGCAACCCTCAGTTTGTTTTGTGAGATTAAGAGTCTCTTATGGTTTTTCTCCCTCCTGCTCCCATCTTGTTTCATTTATTCTTTTCCTACCCCCCAAACCCCAGATATTACATCTCTACCTCCTCGTATCAGGGAGATCATATGATAGTTGTCTTTCTCCAATTGACTTATTTCACTAAGCATGGTACCCTCTAGTTCCATCCATGTCATCGCAAATGGCAAGATTTCATTTCTTTTGATGGCTGCATAGTATTCCATTGTGTATATATGCCACATCTTCTTTATCCGTTCATCTGTTGATAGGCATCTAGGTTCTTTCCATAGTTTGGCTATTGTAGACATAGCTGCTATAAACATTCGGGTGCACGTGCCCCTCCAGATCACTACGTTTGTATCTTTAGGGAAAATACCCAGTAGTGCAATCTCTGGGTCATAGAGTAGTTCTATTTTCAACTTTTTGAAGAACCTCCATGCTGTTTTCCAGAGTGGTTGCACTAGCTTGCATTCCCACCAACAGTGTAGGAGGGTTCCCCTTTTTCCACATCCTTGCCAGCATCTGTCATTTCTGGACTTGTTAATTTTAGCCATTCTGACTGGTGTGAGGTGTTAGCTCATTGTGGTTTTGACTTGTATTTCCCTGATGCCGTGTCTCTGTAAATTTCTGATCTATGTCACTCTTTGGTTCTTTCTTCTTTTATAGAACCCCTTGTAATATTTCTTGTAGTGCTGGCTTGGTGGTCATATACTCTTTTAAACCTTGCCAGTCTTGGAAGCTCTTTATCTCTCCATCCATTTTGAATGTCAGCCTTGCTGGATAAGGTATTCTTGAGTGCATGTTCTCATTTAGTGCCCTGAATATGTCTTGCCAGCTCTTTCTTGCTTGCCAGGTTTCTTTGCCAGGTCTGACGTTATTCTGATGGACCTGCCCCTATTTGTAAGGAATCTCTTACCCCTAGCTGTCCTCAGAAGCTCTTGTCTAAAATTATGATTCATGAGTTTCATAATTAAATGCCTCGTGGACTTTCTAGATTTGTTGATGTCAGTGGATGTTCTTTCTGCCTCTAGGATACAAATGCTTGATCCATTCCCCAGATTGGGAAAATTTTCATCCAGAATTTGTCAAGTATATATTCTGGTCTTCTCTCTTTCTCCACCCCTTCAGGGATCCCAATAACTCTGATGTTGGAACCTTTCATGGCATCATTTATTTCCCTAATTCTGTTTTCATGACTTCTAAGCTGTTTGTTCTGTGCCTCCTCCTGATCCTTTTTCTCTATCAGTTTGTCCTCTAGATCACTAATTCTATCTTCTGCTTCAGTTACCCTAGCTGTTAGAGTATTTAGATTAGACTGGATCTCATTGATAGCATTTTTAACTTCTGCCAGGTTGGCTCTCACTTCCGCTCTTAGATATTCTATGTTGTCATGAATGGTTTTCTCCCACTAGCCATCACCTAGATAATTGTTACTCTGAATTTCCTTTCTGAAATACTGTTCATGTCCATATCCAATAGTTCTGATGGAGAGAGCACAGTCTCTGAATTTTTCTTCTGTTGAGTGTTCCTCCTTTTAGTTATTTTGGTGAGAGGCAGTTGAGGGGATGTATAGCTGAATATATCAACCATGATCCAGGCAAGGGGAACCCTGCAACATTTCAGAGAAATTGGAAATCACCACCAAAAAGGAAAAAAGAAAAGGAGAGAAAGAGAGAGAGAAAGAGGAAAAAGAAACCCAAAAGTATGATTTATACAGTATATAAGCAAAAACAGACAAACAAAAAACCGACAAAATTAAATGACAAGAACAAAAAAATAACCCAGTCAAATGAACCCCGAGGATAATATTTATGTAATACCAGAAAGAAAGCAAATACACAAACACTGACAGAAGAAAAAGATGGGAGGGTCGTTATAAATCCTCAGTGTGGGCAAAGAAGGTTATTTTGATTCTTCCTGGGTATATCTTGATATCTTTGTTAAAGGACTCAACTTTCCAGAGATAAAAAGAGAGATTAAAACTGGTTTATACATAGGGATAGTATAGCTTAGGGAAAGAAGATTACCTTGAAGCTTATATCTATATGTATATTTAAAAAATAGAAAAGATAAAGCACAGGTATATGTATTAAAAAAGTTCAAATTAAAACGTTATTATGGAATATGTTGTATTAAGCCTCTAGTTATAATGGTAGGTAGGTTAAAAATATTAAAGACAGCAGGAGTCATGAGAACGAACTTTAAAAAAAAAAGTTGTATCTATGAAACATACAGGTTTTAGGGCAATACCGGCAGCTTAATATATTTTTTCCCTTGATGTTGGGGTTTTCCAGTTTTATGGGGACCCTATGGTGGTTGTCCTCTCATTCTTTTGGCTAGCTTTCTGGGGGAGGGGCCTGCTGCATTGTTTTTCAGTCATTCTTTCTTGGGTTGAGTCCTCCTGCCACCTATCAAGGGGCTGGGCTCTGTGAAAACCAGTGTTTCAAGGCCTTTGTTCTCTGGAGGTTTTTGTTCTTTGGCAGCTTTTTTCAGCTTTTTGGAGGTTTAGTGGAAAGCAGATTACACCCAGACCTCTGTCTCAGAGAGAAGCCTCAGTCTGCTCCCCTCTGGATGATCCAGAACACAGAGACTTCCCCTCTGCAAACTCTGCTGAGCTGTGCAACCTCCCACAGGCAGTGTGTGCCCCCAGCCACCATCTCAGTGGTTGCCTGAGGCACCTGTTTGTCTCTGCACCCCTGTGTCACTAAAACCAAGAGTGATATTGTTCCTGGGAGCCCACTTCCAGTGGCTGCCTTTGGCAGGACTGCTGTCGGGTCCAGACTTCACCATTGCACAGGTTGCAGAAGGCTGTCTCCACCGAGGGATCCCGACCAGAGATCGTACTAGGTTCTCTCAGGCAAGGGCTAGAGCATCCAGACCCTTAGCCAGTGGCAGGAGGCTGGAGTCCTAAGGAGCGCCAGGTGGCACCCACCCCAGATTTTCCCATGCGCAGGTGGGAGTGTGCCTAGCCCAGTGGTGGTGCAAGCAGCCAAAAGCTATGTGCTCAGGGACCACAGAGGTTCTGCCACACTCTCTTTGGCATGGGTGATCACTGGTGGTGGTTGTCCTGGGTCCATGGGCTTGGGCCTGTGCCCGTGACTGCCCAATTATACCAGTTACCCCTTAAGCTCTTTTGCTCTTTATGAGTGCCTTCAACCAGACTCCAAGTTAATGCTGGTCCCCAACCACAGGGTGCTCTCATACTGGGTATTCCTTTCCAATGGGTCACTTCTGGTGGCTCCCTCCCCTTTCTGTTTATCCTCCGATATCAGTCTGAGCATTCCCACTCTGCTTTACTTCTTCACTGGTGTCTTCTGCCCCCACAGAGATCCAGAAGTGTATAATCCTACATCTCAGGCTGATTTCATGGGTGTTCAGAGTATTCTGGTAGATATTTAGCTCACTATAGGGGACTGGTTGAAACAGGGTTGCCTACATCTCTGCCATCTTGCCCCTCCTCCCCGGCAAATTACCTTCTTTGTTCTCTTATCCCCTAGAGCTTTATGCTTGGTACTGAGAATGTTCCTGGGCTCACAACAGATTTATGCTGTTGGATAGGTAGATGCTAGATGATACTTCACTATTAGATTATCATCCCTTTAGCTCAACACTTAGCTATCTGTTAAATTCACATGTCCCTGTGTGATTTAACACTTCATGCTGTTGTATTATTTACCACTTAGAGGAAATGAATTTCAAAGTCCTTGCCGAAAGTGGGCTTTGGCAAAAGTGTAGGAGAGAGATTTAAAGAGTCTAGATGTCTGTGAGTGATGGGCAAGTGAAGCATGTGAGATTTGTGTTCTTCATTCTTTTGTTCTGGAACAGTTCTCATAGTAATGCTTCTCTTTCCAGCTCAACTTATGTGATCAGCAGTGGCTGTGTGGTATTATCCATCAGTGCTTTCAGCTTGGTTGTAGCAAAGAAGGAAGTGAACGATCACATTTCATTAGTTTGTGGGGCTACGATAACAAAATTCCCCAGTCTTAGTGGCTTACACAACATCATGGTATTTTCTCATGGTACTGGAGGCTAGAAGCTTAAGATCAAGATGCCTCTCTTGGTGAGGCCTCTTTCTGGGTTGCAGTGTTGCCTTCCTGCTGTGCCCTTACATGACTTTTCCTTTGTGCACACACAGAGGGAGAGAGAAAAAGGAAAAGAGAAGTCTCTTGTGTCTCTTCCTCTTCTTAAAAGGATACCAGTGCTATCGGAATAGGGTCTCACCTTTGCTACAGACTGAATGTCTGTGGCTTCCAAATTTCATGTGTTGAAATCATAACCCCCAGTGTGATGGTATTAGGAGGTAGGGTCTTTGAGAGGTGATCAGGTTTTGAGGACAGAGCTCTTATGGATGTGATTTGTGTTCTTATAAAAAAGACTGCAGAGAGCTCCCTTGCCTCTACTGATGTGTGAAGTTATGGAGAGACCACCTATGAAATGGGAGGAGGGTTGTCACTGTTGGGTCCATGGTCAAAGGAGCGAGACTGATACAAAGCAAAGGTCAAGCAAAGCTTTATTTCGCGCCAAGCATCGAGAATCAAACTGATGGCCAGGGCCGTCTCTTGCAAAGAGGAGACCTCTCTCTGCCTTACAGACTAGCTTTTAAGGGCAAAGGCCATGTGGTTGGTCCTGGCCATGCACAGGAGGCCAATGAGACTGTAACACACAGAGAAAGCTACACAGTCATGCTAGGTCACACATAAGTGACCACTTGAATCAATTGAATTACAATTTACCCTATAGTAGATATTTGAACTAGCCTATCACCTTGGTCAGAATTGGTGCCCAAATGATGCCCAAAGGGTGGGGCCCATACTCCTTGGTAGCTAGGAAGACAGTATGTGCCCCCACTGATTGGATACCTCCACCTGGCCTGACCCACCCTTGTATTTGGGCTTTGTTACCTGGGACTGATTTCAGGGACTTGTTTTTAAGTAAGTCCCCTGCGGGGGAGAGGGGGCAGGGACAGTTTAAGTTTTACTACATAAACAACAAAACCACTGTTTAACTGGATGGCATCACTCTGGCTAAATAGGCTCTTACAGTCACAAGACACTGAATCTGCCACTGCCTTGATCTTGGACTTCCCAGTCCCCAGAACTGTGAGAAATAAATTTTGTTGTTTATAAGCTACTCAGTCTGTGAAATATTGTTATAGCAGTTTTCCTGACCTTGTCTAACCTTAATTACCTCTTTAAAAACCTATTCCATTGGGAGTTAGAGCTTCAACATATGAACCTTGGTGGGGGGAAAATGCATTTCAATCCCTAACACATGTTAATCCCAACCGGAAACCCATTTTAATTAAGAGTTTGAGTGTGTGTTTCTGAGAGGCCCACATTTTATATTCTGCATCCCTCTATAATCAAAATCAAAGCTGAGGGTGGGTCTCTCTAGCCTATAGGTGAGTAACAGAAAGAAGTGATCATTAAAATGAGATCCTTGCAGTCTCATAGGTATAGTTTGGAAATGCAGAAGCCAATACACTGTAGGTCAGCCTCAAGTGGGAAAACCACACAATGTAGATTCATGTTTTCCCATGTGAACTTGGACAAGTCTGAATGTGCTGAGTCCAACTCCAGGGAGGGCTGCTAGACGGAGTCCGTGGAGGAGGTGGGATGTCCCAGAGTTGTGCCAGGGCCTCTGATACAGATCTATGAGCCTGAGCAGCAGCAGGGCTCACTTCGGCCTGGGAAACAACAGGGGAGCTGAGAGGCAAGTGAGACTCTCCAGCGGGAAAGGCTGAGCAGGGAATGTGCTAAAGAAGCAGAGATGGAAATGGCATGATAGGACGATGGGGTCCGGGGGCTGAGGTCAGCCTCAGAACTAGTTTTGTGAACACTGAGTTCTCCTCTTATGTGCGGCTTGGCAGACAGGCTGCATTGGGGGCTTGGTCCTAAGTATCTAGAGCTGGCCTTACACCATTAGAAAAATTTTGGCAGATAAAGAAAAGCAGTTTCATTATGTTTCAGGCATTATACCCTTCCATGGTACTTTCTGGTCAAATGTCCAAGCTAAGTGATATCATCCAGGAGTATTACTAACCCTATTCTGACTAACAATCTCTTTCATTATGAAAAGTGAATTTTTTAATTAGGATTTTTATTTATGTGTAAATTATGCTACCTTGTAATATACTAGTGGATAGTAACTCTAGTTATCATTCTTTGTAATATTTCTTCATTATTCCTTTAATTTATGAACACTATATCCTCAAAGCAGCCTTCTCTGACCTCGGACCCCCATATGGGATCAAAGCCCTCAGTTAAGCCCTTTCTCAGCAGCCAGTACTTCTCCTTTATAGACCTTCACACTATTGCAATTAAATCGTAATTGCATGATTATTTAATGTCTATCTTCCTTGCTAGATTATTTTCCCAATGAAAGCAGGAACCAGGTCTATTTTAATCATGGCTATATCCAACACTGGTTCTTGCCCATAACAATAAATTCTTTTAAAGTGAGTTATTTCATTCACTCATTTATTCATCCATTAGCTTATGTATTGAGTTTTCACAAGCCCAAGGATCTGTGCTACAAAACAGGGAGGGAAACAGAAGTTCATGTGATAGTGTCTACATGCAAAGAGTTCATAATTTGGTACAGAAAGGTCTAAACCATTGTAGGGAAAACTTCTTCTTGAGAACCTGATGAAAAAAGTTGTCCCTCTGCCCAGAAACTACACGTTTAAAATGTACTTTGTATTTATCTTGCTGTATTCACAGATTCCTGGGAGTCTCTTCGCTGTCCTCCTAAAATTCCCTGAATTCCAAAGTCAGGATCTCTCCAACAAACAGACTTAAAGACACAGACAAGGTAAGGAGAAGAATTAAAGAGGATACCAGCTTGTCCTTCTATGGATCAGGAAAGGTTTTCATTGGAAGAGATGCTGAAGCCATGTCTCGCATGATAATATGATTTTACTGGGAAAAGTGAGAGTGTTAGAGGTTGCAAAGATGGAAAATCGTGGAAGTGGGAAGGAAGGCACCATTTCAGGGAATTGCAAGTACCTTGCATAGATGAGAATGTGTGACTGGGAAGAAGTTTGGTGGGTGAGGGGCGAGGAGGGTGGGAGAAGAGGGCACTGAATCTGAGGACATTGGATCTGAGAGGACTTTGCTCTATCTTGTGCTTGATGGGGAGGGATTGCAAGGTTTATTCAGGGAGTGATAGGAGCAAATTTGTAGTTTAGAAGGAGCCCTCTGGTGGTGATGTTGAGGGCAGATCAAAGTCTGAGGTCCTTGAGGCTGGTGGATAAACTATGCTTGTCATTCGGGCAATGGGGTTGGTGAGAGGGGTGCAGGTGGAGTGATACTTAGGAATGAGAATCAGCAGGATTTTGTGACTGATTAGATGGGACTGTGGGAGAGAAGGTAGGAATAAACTCTTAAGTTTTTGCCTTAATTGAGTGCATGATAGGCAACCTTGGCAGTCATGAATGCCACTTCAACAAAATAAAAGTGCTCACAGAACACTTTTTTTTCCCCATTCAAAATGAAATAGGCCTTTGTAAATGATAAAAAGTACATTCCTTACAACTTAGATTACCTAAATAGATTGGATAGAAGAATGTCAGGAGAAAACTAACCCCGCTTTTTAATCACAAAAGTTCTATCTGTGGAGCCACACTAAGGCAGCTTTCTTATCTTTCTTCTTGAGAGAAGAGCAAGAGCTGTGTGAAGCCAGGTTGGCCCCAGGCAAGTTAGGCTGCCTGAAAACTTCTGGGAGGAAAGGTGACTGTTCATTCATGGACCCACTAAATGGGAGGCACTTTGCCCAGTGTGTGGTATAAAAAGGATTCCTATAAAATTGAAATTTTACTAAAAAAAAAAAAAGGATTACTGCAAATATTAAATCATAACTCTGAATTATAAATTTTTTTTATGAATTTGGAATCTCGAGTATTATAAATCTTGACCTATAGTAAAAATACCTGTGAAAGTTATAATCCACTTGCAATTAGCTGCAGTTTCAAACTTTGTATGTGGTTGACCTTTGAACAACACGGGTTTGAACTGCATGGGCCCGTTGATATGCAGGTTTTTTTCCACTAAATACAGTATAGTACTGTACATGTATTTTCTTTACGAGTTTTTAAATAACATTTTCTTTTCTCTAGTTTATTATGAGAAGAGAGTATATAATGCATACAACATACAAAATATGTGTTGATTGACCATTTATGTTTTTGGAAATGCTTACTGGCCAAGCTACTAGTAAAGTTGTGGGTGAACAAAAGTTATATGTGGATTTTTGACTGCATGGGTCAGTGTCCCTAACCCCTGCATTGCTCAAGGAGCCACTGTAGTAGGACAATGAGCTTTCAATTAACTTTTTTAAAAAAGATTTTTATTTATTTATATGATAGAGACAGAAAGAGAAAGGGAGAGAGCACATGCAGGATGAGTGATAGGCAGAGGGAGAAGTAGGCTCCCTGCTCAGCAGAAAGCATGGCATGGGGTTTGAACACAGATCCTGGGATCATGAACTGAGCCAGAGGCAGACACTTAACCAACTGAGCCACCCAGGCGTCCCCAATGAGCTTTTTTTTTTTTTTTTAAAGATTTTATTTTTATTTACTTATTTGAGAGTGTGTGCCCAAGTCAGGGAGGGGCAGAGGGAGAGGAAGGGAGAATCTGAAGCAGACTCAGAACTAAGTCCTAAGCCCCATGCAGGGCTCCATCTCATGCCTACAATATCATGACCTGAGTGAAAACCAAGACTTGGGCACTTACTCAATTTGGACACCCAAGTGCCTCTCAATTAACTTTTTAAAATATGGCTCTGTTGAGATATACCATATAAATCTCCCATTAAATGTGAACAATACTTCCAATTACTTTCAAAAATACTGTTTTTTAGAAATTATTTTTGCAATGGAGTGGTATTCCTTTCATAACAAGAAGAAAGAATACAAAGTATGTGTACTTAAAATTTGTGTAACAGTCTTTACACATAAGGAATTTTCTCAGCTGCTTCCAATATTGGAGTCAAGAGAAAATATATTCTCATGGGGGTTTAAGTGAAAGAAAGGTGTAAGATGTGGTCAATATATTATTGTAAAAGTGACACATGTAGTGAGAAGAAAAGACTAAAGGCAGACTGTCCTAGTGGCTTTCTTTAGTGTCCTGCTTGGAAGAGGAGACCGTTAATTTACAGACTCTCAGTTCACTATCAAGGGATTAGGGAGAGACTTTTGCCAATAACCAACCTGATAATGGCTATGTTGTAAGAAGTGTTTTCTCACCCAGGATAGTAGTGGTATTTACATTAAGAGAGGAGAAAGCTAATGATAGTTTTGGGGTTTAAACAGAAGTAAATGCAAAAGAAAAACTCCACCTATTACCATATATGCTCAGTGGAGAAAAATTGGAAGGTTTTGAGAACTTGGAATGTCAATTCCCATTGTGTGTTAACAATCTTTGACAATGATGGAATAGATCTAAAAACATGCTTTTTGCTGAAATAACAATGTGTAGAAAAAATATAAGCCTTTTCCTGCGAAATTGACAGGACTCTCCACAAACGCTGAACCTCTGTAGACTGCTCTACGATGCTGAATGCCAAGAATACAGCTGGCATTTGGGCTGATCCACATATTGATAATTTGCCTTAAGAAATTTGTCCTTTCCAAGATTGCATATGATGAGTGTGTAATGAAAGAGGGGCTTAGTCAGATCAAACAACCCATCCTGGTATCATTGCTAGAGTATTTGTTTTTTAAGTGCAGCTTTTATTTTGTGACTTCTGCTTAAAGTGATTATTTAATGCCCGCACCTGGCTTTAAATCCTGCTATAATCCAGCATCATCCCAATTTTCTGGTAATCAGGATTATTTCCTTATTGTTTCAGATACACAAAGACTTATTCTTGTGTCTTTGAATGTTTGCTTATGTCATTTAACTTCCGGTAGTATTCACTTTCTTAAAATTCTGCTTGGTGTTTTGTCCTCTGTTTACAACAGTAGATACTATAAAAATGGCCTTACTGTATACATATACACACACACATATACGAACTTATCATATACTATATTTACCATATGCTTAATACACACACATACACACACACACACCATAATCCCCATAATGGTGGACTATACAGCTGTGAAAAGGAACAAGGAGGATCTCAGTACACAGCAATGGAATGATCTCCAAGATGTACTATTCTTCTTCTTCTTTTTTTAAAGATTGTATTTATTTATTTGACAGACAGAGATTACAGGTAGGCGGAGAGGCAGGCAGAGAGAGAGGAAGGGAAGCAGGCTCCCCACTGAGCAGATAGTCTGATGCGGGGCTCGATCCAGGACCCTGGGATCATGACCTAATCAGAAGGCAGAGGCTTTAACCCACTGAGCCACCCAGCTGCTCCGATGTGCTATTATTCTGAAACAAAACCAAAAACAAACCAAGGTGTAGAATAGTATTTGAAATAGGAAAGATATGTGTGTTTTCGAGAGAGAGAGAGAGAGAGAGAGAGTGTGTGTATACACACACACACACACACACATATATGTATATTTATATATAGTGACAAAGTCCACTATAATGCTTAAGGTGCCCTTTATGTGGATCTATGAGGAGGAAATTTCACTTTGGAAAATTACTACTTGTAACTAATCATGTTTCCTTAGTTGCTTTAACCACTAGGAAACTCAGAATCACATATACAACTTTTCTTTAGTACTGAATAGATTCTTAGTTCTGAATACAAATGACTTTATTTGTATAGCTTTTCAACTGACTTCATGTTACTGTTCCGGCATTGGGGGGATGAGGGTGGTCCTCTATCTTTTAAAATTATTTACTCTCCAAAATATAAAATTAAAAACAATAAAATCATTTACTCATGTATTGCTTTTTAAAAAGACAACACATATTAATCCGACATTTTCCATGAGTCAGGAGTCTGAGTACCATGTAGCTAGAGCGTCTGCTCAGACTTGATGTCAAGGCTTGGGCCGCAGTACTCAGCTAGGGCTTGGGGTTCTTCCAGCTCACTGATTGTTGGCAGAATTCACTTCGTTGCACCTCTGGGACTGAGGTCCTTTTATTCTACCGGTTCTTAACTGTGGATTGCTCTCAGGCTCTAGAAGCTCTCCTTCCCCACCAGCAGTTCTCAGTGTGGCTATTTGCCTTCTATCTGAGGCCAGCAGCAAGGCCTCTCATGCCCTGAATCCCCCTCACATTTCAGGTGTTTTGGATTTTCTTCTGCCATCAGCAGGAAAAAAATGCTGTGCTTTTAATGGTTTCACCTGATGAGATCAGGCTCACCTGGATAATTTACGTATTTAAAGGCTAATTGAATTGGGATTTAATTACATTTTCAAATTCCTTTCTCAGTGGTTTCTAGATTAGTGGGTGGGAGGGGGAGGACCTTAGGAGAGATCAATCAATCACAATTACTATAATGGTGGACTATGCAGCTGTGAAAAGGAACTAGGAGGATCTCATACACAACTCTGGAATAACCACCAAGATATACCATTATTCCAAAAAAACCCCCAACAAACCCAAAACCCAAGGTATGGAACAATATTTATAGTGTATAACCTTTTGTTAAGAAAGAGAGTGAAATAGGAAAGATATAGGCATTTTCTAATATTTTTGAAAATAAAGAATGGGAGGATACATAAAAAGTTAACCAAAAAATGTCAGTTTACAGGGGTGCTTGGTGGCTCAGTTGGGCTCAGTTGGTTAAGCATCTGCCTTTGGCTCAAATTATGATCTCAGGGCCCTAGGATTGAGCCCCACGTTAGGCTCCCTGCTCAGCTAAGAGTCTGCTTCTCCCTCTTCCTCTGCTCTCCAACCCACCCCCCATGTACTCTCTCTCTCCCAGATGAATAAATAAAATCTTCTACAAAAATATCAGTTTATAGGGGTAGGAAGGAAACAGGGACAAGGATGAAAGTTAGACTTCTCTAAAGTACCTGTTTTGTGGTTTACACTTAAGACCCATGTAAATGTTTTATATAATTAAAAGACAAAGTTATATAAAAATGATAAAAATAAAACCATTTCTAAAAATTGTAAACAATTTGGTATAACTCTTCAGAGAAGAACTGTTTAAAGAGCTCTTAAATCACAGTATTTTGACAATATTGCTGTAGACTTTAGGGACGAACTCCATTAAGAAATCTTAAATTGCATTCAGTTTTCTTGTTGTCAGTGTTAATATTTGTATTGCTGAGGTTTTTTTGAAATTGCAGTAAAATACACACAACATATCTTAACCATTTTAACTGTATAGCTCACTACTATTAAGCACAGCGGTATTGTGCAACCATCACCACCATTCCCCTCAGGGACTTTTCATTTTACAAAACTGAAACATTCTACCCTTTAAATAATAATTCTCAGACTCAGCTCCCCCAGCTTCTGGCAGTCACCATTTGGCTTTTGTCTCTATGATTCTAACTTCCTCATATAAGTGAAATTATACAATATTTGTTTTTTGTAGCTTATTTCATTTAGCATAACATCCTCAAGTTTCATCTATGTTATAGCATATTGCAGAATTTCTGTCCTTATTGAGGCTTATCTACCATTTGTTGAAGGTCCTTTGGGTTGCTTCACCTTTTAGCTATTGTTAATAACGCTGCTATGAACCTGGGTATACAAATATCACTTGATATCCTGCTTCTGCCTTCAGTCTTTTGAGTATATGCCCTGAAAAGGAATTACTGTATTATACAGTCATTCTATTTTTAATTTTTTTGAGGAAGCACCATTCTGTTTTGCGAAGCTACTATACCATTTTACATTCCCACCAACAGTGCAGAAGGGTGCCAATTTTTCCATGTTCTCATTGATACTTGTTATTGTCTTTCTTTTTGTTGTTGTTGTTGATAGGACCCATCCTAAAGAGCGTGAGGTTTTACTGTGTATCTTTGCCAGCCATTTCAAATCCCTTCTGGATCTAGGTGAAATAAAAATAATATTTAGGGGCACCTGGGTGGCTCAGTGGGTTAAAGCCTCTGCCTTTGGCTCAGGTCATGATCCCAGGGTCCTGGGATCGAGCCCCACATCGGGCTCTCTGCTCAGCCGGGAGCCTGCTTCCCTCTCTCTCTCTGCCTGCCTCTCTGTCTGCTTGTGATCTCCGTCTGTCAAATAAAAAAATAAAAAAAAATATTTAAAAAATAATAGCCAACTTGCTTAGATTTCCTTTTCCCTCCCTCCCCCTTTCTTTCTTTGGTCTTTTCCATTTATTTAAACTGCATTCAGTCCTCCAATCCAGCTTTTTCATGCACTCCTGTATTTGTTTTGTTGGCCTCCCTCTCTTATTTCTGAGCTCTTATGTTAATATCATTTTTCACTTTAGGGTTTCCAACTATTTGCTGGTGATTGTGTGTGTTGGTCCTGTTGTCCCAGGTTGTCTATTTTTTATTAGCAAGACCCATGAAACTTGTACTTTTTTGAATCCTCTAATGCAATGATACTCTATCAAGAAATGCTTCCTTTTGGGGCACCTGGATAGCTCAGTGGGCTGAGCCTCTTCCTTCTGCTCAGGTCATGATCTCAGGGTCCTGGTAATTGGGTTCAGCATCGGGCTCTCTACTCCGTGGGGAGCCTGCTTCCCTGCCTCTCTTTGCCTGCCTTTCTGCCTACTTGTGATCTCTATCAAAGTGAATAAATAAAATCTTACAAAAAAAAAAAAAGGAATGCTTCCTTTTAATAGTATCCTTGTTAACAAATGCTCAAGTTTTAGCTTATTAACTCTAAACACTCAGCACGTCCTCTTTCGAATTGTAGGAACCTGTTTTTCTTTGCAGCAGACATGCTTGTTTCATCAGTCTGCAAGACTATTCAGCCACTTAGCGTTTCTTGAGTTCCTGCTATATATGGTGTTCTTGATAGGCATCTGCCTTTGCAACACCCTTTGAGATGAATGGTAATATTCAGGTGGGGTTAGATCTATTTCCGTTGCAACTTGGATTAGGTACAGGTAGGATAGGTTTTGCGTGAGTCTGATACTTGGGGGTCACTTCTTCAATAGGCAGAGCATTTAGTCTCTAGCAAAAAACAATTCCTGAATGAAAAGCAAGACAGTGGAACTCTGAATAATATATATCCTGGGTTTTAACTAACATCAATTTATCTGAGTTGACGGGACTGTTACGATTTTAAAACGTTAAGTCCAGCGTTTTAACCCCATTAGTACCAGGCAAACTGGAATGGTAGTTCATCTGAACTCTAATTCTGACTCTCATGTCCCAACAGGTATGGAGGTCAGCCGGACTCCCCTTCACTGCCTTGAGTACATTTCCCACTGAGCAGTGAACCCATGCCTCTTCCGCTCCTTCGTGAAGACTACAAGTCCCAGCATGCAGCGCAGCCCTTCCCGGCCTGTCCCAGGCCCCCCCTGGGCTCTTCCACGCTTGCGTCTCCCATAGGGCTCCGGGACTGGTAGCCTGTGCGCGCTGACGTCGATGCGTATGCGGCGTACTCTCCGCGCCTCTTGCCCCGCCTACTGGGTTACCGAAGTCCAGCGGCGGGAGGTGGAAAGTGATGTTAACTTTTATTTTTCTTTGGCGGCAGTTTGGCCTTTTAAGAATCATCTGTGGTTTAAAAAGCCAGGAGAATCTGGAAAGGGGCCGTCACTCCTAGCCCTCTTTTCCTCCGAGTTTGCGACTCTGTGGGCCAAGATGGACAAAGTTTGTGCTGTCTTCGGAGGCTCTAGAGGCATTGGGAGGGCAGTGGCCCAGTTAATGGCCCAAAAAGGCTACCGACTGGCCATCATCGCCAGAAATCTGGAAGTGGCCAAAGCCGCCGCCGGTGAGCTCGGCGGTAGGTACCGAAATGGTGTTGCCCAGGTTGTGTGGCTGCAGTCCGAGAGCCTAAAGTTCCCTTGTTTGTAAAACGAGAGGGTCTGGCGTTTACGGCTCTGCGGGTTAGCAGTTTAGTTGCCCACGTCTAGGAGCACTCCGTCTTGAGTGTGGACACCTGTTTGGGCAGAGAACCCTCAACACCCGGTTTCCCGCAGTGTTTCCTCCCACACCGCCTGTCGCCAGGGGCTGAACACTTAGCTGTCCTTTGAGGCCCTACTAATTAAGCACCCACCCCCCTGAGGCTAGGGCTAACCGTGCTGCGTTGTGGTGTCTGGAAGGAGGGGGACGCACAATAGTTAATTTTTTATGGAGGGTAAAGGGTACCTTAGTGCCACGAAGTCCCGGGCGCCGCCGGAGACAAGGCTGGACGGAAAGTAGTTGAGACAGGAAGGGTAGGCATGACAAGCCTGAAAGCCTCGCTGTAGTTCTTGCAGCGCTGTAGTCTTGCTGCGGGCTGTGGTTTTGTTTTGTTCGGTTCGGTTTTGTTTTGTTCTGTTTTTCTTTTAGGCTGCGGGCTGTATTTTATAGACAAACTCTTTTGAGTAAGTAGCCGGTTTTTTTTTTTTTTTTAAAGATTTTGTTTATTTATTTGACAGACACAGAGATTACAAGCAGGAAGAGAGGAAGGCAGAGAGAGAGGGTGGGGGGAAGAAGCAGGCTTCTGGCTGAGCAGAGAGCCCGATGCGGGACTCGATCCCAGGACACTGGGATCATGACCTGAGCCGAAGGCAGCGGCTTAACGGACTGAGCCACCCAGGCGCCCCAAGTACTAGCGGGTTTTGAGATATACTTTTTTTTGGCTCTCCTGCATCCATAGCCACTTAATAGGTTATTACATTGTTTTGGTGGCTTTTACAAATGGAAAATTGATTCAGATTCCTTTTTATTGCATTTAAAATCCAATCTTTTGTTTATTAATAATGGATTAGTAATTGTTTTGCATTATTTTGCAACTATAAGGGAGAATTAGGATGAAGGAAAGAGGCCAGGATGCTGTAATTTAGTAGGAGGCACGAATGCACTTCGTTCACTATCTGGGAGGCACTGGGAAGAGGCCTGGGGATGAATCTGGAGGCTGTTACTTTAACGTTACTATTGGTTACTATTGGTTTACTCTAATTGTGCACTTGGGTTGGGAAAATATTAGATTCTTTTTAGAGAGGGGGAAAACCCCGCAAGTTACAGAACAGGGAGAATTTCAGTGAATGCTTCTTGCTACTCATATTTACTGTGTCACAAAGGAGTGAGAAAGTGATTTTCCTGATGGTGTCATCCCAAGCCATTAGTGTTTGCTGGAATAGATTGAAACTGTTGGTTGAGCTTCCAATGGTTATTGTGAACCCAACAAGTTTTCAGATGAAAGCCAACTGTGGGTTACAGAGGATGCCTTTGGGCGTTTTACTTTGAATTTGTGTTCCATAAGTGATTGGTTTTCACCTACAAGGTGTGACTTCCCAGAAAACTTACTGCTTCCAAAGACCTGAGGGTGTAATTTTAGTGTTGACCACTACTAGGCGAGGTCAGCCAGAAAATAAGCAATTGTTTAGTTTTTTAAAAACTCCATTTTAGAGTATTACAATTATGTATTATTGAATGGAAAATGCTTTCTTTGATATGTATTCTTTTGGTATTTAAACATCTTCAAAATGTGGGCATTTAAAAAAGGGGAAGTAACAGTTGTTTTTGGTAAAAAGTTTGTGTGTTTGTGTGTGTTTTAGTTTTGACATTTTTTTATAGCTTCCTCCTTTGTAGTGATCAGACTTGAATAATAGTTACTGTAATATATGTGCCATAGTTAAAAAAAAAAAAAAAGTGGAAGACCCCTAGGTTTTATTCTCAGGACCAGGGAACCCATTTAACAAAAATGTAACGGAATTAGACACAAGTTTCAAAAAAGAAATACAAAAACCAAACACTGTTGAATTGGATAGCATGGGGTTGCCATCAAAGCCAGAAATATTATATGAATTTTACAAAGCCTTATGAATACAAAAAGGCCCTCCTTCCATTTTTTTCCTGATTAAAAAAACATTTTTAGGATTTAATTCTTTACTTCCCCTTGTTTCCCATCCACCCCCATCCCAGTTTTATTGGAATGAACTCCTTGAGAGGAGGAATCCATGACATAATCATCTTTTATCTCTAGATTCTAATCATAGGCTTAGGTCATAGTGGATACTTAACAAATGTGTATTGAATAATTTTTAAATTGAAATTATAATCTATAAGTAATGCTAATTTAACTTTGTTCTAGGAGATCATTTAGCATTTAGCTGTGATGTTGCCAAAGAACGTGATGTTCAAAATACATTTGAAGAAATGGAAAAAAATTTAGGTCGAGTTAATTTCTTGGTAAACGCAGCTGGAATTAACAGGTTGGTCCCAAATTTAAGTACATTTCCTGTATGGTTTTTTATTTTTTTTTCCTAGTATGTGTTTGGTTGGTATGAGTAAATATATTAACTTGCTTTACTTGTAACTGGAAGAAAATATGTATTTTTTATACATTCTTTTCTTTTATGTTGAGAGACCAATAAGGGTATAGTTTGATCAATTTTAACATTACAGTCACACCCATATTGAACTATAGAACTTTTCCAGCACTCTAGAAGGCTCCCTTCAGTTTCTTCCCAGCTAATACTATGTTACAGGTAACCACAATTATGACTTCTGTCACCATTGTATAAGTTCATGAACTTAATGGTATTAGAGTAGATATTTTCTTTTTAAAGGTGAATTTAGGATAGTATTTAGAATAGTATATTTTCTTGCTAAACAGAGCTTACTATAAAGGCAGTTGCTTAGTTCATTCAAGCTATTTTGGTTATATGGCATTACTTTTAGTAGTTAGAAATATTTGCTTCTGAACCCTACTGCTAGCTCTATCTTTTCTCATTTATCAGTTGTTACGTTAATTCCCTTCAAATATAGATTAAAATGGGACTCTGTAGATATTCTAGCTCACATATATTCCTAATACTCTACTTTCAGTTAAAATGTTATACAATTTTTACTTTTTAAATTGGTTTTATCCCATTTTAAATTTATATGCTACTGTTTTTTAAATTTTATTTATTTGTTTTTTGTAGGGATAGCCTTTTAGTAAGAACAAAAACTGAAGATATGATATCTCAGCTTCATACTAACCTCTTGGGTTCCATGCTGACGTGTAAAGTTGCCTTGAAGACTATGATTCAACAGCAGAGAGGGTCTATTGTTAATGTAGGTGAGTCTTAACCTGTGAAATTAGACTTATCTCATAGTACCATAAAAATATTTAATTGACTAATTTGGAGTTTCTTCATGTGTGAAACTTGGATGAAATGGGTCTTTTTACCATTTATGGAAAGAAGGACTTGATTAACCAATTAGTGGGTAAATTAGGAACCACAAGTTCATTCTTGTAGTGCTGAAGCAGATGTGAATTGAGTGTCACCACCAGGTATTTGAAAATATGATATATGACAAAAGATGCCCAGCTTCATTGTCCAGAAGCCATGTCAAGTGGCAGCCACTGTTTAGATCCAGTTGATTATTCCTACACACAGATCTGGTCTCAGTTTTGCCAGCCATTTGACTTTTTAAGAGAAAGTGATTTTCATGTAAAACCTGATTTTTAAAATATGGATAAAGAATTGAAAAATTTTGGGTAGTGGGGACTAAAAAAATGATCTCTACAGCAGTTGCATGTGTCACTAATAAATCTAGTACAGAGGTTTAGGAGGAAGTTTTCTTAAGGGAATAAGCTTTTCGGTTTTTTAGAATGAATGTAAGTAACCCCTAGTCTTCAGTTCATCTGACCCATGGGGCAGGCAGACCATGTAGTATGTGCTGGTAGACCTTAAAATGCAAAATGACTTACAGTTCTATTCCAGTTTGGTAATTTGAAAATAGCGGCATATCATCTGCCTTTTAATTTTAAGTGGTAATATCTTAAAAAGCTGCATAAGGGGAATCCTGCTCTGTTAAAGTAAATGACCCTATTTTTAATATAGTAAATGGCTTTCCAAGCCAAAATATATGATTTTTCTCTTTTGAAAATGAGAAAAGAATACTGTGCTAACGAGAATTAGAACATTTTTGACATTTACCCTTAAAAGTGTAAGGAATGAATTTTCTTAAAAAAGATCAGTAAATGATTAAAAAGTAAAAGATGAGTCGACCTTTGCCTCCTAACACAACCAGGTAATGGTTTTGGGTTCTCAGACGCTGGTGTACTGGCCTCTATACACCACCTGATGTAGGTGTATTTAACTCTAAAATATCCCTTTTTGGATACATTTAAATAATCTAGATCAGTCCTTTGGGTACTTATATAACTTTTAGAATTGTGCTAAAAGTAAATAAAAATAATTAAAAATCAGAGAATCTTTTTACTGAAAGGACTACTTTAAACTGCTAGTAAGTTCATTGATTAGTTCAGAAGTTTAACAGTTATTGACTAGATGGACAATAGTGTGCGGTATAAAACAAAGCTTCCTATTTGGCCTTTCTCCCATGCCAATATTTTTCTTTCTTTTTTGTTTCTCTGGATTTCTCTCTCTCCTGGATACCCCTTTTTCTCTCTATCTGTGTTTCCTCTGTCTGATGTTTCTCTCTCTGTGCTTCACAATTCTCTTTCTTTGTCATTCCCTGGCATTGAATATATAAGGCAGATGTTTTAATTTTGAGCTTGTTGATTATAATATATATAAAAGTGTTTGGGGTGTTTTTTTTCCTAAAATAAAATTACTTTTTCAAAGATTTTGTGAAGGTCTTGATTAATTTTTATATCATAAGTACAGGTCACTGGTGCAGAAAATCACTTCCCCATTTCTGTTTTGCAAGAATAAATATTTGCATTCAGTTGATAGTTGAATTATAAATTATTTCATATTCATATAAATGAGACCACCCAAGAATCTTTAGTAGTCAGTACAAGTTACTATTACATCATTGAAGGTAACTAAATTACAGTTTTACAAAAAGTTTGTAATTGAACCTTTGTTATTTTAGATTGATGGTAGTTCAGATTTAGTGAGATTTATCTTCAGATGAATTATTTTTTAGGTGGAAATGAATACCTCCTCATCTTTGTGTTGTAGAACCATAAAATTAATCAGCCTTTATCTGATTTTTTGTGGTTCTAACCTTTTCCTACTGGCAGCTTTTATAAATACTATAGGACTTCACCATGTCTGATCTACTCACAGATGAGAGTGGGTTTCTTTCACTTGATGGATCAGTTCTCAAGCCCCTTCCTGACATTTGAGGTTTTACATAAGCTTCTTTCAGAACCGGTTTTCTGTTTGTATCTGGAGAAGACTTAAACCCTGAGTTTTACTACTCAAATGACAGTAGTTCCTAATTTTCTCAAAGGGCAAGGTAAACTGGTTTGTACCTTTTTTGTTTACTCTATATTATCTAAATATTGAAATAACCCATTAATTGGTTTGAATTTGCTTTTATTTTTTTCTAGGAAGTATTATTGGTTTAAAAGGCAATTCTGGCCAGTCTGTGTACAGTGCAGGTAAAGGAGGACTAGTTGGATTTTCACGCGCTCTTGCTAAAGAAGTAGCAAGAAAGAAAATTAGAGTGAATGTAGTTGCACCAGGTCAGTGAAAACGTTTTTCTTTTTTTAAAATTTGAAGTATAGTTGACATACAGTATTATGTTGTTTCAGGTATATAATATAGTGATTCAAAAAGTTACATATATTATAAAATGTTTACCATGAGAGAGGTAACTACCATCTGTCACTATACAAAGTTATTATAATATTACTATGTCCCCTGTGCTGTACTTTCCGTCCCTGTGACTTATTTATTTTATAATTGGAAACTTGTACCTTTTAATTCTCTTCTCCTATTTTGCTTGTCCCTCCAAGCGTCTCCCCTCTGGCAAACACCAATTCTCTGTATTTATGAGTCTATTTCTGTTTTTTTTTGGGGGGGGGGTTCGTTTTGTTTTTAAGATTCCACGTATAAGTCGTATCATGTTATTTGTCTTTTTCTCCCTCTTACTCACTTAGCATAATATCCTCTAGATTCATCTCTGTTATTGTCAATGGCAAGATTTCATTCTCTTTTATGGTTGAGTAATATTCCATTGTGTGTATATATCACATCTCTTCATCCATTCATGTATCATGGATGTTCATTTAGCTTGTTTCCATTTCTTGGCTATTATAAATAATACTGTATTAAACATGGGGGGCATATATACAATGAATTAGTATTTTTCTCTGTAGATACCTAGAAGAATTACTGGGTTGTATGATATTTCTATTTTTAATTTATGGAGGATCCTCTGTACTGTTTTCTGTAGTGGCTGTGCCAGGTTGTCCCACCAGTGATGCCCAAGGGTTTCCTTTTCTTCAGATTCATGCCAACCCTTGTTATATTTTGTCTTTTTGATACTGGTCCTTCTGACAGGTGTAAGGGGCTATTTCATTGTTGTTTTAATTTGCACTTCCTTGATGATTATTGATGTTGAGTATCTTTTTACGTGTCTGTTGGCTATCTCTATGTCTTTGTTGGAAAAATGATGATTCAGGTCTTCTGCCCATTTTTTAATGGAATTATTTGGGTTTTTTTGGTGTTGAGTTATATACGTTCTTTTATACTTTGGATATGAACTCCTTATTGGAGTTCATTTGTAAATATCTTCTCCCATTCAATAAATTGCCTTTGGTTTTGTTGATCCCCCCCCCCCAACCTCCCTGCTGGGCAAAAGCTTTTTTTTTTTTTTTTTAAGATTTTTATTTATTTATTTGACAGAGAGAGATCACAAGCAGGCAGAGAGAGAGAGAAGGAAGCAGGCTCCCTGCTGAGCAGAGAGCCCGATGCGGGGCTTGATCCCAGGACCCTGAGATCATGACCTGAGCCGAAGGCAGCGGCTTAACCCACTGAGCCACCCAGGTGCCCCAGGGACAAAGCTTTTTAATTTGATGTAATCCGAATAGTTTATTTTTGCTTTTGTTTTCCTTGCCTGAGGAAATAGATCCAGAAAAATATTTCTAAGACTAATGTCCAGGGTATTGCTGCCTATGTTTTCTTTTAGGAGTTTTATGGTTTCAGATATCACATGTACATCTTTAATCTATTTTTAGTTTATTTTTATGTATGATGTAAGAAAATGGACCAGTTTCATTCTTTGGCTGCTCGGTTTCTTTAAACACCACTTATTGAAGAGACTGTCTTTTCTTCATTGTATATTCTTGTCACCTTTGTCATAGATTAATTGACCATGTAAGAGTGGGTTTATTTCCGGGCTCTTCATTCTGTTCCATTGATATGTGTGTCTGTTTTTGTGCCAGTACCATACTGCTTTGATTACTGTAGCTTTATAATGTGACATCTAGGATTTTGATGCTTCCAGCTTTGTTGTTGTTCTTCAAGATTTTCTTGGCTAGGGGTGCCTGGCTGGCTCAGTTGGTAGAGTATGTGACTCTTGATCATGGGGTCATGAGTTCAGGCTCCACACTGGGTGCGGAGATTACTTAAATAATAAATAAATAAATAGATTGTTTTGGCTATTGGGGTCTTTTGTGAGTCCATATAAATTTTAGGATTCTTTGTTCTAGTTCTGTGAAAAATTACTATGAATATTTTTATAGGGATTACTGAGGTAGTGTAGGTATTTTAACAATTCTTCTAATCCACAAGCATGGAGTATCTTTCCATTTTTTTGTGTCATTTTCAGTTTCCTCATCAGTGTCTTACAGGGTTCAGAGTATATGTCTTTCATCTCCTTGGTGAAGTTTATTCCTTAGGATTTTATCCTTTTTGGTGTAAGTTTAAATGAGATTTAAAAAAAAAAAAGATTTTGTTTATTTAACAGAGAGAGGCATCGAGAGAGGGAACATAAGCAGGGGGAATGGGAGAGGGAAGAAGCAGGCTTCCCACTGAGCAGGGAGCCCAGTACAGGGCTTGATCCCAGGATCCTGGGACCATGACCTGAGCCAAAAGCAGACATTAACAACTGAGCCACCCAGGAACTCCTAGGATTGTTTTTTTTTTAATTTCTCTTTTCTTCTAGTTCTTTATTAGTGTATAGAAATGCAACAGGTTTCTGTATTGCTTTTGTATCCTACAATATTACTGAATTCATTTATTACTTCTAGTAGGGTTTTGGTGGACTTTTTAGGGTGGTGTGTCTGTGTAGGGGTAATGTCATTTGCAAATAGTGATAGTTTTACTTTTTTCTTCTTAAATAGAATTTATGTACACTGTGGCTTTGTACAATAATAGCAGAGATTATTCCTGTGTTTGTAAGTACATCAGCATCATCAGGTACGTCTGAGTATCAGAGTAGGAACATGGAATCTTCATGGTTACTAAATTCTTGAGTAGTGAAATGTGTGATGGCATGACTATGTCTTGACAGGGCTTAAGTGGCTACACTTGCCTGTATTGCCAGTCTCTGCACTACCCTCAAGGAGGAGGCCAAGGCTGTTTTGTTTGTGTAAACCACATTGCCTTTTTTTTTTTTTTTTTTTAATTTTACAGAGAGGGGGAGTGAGGGAGAGAGAGAATCTTAAGTAGGCTTCATGCCCAATGGAGCCTGATGTGGGGCTTGATCTCATGACCCTGAGATCATGACCTGTGCCGAAATCAAGTTAACCAACTAAGCCACCCAGGGGCCCCCAGTCCCCACATTGCATTTTCTAGTAAATGACTACCCTTAAACTGAAACCACAAGAGAAACTTCTCATTTAAAAATTCGTTATAGGGCGCCTGGGTGGCTCAGTGGGTTAAGCCGCTGCCTTCGGCTCAGGTCATGATCTCAGGGTCCTGGGATCGAGTCCCGCATCGGGCTCTCTGCTCCGTGGGAGCCTGCTTCCTCCTCTCTCTCTGCCTGCCTCTCTGCCTACTTGTGATCTCCGTCTGTCAAATAAATAAAATCTTAAAAAAAAAAAAATTCGTTATAAATTAAGAACTCTTAAGGGTTGAACGTGAGAATTTTAAGTTGGGACGGTGGGTATTGGTAATGTATCCACTAGTAGAATTCCAAATTGTATACTTTGGAGAACTATTTCCATTTTAAGTGTTCTTCTCTCCTCTTGGAATGTTCCACTGACTTATTGCTGACTGGGATAAATTTGCTAATTAATTTAGACTTTGTCAGTGTCAAAGCAGAGCTTTCCAAGTATTAATGTGTATATTACCTAAATATATTTCTTCAGTTTATCTTATAGAAATAATACTTCTCTATATTTAAAATATTTGAATAGGTCTATAATCCAGTATGCTATTAATAACAGAATAGACCAGAGGGAATTATCAAATTATCATATGTGATGTCATTTGCAAATTTCACCAAGCAGTCATGTACAATAACTGACATACTGATTTTTCCAGGAATTTGGTATTTAGGGGTCACGAAGTGTTTGTTTTCAAAGTAATGTCTTTCACTGGACCTTATTGTACCCTAGAGAGCTATCCAGGATTCGTGTTAGAATTTCAGTACAGAAAAATTTGAAGGATAAAAAGATATTTACATACACTCAGGAGGAAGAAACACTGTTTTAGAAATCAGCCTATGAAGTAGCAAGATTATTATTTTCTTTTAAAGATTTTATTTATTTATTTGACAGAGAGAGATCACAAGTAGATGGAGAGGCAGGCAGAGAGAGAGAGAGAGAGAGAGAGAGAGAGAGAAGCAGGCTCCCTGCTGAGCAGAGAGCCCGATGCGGGACTCGATCCCAGGACCCTGAGATACTGACCTGAGCTGAAGGCAGCAGCTTAACCCACTGAGCCACCAGGAGCCCTGAAGTAGCAAGATTTTAACAGTGATTTTATCTGTAGTTTTCTCTTTAACAAATGGATAAGGGCTCTGAGGCTCATTGTTGATGGCATGGGAGGAACAAAGTGGTAGGACATGATAACAAGAGATGAGACTGAATACTCTGACATCAAAAAATACTATTACATATGACCAAGGCACTGCTTAGAGAAACAAAGGTTTCTAAAACCAGACATATGTTGGAGTGGCCAAGAATGAAGATGACTGTTTAATAGATGTGGCTGTTTAATAATTTTCAAAATAGAAGTTACAATGGGAAGCTTATAGTAGAGCTAGTCTCCTAGAGGAAATCTATGAGGAACGCTTATCTTCTTGTTAATGATGTAGGAAGAACCAAGCCAGCAGAGATGCAATTCACTTGTAATACAAAGCAAGTTTGATTTGGGCTAAGAGCACAGAAATCAGAGACTTCTCAAGAAGACAAGTAGAGGGGTGCTTGGGTGGCTCAGTGGGTTGGGCTTCTGCCTTCGGCTCACGTCATGATCCCAGGGTCCTGGGATCGAGCCCTGCAGAGGGAAGCCTCCTTCCCTCTCTCTCTGCTTGCCTCTCTGCCTACTTGTAAACTATGTCTTTCAAATGAATAAATAAAATCTTAAAAAAAAAAAAAAAGACAAGTAGAACATTATTTTGTACCTGTGGCTTTTATTGTGCTTACTTTGGGCATTTCTCATGGCTTGAAAATACTGATGGATTAAATGGGATGCAAAGCCAGTTAACTCGATCTGTCAGTTACAGGTAATTGGAAAATACTAAAACAATGATTGGAATTATAGTGTAGCTTGCCAAAGTCTAAAGAAATTTTTTATTTCTGGGTGCCTCTGTGGCTCAGTTGGTTAAGCATCTGCCTTCTGCTCAGATCATGATCCCAGGGTCCTGAGATCAAGTCCCATATCGGGCTCCCTGTTCAGTGAGGAGTCTGCTACTGCCTCTCCGCACCACCTCCCCTCCCCGGCTCATGCTCTCTCTCTCATAGTCTCTTTCTCTGTCTCTCAAATGAAATGCTTCAGAAAAATTTTCCAATTCTTACGCTAAGTCTTTTATGTTTTTTTTTTTAAAGATTTTATTTATTTATTTGATAGAGATGACAAGTAGGCAGAGAGGCAGGCAGAGAGACAGGAGGAAGCAGGCTCTCCAAGGAGCAGAGAGCCCGATGCGGGGCTTGATCCCAGGACCCTGGGATCATGACCTGAGCCGAAGGCAGAGGCTTTAACCCTCTGAGCCACCCAGGCGCCCCTACGCTAAGTCTTTTAAAATAAATTCAGATATGCAGCTTACAGCTGGTTTGTTGGGCTTCAAATTAATTGTCTTAAATTTTAAACAAGTTCTGTTCCACTCAGTAGCCTTCTGTACTCATGAACACAGAGCATTCTACAAGTCACTTAAATCCCATTTTAGAATTTCCACCTTCACCTTAAATTTTCACAGTGTTGTAAGTAATCTGAAAGACAGAAAGAGGGATGAAGTGTGAGCGTGTTGATATAATCTTCAAGACAGAGTTATAAAACCAATTTCCACTTAAACCGAAATAAGAACTCAGAATTATAAGGAAAGACTTTTGCCAAAGCTCATCTTGAAAAGGTTAAGTTGCTCAGTTTGAGAAAGGGGCCATATTTCATTTTTTATTTTAAAAAATTTTTTGAGATTTATTTGTTTATATGGAGAGAGTGAGCATGTGCAGAGGGAGAAGGAGTGGGAGAGGGAGAGAATCGACTCCCTGCTGAGCGTGGAGTCCAGCACAGGGCTCAATCCCATGACCCTGAGATGACGACCTGAGCCAAAAATCAGGAGTTGGATGCTTGACCGACTGAGCCCCCTGGGTGAGAAAGGGACCATGTTTTAGATGGTGATCTCTGTTATGATCTACATACATTATGGGACCTTCCAGAAGTGACTGAAACAATGTAGCATATAGACATCTATCAGAAGACTCAGTGCTATGCAGTTTGTTTAGTTCACAGAATAATAGAAGCAGTTGAAATTTCCTTAAAATGCCTATATAAAAACTATTAAGTTTTCCAAAACATGAAATGCAAAATGTTTGCAACTGTACATCATTCTTCAGCCAAAATAGGTCCAGAAATGTTGAATATGCAAGTATTAATTGTGATGACTTTAAGATTAGTCAGAAACCTTAACTAAGTGACATTCCAAAGTATACAGATCAGTTAAACATGTATAAAGTTAGTATTAAGCCAGTTAGAAATACAAAATGAAAATTATGGATGTTGCCTCAAGTATCTGGGATTTCACAGATTATAAGCAGACCATGTAACAAAGTAACTCTAGTTTTGAGAATACCTTATATTTCAGTATTTCAAAGATTTCAAGAAGTCCCACAATAACATCAAAAATCATTTATCTGGAAATTAGAGTTCTTTGTGATTCATCAGCTCAGCAGAATGCAGGTAATATAAACAAAAGTTTAACTTACCAAAGACATTAGACCATGCCATTATAAAAAGAATAAACTGTCCTTGGACCAAATGGATATTTTAAAAAACCCAAAACATATACACAAATTACCTGGATTAGTGAAGAGGGTGATAAAAAGGTGCTAAAACTCCAATCTATACTATGATTTTTTGGTGTGATAAAAATTTGGGTTAGGTATTAACGCAACTTCTGAATGAAATGATTGTTTTCGTATACCTCAGCCAGTTTGCCATGGAATGTTTTTGCTAGTTTACTGTAGGTATTGAAGAATTGATTATCTATACAGAAAAGACCTTTTGGTTCATTGCTTGGTTGTAAGAGAGTAGGCTGATATAGACCTTTGACACCTTTCCATTTTGGGTCACTAATGGTTCCAGCTTGTGTGCTGGATTGGTTTGTTTGTTTGTTTGCTTATTTATTTATTTGAAAGAGAGTGCAAGAGAGAGGACAAGCAGGGGGAGAGGCAAATGGATAGGGAGAGGAGATTCTCCCCTGAGCAAGGAGCCTGATGCCAGACTGGATCACGGGACCTTGGGATCATGACCTGAGCTGCAGGCAGATGCTTAATCATCTGAGCCAACCAGGAACCCCTGGGATTGGTGTTTTATTTGGCAGTGATGCTAAACTAGCAGGGTTTAGGGAAGTGTCAAATTGTCCTGATAATCTTTGTGCTTTGTTATGTGCCTTCAGCTCAGTTCATTGTTCAGTCACAGAGACTACCTAAATTCAAGCATTCCAAATCCATGAACATTTGATAAATGACTCTAGTTTATATACAACCATTTTAGAGGAAAAAAAAACAAAGAAAAAAATAATCCAAAACTTGTACTGTCATTTTGACACTGCTTTCTGTTTGTGTATGCTTATGCAACCTGATTGATTTTAGTGTTAGCCTAGGTTAGTCATATATGGAATAGATTATTTGTGATTTGGGGCCGCATGTATTTGGTTTACTCTGTTAAGGGATTGCCATAGTGTGGGTGAGGAAGAATTAATTCTAGTTCATGATCATTTAAAAACTGGATGATTTAAGGATGATGCACGTGTTTATAATTCATAATAACTCAGTAAACTTTCTCGAGTTTTTTCTATATGCAAGGGTTCCAAAATTATAAAAAATGAATAAGGTATTTCTGCTATGAGGAGCTAAGTACTGTGAGAAAGACAGACATATAAACAAATAATTAAAAAGCTGAATGACAGATGTAAAGTAGAGGAACATATATGATGCTATGGAAACATTGAAGAAGGAATGCTTAATTTTGTTAAAGTGAATCAGTTGTCAAGGCAACAGGCTAAATAATGGGGAATCCAGTTTGTATACAAAGAGAAGTTTTAGGAGTGTTGTAGAAGTGTGTTTGTATAGCCTTTCTGAAAGATCTTATTTTCCAGTATAATTTGTAGTACAGGAAAATACCTGTCAATAAAATTGTTACCATTTCATAGGGTGACCTTTATTATTGGCCATATATACTTAGCAGGATTCATAGTATGAATATGCTTTATTGATTAGAGGCAAAGTGCAGGTCGAAATAGAAGAATTAAATTGGTTGTATGGATTATTTATTTATTTTAGGTAGTAATTTCAGACAGATTCATCACCAGATCTTCTAATAGAACTGACAGGCCTCAGAATTAACAAATATGTTTCTTCTTATGTCAGTTTTCCTGGTTACCTACCTTCAAATGGAGTTTCCAGTTAAGGAAAACAGTTAAGAAGCAAATCAAAACAGGAAAACCAAGAAGCAGGGAAAGTAATAAATTAGGCCCTTATTCACGGCCTAATGTTATTGACTTCTTAAAGATCAGTTAGTTACTAAGATTTGGTATTCAAATATAAAGTAGATCTGATTAGAAAATATTCAATATTTTCTAATATTGAATATTTTCTGGATAATTCTAACCGATTAGAAAATATTGAATATGAGCAACAGAATATTTGATAAATTGAAACTATACGGGTGCCTCAGTGACTCAGTTGGTTAAGCATCTGCCTTCAGGTTGGGTCTGATCCCAGAGTCCTGGGATTGAGCCTCTTTCAGGCTCTCTGCTTAGCAGAGTGTCTGCTTTTCTCTCTTCCTCAGCCTCTACCCTGCTTTTTCTCTCTCTCACTCTCACTTACTCAAATAAATAAATAAAAATTAAAAATTAACCTTAAAAAATTGAAATTATAATGGATATATTATTTTTAAAAAATGTGTTCTCAATAGATACTACAAACATGGTACAAAATTCAGGACTACAAAAAGGCATAGATTAAAAAGTGAGTCTTCTTTCCCCTAATCATTTAGTTTCCTTCTTCAAAAGTAATTCCTGTTAACTAGTGTCTTTGGTATTTCATATACAAGTCAATAAAATATATGTGTGTGTATATACCAATAATATATAGGTATATGTCTGTATTTATTTATATGAATATATAACTATATATGTAAAAAGAAAACAAATTGTATCATACTCTCCAGTATTCTGTATCTTGCTTTATTCATAGCACAATATATCTTGGAATTGATTCCATAATATTCCATATAGAACTGCTTTACTTTTTAAAATAACAGCTTTATGGCAATACTTCACAGATCATATAATTCACTCATTTATACTGTACAACTCATTGGTTTTAGTATAGTTTCAGAATTTTAGAATACATTTTAGAACATTTTCATCATCCCCCCAAAAACCTATAGCCTTTAGCATTCACTCCTCATTTGCCTCCAGTCTCCCCAGCTTCTGGCAACCACTAATCCACTTTGTGTCTCTGTAGATTTCCCTATTCTGGGACAGTTAATGTAAACCAAATCATAAAATATGCAGTCTTATGTGACTGTTTAATGGCTGAATTAAAAGACGGTAATGTCTGTCTTATGGGTGTATCATAATGGATTTATCCTATTGCCTCTTAATGGACAGTTAGATTGCTTCTGATCTTTTGTCATTACAATTAATAATGCAGTGACAATACTTGTATGTAATTTATATGTGTATGAGTATAATGAGAATAATTCTGGGAACAAAACTGCCAGGACTCAAAGGGTATATGCATTTTAAAATCTGACAAATAGTACAGCATTGCATTTATTTCTGTAGGATACCTTAAATGTCCAGCCCTCCCTTTAAGTTGAAGAGCATTTTTTTTAAAAGATTTTATTTATTTATTTGATAGAGATCACAAGTAGGCAGAGAGAGAGGGGGAAGCAGGCTCCCCCGCTGAGCAGAGAGCCTGATGTGGGGCTTGATCCCAGGACCCTGAGATCATGACCCGAGCCGAAGGCAGAGGGCCTGAGCTACCAGGCGCCCCAGTTGAAGGGCTTTTATGTTTACTGCTTGGAGAAAATCTTGTTGACAGATGTTTGCGTAAGCTTGGCAGCTGCCCAAAACAGGTATTATTCTAGGTTTTCTTATGTGCTGTTTGGTTATGGAATTGATTTTTCACACTGTTTCCCTGTACATTTCTGCTAACATAGTATTAAGATACCTGAATTTGGTCAGGTTAAAATTTTGGTCTAGTTTTTGGCGACAGCCTTGTTTGTTTTCCTTTGAGAAAAAAAGTGTCTGGGGTTATTTTAATTCTTTCTATATACCAGAGAATCAAAACCTGAGCCAGTAGATGTATATATCAAATAGTATATATCCTATGATTATTAATATTGGTGATAGCCTAAAATTCTGGCATCTTATTTAAATATATGGTCTGTGTTGTATATAAAAGCTTTCTAAACTAACATAGTGATCAACTAATATGGAAATGAGATGCTACTTATTTATATAACTAACCAAAAAAAAATGGATAAAAGAAACACATTTTCTTTATAACTTACCAAATATAAATTCTCACTGGACAAGAACCGTGTACTTGCTTTTATATGGAAGAGTATATCGGTACCTTTTAATTTATTTTTATTATTATTATTTTTTTTTAAGAGGGGGAAAGTAGGGGATGGGGCAGCAGGAAAGGGAGAGAGAGAGAGAATCTTAAGCAGGCTCCACACCCAGCACGGAGCCCAAATAGGGCTTGATCTCACAACACTGAGATCATGACCTGAGCCAAAATCAAGAGTCTAAAGCTTAACTGACTATGCCACCCAGGTGCTCCTATCTGTACCTTTTTAAAAAAGATACACTGAGTGTGTTGTCATGTATGTGGAACTAAAGTGGAAGTATCCTTATTCTAAGTGGAGGGTGTGTCATTTCAGTTATTTATTTGTGGGCTTAAGGAGTGATAACTTTGTTTCCAGCTGGAAACCTCTAATTGTCCAAGTGATCAATAATAACATCATTTGTTGGACAGTGGCACCTATGGGTAATTTAATATTCTCATAACCCAGCTTGAAAGGCATTGTAAATACATACATAGTAAAGTGAGTAGGAGAACAAAATTTCCAGAACTTTATAAATAAAGTGACAGAATGTTATGGACGAGAGTCCTATCGGGTCAAGGAGAAAGCACAAACTGGAGAGCAGTACAAGCACAAAAATGAGTATATGAAATGTTTAAAGACTGCTGATATCTCTGCTGAGGTCCTGTGATATATGATAGAGAAGCCAATAGGCTGTTTATATGCAGTGACCTGGGTTGTCAATATATTTATAAGTGAGGATCACATGGTTTATGAGCTATAGCATAAAATGACATCGAAATTTAGTTGAGCCTGGAATCTTTCGAAATGAGCTTCACATTTTTTTAATCTGATTTCTAATAAGTTTGGTAAAGATTTAAATTTTTTTTTAAAGCTGCAGATTTTTAGGGCAGTAAATTTATTCTGTATGATACTATAATGGTGGATATGTTATGTTACATGTTTGTAAAAACATAGAACTATATGCCATCCAAAGGGTGAATGCTAATGTAAACTATGGACTTTACTTAATAATGTATCAATATTGGACCATCAAATGTACCACCCTAAGGCATGCTATAAATAATTGGGGAAAATAGGACTAATGTGATAAGGAAATATATGGGAACCCCTTCTACTTTATGTTCAGTTTTTCTGTAAACCTAAAACTGCTCTAAAAAAAGTCTATTAATTTAAAAAAAAAGCTGCTGATAATGATGAGAGAAAGGCTCTTGGGTCTTTGGATATTCTTGGTCTCCATATCAGACATCAGAATCAAAGAGGAAAAGCCAATATTGGTGAATTAATCCCTTTCTTTCAGCTTGGCCTCTGATGCCCACTTTATTTTAGTCTTTGTCTAGCATTCAGGGTTGGCTAGCAGCTGTCCCACAAGGATTGTCATTATAACTATCCATTCATAGACCTGGGGAGAATCTGTGGCAGACTTTCCCTTGTGAAATAACACCCTTATGTTCCAGGCTTGAGCAGTGGAGGGATAATATTCATGTGAGGTGGGTGTTTGAACATCATGATTCCATTTCTGGACTTCTTGCAATCATTGTTGGACTCAGATGATACCTCTCCTTCTCAAATTTGACCAAACGTGGACACAGACTCTGGTAGGGTTGAATCTAGGCTGTAATGTTGAACAAGAACTTATCAAAAACTTCAAGATATTAGCCTTTATCTATTTCATGTATCTGGCTTATTTGATTGTTTTTTGGAATATAATCTGTTGTCATGGCCTGTATGTATGAGGCATAAGACTTCTTTCTATCTCACTGAAATTCTTAAACTTATCTCACTGTCTGGATCTCTCTTCCTATCCAAGGTTTGCCTTTCTGTACTAAATGCTCTGTTCTATATCTGCCTTTTTTTCCAAGATGGAAATGCCTTCAGATGGCCTCTCACAGATTGTGTGGCCTTACTTTTTGTTTCAAAAGGGACAAGCATATAAGGCCTGACGTTGACCCAAATCTGTTTCTTTCTGCCCAGCATGAATAAAAACCTAGATTAGCATCAGTGCTTCCTGATTTAGAGCTATTCTAATTATCCACCCAGCTACCAACGTAGGAACCGAGGGTTCTTTTAGGGGAGCTCACTTTCCTAATCTTCCAGTACAGTTGTCATTAATGAGGCATACTTTTCATCCTCGAATCATAGTTTTGTAGAGCTAAAAGATATCTCAAGCATCCATCATTTTCAATCTACTTCACTTATTTTATGATGCAGAAACAGTCATACAGTTTTAGGTACCACATGACTTTGCTTGGGTCCTAGCTTTGATAGTAGTAGCAGAGCAGGGAACCAGAATCTAATTTAATATGTCCTAATCAAGTGGTCTTTTTAATCACAAAGTGCTGCTTTTGAGAAAAAGTCCCCAGAACCAGAAAAAGCTCACTAGACGTTGAGCCTGGAATTTGCTAACTCATCATTACAGGGTCTTCCTTGCAAAAACATTTTTACTATAGTTTTTATGAATTTAAAAAAAAAAGATTTATTTACTCTTGAGAGAGATAGAGAGAAAGAGCTGGGGGAAGGGCAGAGGGAGAGAGAATCTCAAGAAGACTCCCTGCTGAGTGAGGAGCCTAATGCAGGGCTCGACCCCATGACTCCAAGATCATGACCTGAACTGAAATGAAGTCAGACACTCAACTGACTGAGCCATACTGGCACCCCAAGTTTTTTCTTTTATTTAAGATTAAAATACATTATTGATTTTCTGCTGAGGGTGTTGAGAGTTAGTGGGGAAATATTTTATGCCAGTTTTGCTAGAATTCAAAACAACCTTTGAATAAAGTAGGTAAATCATGAACTCCTTGTGAAGATAATGTAATCTTTAAATGTTACATTCATAATTTTAATTCATTCAGCATTTTGAATGTGTGAGGTGAGGGTTTTTTTTTTTCCTAATACACTCTGAGGTGTTTTTGGAAATAAATGTGTTCAAAGATGTAAAACTTTGGATAACAGGAAGTCCCATGATAGTGCTTTTTAAGGTAATTGGATTGCCTATTAATTATTATGACTCTTCACTGTAGATGAAGTTTCATTTACTGTTCACTTGAAATTCTGCTTGTCCAGTGTTCTTATTATCTCTGTCAGCTACTTCTCTTTATTCTTGCATTCCATCTGGCCATCTCATTGTTCTTTCTTTCTTTCTTTTTTTTTTTTTTTCATCTCATTGTCCTTAAAGAAGAAAGGGATTGAAGTAAATGGGGTGGACTTTTTAAAAAATGTGGTAAGATTTGGGCGCCTGGGTGACTTAGTGGGTTAAAGCCTCTGCCTTCAGCTCAGGTCATGATCTCAGGGTTCTGGGATCAAGTCCTGCATCGGGCTCTCTGCTCAGCAGAGAGCCTGCCTCCCTCCCTCCCTCTGCCTGCCTCTGCCTGCTTGTGATTTCTGTCTGTCAAATAAATAAATAAAATCTTTTTTTTTTTTTAATAAAATCTTAAAAAAGAATAAAAATAAAAAATGTAGTAAGATTTAATGGCAGATAAGGTTGTATTTCACAATGTAGTCTCACAATGAAACACATAAATAGTATAACATTTTTTTATTCCAGGTCCTCATTTCAGAGAATCTGAAGTTAATACTGTGCATCTTTTTCAATAACTTTTTATTTGAATACAAAGATAGTATACATTGTAGACAATTTGGAAAGTATAGACAAATCCAGAGAAGAAAGTAAAAATCATCACTTGTAATTCTAGTATTTAGTGATAATCACTGTTAATATTTGGTGGTTGTTTTAGTCATTAGTATATACATATTTTGTTTTCTTTTTAATGGGGTTATAATGCATTTGTAACCTCATTTTTAATAGGCAAATACTATTTTCCTCTTTAAAAGTCCTTCGTAGATTCATTTTTAATAGATGCATATTATTCTACAGTATGGCTGTACCAGGATTTCTTTAAACCGCTTCTTTTTGAAAGATACTCAGCTTGTTTCTAGTTCTTCCATAAGAAAGCTGTCACTGTTGCAGGCTTCATGTTAGGAAAATCTGTGATTGTTTCTTATTAGACTTTTAAGGAAATTTTAAAAATTTGTAAGTGAAACCTAAGGCAAAGAAAAATTAAATAAGAACATAGTATTACATAATAAACCAGTGACCTTATGTTAATTCTTAGTACAGTGTTTAGTTCACATTTATCCTCATACTTCAAATGGCAGCGTATTTAGATTAATTTACAGTTTGAATTAAAATGATTTAATTTTAACACAAGCCAGTCTGAAAACTGTTTTTTTTTCTTTTGAAAACTTTTTGAGGTTGCACATTGAACTACACTTCACATGTCTGACTTTTAGTCGATGTATTTTTCGTGACCTTAAAATTAAAAAAATATCTTTTTTTATTAATTTCATGAGGATTAATTATTTGTTCTCTTCTTTAAAAGTTTTAAATGAGTTGTGTACAGTATACTGATTTTTTTAAGTTGAGTATTGGTAATATGTGTTCATCTCAGACTGATCTCACAAGATTTTCTTAATAAATTTATAGTTCTGGCATAGATCTATGATATGAATCATTTAGAATTGGTTGTCTAATATATTATGTGGTACTTTATACCACAGAACCATATACTTTAGAAAACCAATGCCATGTAAAAGTTTGAATTTTCAGTATATACTTGCATCACAATAGGATCATGCCATAAGATTTTTTTCTTATATGAATATTGGAAATACTGGTCTTTCTCATCATCAGCTATCTTAGCTATAGCAAACAAAACTAATTTTTGTCAGAAGTGCCTCATCAGTTTATGTGACCGCTTTTTTCCCTCTAACCCTATTACCCCTCTACTCCCAATCAAGTGAAAATTCCTTCTTTGTGGTACTTTATGTATAAGGGTATTCACCAGATGACCTTTTATTATATTTAGGGATACAGGTGTGTGTTTCTTCATAAACTACAGGTTCCCCAAGGAATGAATTTTCATGTTTGTATCTACCCACTTATATTGTGCTAGGAGTTGGGCCAGTTATTTGGGAGTCACATGTGTTGGTGTTCAGTAAATTTTCATTGAGTTAAATTGAATAAAAATGTAGACTTGGTTGCTTGATTGCTAGCAGAACTCTGTATTTCCAAAACAAGTTTGTTAATAATCTCAAAATTATCAGGAGCAAATTTATTTTTGTTTAAAATTGAGCAGACGGCTTGGTGCCTACTCTTTTCAACTAAATAAACATTTCTCTTTTAGGATTTGTTCACACAGATATGACGAAAGACTTGAAAGAAGAACATTTAAAGAAAAGTATCCCTCTTGGGAGGTTTGGAGAACCTATTGATGTGGCACATGCGGTTGTGTTTCTTTTAGAATCACCATATATTACAGGGCATGTTCTGGTAGTGGATGGGGGATTACAACTCATGATATGATTTACAGATTATTCAGTTACAATAGTGATTATAATCAAGGGTACAGTTTGGCTATTGACAGTCATACCTGTGCGGGTGACATTTGCTAATTAGAGCTATTGATGATACAAGTATTGATTTTCATCTTTATATGAATGTATCTGAAAAGAGCACTGTCTAACCATTTGTGTTTTCTAAGTGTTATGTACCTTATATAGGCTCTAGCAATTTTAGTATATAGACATTTGCAAATGATATAAATGGACACTAATTTGTATTTTTGGTCTCAAAAGTGCAAAAATTATATAATCTAATTGGGCATGAATTATTTTATTGTATCAGTCAAAATTCTCTAGAAGTTAACATTTGGGCCATTGCTAAGATAGGAGTATTTATAGGATATTATTTAGTTGTCAGTACTTTAGCAGTCCTGCCAGTTACACATTATATTCCTTTTCCATATACCTTAGAAGAACAGTATTTATACGGGTTGAAAAAAAATGATCAGTTTGGCATGAATTTAGAGCCTGGTTTCTTTGAGTGCATTATTCCTGATGAAGCGGCTAGACAAAATAATTCACAAATACAAATTCACAAATACAGATGCGGTATAGTTGACTGATTCTTTAGAAATTCTCAAAGATGATAAAGATTAACCCTTAAGGTTTTAAGATCTGGTATAGGAATGAGCTGAGTTCTTATCAACTTAGGAAATAGAAGTAGTTTTTTTGTGTAACACTCAGTTTAGCAAACTACTTAAAAATAGTATAACAAATAATGACATTTAAAAAATCAAGAGTATTTTGGGGTGCCTGGGTGGCTCAGTGGGTTAAAGCCTCTGCCTTCGGCTCAGGTCATGATCCCAGGGTTCTGGGATCGAGCCCTGAGTCGGGCTTTCTGCTCAGCAGGGAGCCTGCTTCCCCTTCTCTCTCTGCCTGCCTCTCTGCCTACTTGTGACCTCTATCTGTCAAATAAATAAATAAAATCTTAAAAAAAAAAATCAAGAGTATTTTGTATGATTGAATATAATACGATTTTTTTACCCTTAAACTTCAGAAATGCTTAATTACAGAAATATGTAATTAATTACAGTAATAATTAATTACTACTGAGTCATCAAAAAATGATAAATAAATATGCAGTAGCAATGAATAAGATGTATTCATAAGGAACAGTTAAAGCATTACTTTTAAGAGAAAATATCTGCCTGAGAATAGAAGTAAAGACACAAACTGAATGTAAAATATCAGGCAATATTTGTTTTGCATTGAACTCTCATATTGAATTCTTTTGTGGGGAATAATATGATATTTTAAATAATGTGGAGGATAATGTCACTGTTTTCATGTTGATTTTTATTATTTATCATTTCAAAATATGTTTTAAATATTTACTGCATTTTAAAAAGTAATCTTTTAGAGTTTTATTAGCACGGAACATTATTTTATTTAAACAGATTTAATTTTATATTGCAAGTCAGTGCAAAGGTGTGAGGAGGTTGTACTAAATAAATGCAATGTGATAAAGATAATAAAAATAAATAAAGTAAAAGGTAATAAAAGATCTAAATTCTACATCAAGCTTCCTGACTCAAAAATTATTTTAAATTTATCTTCAAAATAATTTTTACTTAGAGAGTAAAAAGAGTGAGGAAGTTATTAATTTATTAAGTGTGAGTAAAATGAGTATTATTAATCAAACTGTTTACTAAATGCAAGCATGGTAATATGTAGGATTTATCAAGCATTAACGGTTCTAGGCACATAAAAGAAATGGAGCAGTGAGGATGGTTTCAAACGCTGTAGCTGATGCTTTTAAGGTAGGAGAGTCTGTGGAGACAAAGTAGGCCATTTTTCTAATGCTGCCTCACTGGCACACCTTTAGCTACCTGCATTTCTTCACATAACATCCTCCTCAGGTTAGAATTTCCTTCTCCGGATACTTCATCTTTGAAATCATCAGTGAGGGTGATCTGACTGGTGATGAGGAAGAAACCAATATATTTCATTCAATTAGTGACATTAAGCTACAGATAGGTTTAACCTTTAAGAGTGTATATTTAAACCTTTTTAACTGATACATCTCCCTCACACAGGCCATATCAAAGTAGTATAATATGGGAAGAGATTTTGAAATAGGCAAAATAAGCCTTCACTTTTTCACTCCAGGTGAATTCACTTACTTTCATGGACCTGGTAGAACTTGTAATTTAATACTTGTGTCCTGTTGCTCAAATCAGTTGGCAGCTGTTGTGTATGTTCAGCCATTCAAGAACTTCTGTGATTTCTTAACAACTTGATATACATACAGTTGACCTTTGAACAACATGGTTTTGCGCTGTGTGGGTCCACTTAAATGGGCATATTTTATAGTACACTATTGTAAATGTATTTTATGATTTTAATATTTTCTCTAGCTTTATTATGAGAATCAGAATATATACATCTTACAAAAAATGTGTTCACTATTTACGTTATTGGGAAGGCTTCCAGTCAACAGTAGGCTATTAATGATTATGTTCTTGGGCATCAGTTATAGGTGAATTTTAGATTGTGCGGGTGATCAGTGCCCCAACCTTCTGCATTGTTCAAGGGTAAACTGTATACAAATTATTTAATAATTAAAGTTCTTTTATATTTGTTTTATCTTTCTACTACATTGTAAGCTCCTGAGGGTAGAGACCATACTGTGTTTTCATTTATTTAGCTACTGAACTCAAATATTGGTTGAATACCTGCTAAATATCTGGAACTTCTTTTGATACCCCCACTTTGCCTAGTCATCCCTGAGTACACTGGATATGCTCCATAAATAACTGATAAACCACTATGATTTTTTGATTCAAGATCCATTCAGGAGTCCATTACTCTGTGCTATAGTTGGTGATAGTCACTGAGATACATTTGTTCTCTCAGTATGCATCCTGGAATACTATTTTTTTTTTTTTTATCAAATCCCTGTGACTTAATCTTTTTTGATAATTTATCTTTTTTGGTAATTTATCTCTGATTTTGATGTGTACTTTCCATTTAAAATTGAATTTGCGATCTTAAGTCAATCAATTGTTTTGTGTTAGGCAGGATACCTTAGTTCAAGTAATTACCAGGAATTTGGCTTAGAATTCTTGGGCTAATAACCCAAACGGGGGTGGTTATCCGTATTACCTGTAGAACTTTTTTTTAATTGAAAAAAAATAGTTCTTTTAGTTGAAGTGTGGTTAACACACAGTATTGGATTAGTTTCAGTAATTCAATAACTTTATATGTTATGTTCTGCTCACCAAAACTGCAGCTACCGTCTGTTACCATATAACACTATTATAATACCATTGACTGTATTCCCTTATATTGTACCTTTCATTCCTGTGATTTATTCATTTGGTTATTGAAAGCCGGTACCTCCCATTCCTCTTCACTCATTTTGCCTACCTCCCCCCATTGATATGACCTCTGTATTTAGGGCATGTTTTTTGCTTTGTGTGTGTGTGTGTGTGTGTGTGTGTGTTTTGATTCCACATATAAGTGAACTCCTATATTATTTGTCTTTCTCTGACTTATCTCACTTAGGATAATACCCTCTAGATCCATTCATGGTGTCACCAGTGGCAAGATACCATTCTTTTTGTGGCTGAATAATATTCCATTGTGTATATATACACCACATTTTATTTTTCTATTCCTCTTTGATGGGCATTTGGGTTGCTTTCATATTTTGGCTGTTGCAAATAATGCTGCAGTAAGCATAGGGCACATATATCTTTTTCAATTAATGTTCTCATTTTCTCTGGGTAAATACCTAGTAGTGGAATTACTGGATAATACGGTATTTCAGTTTTTAGTTTTTTGAGGAACCTCCATACTGTTATTAGCAGTGGCTGCACCAATTTACAACCCACCAACAGTGTACAAGGGTTTCTTTTTCTCTACATCCTTGTCAGCTCTTGTTTTTTCTTGTCATTTTGATTTTAGCCATTCTGACAGGTGTAAGTTGCTATCTCATTGTAGCTTTGATTTACATTTTCCTGATAATTAGTGATGTTGAGCATCTTTTCATATGTCTCTTGACCATCTGTATGTCTTCTTTGAAAAAATGTTCATTCAGGTCATCTGCCCATTTTTAAAGGGATTATTTGGGGGTATTTTTGGTGTTGAGTTATGTAAGTTCCTTATACATATTGGATATTAATCCTGTATTGGATATATCATTTGCATATATTTTATCCCACTCAGTAAGTTGCCTTTGGTTTTGTTGATTTTTAAATTTTTCCTGTGCAAAAGCTTTTTAGTTTGATGTCCTAATAGTTTATTTTTGCTTTTGTTTTCTTTGCCTGAGAAGACTTATCTAGAAAAATATTGCTAAGACTGATGTCCAGGGTATTAATTACTGCCTGTGTTTTCTTTTTTTTTTTTTTTTAAGATTTTATTTATTTATTTGACAGATGGAGATTATGAGTAGGCAGAGAGGCAGGCAGAGAGAGAGGGGGAAGCAGACTCCCTACCTAGCAGAGAGCCCGATGCGGGGCTGGATCCCAGGACCCTGAGATCATGACCTGAGCTGAAGGCAGAGACTTTAACCTACTGAGCCATCCAGGCGCCCACTGCCTGTGTTTTCTTTTAGGAGTTTTATGGTTTCAGATCTCCCATGTAGGCCTTTATGTCATTTTGAGTTTATGTATTGTGTAAGAAAGTGGTTGAGCCCCATGTTGAGTTCTGCTCAGGAGGGAGTCTGCTTGAGGTTTCTCTCACTCTACCCTTTCCCTCCCCCTATTCACGTGCTCACTTTCTCTCTCTGAGATAATAAATTTTTAGAAGGTGGTCCAGTTTTATTCTTTTCAGTGTAGCTGTTGAGTTTTCCCAACATCTTTTATTGAGGACTGTCTTTTCTTCATTGTATACTTTTATCATCTTTGCCATAGATTAATTGATCGAATAAGTGCGGGTTTTTTCCTGAGTTCTCTATTCTGTTCTCTTGATCTGTGCGTCTTTTGCTAGTGCCATTCTGTTTTGATTACCGTAGCTTTGTAATATAGTGTGAAATCTGGGATTGTGATACCTCCAACTTTTTTCTTTCTTAAGATTATTTTGGCTGTTTGGCATCTTCTGTGGTTCCATCCAAATTTTAGTATTTTTTTTTTCTAGTTCTGTGAAAAACACTCTTGGTATTTTGATAGGTTGCACTGAATCAGTAACATGGACAATTTTAACAATATTAGTTTTGCCAGCCCATTAACATGGACTCGCTTTCCATTTATTTGGCATCTTTAGTTTCTTTCATGAGTGTTTTATAGTTGTCACAGAATAGGTCTTTCGCATCCGTGTTAAGTTTATTCTTATGTATTTTCTTTTTGGTGCAAATGGAAATGTTTTCTTATTTCCTCTTTCTGCGACTTCAGTGTTAGTGTATAGAAATGTGACAGATTTCTTTATATTAATTTTGTTGCCTACAACTTTACTGAATTCATTTATCAGTTCTGTAGTTTTTTAGTGGATCTTCAGGATTTTCCATATATTACATTTGCAGATATTGACAGCTTAACTCTTTCCTTTCAGTGTGGATTTTTTGTTTCTTGTCTGATTGCTGTTGCTGGGACTTTAAGTATTGTGTAGAATAAATGGGGTGAGAAAGGATATCCTTGTCTTACTCTCAATCTTAGAACTTTTTCATCCTTAATTTTTCACCATTGAATATATTAGCTGTGGGTTTTTCATACATGGCCTTTCTTATGTTCTCTCTAAACCCACTTTGTTCAGGGTGGATTATGAATGAGGATTGAATTTTGTCAGGTACTTTTTCTGCACCCGTTGAGATGATATGATTTTTTAAAAAGTTTTAATTTTAATAATCTGGTGCTCATCACAAGTGTATTCCTTAATCCCCATCACCTATTTCACCCATTCTTTCATCCAACTCCCCTCTGATAATCATTAGTTTTTCTCTGTAGTTAAGAGTGTGTTTCTTGGTTTGCTTCTCTTTTTTTCACCTTTGCTCGTTTGTTTTGTTTCTTAAATTCCACATACGAGTGAAATCATATGGTATTTGTCTTTCTTTGACTAACTTATTTCACTTAGTAGTATACTCTCTAGCTCTATCCATGTCATTGCAAATGGCAAGATTTCTTTATTTTTTATGGCTATATAATATTCCATTGTAGATATATTTATATCTGTATACCTATATTTACATGTATTTATCTGTCTATCTCATCTTCTTTATCCATTCATCAGTGGACTTGTGGGCTGCTTCCATATCCAGGCAATTTGAAATAATGCTGCTTTAAACATAGAGGTGCATGTCCCTTTGAATTAGTGTTTTGTATTTTGGGGTAAATAGCTGGAGTGCAGTTGCTGGATCTTAGGTTAATTCTGTTTTTAACTTTTTGAGGAACTTCCATACTGTTTTTCAGAGTGGCCGCACCAATTTGTGCCACCCAAGCGTCTTTTTGAGTTTATTTTTATATGGTGTAAGAAAGTGGTCCAGTTTCATTCCTCTGCATGCGGCTGTCCAATTTTCCCAATACTGATTGTTGAAGGGACTGTCTTTTTTCCACTGGATATTCTTTCCTTGTTTGTCTAAGATTAGTTGACAGTAGAGTTGAGGATCCATTTTTAGGTTCTATTCTGTTCCATTGGTCGATGTGTCTGTTTTTGTGCCAGTACCATACTGTCCTAATAATTACAGCTTTGTAATACAGCCTAAAGTCTGAAATTGTGAAGCCTCCAGCTTTGTTTTTCTTCTTCAACATTCCTTTGGCTACTCGAGGTCTTTTTTGGTTCCATATAATTTTTAGGATTATTTATTCCAGCTGTGTAAAAAATCCTGGTTGTATTTTGATAGGGATTGCATTGAATGTATAGATTGCTCTAAGTAGCCTAGCCACTTTACCAGTATTTTTTCTTCAGTGCATGAGCATGGAACATTTTCCATTTCTTTTTGTCTTCCTCAGCTTCTTACATAAATGCTCTCTAGTTTTCAGAGTACAGATCCTTTATCTCTTTGTTTGAGTTTATTCCTAGATATCTTATGGTTTTTGATGCAGTTGTAAATGGGATCGATTCCTTGATTTCTCTCTCTTCTGCTTCATTATTAGTGCATAGAAATGCAGCTAATTTCTGGACATTGATTTTATATCCTGCTACTTTACTGAATTTATTAGTTCTTTCAGTTTTTTGGTATAATCTTTCGAGTTTTCTATGTATAGCTTCATAGTTGCAAAGAGTGAAAACTTTACTTTTTCCTTACTAATTTGGATGTCTTTTATTTCTTTTTGTTGTCTGATTGCTGTGGCTAGGACTTCCAGTACTATGTTGAATAAAAGTGGCGAGAGTAGACATCTTTGTCGTGTTTCTGACCTTAGGGGAAAATCTTTCAGTTTTCCCCTCCCAATAGTTTATTTTTTACTTTTGTTTCCCTTGCCTCAGGGAACATATCTAGAAAATAGTTTTTATGGCCAGGGTCAGAGAAATTACTGCTTGTACTCTCCTCTAGGAGTTTTTATGGTTTTAGGTCTTGCATTTAGGTTTTTAATCCATTTTGAATTTATTTTTGTGTGTGGTGTAAAAAAGTGTTTCAGTTTCATTCTTTTGCATGTAGCTGTCCAGTTTTCCCAACACCATTTGTTGAAGAGACTCTCTTTCCCATTGAATATTCTTTCCTGCTTTGTCAAAGATTAATTTATCATATAATTTTGTGTTTACTTCTGTATTTTTTGTTTTGTTCTGTTGACCTACGTGTCTGTTTTTTGTGCCGGTACCATACTGTTTTGATTACTACCGCTTTGTAATACAGCCTGAAATCCAGAACCGTGATGCCTCCAGCTTCGCTTTTCTTTTTCAAGATTGTTTTGGCTATTCAGGTTCTTTAGTGGTTCCATACAAATTTTAGGATTGTTCTAGTTCTGTGAAAAATGCTGGTCGTATTTTGATAGGGATTGCATTAAATGTGTAGATTGCTTGTGTAGTATAAACATTTTAACAGTATTTGTTCTTTTAATCCATGAGTATGGAATGTCTTTGCATTTCTCTCTATTGTTTTCAATTTCTTTCATCTCTGTTTTGTAGTTTTCAGAAGATGGGTCTTTCACCTCTTTGGTTAGGTTTATTCCTAAGGTATCTTATTATTTTTGGTATAGTTGTACATGGGATTATTTTCTTAATTTGTTTTTCTGTTGTTTCATTACTGGTATATAGAAATGCAACAGATTTCTGTTATACTAATTTTGTAATCTGCTACTTTACTGAATTTGTTCTTGTGGTTTACTGAATTTAGTTCTCGTGGTTTGTGGTAGACTCTTTAAGGTCATCTGCAAAAAGTGAGAATTTTACTTTTTCCTTACCAATTTGGATGCCTTTTATTCTTTTTGTTTTCTGATTGCTGTGGTTAGGACTTCCAGTACTATGTTGAGTAAAAATGGTGAGAGTTCCCAGATGTCCATCAACAGATGAATGGGTTAAGTTATGGTATATAACTACAATGGAATATTATGCAGCCATAAAAATTTGAAATCTTGCCATTTGCAATGACGTGAATGGAACTAGAGGGTTCTTAAGCTAAGCAAAGTAAGTTAGTCAGAGAAAGACAATTATCATATGATCTCACTGTTATGTGGGATTTAAGAAACAAGGCAGAAGATCATAGGGAAAGATAGGAAAAAATGAAACAAGATGAAACCAGAGAGGGAGACAAACTATAAGAGACTCTTAATCTTAGGAAATAAACTGAGGGCTGCTGGAGGGGAGGAGGGTGCGGGGTTAGGGTAACTGGTGATGGACATTGAGGAGAGTGTATGTCATAATGAGCACTAGGTATTATATAAGACTGATTAATCACAGACCTGTACCCCCTGAAACAAATAATACATTATATGTTAATTGATTAAATTAAGAAAAGTGATGAGAGTGAACATCTTTGTCTTGTTCCTGACCTTAGGGGAAAGACTTTCAGTTTTTCCCCATTGAGGATGATATCATTTGTGGGTTTATCATATATGGCCTTTATTATTTTGAGGTGTGTTCCCTTTAAACCTACTTTGTTGTGGGTTTTTATTATGTATGGATGTTGTACTTTGTGAAATGCTTTTTAATGCATATAGGGAAATGATCATATGGTTCTTATCCTTTCTCTTATTCATGTGATTTGTCAGATTGATTGATTTGCAAATAGTGAACCCTTGCAGCCCAGGAGTAAATCCCACTTGGTTGTGGTAAATGATTTTTTAATATATTGTTGGACTTGGTTTGCTAGTGTTTTATTGAGGATTTTTATGTTCATGTTCGTTGGAGATACTGGCCTGTAGTTCTCTTTTTTGTGTGTGGTTTCTTTATCTGGTTTTGGTATCAGGGTAATTGCTGGCCTCATAGAATGAATTTGGAAGTTTTCCTTCCTTTTCTATTTTTTGGAATTATTTGAGAATAATGGAATAAGTATTAAATTTTCTTTAAATTTTGGTAGAATTCATCTGCTATTGGACTTTTGTTTGTTGGGAGTTTTTTGATTACTGACTCAATTCTTTTTCTGGTAACCAGTCTGTTCAAATTTTCTATTTCGTCCTGTTTCAGTTTCGGTAGGTTTTATTTCTAGGAATTTATGCATTTCTTCTAGGCATATAATATTTCACAGTATTTTCTTGTAATTGTATTAGTGTGGTATTATTTCCCTTCTCTCATTTGTGATTTTATTTATTTGGGTCTTTTCTCCTTTTTTCTTAATGACTCTGGCTACAATTTATCAGTTTTATTTTATGTTTTTTCCCCCCACAGAACCCAAATCCTGGTTTCATAAATCTTTTTTAAGCTTTTGTATCATTTATTTCTGCTCTAATCTTAATTATTTTCTTCTTTCTGCTGGTTTTATATTTTTTTTTTCCTAGCTCCTTTAGATGAAAGGTTAGGTTGTTCAAGATTTTTCTTGCTTCTCGAGGTAGACCTGTATTGGTATAAACTTCCCTCTTAGGATTGCTTCTGCTGCATCCCAAAGGTTTTTAACCTTTGAGTTTTCTAAAGATTTTATTTACTTACTTATTTATCAGAGAGAGAGAAAGAGCAAGTGAGTGAGCATGAAAGCAGGGGGAGTGACAGGCAGGGGCAGAGGGAGAAGCAGGCTCCCCACTGAGCAAGGAGCCCAATGCAGGACTAGATCCCAGAACCCTGAGATCATGCATGACCTGAGTCAAAGGCAGACACTTAACCAACTGAGCTACCTGGGCGTCTGAACCTTTGTGTTTTAATTTTTATTTGTACTTTTTTATTTCTTATTTCTGTTTGATCCATTCGTTGTTTAGTAGCATGTTACTTAACCTTCATGTATTTGTGTTCTTTTTTTTTTTTAAGATTTTTATTTATTTATTTGACAGAGAGAGATCACAAGTAGGCAGAGAGGCAGGCAGAGAGAGAGAGAGGAGGAAGCAGGCTCCCTGCTGAGCAGAGAGCCGGATGCGGGACTCGATCCCAGGACCCTGAGATTATGACCTGAGCCGAAGGCAGCGGCTTAACCCACTGAGCCACCCAGGCGCCCCATGTATTTGTGTTCTTTTCAGGTTTTTTCTTGTGATCGACTTCTAGTTTCATTGTGGTCAGAAAAAATGCATGGTATGACTTTGATCTTCTTTAATTTGTTGAGGCTTGTTTTGTTGCCTAATATGTGATCTATTCTGAAAAATGTTCCATGTGCACTTGAAAAAGAATGTGTTTTCTGCTGTTTTAGGATGGAATGTTCTGTATATGTCTGTTAAATCCGTATGTTCCAGTGTGTTCTTCAAAACCATTTTTTCAATGTTGATTTTCTGTTTAGATGATCTGTCCATCAATGTAAGTGGGGTGTTAATGTCCCTTACTATTTTATTATTGCCCGTTAGTTCCTTTATATTTGTTGTTAACTGTTTTATTTTTTTTGGGTTCTCCCACATTGGGTGGACAAATATTTATAGTTGTTATATCTTCTTGTTAGATTATTCTCTTTATTATTATATAGTGTCCTTTGTCTCTTGTTAAAGTCTTTGTTTTAAGGTTTCCTTTTGTCTCATATAAGTATTCCTACTTTGTCTTTCTTTTGATATCCATTTGCATGATAGATGTTTCTCCATCCCCTCACTTTTAATCAACAAGTGTCTTTAGGTCTGAAACAGATCACTGTTTTTTTTAATGCTGTACATTCACAGGCTGTTTGCCCTGCTTTTCTCCAGGAGCAGCCCCAGTGCCTGTAAGTTCTCCCATAGCCAAGCATGGTGACGTTTAAAACTCTTGGCTTTTGGGACGCCTGGGTGGCTCAGTGGTTAAGCAGCTGCCTTCGGCTCAGGTCATGATCCCAGCGTCCTGGGATCGAGTCCCGCATCGGGCTCCTTGCTCCGCAGGGAGCCTGCTTCTCCCTCTGACTCTGCCTTCCACTCTGTCTGCCTGCGCTCGCTCTCGCTCGCTCTCTCTCTCTGACAAATAAATAAATAAAATCTTTAAAAAAAAAAAAAAAAAACTCTTGGCTTTAAGCCCTGTTGGTTGCAAGAACTCATGGAATTTGGGCTCTCTCAAGTTCTAAGCCAATTGCTCTTGGGATTTGTCTTCCCTTTGCACTCTGTCTTCTGCCTTCCTCTGTGTATGTAGTAGTCTGTCTCTTGCCTTCCTCTGTGACCACAATTCCCTCCCCACCTCTGTGGCTGCTATCTTTATCTCTCCCATTCAGCATCACTGCACTCCTGGCCTCTTTGATGTGGCTTCTCTGTCTTTAGTTGTGGGGTTTGTTCTTCTGGTCTTCAGGTCAATTTCTGGGGAATTTTGGATGATTTGATAACATCTACTTGTATTCATGGTATGAGGTGAGCCTAGGGTCCTCATACTCAGCCACCCACCATCTTCTACTTCATGGAGCTACTTGAGATGGTCATGATTTTTATCCTTCATTTGGTTAATGCAGTATATTACATTAATTGATATATGAATATTGAACCAGCCTTGCATCCCTGGAGTAAATCCCACTTGATCATGGTGATTGATCCTATAATGTATTTTTGAATGCAATTTGCTAATATTTTGTTGAGGATGTTTGCATGTATGTTCATCAGCGATATTGGCCTGTAGTTTTCTTTTTTGCAGTGTTCTTGTCTGGTTTTGGCATCAGGAGAATGCTGGCCTCATAGAATACATTTGGAAACCTCCTTTTCTGCTTTTTAGAATAGTTTAAGAATAGGTATTAACTGTATTTTCTTTTAAAGGTTTGTTTTATTTATTTGTTTTAGGGAAGGAGAGCTCAAGCAAGGGGAGGGGCAAGGGAGAGGGAGAGAGAGAATCCTCAGACAGACTCCCTGCTGAGCACACAGGATCCCAATCCCCAATCCTCAATCTCAGGATCCCAAGATAATGACCTGAGCCAAAATGAAGAGTTGACCACTTAACTGACTCAGCCACCCAGGTCCCCTTCCCCCCAACTCTTTTTTAATTGTTTAATAATATTAACCTGTGAATCCATCTTGCCATGGACTCTTGTTTTTTGGGAGTTTTTGGCTTACTGGTTCATTTTTGTTCCTAGTAATTTGAATGTTCAGATTTTCTATCTCTTTCTGATTTTGTTTTAGAATATTCTAGGAATTTATCCATTTCTTCTCCATTATCCACTTTGTTGGCATATAATTTTTTATAGTAGTCTCTTATAATTCCTGTATTTCTGTGGTGTTGGTAGTTATTTCTTTTCTTTCCTTTTTAATTATATGTATTCAGGTTCTCTCTTTTTTCCCTTTATTGGCTTAAGGTTTATCAATTTTCTTTATCTTTTCAAAGCAGCAGCTCTTGGTTTCATTGATATTTTTTGGGTTTTTATTTGTTTTTGTCTCTGTTTCATTCATTTCTTCTCTGAGCTTTATTTTTCTTTCCTTCTACTAAATTTGAGCTTTGTTTCTCTTTTTCTAATTCATTTGGTGTAAGGCTAGATTGTTTAAGATTTTTCTTATTTCTTGAGGTAGGCCTCTATCACTATAAATTTACTGTTGGAACTGCTTTTGCTGCATCCCAAAGATTTTAGACCATAATATTTCTATTTTAATTTGTCTATGTGTATTTTTTTATTTCATCTTTGATTTGTTGTCTGATTCATTCATTGTTTTGTAGCATGTTATTTAGCTTCTGCATGTTAGTGCTTTTCTATTTTTTTTTTTTCCTTGTGATTGATTTCTAGTTTCATACCATTGTGGTTAGAAAAGATGCATGATATGACTTTAGTCTTTTTAAATTTATTAAGCTTTGTTACTTAACATGTGATTCTGGAGAATTCCATGTGCATTTGAAGAGAACGTGTTTTCTATTGTTTTTGAATTGAAGGTTGGTTATATTAAGTTCATGTGGTCTAATGTGTTGTTCAAAGACACTTTTTCTATATTGATTTTCTGCCTGGATGATCTGTTCACTTATGTAAATGGAATGTTAAAGTCCTCTACTATTACTGTATTTCTTTTAGTTTTTCTCTTTATAGTCTGTTAATATTTGCTTTATGTATTTAGGTACTCCGATGTTGGTTTCATAGATATTTTCAATCGTAATATTCTCCTGTTGGACTGATTCCTTTATCATTTTAGGGGCATGGGACATTTCTTTGTCTCATGTTATAGTCTTTGGTTTAAATTCTATTTTGTTGGTAACAAGTCCTGCTACCCTGGCTTTTTTTTTTCTTCTTCCCTTTGAATGCACTATCTTTTCTGTCCTCTTAACTTTCAATTTGTGTCTTTAGACCTGATGTCTCTTGTAGGCAGCATATATGTGGTTCCTATTTTTCCCCCCTTCAATCTGCCTTCCTTTGTCTTTTGATTGGACTGTTTAGACCATACACATATAAAGAAATTATCTGTAGGTATGTACTTATTAAGTTTTGTTAATTTTTTTATTTTTGTGGTTCTCTGTTTGTTCTTTTCTTACCCTCTTTCCATGTGATTGATGGTTTTCTTTAGTGCTATGCTTTCTTTTTTGTGTGTGTATCTATTACAGACTTTGCATTTGTGGTTACCATGAGGTTTGTATTATAACATCCTAAATATATATAGTAGTCTATAGTAAGTTGATAGTCACTTACTATTGTAAGTTGATACTATAGTAGTCTATAGTAAGTTTGATAGTTCAAACACATTCTAAAAGAAATTTTTTTTATTTCCTCTGTATTTTATGTATGTGTTATCATATTTGACATTAACAATTTTCTTACTTTGAATTATGGCCTTCTCTTTTTCACTTAAAGAAGTGCCTTTAACATTTCTTATAAGGCTGGGTTGGTGGTGATGAATTCCTTTAACTTCTGTTTTTCTGGGAAACCCTGTATCTGTCCTTCAGTTCTGAATGATAATCTTGCTGGATAGAATATTCTTGGTTGTAGGTTTTTTCTTTTTATCACTTTGTGTATATCATGGCACTCCCTTCTGGCTGCAGGGTTTTTGGTGAAACATCAGCTTAAAGCCTTATTTGATTTCCATTGTTCATAACTATATGTTTCTCTCTTGCTGCTTTTAAAATTCCCTCTTTTAAAAAATAAATAAATAAATAAAATTCCCTCTTTAATCTCGGACATTTTAATTATGATGTGTCATGGTGTGGCTCTCCTTGGGTTCAGCTTGTTTGAAACTCTGTGCTTCCTGAATCTGGGTGTGTGTTTCCTTCCAGGTTAGGGAAGTTTTCAGCTATTATTTCTTCAAATAATTTTTCTGCTCCTTTGTCTCTCTCTCTTTCTCTCCTTATTCTGGCACCCCTATAATATGAAGGTTTTTTTTTGCTTGATGTTATCTAAGAGATCTCTTATTCTCTTTGCTTTGTTTTGCTTTTCTTTGCTTTGTTTTGCTGTTTAGTTTGGGTGCTTTACATTACCCAGTCTGCCAGATAGCTGATCTGTTCTTCTGCATATTTTAGTGTTGATTCCCCCTAGTATATTTTTTATTTTACTTACATTCTTCAATTCTGATTGTAAAAAATATTTTCTTTGTCTGTGTTGATATTATAAGTGAGTTCATCCACTCTTCTGTCTAGTCTGGTGAGGATCTTTATGATCATTTCTTTAAAGTCTTTATTAGGTGTATTTCTTAACTTTTTTTTATTTAGTTTTTTTTTTTTTTTTTTTTTTACTTTTTTGTCTTGTTCTGTCATTTGGAACATATTCCTCTGTCTCCTTATATTGCTTGACTTTCTGTGTTTGTTTCTGTGAATTAGGCAGAATAGCTATTTTTCCTAATGTTTAAGGAATGGTCTTATGTATATCATCCTTTATGTAGACTGTGTATACTTGGTGACTTAGGTTGGTTGGCATGGCATGGACTGGGTCTGCCCTGCTGAGATGGCAGGAGCTGAAGTTGATGTGAGCCAGGGTGGTCCCAGTGCTCTCTGTGCAGAGGATGCTGTAGCAGAAAAGCTGAAACCGAAGTTAGTATTAAGCCAGGGAGTCCTGGGGCACTTTGATAGGTGAAGCTGAAGTGGGTGTCCTGGAGTCCTCTGTGCAGGGGCACCCAGACAAGGTGTCTAGAACCAAGACAAAGTGCACGTTGGTTCCAGGGCACTTGTTTTATATGACACCCTGGTGAGGCAGCTGGAGCTGAATTGGGCATGGGTTGGGGAGTTCTGGGGCACTCTGGATAGGGCATGATCTGGCAGGGTGGCTGGTTATGAGGCGGGGCATGGATGGGTAAGGTCCTAAGGTGCTCTGCATAAGGGTGTCCCTGTAGGACATCTGTAGCTGAAATGGTTGTGGGCCATGATGCTCTGGGACAGCTGGAGCCAATGCAGGTAGTGCTGTGTGCCACGGTTGCCTGTGCAGGTTGTCTGGAGCCAAAGTGGTGCAGGCCTGGAATGTTCTAGGGTGCTTTGGCCTGTGTCTTCTAGGTGAGATGGCTGGAGCTGTGGTGTGTGCTGGCCAGTAGTGTCCTGATGTGCACGTTGCTGAGGCCACCTTAGTGGGATGGCCAGAGGCTCAGAGCTTGCTGAGGTAGTAGGCTGCCTAAGGTGCGTAGACTCTTGTTCATGTCCATGTTATTGAGGTGGAGGGGAAAGTAAACTGTAGTGCTTGCTAGGCCTTCTGTCCTGGAGAGAGATGCAGTAGTTCTGCTGCCACTTGGCAGGGTTCCAGGGAAGTTCTTCCATACTCTAGTTGTCCTTTTAAACCACAGCTTCCCCACCCCTCCTCCTCCCCACCCCCTCTGCCTCTGTGCCCCAGGTTATCTTGGACTGGTATGGTTTTTGTGCCTAGGGCTTGCTCAGGCAGCAGGCCACCTGTGACATCTGGACCTTGTGCTATAAGGTGGGTGGGTGGGGAGGAATGTAAACTGGGGCACCTGCCAGCCCCTTCTGTCCAGAGAGAGTTCCAGCAACTCCCCTGCCATTTGGCAGGGTTCTAGGCCTAGTTTTTTATATTCTACTTGCCCTTTTAAACTGTGGCCTTTTTTCTATGACCTAGGGCAGATGAGTCTGTTCACAGTTCCTTAATATTATAACCCTGGCCCAAACTGGAGTTTGCAGTGTTGGAGGGGGTGATTACTTTATTAGTTAATTACTGTGTCCTGTGTCTCCTCTTGCCATTCTGTGTGGTCTCTATCTTTTGTTATGCAGAAGTTGTTCAGTCAGCCCTCAGTTCTTCAGGAGGAATTGCTCTGTATATTGGTATAGATTTGTTGTACCCATGGAGGAGGTGAGTTCTGGTGAGTTCCTGCATTGCCATCTTGGACCAGAAAAAGCCCCCTCCCCCGCAAATTTTAAACATATGTCAGGAAACCCATTTCTGGAAATTCTGCTATGTGTATAATAGAGTCAAGAAAATGTGGAAATACTTTAGAAAGAAAAGTTTTCAGTGATTCAGTGTTCATTACTTCATTAAGTAATGAAGTATTACTTCCTTGAGTATGTACCAGATCCTATTAGTCATGGGAGGTACAATGGTGAGAAAAACAGAAATAAATGAATCCTGGTTTCTTGGAGCTCACAGACTAATGGGGTTAGGGTGGAGGGCAAGCACACCTTAAACAATCACACACATACAATATTGCAACCGAGAGGAGCACTGCAAGAACGAGAAGTTCTTATTACTCCTGTACCGCCGTCCAGCAGCGATAATAACAACCCTCAGTCTGGTTGGGTTTCAAAAAAGCGGGCTCCCTTTATTTCATATGGCCATCGCTTATATAGGGGAGCTAAGCCAATCAGCATAGACAGTGATATGCATCCACCAATCTTAAGCTTGTTACCAAGTACCCACAGCATAGCAATAGTTCAACAGCCAATAGGTAGTACTTCCTGTTTACAACCAGTCACTCTAGACACACCTTCTGGCAAATCGCCAGGCGCCATTTTGCAAAGCTCTGCGGTTGACGGATCTCCGGGCCCCTGGAGCATCCGCCCTCAACACTCCTGAACCATCCTACTGGGGAATTTGACCTATTGTGGAAGTTTAGGAATTGCTTCTCTGAGGCAGAGATGGTTGAACTAAAATTAAACCTTCCATTCAGAAGGAACAGCATATGTAAAAATCTTTTTGGTGAGAGGGAGCATGGTGAGTCAGGGATTGAAAGGCTATGATTTCTGGAATGCAGAGCAAAGGGGAGGGGTTGGTGAGAGAAGAGGCTGTAAATCTAGTCAGATCTTTGAACCCATGTTAAATGTTTTGCACTTTATCCTAAGAGCCACTGAAGGATTATAAATAGAAACGTGAAGCATTTTGAAAAGCTGAAGCTGGCTTTAGTATGGAGGAAAGAAAAAGAAAATAGTGCAAGAAGACCTATATTTGGGGTAGTCCAAGTGAGAGATAATAGAAGGTTGAATTTAGAGGTAGTGGGAATCAAAATGGAGGTAAGTGGTCAGTGTTGAAAATCATCAGTACTTGGCAGTGGATTGAATATAGGAAACAGATGCATTTCTGATTTATAAACCTGCATGAGTGATGGTGTTCACAGAAACTACTGAGTAAGACCAAGTTTTGTGGAGGGAGGGAAGGGAGAATCATGAGTTTAATTTTAAACATGCTGAAGGAGACATCAAGTATACATAAATCAGGAGCTCCAAGGGGAAATGTGGACAAAAGATACACTATAGATCATCTCTGTATAAATGGTAATTAAAGGAATGGAAGAGATTGCCCATGTAGAGAGTTTAGGGTGAGAATGTGATGATGATATTTCCAGATACTTGGATACTACTTACCACGTGCTAGGCACTGTTCTAAGTGTGAACGTAGGATCAAGACTTGAGTAACATTGGCATTTCCTCACCTGTTTGAGATAGATGAGCTTGCAAGAGAATAGTGAGAAGAACTAGTCAGAGTGGTAGGTAGGAAATGAGGAGAAGATTGTGGAAAGCCACTGAAGCCACTGAAAACATTTTCTTGAAGGAGGGAGTCCTGAGTATCAGTGTGCTAAACATGTTAAGTAAGGGGCAAAAAGATGGATTAATTATATGGAAATGATTGGTTACTTAGAATTATTTTTGTGGATCAATGGGTGGAGAATCCAAAAACAAGTGGGGAAGGAAATTGAAATTTTGTGTTTACTTCACATTAAATGCAGAGATTACTTCCAGAACAGTCAGTATCCAGAATATAAAGTGAATAATAAATCAGAAAGAATAACCCAGTAAGAAAAGGTGCAAAAGGCACAGAACAGGCATTTTATGGAAGAGGAAACACATAGTCAATGTATGTTGAATGTATGCTGAAACGAATAAAGGATGTACAACTCAAGACCAAAGTGAGACTTCGTTTGACAGTTGAGTAGCAAAAATTAATGAGTCAGAAAACACTAAGTGATAGAGCAGGACTTCTCAAACTTTAATTTGAATTACTTAAAGATCTTTGAAAATGTATATTCTGGGTTGGCAGATCTGGAGTGGGGCTTGATATACTGGCTTTCTAACAAAGGTCTAAGTGAAGCCTATGCTGATGCACTGTGGACCATAATTTCAGTTGCAAAGTTGTAAAGGATAGAAGTCAAAAGCCCCTCTTAAATATGATGTGCTGAAATTGGTACACAGTTTGAGAACTAGATAGACATTACTAGTAAAGTTGAACACACACACACATACCGTATAGCCCTATTGTTGATCCAAAAGGAACTGTTGCATATGTACACATATATGTAGCAGAAGCTGTCAGACCTCCATCCATATCACTTTGGAATCCTTTACCCTATTTGTGCATATTGGTCCTGCTATATGCTCTCATTCCCAGTAGTCACCACCTTTTTCTTTTCGTTGACAGGCTGTCCTAGCACTGCCAGAATATTCTTTGCCTGCCTGCCCAAAACGTTATAAGTGCCTGGGAATTTATGTTCCTAGGGTAATGCCCACTAGGGAGTTAGTGTTTCCATTTTGTTCAGACAAATACCCAAAGGTGGAATTGCTGAATCATGTTATAGTGCTATTTTAAGTTTTTTGTTGAAGATCCTCCTCTTGTTTACTGTAGTGGTGCACCAATTTATATTCCCACCAGCAGTGCACAGGCTTTCCTTTTCTCCATATCTTCACCAACACTTGTTATTTCTTGGGTTTTTTGTTTGTTTGTTTTGTTTTGTTTTGTTTTTGATAATAGCCATTTGGACAGGTATGAGATGGTATCTCCTTTAGTTTTGATTTGCATTTCCCTCATGATTAGTCATATTGAGCACCTTTTTAGGTATATGTTGATCATCTGTATTTTTTTTTTGGAAAAGTATCCGTTCAGGTTCTCTGCCCATTTTTTAAAAAATATTTTTATTTTATTATTTATTTGACAGAGTCACAAGTAGGCAGAGAGGCAGTCAGAGAGAGAGGAGGAAGCAGGCTTCCCGAGGAGCAGAGAGCCTGATGTGGGACTGAATCCCAGGATCCTGGGATCATGACCTGAGTTGAAGGCAGAGGCTTTAACCCACTGATCCACCCAGGTGTCCCTCTGCCCACTTTTAAATCAGAATGTTTGGTTTTTCTAACTATTGAGTTGCATTGGGTTTCTTTAATGTAAGCTTTTTATTATATATATATATGTATATATTACATATATATACATATATATATATAATCAGATACATGACTTGCAAGTATTTCCTTCTCTTTGGTAGGTTGCCTTATCATTTTGCTGATGGCTTCCTTCACTGTGCAGAAGATTTTTAGTAGTCCTACTTGCTTAGTTTTGCTTTTATTGCCTTCGATTTTGGTGTGAGATCCAAAGAATCATCAAGGACAAACGTCAAGGATCTTACCACCTGTGCTTTTTTCTAGCAGTTTTATGATTTCAGGTCTTACATTCAGGTCTCCAATCCTGAGTTAATTTTCGTATATGGTGTAAGATAGTGATCCAGTTTCTTTCTTTTTGCATGTGGCTATCTGATTTTCTGAACTCCGTTTATTGAAGATATTGTCCTTTCCCTGTTGTATTTATTGGCTCCTTTGTCATAAATTAATTGACCATATTTGTGTGTTTTCATTTCTGGGTTTCTTTCTGGGTTCTCAGTAATGTTCCATTGAACTTTGTGTCTGTTTTTGCACTGATACAATACTGTGGCTTACTGTACCTTTGTAGTCAGGGAGCATGATCCCTTTAGGTTTGTTCTTCTTTTTCAAGATTGCTTTGGCTACTTGGGGTCTATTATGGTTCTGTACTAATTTTAAGATTGTTCTGTTTCTGGGGAGAAATGCCACTGGAATTTTAATAGGGATGCATTGAATTTGCAGATTGCTTTGGGTAGTGTGGACATTTTAACAGTCCACTGGAGAGAGAGATCTTTCCAGATCTTTAAAGAATTATTGGAAACTAGGTCAAGCTAATATTGCTACCAGGGGATCTGAGACTCCATAATGATTCTCATCTGAATATGGGGGGCATGTGGAAGCCAGGTGATAAATGGAGTCCTGGCTCAAGTCTGTCTCGCAGCTGTGCTCACTATATCTCTAGACTCACTGTGTGGTCATTTTCCCTGCTCCTGAATGTGTAATCAGCATGGATATATTTAGTAATTGGCAACACCATCATGTTTAACCTATGGAATAAGAGCCCTTGTAGTAGGAAAGGACAGGTGGAAACTACTGGAACTGTTGCACAAAAATGTAAATCAGAAGCAATAACGTATACCCACTGAATTGTAGAGATTAATGTTAGTCCTAAAGACTTAATGGTTGAGGGTGGTGATTCCTGTCATACTCCCATTTAATTAATGAGATTTCTCCCACAGACGACTGATGGTAGGTGATGGTGAACTGTTACACATTTAACCAAGCAATTTCCTGACCACAGTTGCTACATCAGATAAGATGTTCTTACTACAGTAGAGCAACATGGTCTGTGGCACTTCATATACAGGTATTGATGATGGAGAATGAACACCTCCTCTATCAGGAAGGGGGATCAGAAGCAGTTCACACACACTTAGAATGGACAAAGTACACATTTTTTATCATGCCCTAGATCCACTTCCCTCTGTTACAATGTAGTCCAAAGGGACCTTGATTGTCTGGAAATCTAGCAGAACTTCATGATCCACTATATTAAGGACAACATGTTCGTTGACAATGCCCTACGTTCCTTTGCCCCTTTGTAGTTTTATTGCATCTGTCTGGCAAATCATAAATTTACATGAACAGCTCTTGGCTTTCTCTGTGCTAATAGTGGAAGAGCTAAAGGCTGTATTAGGAAATCAAGTAAAACGAAAAATTGGCTTTATGCGAAATTCATGACTGTCAGCCTCAGATGGTGTTTTTATTTTTTCTGTAGAGATTGTGAGACCCTCTACCCTCACCTCCAAGAGGGGCATTGGAGTTTGAGGAGAGTAGAGGTTTGAATCTGTCATCATGGAGAATGAGAAAGTGAGATGTTTAGAGGACAGTAGTATAATTGCCAGATAGTGTTGAGGGCCATGTGAGAATATTATCTTCTACAAAGTTGAGGCATGGAGTATTCTATAATTATGTTTTTTCCCATTCTCATTTTTGGAGGATTTTCTGGAGTTAATAATTGATTTGTTTTATATTTGTTTACTTTGATATATATCCATTAAGATTCTATCCCTTAAACTTTTTATTTGATAGACCGCAAGAGAAGGAACACATGCAGGGGGGAGTGGGAGAGGGATAAGCAGGCGCCCTGCTAAGCAGGGAGCCTGATGGGGAGTTGATCCCAGGATTCTGGGATCCAGGACCCAGGACCCTGGGATCATGACCTGAGCTGAAGGCAGACACTTAACCACTGAGCCACCCAGACACCCCTCTATCCCCTAAACTTTTTAACAGAACTCGAAAACTCCTCTCTATAGCATGATCTTTAGTTGTTTGTTTGAGGTACCTTCCTAGTGCCTCCCTGTCTTGTCCCACTCTCAATAAAATTTCCAACAGTTTCTTTTTTTTACAAACATAGAAACTGATAAGCTGATTTTAAAATTTATAAGGAAATGTAAACACCCTAGATTAGTCAAAGCAGTTTTATATAAGGTGAGCAAATTTGAAGAAATTACTACCTCATTTCAAGATTAATTACAATGCAACCGTAATCAAGACAGTGTGGTATTACTGAAAAGATGGATATATAATATAAATCAGTGGAACTGAAAAAAGAACCCAGGAGTGAATCCACTCAAGAATGGTCAGTTGATTTTTTTTTTTTTTTTTTTTTTAGGATTTTATTTGACAGAGAGACAGTGAGAGAGGTGATGCAAGTAGTGGGAGAGGGAGAAGCAGGCCTCACACTGAACAGGGAGCTTGATGCGGGGCTTGATCCCAGAACCCTGGAATCATGACCTGAGCCAAAGGCAGATGCTTGATGACTGAGCTACCTAGACACCCCTGGTCAGTTGATTTTTGACAAAGTTGCCTAATCTTTTGAATGAAGAAGGGAAAGTCTTCCAGCAAATGGTGTTGTAACATCTTATAGTCATACAGAAAAATGAACCTTGACCCCGACTTCACCCCATACATAAAAGTTAATTTGAAATGCACAAGATGTAAATATAAAAACTAGAATTATAAAACTTCTAGAAGAAAATACAGGAATAAAACTGTGTGACCTTGAGGTAGTCAGAGATTAGTTAGGACACAAAAGGCAAAAATTCACAGAAAAAAATGGTAAATTGGATTTTATCAAAATGAAGAATTTTGTGCCTTGGAAGATACTATTAGGAAAATGAAAGGTAGATCAGAGACTAGGAGAAACTATTTGCAATATATATATGAAAAAGGACTTATTTTCAGAATATCTAATAAGCTGTTACAACTAAAAAGAAGACAACCAAATAAAAAATGGCCAAAAGATTTGATCAGACATTTCATAAAAGAAGTTATATGAATGACTGTAAGTACCTGAAAAGTTGCTCAGTAGCTTAAGTGATCCAGGAAATCCGAATTAAAACCATATTGAGGGGCGCCTGGGTGGCTCAGGTGGTTAAGCCTCTGGCTTCAGCTCAGGTCATGGTTCCAGTGCCTGGGATCGAGCCCTGCATCAGGCTCCCTGCTTGGTGGGAAGCCTGCTTCTCCCACTCCCCCTGCTTCTGTTCCCTCTTGCTGTGTCTCTCTCTGTCAAATAAATAAAATCTTGAAAAACCCATTTTGAAGCACAATGAGGTATCATTATATATGTATTAGAACAGTAAAATGAAAAAGACTGATAATACCTATTGTTGAGTATACAGAGCAGTCTCAACTTTCATATGTGGCTAATGGGAATGTTAAATGTTAAAAACCCTTTGAAAAGCTGTTAGTATTACCTAATTTTTAAAAAAGATTTATTTATTTTAGGGAGAGAGAGAGTGCACATGCATGAGTGGGGGAGAAGATGGAGATAGAAGGGAGAGAGGGAGAGAGAGAGTCTCCATGGGGGCTGGATCCCATGACCACGAGACCATGACCTGAGCCGAAACCAACAGTTGGACACTTAACCGACTGAGCCACCCAGGTGTCCCATGAAAAGCTATTAGTAGAATCTTAAAAAGTTAAACGTACACATACTTTACAACTCAGCCATTTTACTCGCAGATACTTTCCCAATATAATTAAAATATATGTCCACACAAAGATTTGTACATTATTGTTCATAGCAGCCTTATTTATAGTACCCAAATTGTAAGCACTATATATACATTAATAAGAGAATGGATAAACAATAAGTGGTATACTTAGAATACTGCTCAGCAGCTCAAAGAACCAACTACTGATACTCATGGGTGAATTGCAAAATAAGCTGAGTGAAATAAACAGACCCTAAAGAGGACATCTAGTTATATAAAATTCTAGAAAATCTAGTTAGATAAAATCCTAGATAATATAAACTCATCTCAAATGACAGATAGCATCGGAGTAATTGCCTGGGCCTGAAGGTAGATGGAGGGATGGACCACAGAGAGGCACCAGAATATTTCTAAGGGTGGTGGAAATATTTTGTGTCTTGATCGTGGTGACAGTTTTATGGGTATATATATTTTCAGAATTAATTAAATTATATACTTTAATTGAATCACTTATACTTCAATAAAGTTGATAAAAGAGAAAGGGAGGATGGTAGTTGGGGGAGTAAATGTATGAATTTTGGGGGAGAGGGCAACTTGGGGCACTCTTTGGAGAACAGAATTCTGTTTGCATGAGTGGCACGATGCCTTCTTAATAGTCCTGCAGTAGCATGTCATGTACGTCTTCTAGAATGACATTTGCCAGAACAACCAAAGTAGTTAGTTTTTAGTTAGAAGCCTCTAAATTGTCTTCAACAGTAAAGTCTCTTTTATTTTAGTTTGAAGAGAAGTGTTTCATATTAATTTCTTCCTCAGAAGGCTGGGCTGTCAAGGCTTCAAATAAATGGTACTGATGTGGTGTTCAGAATATATCCTGAAGAGGCTGTTTCTTCCTTCCTGAGAGTGATGGGAATCTATGCTCTATCTTTAAATTATTTTAGCTAACATATTTATCTAAGTATCTGTGGGAAATTAATACCTACAGTGCTCACCAGGAGTGCAATAGGAATCATTTGTGTTTTGAGTGATATCTTATACTAACTTCTCACCTGCTAAAAGGGTATCATGTCTCTAATTTGTTGTCCCTTTTCATAAGCGTTACGCCGTGGCACCAGCAGAGGGTTTCATATCTTTACACTGAGATTATTGGAAAAATAAAGCTTTTGAGTCCAGGAAGGCCCTGGGTTCACTTTCTAACGGAAAATAGTCGACCAATTTTGGCAAATGACACTCTTCCTTTCGGCCTGTTTCCTCACCTGTAAAAGATATTAACAGTTCCTAGAATTGCTATAAGGATTAGCAGCATTAAATGTACCAGTGCAGTGCCTGACACATAGTAGGTGCTTACTAAGTGTTATTTCCATTCCTCCTGATAGGATTTCTGTGCTTCTGGTGCAACTAGTGTATTGTATCTGGAGTTCTTCTGGTTCCAAAGCATTATGTTTTTGTACTTCAGTATTTTCCACTATTATTGATGTACCTTCTCAGCCTTATTTTTCAAGTCCCGTTTTTCAAATTTATCTATTCATCTTGATCTGAAACATATGGGTTATGAGCAATATGATTTTTGTTTATTTACAAAATGTAAACCTTGACCTCTATCCCTGAGCGTAACTCAGTGAAGCTTATTCTGAAATCAGTGTCTACTGTACCTTTTGCATTCTTTACATCACTTTATTCCCTTTGGTTAAGGGGTCAGTTAGAAATAAATATTTATGCCTTTAGGTCATCAGGGAACTGGCAAGCCATCATGCAACTTTCCCATGGTTTCTCAGAGTCTGATTCATTTAAATCCTACCTTTCCTTGTGGTTCTGTTGTACTGAGCTCAGATTAATCCCTGTGGACATGCTGTTCCACAGCTGGCCACTCTTATGCTGTTGGCCCAGGCTCCATGGCCTGTCTCCAGCAGTGTTCATCTGCACATGAAGTCAGTTCCAAAATTGGGTGTCCCAGGGCCTTAACTTCATAGTGAGAGTGGGCTGGGGCTAGGACTGAGACTATCTTCCTACAGAATACTTCCACAGTGGCCCCGCTTTGCTTTCCAGGTTTTCACAACTAGGAACACAGTGTATTAGTCTTGTGACTGAGAAATATGACCTAAGCTCCAAACTGAAAGCAATCAAAGAGAAAACCAAAATAGTATAAAATACAATCTGTCATCTTTGAAAGAGTATCTACCATCCAAAGTTCCAGCAATAGCATTCTTATAGTTCATTATTTAAATTTAGTTTTTATATGTATCACACATTGAGAATCATTTTCTGTTCCTCAGAGGGAATCACTTTAATTTCTGGTTCATTTGATATTAACCTCCTTATTGGTAATTAATGTTTATTGTTTTTTTACAGAGTAAGGCATTATGTATTAACTTCCCACTAAAAAGATGGGGATTTCCTCTCTTTGAGCAGCAAGCACCCTACCACTGCTGTAGGCAAGTGCATTTCCCATTCCACCATTTCCCAATATAAGTACATCATAATCAGCAGTTACCTTATTATAATTACATAAACAATATTCTTAGCTGAGCCATGTTAGTATTTGGTGGTTACTTTTCTTTCCTTGCACAATATTTTGTTTTCCCTTGAATGGATAACCTTTTTTGTTTGGTTTTCTGTGTTCTCAACCATCACTAATCCCAAACCTTTCCCAACTGTATAAATATCCTGTTAGTAGAGTTGACCCTTGAACAACATGGGGTTTAGGGGCACTGGCCTCCCCCCACCACCCATCCTGTCAAAAATGCATGTAAAACTTTTGACTTCCGCCAAACTCAACTCCTAATAGTCTACAGTTGACCAGAAGCCTTACTGATAGCAAGCAGTTGATTAACACATATTTCATATATGTATTATATACTGTATTCTTACAATAAAGTAAGCTAGAAATGAAAATGTTATTAAGAAAATCATAAAAAGAGAAATACATTTATAGTTCCATATTGTATTTATCAGAAAAAAAATCTGCGTGTAAGTGAACCCACACAGTTGAAACCTGTGTTGTTCAAGGGTCAACTGTATATGCTGAAACACTGGTAATTGATCAGTTTTATGCCATCAGTAAATCTTTCTACTCTCCTGATCTGCTGCAGTCTTCACTGGTTGTTCTCTAGATTTCCTGCTTAGCTGTTTCTCAGGATCTTCCCTCAGTGTCATCTTATAAATTCCCTTTGCTTCCCCTATCCATTGGATCCCCTATGGATCTCATGTCTTCCTTTTTTGGATTTATAACGTCTTTGGTAGAACATGTCTTCAGGTAACTTCCTGAGAAAAGTTGCATAGGAGATAACATTTTTGAGACCTTCACTGTTTGTCTTTAATTTTTCCTAATCGTTAAATTGACTGAGTGTAGTATACTAGGTTAGAAATCATTTTTCCTCAGAATTTTGAAGGAATTGCTCCAGTGTCCTAAGTGTTACAGTGTTGATATTAAGAAGTTTTAAATAAAACCTGTTTCTTTGGTGTATATATTTCCCTCTGAAAGTCAAGACCTCTTTGCCTGTAGTGTTGCAAGATTTTATTATGGTGTGCTTTGGTATGGGTCTTTCTTTATACATTTGTGGACCCTTTCAATCTCTCTTTCTCTTTTTTGCCTTACTTTCTGGGTGCGTTCCCCCAGTTTTATCTAGAAACCACATTTTAATTTTACCAGCTTATTTTTGGTTCCTAAGATTTTCTTTTCATTTTCTGAATATTCCTTATTAATAGCATCTTGTGCTTATTTCCTGGATTCATTGTTTTCCCTTCTTCCCCTGAGCTTATTAACCGTAGAAATTTTCTGCTCTAGATACTCTTTCTCCAGGTTGCTTTACTTTTTGGATCCTTATATTAGATACTGTCCTCAAATCTTTTGTGATTTTTGGCAGTTTTCTTATACTGAATAGTGGGATATTAAAAAGCAGAATAGATTGAACTCACATCTGATCTACCTCCAGATCCATTTGATAATTTGCAGGAAATACCAAGGACAGAAGAAAACACTGAATTGCACCATGAGTAGCGTTTGGCAAAATGCAGTCTATTCCTGATTTCCTCAAGTAAGGAAAACGGTAGCTTAAGAGAGACTTTAAAAGCATATTAAATTTAAAAGTAGGGCAAACTGAACTTTGCATTTAAAAATGGTTAAAACAGTAAATTTTATGCTGTGTCTGTTCTACCACAAACAATAACAATAGGGGCAAGACTAAATTATAATATCTATAGGACATGTGGAGGGCTTTTGGGGCATGTGGCAAAATTCCATTTTTTTACCTAAATGGTGGTTTTAAGAGTGTTAACCTTAAAATAAATCACTAAGCCATGTATTTGTTTTATGTGGGATTTTTTGTATCTGTGTTTTATTTTAAAATAAAGTGTTTAAAAAAATTTTTTTAAATAAATAGTTTATGTACATTGGTGGGCACTGTTGGCTCTGGTCTTCACTGTGGGGTGATGTGGACATTTTCACTGGCAGAATCCCCAAGTCAGTTTTTTTAACTCATGTGTTCTCATATGATTTGGTCTAGGGACCCCTTTACATGCTAAAGAGATTAAGGACCTCAAAGTACTAGTTTATGTGGCTTACAACTATTAGTATTTACCATGATAGAAATTAAAACTGAATTTTAAAAATGTTTATCCATCAAAAATAACAGTAAACACATTTCATGTTAATATAAATATTTTTATGAGAAATGTTATTTTCAAAACCAAAAAAATTGGAAGTGACACTATTTTATATTTTTGTAAATCTTTTCAATATCTAGCTTAATAGAAGACATCTGGACTCACATTCATTTCTGCTTTTAATACCTTGCAGTATCACACTTAGCATAGCCTTTGAAAACTTGACACTTTTGAGAGAATGAGAGTGAAAATGGCAAATAACATTGAAAATGTTACCTTGCTTACTCTCTTAGAGGATCTAGAGATTCTCAGGCTTTCTTGGACCCTACCTTGAAAACCAGAATATCTGCTGGTTTTCTCTTGATTCTCCAGGAAGAGTTTACTTGTCTGGCCTACTGGCTGTCAGCATTCTGGAACTGAAAAAGGGGAAGAAAGCTTGTTTCCTCATTAAGTGGTGTCCTATCATTATGGGTGCCTGATGGTCTCTCAGACCAGTCCAGAGAGCTTGTGTTTTGCCATCTAGTCTTGTGTGCAAAGGATAGGATCAGAGAGTCCAGTTGCTTCTAAAACATATTTTCAACCAGTCTTGCTCTTTTAAACTTGCCATCATATTGACTTCCAAAAGTACCATATAGAGTCTTTTTTGGGCATCTGCCGTGGAAATTGGGTTGTTTAGTTTTTCTCATTCTAGCCAGAATTTAGTTTTGAATCTGCTGTAAGTTAGGACCCAGATTCCATCTATTTTCTACTGTCACAGTGTTCTTGCATTGGTCTTGTCTCCCTTCTCTTTATCTTATTTCACATAAATCCGAAGATTTATGCTGAAACAGACAAGCATACTCTTGAGGGTTGTGTTTTTGTTGCTTTAGGACATAGTGGAGCTAAAAATGTGTGTTTAAGGTACCGTCTGGAATTGGAAATCCTAGCAGTTCCACTTAAATGGATGTTTCTCTATAACTTATTCACATTTTGTGATAGTATGTTATTTTCATGAGGTGAATGGACATTCATGGGGAGAATTTACCTCCTTCATCAGAGAGTCCTCTCTCCTACATTGGGGAGGATTCTGGTGCTTGCTATCTAGCATCCTGAAGAATCTGAACATGTATAATATGTTAGGGTTACTTACAGATAATGTAAGTCTGCCTCTGCTGAAGGTACTTAAGTAGTACTTAAGCAAATTAAGATAAAGTTCCTGAATTCTCTTCAAGATATCTCATTGGTGGAGAACAGATAGGAATCTTACTAGTCTGCTGTTCTCATTAGGTGCTCTGAAGAACCACATGAAAATACCACTGTCTTTTCCAAAGGAAATGATTTATTTACTAACCTCACAGATTCTTTGAGAATGCAACAAAGAACAGCTCTTAGAATCTACTGAGCAGGGAGAGAACTAGGATTTCTGATTTTCCTGAGACCGTGGTTCTTAAGAATAGCTTCTGTGCCAGGATCATCGGGAGACTTTGCTCTGTCTCAGATTGCTAGATACACACCCCCACCCCCACCCCGGCCCAGAGTCCAATTCAGTGGGTGTGCTTCAGGGTTCAAGCATTTACATTTCCAGTAAGTTTCTGATGGTCTGTGGATCACACTTGAAGAACTACTGCTCTGAGAAAAACTTACCAAAAGATAGAATTTAGTGAAAGCATGTTAATTTAAATATTTAAACTCCAGTTATAAAATTGGAGTTGTTTTTTGTGAAGTAGGCACAGTAAATTTTTAGATAAAAATTTAACATCAAGAACAGATCAGTATAGGGGCATCTGGGTGGCTCAGACTTCAAGTGTCTGCCTTCGGCTCAGGTCATGATCCCGGGGTCCTGGTATCAAGCCCTGCATCAGGCTCCCTGCTCAGTGGGAAGCCTGCTTCTCCTTCTTCCTTTGCCTCTCCCAGCTTGTGCTCTCTTTCTCACTGTCTCTCCCTCTGTCAAATAAATAAATAAAATCTTTAAAAAAAATCAGTATGAATAAAGACAGTATCTCATACTGTAGGTAAAATCTTCGTTTTGCATGCTCTGAACAGCACAGGTATTTATAATGAATTTTCTGGTTTTGTATGCTTGACAGGCTCTACTTATGAGAATCAATAAGCAAACATTTGAGACTACACCATATAGGAATGTAAATGAATACACATAAATTCCATTGCATGTTAGCAGCACAGTGGCATTAAATAATACCCTGCCCAATTCTTTATTTTATAAACACCAAAAGAATGATCGTCAACATTTTTTCCTATTAAATTCTTCAGTGTACTTTTTCTTTTGCATAATTAACAATTTGTGAAAAATATATATAGTCCAAATTCATAATTAAACTATCTCTTGTGGTTGATGGACTTAAAATATTATGCGAACTTAAAATGTAAGGTTGAGAGACTAAAATTGAGAGTGAACCCATGAAGGTCCTATAAATACTTTTAAATTTACTAAGAAAAAGGGAGTATGAAAATTTTAATAGTGTTGCATTCTCAGAGGCCTGGTTTAGTTCCCCATTTACATGTTCACCTTGCCTGTGATGTTACAACTCAAAGTTCTTGACTCCAAGCATACTGTGATGCTTTTTTGATAACGAAAGGTTGTAAGTGACCTCTTAAAACCTTGCTCTGTATGTCTTGTATGGTCAGCCTCCATTGGCCACGCTGGGTTTTCTCAAGCCACATTTGAGTGTACTGAATTGTGTGGCTTTAGCCAGCTGGACTAGGAGAGCAGCATGCAGAGCCCACAAGAGTGGAGGCCTGACACCTGGTGGCAGCCATTTTCCAACTTCTTCCCTCTTGTGGCTCTAAGGTTTAGCTCTCTTCTGTTTCTTTTATTTTTCACAAGGCTCTATCGCCAAATTCTCTGTTTTTTTTTTTTTTAAAGATTTTATTTATTTATTTGACAGAGAGAAATCACAAGTAGGCAGAGAAGTAGGCAGAGAGAGAGAGAGAGAGAGAGGAGGAAGCAGGCTCCCTGCTGAGCAGAGAGCTCGATGCGGGACTCAGTCCCAGGACCCTGAGATCATGACCTGAGCTGAAGGCATCAGCTTAACCCACTGAGCCACTCAGGCGCCCCAAATTCTCTGTTTTTACTCAGGCTTTTATTTTAAACCCCCTTTTCTAATTATCCTTTACAAGAGTGATTTAACATCTTTCTAATGAAAGCTAAAATCTTTATGATTTAGGAAAGGATAATGGGTGTTCTTTGGGTAGAGTAAGAATTTCATGGGTAGGGAGGTTTTACTGCATCTAAAGAACACATTCCTCCTGACACATTTTTTTCTTATTTTATACATTTAAGGGAGGAATGTGCAGTCAGCCAAATAGTAACAACTTATATTCATTTCAATCAAGGAAGGGAGTTTGTTCTGAATTATAGTCAGTTTATTTGTGTGACTCCTTTGAGTGTTTTTATTCCCCTTTCCCCATAAATTGTTTTTATATACAACATGTGTGGAGTTCTGTTGTCATAATTTTAGTTACATATTTACTTTAATGAGCCACTTTGCCATAGTCAGAAACTGAAGAATTAGGCCACATAAAATTTTTTCTGAAGATCTCAAAATCTTTGGCCCTAGTTATACCTCCTTCTACAAATAATTGTTATCCTACTTTTGATTGAGCTGAAGAGATTGAGAAATTACCTGAAGTCCTTCTAAAGCTTAGAGATCAGTCAGTAGCTGTGCTTCCTCTCACCTAGGACAATGCTTAGCCTTCACATTTCTGTAACAACAAGCCATTCCCCAGGCTTCAGGCCTTAGAGCTCTCTTTCTTTCTTCTTAAGATTTTATTTTTATTTATTTGACGCAGAGAGAGACAGAGAGAGAGGGCGTGCGCACAAGCAGGGGGAGGGGAGAGAGAGAAGCAGACTCCCCGATGAGCAGAGAGCCCAGTGCGGAGCTCTGTTCCAGGATGCTGGGATCATGCCCTGTGACCAAGGCAGATGTTTGACTGACAGCCACCAAACCACCCCTGGAGCTCTATTTCTAAGTACTTTCTTTCTCAGAAGAGCTTATTACACTTTGAATTGTCACCTTTATGACATGTAGTGATTTGCACTTTTGGCAGAGCACCAACTTGAGTCATTGAATGTCTCAGGCTGATGTGATAGCTTCTTAAGAGATAGTGATAGCAGCAGTCTGCCTGGTGCCCACACAGCCCCACAACTTCTTTATTCTTTGCTTGTCATGTAGATAGGAACTTTCCTGCATTGATAGACACATTTTTTCCTAGGGAAATGTCAGTTGATGGTGCTTATAATGGATTGAAGAAGTCTAAGAGGATGAGCATTCCTAGCCTGAGAATCAGAAGCTTTATTGTAAGAAAAATTGGCCTATGTGCTCTCACTTCAGGCATTTTGCCCAGGTTGTTAATGGTCTTATGGGGACTGAAGAAAAAGAAGACTTTTATGACAGACTTCTTGAAAAACATCCTGTGGCAATTTCTTTGGGATACCACTAGATTGAAAAATTTCTTCATTGCAGGATTATAATGATTAATATATTGATGTATGTATTTAGTTTCTTTTTATATCTTTTGTTACTGTGGCATAATTGATACGTGTCATACTGGTTTCTGGTGTACAACTTAATGATTCTTTGTATATTACAAAATGCTCACAGTAAGATCTAGTTAACATCTATCAACACACAAATTTTTTTTCCTGTGATGAGAGCTTTTAAGACCTGCTTCTCTCAGCAACTTTCATTTTTTTATTATGTTCAGTTAGCCACTTTATAGTACATCATCAGTTTTTGATACAGTGTTCAACAATTAATTAGTTGTATATGACACCCAGTGCTCATCACCACATGTGCTCTCCTTAACACCCATCATGTGGTTGTCGCATCCGCCCATCCCCACTCCCTTCTGTAACCCTCAGTTTGTTTCCTGGCGTCAATAGTCTCTCATGCTTTGTCTCCCTCAGATTTCTTCATGTTCAGTTTTCCTTCCCTTCCCCTGTGGTCCTCCGTGCTGTTCCTTACGTTCCATGCATGAGTGAAACCATATGATAATTGTCTTTCTCTGCTTGACTTATTTCTCTTAGCGTAATCCCCTCCATTTCTATCCATGTTGATGCAAATGGTGGGTAGTCATCGTTTCTGACACCTGAGTAGTATTCCCTTGTATATATGGACCACATCTTTATCCGTTCATCTGTTGAAGGGCATCTCAGTTCCTTCTATAGTTTGGCTCTTGTGGACATTGCTGCTATGAACATTAGGATGCAGGTGCCCCTTCTTTTCACTACATCTGTATCTTTAGGGTAAATACCCAGTAGTGCAATTGCTGGGTTATAGGGTGGTTAGTTCTGTTCTTAACATCTTGAGGAACCTCCATACTGTTTTCCAGAGTGGCTGCACCAGCTTGCATTCCCACCAACAGTCTAAGAGAGTTTCTTAGCAACTTTCAAATAGGCATCACCATGCTGTATACTACATTCCAGGACTTATTTATTTGATAACTGGAAGTGTGTACCTTTTGACCACCTTCACTATTTTGCTCACTCCCAGCCCCTGCTACTAATTTTGGTTTTATTTTTTGAATTCCATAAAATCATATAGTATTTGCCTTTCTCAGTCTGCTTATTTCGCTTAGCATAATGCCCTAAAGATCTGTCTGTATTGTTACAGATGGCAAAATTTCCTTTTTTATGACTGGATAATATTCCATTACCATATATACCACATTTTCTTTATCCATTCATTCATTAGTGCACACGTAGGTTGCTTCCATGTCTTGACTACTATAATGCTGCAAGAAACGTAGGGTTGCATATATCTTTTTGAGTTAGTGTTTTCATTTCCTTTGGTTAAGTACCCAGAAGTGGAATTGCTGGATCATATGATAGTTCTGTTTTTATTTTTTTGAGGAACCTCCATACTGTTTTCCGTAGCATCTGCATCAATTTACATTCCCACCAGCTGCACAAATGTTCCCTTTTCTCCACATCCTCATCAGCACTCGTTATTTCTACTCTTTTTGATGATAGTCATTCTGACTGGTATGAGGTAATATTTCATTGTCATTTTCATTTTAATTTCATTAATGATTAATAATGTCTAGCACCTTTTTATGTATTTTTGGCCATGTGTGTCTTCTTTGGAAAAATGTCTATTTCAGACCCTCTGCCTATTTCTTAAGATTTTTTTTTTTCTGCTGAGTTGTAGAAGTTCCTTCCTTATATGTTTTAGATGTTAATCCTTTATCAGATACAACATTTGCAAGTATTTAATACCATTCAGTGGGTTTGCTTTTTGTTTTATTGATGGTTTCCTTTGCTATGCAGAAACTTTGTAATTTGACCTAGTCCCATTTGTTTATTTCTGCTTTTGTTGCCTTTGTTTTTTTGTGTTAGATCCAAAAAATCATCACTAAGATTGATGTCAAGAAGCTTTCTGCCGGGTGCCTGGGTGGCTCAGTGGGTTAAGCCGCTGCCTTCGGCTCAGGTCATGATCCCAGGGTCCTGGGATCGAGCCCCGCATCGGACTCTCTGCTCAGCAGGGAGCTGCTTCCTCCTCTCTCTCTGCCTGCCTCTCTGCCTTCTTGTGATCTCTCTCTCTGTCAAATAAATAAATAAAATCTTAAAAAAAAAAAAAAAGAAGCTTTCTGCCATTGTTTTCTTCTAGGAGTCTTATGGTTTTTATGTCTTATATGTAAGTCTTATTCCATCTCAAATTACTTATTTTTTTAATGTATGATATAAGATAGTGGTCCAATTTCATTCTTTTGCATGTGCTGGTCCAGTTTTCCCAGCACTGAATTTCTCTCTTAGAACTGCTTTTGCTGCGTTCCATAAGTTTTGATATATTTCCATTTTCATTCGTCACATTATTTTTTGATTTCCCTTTTAAGATTTCCTTTTTGACCTATTGACTGTTTGGTATCCTGTTGTTTAATCTCCACATACTTGTGAATTTTCCAGTTTCCTTTTCGTGATTGGTTTCTAGTTTCTTACCATTGTGGTCAGAAAAGATACTTGATATTATTTTAATCTTCTTAAGTTTATTAAGACTTGTTTTGTGGCCTAAACTGTGATCCACTCTGGAAAATGTTCCCTGAGGAGAATGTGTTCTGTTACTTTTGGATAGAATGTTCTGTATATATGTTAAGTCCATCTGGCCTAATGTATTGTTTAAGGCCACTGTTTCCTCATTAATTTTCCATCTGGATGGTCTATCCATTGATGAAAGTGGGGTGTTAGAGTCCTTTGCTATTATATTGCTATATATTTCTCCTTTTTGATCAAATGTGTTTTCTATTTGCTTTTATGTTTGCATTAATATTTACTTTATATCTTTAGGTGCTCTATGTTGGATGCATAAATATTTGCAAATATTGTATCCCCTTGTTGGCTTGACCCCCCCCTTTTTAAAAAGATTTAATTTATTTATTTATTTGCCAGAGAGAGTGTGAGAGTACACAAGCAGGCAGAGTGGTAGGCAGAGGCGGAGAGAGAAGAAGGCTCCCTGCAGAGCAAGGAACTGGATGTGGGAGTAGATCCCAAGACCCTGGGATCATGACCTGAGCTAAAGGCAGTGGCTTAACTGACTGAGGCACCCAGGTGTCCCTGACCCCTTTATTATTTATAATGACCTTCTTTATCTCATTACTATCTTAACGGCTATCAGAGAAAACAGACTTTATCTACCCCACCTTTACTTTGGTTTCCATTTTCATGGAGTATCTTTTTCTATCCCTTCACTTTCAGTGTGTGTGTGTTCTTACATCTGAAGTGAGTCTCTTGTAGGAAGCGTAAGATACAATAGGTCTTGGTTGGGGCGCCTGGGTGGCTCAGTGGGTTAAAGCCTCTGCCTTCAGCTCAGGTCGTGATCCCAGTGTCCTGGAATCGAGCCCAGCATCAGGCTTTCTGCTCAGTGGGGAACCTGCTTCCTCCTCTCTCTCTGCCTGCCTCTCTGCCTACTTGTGATCTCTGTCTGTCAAATAAATGAATAAAAAAATCTTAAAAAAAAAAAAAAGATAGGTCTTGGTTTTTATCTCTTCAGCCACTCTGTGTCTTTTTATTGGATAATTTAGTCTCTTGCATTTAAAGTATTTATTGATAGACCTGTGCTAATTGTCATTTTGTTAATTTGTTCTCATTGTTTAGAAATGCTTTTTCCCTTCTCTTGCCCCTTTTCTTTGTGATCTGATTATTTTTTATAGCAGTATGTTTAGATTCCTTTAGCTTTCATGTGTCTACTATTGGTTTCTGCTTTGTGGGTACCATCAGGCTTATAGCTTACATAATACAAGTTATGTTGGTAAGTCTACTTTAAGTTGATAAGGACTTAAATTTGCACACATACTTTTTTACTCTACCCACCCATTTTGTTTTTCATGTTAGCTTTTTATTTTGTGTGTCCCTTAACTAATTATTGTTGTTACAGTTATTTTATTCCTTTTGTCTTTTAACCCATTCTAGCTTTATAGGTGATTAATCTACTGCCTTTACTATTTACCTCTAACAGTGAAATTCGTACTTTCATATGTTTTCCTGCCACTAATTAGTGTCATTTCCTTTCACCTTAAGAAAGACCCTTTAACCTTTCTTGTAAGGTTGGTTTAATGGTGACAGACTTTAACTTTTGTCTGGAAAACTCTTTTATCCTCCTTCAGTTCTGAATGGTAACTGGGTAGTATAGTTTTGATCAGACTTTTTTTTCCTTTCAACGCTTTTAATATATCATGCCAGTTCTCTGGCCTGCCAAGTTTTCGCTGAAAAATCTGATAGTCTTATGGGACTTCCCTTGTATGTAACAAGTTTTTTTTTTCTCTTGCTGCTTTTAAGATTTTTTTTTTGTCTTTAACTTTTGACAGTTCAGTTATATTTTGGTGTGGTCTCTTTGAGTTCATCTTTTTTGGAACGCTATGGTCTTCTTGGATCTGAATGTCTATTTCCCTTTCCAAGTTAGGGAAGTTTTCAGCTCTTAGTTCTTGAAGTAAATTTTCTGACTCCTCTCTTTTATTCCCCCTGAGATGCCTATACTGCAGATGTTGATCAGCTTGATGTTGTCTCATGAGTCCCATAAGCTATCTTAACTCTTCATTTTTCTTTTTGCTGCCATAATTGAACATGTTCCTGTGCTTTAGCCTCAAGTTCACTGATCCTTTTTTCTTCATCTACTCTTTTTCCCCATCATCTTCTCCAATTTTTTCTCTCTAGTCTGCTGTTAAGCCTCTCTATTATATTTTTTAGCTCAGTTATTGTATTCTTCAGCTCTGTGACTTCTCTTTGCTGTACTGACTCATATTTTCTTTCTCTTTATGGAAGTTTACACTTTTTTCATTCATTCTTTTCCTGAGCTTGGTGAGCATCTTTATGAATGTTATTTTGAACTCTTAATAGGTAAGTCACTTAATCCCATTATATTAAGGTCTTTTTTCTGATGTTTTATCTTGTTCTTTCCTTTAGAATGTATTTCTGTGTTTGTTCATTTTCCTTGACACTCCTGGTTTTTATGCATTGGATAAAATAGCCACCTCTCCCAGTCTTGAAGGAGTAGCCTTGTGTAGGAGATGAATTTTATTGTCCAACCCAGTCTTAGCTCAAACCTTTGTTACTGTCCAAGCAGCCTACTTCATCCTTAGTGGCTCCTGGTAGTTGAGGCTGTGCCAAGACCTGTCATTGTGCTAACTGGAGAAGCTCAGTCAGCACCTAGATTCAGGCTGTTTGAAAGCCATATTCTTAGCAACATTTAAAGTATGCAGATATATCTCTTTTGGGGGAAGACTGGGACTAGAGCATATCTGCTGCTTCTGCGCTGAATACTGAACTGAATAGCCAGTTAAGAGCTGTTTCTTTGTTTGCCACCATTCTGTTGAGCCCATGAACACAAACCCTGTTGGCCAGTAGGGCCAGGCTGTCAAGGGATAGGCTCTCTGGAAAGAAGCTGGGAAAGCAGGAGTACCAGGAGTACCAGATGTAGATACAAGCTCCTTTCTTGAAAATAACTGGTGAACTGAGGTAGGGCAGAGGGAGAGCTTGAAGATGTGCAATGGTGGCCTTTCTGGTCTCTGGAGGGGACTGTAGTCAGCCTCTGGTAGTGTCTTTAATTACAAGCCTCCCCTCGGGGCACAGCTATGAAGACAAGCTAATTGTCCCTTTCACAGAGACTGGCAGTGCTTTTCAGTGTGCTCTCTTTTGTGTCTTGGCTGGGGAATCTTAGGGGTTATATATTGGGAATAGCTGGTTAAGAACTGTTTCTCACTAATCTTATGGGACTCATGAACATAAATCCTCTGGCCCCAGAGCCAGGCTGTCAAGGGGTATCGGCTGGGCAGCATGCACAAACCAGGGCCTCAGACATGTGCACAGGTTCCTCTTGGGGAGAGGCCAGCAACCCGGAGTGAGGCAGAGGGAGAGTGTCAAGATAGTGCCTGGCCTTAGAGGTCTCTGGAGAGGATTAAAGTTGGCCCTTAGATGTGTGTTTCATTAGAAACCTGCCGCTCAGGCTGCATCTGTACGGGTAAGCAAATAGTCCTCTCTCCCAGGAAGACTGTGTTTCATTCTGCCCCTGTTCCGCTCTTGGGCTGTAGGTGGTTAAGAACTGTTTTTCTCTTACAGTCTCTTACACTTTTACAGGGATCTGCCTCCACTAGCCACCATAGCCAGTCAATCAAGAGGTATCTCCTGGGCAGCAGCTGCAAAAACCAGGGTGCCAGACATTTGCACAAGCTTCTTTCTGAAAATACTAGTGACCCGGAGCGAGGCAGAGGGTAAGCGTAGAGATGGTTGGTACTCAGCAGCCTTAGTCTTCAGATTATTTCAGTATACCCGTGGATGTTTATTAAATTAGGTGTCTACCACTCAGGCTGATGCTTTAAGATAAGCAAATAGGCTTCTTTCATAGAAAGACTGGTCCCTAGGGTGTGTGACCCTGTTGGAGCCTTTCAGGACTATTTGTCAGATTGTTATAGCCTTGTGGTCTTGTGGCTATAGGCCCCACTAGCTTGTGAAGCTAGATATTCTTGGGGCTTGTCTCTCGGGTGCAGGTCTTAAAAGTTGGGGGTACTAATAAAATCTTTAAAAAAAGTTGGGGTACTCATGTGTTCAAATCCTTTGATCCTGAGACTGAAGTCTGGGATTTTGAGTTCCCTCTTGATTGTAGGTTACTGTGCCAGGGGTGGCATTTAGGGCAAGATTGTGTTACAGCCTCTTACATGTGTTTGATGTGGGTTGTCTCATTTGCCTAATGTGTAGCAATCAGTTGGTTAGTTTGGGGGTTTCTTTTAGAAGAAATTGTTATGTATGTTGTTGATTTGGTGTGTCTGTGGGAGGAGGTGGATTCAGGATCCTGTCATCCATCTTGAACTAGAGCTCTATTTAATTTCATAGATGTCAAGAGAGGGCATATGGTTTGGGGTCATAGTATACTTTCCCCATAGGGCATCACAGGAACCAACATTATATACATGCATATAGGCAGAATTCTAAGATGGCTCCCAGTATTCCCGCCTCCTGGTGGACACACACCTTCTCTCAGTTATCCAATCAAACACAAATTTAGGTGTTGCTTTGGAGAGATTTTAATTATATTAAAAAAAATTAAGGTCATTTTAAGAAAGAGGGGTATTCACTTGGGCTTGACCTAATCATGTGATCCCTTAGAAGGGGCTGGGCCTCTGACAAGATCAAGGCATGAGAAGGATCCATTCTGAGGGAGATTCTCTTTGCTGGTCTTGAAGATGGAGGGGATGACGTGGCAAGGAATGCAGACGGCCTGTAGGAGTTGAGAGTGCCCCCCTAGCCAACAGATTACATTGAGGCCTCTAGCCTACAACTGCAAGGAGATAAATTTTGTCACAACTCCTTGAACTTGGAAGAGCTCCAGATGAGAATGTAGTTCAGTGGATGTGCTGATGTTAGCCTAGTAAGACTCAGAGTGCAGAACCTAGCCCTTCTGACCTATAGACCTGTGAGCTAAGTTTATACTAATTTATGACATAAGCAACAGAAAACTAAAACAATGGAGTGTTTTGCTTCACAAAATTGCAACTATTATTTGTTAAATATTTATTGATGTTAAATCCACATTACACCAGCACAACAATCCAAATAGTAGTATGATAGTACTTTTTTATAAATACAACATAAAAGGTGGCAAATAATGCTACTCAATCCCAAACCCAGCAAATTAGCAAACAGTCACATTCAGAAAAATTTGGCAAGTAAGATAGGATGTTAAGTCATAATTCTACGATATAGCTAGGTCCATGAAAGACTTTGTATGGTATCTTAAATTCCATATTAGCAACGCATACAAGTGTGGTCAAAGAAACTTGCACTACTCTGCAAAGAACATCTGCCACCCAGTGATCAAGCCTATTAGTCATTTAAAGCTTGGCTGGTTGGTGTTCTTACAAAGAAGTAGAAAGCTGTACATGTGAAGCAGTAATATGAAATATATGGGGTGGTACACAGATATAAAATTATTTTAAAAAATACTATATATTGCATTAACTGAGCTAAGACAGTTCAACATTTTTATTATAAATAATGAAAGATATATGTGTTTTGCATAAGGAATACAGTGTTTTCTTTTCATAGCAAAGTACCATTAAAACCTCATGTTTTATAATATAATATCTGGCCAAATTGGTTTTTTTCCTCCTTTTTAAAGTTTATTGGTTCCGACTTAAAACCATCAAGTCTGGTCAGAATCATGTCAGTCTAGCTGTTGCAGGATCATATGCATTCAAAAATCAGTCTCTGCAGAGATGCATTTACCAACTACCCGGAACCTAGCACCTTCTTAAGGCAAGGTTGCATGGCAGCATGGAAGTGAACTCATATTTTCCATTCACCATATCATGGTGCCATTGGAAAAAAATTGATTGTGGCACAAACCTGTTTTGTCTTTCCCAAGTCTCCATTTTCCTCCAGTAGACTAGCTCTTATTGGCAGTTTCCTCACTGATGCCAGTCTTGCAGTCTCGGTCCATTTTCCACTTGCTCAACACACCTAACCTCTTCAGCAACTACACAGACTTCAGACACTGGAACTTCCATAGCACATGTGCTCCAATCTCCCAGCTGACCCTAGATCCCCTGACATTTGAATGGCAGTGTTTTTTTACCTATACTTTAGGTTACTTTTTGAAAACCAAAGAAGAGCCTGGCCTTCACCATGTCTCCTGCCTCTTCTACTTTTATCTAAATGAGTACAAGTGTGCTGGTAGCGTTTTCCTTCATTCTTCCTACTCCTTCAAGACCCCTCTTTCCGCTGAATACTATATGCCTTGGTCATTTGGGTGATTTGGATGTCTTTTGTGGAATGGACTGTAATACAGTTCTGCTTTATTTGGAATACTTTATATTATTTATAATTAAGTTAGCCTTTTAATATGGTTTGTAAGTAAGCTTCCTACCAAGGTAGCATGAAAAGAAAATACTACACATAAAGAAGGTGGTTAAGAACTAACGTATTAACCTTGTTAGAAAGCTCTCGATATTAATAAAATTTAAGGCCAGTAATTCCTTCCTTATGATTTAATATAAAACAATTTTGCAAAAACAAGGCATTTACTTGGATTTGTCATTTCCTCTTCCTTTCATCCCTATATATTGCACTTGGTTCACTGTAGCTGTCTGAACACACTGCCCACTTAGAAACATTTTAGTATTATTTGCGGTACATTTGCCTCCTGTTAAGCATTCCACACTGTCATGCTGTGTAGCACCTACAGCTAGTGTTTAAGGCACTATGGAGAATACAAATTCTGGTTACCTTTGAACAGCTGATTTCCATGAGCATTTTGGCATTTCAGATCACTTTCATCACAGAGATTCCACAAGTTTTAAGTTGGATGATGAATGAAGATTTTCTGTGCAATGTGTACATTTCTATGAGCATCACCTACTGAAACTCTAAGTTTGGTATATCAAGTAGGAAAAGTATTATTTTGGTGTTTATTTCTTATAGTCAAAGGTATGTTTTGCCCTTTACATAATGTGACAAAGGAATATATTGTTCAAGGCAATGGCGGCTGTTTCAGTGTTTCAGCGTTAACAAGAATGTTGGATTACAGGTCCTCACTTTCTACCAAGCCGGTATTCAGTGTCAGGTGAGATGGGCTGGCTTCGGGTTGGAACGCTGCTTTGATGTCTAGTCCCTGGTCTGAAAGTGCTGCATAGCGACTGGCTGAGGGCCGTACTTTTTTTGGCTTGGTGCTCTGTGGCTGCTGATGCCACTGGGCTACAATAGAAAAGGAAAAAAAAAAAAAGATTTAAAAAAAAAAAACCCTCAAGATGTCCTGGAAAGCACTTAAATGTTTCAAGTAAATACAGAATGTTTTTTCATATATACCAGGCACATGTTCTTTTTTTTTTTTTTTTTTTTTTTTTTTTTTTTTTTTTCAGGCACATGTTCTTTAGCATGGTAGAAATCCTAAAATGCAATGCAAGCACAGTTTTGCAAATTTTCCTCATATATTGCAGATTTACTTTCTGTCCAGGGTAGTGGGACTGTACAGCTAGGTAGTAAAGAAGTGTAGTTTCTTTTAAAGTTAATACTTATTGCAGCACAGTCCTTCAAAAACAGTCGCTCAGCTTCCTAATTCTCAACTCTCTCCCTCTTTAAAAAACATCTTCAAAGCACAAAATGTACAAATGTCATAATAATTACAGTGGTTAGGTACTCAGGATGGATGGTTTAGCACTAGTCAATTGGAAAGAAGTGGGCAGGAGGGAAGGTTGAGGTCACTCAATACCTGAAGAACCTCACAAAATTATTTCCTATTCAACAAGAGGTAAAATTTGCCATCAGTTCTTAATTTTTTTCTAGTGGGTTTCTTTATGCCAATAGATCACAAAATGCTACTGTACTAGTCTGTGAATTCAGAAATAAGCTTCTTTAAAATGCATGTACACAAATACACATACACAGTCACAAAACTACTGCTGAGCTGCTTAAGGTATATTAAAGAGAAAAGCGCTAAGCCACAGAAAAGATGCATTCCGGGATCAATGGTACACACATTTAGAGTGCAGTAAGACGCTGTGGTAGGATATAACAAGAAATGTTAAAGGGCAGTCATTTGCAGAACACAGTAATAAGAAAATGTGAAAGACGTGGTTATGCCTTCGCCTACTGTTAACTCCTATGGATGCTTGCATAAGGAAGCCACAACTGACTAGCCAACGTAAGAGAAATCAACATGCATATTTTGCTAGTAATGCAAAGTTCCTGAATGATACTTGGGTATTTGTTCTCCTGGTGTAGTTCACTATTAATGTTGAGAAACTATAAATAGAAAGAGAAAGAGCAATATGAAATTTCAGGCCAATAAAACTCTGCAGTTGTTTATAAGCTTATATAAAAAGTAGTATGATTGGCTGTCCAGATGTCTGCTTTTTCATGATTTAATGAGTAACTGCAGTGAGAGGAGACGAAGTGGCACTCACTATAAACATCCAGCCTGGCGGTACAGGACACAATCCCAGCTTCATTCTTGGCTGATACCGTGTACCACCCAGCGTCTTCTTTTGTAGCTCCCTGAATGAGCAGGCAGATGTAGCCATGATTATCCTGGTGCATGCTGGAGAAATGGATAAAGACATTAGGGTTCTAAATTTTTAAAAAGTGGCTTTGGACATGAAGCATCATTTTTAATTAGATCATTAGAAACAGAATTGGGCACGTAGCAGATAATAGGGTCATACTTATTCTGGAAAGGCTGCTAGCCCCATTAAAGTTAATGGGAAAGAAGAGCAGACATCAAGAGGTTGAATAAATGTGCGCACTTAATTTCTAGTGGAGGATTGGCCTTTACAAAACCCACTGAATAGTTTCTGTATCACCACGGACACAAATGAATTCATTTTTTCTTCTAGGTGTAAACACTCAAAAAAATCCCCCTGAGATTTAAGTTAGAATGTTTATCACATACAATGAGAGCTTCCTTCCAGAAGCTTAATTATACATGAGGGTAAAGAGTGATTTTTGTCTTTGATACTATCAATAGCGTGACTCTCACAGAGATTTATGTGCTACATAAAGTGCATCTCTTTATGTTTCCTCAGGACCTATTGAACAGATGTGGATTAAGTCATTGTGTATTCTCACCTCACTCGGTCAGTGCTGTGAGTGAGTGATTCATTTTCTTTCTTCCAAAATATCTGAGGCGGTGGCACTCCTGAGACACGGCATTCCAGTCGCACTGGGTATCCATCAGCAACTCCTGTGTTTTGCAGCTTCTCGATAAACACAGGGGGTTTGTGTGCTTCTTTAGCTATGGAAATGGGAGATGAATTATCGATCAGTGGTACACAAAGGTAGCCCTATAAAGAATTCAGAAGATTTCAGAAACATTGTTTAAATGTATCTTTTATTTTATGATACCATTTTTCACTTCAGGCAGTAGGATGCTAGTCCTCTCTCCAAATTACTTTTACCAAGAATTGCTTCATTTCACTCATTTATTTCATCAATTAATTCAAGTCTGACAGGCCCACACAGTCTACTGGCCATCTGCTCCACAGAATGCCTGTCTGACAGGCTGCGTGACACTCCGAAGTCTTTGCTAGCAGCTGGGATGGCTTCACTCCTAATGATGTCACCGAGCACTCACAACCTTTACCAACCACTGCCACCTAGTGACTCTGAGGAGAATAAGTATTTCTAGGAATTTGATCCACTTGGATTCCCTCCTTGTGGTCAGAAATGTTTGCTATGGAGATACTGAAGATTTGTAAGTCTTGGCTTATGTGAGACATAGTATAGGATTTAAAGGAGGAAAAGAGTGGGGAGACATCTTTATCTAAATTTGGCAGCTTTCAGTTGTTACTTATAAACTAGGAATGTACATCTTATAAATTACGAATTCCAATTTGTATTCTTTGAAGGAAGCTATAAAAAGATGTTTTTATTACCCTGAAGGAAGGAAGCCATAAAAGACAACTTTATTACTCAGTCTGAAAAAAATCAGAACTATTTGTTAATAACCCTCTGAATGTTACTATCTGATGGGAAACTGTTTTCATACATCTGTGGTGGAAACAACTTCAGAGAAAGAATAAAGTTTAATTACTTTCTCCTGAGCTATCAATAATGCATTTGAGGATGTCTTTATCCATCACCCTCTTCTTTGGAGTGTCAGATATATCAAAGCAAAACAACCAGGGGAGAAGCAGGTGAAGAGGATAAAAACTACTCCTGAAAATTTCAGACACCTAAGACTCTCTATGAGTTTGCATGAGGTAGAGGATTACATTTTTATTGTATTTCACATGGTTTCCTGACCCAGCCTATTTTGGAGGAAGTGGGAACAGACCTCAATATTCTTTCTGGGTCCCAGTTTTGAGGAGAGCATAAATGTTATAAAGTGAACCTTAATGTCAAAGCAATCTCCAGTTGAATCACACCACCATTCTGGAGCACTGCTGTGCTGGTGGTGATGCAGAGCTTCCTACAATTTAAACCTTACAAAATGACACAGTCCTTACAAACACTCTGTGACACCTTATGGCCCCTATCTTACATATGGGGGAACCGAGCTGCAGAGATGTTCTCTATTTGCCAAAAGACAGCTAATACAGGAGAGCTGGGCTTGGAACTGAGAGTTGATGCTAAAGACGCGAGGCTTCTAATTACTGTGCCCTCTGCCCCCTTTCCAGTGCAAGTGCTGACTGAGCACAGACCAAGATGCCTGTGTCTCTCAGACCTTCACGTCTCAGTCCTGAAGGGAAGACAGGATTGAAGGGAACAGTCGACAGCAGAATGTTGAACAGTTTTAGCTGAAAGAAGGATGTTTAGTGGGTTGGATGAAATTGATCCTAGTTGTGTAGGAATATCTAATACCTGATGTAAAATTTGAAAGCATGGTTAACACACAACACAACAGCCTGGGTATCTGACAGTACTGTGTAAAAATGTCCTGGTACTTTTATTAGAATCGTTATCTAGGATTTTAGCCAGGCCCTCCTGCACTTTATTCTTACGGCTACTCTATTTCCTGAGAGAGCAGTGGCTCAGTGTGGGAAGGAATACTGGGAGTACTGGCCTCTGGCCCTCACTTTACAGAATAGGGCCCAGGGAAAGTCACTTACTCTAGCTTCCACACCTGTAAAATGAGGGAAATTTGCTCCAGTTATCTTTGAGGGCTTTTGTGAGGACCAGCTGAGATAATATAAATGAAGCACTCTGCAAACAAAGGTATAAGTAATAAATATTCTTTTTAAAAAGAGAACAGTTAATAGACTCTTACTTATGCTCAGCTTCTAAGGGTGTTATAAACCTTCCTTATCTAAGGGTAAGATTTTATACATTATATATAATTTTATGAAATTTACCTAAAATTATAATTCATTAAAAAGCAAATCTGAATTTGACCATGACACTTGGGGTAGATGATAACATTTCAAATCTAAATTTTGACACCACTGCACATTACTTTAAAAAGTAGGCAGAACTTTATGCATGAGTAAATTTTTTTTTTTTAAGGATTATTTATTTATTTATGACAGAGATCACAAGTAGGCAGAGAGGCAGGCAGAGAGAGACAGAGGAGGAAGCAGGCTCCGCTGAGTAGGGAGCATGATGCAGGGCTCAATCCTAGGACCCTGGAATCATGACCTGAGCCGAAGACAGAGGCTTTAACCCGCTGAACCATCCAGCCACCCCATGAGCAAATTCTTGTATATATCAAGTTTGGTTCTGGAATCCATGATACCATTGCTCTTTCTCTATGTAACTTAGGAGGCCAACACACATGAGAATAGAATGACTCAGAACAGCTGCTAAACTCCTCTCTCGGCCAGGCTAATGGGAGATAGGAAAGATAATGATGGCTACACTGAAAAAAAAAACAAAACCCTAATGTTTCTGATTTGCTAATAAGCCTTATGTCCTTAATTGGCTGTTTTGATCATACAATCTGTTTTTTCAGCAGTTCGATTTATTTTCCATATTGGTTAATAATGTAGGATTAATTTACATTTTTGAATCTGATAATTCATTCTGAGAGAAAAAAATTCACAGACTTGCTTACCAGCAACCACAAGCTCCAGGCTGAATGAGTTTTGTCCTGCTCGATTGGTGGCTATACACGTGTAGATGCCGGCATCTCGTGAGGTCACTGGCTCTATGATCAGGGAGTGCACCCCATTCTCACGCACGAGCATCTTGTGAGCACTGTCGGGGCGTATAGGTTTTCCATCTAGTTGCCAGCTTAGATCTGGGGTTGGTAACCCACTGACCTAAACCAGAAAGGAACATACAAATTTCTGTAATACTGAAACAAAATGAAATCACTAATAGCTAAGAAACCACCATAAATTCCTCCTTTGGTAATACAAGAGATGGCTTTTAGTGTCAGCTTGTGTTGTTCTTTTGCTTAAACCTTTCAATGGCTTCTTAAGCAATCATGGCGTTACTTCTAAACATCCCTTGTAGAGCAACCCAGAGAAAAGTAAAATGCGGATTTTAAAGATTTCTGTTCTTGTCTTACCTCACCAGGGTCATAAAGATTCCGGGGATGATGTCAGCACAAGGCTCTGAGCTCTCTGGGAAAAGGTGTCCAACCACAATAACAACAATGCTTACTCAACTGGCAGGTACACGCTATAAAGCTGTTATCAGAGGGTTGCCATAGCTATGGAGACATCAGTTAATGCATCCATCAGCACACAGAGCTATTATTACTATTTTATAATCCTTGAAACTAAGTAACAAGAGCAATATGAAATTACCCAGAAAGCCATCTCAACAAATTAGCATCACAATGGAAACATAAAATCCTGAGACCACGACAGTTGTGTTGACCAGAGATCAGATTAAAAAGCACATTTAATTGCTAATAACACATTGTGCTGTGAAGGGTAGGGATGGTTGCCATCTGTCAGCTCTTTATAGTTTTGCCTTTGATTGTGAAAGGGAAGAAAAACACCATTAAGGAAAGCACCCCCCCACCCCCGCCATCCCAAATTTACTAGTAGGAAATCTCATACAAAAAGATGTCAGTTGGACTGTAATTCTTTAGAAAACCCAGCTCTGCCAGATTCCATTCTTGTTGTGTGATTCTCATTTATATTACTTACAAGATGCCTCTCTCCATACATGTAACAAAGGTCTTAAGAATTTAAGGGAGAAAAAAATAAGTAAAATTACTGGTTAAAAGGATGAAGACATGTTGGAAACAAAGACAGCAATAGTTAGCTTGGCTGTTGGGAAGGTCTGCCTCTCTGTCCTCCTCTCTGTGTACGGGTTCTCCCCCAGCTCTCCACGTTCACTGCTTCACCTGTTTGGAGATCCCTAGAGGTGGTAAGGAGGAAGAGGGAATGCACACCTCTCTCTGGTCAGGCTCTAGGCCTTTCCCGGGTTTAAAGAAATGAAGTGGCACTGTTTGTTCCCACCTTGCTAGATTAGATCCTGGCCAAGGCCAAGGGTATATGCAGGAGGAGAATTGCTCAAGGCGCTGTGCACTCAGCCCACCTAATTCACAGTGCACATATGCCAGTGGACAGACTTAATCACATTCAAGCAAAGGGAAAAGGGTGGGTTTTTCTACCCTGATTTGAATTCCAGCCCTTCTGATTATGTAAAGAAAGCAAGCCTGGTTTCAGGAATCTAAGGTTATTGTAAGCAGGTCATACTTTGAACAGAAACATGTTCTTAGCTGATACGGAATTGGGAGGAGGCAGATGAGCAGATTTGTTACTATCAGAGTTGGATTAGTTATTTGAGCTTAGTACCAAGTCAAGGGTAGTCAGTATCTAGGAAAGTACCTAACAGGTTAAAAGGCAAGGGAATGCTTTTTGGGGGGGAGGGGGAATCTATCTGTTGCTTTAGTGAAAGGCTTATTTTCATGATTTTCTTTTCTTCTTCTTTTTTTTTTTTTTTAAAGATTTTATTTATTTATTTGACAGAGATCACAAGTAGGCAGAGAAGCAGGCAGAGAGAGAGAGGAGGAAGCAGGCTCCCTGCTGAGCAGAGAGCCCGATGTGGGGCTCGATCCCAGGACCCTGAGATCATGACCTGAGCCGAAGGCAGCGGCTTAACCCACAGAGCCACCCAGGCGCCCCGATTTTCTTTTCTTCTTAAAGCTTATACTGATAATTTTTTCCTAAAAAATGTAATTAAAAAAAAAAAGATTTATTTATTTATTTGACAGAGATCACAAGTAGGCAGGGAGAGAGAGAGGGAGAGGAGGAAGCAGGCTCCCTGTAAAACAGAGAGCCCGATGTGGGGCTCAATCCAGGACCCTGGGATCATGACCTGAGCCGAAGGCAGAGGCTTTAACCCACTGAGCCACCCAGGTGCCCCTAAAAAATGTAATTTTTAAGATGCTTTTTGTACATAGCATAATATCCCTTGGTATCATCTAATAATCTAAAAATTTCCCCTGTTGACTCCAATGTTATTTTATAGGTGGTTTATATGGATTCTTAATTATAGACCAAAAATAAATACATATATGCTGAAACTCAATATTTGTGCTTATACTATAAAAAGAATTATGTTGGAAAATAAAATACTTTTGTTAAGAATACTTTTTTTTTTCTTTAAGATTAATTTATTAGAGTGCACAAGCAAGGGGAATGGCAGGCAGAGCAGGAGGGAGAAGCAGGCTCGTCGCTGAGTAAGCAGAATGACCCTGGGCTCGATTCCAGGACCCTGGGATCATGACCCAAGCCAAAGGCAGACACTTAACCAACTGAGCCACCCAGGTGCCCCAAGAGTACTGTTTTTAAAATATAAATTTCTGTAAACCCAGATTTAATCCTGCAAGCATCATGTATTTGTGTTCTGCAATCCCAGTGAAAACCAGCAGAGGGAGCCCAAATTTTAAAAACCTTATCCATATTTAAGAACTAAAATTTAGGATCACTAGATAATGGGGCAAAAAAACCAAAACCAAATTCACAGCAGTGGTTATTTAACATCAGTCTTGAGCTCCTTTGAGAAACTGATGAAAGCTATATCATACACGTAATTTTGTATGCAGTTGCAGAACTCAACACCTAGTGAAACCTGCCTACCCAAAGGCCCTGGGTTAAGCAGCCCTGCTGTGAAATGAGGAAGAGAGGATGTCTCTCTAACTGCTCTTTGAATGGGAGGAATAAGAGAGTAGATACATGGCTACAAAATTTATATGAAAAAAGAACGAAAATAAATGAATTAATTATTAGGACATGACAGATTGAACACTTTTATCACTTCAACAAAATGGTAAACTTAAAGGGGAAAAAACCTCTCAGTGACTGTGTACGGTATGGTATGTGCAGTTCTAAATAAGGAATACATTTAATAAAAATTTCAATGTAAAGGAAAAGAATGACAAAACAGTATATAAACATCCAGTATATGTCACTCCTTTTTTTTCCTTGTAAGCTGAAAACATTTTTTTATTTTTATTTTTTTAAAGATTTTATTTATTTATCTGACAGAGATCACAGGTAGGCAGAGAGGCAAGCAGAGAGAGAGGGGGAAGCAGGCTCCCTGCTGAGCAGAGAGCCCGACTCAGGGCTCCATCCCAGGACCCTGGGATCATTAGCCAAGCCAAAGGCAGAGGCTTTAACCCACTGACCCACCCAGGCACCCCTGGAAACATTTTAAAGATGTACACCTTACGTAATTTCCTTAAAAGGAACTCAAGAGAAATGGCAGTTAGGGGGAAAGAGAGAGAAGAGATTTGCAGGCATTAACACACTCTTACCTTACAATCCATTCTGCAGAGCTTTCCTTCTTGAACTGTTAGATCTCCAGGAGCTTGCAAGAAGTGAGGTCTGAAGAATCGTTCTTGAATTGGTTCATTTTCATCTCCACTGTCCCTTGATCTAGAACGAGGCCTTAGGACAAGACAGAAAATAAACAGAAAGATGGAAGGAAAAGAACGCACAATGGGGCAGGGGGAGAGAGGGAGATAGAAGTTATCATTATCAGGTTCTTGATATTTTTAATAATACATAGAGTAATAATACAATTTCTTTATCTGATTTCTACTCCTAAAGTTCACACATAAAGTCAGAAAAGCCAGCAAAATCTTGTTTTATTTGAAAGTTTAATTATGAAATTAATAGTCTGCTATTTGGAGAACTTAAATAATTCTATATCCTAATCCTTAAAACTAATATAAATCATAAAAGAGATGGGAAAAAATGAAATACTCTATATTTACCTATTTTTTTCTTAAATAAGTATTTTTGAAAGCTGCACGAGAAATAGCAGCAGCTGTTGCTCATTTATTACCAAATCTTTTCCAACAAAAAGTATAACTTTCCACCGTGACTTGAAATTTTTAGGAAATTAAAATTTATTATTTTGTAAAAATTTCATCTTTCTAATAAAAATTCCTTTCATATAAACCAAGAAAACAAATTATAGTTTTTATCTTTAAAATAAAATTGTGCAGATCTCCCAGATTTTGTGCATCTCTCTTGCTTTTGAATATGTTGCTAGATGCACCTTTCAGAGCAACACCATTTTAAAGTAATTGCAGGGAAGATGTAAGGAAGGAACAAGATATTGAAGATAAATTCTGTCACTAATCACTAGAAGAGAAGTGTAAAAACATTTAACTAGAAAAAGAGTAAAACAAATGAAAGATCAGTATAACAGGCTAATAATTACCAACTATATACCAATTATATACCAACTATAATACCAATTATATAGGTTACTGTTCAAGTACAGATCTAATTTCTGAGCAGAATGCTTTTCTAGGAGACACTGACACATGGAAAAGCTTAAAAGTACTAAAGACACAAGAAAAGCAGAAACAATGCAAGAGAATGGATCTGCTACTAAACACGTTATGTTTATAGCCATACACACAATCCTTGGTTCTTGTGAACAAACAAGTTAGAGTATTAAGCCCCCATGTGTTTAGGTATCAGAACTATCTTCCAAAGTGCTGCACAAAGGGCTGTGTGTCCAGTCATGTGAGGTGCAGACAGAGCACTGGCTTGGTGCTTCCTCAGTGTTTCTGGCTGACCTTCTGTGAGCCTAACTTAGCATCTGTGGCCTGCAGTTTACAGTCAGGGCTACTGAAACAGGCTCTGTAAAATACCTAAACAGGGCCCAAGACGACAGACAAGGTGACTTACTATAGTTTCTTAAGTGCAAATATGTTACTAGGAAGCAATACCCTTTTCTCGTCCCTGCCTAGTATTATTCCGTCAGCATCCTTGCATAAGCTCAGGACAATTCGGAATAGAAAGCACACTCTATTGTTAGCAAGTACTTACTGGGCATTTAAAATAGGGAACTTCTTAGCTACAAAATTATCATCTAAACTGTTTTGAACTAAGTGACTGAACATTAGCAAATTAGCGGATTTTAAGAAATCTAGTGGCAGTAATTTGTCATGGCTAGACAGCTGCTGGCTGGAGAAGTTTGGTTTTGAATGTTTGTGTACCATTTACTAGTATTTTCATGTTCAGGTGCCTGCCATTTAAAGGTGCTGAGCTTTGATTTCTTCATATACAAACTGGGTCCTATGTAACACATTAGTGATAGTATATCTACCTGGGCCCAGTGACCTTACCAACTCTTTGTTTCTTTCCCTTTTCTGAATCAGAACGGAGCAGAATAATCAAGGACCCAGGCAAGTGTGTACACCTTAAGACCATATTCGCATTCTTCTGTCTTCTGTGTTCACTGTTTTGTGGTCATACACCATGATTCTAATAGTGTTGAATCTGTAGTAATAACAAAAAATAGCAGGGACACCTACAGGAAGGAATGTGTGACATACCTTCTGACATGAGGATGGCCTGAGGGAGAGCGGGGGCTGCGACCTCTTTGGTTGACGGCCTGTACCATTAGGCGTCCAGTACAACTGATGCGGCCCTGGCAGAGAGACAGCAGGAAAAGACATGACTTGCCATGCAAAACAGCTAACCACTACGCACCATGTTTACTGTCCTGTTCTCTACAAGACATCAGTCCTTAACAAACCGATGTGCCATATTAGTAATGACACCAGTCCCTCTCAGAAATGTACTTTCCCTGAATTAAACTCATCAGTAAACTCCATACTCACCAGTAAACTCCATTTAAAGAACTGGGTGACTAGGTCTTTCTTTGAACCATTAAAAAAAAACTTTCCTATTCTATCTAGAATGGTATTTAAAATGACAGTCCTTACTGAATTAGTTATAATCTGCTGCGGTCTCCCTAACACATGAAGTTGAATTATAAAACATAGCAGAAGGACATTAATTGTCTTGCAGTAATTCCATTATCATGGTCAAATACCTATTGGTTGTAGCTAATTCTGAAATCAAACGAGATGATTTTAGTTTTCTGACATATCTTTTGTAATACATATACATTAAATATACTAACATACATTGTTAGTATATTAAATGTTAGTAGTATTCCTTCTAAAAACCATGTATTAAAAGAGATGCAAGCATGATGAAATGAACATTACATGAGATGTACGCATGGGGACAACAAGGAGAGTAAATGACTACAGGTTACCATGTTCCTATGACATGAGCGTCGTCATGATTTAAAAACCAGAAGTAATGAGGTATTTAAAATATGTGGGTCATATGATGTGGGCCTTTCTAATGAAAAGCTATATTTTATCTCTCAGGTTTTATCTCTTAAATTGAAAACATATAAATGCTGTCCTAGACGAAAGTAATAGAGGACTCAGATGATATGAATAAATCACCATTGTTACTCTGGCATTTTGTTTTAGCCCCTTCTTTTATTTTTTCCCCCAATTACTAGGAAAGCAGCAAAATAGATGATTTTCTCCTCTTCTATCCCAGGAGGATGTGAGCAGTTGTATGTCTAAATTCTGATGATGGCCAGAGGGAACAGCAAGAGAGGAAAACTGAGAAGCAGTTTATTAATGGTTAGACGTAGGGATTTCTAGCTCACAGTAGATGAGCTGCCCTCAGGTGCACTTATAGTCTAAATTTACCAATAACTCTCATTTTGCCAAGTTTCCAGTATAGACAAGTAGCAGAAGCACAACTGTTCTGTATGTTTTGAGGAACTGCTGAGTTCCACCTGAGCGTGAACTGGGGTAAGGGAGCACGGTGGTAGAGGGGACACAGAGAAACCCCATAGCAGCATTTGGTGGAGGACAGGAATCCAGTTGGGAGGGCTGTACAGTCTCCCCCTGGCCTGGACTTCTTTGGGGCCTTAACCACTCCAAAAAGGCAAAGACACATAGTGCTGTAACACAGACAGGAGAATTGGGAACTGTCGAATAGAAAGAGGAGGTCGTAAAGAAACAAAACTGAAGTCTTATCCCATTAAATATGTAACCTCCTCTAGCATTCACAGTATTTGCTATTGAGGTCATATTTAAACACTGCCTCTCCTGAAATTTCCAAGGACACACAAAGTATACCATTATGAGGGGGAATATTTCTAATTTAGATTTGTTCTATCTAAAGTTCAGACCACATGATGTATATTCTCTCATGCTAAGCTCTTGGCAACACTTGGAAGTCCCCCTAAGCTAGCCTGAAATCTGGAAATTAATTTCATCTAGCCTGTCTAAATGCCTGCTACAAAAAAAAATCTAGACATGACTTGCTTGGGAGACCCCTGTTAAATTACCCAACTGATGCATCATAGCAGCTGCTTTAACAAGTGACCATGTAAGATCCATGAGTCTTTTGGGGGCTAAAGACAAGGGAATCTTCTGTTTTGTTTCACACAAATAGCTTCAAAATTCTAGTGATATGGGATATGGCTCCCTTACTATTTGCTTTGCCACTTAAGAAAATCATTTTAATCTAGATAGATTAAAATAGATTTATATAATTTGGAAGATTTTTTCTTGTGGTTTAAAACCCAGAAGATCCACGAGGGAAGTTAACATCAACTAATCATTTCTGTGGTTAGAAAAAGATGGAAGTTAAACTCCGCCTTTAACCTTGAATTTGGGGAAGCAGATAAAAAAATTGTTCTCTAATCTGGACTTGAGTTTTGACTTCCCTAAGACTTTGGGGGCAAACAACCAAATTTGTTGAAGCCTTTGTTTCTTCTTCTGTAAAAACCAGGGCACTGTATCTGAGTCTCACACAGATGTTGTCCAGTTTCAATGATACAACCTAAGATGGTCTTTATCTTCCAAATATCAAATAGATCTTGATGATATAAATTATCACTACTCATTATGGGTATGGTTTTACTGGACATGTGTGCACAGATATGCACAAGATAATTTTTAGGGGTCCTGACACCTTGGTTGGTGTCAGATTTACTCCAGTAAATTTCACCCAAGTAGTTAACCTTGCCTGAGTATGCTCTTACCTCCTTTTTTGATTCCTTCAAATGCCTCTTTTTTTTTTAGATTTTATTTATTTATTTGACAGGGATCACAAGTAGGCAGAGAGGCAGGCAGAGAGAGAGAAGGAAGCAGGCTCCCTGCTGAGCAGAGAGCCCGATGCGGGACTCGATCCCAGGACGCTGAGATCATGACCTGAGCCGAAAGCAGCGGCTTAACCCACTGAGCCACCCAGGCGCCCTCAAATGCCTCTTTTAATGACTGTCTCCCCTGCCTCTCAATGGTCTTAACGCTGGGATGAGCCCTAATTACCTTTGATGACCCTCCTTAGCTCTAGAGTCAGTCTAGGTGTTTAAACCAGGTCCGTCGCTTTTAACTGAGTGACATTAGGCAGGTAATTTAACCTCGTAAGTGAGTTTCCTTATCTATAAAATAGAACCATATAGTTAATCAATCTTGCATGGGTTCTTATGAAGATTAAATGAGTTAATAGGTATAAAATATTTAGTCTTGTGTTTTGCACATAGTAAACATTCAAAATGTTATAATAGCTCTGAATATCGACATAATTATAGTAACAACCAGATGCACATGAAGCATCCCTTAGACTTGTTTTAAAAACAATTTTTTTTTTTCACATGCAGTGGGGTTTTCTTTCTTTCTCTCTTTTGGTATTAGGATATCATTTACTCCAAAGGAAAAATGTATGCTATTGCTTGAAAGATGTCAGGCACACTGGTATATTCACTATGTTCATTATGTAGTAGCTGCAATTGACCCGTAGGAGAAAAGGTCCTCCTCGACTCTAACCATTAGACTCTGTTTAGTTTAGATAAATCTGACTCCTCTTCCCTCCAAAAAATAGGGTCAAAGGGATTGGCATACTGCTCTTCAAAGATTACACATTTCTACAATGTTTTCATTTTTACTGCTGCTGCCTAGAACCACATACACAAATATTGCCACAGAATATCTTTACGCAAATTTAAGAAAAAGGAATATGTCACTGTTTGTTACCTTTTTAACTCCTAAACCTTTCACTTCTAAGCATAAAAGGGAAAGGCATGATCTTCGGGAGGCAGAACTATTTGTTTGATAATATAGTGATATTGGCTAAATATACATTACTAACCAGTAAATGACCAGGAGCATTTAGAAAGCTTTCTAAACTAGCAAGTTGTATAATTTTGATTTTTTATTGGGGGGGACCCCCAGAATTCAATGAAACACTTTTGAAAAGATATACACAACTTAAAGTTCAGATTTTTAAGTCTGGACGTCCTATGACGGTCATACAAAGTTTTAATCATGCTAATGTGCCAATTAATCCTAGTAATCGTTGTGACTAGGCTCTGATGCACATTAGTGCTGTTGCCTTTGCTTTTAACTTTCTCATTTCAATCTACTTTATTATTAACACGTGAAGGAAGAATGGAAGTGAATGTTTGAAGTTTGAAATGAGCCAGGAAACCTCCTAATGCTACAACAAAACACAAGCAAACCCACTTCTTAAATTTAATTCAGCTGTGTGTTACTTTTCTATTCCAAACAAATCCACAGAGTTTAAAGCCATAGAACAAGTAATAAGTTTGAATTCTTAAAGTGAAGAATTATGTTTAAACATCCAGCTTGTAAAGATTATTTATGCTTCATGCAAGGCCAATTATTTATATAATATGGAAATAACATTTATATTTCCTAGCTTATGAAATTTAACTGTGGCACACAGGTCTTTATAAAAGTTTGCCACTTGTATACATAATGCAACTTGAGGAAACATCAAGTTGCAAAACTGCCCTTCCAAACTCCAAGTGCAGCACAGAGTAACTTAGCAACACAACAAAACAAAGTAAAACATTCATGTTTAGATTTAGTTGTGTCTTCAAGATAGGATCAGAGTCTAAACCTACATTTGTGATCCTCATTTTGGCATTCTGTGTGGTGGAGTACTGCATAATCACTCATTATTTCACTCAGCTATGTGACTGCTTTGGTCCCTCAGGAACTGCCCGCACAGCACACACTGAGTGTGACACACGGTGGCCAGTGCATGTTTAGAGCTGTGTGTTCCATCCCAAGTCGAATTTGGATGCAGTCAGCAATATCTAATGTGTTTCTTATTCCCAAAAGATGAACCCAGGTGGAAAAATATTCTATAAAATATTCTGCTGAACTTTGGTATTCTCTCTTTCCTTGGTTCTCACCCTTTCTCTTGGCTGCTCTCTGTAATTACTTTCCACTGCTCAGGAAAGCTCTGCCGTCTGTGTTTCATTACTGAACTCATTTTTCCACTCCAGCCTTTTCCTCTCTCCCTTGGTCATTTCACATCATGTACATTACAGTGTACCAGAAAAAATAGATGGAGTTGTCTCCCTTTCAAACCAAATACATTTAAAATGTGAAAAAAGTTTAAGGTAACCAAAGGGCATCAAGGACCAGGGACTCAAGGTTTTTTTTTTTTTTTTTTTTTTTTTACTGTATGTTACACTTTTAGGATTAATGGATCCTAAAAATTCAGCTTTGACTTTTACATCATGCTTCTTTAAATCATTTTTTTTTTTAAGATTTATTTATGAGTGTGAGAAAGAGAGGGTCACTGGGCATGAGTGAGCATGAGTGGGGAGGGAGGGACAGAGGGACAAGCAGATTCCCCGCTGAGCGGGAAGCCAGATGCAGAGCCCCCATCCCAGGACCCTGAGATCATGACCTGAGCCATCCAGGTGCCCCTCAAATCATGTTTTAATTCACAAATTACAAGAATTGTTTAATATCCAGTAGCACAGAGTTTAAAACTGTTAAACATTTCTATTATGGTATTCCTGGAAGCCACAAATGATAACTTACATCAAGTACTAGGTTAAAAAAAAAAAAGGTCAGTCTGTCATGGTTTAAATGGGCAGTGTAGTCTGTTCCAGTTTTTAGGTGACAGCCCACAAAACCTCCGTCTGGCATATCTGCATATACCTGCTACTGAAGATGCCAGGAGAGAGCAGGAGTTCTGTTCGTGAAACTAAGATCAACCAGGCAACATGCTGAAACTTGGAATAGTGATTAATACCAAGTACCGTAAATATAAAAATTCTTTTGCAGCAATTTCCATCTGAGGTCTGCATGCCCACTTTTAGGACTTCCTCAGATTCTCTTCACAAGTTTCCCCTCCAATGCCTGCCTTTGCTCATTTAGGTAGAAAAGGAGACATGATGTAGTTTTACCCTCTTCAATTAAAATACTGGCTGGATCAGCTAACCTTGAGAGACAGTTGGGATTCTAGGTTTTGGCATTGCTTTGGTTTCTGTGACCTCTGACAGACCCAAAGCAGTCATATTACTGTTTGCTGAAATCACATAGGATATTCTGTGAGAAGGGCCTGGCTACCTGATATAAACTGGTCCACTTTTCATTTCTTTGTCTTCTCTTCCAAGGGTAGAGGCCAAGAATGAGAAAGGGTTAACTTTGGGACATATCCTGGGATTTGGTAAAGCAGCAGAACTCCAGGGACTGGAGTGAGGGCACTGACAGCTCTCTTTTGGGCCTTCCTTGGCCCTGGCTGTGCTGGGAGCAAAGCAACTTCCCAGCTTCCTGTGTGGCTCCTGTCAGCTGTGCTTTGGGTGTGGCCTCTCTCCAGCTCACCCTCCACCTAAGCCCACAGCTGGGGCAGTTGTGGCACAGCCACGTCTGCTGCCTAACTAACTCCTTTCCCGTGGGGGTGATAAGAAGGAAAAGCCAGGAGGTCAGAAGACCACACACCAGCAACATGTTGGGTAGAAGCTCCATCCTGAACTGACTTGCTTACTCTAACAGTAGGACTGGAATATCTAGAAATAGAACCATCCTTTGCATCCTGATTCCACAGGCTTCTGCCCACCATTAGGGCTGCTGCTTTAAGACAGGGTTATTAGAGTCTCTGAATTAAATGACAATAATGAGCTTTTACTGAAAGCATATTACATGTCAGGTAAACCAAATGCATTATTTGATTCCATATGATTATTCTCATTTCATAGAAGGGGAAAGAGGCACAGAGAGGTTAGGTGACTTGCTAAAGGTCATGTGGGTGGTGAGTGGCAGAGGTAGAAATTCAACTCAGATCTGTCTGATGCCGAAGTTCATTTTCTTAACCCCTGAACTACACGTGTACACTTAGGCTTTTCATTAGGACCAGTACTGTTCTGCATTTCTGGCCTTTGTTGTGTCATTTCATTCTTTTTCTTTCTTTCCCTTCCCCATCTTCTGTTTTCCAAAACGGGAACTTCATCTAATGACTTCATCATACATAACCTGTCAATAGTTTCAATGCTCAGGGGCTGGCAAGCAGTCGCCAACTCTGCTCATGGCCAGTGGAGTCCCTCCCTGTTTAGAACTTTCCCACATGTACAACTACATTAGTATAATTTGAAGAAGACTAGAAGCAGACTTAAAACTGTAATCTTACATTTATGTTCTTTGTTCTAGAAAACCACTGACTCCATAACAGTTTAAAACATTCACAAGGAAAAATGCCTCAAAATTAACATCAGGACCAGGATTGGCAAGTGCTTAAGGAATACAGTTAATTTGATCTCTTGTAATATATTACAAACTTTCTAGGGGAAAGGGGGATAAAGGACCTAGCATGAAGAAAAAATTTGAAAAAAAATTTTGAATGTTGTTGAGTTCTCCACTTTATTTTAGTAGGCAGAAAACTGAAAATTGAAATTTTGTTAGTAATATTCAAGGATATATACTGAAAATACAATAAGAAAGAAAAAAGCAAGTTCCACTTCTTTTCCCTCAAATCCTCCAACCATGAACACAAGTATTACAATGTAACTTTTAGTAAAAGTTATGCTTTTGACTATTTTTCAAGGTGACGGTCATATATTCAGTGATTGAAAAGTTAGAACCTCAAGAAAGTGCACATTTAATATGGGAACTGTTGACAGTGAAGAGATTGGTGTGCTCTATGACAACCTGATTTGTGGATAATTAGAATTTCATTCGGATCTCAGTATTATTGCAGAAATAGATGTTTATGTGACAATGTAATATTAGGATAAATATTGCACAGCCTTTTAATGTAAGCTTTGCTGAAATTATCTGTATCATTTTCTAACACTTCCTGTTTCCTTCAAAAGAAATAATGAAATATGGAGTGATATATATAGGTCAGAGATTTTAAAAGCATGACTGGACAATCTTCATTATATAATAAAATTGTTAATTTTAGCTTTTTTTTTTTTAGTGTGCTATTTACTTGACTTCTGCTGACTTTGTAAAATTATCCTGTCATACACTGAGCTCTGAAGGTACAAAATCCCTTCTTCATCATCTTTGCATCCCTACCCAGCACAGTGCCTAAAACATACCTGACATTCAAAAAAGAACTTGTAGGCTTGACTTGGAAACCTGCTACCTGAGTAGCTGCCTATTAAATTCTAGGTAGTCAGCTGCTTTTTTGGTGCTAAATCAAAGGGCAAATAAAGAGAAAACATTTGGATGGAAACTTAATCCTGAATGCCATACATAGATGCTATCAAAATTATAATTTGTCTACACTTATATACTTAAATTCCATTGAATTAAGTAACTGTATATATATATTTTTAAATATTTTACCTTTTAAGGATTTTTTTTTACTATGGCCTATTTATGTATGCCACTCACTGTCCTTTTCTCCTCCCCCTTTTTTTTCTATGGAACTTAATCCTATCTGAAATGATATTTTTTATATATGTGTTTTCTGGCTTATTTTCTATCTCAGGACTTCGTTACGTCCACCACTGTAACCCCACCACCAGTGTAAGAAGTGTACCTTTTAGGCCCTGAGTAAGATTAGGAAGAAAACACATCTGTACTGCAAGTAGTCAGGTGAAAAACACCTGATGTTATAAATACTAATGAAAGAAATTTCTATCCTCCAAAACCAAAATGGATATAGAATTTGGCGAGATAGTTTCAAGTCAAAGAAATATGATTCTACCTTTGAATTAAACAGCTCCTTTCTCCAAATATATGCCTGTAGTGGCTATGCATAGAACTGAAGCCAGACCTATACCCCCAATCCTTACCTGAGGGTTTGCAGCCATTATTGTGTAATTCCCATCGTCATCTAGGGTGGAGGCTGTGGTGTGGAGAGAGCAGGTCCCATCAAGATCTCTTTGAATGGTGTAGTGATCATTCTTTGGAGAGATCTGCTTTCCATCTTTAAACCAATAGATCTGTGAAAGGAAACAGTGACGAAAAATTAAGAATGTGTGTAGTACCACTGTAGCGGGGGGACTGGTAAATACTGTGTGGCCTGCAGAGCTGATCAGCATTTTCATGTTAAAATGTTAAACAGAACATCTGAATAGGAAATTGATTTTTGAGTGAAAAAAGTAGGCAACATACAGGTTTAATTCTATTTTAAGTTAATAAAAAACTATATATTTATTTTAAAAATATGCATATAAGTAGGTATTCATGTATTAGTCCATATTTTTTAAATATTATTTTTATGAAGGGATCTATGTTGAACGTGGACAGTAGTTAGTTCTGGAGTGGCTCTATAGGCATTTTTCTTTTTGGTTCTATTTTCACATGTACTGAATGAAATGCACTGAAGTAAAATGCATTACTTGTAAAGCAAAGTTAAGAAGACCCCAGCCCAACCATTCCCCTGAATTGTGTTAGACAAAATGGCAGTGAGGAAGGAGCAACAGTTAGGGGTTGGTGGTGGCTGGAGCTCTACTGCTTTAATGCTGGACCAAGGAGCACATGGTCAGAGACTGAAAGTTTGTCCTCTCTCCCCACTATGTTAAAGAAAACATAGCAGTATTTACACTTAGAATAATTTTCAATAATATTTTAACTTGGTTTGATAGAAAATTAAATGTGAAGAATAAAGTAAAAATAAATCTGGACTAAGTAACACATTTTAAAATGGTCAAATAACCTCTTTCATAGGTCCTCCTACCTTCCCTCATCTTTAAATAAAACCACTGGCCCACGGATCCCTCATGATTTAGTGATTATTTTTGACAGCGGAGACATGGGGCCGTAATGATGAATCACAGTGCCAGGGGCCCTCACATGACTGAGGTGCTGAACCAATGCCTGCATCAACCCCCCTCCAGACTTTTCGGTTTGGGAACTAAACAAATCCCCTTTTCTAAAGCCAGCAACAAGTTCTTTGTTGTCAGCTGTTGTTCCTGGCAACCTAAAGCATTCCTAATGCATTCCTAAGAGAAGAAACCTACTTTAGAACCTTCAGTTTTTAAAATGAACTTCTTTGGGTGCCTCAGTGGGCAAGCGTCTGCCTTCCGCTCAGGTTATGATCTCAGAGTCCTGGGATTGAGCCCCCACATAAGACTCCCTGCTCAGCCTGGAGGCTCTCTCCCACTCCCCCTGCTGCGTTCCCTCTCAGCCCCTCTGTCAAATAAACAAATAAAATCTTTAAAAAAATAAAATGAACTTCTTCCTTAATGTAAATCCATATGCAAATTGAGACCACAACCGGCATTCAAATTCCACTCTATATGAAAGCCTCTGAATCTGAAAAACCTCTTTGAAACTTGTATTTCTAAGAAGGGAATGGCTAGAAATAAACGCATGAATAATTGGGATCTGACTGCTGAAAATCTTCAACTCCTATTCTTCTATTAGCTCTAAATTTATAGATTGTATTATTAATCTCCAGAACCTAAGAATGGATCATCAACTAGACTCATAATCCTCAGTTCTAAAAATTAAATTAGAGTAAGCATGATATTTCATAATTATCATTCTCTTCTTGGTGGTTTTATGTTTTCTGATGGAACAAAGAAGCTGTGATTAGTATAGTTTCTTCCTTTTGCATTCTTGCCACCACGCCAGTTCTTCAGACTTGTTTCTTCCCTTTAATCATACTTCTCACCTCCATTATATTGGAATACAACTTTCCAATGAGAATTAACTAATAGTCCCAATAATTTTATCAAGCCTGCTAATGGAGAGGGAAGAGGAGGGTACAAGAGAAGAAAAGAGGGTGAATTAGAAATTCCTTTCAATCTTCTCATGTCCCCATTTGAAACAAGCATGTCAGAAGCAGAATACATTTTTTTTAAACATAAGCCAAAAAAATTAAAAAAGGATGTATTTTTTTTTTAAAGATTTTATTTATTTATTTGACAGATAGAGATCACAAGTAGGCTGAGAGGCAGGCAGTGAGAGAGAGAAGGAAGCAGGCTCCCCGCTGAGCAGAGAGCCCGATGTGGGGCTGGATCCCAGGACCTTGGGATCATGACCGGAGCCGAAGGCAGAGGCCTTAACCCACTGAGCCACCCCAGTGCCCCGGATGTATTTTTTTTAAAACTATGATGACTATCCCACACCTTAATAGGCCTAATGTAATTTATATACCATGTGCAGAAGAAATGGTTCTCAATAAAGCAGGGAGGGAAGAAAAAGAACCACAGTGAGGACAAAAGGGAGGACAAAAGGGAGGAAGGAGAAGAAGGAAGAAGTGAAAGAAGACAATCTAACAATAAAAATCCTTAAAAAATTAAGCCTTGTAAAGCTGTGAAACATTTAAATTCCTACTAGAAAAAGCAAAGTTATGTTAAACACAACAGCTCATCTTTCAGGTGAACACAGTGTTCTTTAAAACAAGAATTAGTGATCTTAGAACTTAATTAATGACCTTAAGCCTTGAGTAAGACTTAAAAAGAACAAGGGATCTTTGTGAAGATTTTGGAAGCTTAATGTGCAATTTCTTGTTGAGTTTCATTCATAAGCTGCACACTTATTTTTAGTACATGAATTTGATATGTTTGTGAATACACAGCAGTTATCCAAATAATGCCAAGAATAAAGGTTTTTTTTAATAACATCTTATTATAAAAGTCTCATCTTAGAAGGTAGATATGCATTTGAAAATTTAAGGCTATTTTCTTTACTCTTTGTCTCTGACACCACTGTTAAGCTTCTTAATTTCACTGAGTGTATTTTTCATTTCTATATGCTTATTTTATAAATTGGCCTGGTCTTTGGTACTGTCCTGGTTTTTTCTTCATTAAAGTTTCTATTTCTTTCATTGATTTTTTATTTTTTAAAAACTTTTTATTTGAGAGAGAGAGAGAAAGAGAAAAAGAGAGAGAGAGAGCACGAACGGGATGAGAGAGAAGCAGACACCCTGCTGAACAGGGAGCCCAATGCCAGACTTGATTCCAGGACTCTGGGATCATGACCTGAGCTGAAGGCAGACGCTTGACGACGGAGCCACCCAGGTGCCCCTTTGTTTCTTTTGCTACTGATTCTTTTTATCATTGTTTTTTAATATGGTTTATAAGTTTTTACTATGAATTTCTTCTTCCTCTTACCCTACAAAAGTTTGATATGCCCCCAATTGTGATTGTTCTCTGAGGCAGTTTTTGCTTGCTTCTGCCAGAAACAAGGATTTTAAACATCCTGGACTAAATTTCACATTAATTTTGCAGCTTTTGGCTTCCTATCATGTGAAAGTGTGAATGTGGAGTTTCTCTTTCTCACGGGCACCTTTTTTCTTCTTTTCTCCCAAGTTATAGGGAAAAATATAATTCTGCTTATTGCTTTCTGGACTAGTGAGCAGTTACTCTCGCCTCCCTTTAAAGACTGGGCAACTCTTTATCCAGCCGTTTCCATGTGTCTGTAGGAAGAGGGCTCCCATCTAGGTCAGTCTAGTCCTCCTGAATTTTCAAAAGTTCCTTTGAATATCATTTCTCAACAGTATTCTGGCCTCTAGCCCTTTGTAAATATAGGAAGCTTTGGTTTCCTAGCTTAAAGATCTGAAGTTTTTATAATCCATGGTAAGGACTGCTTCTCTGTATGGTACACAGCATGGGGTTCGTGTTCAAGCCTGGCAGCTCACCAGCTCCCTGACCTTGGACAAGTTAATTAAACCTCACTGAGCTCAGTTCAGTCACCTGCAATTGGGAGAGACATTGATAACATCACATGAGTAAATGATGTAGGTGTATGAAAAGCTCCTTGTCGATTATTTAATTGTTATTCTCCTATTCTAGTCTTCAAAACCAAACTCTACCCTTCTACTCTTTTTGTTTTCTAATGCCTCCCGAGGAAGGCCCTGAACTTAACAGTACTTCACACATTTTACATCACGGGTACTGAGAAAGGTAGTCTTTATCTCTTCCTTCTGTTATCCACTCTGTATTTTGGAAGCTAAACTTCCACAGAAAACAGGACTCTTAAAAAGCCATGTTTTCAGCTTACCTTTGGCTTTGGATTCCCAGTCACCCTGCATGTGAAAGTTACAGGCATTCCCTCAAAGATCTTGTAATGTTTCAGCTTCATTTCAAAGAATGGTGCCACTGCATTTTCCACAGGTACGTCCCCATATTGAATGTCATCACCTGATTCATCCACAGGAGACCTTTCTAGCCTGTACTCGATCTCACTGATGAGTCTCTGTTCACAGCTGGAGACTTTGTATTCCTATATCAGGCAAAAAAGGTCATGTTAGCAACCTCAGTCCCTTGTGGCCCCACGTGTCTCAGGAGTCTTATTCTCCTCTCCAATGAGGCACACATAAGACAGTGATCTTTTTACCAGAGACTTAAAAACAAGTCTGAGTCCAACTCAATTCCATATAAAACAAAAACATCTGGAAGTAAGTATATATGATATTTCAAATTGTCTTCAGGTCTTATCCTCCTCCCCCAAAAAACTATGAAGATGAATTTTTCTCTTTTTTCTTGTGGGGTTGTGGAGAAAGAAAAAGGCAACAGCTCCGTGTTCCTAAACTGTTCATAGAAATAAAAACATGGTGGAACACTGATTTCTTTCTGTACGTGAAAGCTGTGCAGGGTGACAGTGCATGTGGCTAGTGGCTGCAGGGTTACAGAGCATTTTATCAAGCAGATAATGGAAAAATGGCATTTTTTTTTCTTCACTCCTAACAATTTTCAGTCACATAGCCTCTGAACTCCTCCTTCGGCTTTGCAGCTAGTAGGAACTACTCTCCACCCTCTTTGAAAGAAAGAATTGAGGTTCAGTCAAAATTTTGATTAAAAAGGCAAAAGCAGAGTAGCCATCAACATCCCTTGGCAATTAAGGGGGATCTTACAGTTCTCTTGCTTACAAAGCACAATGAAAACAAGGCAGCTCATTACAAAATACTCTCTTTAGCTAGGTTTTCTCATAAAAAAGCTGCCCACCTTTAAAAAACTATTGTCTTGAGGGAAGAAATAAAATAGTATGAATAAAACTGCAAAAAAATATAGGAGTTTTTTGTTTTAATTACTATCAGTCAGTTTAAGAATTAGCATATTTTCCCCCAGAAAGGTATAACAAATGAGAAACTTTTAATGATTTACAGTTCAGAGCATTCACTAGTGACAGAATCAAATTCAAGTTTGTAATATATGATAAAAAGCACAGTGGTGTGGTAATTCTGTTCATTTGATATTAAATAAAAATAGATACTGGTCATGCTATTTGTAATTAATATATGACAGTAAAGACAGATACACAGGTAAGGAAGAACACAAGAAAACAGATACAGTGAAAGGCCGGAAGGGGAAGAAAGGTGAAAAGCTTAACCTTTTGACCATCCAGAGGACTCCCTACAGAAGCATGAGGAGACCCAATGTCCTGTAATGGTAGAAAAAAAGAAGTGAAGACTAATAACAGAAATAAGAATCTAGCAAGATTTCTAGTTTTCTTTAAGAGATTTTTGTGGTAGCAATATTTAATGCAGAAAAGTCTTCAGATATTGAAGGCAGATCTATTTTTCAACATCTATGAGAGTTTACTTGATCCTTTAAACTTGTTTTAAAATGCTTTCTTTAATCTTGAGACTACATCTGGAAACTCCAAGCAGAAGCAGTGGAGATTATAAAACAGGTTACATCAAAATGATGATGGGACTTTTTCTTGAGCATAGCCGGGGAACAAAAATAGTGATTCAGGTTTTCTGCTGATTAGTGATGTCTAACTGTATATGTAAGGGAAAATAAAGACATCATTTTTTCTATACACATATTTTATTTTGACTAGATGTTAAGAATATAATTGGAAATAATTCACTACCTATTTCACACAGTTTCAATAAAAATATGTTTCTCCCCAGCAACTGTTTTGCATTAAAACACAGGATGGGAAAAATAGAAAGGTACTTGAAAGGAGAAAAAACTTGACCAATAAAGAAGATAAAAGGACAGGTATCACTGACTGAAATAACTCTTACCAGTCACTTCACACACCTGTCTGGCACATGCTATGTATTCAATAAATATCAGCTCTGAGAGTGATTGGTGATATTAATACTGCTTTTCTTTGACTTGCCGTCTAATTCTCACAGAATTGATCCTAAGAATAGTGTCCATAAAGAGGATGGGGAGAGGGGTGAGAATAATTATTATTTTTCTAATTAGTCCAGAGGAACTCAGTACCTGATTAGCCGCTTCCTCTTCTGGCTCCTGAATATTAAAAACAGTTGCACTGTCAGCACCTAGTAATCGACGAGCCATTCTCTCTTCATATGTTAACCTCTAAACAAAGCAAGTCACAGAAAATACAAAATTAGAAAATTCACAATTACATACTGCCTTATAAGGAATTTAAAAAAATGAGTGTTGATGTTTTCTGTAACTATTTTCTCTCAACCTTCAGATACCTGTATATAAAAGGAGTGTTTCATTCAGTTGTTCAGTTGTTCTCTCACCTCCCCTTCCGGTCTTAGTGGCTTAATCCTGTGTTGGGAGGTGGGGTAACTACTCTTGAGAGCCACCAACTGATACAGCACAAATTTAAGGTGCATATAATAACCAAACAAAGCAGAAACCACAAAGAAAATACCTGTCATATGCTAATCCTTAAGGATGCATATAGAGAAAAAAGATACTCAAATAGCAAAATATTTTTTAAAGGAAATGTTATTTTTATTGCCATCCCAATAGTCTTCGAGATGGCATATCTGCTCCAAGCCTCTGATAAGGGAAGTTTTAGACTAGCTGGCAGTGAGGGTCCCCTCTGTTTGGGATTCTCACCTCCTCGGCTGCTGTGTAGCAGGTGAATGTAGGCAAATATAATAGTCCCCAAAGAATGACTGCACATGGCTGAATCAGCAAAAGGACTGTGAAAGATACTTGCCAAAGCTGGTATCCATAATTCAATTCTGCTCGGAGGAAGACTGCTTGCCCATCAGGCAAACAAAGTGGTAATGTTTTTGCATCTAGCAGCCAGTACTCTAGATTTGGCCAAAATATATTTGCTGGGCCATTCTTACACAAAAGAAATGCCAACGTTTTTGTTCTGTTGGGCTGTTTCCTGCCTTTGAGTTTTGGTTCTAAAATGCCTTAGAATTACAGGTCTGAGAAGAACTTTCAGAGACCTTCTGTCCCATAAACAAGTGTTTGATTCAAAATAGAGAATAATTAGTAAGGCAGGATCTTAAAAAAATACAGAAGTTATTTCAGTAAAGTTCCAAACTTCTGAACATAGATGCAAATTCTATTGGAAACTCTTTAATCAGGAAAATATGTTGAATAAATTTACAATTTCCAGTAATTGCTGGTTCTAGTCCCAGCTGAAACCGGGAAGTGAAACAAGTCCATGCCAAATGACAAATAGTCCTGAAGTTCATATAATTTCATTTACTAAAGAAGGGGTGGAGGATAAGACGGAGTAGAGGTATGTGTTTTGGTGCATGGACTGTCTCAGTCCAAGTATGTTACTATTTAAATTAATTTTCTCACATCGGTTAAAGAATCACTGAATTCAATTTTCAAAAAGAGTTTTAAATACCTGCTCTCTTAAAAAGCCTTCTCCATGTTTTCATGGAGAACTGTATGAACATCAGAGGTAGGACTGGAGTAATTTCCTCTCTTTCCCTCATAAGCAGAAATACCAGTTTGATACCTAGTCCTCTGCCAGAATGCACCTGCTAAAAGCCAAATTTACTTCAATTTTGTTTCTAAACCACTAGGCCATGTCGATATCCAAGCCCTGTCTATGAAAGCCAAAAATAAGAATAGACTAATATGCAGCACTAGGAAAAAGTTGTCCTTTTAAACTCTCAATGTGGTAATCTATGGAACTCATTGTGAACATCATTCACTCCTAAACAGATAGATATACATATAATATACATAGTATAATATAACAGCTTATAGATGTCTTAAGTCTCTTTGAGCAAGAGATTCTTAGTCCATAAGGAATATTTAAACAGAGACCCAAAAAACTGGAGAAATGCCTTTACCTGGCTTGAGTAAGTTCCCATAAGTATTTGTTTTAATCTTTCAAAGGCTTTAGTTGACAGAGCCAGGGAAAACTTCCAGAGTATGCACATTTACACATGCAATTACTTGTTTCAGAGAGAAAATAGTTTCCCTTTGTGAAAATCTTCTATTCTCAATGAAATGAATGATCAACACAAGATCTCATTAGAATTTTAATCTTCCTGAACTCAGATTAGGATGCCCTAATAATTAAAAGCAGCATTCAGCACCCTTCCTCTCCCCTTCACCTTTCCAATCAAACAAGTTTTGTTCTCACATTTTTATTTATCAATGTGTGAGAATTAAAATTCCTAAAAAATATACTTAACACAGAGAGCTTTCGACTCTGCAAAAGGTATCTGAGAGAGAGCTTTTTCACAAAGAGGCCCTTTTCTTCTTCTGCTTAAGAGCCAGACAAATTTTTCTGGTGATAATTCCAAAATAAAGCCACACAAGGCTCCTTTCCTTCACCTGGAAAACCTTATTTACGAGACTTGTTCTTCCTGTCCCCTTAAAAATACTCAGATGTGATAAGAGGATGGGTCAGTAAAAAACAAGAAACAACTGATGAGGAAATATTGAAGTCCAATGGCAAAAGCATCTTATATACATATATTGTTTACCAGATCTACTGTACAGATAGCAGAACAATACTCTGAAACAAACGTTACTCTTTCAGATTACCAAATCAGTATCTAGTAATGGTCTACTAGAACAGTACTGGACTTCAGGGGTCATTTCCTCAGTAAAGACAGCCTTTGTGTAGAAGGCGTACATGTCATAGAATCCACATTCTCCTTTTGGTAGATAGAGATCATTCCAGAGCACACCTTCCCCCTCCTACCAGCCCAGATTTGTTCCTGTTTCTTTGTAATGCTGCAGTTCCTCATTTGTTTTAGTCCCCACCTTAAAATCAGCCCTTCCTCTTTATCTGCAACTTGCCAACTTCACTCCAAGAATGGTTTTTGTGAATGGCAGGAAAAGAGTGGGAGCCAAGTCGAGGGAAGCCTTTCCCCTTTCTCCTTTTCCCCAGACTCAGGCCACAACGCTAAGAAGAACATTGAGATTTAGGGTAAATGAAATCAATTTTGCGGCCAAACTGCAAGAACCAAAGTGAAGGAAGAGCTCTCTGGTGTGGGTAGCTACTGTTCCAAGTTCAGGCCCCAAATCCATCTCTGCGTACCGGCTGGCCATTGTTCAGGAGGTCCTCCTTGAAGCGAAGTTTTCGTTCCAGGTCTTGAATGACAGCATCCTTTGTGCCTTGAATCTCCTCATCAGAAGCTATTCTAGCAGTTCTGTTGGCCTTCTTTGGAAATCCCCTGCAGGACAAAAGCACAAGGCACTAGGGTCACTTGTCAGGCACATGGGCGTCCTGTGACCAAGGAGCACTTTGCTCTCATTAGTAATACCGGAGAGTCCTGAGGCCTGCGCTGTTCCTGTCCATTCCCCCGGTTCTTTGCTGAACTTCCCCTGATTTTGTGGGGGTTCATCCTCCAGTGTGCTTAGAGAAGGTGACCGCCTCCCCAAATTCGGGCGTGACTGACCTATGTCAAATGGTCACAGTTCTGTGGACAGTGGTTGGTGTGGCCAGAGGCAGGTGATGGAGCCTGCCCACTGAGCCTGGGGAAATGGAAGTTGGAAAGGGTGAGGTGCTCTAGTGAAAAATGCCTCATCTCTAAAAAGCAACACACAGGAAGAAGTGCCCCTCTTCTTTCACTGGCTCCCACAGTGTTAAAATGTGATGCCCCACACTGCTACATCCACACTGAGATCAAGGGGAGAACCTGCAACATGCTGATGATGACAGCTTGGAAAGACAAGAGACCCTGGAGTCCTGATTATGTTTTTGGGACACAGGTGACCTACTGGTGGAGCCACCTGACCCCACACTTGTTATGTAAATCAATAAACCAGGTGCATTTGATCTCCTGGTAGTTGAGCCTTCTGTTATGAACTGCAGAAAATATCCTGATAGTGTTTCCAGGTTCCTCCTCTTCTAGTCATTTGCTTTGAAGTTCAAATGGAGGGTGTTAAACACTGGTATTAAAGAAAATATTGTGATATCCTGTGTTTGAATATGAAAAACCAGGTCAGACTTGGTTGTATTGTACTGCCTGGAAGTTGATCTTGATTTTTAAGAATTGGGTGGTGAAGCTGTGACACATGTCCACTAAAAGCCATAGGAATCATGACTTACAACCTCAATTTTTGGAACCATACAATCCTTCAACAAAAATGTGCATTCTGTGAGCCTGGCACTTCTGGCTCTTACTTTCTCAGGACAATGTCCTCAGCCTGCAGGTTTCAGTGTATTGTCCCCTTGGAAAGGAGGACCCTGGCCAAGTCTACCCATTAGTTATTGTACCGTGTTTGTTTTCTTCATAGCACTTATCAAACTTTATTAATATATGCTCTTTTTAATTGTTTCTTCGCACCCTGCCTCTGGTTAATCAAAATGCTTGTCAAATAGCAGACCTGAAAATAACGTTAATGGAGTAAGTGAATGGATGTACTAGCCATCTTCACTTCTTGTTCCCTCCCTCGCCAAAGATTTTATTTACTGGGGCACCTAGGTGGCTCAGTTGGTTGAACATCTGCCTCCAGCTCAGGTCATGATCCCAGAGACCCGGGACTGAGCCCGGCGCTGGGCTCCCTGCTCCGCGGGGAGTCTACTTCTCCCTCTGACCTCTCCCCTCTCATGCTCTCTCTCTCAAATAAATAAATAAAATATTTAGAGATTTTGGAGAAAGAGAGAGAGACAGCAAAGGAGGGGGAAAGGGGCAGAGGAGAGGGAGAAGCAGACTCCCCGCTAAGCAGGAAGCCCGAAGTAGGACTTGATCCCGGGACTCCACAATCATGACCTGAGCTGAAGGCAGTTGCTTAGCTGACTGAGCCACCCAGGCACACCTAAATAAAATCTTTAAGAAAAATATTTTATTTATTTATTTGAGGGTGGAAGAGGAGGGGTGGGAAGGGTGGAGGGGAGGGGCAAAGGCAGAGGGAGAAGCAGACTCCCTGCTGAGCAGGGAGCCCAACTCAGGGTGATTCTAGGACCCCGGCTGGGATCATGATCTGAGCCGAAGGCAGATGCTCAATGGACTAAGCCACCTAGGCACCCCTCTATTTTCACTTCTGACCTCTCTCTGCCTTCCCCTCTTAGGCAAGGAAAATTGCCCTAAAGCCATCTATAATCAAACCACATGTGAAAAAGTCAGGCTCAGAACACATACAAATTACACAGTTTTGGAAATAAATTTCTGTGCTGCTTTTGACTAAAGCCTTAACCTCTGTGGACTTAGAAGAGGTGTATTCTGAAGTCACCTGAAAGATAAAATGAAAGCCAGCTCTGTGTTATATATATTGGGAACACACGGGTTCCTATTACTACTTTAAGCTTGACAACACAGACGAGTTGCACAGCTGTGTGATAACGAGCAGCCATTGAGACAGAAGCTTCAGTGTATCTCCGCAGGCAGGATACACTGAGAGCCGTGTTCTCTGCACAAATAAGAAAGGGCAAAGGGCGGCTCTCAAGGCCAGAACAGATCATCTAAACAATAGAAAGAGAGAGCCGTTTTTTTTAAAAGATAGCCACAAGTCCTCTTGAACAAGTAAACACCTGTCTATTCATGACAGAATAAGTCCCGTGGTTTAAAAAGCATTTCTCAGTATACTTGACTCTTTAAGGAACTTAAGAATGACTGCTCTGGGACAATTCATAGAGAAGCCACTCACCTTGGTTTGGGTTCCTGCCACCCAACATTTTATTGTTACAAAGAGTACAATTAAAATTATTCTTTGACCTTCAAAAAAACCCTGGTCATTCTATATTTCTTTTAACAAGGGGATTCCCCAAACACAGAAAGATCACAAGCATTAGAGGAGCATTTACTTCATCTCTATTTCCTGCTATTTTAAAGACCTGATTTTCTCTTACTCACAGAATTTAAGGTGTACATATTTTCTTCGTTCTGAACAATTAACATGGAAATCAAATCAATCAGTTGAAAGATTTTTAAATGTCTAACAGTCACTGCACAACTACTTACTGAGTATATACTAAGGTACAATGCTAGGCAAATACATCAATACAAATTCTGTTAAGCCTGTAACTGCATAGTTGGTTTGTAAGATAAGTGACTGTGTCACCTGATGACATCTTGGAATTCTGTGCAGTAGAAATTCTCTGCATAAAAGTGAAAAACAGTAATACAACAAAAGTGTTATCACTATAGTCTAAAAAGCATTCTATATAACAAGGAGAAGATAAATCCTACAAGGTGGTCTTTGATCTCAGAGGGGTTGAGAATCAAGTTGGAGAATAAACGAAGGAACAAACTATGTCTTAGTAATTCTAGGTGCAATGGGAGTTTAAAAAGTTGAAGAGAGGGCGCCTGGGTGGCTCAGTGGGTTAAGCCGCTGCCTTCGGCTCAGGTCATGGTCTCAGGGTCCTGGGATCTCTGCTCGGCGGGGAGCCTGCTTCCTCCTCTCTCTCTGTCTGCCTCTCTGCCTACTTGTGGTCTCTCTCTGTCAAATAAATAAATAAAATCTTTAAAAAAAAAAAAGTTGAAGAGAGTTCTGGCTAGCGTGACTGCTGAAGACTCTATGAAAGAGGGAATCCTGAAAGATGATAAGGATGCAGATAAGTAGAGATAGGGAGAGAAGGAATTCAGACTCAGCAGGAATAAAGGGGTAGAAGGGAGACCGTCTTGTTTTTTAATGCCTCAAACACTGTGGTTTGGCTATTTACTAATGGCTACATGCCTCAGTTTCCTCCTCTGTAAAGTGTAAAACATAGGTATTAAGAACATATTATCTCAAAGGATTAGTAGGAAAATGACACTAGCTAATTACATATTAGGCACGTGGATCAGTGCCTGGCAGACAAACTAAGGGTGGCTCTGGAGAGGCCAACGGAAACTGCCCAGTATGGAAGTCAGTCAGGGAGACGAAACTGGCTGAGGGGAACAGAATGAAAAAGGGAAAGGAGTTTAAAAAGATACCAAGAACTCTTGACTGGTTTCCAAAAAGGTGCCAATAACCTTTATTGATTGGCTTCTCATGTTCAACTCTGTTTTAGGTGCTCAGAATACAATGTTGAACAAAACTAAGTGACTCTATTTAGAAAAATTATATTCTAAGGTGGGGCTGGCTGAGTCAGGAAGTAAAAGGGTGGGAGGAAGGACCCAGCAGGAAGGTGTCAAGTGCTAGGAAGGGACAGAGTGTGAGTGGGTGACTGGATTCCACAATGCAGTCAGTCACGGGTCTGAGGAGGTGATGTTACTGCTGAGGCCCAAGTGACAGTGTGAAGACCTAGAGGGACAGTGAGGCGATGCAAAGGTCACAGGTCTGAATGGGCCTGGCAGGGTCGCCGGGGCATTGTGAACCCTGAGAAAAGAGGTACCGGATACAGTACTTCTTAGCCTTATTTTAATATGGAACCTTTTCTTTTTTTCAGAGAGTATCTCATTTGGATTAACATAATTCAGAAAACACTTCAACTGTGTTAAAACTGAGCACAGAGCTAAGAGTTAGTATATAATGTTCTAGTAGAAACCAAAGTGGAGTATTCTTTTGTGGTAGAGGCAATAGAAAAGAAAAATAGTTGTGAGTTTTTGAGGCAAAGTTTTAGCAACTGAGTTTGTTCTGCTCTAAAATGAATTCTTTGTTAAAGTAAAATCGCTGTGGCTAGTTCTCCCAAATGGGACCACTTTTGATAAATGAAGAGCAACAACTCATTAGGAAATTTTAAAAATACTTGATGACAAAGAGATGATCTCCTTTCATGATGGTTTGTACAATTAAAAATAAAAATGCTTAAATGCTTACTCAAAGTAAACTGTGACTAAAACCAGAACTCTTCACAAAAACCCATACTCAGAAGCAGATCTTAACCAGTAAACAATTCATACAAGCCTACCACACTGAATATAAATACTTCAGTATATATACAGTTCAGCCCAACTCTGCAAAAAAAAAAAAAAAATTACTGATCTGTTTACTCTAGTTTCAACAGTAAGTCACTTACCATTTTAAAATAATATTTATGTGGTTGGTGGGTAAAAACATCTTAAACATATACACACACATATGGAAGGTAAAATCTTCCAGATGCAACCACCACCAAATCCTAAGAGGTTTTCTTTCTTTCTTTCTTTCTTTTTTGCTTAGCTACTGAATAATCTTGAAAGCATCCTGCCATTGATATATATTCTAGGTTAGTTCTGTCAGTGTATTCCAGAAACTTAGATCTCCAGAGTACAACACTGACTTAAGAGGTAATGTACCTATCTAGCAGCCAAAGAACTTTTCTAATTACTGAAAGTCCTCTTACTCTCTTCTCATATTCACTGATTTCTAACAGTGACTAAAGTCCACAAAATTTCATAGTAAGCAGAATCATTAACATGCTGGCATTTAGGAATCCCTCATATTCAAGAATGTAATGTGTGAATTAATATATAAAAGAGCCCAAGATACACAAACTGAGTTTTTGTATATCAATTCTATTTTTTCTAACTGAATTTTATTATGAAACCAAAGCTGTTGGAGTATAAGTGGGTAACCTGAGCTTATACCTTAAGGAAAATAGATGCCTTTGTAAATATATTGAGTTCTCCTCACATTATCTTTTGGCTTCTCTAAAGAATAAACTTACACACATGTGTGTACTCTACCACTACTTGGTACAGAGCCATCCAAGATGAGGATGTCTGATTCTGATCTGTTCCAGGGGCAGACATTTCAACAGAATCATCATCAGTCACAGCCACCCATGAGATCTCATTTGCTAATTTGCCAGGAAATACTTGCCTGGGATTGGATGCAACGTTCTGGGTGATCTTCTAAGATACTAGTGAACCCAGTAACAAGACCCTAGGGAAGCCCCAACCCCTTCAGGCCTCTGCCTCTGATAGGAAATGACAAAGCCCCCCCCCCCCCCCCGCCTACTTATTTCCTGCAAGATGGGAGAAAGACAGGAATAATGAGATAATGTCTGCAGAGTCCAATGCTGCTTTTGTCTTTCCTGTTAGTTACTATCTAACTACTGTCTTGACTTGAGAAACTGCCTAAAGTACAAATAAATCTTTATAAACTTTTCCTTAAGACTTAGGGGTTTCTCTTTTGTTGGTTTGCAGCTGTTTTCTTTGATCAAGAAATAGCAGACATCAGATTTATCTGCGATCAACCTGGGCAATACACCCAGGCTAAGTCACAGGACTCTGTCTTTGCTCAGGCTTATTCCAGAACCCTGGGAAATCCCTTCACTTCTTGGCACTCTCACCTTGAATGCGCAGTGATGACAGTGGCCCCACCTACCTGTTTCTTATAAATCGGGGAGAAAGAGTGGGACAATGAGATCATGTAAAGAGCCGAATGCCTACAGAGTACAAGCTCTCACGAAAACATCCATATAAAAGCTCTTATTGACACATGCTTTTCCTTTTGACAAACATGGGATAACATTTCAAACCAAAGGCCTACTTATACAAGAGAGACAATTAAGAGTATGAAACATTGTAGCGCTGTGGCTTCCTGGCACTCCCTTATGAGAACAGATTCTAAGAATGTGAAGGTGGACAAAAACTACAGTGCCAGCCAGTGCCAGTCTGGTTTTCAGAGATAGCTCTGATCTGATTCACCTGGAGACTTGGTACAGCTGCTCAGAGACCATCAGAGACACAACTGCTGTGCTCTTCCTAGGGGGCATTCCCAAATCCTCTGGATTCCCACCACCTCATAGGAGATCTACCATGTAGAGGAATGGGGTGACAGCAGTGGAAGCCGTAAACCTAACTATCAGCCATTGTGAGGCGAGCAGGATACATGAATTTTATCAACTTGCAAACAGGCTTCTTTCTAAGGCATGTTCTCTCCTCACTGCCCCCATCTGAAAGATTTAGTCAAGTTCACATTTGTGACTGTCAAAAGCTTTAAGAAGCTGCTAGTGACCCCGGTCACCTTGGGGAAGAATGCAGCTATCTGAAGAAAGGCACTGGAGGAACTGGATGGGCAGAAGTTCCCCAAACTGCCATCAACCAACAACCAAATAGTGTTGCTGTGAGTCTGAGTATAGCTCACTATCAGTGGCCTTCTTGACCTTGTGGTGGATCCCTGGCATTCATGGCCTTTGTTCCCTGTCTGACTTCTGCTACGCAGACACAGGAGAAATAGAACCTTATCTTCGTGGACTATTTAAAACCTTAGTGCATGACCAACCTTTTTCCGGATTAAAATGAGGACAATGCTAAACATACAAACAGAATAAACAACTAGTATGCCACTGATTAAGAAAACTGAGGTAACTGACATTTAGAGTTAAGATTTTGATAAAACAAGGCAGGCAAAAACACTATTTCTACTTATAAGTCATATGTAATCAATCTGTTTACTGGCACTTAACAAATATGACAAAACAACCAGAGAAATTATATATATAAGTGGCACTGAATTTGCTATCATAATCACAAATTCACAGTGAAATATAAATGAAAGTAAAAGATTCATTTGACAACAGTTTGCCAGTTCCTACAAGTTCAAGGATGCCATAATTTGTAGTCATGGCGTCCCTAACAGGGACATTCAATCTTTGGCAAATCATATGGATTATTATGATGGAAAAAATAGCTGTCCTTTTATTTTTAATTCAGAATGCAAATGAGGGATCCCATAATATACCAGAGGAGAAACGTGTTCCAAAAGTTCCATGTATCAAACCGGAAGAGTGAATTCTTCAAGTGTGTGTGATTTAGCAAAAGGAAAATTCTTGGAGACAAAAGGGAAACCATACAATAGTGGCTTATTGGACTGGCATAGAGATAAAAATCTGCAGTCTGTATTGCCATTTATCTCTGGTGCCACAGTGTCTAACTTTGGGTACAGTTTTCCATAGATATCCACAAAGCTAGCATGACTTCTCCATTACTTTTTTAAGAAATGGCAGGAGGTGCCAGATTCTTTAGTAGTAACACTCATAAAATGTTTTACTCCATTAAATTAATAACTATAATAGATAAGAGAAAATATTTCTTTTACTTGAGTTAAGCTCTTAAAACTGCATATATTAAGAGAATTTCAAAGATCAGAAAATACTACTGTTTCTACTTAAGATGATAAAACGTAGGACAACCCAATACCTTTGACAGTCTAGTCTTTGTTCAGTAGGAGAGATATTACACAGACAAGTGTTTTTCTTCCTGGTAAGCAAGATTTGGTACCATTTCCTAGTAAGAGGGACAAAACAGTATCGAGCAACAAACTCCTACTTTTTCAATCTAACCGTTAGCTTCTTTGTGGCAAGAGAATACTTCATTTCCTAGCAGCCAAATAAAAGAAAACCTTTTAGAGGGGAGAAGAACATTTTCTCCCAAGAAGAGGGGAGAAAAACATTTTCTCAGACAGGTTGACTCACTCAACTTTCAGCAGAAGCCCATTATCGCAACATTACTATACAAACTCTTCTCCTTTATTCTACTTATATATTCATTTGAGCTTTTTCCAATAAAGATTTGAGAAGAAGCCAGATTCAAATATAGAATTCATGCAATCAACATTTAGAAAGTAGCTAATGAAACAAGAGCTTGCTAACAGAAGCTCCTCCATACATCTTGCAAAAAGCAAACATGGCAATGCTCATGTCTAATGTATTAGTACATCCCCAAATGGGCAATTTTTCATAGAATGAAAAGTACCTAAATTCTAAGGTCTTCTCATTTTTTTCTCCAGGAGAATTTCCTTCTTTTCTCCCTGAGCAATATTTGGATTCTAGGAGACTCTGAAGTAGGATTTCAGAGTTTATTTCAGAGATGCAGGAATTGGCTTGACCTTTGCTGAATGGTACTTGCTTTTGAGCTCTTCATAAAATGCGTATGTGCTAGTCATCAATAATATGGGCCAAACACCTATCTGATAGATTTCTTTTGAAGGCTTTCATGTACTTTTGTAGAGGTCATCTTATTTATCCTTGTAGATTTTCTATTTAAAGACTTCCAATGGCTGCCACATCATCACTGTGACATAAGGAAAGACAAGTCCTTATTATCTGCAAACAGAAAAACTGAGACGGAGGATCCATGTAGTCTACCTAGAGATTAAGGTTAGTCAGGGGACAGAACTGGCACATCATTTCTTCACTAGATCTCGCATGTCCTCACCCGTATGGATGACACAAAGACATTTACGTGTCTCTCTCCCTTCCCCTCCATTTACATATATGTAAAGACTTACTTTTTAATTGTTAATGTAGAGATTTCAAAAAACATAAGGTGTATACTTAATACCCAAGCCCCTCCACAGTTACTACAGTCCTGATCTGAGGTACTGGGATACGTGGTTCGTTGGTAAGAGCATGGATCTGGAGTCGGGCATTCGGATCTCCGTGGAGGGGCTAGAGGGACCCTGAGCCGATTCCTTCCGGGAACCCTCAGCTGTCAGTGAGCCAGCGATAGCTCTCGGGAGTGGATCAAATGAGGTAAGGCGCGTGCGTGATTGCTTAGCACGACCCTACGTGGTAGCTAACGCCCCAGCCATCAAAATTATCAAGAGCCCGGCGTGGATTTGGGGGAGTGTCTGACGAAGAGTCTTCAACTGTTTAACGCAGAAGAGAAAGTACTGATCTTGGTAACGGTAAAATAGCTAAGGGAGAATCGCTGGTAAAGCTGCCGCGATGAGACTCTGAACCCTGACGGAAGGAAACACGAGAAGACGGAGGAACCTACCCTGGGTTGTGGATTAGTGGGCGCACTAGGGTAGGGGTGTGTGGGGCGGGCAAGCGGGTGGGGAGGCGAGGGGGTGCGGCTGTCACTCACGCGGGGGTGACGCCCTTGGGCAGGCCTAGGGCGTTGACCGCCACCGGCGGCGGCTGCGAGGGCAGCAGGGCGCTGAGGAAGGCCGCGGGCGTCTGGCTGTGGCCGAAGCGGGCGGTGGGCGAGGTGCACAGGGCGGCCGGGGCCGCGCTGGGGAGCGGTGGTGGCGGCGGCGGCAGCGGGAACACGTCGGGCACCGGGAAGGCCGTCGTGGGGCTGAAGACCGGGGGCGGCGGCGGCGGGGGCGACGGCGAGGACTGGCACCACGGAGCCTCCGCCTCAGCGGCGCCGAAGGACTGCGCGAAGGACGGCGCCGGCGCGCGGCCGAACTGCTTCAGCGTCGGGGACATGGGCGACGGGAGGCTGGAGGAGCTGGGGCTGGAGGCCGGCGTGGCGTGGCCCGACGCGGGACCGAGGTTCTGGGCTGCGATGAACTGCTTCGGGCGCGCGTAGTTGAAGGAGCCGGACGACTGCATGGCGGGCGCGGAGCGGGGGGCGAGCGCGCTCATGGGCTCCGGGCAGGCGGGCGACGCGCAGGCCACGAGCTCGGGGAAGGCGGGCGGCGGCGGGAAGGGCGGCGAGGGGGGCGCGCTGCGCGGGGCGCCGGCGGGCGGGGGGTGCCGCGTGCCGGCCTCCTGCTCCAGGCGGATCTGGTTCTGGAGTTGCTGGATTTTCAGAGGGTCCCTGCGGGGGGAGAGAGAGAGAGAGAAAAGCGACACCTTCAGAGAGGGAGGTAGAAGGACTGCTCTCAGCGGGCCGTGAGGGGAACCTATGGACGGACTCTGGGACGTTCGCCAGCTCCAGACCATTCCCCGCTCCGAATAACGCACAAGTCATTTAGCCTGAAGTGTGAAGTGTGTCCCCGTTAGGAATTCCGGACAAAGCGCTAAGCACATTAAGTATAATCGGTTATCTCAAGGTCTAATTTGAGTCCTACCTAAGATGATCCAAAATCAGTTTACAAAATCCGCTGATGGAAATTTTGTCTGACTTCCAGGAGCCATATTTCATTTTAACAGAACCAGAAATATGAAGAGAAAAACTTTTGACATGAGTTCTCAGTCCTTTCATTTGTGGTCAAATTTTTGGAAGAGAATTCTATCATAAGGAGAAAGTTAAAAGAAAAGACAAGTTATCTTTGGAACATTTGGGTTAGTGCAATTTGCCTACCTTAGTGCTGTCAACTGTGCAATCAGTAAATACCACAGAGTGATTTAGGGGAGAATAATTTCTGCATTTGTTGCCTATAAAAACGTATATAGAATTTACTGTCACCAAAATTTTAGCAGTAAATCCTGAAGTGCCATTTATACAAATCTTAATACACACTGATATTTTGCACCATGACTAAAATACACAAATGACAGCTTTAGGGGCGCCTGGGTGGCTCCGTGGGTTAAAGCCTCTGCCTTCGGCTCAGGTCATGATCCCAGGGTCCTGGGATGGAGCCCCACATCGGGCTCTCTGCTCAGCAGGGAGCCTGCTTCTTCCTCTCTCACTCTCTGCCTGCCTCTCTGCCTACTTGTGATCTGTCAAAAAAATAAATAAAATCTTTAAAAAAAAAAAACAATGCAGCTTTAATTCCCCAATTATTTTCCACCGAGAAGAGATAGTTTGAATTTTAATTTTTACAAAAGTTTGTAAGCAACTAGCAATTAGCTAAAGTCCAACTCTGTTTTACTCTGTCAAGCTTTCCAGGTTAGCTGAATTTTACATCCAAGATGATTTTCCTTTATTCAGTGACCAATGGCTGTCAAAAGAAACTTCAACAGAAGGTGGCACTATAGCAAGCAGCTAGAACAGCCATGAATAGGCAAAGCCATATTCCTAACTTTAAGCCTTTTAAAACTAAAAAACAACCCCCCCAAATCTCCTTATCCACAGTATTTAATTTTTAAAATCAAGCTTTTAGAAACAAAGCAACAAAAGGAATTGAAAATGCTGATCAAAGTAAAAAAATAAAAAATAAAGACATAGTTCTCTTAGCAAAGTATCATTAGATATAGGAACATCTTGTCTTCCACCTCCTTCTATAATTATCCAGTGAGCTAATTAGACTTAAATCCACAAAAAGAACAAGAAATGCTTTCATGGGAACTGAAAAGTATAAATTAGATGGTTCTGTTATGTATATAAAGTATATAGATGGCTCTGTATGCTTCATCTGTGCAGAGCATCAAAGATTTCAACAACAAAGAACTTTGTGGGGTCAATCCTATGGAACTCAATTGGAGCCTTCTAAAAGCAGCCGTGCCACTGCTAGAATTCACCAGATGCTGATGTACCAGATGTCAGTGCGGTTTGGGTACACTGTCCAGCACATGTGCTCCTGCATGCATGTATTTAGAACTGGCCCAGGAATAGAACTCATAAAAACCACCCAATAGCTCTAAAACCCATCATCTAGCACTCTCACCCTGCATCCCCGAATGCTCCTTTCTGATCTTCCTGCCTGTTCTATCACCTTATTTCCTACCTATACATCCTAGTCCTCGAATGTTCCTCATGAACATCAGGGAACCTGTGTACCTGGGTTGGGAGTGGTCTAGGTAGCCCTCCTCAGAGACACTACTCCTGTGGTCTGGCCAGCTGGGCTCACCATGGCCTCAGCTGTGTTGTAAGGTATTTTGAACTTGGCCTGGTGTCTGCAAAGAGCTGTGTTTAGTGGCTCTGGCAAGGCTGCTTCAGACTTACATCATTCCCTATATGTGGTGTGAGGACTCCTCTCCACCAAGATTAGGGAGTGGCTCCTGAGAAGACAGTCTTCAAAGAAGCCAGGGCAGGCAAGCCCAGACCACCACTATATTCTAACTCTCCGGGGGTCAAGCCTACTCATCTGGCCATTAAGAACCACGACCAAGTTTGTTAACTTCTGAGGGCTTAAAGCTGCTGAGATGCTACTTTTCATAATAAGTGATAGTTCAAGAAAGTCTTAAGTAGCATTTCATAAGAAATGAACAGGTATTCTAGTGATTTAGTTACTAGTAGATATTGCAGTGAAGAACTTTGCTAGGATTTTACGCCCCCATTTTGCACTGGGTGAAGAATGAAATATGCAGAGAACTGGAGAGTGAGAAGGGAGAGTAAAACGGTTATTCCAAATCACAAAGTATCTGGCTTGGCTTCTGGCAAATCATAGTATTTTAAAGAATACTTGAGTTAAATGGATCTGACACCTGGATTCTGAGATGATGAAATGCACAATTCTAAGTCATTTTCTCTGTCCTCATTAAGTTATTTTTATAAACTTTGATTTTCACAGAGATAAAGAGGGAAGGAAAGGTACCAGAAAAAGCCTTTGGAAATTACTTAAATGTTATAAAAATTCATCACTTTTCTGGTGTCCCCATTTTTTCCTGCTGTCTTTTTTCTGAAAATGAAACTGCATTGAACCTCTTGGAAGTACTGTGTCAAGGCTGAAAAGTTAAGAGGTCTGGACAGCTCTAGTCACAAGGAGAACTTGACCGGTGTACTAAAAGTCTCTCATTCTGCACAACTACTCCATCAACCACCCGCCTCCCCCCAGCCTTTTTCCCTCCTACCACAACCCCAATTCAAAAGTCTAAGAAATTTCCTACTCCTATCCCTCCTTCAATTCAAAAATCTTTGATATTTAAGGAAATGAGATGTCTGGACTTCTGTTATGCACCCATCACAGCCCATTAACAAATGGGGAAACTTCAGGTAACATACTCAAGGTCACAGAGCATGTTACCTGTGGAGCCAGGTTAGATCTTTAACCACACCAGGCATGTCAACATTGAAGAACCCCCACCTCCAATGTGATAAAAAAAAAAAAAAAATTCTGTGGTTATCTTTCCCTTCTAAGAACTTTCTCCACTCATGCCTCCAAACAGCCACAGCATGAGGGCCTTAAGGATCGGAATCATCAAAGTTTTAAATTTTTACACATGTAAGAATATGTTTAAGAAAATCTGACTTCAAACTTGATTCTTCTTAGGGTAAAACAGTGCAAAGATGAGCAAATCTTCGCAGCTCAGAAAGTGAATATGTAAATACTAACTCAGTGGATTCCCCCTCTTGCGTTCCAGAAAATCAAGAACTTCCCTCTCCCACCCCAAGGGTTTGGAAGCAGATTTTATCTAGAAGAGTTTTACAGACATTTGGATGGGGCAGAGATTTAGATCTGACAGGGATAAATAGAGAGAGATGCAGAACCCAGTTCACTTTCCAACTCAGTAATCTCTCTTGCTACTAGATTAAAGCAGCCTTGGGAAAATGTAACCAGCCAAGTAACTGTGTGGTACAGAAGAAAAAGGCTGGAGTCAAGTCTGATGGCACTGACTGGGAACCCAACTCCACCAGCTACTAACTGCAGGGTCACTGTGAGGATTCAGGGGGCACCGTGCCTGGTGCACAGCATGAGCTCAAGAAACATTACATGGCAGGAGAGAACCACCACATCAGTTTGTGTTACTGTACAAAACGGACTCTAAGAAAAAATGGAGATAATGTTCTACTTACTGCAAGGGGATTTTCCTTTTTATCTGTTCCCACCGCAAGTGGTGGTCCTTCTTGTACTCATAAAGCCACAGCAGGGGCAGGAGATAAAAGACAGCACGAGTCATGCACCTGGCACTGGACTGACTTATTTTCAGCAATCCTGGGAGGTTGGTATTTTCATCCTCATTTAAAAAATTCTCCACAGATTAGTGAAGTCAAGTAATTTGTCTAAGGGAAGAACCTGGATGTGAAGGGCTGGTTGGCTCGAAAGCCTTGCACTACATCATTCTCTCCAAAGTGCTCAATAACAAGAAAAAAAAGGTTTATTAAAATGTTAGCTTATTATTACTACATATCACTTTTTCTCTGGGGAACTGTAGCCCAAGCTCAAAATAAATCATGTGAAAGTAAACTTCTGGAAAACAACTTTTATGTAAATTGGAAATCCCCAGTTTGTCTCTCTGGAACAATGTCTGGATTGTAAGAAGCAATTTATCCTCTGCTCGTATTAATAAAGATCGAGTATTTATAATTGTCTGGAGAAACTCTTGGGATCTTGAAGCTGGAAAACATTTGTGCTTTCAGAATAAATATGCTGTTGATTTATGTTTTCTTTCATTTTTTTATTGTGTGATACAGAAGCCATTGTTTTAGGGGTATAGCTCAGTGGTAGAGCATTTGACTGCAGAAGCCATTGTTTGATGAAGAGGTGAAGGACCGCGCCCCCTGAACCAAGAGCTCTGCTGGTCCTGCTGTTTATAGGCACTTTGAAGGCAAAGGCAATGACCTCTAGCATCCTCATAACACTAACCCGACGCCCTCAGAACACACAATTGAACGGCACGTTGTCAGACGTACACTGTCAGTGACAGAGACCCAGTTCATTTCTGGCTGCGATTTCTATACCTCAGTCCATCAGGTGCATTCGGGAGGGAGGCCTACGATAGAGGGCCCCATATTGGACTGGGGAATTGTAAGCATTTTCAAATGAAGGTAGGTAAGTGAGTTAGGGAATAAACTGGGTGTTCCCACAACACTGGCTAGGATTAGCTCAGTATCAGATGTATGAGAAAACTCAATATATTAACTCGGAACATATAAAATAGAATATAAAACTACTCCAAGGCCTTCAGTTCAGGGAGTACTGCAGTTCCAGCTACTTTATTACATTCGCACTTCAACTTCTTGTTTTTGCTTCTATTACTCAGACTTTATGTCTTCGTATCATATAAACTAGGTACGCTTGGTGAGGGTAATATCTAACAACTTGCTTTGTTTAGCACTAACTTATTCCTGCCCCCTTGGTGAAAGGTACATAAATCACAATCTTGAGAACAATCATTTACACAATAAAAATGAGTTAATATAAGCCAAATGAGGATGTACTACACTGGGTTCTGGGGAGGTGGTAAGTCCAAAAATAGCTAAGAACTTAAATACATTCCCCCCCAAGGTTGGGGGAGAGGGCTGGGATAAAAGATTTGGATTTTTTACAAAGTACCATCAACAAGAGAATGTGAAAATCAAATTAAAATTGACACTGCTTGGGGATGTGTGTTTAACATTCATTGCAAAATGACATAGGTTTCTTTAGAAAAACCACATTCTTTGATCTTTAATTTATTCTGAGCCTTTTGTAAATCATCCCGACTCTCTAGATAGGGCCAAGATGGAACATGATTAATTACATAGGAGGGTTCAGGGAAGAAGTGACCTGAGTGAAATCAGCACACGACTTGAGTCTCTCTTAGAAAAGACTTGTCCTTTCCACTTAGAATAAGAACTGCCTTTGGCTCTGCTACAGAAAAACAGGAGCTCTTTATGTCTTCATATATAAAGCTGATGTCTATTTGAAGTCATTCTATGTACCATGAGAAAGAGAGGGAGCGACAGCTGACCAAATCATAATCCTCCTGGGAACGTCTCCAGAATATCAAAGGATGGCTGCATCTCTCACATAGCTCAGGAAATACGGACTGAGAGGCTGGGCTGGTGTGCTCCTGAGGGCCAACATTGACCTGAGCTGTGCCTCAGACCAGGAATCCTGCAGCTGGCTTCCTGGACGCAGAGGATTCTCCTTTAGGAGGTTTGTGGGGGTGCGACTCTCTGTGGGGTACATAAATGGTCGTCTGGCTCTGTGAAGGCTGTAGAATGAGTCCAAAGCGTTTCCAGTCCTACCAAAAGGATTGTACCCTTTGATGCTGATGGTGTTTCTCAGTCCTAAGGAATAAGCCTGATGAATCCGAATGAGGTGGAATTTGGCGTCCCAGCCTCAGCCTTTTTTAAGGGAGGAATGTGAGGTCAGGCTCTAAAAGCATCAATTCCACATCACAGTTAAATGCCTTAAATAATTTTCATTTCTGTTACTGCATAGCCTAGTGGAAACAGCAGGAAGATATTAATTGCCGAATCTTAGAAAAACTGTGTGAATACAGCAGACTGAACAGAAATTAATGTGGACTGTTCCCAATGGAAAATGTTTGGAATTACTTCTTCACCTAGACAAAATACACTTTTGAAGAGAAATCTGCTTTCTAGCCTTTTCTGTCAATACCTGAGGCAACACCCATGATCTCATTTCTAATTGAAACATCAAAAAAAGCTCCCTGTGAGACAGATGCTGAGGAACTTCCAGGTCTTAAGCATTTAAATTTCTCCGAGATTTTAAAAAATTGGGGGAATAAAAGGTGGACAAATACTTAACTTTAGGTCTTATAATGAGATGAAGAATTCTTGGCATATTTTAGGGTTTCACGATAAACATTTCCTCAAATTTCCACTTTATCATTGGGAGGCTTGTGCCCTCCCTTCTGTGTCATTTCCATTTTAGTTTATGTTTGCTGAGCCGAATGCATCTAAAACAACGGTGTGCATTTTGTACTTGCAAGAATGTGTTACCACTAGAGGCAAAGTGCCTTATCTTTCCAAAGAGCTAACCATCATCTGCTCACCAAGTGGCTGTATTCTATGCCTATTCACCAACGGCCTTGATATACTCGGAGAACAAAACAGCAATTCTGCCACTTCTCTACCCCTTCCATGTTTTGTCTTCAGTGTCTCCTTGTGCTCACATGTAAGAAGCTCAGTAAGTGCTTGCTGGATTTAATTAAAATCCTGAGACTTCTCTACCGTACAAAACTAGCTGTTCCATCAGGCGATGCGGCACTCAGACACACACACGGCTGTGTTGTTCTGAGGGAGCAGAGAAAGCGTCCGGATAAAGCCTCTATCACACAGGCTGTTTACACGTAAGAGCACAGAGTCAACCGGAGAAATGTTCAAATAGTTCAACTCCAATTCAGCTGTTTATGACTTTGGATAATTGGCTTATTCTATCAGGGGCCCAGTTTCTCAGCTTGAAAGTGGGAATTTATAATGTAGTATCTGTAAGGTCCTAATCAACTTTCAGATTTTATTATCCTTCCTCTTTGGTCCAGTAACACTCAAACATGGAAAAACTGACAGTAAAAGGAACTCATAAACAACTAACCAAGTCCAAGCCTCATCTTTATTCATATATATCTATCGTTCCTATGCATAAGCTGTTTTCACATCCATGAAACTGTTTTTGAAAAACAAATATGTTATTTCCTGGTAAACAGAAATAGATTTTGAAGGCATTAGAGAAGGAAACGAAAATCATTCCACAAATGACTCTTATCTCATCAAAGGAAGGATACTCTTACTCTGTAAACAATCATCACTTCACCAGTTAACATTAATGGCATTTTTTTTCTTAATGCAGATATATTCTACAGATCAATCCTGTCCATATGTTAACAAAAATAGCTTTGGGGTTTTGTGTGTCTCAGAACAGCTCCCGTAGGAATTGGGTTGGATGCGGTTCTGCTAGAAGGTTCTCCCTTACAGAAACGTGAACTGGTTCGTTCAGGGGCTCAGGAGCCACTCACCATTCTGTTAATAGACCTTTACCCTCTTTCCACCAGAACACCTTTTTGTCCCTTGGCCAGGTTTTGTAAACCTCCTAAAAATTAAGGTGTTTCCTTGACCATAAATCCGGTTACCTCTTGCTCTGGATCTGTAAGCTGGGAGTGTCAGTCCAGTCTCTGTCCTCACTCTCCCTCCCTCTGCACAGACTACATAAGCACTCACCCTCTCCTTCTCGAAGCACTCTTCTCCCTGCCATCATCCTCACTGCCACCACTGTCCTTATTCTCCTGCCTTTGATACTGTACCCTTTCCTCAAAGCTTCTTCTCTCACCTCCTGTGGGTGTCCCCCCAACTTGAGAACTTCCTGATCACCCCCTAATCTGTCTCTGACCCAGAGCCCAATCCCAAATTCAGTTCTGCTGCCCAGTTCATGGAACATAAACCCATCACACCTAACACAGGGTGCCCCTCTCCGCTAATTTCCTCCCCCTAATAACACATGATAATTCAAAGAGTCCCGCAATTTGGCCCCAAGCAGTCCTAACTTCTCCTAGCTCGATCTCCAGATTTTCATCCTCCCAAATTAGTCTCATTGCCCCCCAAACTCATGTTGGGTTTTCCTTCTTAGGCTTCTTGCATGTCCTACCCTCTTTGGGAAGGCCCACCCCTACCGATTCCTCTTCATCCACCGAGACGGTCTTCAGCCTTTTGTGCCCCTTTCAACAGCTATCTTTCCTTGAAGTCCTGGTAATATCTAGCAGTTCTTCCTCCCTCCTGCAAGCCGCACCGGTCCTCCTCAAGGCTGGGACAGTGCTATCAGGGCTTGGCAGTGACATCCTCCACCCATACCCATGAACCAGATCTTCTAGAACCAGGTGTGGGTTCTCTGTGCTCTCCTGGTGATTACTGCAATGTTCGGCTGGCCATCGTTTTAGGCGAAATATGGGAAAGGTGACACCACCAGAGCTCTTATAAGGATGACGGGACTTAGTTCTGGTTTTTAGTATCCAAAATATGAAACTCCCATCCCCCAAAAGGGAGTGTTTGTGAAGCTGGTAGCACAGTTCCCAATTTGGCATCTGTGCCGCACTCCCACCGGGTTCCAGGCAGCGGAAGCCTGTACCAGTGCCCATTTTCCATTTTATTTGGTTATCGGTCAGAAGCGCCTCGAGTTTATGTTTACCTTGAGGAAAAGTGTCTCAGGATATTTTCAGAACTTGGTGAGAACTTTAGTCATCTCTAGGCATTTTTCTTTAGAAGGGCCTGTTCTGCCCATTGCTGTCATGTTCTTTTTCAAAGCATAGATTGTATCCTGAGATAATGAAGCCGGTCCCCATACAGAAAGAGGAAATGGCTCTCTGTGTGTCCACTGTGTAGCAGGTCACAAAGACCTAACAGCGGGGTGTGAACAAAACTGCACAACTGTGTGGGGCAGCTGTGCTAGGGCTGGAATCGGAGGCACTGATGATGTCTGCCCGCAATTTCGCGCTGATATCCAGACTTATTTTTCAAATGTTGTGGAAGCACTGCCAGGAGTTGCAACTGGCTGATACTAAGTTAAAGAATGTGTAGGTGGAGGTCATGCTTTTTTCCTGGAAGGAGAATGAGGCCATTGGTTGGTGACACCATGGTAAGCATTCATAAAAGCAAGTGATGACTCACTAGCTGGTGGAGAACTGGATGAGTTCCTTCTTCTTCTTCTTCTTCTTTTTTAAGATTTATTTATTTTAGAGAGAGAGCAAGAATGGGAGGGGCAGAAGGAGAGGGCGAAAGAATCTCAAGCCGACTTTACACGGATCACAGAGCCCTATGTGGGGCTTGATCTCATGACTCTGAGGTCATGACCTGAGCCAAAATGAAGAGGTGAATGCTTCACTGACTGAGCCACCCAGGCGCCCTGGGGTGAGTTCTTCTTAAAATCAGTTTCCTGAAACTGCAACAGGCGTGGACATCTGCTTTTATTATCTACCATTCTTCCCTTCGTGTTGTACAAAGCAGTTAGTTCATCCCTTCTGTTACAGACCAGCTTCTACTCTATTCCTTGTGGGTCAGCCCAACGCTTTCACTCCCGTCCCTTTGTTTCTTTGTTACCGGGGGATATCAACATTGTAATGGAGTTCGAAACAGCTACACAGAGAGACAACTTGGCTATGTCCTGGAGACGGTCCACAGGTACAGTTTTAGGTGGGGAATGCTTTATGTTTCACATGCTGTACTTTGCAAATTTTTTATTTCTTGGGAAAACTGCCACCAGGCTATTCTCTGGCAGAAGCGATCATGCCACTACTGGGTATTTATTCCAAAGATACAGACGTAGGGAAAAGAAGGGCCATGTGTACCCCAAGGTTCATAGCAGCAATGGCCAGTCACCAAACTGTGGAAAGAACCAAGATGCCCTTCAATGGATGAATGGATAAAGAAGATATGGTCCATATATACAATGGAGTATTATGCCTCCATCAGAAAAGATGAATATCCAACTTCTGTATCAACATGGATGGGACTGGAGGAGATTATGCTGAGTGAAGAAAGTCAAGCAGAGAGAGTCAAGTATCATATGGTTTCGCTTACTTGTGGAGCATAAGGAATCACATGGAGGACATGGGGAGATGGAGAGGACAATTGAGTTGGGGGAAATTGGAGGGGGAGATGAACCATGAGAGACTGTGGACTCTGAGAAACAAACTGAGGGTTTTGGAGGGGAGAGGGGTGGGAGGTTGGGTGAGCCTGGTGGTGGGTATTAAGGAGGGCACGTATTGCATAGAGCACTGGGTGTGGTGCAAAAACAATTCTGAAACACTGAAAATAAATTAAAAAAAAAAAAAAAAAGAAGAAGAATAAGAAGTGACCACACCACAAATTGTTAGTTTTGACTAAGACAGGTCTGAGTTTCTTCTTCTGTGAAATAGAAAATCAGACTATTTTTCAATAGTTCCTTAAAATATGTTATAAAGTTCTTCCAAGCTATAAAATCCACAATCTAGTCTCTCAAGATTGGACATGTGAATATTAATTTGTTGTGCTATTGCATCTTTTGAGAGATTGTACCACTTAAATATGCTGGAATTTTAAAAAATGGTTATCTTCCAAACAACACTAATTTTATAAAGATGACTTTTTTTAGATTTCTATTAACACAGGCCTATCGCTGAAGAGGTCAACATTTCTGAATAAATGATAAAGTGCCAATAACATTTTCTATATATTTCAGTCTCACAAGGGTAAATAAGTGAGAGGAATGCACAGCTGGACCTGAGTACTCAAAGAGTAACAGGTTTTCTCTTAAAGGCTGCCCACTGCTAGTTTATGTGTTAATGACCAAGATATAAGGCATTGCCTGATCACCAGGCACCAATTCCAACCACTCATCCAGAGGTTCTTAAAAAAACTCAAAAATGCATGTTGGCAAGCTCAAGAGATATAGCTTAGCAGTGTGCACCAAGAAACTTGTGACCAGGGGAAAGGACTGTTAAGTTTTAAATGGCTTTGACCTTTCTTAGCTTATGACCAACTGACCTTGACATTCCTCAGAAGCCAAAGGATGAGCTGCGGTAATAGCAGCGCTTGCTGACTGACCTTCCCACTCTCGAGGCAGAGCCAGTCCTTCCAGCAGTAAATGAAGTTGATCAAAACGTGTCTCGGGAAGAACCATGAGGCTCCCTCCCTGAGAAATGACTAAAACCACTAAATAATTCTTAGATAAAATGGCCTAGTTACTTAATGTAATTACTCTTTAAAAAGATTAAAGAAATGTATCATAGCTACATGAAGGTTCCACATGGTTATATTTGCCCATATATGGTCAAGAGGCATTTTTCCACCGTTCTGTTGAATGGAGTGTTCTATAATATGGTATTTATGACCTCTCGATATGATAAAAACCCTGCAACATCTTGAAATACTTTTCGAAAGAAGAAAACTTTATAGTAGAGTCACCCATAGTATTGAGCTTGTTTTACTGCACTTCATTAATCTTTTCCAAAACATGTAAATAATGAAGTTTGCTGCATACAGTGCTGGGTTTTACAATTACAAAATTTTATATTAGGTGGCCCTCCCTTTAGGGAAGTCGTATATATACCTGGATGTGATTATTCTTTTTAAAATTCAAAACAAATAATGAAAAAGCTACTTGAGTATAAATATCTGTAAAATGATGTTAACAGGAGATTCATAGAATGATAGATGGAAGGAAACAGGATCATCTTGTACAACAGAATGAAAGGTCAATCTATTGAGGTAACCCAGAGGAGACCACTGACAGAGCTTGAATTAGTAACTAGGTATTTTGCTTTTCGCTTCTCAAGTGAAGACACCACGTTACAAACTTTTTTCACAAAGGCTTTCACTAACGATTAAACCAAAAAGTCATTTCTAACAAGAGGACAGATAAATAGTCCAAAGAACAAAGGAAAAGATGTGCTGTAAATCAGTCAGGTTCCAACACGGACTCCTTCTTCTCAGAAAGGGATGGAGTGAGCCCTTGCTTAGAAATAACGCAGAGCTGTCTGTACAACAGTTTTATGTCCTGACAATTCTAACACACGTGTGTGTGTATGTGTGCATATAACCCTATATCTGACTAGATATTGTCAGCACGATGCTCATTTTCAAGTTTAAATATGATAGTTATTGTCTAAGGACAATAGTCCTATGTAAAAATTACACTTTCACTCCTAACTTGACCTTCCATGTATGATCTTCTGTCCTGATGGTGGCGACCAGTAAACAAAAGCATTATCTGTAATCTCAGAAGCACATAGAGTTCATATCAGAGAACCAAAATTAGTGTGAATATTTGTTGTTAATTCCTTTTAAATAAGTTGGGATTAATGTAATAAGTATAGAACATCAGAATTATGAATTTACTAGTGATTTTTTTTTTCTGGCTGTGGACATTTCTTGGTCTCTAAAATATGAGTAAATGAGGGGTGCCTGGGTGGCTGAGTCCAGTTGCTGTCTGCCTGTGGCTCAGGTCATGATCCCAGGGTCCTGGGATGGAGTCCCACATTGGGCTCCCTGCTCAGTGGGGAGTCTGCTTCTCCCTGTCTCTCTGCCCTTCTCCCTGTTTGTGTGTTCCCTTTCTTACTATCTCAAATAAGTAGATAATTAAAAAAAAAAAAAGATCCACAGAATTTACAAAGATATCAAAATGAGCCAGAGGATATTAATCCTTTATGGTATCTTTGTCTCTCTCACATACACACATACACACAAACACATACACAAATATTCCTTTAAAGAGCATTATGCTATCATCTTTTAAAAATCATTACTCTGGGGCCCCTGGGTGGCTTGGTGGGCTGGGCCTCTGCCTTCAGCTCAGGCCATGATCCCAGGGTCCTGGGATCCAGCCCACCAGAGTCAGGGGCTCTCTGCTCAGCAGGGAGCCTGCTTCCTCCTCTCTCTCTTTCTCTCTCTGTGTGTGTGTCTGCCTCTCTGCCTACTCGTGATCTCTATCTGTCAAATAAATAAATAAATAAATAAATCTTAAAAAACAATTATTACTCTGTTGCCATATGATAGTCTTTTGGAAGAGGAGAAGCCTTGTCTGTATCCTCCCCTTTTGGTGGGTAAAGGAGGTGATTCTGGGCAGGCTTGGATCAGCCCTTCCTTTTCTCCTCTCCTTAGGACATGCTGCTTGCAAGAAGAGTGCTTTCTCCTCCCTCTTGGGAGATGGGGGTCTGCCCCTGTGAACTATGGAAGCTAGCTACCTGTGAATGGGCAAGTACCCCGGCTTAACCACGGGGTCAAGTATAAGCACCCTCACCTGGCTCAGCCACCCATCTCTTTTCTCCTCTGGTTCTCCCCAGTACAAATCTGAGGCTTGGATCTCTCTTTCTGACTCATTATTCCTCAAATGGTCCCAAACTTGAAAAGAGAGAAGGGATGGCAACCCTCTAATATAAATCATTTATGCACTTCAATAGTCTGAAAGAACCTTAGACATATGGGCTCCCCTGTTGCTTAGTGTATTTTCAAACCATGAGTCATCACTGCTTCAGCACTTACCTAGAGAGGCTGGCCCCAGCTCTGGTACAGGACAGAGAAGGTGTGGTGACCTCAGACTGACTCAGTGTAACGAAATAAAAGCATTCGATGGATGCCTCCCTCTCAGCAATCCCTCCTTTCCGAGGGATGTGGATGAGCTCCTGTGCATCATGCTTCCCTAAGGAACTGTGGTAATTGCAAATTCATCCATAACCTTTCATTTCCAGTGAAGTTTTAGTACCCGCACCTTCTCCTGAAGATAGAAAGCTTGTCTTTATAGCCCCTTTTCATTCAGCTGATGTAATACTCAGTTTAAATTTACCCTAACAAATGGCCTGTGACATTTTCAGTTTCTTACCCATAACAAAATACTGCCATTAAGTTTTGATTACGAAATTGGTTGGAAAAACAAGACACAGGCATAATCTTTTTGACCAACAGAATTTAACTTTTTTGGCTTAGAGATAAAGCATAAGAATAATGATGGCTTCTGGAAATCAGTAGAGTAGTCTTAACAAAACCTTTTCTTTTCAAAAGTGAGCTTGTAATTATAACCAGTAACTGCAGACCTTTCTATAAAATATTCCTTTTTACTTCTTTTGGAATTAAATTCTTTATATTAAAGTGCATATGATAAAAATGCAAAAACAAATCCTACTTGATTTCCATGTGCCAAGAAAAAAACATTTGATCCACAACCCATACCTTATGTGAAAAGTAACTTATATCAATCTTCAAGTTGATTATGAACCTAAACTATAAAATTACAAGAAGAAAATGGGAAAATCTCTGTGACCATATGTAAGGCAAAGATTTCTTAGGTGTGACACCAAAAGTATGTTCCATAAAAGAAAAAAAAAAAAAAAACCCTGCTAAATTGGGCTTCATTCAAATTAAAAACTCATGCCCTTCAAAAAGCAAAAGATACAAAAAGGACACCAGGAAAAGTATGTCTTTATTCCATACTTGCTTCCTCCCAATCCAATTTCTGGTTCCAGCATCAACTGAATACGATTAACCATTCTTTGTGTTCCCTCCCAAGGCAGGCCATAGATAGAAAGCATATCAGTATATACTATATGGTAGTTATGTCGTTTTTTATAACAAGATTTTTTTTTAAACACAAAACTTTAATATTCAGCACATTTACTAGATTATTCAGTTAGTCCCATACTGTTGACAGCATTTGTGGGTCACGCACAAATAGTTGAGACCAAATTCTTTGGAAGTAATTAGTTTTGAAGTTTACTTGAGCAAATGTGGAAAGAGAACAGATTAAAAAAAAATTTAATTTGTTTGCCTCAGTTAAAACAAACACAAAAATCTTTCCTAAATTATCAGTCTCTCTGTGTATTATTTAGCCATACTTCATATTTTAGCTATGTCAGCTGTTGTATCCTGGGGGAGAAATGTTGTCATCTGGGGCCTGATCCTAAACTATTATTTGAAGTACATAGAAACCAGTTTCTTCAGTTGTTTCCATTTCTTTGGGTACTGGTGTTTTCAGTAACGAAATTCTCTTCTAAAGAAAAATGAGCATCTCTTGAGTCACTTTGATAATTAGAGGAAGTATTTGCTTAGGCTGAACTAAAAACATTTTTCACACTACACAGCCCAATTCACTTCCTAAATGACTCATGTAATACCCAAGTGAACAAGAAGAGGACTCCTACCTCGTTCAAATTCCTTTTCCTGTTTTATTTCTTCACGGCATTTACCATCAAATTACTACAGTTATGTATCTTTTTTTATACTTAACCGCCTAAATGCCCAGCCCTTCAGCCCACCCCTACTCCAGCCCTGGGAGGTCAGTGCCTTAAGGGAGGGGACTTTTTCTGTCCAGTTGTACATGGCTGTGCTTCAGGGTCTGAAGTGGGCCCTGACTCATGTTACGTCCTCAGCAGATACTTCCCCACTGAAGGAACTGCATTTCCACAACTGGGATTAGCTTATTCCTGTCCTATGGTTTGTAAATTCATCTCCATCTGTGAAAAGATGGAGAGGACCCTTAGAATATTTAACACAGTTTCTGCTACCTTGATTTAGAGTGTAGAGGTTTGTGTATACCTAATTTATATCTGCTAAACCTGCGCTGTCCAAATAGGGTAGCGAGTAGTCACATGCGGCTATCGAGCACTTGAAATATGGCTGGTCCAAACTGGGATGAGCTATATGTCTAAAAAACACAACAGATTCTCAAGATTAGTTCAAAAAGAGTGTAAAAATGATCTCATTAACATGTTTATATTACTTGCATGTTGAAACAGTATTATTCATATATTGGGTTTAATAAAATATATTAAAATTAACTTCACTAATTTCCTTTTTCTTTTAATGACTACCAATAAACTAAAGCTGTGTATTTGGCTTATATATTAGTTCACACTGTATTGCTACTAGACAGCGCTGGTTCTAAAAGTTCCCTCACTACTTCTTACAAGAAAATTCTGAACAGGAATCCTAGTACAGAGCCTTAGAACCTGAGGCCTTGGTCTCTACAGGACCAGCCATGGGAGAATAGTGATGGGTTTGTTCACAATAGTGACAAAAAGTCATCCTCCAAACTCTTTTTTTTTTTTTTTAATTTTATTTATTCATTTGAAAGACGGAGATCACAAGTAGGCAGAGAGGCAGGCAGAGAGAGAGAGAGAGGGAAGCAGGCTTCCTGCGGAGCAGGGAGCCCGACGCGGGGCTCGATCCCAGGACCCTGAGATCATGACCCGAGCCAAAGGCAGCAGCCCAAACCACTGAGCCACCCAGGCGCCCCATCCTCCAAACTCTTAATCATTTTCTAATGCATTTACTGATTTCTTAGCAAGTGACATCAGAAATTTTCAAAGATGTGTTTCTCAAACCATTCCAGTCTTCTAAGACATTCACACAGGTAGGCCCGTTTGGGGCACCCTCAGTGCTACTCGTCTTGATGGATGAAAGCACCCAAGCATCTCGGACAGCGTTCTCCTTCAGGCAGTAAGAGGAGACTCCAGTCCCACAGAGAGCCTTATCCTGGTACCGTTCACATTCTAGGGCCATGGTTATGGGCCACAGGCAGCCTGGACCGCCGCAGTGAGCACAGATATTGACCGATCACAGTGAAAGGCAGAGACAGCGGGCTTTGGGGTGGAGAGGAATTTGAATTTTTTCTCTCATGAAATACAATGTAAGCCTTGGATCGTGTAACAGAGCAAAAGCGAAAATGATTGAACCTGTCAACAAAAGAGGGGAATGACCAAGTTACAGAGCCAAGGTTTTAGGTTTAAACAAGGCTGCAGATTTTTCCTCCATTTTATAAAAATGTTTAAATCAAAGTCTTACTGCCCAAGTACAAAAACAATAGGCTACTGTCTTAAAATGCACAGACAATGATCATATTTAGAGTAGGTCTGCTAGATGGGAGGGAGTCCAGATTGAAACTGGCCAGGCAGTGGGCAGGAAACAGCTCTCCATCATGTATTATGTTACTTCTGAAAGACTATAGTCACCTGCTCTTGCCTCCTTGTTAAAGTCCATTCTCCCAAGTTAACAGTCTTCTCAACCATGGTATTATCATTAAGTTTCTATCTTTTGACCCAAAAAACAGCATCTCATAGAAGACCTGCCAAGTTAAAGAGAGACTGCAACAGATACTGTCTTCATCCTCAAAGAAGATGAAATGTCAATCAAAGTATTATTTATGCTTGATCAAACTTTATAAAAACAAGATGCCTGGAAAAACAGCTTATGGCACAAGTGATGAGTATAGAACTTAAAAAAAAAAAAAGCCTTCTGGTTTGACTTCCTAAGTTTGGCTAAATATAGTTAGCAGCCCTCATGCGTTGTAGCACATTTTCCCCTGGAATTCAGCTAATGTAAATAAAACAAACGGAGGGAACCTGGCCCCCCTCCATGAACATTACATCATTCTTCCTTATTAGGAAAACTTCTTCAAACCTGACATTTTGTTCGAAACAATCAGTGTTTAATTCTCAATGAGCAACTCTAGATGGAGAACAGCTCTAATCAGAAGGCTGTTATATGTGGGAGAAATGTGGGTGACATATAGGCTCATTTTAACATTGGTATTTTAATTCTCTAAACAGTAGCACCATTAATAGAAAGCATTAAAGAGAAATATTTAATGTTCCCAGAAGAAGGTGCATTTAAGAAAGCACATTTAATGTTCCTCAAATTTTTGCTTTCCATATATTTTCTGATCTATGCATATGTTGTGGTGAACAGAGAGAGACGTCAGAAATCTGAGATTCTGGAAAGCCCCACAAGAGACAAGCATTGGCCAGGATGTGGAGGAAAGGGAATGCTGGTGCCCTCTTGGCAGGAATGTAAATTGGTGCAGCCGATGGTGCAATGGGAAACAGTATGGAGGTTCCTCAAAATATTAAAAATAGCACTACCACATGATCCAGCAATTCCACTTCTGGATATTTCCCCATACAAAATGAAACTGCTATCTCAAACAAATACCCTCATGTTCACTGCAGCATTACTTATAGTAGCCAAGACATGGAAACAACCTAAATGCCCATCAGTGGAGGAATGGATAAAGAAGGGGTGATGTATATAGACGCTATACGATGAATATTAGCCCCCAAAAAGGGAAATGGTGTTATTTGTGACAATACAGATGGACCTTGAGGGCCTTATGCTAGGCAAAATGAGCCAGACAGAAAAGACAAAAACTATATGATCTCATTTACATGTGGAATCTAAAAAAACTGAACTCACAGAAAGAGCAGACTGGTGGTTGCTAAGGGTAGGAGGCGGGGCTGAGTCGGGGGGAAGCAAACTTTCAGTCAGGAGTAAGTTCTAGGGGTATAATGTGCAGCATGGTGCCTTTGGTTAACAGTACTGTATTGTATATTTAAAAGTTGCTAAGAGAATAGATCTTAAAAGTTTTCATCACAAGAAGACGTAACCATGTGAGGTGATAGATGTTAACACACTGCAGTGATCATTTTGCAGTACAACGCATATCAACCACTATGCTGTCTACCTTAAATTAATACAATGCTATATGTCAATTGCATCTCAATAAAACTGGAAAAGAAATTGTATTTTAATATTACATAATAATAACCTGTTTGCAAAAACAAAGATCACGTCAAAGGATCTAGACATCTTGGTATGAAAGATAAGATTTACTAAGGTACGTAAAATAAAAACTGATCAGAGCAAACTCTTCCTTAAACAGCTACCTTTCCATGAATATAAACAGGATAGCTTATCAGTTTGCTGATTCTACCTGATAGTTGACCTTTCTTCCATCTTGATGTGAAGGATTATTTTTATGAGAAATAAGAGAGAGTTGAAAAAAAAAAGTTCTAAATCTAACGTTCATAAGGGTACAATGGGGCTGACAAAGCGAATATCACAGTATAAAATGATCAATTTGTATATAAACCACCCAGAGATGCAACAGATCTTGAGGGTAACATGCTAACGTGAACCCGAAGCCTTCTTTTACAGTGTGCTCCGTTCAGCAGGCCGTAAATCACAAACTGCTCACTAATTTTTCATTTTCACCTTGGTTCACTAACAGAATCCCAATTCCTCACATATTCATGGCAATGCGAAGGGCTAGGACTAGCTTTCGGAGGAGGGCAGGCAGGAGAGAAGGCAGGCTGGCCTGGGACAGAGGGAGGATGGTTCGAACACTTCCAAGTGTGCACTCCTAAATCTAGCCCTATTATAGGACTTTTCTCTTTGATTTTTTTCAATGGAAAGCAAAACAAGTACACCTGAATCTGTTGTGCTCCATAACATGTAAATTGGACTGGGGACTGTCCTTCTTGTCTCTCAGCACTGGCAAACTGGAAAACTCATTCCATTTAGGAACTCAAAGAACTTTCCAGTCTAAATCTTCTGGGTGTTTTATCTACACACTTCTTGCTGATTTGGGAATTAATGGTAGTGGCTTACTGCTCAGGAGTGTAGACTCTGGAGTTATATCACCTGTATTTAAGTTAGTGGCTGAGTGTCCCTAATCACTTAGCCTTTCTGAATCTGTTTCTTCTTCCTTCCATGGGGTTTATGAGAGCACTTACTGCCTAGCCTGTAAAGATGAAATGACTTATTATACACAAAATGTTTAGAGCAAAGAATGAGCAAACCTTCAGTAACTCTTAGTAATGACTATTCAGTATAACCTAATATGGACCCTTGACTTTCAGACAACAGGGCAATTGATAGTCTTGGGAGAAATGGAACTTGTAGTTATCCCACTAATGTTATATCATGTTAAGGTCACATAATCCAGAGAAAGACTAATTTGTAAATGTAACAAGAATCTGTGCATCAGTGGGTACTAGAGTTTTTGTGCTATCTTTCTCAAGCAGGCTTTCGAGTAAGCCAAACTCATTTTGACCCCATGGGTCAAAGAAGGAATAAGAATGCCTTAATATGGGTCTGGGTGGTGCAGTTGGTTAAGTGTCAGACTCTTGGTTTTGGCTCAGGTCATGATGATCTAGGGGTTGTGAGATCAAGCCCGATGGCCTTCTTGAGCCCCATGTTGGGCTCTGGGCTCAGTGCAGAGTCTCCTTAAGACTCCCTTTCTTTCTCTCTCCATGCCCTCTAATTAAAAAAAAAAAAAAAAACCCTTAATAAATTTTTTAAAAGATTGCATTTAGTGATTTTTATTAAGGCATTCTCTTTTTCTGCCAAGGATTTATTTATTTTAGAGACACAGCTAGGGTGGGGGGAGGGTAGAGAGAGAGAGAGAGAAAATGTGTCTAGTAAGGAGATGGGTAGAGGGAGAGAGAGAATCTCAAGCAGACTCCCAGCTGAGTGTGGAGCCTGATGCAGGGCTCGATCCCAAGACCCTGGAATCAGTCATGACCTGAGCCGAAATCACGAGCTGGATGTTCGATGGACTGAGCCACACAGGTGCCCCCTATTCCAAATATATTGTAAAGCTGAATTTAGATCACTTCAGCCGTGTGTTCATTCTTCCTCACAGCCCCTTTTCCATAGACATCAGGGAATCTGGGAGCAGGGGAAGAGAGTAACATGAAGTAAAAAGGTAAACAACCAGGTCGTCATCTTCACCATGGATCCAGTCTGTGCTCAGTACACAGACAGACCCAACTGCAGTTCCACAAGTAAGTGGCCTGCCTCCCTCCTGACCTGGGGAGCTGTACCCCCAGTCCACTGTCATCACAAGGACAGAGAAAGCACATCTGTTAAATATGAGCTTTAGTGGAAAAAATTCAGCTGGCATTCTCTTTTCCTCTCTGTCGTCTTGTTTTAATAGCACTCTTATGTAAGTTCTTTACTATATATAGTTGAGAATGGGGAGCTGTGATTTGACCTGTGTAGAGGCAGTCAGACTTGGGCCATTTCCTTCCCCCTTGTGCCAAAGGGCAGCTGGTCCTAAAGTCCATCTGGAGCAGCCGGGGCACAGAAACCCAGGATCCTGGAGACTCTGCTCTTGTCCCACTGCTGTCCCTTCTTGGAGCGTTGGCCTCCCCACCTATACAATTGGCACAACGTCTATTTCTGACCTAACTCGCTGGGGTTGCCTGTGGAACCTCAGAGAACATCTGGGAAACATTTTTTTGGCTTAGTCAACAATGTGTATTTTTTTCCCCTGTATGTCCCTCCAATATTTATGCCAGAGCTAGAATTCTAACTTCTCAGTCTATGGGTCCTGGACCATTCTACCATCCCTACCAGGCTGTCTCAGCAAGACAACTGTTGGTTGATTTATTGTCTGTTTCTTCCACTAGGCTGCAATCTCTGTAAGGGCAGGATCCCTATCTATTACATTCCCCGCTGTATTTTCTAAAGTCTAGCACACAGTCCATGAACGAACCTATGAATCAATGAACAGGAAGAGGCAGTTGTATCTAATGCTTAGTGAATACTGAAAAACGCCAGACACTGTCCGCTTTATCTGTATGCTTCCTCTGTCTCTCATGTACATTTATTTTCTCTCCAGTACCTAAAAGATGTATGACCTGGGACCACTTTATCAACCTCTCTGTACCTCAGTTTTCTCATCTGTGTAATAGGATCATAACAGGACCTGTGTCATAAGGCTACTATAAATATTACATAAGACCAGCACTTGGCACAGAGTGTGCTCTGTCAGTTGTGATAATCTTCTCTTCCTCCTGAGTGAATGGCCCCATCTCTGAGCCAGTGTCACAAGTCAGAACCCCAGGAGCCATCCCTACCTGATTCTCACCTACCATGTCTAAACCACCACCAGGTCCCTGCCTTTCCCTCTCCTGACATCTCCCACACAGCATTCTCATCATGCAGCCCAGAGATTTTTTTCAAGTTGTGCATCTAGTCTCATGACTTTCTTACTTACTGGGCCCCCAGTCAGTAGCTCCATTTGTTCTTGGGATGAATTCTAAATTCTCTAGCTGGACCCACCGGGTCTGGTGGCCTGGCTCTAGCCTCTTCTCACTGCCCCCATTCTTGGAGTTTCAGCCCTACCCTAACAGGTGCCATTCCTCCCACCTTAATGCCTATCCCGTCCCCCACTCATCCTTCAGACATCAGTTCCAACATCACTTCCCAGGGAAACGCCCCTTCCTCAGGCCTCCAAAGTGGACCAAGTGCTTCGGCCTCCTGCCCTCAGAGGTCTGGGCACATTTTCTCCCTGCACGTCTGTGATCTAGTCTGTGTTGTCCATCCGCCCAGACCCCTGGGGCCTCCCTCAGCTTCAGTAAAATGAGGCCCAGGAGGCAGCATGCTAACAGAAAGAAATGACAGCTGGGTCTAGAAAACACCTGGGATCTGGTGTGGCCTTCTCCCAGTGTGGTCCTTTCTGGACTTCATTCTGGTCATCTGTAAAATGACCTAGAATAGACTTTTAAGGCCAAAATTTCTATTACAAAAAAAAAAAAAAAATCTGTACATGGGAAAAGCTAGCAATGGTTCTCCATAAAAGCAAAACTACTCTGTCGTTCCCCAGATGCCATTATCTCAGCTCTCATTTTTCTACCATTAGTTAGCTGGCTGTGACGGTCCTCCCTCCACAAAACACTGTGGTCTTTTCTTTTTTTTCTCAAAAGACTGGAATGATGAAAACAGATTTTATTAATCCTAAAAAGTAAACTTGTGATTTTCTGCAGAGTGTAACACTGAGTGAACAGTTCATATTACCAAAAACAACTGAGGCAAAAGATAAGGCAACTCATTCCAAGCCTTACTTTGAGAACCGCTGTCAGTGCATCAAACATACATATTCCACATGCAATACAGAACATCCAGACTAGGCGGACTCGGAGAAAATAGTGCCCACTTATTTCACCTAAAAGTCCACAACACACAGTAAATCGAATTATTGGGGACCAAGGCAAAATTGAATGCCCCTGGGAAATAACACTAACCTCAAGCTTAAAGAGCAACTACAAACTCTGCATACCTACTATTAATTTTGGGGATGGCCCTTTAATTTTTCATTCTGCCTTCTTGCCCATGAGCTTTTGCCTCACGCTGGCACTAGGCTCAGTGCTGACCAACTAATAATGGACAAAATGCTTCCACTGAAGCAGCAGGAAGCCAGCAAGCACAGCTTGGCCTAATACAGTGGTCAGCTGCATTAAAGCAGTGTGACTCATATTGCTGGGCATAGTGTGTATTTCCTCACAACACAACATATTTAGCTTTAAATTTGTGCAGTACTGTCTGATGTAAGTGCCCTAGACAATCCCAGTCAGACAGGAGGGGGGGAGGTGCTACATTTTTGGCCCCTGCATCTTACCAGTCTTGCCAGGGAGCTTTTGTGTACCTGACTCAGGGGAGTAGGTGATTTCCGAATCAACTCCCATGTCAGCAGGAGCTAGATTCTGGCCATAACGCTGCTATCGGCTTTGCAAGATCTGGCTTACTGCACCCCCTTTCTCCGTTCTGAACAGCAACTTGCTGCCCCCATCTTCCAGGAGACCCGAGCACATTTCCGGGGGTTATGAAATGTGGCGGAAGGGCTCAATGCTGATTATTTTGCTAGACAAGGCTACCATTCAGGTTTCCATCACTGTCACCTATGTATTTATCCAATGGGCATAAAGGAGTCATGGTTGGCTTTTTCTTTTTTTCTTTTTTTTTAAACATCTAGCATTAATGGCTTTTGATTTTTGACATACCTTAGCACTTATTGCCGTGCTAAGGTATAAGCCTTTCAATAGAAATGGGTTCTGGAGGAAAACGAAAAACTCAGAGATCTTTGAATTCAATTCACGAGACTGCAAAATTGTTCTGTTAACAGTTCTACCCTGCTACATCCTTCTGTTTTCCTTCTGTTTTGTTTTGTTTCAAGTAGGTTCCATGCCCAACGTGGGACCTGAACTCAGGACCCGAGATCAAGAGTCTCCTGCTCTACGGATGGAGCCAGCCAGGCGCCCCCACAGGCAGGCTACTTCTAATTTAGGGGAGTATGAGGGAAAGACATACTCCGGAGATGGAGAAAGGTCTCCCAAGGAGAGAAGAAATGCTGGCGTGACTGGCAATCCGGCTTGAAACCACAGAGCGAAATGGAAGAGGGTGTGACCGCGCAGACAAGGAAGGAATGAGACCACACGCAGCGGGAAGTGGCGCATGCGCCGCTGGCCTGGCCTCTGGCGGGCCGCCGGGCCTCTCAGGGCCCAGGCCACGCCCCCTCAGAAAGCACATGCGTCCTGCCAGCCCCCGGGGGGCCGGGGCAGAGATCATGCCTCGGGCATGCTAAGTTACAAGTGCTGATTTTGTACAACAAACACCTGGCTACTTTTGAGCTAGAGCCAGGACAGTGTACTACAAACGACAGAATTTGAAATTAAACAGAAGTCACCTCAGTGACAAAAGAGATGGTCTTTCCTCAGTGGGGGACTGGATTTCCTAGGCTTTTCCAATAGCTTTGGAATGTGAAGAACTGTCATCATTTAGAGGACTTTTATAAGGAGATTAATACTGTAGGCCTAAATACACTACATTAAAAACAAACCATTTTATGATCTGGGGAACGTTTTCCTCTGTTGAATTTTTGGTGGCGGGATGGGGTGGGGCAGGCGCGAAGGGACAGGGTCCCTTCCCTCCAGGAGCCAGGGGACAGCAGGAAGGGCTCTCAGCCCAGAGGCCTCACAAGGTACCCTACACTCAGCTTCCAGAAAACACTTCCATGTCAGGAACTAGGCAAATTGTTTCCCAGCTCTGTGGTCAGTCATAACTTTGTCTGCTTGTTATCACATCCTCATTTCTTAGTATTCTTCAAGGATGATGGAGGACTAAGGAGGCTTATTGCTTTTTAAAAAATTAAGCAAATAGGGATGCCTGGGTGGCTCAGTCGGTTAGGCATCTGCCTTCAGCTGAGGTCATGATCCAGGGTCCTGGGATCAAGTCCTGAGTCAGGCGCCCCGCTCAGCAGGAATCTGCTTCTCCCTCTCCCGCCACCCCTGCCCTTGTTCTCTCTCTCTCGCTCTCTAATAAATAAAATCTTCCAAAAAATTTAAATTAAACAAATACATTGAACAACTGGTCAGAAGTTTACTCGTATTTTATGATACCAAATTTTAGCAAGTTAATTCATAAGTGTACCTAATAAAAGAGAATGAATATGCCCCAGGATTTCTTTTTTAGTTGGGTGGGGTCAGGGGTGAGAAGAGGGAAGGGCACTGGGGGCTTGGTTCATACTACATGCTTCTTACTATGTGCAGCGTGATCAGTCAGCCACATGTGCTCTAAACCTCACTACTGCCAGTTATTGAACCTCTCCATGCTTCGTATTCCCTTTTTCAAGAATGGGGATGATAATACTTACTCCTGAGATTTCTTATAAAGTTTAAGTGAGGGGTGCCTGGGTGGCTCTGTCCGTTAAGCATCTGACTCTTTTTTATTTATTTATTTATTTATTTATTTATTTATTTATTTATTTGACAGAGAGAGAAATCACAAGTAGGCAGAGAGGCAGGCAAAGAGGGAGAGAGGAGGAAGCAGGCTCCCTGCTGAGCAGAGAGCCTGATGCGGGGCTCGATCCCAGGACCCTTAGATCATGACCTGAGCTGAAGGCAGAGGCTTTAACTCACTGAGCCACCCAGGCGCCCCTTAAGCATCTGACTCTTGATTTCAGCGCAGGTCATGATCTTGGGGTTGTGAGACCGAGCGCTGTATTGGGCTCCACACTAGGCGTGGAGTTTGCTTGGGATTCTTTTTCTTCCTCTCCCCCTTCCCTTCAACCTTCCCAAACTCCCCACATGTATGCACTCTTTCTAAAAAAATACAGAAAGAAAGAAAAGAAAAGAGTAATGTAAAAGTGTAATGCCGAACCTGGCTTTCATAGAATTTTAGTTTCTTTTTGCTTTCCTTCAATATTGATAAACATATAAATATGAATTTTGGTTTGTACTGAAATCCCTTCTGAGGTCTCAGAATCTAGTAGAGAATTTAATTCAGACTTTTAAGAGCAGACATCAGGTTGTTGGGACGTCTGTCGATGAATTTGTCACTAAAGAAACTGTCACCTGCCAAAATACACTGTCTCTTCCTCTTTCCTTTTCCTTCCACAGCTACGTGTGCCCATGTGGCAGAGATCACCTTAACAATCTACACCTGTTCTCCGGCTGGAATTTCTACAGTAAAGAAAATCTTGATATGGCTGTTTGAAAAGCAAACCACCACACATCCCAAACACTTAACATAACCTTGAGTCTTCAAAAGAAATGCTTGCACAGGGGGCATGTGGAGGTCTGGAACCCATTACAGCTCAGTTCTCTAGGGGCTGCTTATCTCCTTCTGTGACACTATCAGTTACCAAGGAAAGATAAAGACAAAAGTCAACTGCCATACCCAGTCCTAATGAGAATGTGTTCAGGAATATTGCAATAGGGGCTGGGCTGGCTCGGGGGCTGGGCCCAGAGAGTGCTGCAATAGACTAGGACTAATTCACATTCAGATATTTGCGGCTCTCACTCTGAGGACTGAATCAGATACTCTGCTTTAAGGAAAATGCTTCTTATACCCCGCAGGAAGAGTTGCAAAATAACCTATCCTCTCTCTACTGAGAGCAATTAGTACTTTCATGTTGCATTTTTTTTTTAACTTTTTTTTTTTTTTTAAAGATTTTATTTATTTATTTGACAGAGAGATCACAAGCAGGCAGAGAGGCAAGCAGAGAGAGAGGGGGAAGCAGGCTCCCCACTGAGCAGAGAGCCAGATGCGGGGCCCTGAGATCCGGACCTGAGCCAAAGGCAGAGGCTTAACCCCCTGAGCCACCCAGGCGCCCCTCTCATGTTGCATTTTAAGGGAAACTTCATTTGTGTCTGCAGTGACCTCAGAAGTTAATCACAGTACAGAACAGTGTGGAGAACAAATATCTTGAAATTATTTATTCCTTTCCTGAAATAAGAGCTGGATCCAAGAGGCTTTGTCATTGATAAAGTTCAGAAATGAAACACAGTCATGGAGTTGAATCTTCTCATTACTTTGCTAAAGACTATGATTCAGGATGATGATTCCATGCAAAACACATTTTGTGAACCTGAGTCTCTCCTGTCTACTACTGAAGGCATAGAATAAAAGCATATTCCACACTAAAGGTTTGAATTCTACCAGTCCTTAGAGCTTGGAACTCAAATGAGCATAATTCTAACTGTGACCCGGACTTTTTGCTTTCCGTATCATCTCTTTCATTCACTGAGTATGCTTGCATTTTCTTCATATTACTTTATCTTCTGTAGTGATATAAGAAGCCTTCTTTTGAGATGAGAGGGAAAGGGAGAGAGAGAGAAGTTGCAAGTGCGGTCCTTCTGTATGCATACTTGTTGGGTTGAAAGGCAGTGAATAATGGTTCTTGCTCAGCAGCCCTGGTTTCCAGTTACTGTCCACCAAGATAGTAAGTACAGTTCAATCTCTGAATTACACAAATTTAGTTTTATGTTATTAGTCTTGGAACCCATCAATGCTAAGAGGAGACAAAATGGCAGGCTTATGTTCACAAAAGTGACCATGAATTTCAAGCATGGAGCTTGATTTCACTTCAGTTTGCTTTCCCATCTCCAGGGCCTCTATTGCTTCTCCTTCAGCCACAATCTCAGGGCCCTCTCTCCATCACTTAGCCCCTCTGGGCTCAGTTTCCTCACTAGTCAAATTAGTAGATTAGGCTATATTTTTGCTCTAACATTTTGAGCAATTCTGTCATTGGGAAGTAAAAAAATAATCCCAAATAACACTGATTGGGAAATAGGACATCAAGGTACCAGAGTTAGTTCTATGGCTAATAAGCTGCCTCTAACTATTCTGGAGTCTTCGTTTCTCCCTAATTATTTCCCCAGAAAGAATATATATTCACTGTGGGAAATTCAAGTATAAGAAAGTAAAAGTACTTAGATAATAAGATAAAAGTGAAAATTCTTCCCCATCATATAATCTTACTCCTTAGGGAAAACCACTGTTAATACAAAACTCTCTTTCCAGAACCTTTACTAAGCAAATGTAAATACATATCTAACATATATATGTTTATAGTCCGGATTTTTGTTTGTTTGCTCACAAAAATTGGATCACACACATGCATTTTCCCCCAGGTATCTTTTATCTTTCAACAACCTATCATGCATCTCTTTCCATGTCCACACACACAGTTTGACTTCATGCTTTTTAATGGCCTCACAGTACTCTGCAGTACAGATATGTCATTCTTTATTAATGACAGACATGTTCTCAAGTACTCAGTTAGTACAAATAGCGTAGCAATGAAGATCCTTGAACTTGCATATTTGTTTTGAGTTTTCTGTGGGAAAAACTTCTAGAAATTATCAGCTCAAAGGGCATGTGAATTTTACATTTTAATGATTACAGCCAAATTGCCCGCAAAAAGATCTTATGACTATACCTTTATCTGAAAAAGGAGGAAAGAATATGTGATCCTTTCCCAGTCTTTTCCCAATTGAACTTTCAACTCAATTCAATGAAGAAACTTTTAAAACCAGGATAGAAGATGGTGATGGTGCAGCCCTGAGATCCAGTCTGCTTTTAGCTAGGCCGCTAATTTCAAGCTTTTTCTTCATTAGCAAGTATGAAAACTTGGTTTTGCTTTGGACTTAGTTGCCAAACTGACAGTTTTCCCCCCTGGTACTATTGCTAGCCATAAATGAAGGTCCTGCTGTAGATAAGAAATGGCTGTCCTGGCATTTGATATATCACCACTTTCAAATCATACTTATTTAAGGGACAACATACTCCTTTAGAGGACTGGTTCTCAAACTTTGGTAGGCATCAGAATTATCTAGAAAGCTTGAAAACCCAGATTACTGGGCTCTACCCTCTGAGTTCCTAATTCAGCAGGTCTGGGATGGGGCCCAAGAATTCACATTTCTAACAGTTTCTCAGGCAATGCTGATACTCTCAGTGTGTAGACAACTCTAGCAGATTCACTTCTTTTCAGAGCGCTCTTTGGGTATAGGACATAAACTTGCAATGAGAGGACCATACCTTACTCTGGGTAGACTGTGATTTACAGGGGTTTGAATCACAATCAGTCACCTCAATCACTACAATAAATCTTCTTTCTATCTTGGAACGCTGAGAAAATAAACAAAAAATTAAAACAAAAATCTTCTTTCTGTTCCACCTGACTACCATGACCTACAGTCTCTTTAACACGGCAAATTCAAGGACCAAGCTGCAAATTCCACACAGATTGCTCCCCAGAGTCACCTCTTCTGCCCCAGACCTACTCCCCTCACAGAACTGGTACTTAAAATTAATATAAGACAACCACAAAATAATCGCATCTCCTTCTCCCTCTTACAAAGGAAACTCTTTGTTGACCAGATGTTACTGGTAAGGACACTGAGGCCTTATGTGTTATTTAAGGCCTTCAGTTTAAGATAATCACCAGGTGATTGCTACCACCTACATCACACACATCAAACACACAAATTTAGCTCTCGAGTGACCTGAGTTTTAAAGGTAAACATGAGAAAACCAATGGCACGTGAACTTGAACTTTCACTTTGACTGGATATGGTGGCTCTACAGAGTACTTCCAGTGGAGATTCTGTTCTAGAACTTACATCTAAGAATGAAAACAGTCAAGTGTGTAGAGGTGGAGAATGAAACAAATGTACAAGCGAAGATTTACATATTCCTGACAGGAGAGTGAATGTGAATTTTGTGGGAGAGGGGAAGGAGAGAAATTATAGGCACTACTGTTTACAGAAGAGATATAGCCAAATTTGTCAGAATGCAGTGTCAAACTAGAGGCTTTTTCACCAGTCAGTTGTGACAGACCTGGTTCATGGAGTGTTTGAAGAGTGAAGTCATAGCATTAATAGTTGAATTCATATTAGAGAGGATAAGTTAGCAATCAACTGGCCAAAGGGCCCTTTGGGCAGGGAAAGAAGAAAGGTGAGCATGAACCATGATCCTGGAACAACTAGGTGCTATCTCAAACTACAGGAAGAGGAAGACTTACTCATTCAGACAACATTCATTTGGACTTTGTGATACCTCTGAGAGTTTTTCACTGACACCCCTGTACAAGGCTTGTTAAATAAATCAGGGGTATAAAGACTGGCAGAAGGGCTGTTTAGGGCAGGCTCCTCTCAAGTCCTTCGGAAGAACATGTCACGTTACCATTTCAAACCATGCCTCCACTTCCAACATTTATTGAACCCTTTATATGAAAAAAACTTTAATTTTTTAAGAAAATTTATGATTTTGGAGTCCCTTAAACTCATAACTGCCTGTCTTATGGGTAAGCAAAATCAGATAACGTTTTCGAAAAAGAACAAAGGGGTTAGGAACAAGTGATAAACAGGTTCTAAAATTCCTTTATAAAGTATCTAGGAAGACTTCTCCAGTTTATAGACACACAAGATCTATTCCAACCAATCTGTGAACGTACTCCTTCATAAAGAAAGTGACTGCCACATTTTCCATAACACTTCAGTGTATCAAGCACAGCCCAGCCAAGCCTTCCTCAGCTCTGTCCCTGCGGGATCCTCTTCTGATACACAAGCACCCACCACCCTCCAGACACACCACCTTCTCTCCACCTCTGAGCCTTTGGACGTGAACCAAGCTCCTTTTCCACGCCACTTCAACCTCTATCACACGTGACTGCAGTCAAGTCTCAGCTGTCTCCAGAATCTTCTCCCCGGTACCCTCCCTGGGCAGAACGTAGACCCCTTCCCCCAAGGCTCTGCATCTACTGATGCACTTCAGCGGCAGGCCTCAACAATCCACCCTGTTGCTGGGCTCGTCTCTCCCCTTATCTAAAAGGGGGCCTGGCCAACATGCCCCTGCTCACTCTGGGAACTACCGAGCACAAGACACACCGAGTCGGTGTTTGCTGAGTGAAGGAGTAACACTGGATTTGTTTGCTAGCTTTTTAAAGCATATGGAAAGATTTTACAGCCTGTCCTACTCCAACAGTAACTTTCTAGTGTTTGGAATGCATCCTGTGTTCATTAGGAGGTTGGCAGGGAGGATTTGCTGTAGGAGCTTTTAATTCAATTTCCTGTTGCACAACTTTTTTCACTTCATATATTCTAACAAATCTTAGATAAAATTAGACTCCTATGGGTTAAAGGATACCACAGCAATCCCAGGGTCTTGCCTACTAGGGGCATGTGGTTTTGAGTGGAGACTAGGACAGAGACAGAGAAGCCCAGAGTGAGTGAGCTCTGTGCTACCTGACCACTCTGAGACACGCTTCACCTTCTCAAGGCTTGCTTTTTCCTTCTCTAAAACAGATAGATTCTATATGTGAAAACAGATATCTATATCTATATTATATATATATATATATAATTAACATATAGTCTATATAATCGCTCTATACATTTCATATATATATATAGGAAATTTTAAAGAATATAAATGATTTCACAGGATTGCTTTAAGATTATAGAATGTATATAAAACACTTGGAAAACAGTATCATTAAATATTTTTAGAATAAATGAATAAAGCTATTCATTTGGATTTGGGCAGAAGAGAAAGATCAATCGAAAGCAATCTTTCTTTCCTTCTGGGCACATTCGATCACGACTGTTAATTTTTAGAGGTGATCTACTCATTGTTTCCTGGAGCACTGTGGCCTGAAACAAAACAAAGAACAAAGCTTTTTGTCAAAGCTTTTTGATTCACACAGCCAGATACATTACTTTCCTCTTGGACGGTAATTCACAGTAAACGCACACTAGAAAAGCCTCAGTTTTAATGGGCAGAGGAAGCACACCTACACTGTCCCTCTCTAGTCTGCTAAAATACAAGCATTCCTGATGCCTTCTTCACTTTCACGGAAGCGCTTGGCAGAGGTGCTATAAAGTGGTAATTATTCTTGAGGCAATATGAGTGGTACCCAGGATTTGGCAAGGTGTGGTAAATTTGGCAAGGAAGTTCAATTTCCGTAACATTGTTTCCAGCCCAGGAAATGTCTCAGGTGGCTTGGTATGGGTAAGCTGCTGCCAGTTTTTCGGGCATGGGCTTGCTTCTCTTGGATGACATCATTTGACTGAATTCCTTACTCTGCTTGCCCCATAGAAGCCTCTGCATTCACTTGGTCTCCATTTTTCTCCAAGACTTCATACGTTCTCCAGGATGGCTGTCTCCAAAGCCTAATATGGAAGACCTCTAATTCATGTGATGCACCTACTTGACTATTAAAATAGCAAAAGCATTTACTAATGTACACTTCAAAACCATTCTACAACGGAAAGACCTTATGATTACAGCATGATTATCACCTAGAATAATGGGCCATGACCGCTGCCTTAGGTCAGCATAACTCACACAGTACAGAAGTACTACATTAAATTTGTTTATACTGAGGTCTAAGAACTGAGATCGCTGAAAAATCAAATGCTTTTTGATTTTCTTTAAAAATGCTCTTTTTAAACTATGTAAACTCTTCCTTCACTTGAGCTAAACAGAAGAGAAAGTGACCAGGTGGAACCTGTGATTTTTCCAAATTAAACTTTCTGATACCCTACCTCAGGGGTCGAACTCATTAATTCTCCTCTCTTTCCCAAATTAGAGTATATCCAAAGGATATTATGTCCTGAAATATAAATTAGCATAGAAAATTCCAAAATGTTTGCAAAGAAGTCTTTTATTTATGCTACATGGCCCACTCATGGGCAACCTACTGCCTTTAGAATTCCTTTCTGGCAAAAGTGAGGTCACATGATGTTACAGATGTCCCCTGTCTTTGAATACTATGATATATACACAGACACACATTTGCTTCAACACCTCTATCATTATTTTTTGGGTAATTGGCACTTGTGATTTTTGTGAAGCTCTGACATCTAATATAGTTTTACTGATCACGCTCAGGCTTATGATTTGAACTAGAATGTGGCATTTACTGACATCTGAGGTACATCTTTCTCCTTCTCCACGACTTGGGAATTGTTATCGCCTAAAGCCATCAACTTCTTAAGTATTTTAACCAAACACTCTATGAGATCATGAACAGAAAAACAAAGAGGAAAGAGGCAGAGTTGGATGGGAATGCCTTTAGTTTCTCTCCTCACCCCACATGTTGATGGTAAAGCTGAGAAGGATACTGAAGCTCGTCTCATCTAGTCTCTAGATGACCAGAGGCAACAGGGGAAAGACAGCTGGCTGTGAAGAGCTTGAGTGAGAACTACCAGCACATCAGAAGACAGACCTGGGATGACAGCCATTTCCTCAGCTAGTTCAGAAAATAAAAGAAGGCAGCATGAAAGCAATAGGCCTGCAACTCATGGACAAATTTCTAAATCTCACTATGCCATTAATATAAGACGCAGATCTCTGGGTGTCAAGGAGAACACCAGGTGTATGTGACCCTTGCCAGAATATAACCCACAGCTTCAGTCAGATCCTGTGGTTTCATAATACTTTAACCTTTAATCCGATAGCCGAGAGCTAGAATGCCATATTTTTCTTTTCTTTTTTTTTTTTAAAGATTTTATTTATATATTTGACAGAGAGACACAGTGAGAGAGAGAAAGAACATAAGCAGGGGGAGTGGGAGAGAGAGAAGCAGGCTTCCTCCTGAGCAGGCAGCCCAATTCGGGGCTTGATCCCAAGACCCTAGCATCATGACCCGAGTTGAAGGTAGCCGCTTAATGACTGAGTCACCCAGGCGCCCCAAGAATGCCATATTTTTCTGATTCATAATTTTAGTTGAATGCTTCTGGCCAAAAAAAGTGATTTTTTTCCTTAAGTGAAAGTTTCAGAAGGGATATGGTATTTGAAGCCAGACCTAAAGCAGGGATGAAAGGACGAGCTGATTAGCTCAAAGTCAGAAGAGAATCCATAAAAGCCATTACACAAAAGAGAGAATTATACTCAAGTTTCAGAGCAGAGCCAACTATCTCAGCAAAATTTATTTCAAGATATTCAGTCTTCATCATAATTCTTTGCTAATTATTCTAAATAACTAATGTCCGGTGTTGCTCTGTGAATGCTAATTATTACGGTACCTTAAAACACAGTAAACCAATCACTGTTGTGCTAGACTGTGAAATCATTATCAATATAATTCTAAAATATGACCTAATTGTAGATGTGAGTAGAGCATTACAGCAAAATGAAACAACTGGAGCCACAGTAACACTGAGCAAATATTTCAAAGTCCAAACTGATCAAATTTGCATTTGGCTTAGTATGTAGACAAAATCAAAGTGATAAGCTAGAGAGCATAAACATGAGGTAGGTCGAGCTATAAGCAGAGGTGTGGAGGTCACAGAGCCTGCCTGGGACACAAGAGAGCTACAGAGAGGGGACAGACACCTGGTGGCCCAGGTGCCCAGTATATGCTGACTGCCAGTTGATGCTGAGCTGTCTACTCAACACCACCATGACTTTTTCTCCTCAGCTGCTGGCCAGGGCAGGTGGCCAGAAAGTGTCACTGGGAGGTTCCCTTGGTGACCAACCAGATTCCTCTACTGGGATTCCTTGCCCAAGTAAACTGGGCTTCAGCATTTTTTTTTTTAAGATTTTATTTATTTATCAGAGAGAGAGAGGAAGCGCGAGCGAGCACAGGCAGACAGAGTGGCAGGCAGAGGCAGAGGGAGAAGCAGGCTCCCTGCCAAGCAAGGAGCCCGATGTGGGACTCGATCTCAGGACGCTGGGATCATGACCTGAGCCAAAGGCAGCTGCTTAACCAACTGAGCCACCCAGGCGTCCCGGGCTTCAGCATTTTAAACATTTTGCATTTCCCCTTAAAAACTGTCCTCCTGAACTTACAATCGGTGTTCTTAATTTGACTTTGCCAGATCTGCCATCTGTACTTAAGCTTTTGGAAAACTCTGCAGTTGCCCATAGCACACATTTTCTAGTGGTAATATCACCCGCCTCTCGGGGTGTTTGGTGTGCTGACAAGAAAAATAGAGCTGGGGGGGCCAGGAGTTGCAAGTCCTGCTACAGTTGCAAATTCGGAAAGTCAACCAATGATACCATTTCTAATCTGTTGAGTGGAAGCAAGGACACCTGCTCTACCTAGTTTTGCTACTGGGATAGAGCAAAAGTCATGGTATTTTTAAATGAATGAGAACTTGGACTTTAAGAGATGGCAATGGATTTCAGAAGTCTCAACCCATCACAAGCATATCAACCTTGATATGCTTGTGATGAGCCTGGATTTAGGCTTTTCTAAATCTCTCAATATAAAAGAATTCCAAGGAACTTCTGCAAGCGCACGTGCCAGATTTTAGCGTTCATTTGTCCCCTGCAGCAAGGAAATCAACTTGAGAAAAGGTCTGTCAGCTTCGCCCACCTGGTGGCTTCACAGAGCATCTCCCACCTTACCAAAGAGTTCTGGAAAAGTAGAAGAGGCACTGACATTAAGGAGTATGATTCTGTGTGTTTGCAAACTGACAACCCCTGTTGGTTGTCCACGAAGAAGAGTCAAGGAATGCCTAGATTTGGACAATGGTCGAATTATCCACAGATCATTTCTCTGCCTTTCAAAGAGATCTGCCAAGTTCTTATGGGCCACTATCTCTTGCAAATAAAAGCTTCCCCTTAGAGAGGTGAGGTCCATCTCCTTATCTACCGTCCCTGGGGAGCCACAGTCACTTGACTGGTTGGATCTGTGGTTGCTGATGTGGACACTATGCGCTCCAACATACTGTGACACAGAACAATGAAGTCATATGTAAGATAAGTATGGAGCACATGTGGGTTCACTTTATTAATAAATGCCTAAAATAGATTCAAAAAAAAATCTACATATCACCTTCCATATAAATGCATCCATTTATAGTTATGAAGGCTAATAGGAAATGAGACTTTACCAAGAAAAACTACAACTTTTTCCAACTCCAGTGTTGAATTAGTTCATTTGTGGTTTTACCAGGAGAAGCTTTATTTCAATATTCTGTTACTGGGCAGATTGTGCAGACTACAGCTTCGTCAAACAGTGGGATCTTTATTCCACCTTCAAATAATGAGAGTCCAATTTTCTCACTTTCCACTCTCTTTTATAGCAATCATCTTCTTCCAAGGCTTTAATTAATCACTGTGCCCACTGTGATCTCTCAGAATGTCACATGTGGGTATCTCATTGCCTCCTGGACAACTCCGCGTCGTGATATGTTCAAAACCAAATTTGCCCTTCCTTCAGAGCTTTCCCCCCTCTTGTCCCTTCCTCTCTAAATGGCAGTCCTATCCACCCACCTGGCAGGAACCTGGGAGTAATCCTGGGTGTATGCCACTCCCTTACCTTTCACCTGCCATCAATACCAAGTATAGTCCATTCTGTCTTCTAACCATGTCCGGATCCAATTACTTCAATCGCTTGCTTTACCACCAACTTAGCTTAGACCACCAATATCTAGTTCCTGTGTTATCCTAACCATTTTAGTTGGTTTTCCTTTCCAGTCACTTTCCCAGCTGACTACCTGTAGAGTGCCCTAGCTGTGTGCTAACCATTCACCAGTGATAAAGCAGAACTGTCCTCAAGAAAGGCAGAATCTGATAGGAATGAGGTTTGATTTAGGCAGCCATTGGAGAGTAACATAAAAAAAGAAAGAAAAAAAAAAAGCATACCCTTAAGAGTTCTTTCAGAGTCTAAAACTCTGTCTTAATGTTAGATGAGATTAACTCAGTGAAATAATTAGGAATGAACCAGTGTACAAGTGCTGTTTCAGGAACTGTGAGTGTTCGAGCACTTCGGAGTGAAGTGAAATTAACCTGATGATTAGGAGAGGAAATTTTAAAGGAAATTTCTGGACACGTGCATAGGAGGTTTATTATAACAGCCACTCAACAACACTAACCAATCATCTACTAAGTGTAGGGCACTGGTCTGTGAGAATGAAACATAAAGAAAAGACAGTCCTTCTCCTTATGATTGCGGAATTCTGAGGTCCAGCACACTGGGGATAGAATTCGACCTTGGGCAGATGCTGTGTGTCCATTTCTCCAGCCAAATTCAGGCTCCTCCTCTCCTGCGTTTCCGTTTCACACCTTCCTCCATGCTCACAATTCCTCTAAAAGCTCCCTCGTCTGGCCCTCTGCCGATGACTGCCTTTATTTCACTGAGAGAACAGAAACACACGGTAAAGGGTGACCACAAGCTCCCACTGCCACTTCCGTTCACTCCTGCTGTCCAGACCTGCAGATTCTGCCTCCTCCCCAGCGCGGCTGCGGTGCCCTCTCTGCATGCTCTGCTGGGGCCAAGGGCTCTGCCTGTGACCAGATCCCACTGGCCTTTAGATACACAAGGTCAAGGCCTCCCTCTATTGTTCCTGGATGGCTCCCCAGTCACTTGCTGGGGTATTTACAGTGACTGAGAAAGATGGCACATACTCAAACATTCACTGTTGCAAAATAAAATGGTCTGCTGTGAGAAACGGTAGCATAAGTACTCCTGGACTCGTTTTGTCGACTCTGAGCCACTCTTCTGCTTTATTGGTCTGTCCGAACTGCAACTCCCACCCAGCATTCCTTGTCCTCCTCCCTTGCTTTATTTCCCCCCATAACACATAACTCCACTGGAAGCCCTGGCTGTTCAATTTATTTTGTTCATGTTTTGTCTCCTAACCCCTGGAAGATAAGCTTCACAATGGCAGGAATTTTTGCATATTTGTCCATCGCTTTATTCCCAGAGTCTAGCCAGTACGCAGGGCACTTGCTCGATGGTATCTGTATTAACAAGGTTCCAGCCCTGTCTTTTTGATCTGTGTAACTACAGGAAAATGAACCTCTTGAAGTCTTCCTTTCATCATTTCTAATGTGGTGGTGCTGACAGTACTTAGTATGTGGGATTGTGGTGGGGATTAAGTGACAATGTGTGTTAAACACTTAAGGGGTGTCTGGGTGGCTCAGTCGGTTAAATGTCTGCATCTGGCTCACGTCATGATCCCAAAGTCCTGGGACCAAGCCCCTGTGGAGTCTGCTTGCCCTTCTCCCACTGCCTCTCCCCCTGCTTTTGCTTGCATGCATGTGCTCTCTCACTCTCAAATAAATGTCTTTAAAAAATATATATCATTTTAACACACTATCTGTATGAAGTGCATTTATTATATGATTATTTAGAATAATAATAATTATAAATTAGCATTCAAGTTTACCCTAAGTTTATCTAGTCTCCAACAGGTACTTATTTGGGAATTTAGTAAACTGGTATCAAGAAGAAAAATAAAAGGTCTCTAAATATGCTTTCCTCCTATTATTAAAGATTCCATTCAAAACACTGTCCTGACTTTAATGATAATAAACATCCAAGCAGGCAGTGCTAATGTCTACATTTAGGTTCTGTGGTAAAAATTATGTTTAGTAAGGAATATCAAGCAACAGGTAGTTTGCACTGACTGGCCACTGAGAACAGATCTCAGTTCTGCCCTATTACCAGTTCTGTCCTTTTTGCTTTTTTCTCTTCTCCCTGTGCTGTTACAAAGCCAGCTACTCCTGGGATCCCCTCTTCCCACAGCTCTGTAGTTCCAGTGTGGGGTCTCTGACGGCATAAGGGGAGTAGAAAAGGAAATGTACCTCTCTGTACCTTTACTTTCCCTTCAGGGTTTAAATGGAAAAAAGAGAATGTGTGGTCCTTGTAGCCATTGTTGCTGGGATTAAAAACCTTAAAAAAAAAATCAAGTTGGAGCTTTGAGTGCATTTTCCCACAAAAATCATGTTATATATAGTGGCTGGGTTCTATGGTACTATTAATAAAGCAGAATATTTCAGCTATGATTTCTGGGCTGTCCTGGGAACCTAACCACAAAGTGGAGCCTAATTTCAATGAAAATGTTCAGCGTTCCCAGCAACCAATTTACACACCCACAGTCAGAATCCAAGCCATCTGAAAGGTGAAGGAGGCTCATTCTCAGTAAGGCTGACACTTTCACAAAGATGCCACAAATGTCATGAGAAGTTGAAGCAAGCCAAAGAGGACAGTGGTTGAGCGGTACTTCATTTGTTTCGATGTCTTCCTGATCCCAGTTCTAGAATATCAGGAAATGTGTTGGGTCTAGCTCAGAGGATTTTGTGAGAACGCCTGGATAGTGATAGCTACTTAACAAAAGTTAGTTCTCTCCCCTCCCATTGGTGAAACTTCGGTGTCTTATTCTTTTTCTTTGGTTTTATGTCTCTTCCTATGAATCTATTTTTAACACTTACATAGGGAAAAAATGCAACATTTTGCCAACAGAAACCAGAAAATGGTTATTTGCTCATTTCTTCTGGCTGACACACCTTGTCTGCGAATGGCTTCTCCCTCAGGAGGAAATCTTTTCCATCAAATAAGCCTTTACACCGTCCAAAAGTCCATGCCAAACTGCAAAAATCACCATCTTCGCTTACCATAGTGGTGAAGGTTTGGCAGTTGGGCCAACACACATTCAGTGGGAGACTGAGGACGGATGTTAACTAACCAGCCCATATTTTTAGTTTGTTTCCTTGTAGTCGTTATCCCAAATATACACGTGAGAGAGGCTCGCCTCTCTGGCTTACGTAACATATCTTAGTTAACCCTAACACAGTTGACCAGGAAGACAGCTAAGACTTATTGCTCAGGAAGACGACTGTGCCTTTGGTAGTCAATAAGATTGGGCAGAGGCTGTCGAGGCCTCTTGTTTCAGAATGATTCTCCCTCCCTGACACTTCAGGCCCTCCTTACTTCCATCTTCTCTCCATGCCTTTCCTGCGATAATGGGCTACTGCTCTCTAGTCATCAAATCTTCAATGAAACCTTTCTCGTCTACCACCTCCAATTCTTTATCCTTGACAAAATCTAAAACAAAACTTTCCTGTTAAAAAAAAAAAAAAAAAAAAAAAAAAAAAAAAAAAAAAAAAACCTCTTGGTGGGCGCCTGGGTGGCTCAGTGGGTTAAAGCCTCTGCCTTCGGCTCAGGTCATGATCCCAGGGTCCTGGGATCGAGTTCCGAATCAGGCTCTCTGCTCAGCAGGGAGCCTGCTTCCTACTCTCTCTCGCCTGCTTCTCTGCCTACTTGTGATCTCTGCCTGTCAAAAAAATAAAGAGAATCTTTAAAAAAAAAAAATACAAAAAAACCCCACAACTCTTGAATTAGTGCAATCCTGCAGGGACTTTCTAAAGCCAAAAACCTGGTACACAGTACTAGTTAGAACTGACAGCCTCAATTTTACGTTTGTTTGATCCTGGTCAAAATTCCTATCTTTCCTATACCTTGTTTTAAAATCTTGTAGAGTTCCATTTCTTGTTCTGTGTTTCAGAGAGTATTATTTGGATACATTTAATGCGTCGGGAACACTTTCAAAGAATTCAGTGCTTTTTTAACATATCTTTAATTTTTTAAGTGTATATTTAGTGTCTGTCTACTCCCTTACCCATCTCCTTGAAGAGAATTATTTTGCAAGATACTGCATAGTAGACAATTTTAGAAGCATAGTGAACTTTCCTTACCCAATGTTTACCTGGATCTTCTGCCATAAATACTGAAAATTACAATATCTTTTGATGCAAAATTGTTTGTGTTGAAATATACACAGAAGGGAAGACAATATCTAATACACATTTGTGCAGCTCCCAATGATTATGAAAAAACTGGAAAGTGGGAGTAACAATCAAACAATTGTTCAAACAAATTAATAACTTCCTCTTGATATAATGTCTTTAGCACCTTGAACAGTGTGGACTCCTTGATAATTTCCAGGAAATACTTTGTATTTCAGTAATACATACTTATTTCAAATATAGTAAAGTATAAGAATTACTATAGTCTAGGGAAAATAGTATTTGGGGGGATAAAAAGAAGCAACTATTGTCAAAGTAGTACAAACCCAACAGCTCCTCTATAGAAATGGCAATACTGTAAAGTATTTGGGATCAACCATGGTGCAATGTGGTAAGTGGCATTCAATTTTTAGTACATTATCTGAAAAAGTTTAGAAGTTAACTAGACTAGAGTAGAGCCTACGAGGACATACTGAAACATACCAGGGATACACTAATTAGGATATTTATCTATCTGTTGTTTACTCAATGTCCTCACCCAGGACAGACTGGACAAGCAGTTATTATGCCATTTAAAGCAGGCAAGCTACTTTACCATACCAGTTGTCAAAACTATGATTCATGGATTCCAGCAGTCCCCCCAAAATAAAGCTACGCTATTATCAACCAACTACCCACGTTCCTCACTCAGGTCATCAGGTTTTCACACAGCTGAAGAGAGGTTAGAATGTTGGCATGTTCTGTTATTTGCTGTTACTTGCTGAACTTGCCTAGCTTCTTATGAAGGGATGTGGTGTGGGCAGTGGGCAACCCACCTCACTCCTTATTCTAAAGACAAAAAAAGAAAAGTATCTAATAAATCTTATTTTATATGAAATAGAATAAAAAACAAAGCTTAGGAATTAGCTGAAATATGTGTTGGTTATGTAACTCTTGCCTACTCATCATACGTTTATTGCTCAGGATACAAAAAAGCAATCACTCAAAGGCATAAGGGTGCATATGCTTCATGGTGTCTCGTATCAACCAATAGAAACAAACTCCTTATCGATAATTCAGTCTGCCAGATCTTAAAAATAATATCCTCTGTCCCTGAGGATGTAAAAAAGTTCGTGCCTTTGGACTGTGAGGTCCAGAAGCAAACCAAACCAAAATCCCTGGACAATTAGCTGGACCATTTTTCCTCAGTGGCAGTTGTTGATATAGTTCTGGCAGGAGCCTTCATAACACCACTAGGAACGTGTCCTCAAAGGCAAAACTTGGCAGTTTCCAAAGTTGGTAAGGCCAATGCTGACCCTGGAGGATGGGGGGAAGGGCGGGAGAGGTGGTGACAGTAGCTTCTCAAATGCTGGTTAACTGAAATGTGTTTTATTTCATGCCTCCAAATCTTGGGTCTGTCCATTCCTGCCTTCCTCACAGTAGTCCTCTGTGACTGCCAGTCACAACGTAGATCCAACTAGTGCAGGGCTCTAGCGACCCCCGCCCCCGCCCAAGAATACACACCCATCCTGGTGTTTCTCGCCTGCACACCAGCAGCCGGGGTGGGCTCGTCCAGGCCTGCTACCAGAGCAAGAGCCAGCTCAGCTGGGTGGAAAGATGCCTGTGCGCCCCCTTCAGTCCTCAACAAGTGCAGTAGTCCCAAGACTCATTCCAGACTCAAGTGCCCAAACTCTCCATTCTGGACTCGGAACAACTTACCATTCGGGACAGAACCTCCCCGAATGTTAATAAGGCACACGGGGGAGAAGCCCCCAGTCCCAGGATGGGCTCCGTTTCTTCCAAGATCCAGCCGCCAGCTCTGCGCCCGGGATTTCTGAACACACAGCACACCAACGAGGGCCAGCCTGACGGTTCACACAATCTTCTGCCGTGGCGGGCGCACGCCGCTAACTCTGCAGCTACATCCAGGGGCCCGCGCCCGGCGCTCTGGCTAACAAAGCAGCTACCGCAGGGGACCGCGGGGGCGGAGCTGCGGACCCCCACTACAGCCACAAACCTTGCAAGAGGAAGGAGCCTAGCGACTGCTTACCAGAGCACCCTGGTGGGGAAAAGTCCCCAAGTGACAAGCAAGTTTTCTTTGAGTGGCGCCAAGGTGGGGTAAATAACTCCCAGGGAAAGGAGTATGGGGCTGGAGAGAGGCATGGGCGCAGCGCCCTGGTTTGGCTCCAGATGGATGGACCCTGTGGGCCCTTCCTCCCTAGCCCCCTGCCAGTGCCAGGGAATGAGGTCATCCCCTCATCCCTTAAATCTCTGTCTGCCACGTTTTTTCTGCCCTTCCACAACGGGTGTGATCCCCGTGTAAGTGGGGCCACGAATAAGTGAGGGATGGGGTCAGAAAAGTTTGTAAGAGAGGGAGGGATCATCCAGGGCAGCAAAGCATCCCCAGTCCCGACTCTGTGAAGATGAAACAAAATGCCCATCTGGAACCGTTTTCAGTGGTTCCTGCTCGGATCCGACGGGGGGGGGGGGGGGCGCTCTGCGAAAGGACCATCCACTGCGAGAAACTGCGTTTACAAGTTGCTCGGCGCCGCTACCCACCCCCTCACGCTCTGGTAAAACCCTCCCACCCCAGCTCGCCCACCGCCCCACAACCTCCGCTCCCTTTAATTCATACATTTCTACCAGCCAAGGCGCCTACCTCGGATCTCGGGGCTGCGCCCCACCGCTCTCTAGCCCCCGGTCCCGGGCTCTGTGGGCTGGGGCCCCAGGCAGGTACCGGCGCTATATACCCGGCAGCCTGCTCCGCTCCGTGACTCAGTGAGTCCCTGAAACGCTTCGGTCTGTGGTCCTTCAAAATAAGAGTCCGCAAAGGAGGCGTGGCTACAGCCGCAAGCCGCGGCCCCCAGGTTCGTGAGGCCTCCCGCCCCCTCCTCCGGGCCGCGCTCCGCCCTTGGCATCTTTCTGCGGCCCCTTCCTGGAGCAGCCAGCGATGAATCGATGAATCGGGCTTTCTCGGAACTTTTAGGAAAAACTGATAATGGGAAAGAATTTAATTTTTTTTCTAGGCCAGTAGAGATGTTGGCTGCAAGGCAGGATGATTTCCCCCCAGTTTTTGATTGTCTTTTTCCTTTATACACTAAAAAGAAATGTCCAATGACTCTGACTCCGGGGCAACATTCTTGGGGCGGTGGAATGGAAGCAGCCCTGAAGGCCTGAAACTGCGGGGCTGAGGCTTGGGTGGGGGAGGGTCCAGTTCCTGCTGGCTACTCTCCTTTAACTGGGGTGCTACGGGCTCGCAGGTTCAGACAGTGTGTGCAGCATTTAAACAAGAAAGTGCAGATCACCCTGCAGAACACTCCTTTTTTAAGTAAGAGGATGATTTCTAGTTTTCCGTTAATTAGCTTACTCTGTCCTATCAATGAGTAACTAAACTTAGGAGCCCTAGGGTAAGAAGTGTAACTCATTCTGATTTAGCAATATTTTAGGAACGTGGTCCCTATCTTGTCTTCTTCTGTCATAAACTATGATGCTCTGAGTCACTTGTTTTAACCTACTACCTGGGGATGTCTGTAGAGTGTTTTAAAGTAGGAAATGGACGTCTTAATTCCGGAATTAACTTCCTATGCAAAATTTGTGATTTACTGTGGGCCTAATCTTAAAGCCAGACCAGCAGTTAGTTTTTCCTTGCACCAACTCAAGTAAGGACAACTTCACTCTGTGCACAATCCTCGAATGGTTAGGTTAGCACACTAACACAGTTATTTCTGTCCAGTTACTAGTGAGGTGTATGTTCCTAGACCACTGAGACCAAATTTCTTTTACATACAATAAACTGTCAATAAAATCAGTGAATGAATGTTACCTAACATTTGCTGAACATCTGTTGTGCCAAGGCCCTTTCAAGTAAATGCCAATAATGACAACTAGAATTTGAAGAGCCGTGAACCACAGGTTTAAATTATCTAGTAATTTTATCCCTATCTTCATTAATACTGAACAATAGGGTTTCTAGATTCACAGCCCTGAGCCAGATACCCTCTCTCTGAAATACCTTTATTTGTAAATTTAAAGTCTGTAAAATATTCCAATCAACCCCAAACGGATGCTTTCCTGTAACTCTACCAGAGATAAACATTGTTAACAGCCTACAGTCTTTGCTTCCAGACTTTTGTGTGTGTATTTAAACACATAATAAAACAGAGATTAGAACATCCTTTACATATGATTCTGTAACCTCCTTTTTTAAAACCTATAATACACCGTAGTCATCTTTCTAGGCATTACAAAAGGCACTACCCTCTTTTCAATTTTTGAGAGGACAAACACCTTAAAAAACCTCAGTATTTCACTATTAAACTTTGCCTTTCTGCGACTTTTTAGTTTGCTCATCCCCATGTCAAATGGCCATTAGGGTGGCAGCAATGACATCACTTGGCGTGTCGCGGGATTTTCTTGCAGGCTGAAGTGTGACCGTGAAGAGAGTTAGGATTTAGGAATCTGTGCCCTGAACTATGGAACTCTGAGATTTTCTTATTTCCACAATAATGGGATTAATTTGATGATTTTTAAAGTTTCGGTTCTTAAATTTTGTAATTTTATGATTTTGGAGTCCATTCTCAACGTGAACACAGAAGGAATAAATTAGATAAGCATGGGTTCCTACCTTGGTTCATGTTTACCCACTGTGGGAGGGTGCGTAGGGTGGAAGAGACAGGTTGATTATCTGCAAGGAAACATCCAATTCCTTAACTCTCAAGGGGCAACAAAAGAAGGATGACCCCCTTAGATCTGCCATCTCTGCCTTATTCCTTTATAGGAACCCTGAAAGCAGCATTCATGCGGACCAGGTTTCCTTTCTCCAAGATCAAATCCAGAAGGATTTAAGGAACTGGTACAGAACACTGAATGTTAATGCTTTCAACTTTGCAAGTTTTATGCATGAAGTGTGGGAGGTGTGGATACATCATAGCTATTGCTTTGGCAATTTCCAGAATTATGAAAACTATTATCAGTAGAAGCACTGATAGGAATTTCTGTCAAGCCTGAAAAAGAACACTTCATCCCCTCGTGCTCACTGAGGATTCCGATCAACAACCTTCTCTTTAAAAATTTTTTTCTTCATTCTCTCTTAGCTGAAACTTAAGGGTTCTATGGTTTTAAGGGGAGACAAAAGAGGTAGAGAACATGCAATCCACTTTTACTAGACCAGGGGCTACACTCTTAGGATTCCCTCTGGCCTCCCTGAGAGTGTTTTGGCATTTAGGATGTAAAGTGTCCTGCTTTAAGGGTGCCTGAGTGGCTCAGTTGGTTAAGCAAGTGCTTTCGGCTCAGGTCATGATCCCAGACTCTTGGACTCCAGTCCCGCATCAGGCTCCCTGCTCAGCACAGATTCTGCTTCTCCCTCCGACCTTACCCCCTCATTCCCTCTCTCTCAAATAAATAAAATTTTTTTAAAAAGTGTTTTAAGACTTTTGACTCTAGCTTCACTTTGAGCACTCTTTGGCTGATAGACCTACTGCTTCCAATGTGGAAATTTAATTGAGATGAAATACTTTGCTCAAGGGTCTGGTTGTTTGGGAAGACACATGGACTGGGTGAAGGTAATCCTTAAAGCCATTCCTTTACACAGTCTTTTCATATTCTCTCCAGTGAAAAAGATGAGACACAGGTGGTTAAAAAGTAAAAAGAACAACAAAGACAACTAAAAACAAATGGTGTTCACTGAACAAACAAGATCTTGACAGTGCAGCCAAATCATACATACATATAGAGATCTACAGAGAGAACTGCTGATACACAGCTCTTATCTCAGATATCCTCATGAGACAGACCCATGCTTTATAAATGAATAGTATTAGCAAAGCAAAATCCTCTCAGCAAATGTCCATTCAAAACACTACTGCCACAACTCTACATGGTTCGATCATGCTTGTCTAACCTATACATTAAGGCAAAATTCTATATTTTTATTCCTTTTATTTACATGTAGCAATAAAAAAAATGTTAGTGTATATTTGGGCATTTTACTTAAAATAGTATTTTAATGAAAATTACCAAAAACTTGAGATTTTCTTAACTCTTGGCTTTGGGGTTGGCACATTTTCTTAAGATATTTATATATATATATATATGTACATATACATATATATATATATAATATATATGTACATATATATATACATATATAAAAAATATTTATTTATTTATTTGACAGACAGGTATCACAAGTAGGCAGAGAGGCAGGCAGAGAGAGGAGGAAGCAGGCTCCCCACCAAGGAGAAAGCCCGATGGGGGGCTCCATCCCAGGATATTGGGACCATGACCCAAGCCAAAGACAGAGGCTTTAACCCAATTAGCCACCGAGGCACTCCAAGGCACATTTTCTATAGGGCAGCTTTTGTTACACATTTTCCCGGAGTGATTGATGATATGTACAATATGTTCTGGTATCAATTCGGCATAAGGGAATATTTCCATTCATTTCTGGTGCTTTGATAGGATTTAAAAAATTTTTTTGACATAACTCTTGCTATATTTTTAAAAGGTACAAAATCTTGGCTAAATGGACCATTTCTTCTCTTATAGATACTACTTTTGCAAGGGTTCCCAACCACATTCAGCCAGGAAGAACAAGACTAGGAAAACAGTAGAGCAATTATAGACTTTATCTGATATTGGTTCAATTAATATTATTGGAAAAACGTTCCCGAGAGTAGAATACTTAAGATCAACTTTCTATTCTCTTCATTTTAAAAATGAGCCCCTTTAAAAAAAATCTTAGACCATTTTGATTGTGGACCCTTTCTAATTAATTGCAGCATTTTCTAGGAAATGCATTTGTTTCCATGTTAACAACTACCAAATTATTTTAAGAAAAGTAAGAAATCTTTAAAAATGAAAACCTGTGTCTTCTCAAGAGGCTAAACACTGCGCATTATGTGATCAGGAACACAGACTATTAGGGGAGGAGGTACAGGGCAAACCTCCAAAGACAATTCATAGTTTCAACATAAAAACAAATTAATGTATTCCACAGGCCAAGATAACTTTCTGGCTCTTCGGTTTGTACATAACTTTTTATGAAGAGCAGGGAAAAAGGATAAGGGGGAGAGAAATGGGACTGTTTGTTCTTGTGTTAAATGTGACTAGAACCCAATGGACATAAAATAGTACATGAGAGGGAACATGACAAACAGAAGGTCTGCAGTTGTGGAATGTAAAAACAGATCACAAACTTGCAAACAACTGAACAGATCGCATTTGTGAAAGCAAAGTAAGCCTTGAGCCTCCACGCAACTCCAGAGGAATCAAGGAATCGGTCATCAGAGCTACCAGGGGCCTGAGGAGATCAGCTAGTAGAAAGGTGTCCTAAAAAAGGCATGAGCTTTGGAGCCACACAGACTGGGGTCAATAAAGGCTGTTGCCATGACCTTAAACTCAAAGAGCTTCTGTTTTCTCCTCTGTAAATGGAGGTCAAGGAATTTACCTGGGATTACTGTAGAGAAGATGAAGCGAGAGGCTGCCTATGTAGTGCCTCATATGGTGCTGGATATGGAGAAGGTGGAGGCTGGTTTTCTTCCTATTTTAACGTGTACATTTATAACCTTATAGTATCTCAGGAAGGTATTTTATACAATACAGCAGTTAGGAACAAAGTAAAAAAATGACAATCTGAGTTTAATTTGTGCTGACACTATGCCAATTACTTCACACACATTCTCACATTTTATCTTCCTCGACAATTCATGGGGAAGTATAGTTGTTACTGCCATGCCCCCCCCCCCCCCCCCCCGCTTCAAAGAAGAGGAAGATGGGCACAGAAGTTAGGTAACTTATCCAAAGACATGGAACGGGTGAGTGGAAGAACGATGACATAAATTGTTAATTCCAGAACCCAAACTCTAGAGAATATAAATTTGGACTGAAAAGTGTATATTTATGGTTAAGTCTATTGACAATCTCTGGACACTAAGAGATCCATCAATAAATTAGTAATTTATTATTGTGAAGTTTCATTCTATACGTGTTTGTTTGACCTGCAATAGTTAAGGCAGTTTCTAAACATGTCCCGCTTTGTCCACAGAAGAATCTGACTCATTATTGAGTATCCTTTTCCAATCAAATGAGTTATGCCGGCTCTGATGGAATCATCCACAGATTCTATGTGGATTACTGAAAAGGCATAGTTAAAAGGAGGAATTTGCCTTTTATGCAACTCTCCTGAGTAAATGGGGAAATACTGTTATCAGTTGACTGGTTCCTTCAACTTTATTCTGCAGAAGAAAAACCTTAAGCTATGTCTTAAATACAGAGACTGACAATAGATAAATATGACATCATCAGTTTAGGATTACACATTTTCAGTATTTTAGATGAATCCCAATGGCAATTCATGAGGCTACAGGTGAGGTGACAGAACTTTGTCAGTGGGTTCTCTTAGTACCATTGCTTCTAGGGACACCAAAATAAGGAATCTTGTGTTGCACATCATATAGACGGTTCTGGATGCTTCCAAAACACACTGATCAGCCATCATCCCATTGTTATGCCCAGAAATACAGGATATGAAACCACCTCGGTAATGGAGCGGCTATGGGTTTGCAATGCCTTTCTCAGAATGAGGATTTAAATGCAGAGGAAACGGTGGGCTCCAACAGGATACAGACAGGAGACTAGTCGCCTTTACTAGGAGGAGGGATTTGGGCCTATTTTCCCTAACTCTGAAATCTTCCCTCTACCAAATCCTTTACATCCTAAACTTGAGCATCCATTTCCTTGAATTAATAAACTAATCCTCTGGTTCAGATTAATAGGATTATGTTCTCTAAAGTACTTAATTTTCCTAATTAGGGAAATACACAGGGATTTGCTTGGGTGCAGCAATGAAAAGTTTGCTAGCGGAGATCTCCACCTAAGAGAATTGTGGAGATTATTTTATAGTATGCTTTTGATACAATAAAATGTGCAAACTGAGACTCTAGTATGGAAAGGGAAGGAGACAACATTCTAATTAAATTTTCTTTTAAAACAGAAACTTAATAGATGGCATTTCACAATGGAAAATTCCCTGAATGTGGATCCTAAAACTCATACGAGGAAATATTTGGTAACAGTAATTAAAAGAATTAATTTATCTGATATATAGTTTATATGACTGACAGTTAAAACAACTGACTTAGTAATATTGATACTCCTGTGATGGGCTCATTAAATAAGTTATACTATGTCACCACTGGCACAATGAAGTACTAGATTTCAAGAGATAAAAATCAAGATTTTTATGCATGAGCTCATTAGATGTGAATAAGAATCCTATTGTCCCAAAGAATTGAGATCATTATTCTTCTATCAGCATTATCGTATTTGTCTATTTGTTTTTAGTAACCTGAGACAAAATTAGGTGATCTAGATGCAATTTGACCACTTGATTGGGTTGATAAATGAAGTGACTTTTCCAATTAAAATCTGGTTCAATCTGTTACATTCAGAGAAGCCAGTAGCCTACAAATGTTTTCAAATGGCTATGTCTTTCATTATGTGTAAAAAAATTTAATGAAATATGGCACCGGAGTACAGCTCAAAGAGAGATGACTACACTGAGGGAAACCGGAGCTTAGAGTCCTCGTTTAAAAAGTTTAATTTCTATGCAAAGCTGACAAAGTTAAGATTCAGAAAGGAACGTTTTTAATTCAAGAAATACAGTCATCATAGAGACTAAATTCAGTCTTGCTTCCCGAAAACCTTCTGCAAATCATTATCTCCATTTTTAAAAAGCTTCGTTAGAGATTAATTCATTAGCAGCAGGCATGTACACGTTTTAGCTCCACGGTTGCATTTAGTTCCTCAGCTTATGGGTGGGAACATTATTCTGTCCTCACTTGTGGGTGGCTCAAGGAGAAGCCTGACATAACTCTGGTGTCATTGTTCCCTTGTTTGTTTGCCCAGCGTATGACACTTAACGAAACCTTGTGTCCCGGCCACGGATAAACTGGTCTGACAAAAATTATCCTCTCAGGTTGACTCCATTTTGGAGAACAAAGACCGGTCTTTCAGCATCACAGAGAAATTAATTTTGGATTCAGTTGCCTGCCCTGAGTCATCACAATATGGCCAAAAGACCCTCCCTGAACAGCCCTAGCAGAGCATGCTGGGGGGGGCGGGTGCACACCCCACCGGCATTTTGAGACCCTGTGGTGTTACTTAAGGAGAAGGGAATTGTCAATCCTTGAACCACCTGTTTCTCAGAGAGAAGCATCAAGAGAAACAGCAGTTAAAAGGGGCTAGCAACATTCTTTATTACAATGAGGGTAAAAACAGATAAGGCCATTTGTGATTTGCAGTATCCGTGTCCATAATCTTCGGAGGGGCCAATGTATCCACTAGGCACTGGAGGTACAGTGGCTCATGCCCACAACACTTTTGACAGGCCAGAAAAACACTTCTTTATTTTAAATATTTTTATACTCAGAAGGAAAAAAATGAATGTAAATATTATAATGATGACTGTATAATAATGAACCTAATCTGGCTTATATTTATCTCTGTACCAATGCAGTTATAAAATAGAATTACAACTTTTTTTTGCAATGGAGAAAGGGACACACAAAGGCAAAAATTCCTAGGGCCCACGAAGGTCATAACGTAGTTCTAATCTTAGGTAGCTGATGTTTGTCTGAACCCTGGACTCTTTCCTTTCATGAGCTATAAAGACAAACTCTATCACTTAGTCTCTATTCACCGTGTCTTCTGTGTGAATCTAAATCAGTAGGTATCACAAGGTTTTAAAAGAAGAAAACACAATCTCACATTCTCAAGCTCTTTATAATCTAAGCGAGGAGACAAAATCAGCTGTTAACAACAGGTGCTTCACAGTTGTTCATTCACTTGGACATTTCTTTTACGAGTTAATTACTCATAACTCCCCTGTGAACAAACTGCACATCTGGGAAAATAAAGCTGCCCACTGAACATGAATTACTGGAGCGTAGGTGAAGCACAATAGTTAATTCATTTGGATACCCTTAAAAGGCTTAACAAAAATCCCACAAGCACTTAGAAGTTGGACTTGAGTCTGAAGAATGAGTTAGCATCAGGTTGAAGGCTACGGCTGCAGCATGACTGATTCCAAGATCCCAAGCAGCTGCTAACACTTCCCTGGGTCACCTGCGCCCCCATTTCCACAGCCACTTTGCCCACAGCGTCTGCTGATCTGGGCTCACTCAGTCTCCTCTGCAAAATGCTCTACCTTTTTCCTAAGGTGTTCTTTTTCAATTTCAACTTGTTCATGGTGAGAAAAGAGTTCTTTTGCTACCCCAAATCTCTGCTATTTGGTAAAACAATGGCTAAACTCAGTTCATTGTTATCACATATGTACTCACGCTTACTTTTTCAAAACTGATTTTTTCCTCCCAGCTTCATTGACCTATGACTGATAAATAATTGTATATATTGAAAGTATGCCACATGGTGACTTAAAAAAAGTTTTAAATTTGAGTTGTATGGTTGACACACAATGTTACATTAGTTCCAGGTGTACAGCATAGTGATTCAACTCCTTTATAAATAATGCTATACTCACTACAAGTGTAGCTACCATGTGTCATCATACAATGCTATTACAATATCACGGACTGTATTCTCTATGCTGTGCCTGTTACTCCTGACTTATTCATTCCATAACTGGAAGCCTGTGTCTCATTCTCCCCTTCACCCATTTTGCCCATCCCCCATCCCCTTTCCCTCTGGCAACCATTAGTTTATTCATTGTATTTATGAGCCTCTTTCTGCTTTTTATTTGTTTTGCTTTTTAGATTCCACATATAAGTGAAATCATATGGAATATGTCTTTCTTTGTCGGACTTAGTTCACTTAACACAATACCCTCTAGGCCCATTCATGTTGTCACCAATGGCACAATCTCATCTTTATTATGGTACCATAATATTCCATCGTGTGTGTGTGTGTGTGTGTGTGTACACAAATTCATCCTTCCTATCTAGTCCTTATCCATTTGTCTATTGGTGAACATTTGGGTTTGCTTCCTTATCCTGGCTACTATAATAATATTGTAATAAACATATAGGGGTACACATATCTTTTTGAATTAGTGTTTTTGTTTTCTCTGGGTAAATACCCAGTATTGGAATTATTGGAACATAAGGTATTTCTATTTTTACTTTTTGAGGAACCTGCATACTGTTTTTCACAGTGGCTTTACCAGTTTGCATTCCCACCAACAGAGTACGAGGGATCCTTTTTCTCCACATCCTCAATGTTTGTTATTTCTTGCTTTTTTGATTTTGGCCATTCTGACAAGTGTAGACAAAATCTCACTGTGGTTTTGATTTGCATTTCTCTGATGTTTGGTGATGTTGAGCATCTTTTCATGTGTCTGTGGGCCCTCTGTATGTCTTCCCTGAAAAAATATCTATTCAGGTCTTCTACCTACTTTTTTAATTGGATTTTCTTTTCTTTTCTTTTCTTTTTTTAGTGCTGAGTTTTATACGCTTTTTATATATTTTGGATATTAGCCCCTTATTGGATTATAATACAGTGTTTTGATGTAAGTATACATCATGTACTCATGTAATGATGACCACACTCAAACTAATGAACATATCCATCACCTCACACAGTTACTACTTGTGTGTGTAGATGAGACCACTAAGCTCTATCATTTTAACAAATTTCAAGTATACCAGACTTTCAATAGAATAAACTATCTCATCAGGTCCTGTGTCCTCAGAAATGAGACATTTGGGCAATAATCCTTAGTCTTATGGTCTTTTCACCTGTTCAGTGAAGAGGCTGAACTACATGATCACTGATGTTCTCTTCAGCTGGACAGTTTTAAGACCAGGCCCAAGGTCAACCTACCCCAACCTGGAGGTGTAAGACTTTTGTGGCAAATCTTCTGGGGTATCTGTCCTACAGAGTAATGGTTTTCAATGACAATCCACTGAGAAATAAGAAAAAGTGCTAAAACTTCTCTTTATATTTATCTTAATCTTTGAACTTTTCTCTTTGTTTAAATTTTATAATGTCATAATGCATGCATATTTCATGTTAGGGTATGTGAAATACACATATGTATATGCATCTGTATATATACAACACAAACACTCAAACACACACATGCATACAAAATATCTTTCTAACAAGGATAAATAACCAAAAAACTTCATATCCCATGGTTTTTAGCTAAGATGGAAAGGGGTCGAGAACAAATGAGGTAATCGACTCAGTTCACCAGATCACGTCTGGCTGAAGGCCTGCGTTAGGACTTTCCTCTCCAGCTTTACCTGTAGCACTATATAGTTCTAGATATATTGCTTCAAGCATGCAAATTTAATTTAAGATGAAGCTTTCTAGTCCATTTTACACAAATTTGTGGAGGACTACAGAATGAGTCAAAGTAATTCCTTCAAATTATTCCTTCTATAACAGATTCAACTAAATATTCCAGACAGTTGAAGACTTGAGAAAGCTACAGCAGAGGGCTAGAGCTCGCCCCACCTAGACCCCCAACTCTCATCCTGTAAGTTACAGAATAGATTATTCTGGGTGTAGCTTTATGTCTGCTATACTTGGGAGTTCGAATGTTGTACACAAGCAGAGTTTCTGCCCTGCCCAGTCTTTTTTCCTATTGATGTGGCAGGACCCATAACCCAAGAAAATGCAGAGACATTCAGTTCTGTTTAATAATTTAAACTGAGATCCTAACTTAATATATAAGAACAGTATCATTAGATTCCTTCATTGATTTATATTTCAAATTTTATATATCTACTTCCAAAGTTTTATTCATGCGGGTAATTTTTGGAGCTCTGTGATTATCATATTGAAACTGACAAATTGCCACTTGAATACGTGGCTTTTGGAAGCGCAAAGTTTTATTTTCTGAATTAAAGTGGAAGTTTTAGCTCATACCTTTGGATGTTTAAAATTTTATTTTATTTTTATTTTATATTTATTAATCTTAAAAATTTTATTTATTTGAGAGAGAGAGAGAGAGAGCAGGAGCAGGAGTGGGGGAGTAGGGGAGAGGCAGAGAGAGAAGGAGCCTCCCTGCCGAACAGGGAGCCAGATGTGGGGCTCGTGCTTAACCAACTGGGCCACCCAGGTGCCTCTTATCTTTGGATATTCTGAAGAGAACTGTCCCCTGATTATGGTACTTTTAAGTGTATCCTCAAAAGCTTTCATTGAAGTCATATGATTTCACATTTAAGTGCCCATGCTTTGGGTCTAAACTCCAACTTTGTCACTTGCTAGGTGGATGTTTCTGGATAACTTATTCAAGTTTCCTCTTCTGTAAAATGGAAATACTGCTACACACCTCATGGAGTTGCTGTGAGGGTTCATTGAGCTGTTGTAAATTATGTGGCCCAGTGCACGTGGTATTGTTGCCAACACTTTAGCAATTTCTGTTGTCATTACTGAGCAACAGGGCCACAGGGAGCCCTCAAGGAGCTTATATCCCAAATAAGTAGCTAGATGGAGCAAACCATTAAGGTACCACCTTGACTAAGTCAGGAACAGAGGTTAAAGCTCCTTTAAACTCTTAGTCTATCAAAACAAGACTGATGGAAGTGCCACTTAAGTTCACCACAGGAAAAGAGCAAGAAGGGAAGGGCAATAAATAGAGACCTGATAGAAAAACAGCCATTAGGGACTTAAATACTATATTCCACAAACAAGCTGGCTCCACCATTCTCTCGCTCAGATCTCGCAGAATTCACTTTGAATTCTGTGTCTTAGTGTTCAAATCTGCACTATAGGGAGTTGGATGAGATTACAGCTAACATCTGTAATTATTATACAGTTATTATAAATCATCACAGGATTTTCTATAAAGACAGATTTCTTTGCTTCTCTACTTTTTGACACCTGGGTATGTAAGTAATTTGTGCATTGTTCTAAGTCTCAATTAACTTTTTCCTGTCAATAATTCAAATAGCTGCTTTATAAAAAGTGCTTCCTAAACACTTGGGAGACTTTATAATTATTTTCAGGAGCAGAGGGATAAAAAGTGAAGCACTGAAAGATGAAAGGAACTGCTCTGTGGGGAGAGATGAGAATTCTGAGTTCTCAATGCCAAGGGCTGCTACCAGGTGCCATCCGGCACTTTGAAAACGAGATCCCTACGTGGGTGGAGCCAGTGTCTTTGCCTCTTTCAAATGGAGCCGCGGCTGGTGACACTTTTGGATCCTGGACTAACTTTGCCAGCTTTTGGTTACTTTACATTAATCAGAGCTATGCTAGAAAGATTGGAGAGAAATGGTCCAGGAGCCTCTGTAGTTACATTGTATCTGCTTCTCTCTCAGGGAACTACAGCTGGCTTTGCTCCTTTGCAAATAACTGACACATCAAGTCAGTAAATGAAGCAGTTCTCCAAATCACCAACTTTGGTACAATATCATTATGCAAACTGAACTCTGTGATTTGTACCTGCTGTATAGATAACTCTGAAGCCTCAGCTCCTTCTTACCCTGAAAGCTGCCTCTGAGGTTTTTTGTTTTTTTTTTTTTTTTAAATCATGGTTTTTTTTAAGTGTTTCTTATGAAAACATACAACTGATAAAGGCAATAAAAAATGTATCCATAATCACAATACACTAGCATTATTATTTTCTCCAAGGTCTCTTCCAGTCTCCAAAGCACAGGTACACCAGAGTGTACAATTTTATAAGCTAAATTTTCAGCATCATTATATTATCATTAATGTTTTTGTCTTCACAGTTTTATCATTACTATTTTTAGAGGCTGCATAATATTTCATTAATTAGGACAAGAGGACCAACATTTTGTGTTCTTTGGCTCTTCAGTTTCTTTATTTTGAAATTGTAAGAAAATGCTATAGTGGGGGCGCTAGGGTGGCTCAGGTGAGTGTCCAACTCTTGGTTTCAGCTCAGGTCATGATCTCAGGGTTGAGAGATCCAGCTCCAAGTAGGGCTCTGTGTTCAGAGAGGATCTGCTTGAGATTCTCTCTCTCTCCCTCCCTCTCCCTACCCCTCTGTAGCTCCTCACCATCCTCGCTCTCTAAAATAAATGAATACACCTTTTAAAAAATGCTATAGTGGACATTTTCAGGCTTTTTTTCTCTTTTGAATTATTTCCTCAGGGCAAATACTGGAAAATATAACTTTGGGGTCAAATGCTGTTTGTAAAACTCTTGACATTTGTTGCTAAATTGCCTTTTTTTTTTTTTTTAAGAATTCAGTTCTTTGTTAGTGATGATAAACATTTTCTCCTGACGACCATATCTTCCTGAAGAAGGTGATAATAACAGCTTATTAAATAGGGTTTACATCTAAATTTAAAAGGAGTGACTCTTTTTGGAACCAGGTTGAACTGTGTTCTAAGATCACCTTGATACAGTGATCAGTCTATGTGCTGTGTTGTTCCCCATTTCTGCCCTCTGGTCAGCTCTATAAGCAAATTCTATTTCCTATTAAGAAGTGTTCTGATATGTTCTGATTCAACTGAGGGCTGGCCAATTGTATATTTAGGGAGCAGAAGGGTAGTTTCACTCACCTGTCTCCCTTAAAGTTGCCAACAATTCAAAGTTAATGAAGATTTAAACAAATTCTGATGCAAGATTAATGCCTTATATCTATTTCTGGCTAGGAACATAAATAAATTTCTTAGTTAATAGGAACAATTTCACTCTGTTGGTTTTGTGGCATACAAAGGTGCCTCTAACTATGTTTAGCAATGTCCTGGAATAATTCTTCCAAATCTCGGTTCTTCTCCACCCACACTACAAAAGTGTCAAAATAAAATCAATGTCAATTCATATTATTGGTAACAAATACTTTTTGCCACTATGGAGAGTTTGGGAGATGAGACTGAGAAGATTAAAATAGGCACTGACAATTTCTCTGCATAATTGCCTCCTCTGATATCTTTAGTAACTGTCAACATATTTAATTAGACAATATGTCTACTGCATATTTAACTAACTTATTAAGAGGTAAGCTTCTTCTCAATGGATACAATTGTAACTCAGTGTTCAGGGCATGTCTGAAAATGGGATACAAGATATTTTTGTGGCTTCTTGGAAACTTTCATCATCTTGGGCTACAGGTTTCATCAATCATACATAAAAGGAATACTACAGTGCTCCTAATGTACAACTTGCCTTTTTTTTTTTCATGTTTAACAAGAAAATGCTTATTATTTCAGCTGCTCAGAGTTTCTAAACATCTCTTCAGAAACAGGTCAACCAAAAGCCACCAGAAGGGGAAAGACACACTTGTGTTTTGCTCCCTGGTTAAAGACAAGGTACTACTTTCCCTCTCTATCTTGTGTAAGTGAAGCAAAAATCCTTTGACATTTTTCTTTGCTTATTTTTACTCTCCCAGATTGCCTGAGTCTCTGACACACTTCTATTCTGAAATCCTTCAGCGCTGACTTCCTTATTTGGTTGCTGGAACTGCTCTTTGTCTTGTTCAAACATTCTGCTAAGCTTGCAGCCTCCCTTCACTCCCGCCCCTTGCCCACTGCTCCCCCTTTCCTACACACACACACACACACACACACACACACACACACACACTGGAGGCTGGCTTCAGCAGGTCACTGTGACTCAGCCTTCTCTGTTGTTCACTCGCCAATCACCCATCAGTTATGCCCATTTAAGGAGTACCTTTTGGAAATCATGGAGAGACAGAGAACTTTCAGCTGTTTGGAAAGACTGCTCTGTTGCATACACTCGAAGTCACCGCAAAGCATGTATTTCACACAACTGCCCTCCTCATATGGCAGGGTATGTATTTAAAAAGATATAACCACTCCCTCCCCACCAGAAAAGCCTCCAGGCTGCCTAATTTGTGATTATTTTATTCCTCTGCATTCTGGCTTTTAAATTTGGCTGATAGAGTGGTTCTGTTTTGTTTTCAACTTTCTCGAATCTCTATATAGTACATGCCAAATACTCCAATCTAATATTTTTAAAAATATAGAACATAGGCTCAAATGGATATGCCAAGTACACATAGAAAAGCTCTGGTTTCCTAAGTGAAGAGCATACCCCTTTTCAGTCACTGTTAATTCACTTTGCTCTCTGGAGTTGAAAACAGCCAGGCATTTGGAGTGTGGAAGGGTATTTTCTGGTTTCTCTGCTCAGATGTGGGGGAAAGTACAGCTCTCTGCATTCCCTATTTAAGAAAGAAGTTGCAATGGCCCCATCCAATAAAACAGAGCAGTGTTTCCTTACATATAAACAACCGAGAAATTCCTTGGGCAAGCACATAGCCTTTTGGTTCCTGGAACAAAGCGGATGGTGGTATTTATTATGTCAAATAAACACATCATCCACACTCCAAAGGGAAACCTGAAACAATAAGCTGAACAAAGCAGTTTTCAAGGTTTTAATCCTTTTGCAATTAGCTCTTGTCTGACTCGACTGAGAAATTAAGAATGAGCTATTTTCCCAGAAGTACCCTTAAGTGATTCAATAGCAGTCTGTTCCCAATACTTGCCCTGAAAAAGAATCAGAGCTTGGTTCCAAAGGTAAGTAATATAAACATACAGGATATCCTATCGCTGAATATTATTTCTCATTTAGCCACTGAAAATGGTACTTTTCCCTCATCCATTGTGCTAATTACTAAAGCCCTGTTATTTATCAGGCATTGGACTAGATGCTGCAACCAGCTTTTATAGTCACCACTGATCATTACAAGGAACAGATCACGTTCTATAGAAAGCACATTTGCTCCCTGCCTTGTTGCCATTCCATCAATTTTGCTTATTTCTGTTCACCATGGTGACCAGTGTGGAAATAACATTCGGCTTACCAAATTCCCAAAGTGTATTACCCTCTTCTTTAGAACAGTTTCAGACTGACTTGGATGAATTCCTGTCGATAGAAGTCCTAAATCCTTCTTGGATACTGGCAGGGTATAAGTTAGAAACCTACTTTCAGACGTTCCCATTGGTTGTGACCTTCAGGAATCTGCATGTGCCTGACAACAGGGCTTGTGAATTCAGACTGGCTCAGGTCCGACAGCACATGGAAGCTGTGACATTCTGCACACTCTTACATTTAATAGGAACACCTGGCGATTGTGCAAAAAAGCAAAAGGACTCTGCATGCCTGCCCTACTGAAGCACGGTCACAGTACATGTCCATGGAAAAGAAATCTATGAAAGTCTGTTTCTGAGTTTTTTAAATTACTGTTTACATTGTACATTCATCTTGTTGTCGTTAAGAAGAAAAGTAGTAGCAGTCCCTAAAACATCAAAAAATTCATTGTTTTATGGGAGAAAAATTTTAAATTGAGAACATTCTGCCACAATTTGGAAAAAAACCATCATTGCTCTCTTTCAGGCCCATCCATGTTCTGCGAAGCATCTTGGAGAACCACTGGCATCCAGAAACTAGCCCAAGACTGTGCTTGGAGGCCTGCGTTCTCTTGCCAGTTTTGTTGCAAAGCAGCTGTATTACTTTTGAGTAAGTCATTTCACCCCTATGAATCTTGCTTTCCACATCTTTAAAATGCATACAACTTTTTTTTTTTTTTTTTACTTTTTATTTTTTAAAGTAGGCTCCTTGCCCAGCACAGAGCACAGCACAGGGCTTGAACTCACGACACTGAAATCCAGACGTAAGCTATCAAGAGTCGGACACTTAACAGACTGAGCCCCTAGGCACCCCCTAAAATGCAGACATCATTTTAAATCAGAATTCCCAATGTGGAGAGAGTTCAACCCTCCCCGAAAGATTAGCAGAAATTGCATATTTGCTCAAGACGGACCATTTAAGATATTACTTAATGAATTTCCACCTGTATTGTTCCTGTTTTGCTGGGAGACATATTTGGTACATAGTTGAGAGATTTGAAATGTGAGTTCCTAAGTAAAACAAAAAACAAAAAACAAAAAACAAAAAACCCACGAAATACCAGATAAAAATAATTTTAAATAATTTCTAAACTCTGAACTCCTAGAAGGAGAAAGCTTATTGGTTCTTACATTTTTGGTTTGTGGTCTGCACATTAGGGATTCCCAAATTCAGCCATAAATTTGGGATGACTTAGACTGATCTTTCTTTTCATGTTCTGGGATCATGTATTTTCTGAGATCAGTTTGGAACATCTAAAAAATGCTGGCAAAACCTATTATTGACAGGCTGTAAATACATTTTTTTTGGTGTTGCTTCATCCCATACATTCCCTACTGGATTCAGAGTTCACTTTAGCATGGTTCTTTCTGTATTACTCCTCTCATCTTACTGCTGGGCTCAGGGGACACCATGAGAGGAAACTCAGAGGTGGGAGAGAAGGTTTCAGATCCATTCATTATTTGATCATAACAATAGCTTTTAAAAAGCCGAAAGTGTGTTTTTGGTTTTTTGTTTTGTTTTGTTTGTATAGGGAAGTCAAAATATTATATATATCAAGTTTACCATTTAAAATATATCTCACTGGGGCCCCCCAGAGTGGCCTAGTCAGTTTAGTGGCTGCCTCTAGGTTTCAGCCCAGGTTATGATCTCAGGGTCATGAGGTCGAGCCCCACACCAGGCTCTGCATTGAGTGCAGTCTGCTTGGGATTAGCTCTTCCCCTCTCCCTCTGCCCCTGCCCCTCTCACTCTCTCTCTCAAATAATAATCTTTTAAAAATATACATATATATGATTAAGCTTTTAATTTTTCTTTTTTTTTTTTTTTTAAAGATTTTATTTATTTATTTGAGAGAGAACAAGCAGAGGGAGAAGCAGGTTCCCAGCTGAGCAGGGAGCCCAATGTGGGGCTTGATCCCAAGGTCCTGACATGAGCTGAAGGCAGACACTTAGTGAGCTGAGCCATCCACGCGCCCCCTGCTTTTAAGTTTTCATCCTAAATTGACTGTACACTTTGCTCTAAAGCAGGGGAGGATTCTCAAAACCTGTCCTTCTTTTATGTTCCCTGTGCATTATGGTAGCATGTTGTAGCAAGAAGAGCACTAATCTGGAAGGGAGAAATCAATTCTAGAATTCCAATAAAGTCAATAATATCTGCATCATATCATCCCCTCTGTAACTCCCACAGCCCTGAATCTTTTCTTGGAGTTGTTGTTTTGAAGGGAAAAAAAAAAAAGCATTGTTCAGACCTTCAACCATGAGGCAGGAAATAAGATTACCATTTAGGTTTCTTCAAAATGATTACCTTGGGGAGCCTGGGTGGCTTAGTGGGTTAAAGCCTCTGCCTTTGGCTCAGGTCGTGATCTCGGGGTGCTGGGATCCTGTCCCGCATCAGGCTTCTTGCTTAGTGGGGAGCCTGCTTCCTCTCCCCACTCCCCGCCTGCCTCTCTGCCTACTTGTGATCTCTGTCTGTCAAATAAATAAATTAAAACAAAACAAAACAAAAACAACAACAACAACAAAAAGATTACTTTTCACAAAAGAAAAGAAATCCACACTGAAAGAGCTCCAGAGACAAGGAGCCTTTCCACACTAGCATTCTAACCATCTATTTGTCTTTAGGGAGGTCCCAGAGAGCCTGGCATTCAAGCCCAAGTGGATGTGGGGGTTGGGAGTCAGTGCAGTTTTTAGGCCTGCTCTAATTTCCACACCCATATTTATATTCCAGGTTTTGATGGGGGAAAAAGGAAAATGGTTGCCATATGCTTCCCCACATTCATCTTAAATGCAAAAAGAAACACATGCCTAACTCTTCATTATACAACTTCAAGCAAATGAGTATAATTGGAAGCGGATTCCTCAGATTTGACTCTGAACCTAAATACTCATCAAGGAGGCCTAATTGTGTATTTAACATGCTCATAACATAGGGTCTTTGCATTAAACTACTACTAGGAAGAGCTACAGAGATCTCCCCTGAGTTGGAAAATCTTTGCAAACTAGCAGGCAGGACACAGAGTGAAACTTAAATTGTTACCAGCAGTGTGTTGGGAATGTAGTCTCCTCTTACATCTGGCCATGACTCACACTGCCATCCTGGAAGCTTCCTTGTTGAAGTTTCTGACAAACTCTGGTCCACAGACCCTGCCCTTGTCTATCCAGCCGATCATCTCTCTATCTGACACTTTCTGTGATCTGCAAGAGGCCCGAGAGAGAGATTCTTATGGATACGGTGTCCTGACAAACGAACTTAAACTAACCACGTTTGTGAAATGGCTGAGAGCAGAGACCCTCAGCACAAGCTGGATACGCTGTCCTAATGGTCTGCGTGGATGTATCTCGAAGGAGGTGAGATTTGGACAGAGAGGGTCAAAGGTACTCCCTGCTTGGCTCTTAACTGGTTTCAAGCCACATTCTGAGGTTAGTGTTCTGTGAACCTAAGTCTGGTCTTTCTCTCACCCAACTCAGAAGGAGGAGAGTTTCAGGAAGTCCTTCAGAGACATGTGTCTCATCTGTCATCATAGCCATGTTTGCCTCATGCTCTTCCCTTCCGTTTACTAAAATACACTTTTCCACTCTTTGATGTCCTACTTCATGCCTTTGGCCTTTTTCATGTTGTCTAACAAATTTCCTGAAACCGCACTCTAGCAACCACCTTTCTTATCTCATTCAACAGATCTTTAGTGAGTAGATTAGGGTACTATCACCTTCATCCCCTCTTTCTATTTGGTTTTTCATACTTCAGCTCCAAACCACTAACACCCAAAGGTGAAATACCCCTTTCCCTTTAAAATCTTTAAAAAGAGGGGCGCCTGGGTGGCTCAGTGGGTTAAGCCGCTGCCTTCGGCTCAGGTCATGATCTCAGGGTCCTGGGATCAAGTCCCGCATCGGGCTGGCTCTCTGCTCAGCAGGGAGCCTGCTTCCTCCTCTCTCTCTTTCTGCCTGCCTCTCTGCCTACTTGTGATCTCTCTCTGTCAAATAAATAAATAAAATCTTTAAAAAAAAATCTTTAAAAAGAAATTCTATCAATAAAATCTTAAAAAAAAATGATATTCTGAATTCTAATTCTAAATTCTAACATTCTAAATTCTGTTTCTCTTCAATAAGCATTTTTTGAATACCTATCAGTTAAAAAATACTTCCCTATCTACTGATGACAAGAGTGGATCAAGATATTTATCTTCTCTGCGGGTAGACACGCTTACAATTCCACTTAGATGAATGCTAACCTAGAAGAGAAGGGATGAGAATGTGTTGAACCCAACACGGCTGTTACGGGAAGAGAGGGGAAAGACCATACAGGACAAACTGAAAGGCAGCCCAGAGAACACATGCAGGAAGTCACATTATATTTGTCAGCTGAAACACGAATCCAATCTGTCTTTTTGGGTTGTTCACAATCTTTTATTTATCTTGGACAAAGTTGGTTCCTTTAAAGATTCACTGTAATATACATTGTTCTCCTTGAGTCACCGAATCTCCCTCAGTCTCTCAACACCTATTCCAGCTAGGAGGTCACTTAATTACCCCCTCCTCAACCTTTAACTTTGGAGGGGAAGTGCCTCGGTTCCCTTGAAATGCCCCAATTGGTTTTCAAGGTCCCATTCCTTCTAGTCTCTGGGGCCTACATCCAGCTACCATACTTATTGAAACTTTCAATCTTCAAATCTCTTCCTCTTGTCAGTGGGCTCCTTATTAAACTTTTCTTATCCTCAGACCAACTTCCAATGACCTTTGGAAATCACTGAGATACCATTTCTTTCTCTTTCAGTCCATCACAAATGTTTTAAAAGCACAATCTCTATACTTGCTGCCTTCACATACCGTTTTCATTTTCTTCTTAACCTTCACAATCTTGCTTCTACCCTTTGCATTGTACTCAAAATGGCCTTTGAAGGAGGTTCTCAGAAGTCACCGAAGCACAAATCCAATAGCCCCTGCCTAGGGCTCTCCTGCTTAATCTTTAGCCACTTTAGGAATGAGCCCCACCTGCCTCAGGGGCAGATTCTGACCACAGCTGTTTACTACAACATCCTGTTTTCCCAGTGCTCTTTTTCTACTTCTCTGACCACTCCTTAGTTTTGTTCACCCACTTCACTTTTTCCTGTGTCTGATCCTTAAGCATAGGCATTTCTCAAGCCTTCCTCTTTTCTACTTCAGACTCTTACAAGGGTTTTTGCCCAGTTCCATAACTATTAATCACGCTGTCTAGGTGGATGACTAAAATATGTCTTTAGTCTCAACCTCTCTTCTGAGTTCCAGAAACATCTTTCCAGCCACATAGTAGCTATGTCCACCAGGATGCCCACCAGCACCTCAAACTCAAATCCAAAACTGAACTTATCATTCCTTGATTCTATTCCAAGATCCCATTATTTGTCATTTATACTATTATGGTCATCTCCTAATTCCCCCCTCATATATCCTCTATATAGCTGATTTACTCAAATGCAAATCTTATTTTAGAATTTGTTTCATATAATAGGGCTGGCTAGTTATTCACTGCAAACAATAACAAAATACATGATAAATTACAAAAATCATTTCCTTAAAATACTGAAACACTATCAAGAAGTAAGAATTTTTAAGGGGAAATTTAAATAAAGGTGGGAACACAGAGTGTTAAAGTACTTAAAGCTGCTTTGCCCTGGGGGAATTTTCCAGAAGATAGAAAGAGTTTCAGTTTTCACTACCTCAGGAAAACAAGAGACAAAAGGAAAAAACCCCAAATCCATCCTAATAATCATAGATTCTTTCACATAAAGTTGAAACCCTTCACCAAAAGGCCCTCAGTTGAAGGGTATACCAGAAGTTAAAATGACCTATTCACACACAGAAGGCCTGGGCATTACAAAGGAAGCTGCCTTGGTATTCAGAAGCACAGGGGAGAAAAAAAATCCTAAGAAAGTGAAATTACAAGTGGCCACTTTTTTTTTTTCTTGACGATTTACAACCCAGATTGCCATCATTAGGATGATTTAAAAAAAAAAAAAAACCCTCCCAAAACAAAAAACATCCCCAGGCCTTGGATTTCGCGTAAAACATTCCCAGATTGGTGATTTCTTTAGGCACCTGGCAGAACAAATTCTTTCTGGAAGAAGACACCTTCATCACAGGCCTTCAGGAATTCTCACAATATCCTAAGGGACACCAGTGGCTTACAGTAAAAACACAATCATATTATTTATATATATAAATAATAATAATAATAATAATAATATATTATCATATAATAATATACTATATAATAATATATAATAAAATAAAATAATATAATATATTATTTATATATAAATAATATGTATGTGTGTATGTATGTATACATATGTGTGTGTGTATGTATGTGTATATATATATATATATATATATATATATATATATAATCACTAAGGACACACAGAAATACAGTACCATGTGCAAGAACCAGCAGAAATAATAGAAATAACAGACCTACAAACACTTTCAGTTTTGGACTCATTAGATATAGGGTATATAAAAATAATATGTGTAAAGGAATGAAACAAATCTTCTTTTATTTCCTCACACAAAAGTCCTTTAGGTTGGCTGACTGGACATTTAAAAAAAAAAAAAGAGCCCTTTAGTTGCTCCCCACTGCAAACACTTAAAATACTCAGCCTGCTTAAATGCTCTATGTTAAACTGGTCTGGTCTGGATGTACTTCCTTCTAGGCATCTACTCAAATTTCAACCCCCAGCTCAGAATCCCACCTGCACTTCCATGCAGTCTTCTCAGATTTTCTCTGAAGAAATTCCCCTGATATTCTCATGGGCTTACTGAAGTACACTGTAGTCTTACTACAGATATGTTCTGCCTTTCTTAATGGGCTATAAGCTCTTGAAAATATACTCAAGAAGTTCTCTTAAGAAAGACTTTATTTTGAGAGAGAGAGAGAAAGAGAGAGAAAACAAGTGGCAGAGGCAGAGGGGGAGAGAGAATTTCAACCAGACTCCATGCTGAGCACAGAGTCAATGTGGGGCTTGATCTCATGATCCTGAGGTCATGACCTGAGCTGAAATCAAGAGACCAAAGCTGAACCGACTGAGCCACCCAGGCTCTCCCAATTTTTTTCTCAATGTGTCACAGAACATATGTGCACAGTACTCTCTACATAGTCAGAAATCGACACGTGCTTGATGAATTATGTTCAGTTAAGTATCACTCGCCTTGCTAAACAGTCCCTTATGGCTCTCAAGTTCTTGCAGCACAAAGTAAAATTTTGCTATTTACAGCTTTTTATTGGCCCTCAAGTATCTCTACAAAACCTTTGATCTTATCAGATGCCTCAATACTCTTTGTAAATTCCATGCTCATTTTTTAACTTACAAGGTTTATGTTGTTTTCCCCTCTTGTTAAGCTCCTCCCCTCTATCAGAATGTTCTTATTTATTTTATTTCTGGATCGCATCATGCACAGCACTGTGTGTAACTGCTGAGGTCAGGCACTGGGGCACGGGCACCCGGATCTCCTGGGCCACACACGGCTCCAGGCTCAGGGTTAGCACTCAACACGCCATTGTTGAAAAAGTAAACTGTGTATATATATGTGTGTATCTGTATGCCTGCACACACCACATACATACATACCCATCCTGTCAACTTATTTCTTTTTGAAAAGACTTTATTTATTTGAGAGAGAGAGAGCGTAAGTTGGGGGGTGGGGGTGAGGGAGAAGCTGACTCCCCGCTGAACAGGGAGGCCTGACTTGAGGCTCGATCCTGACCTGAGCTGAAGGCAGACCCTTAACCAACGGAGCCAACCAGGTACCCCTCATCTTGTCAACTTAAATAAGTTGTAAGCTCCAGGAAAATGAGGACTATTTTATTTTTTTATTCCTCAACTCTAACTGCTTACTTCTTGATAAAAATTATCCATGTTCAATGACCAGTTCTCCCAGCTGGAAGAAGACATTTACATTGTATTTTTACTGCGTTAGGAGCAAGTGATAATCAAGTGAATAGCAGTCTGATCCTGTATTCAAAAACGATAGGTGATTGGATCTCAAAGCACTACACAATTAACATTTATTGAGTATCTATTATGTTGTGTTAAGACCCTGGGCCAGATACAAGAGGTACAAACATGATAAAGGAGATAAAATCCTGCCTTCAAATATCTCACATTCTAATAGGGAAACAGAGATAAACTATGACCTGTAATTATAACGTGCTAACCTCTGGAACTCACCAGGAGGTGAAACAGATAAGGTCAAAGCAATCGCCTCTGTAGGGGGAAGGAGAGGGGGGCTCCCAGTTTCCAAGTGTCTCTTTTGCGCTACCCCAAAAAGATGAGTAAGGAGGAGTTAAGGGGGTGGATGGGAGAAATGGCATTCCAACTTGTGGAAGAATTACGTACAGAGGCACGATGTTGTGCAAGAGCCCTGCGTGCTTAGAACTGTGAAAATCAGTTTGAACATAACCCCAAAGGAAATGTGGGCAAGTTTAAGTGTTGGATCGGTCCGAGGAAAGGAAAGAGTGCTCCAGGCCTAAAATAATATTTTTATTAATATTTTTCTTTTTCTTACTCTCATCTTTGTGTTTCCTTCCAAACAGTGCCTATTCTCAAGCCCTGCCTCCCCTCATGCTTCCCTTCATGCAAAGCTTTCCTCCGACCTCATGTTCTTTAGGAGAACGGTACTTGCTACCCATTCTCTCAGACTCTCCCTACAGTGACCTCCAGAACACTAACCCTTAAAATGCACAGCGGACCTAGCCTCCCACTTCAAACTGTCAGCTCATGTTCTCGTTTTTGGAACGGAGCAACTCCTGATCCTTTTTCTTCATGGAGAAAAACGTATATTTACTTACATTTATTCTGACTATGTGACTCTTGCAATGAAAACACAACTCAATTCAAGACGTCGACAAAGATGTGATGTTGTGGACCATCAAATAGAATATTTACCTAATTACAACCAACAGAAAAACTAACTTACATGCTTATTTAATAGTAGGGCAGGTGTGGGTATATGTCTCTAAAAACAGGTATTTGTGACCATTTATCCATGGCTGCCTGGGAATGCCGCCCCGATTTAAGTCCAGATGGGGATACCTGGAGATGTGGCTGTCCACCCACCTTTGTCATCAGCATAAACCAGAAAGATCACATGCTCCCAGAGCCATAGAATCTTACACTGAGAAGGGACTCTAATGACTACTGTAGAGATTTTGTAAGCCACTACGTACTCAAAGATAGTGGTTTTGTAATTCTGAAGACTGTCCTGAAACACATCTCTTTGTTGACCTTCAGCTTGGTTCTCGATATTACCAGATCTGTGATAAAGCAACAGGTTTCTGCAACTTCTGGGCAAATATGTGGGGAACTATCCTAGGAACCTCTCTACTGAGCTGTCAAGTACAGCATGTTAGTCTCTTAGTTAATACATTTCCAACCGGCTTCACTAAGAAGTAACACGCTTCCTTCTTTTACATCTGTCAGAAAAAGACAATCTTCAAGTATACATTTTCTCCCTGGTGCTGTTTTCAGCAATCCTCACCAGAGCAATATATATGTCACTAACGTGCACTGTTCCCACACACAGTGAGTAATAATTGAAAAAGCCAAGGCTGTTTACAATTGTAAGAGCTACATACTGTAAATGGACAAGAAAAAGATGACAGTACATCACAGGCAGAGGCATGCCTGAACAGCATTCCCAGGAATCCTTTAAGCACAGGAAAAACAACTCCAAACAAGCAGACTTCAGTCCTGCGCCGGGTGTAAGTTAGCTTCTACTGACAGCGCACGCCGTACACTTTTCTGTGCCAAAGTCCTCACGGAGCCAAGGTCAGCAGAGTGCTTGCTCGTGCCCTCTCTCCTAACACGGGCCTTGAAGCTGTTCTTTAAAGCCTCATGGTGACAACCCATGAGGGATCCAAAAAGAAAAATTTAAAAATTCCCAAGACAGTTCTTGACTGGTGTAAAGAAATCCATGTGACCCGGTGTGCCAGAAAGCAGTTTCACAGGTCAGGGAGCTAAATTCTTTTTATAGATCCCAACTGTTGAGTCGTGTTTTTTGGTTTGTGTTGCTGGAACAATGAACATTTGAGAGGTGAGACTCTAGAATTCAGACACTCTCCAGAGAAGTGAAGCAGTTTTCCGTTCCTGGAGGATTCCTCGCAGGGGACTCCCCACGGCTGCAGGCTGCAGGCGACCCACCACTTCCCGGATGGGGGACGGCCAGAGGGGACTGAGGGGATTGCACTGAGGTTGCAGGCTGGGAGCCAAATCCACCTTCCCTCCTCCTTCACAGGCACAGAGCTGGATGACTCTCCCCAGCCTCTCCTACAGTTACAGCTCCCACAGATCAATAAAGTCTGTGCCAGGCATTCTCTAGATGTTGGCCACGCTGCTCCTGCGTGCTGTCTCATTGCCCGAGAAAGTCTTCATTTGCGCGACTGGACCCATTCACAGCTGGTGTTATTGGCGTAGTGATGGGAGCAGCAACAGAGGGTTCACCTGAGAACCAGCCTCTGCGAGCATAACCGGGACTTACTAGTAACGAGGAGAGGGATTCTAACTCCTCTGATGATTTTCCTTGGGGTGCAGAGACTTAGCGTAGCCTAATCTACCTGGGGCATTTCAGGGTAGTGCGCGCTCGCTCACTCTCTCTCTCTCTTGCCATCTTTTAAGTATTAAAAAAAATTCTTTTTTTCTATCTACATGTCTTTTAAAAAAATCATTTACAGCTTAAAGATTTATAAGGCAAACACTCACGTAACCTTTGCCCAAGTCAAAAAACAGAACTAGACAGACACTCAGACACTGGAGAAATGTCCTGTGTGCGCGATCCCGTCAGATCCTTGGCCTCCCAGAGTACCTGCAGTCCTGACTTGCAAGATTTCCCTTGTACTTGATTTTTATAGTTTCACTATTCCACGCACGCATCTCTAAACAATATACTTTGTCCCTCCCCCTTTTGAGTTTTTTTAAAGTACAGTCACACTGTATGCATTGTCTTGCTTCTTTTGTTCTACATTAGTCGGACAGATGGATCCGTGCTGTTTTGTTAGCTATCGTGCATTTATTTGAATCACTGAATTGAACTGAACGACTCTACCACAATTACCTTACTTGTTCTGCTGCTGACGGACATCTGGGACACTGCCAGCTTCTGACTATTATGCACAGGGCTGCTCTGAGCATTTTGACAAGTCCCTGGGTACACACATGCAAGCATTTCTTGGAGGATATACTTAACAGCCTAACTTCTAGGTCATAGGGTTTGTATAACATTGGGTTAATCAAATGATGCCAAACTCTTTTCCGATGTGGTTTTTACCAATTTATACTCCCACCGGCAGTGTATGAAATATCCTGTTACTTCACATCCTTGCCAGAACTTGGTATTGTCAGACTTCTGAATTTTTTGCCAATCAGGTGGGAGTGTAATGATATATCACTGTTGTTTTAGTTCATATTTTCCTTATTATGCATGAGGTTGAACATCTTTTCATGTTTATTGGTGATTTGAATTCCCATTCCCTCTTTGGGGAAGTGGGTGTTCACATCTTTTGCCTTTTGTTTTTTTGTTTGCTTGCTTGCTTGTTTAATTGACTGGCTGCCTCTTCCTTTTGTAGGAGTTCTTTATTTTGTTATCTACACATTGTGGGGGAGGTCCAGTATTGTCTACAGGAGTTGGAGTTGGAAATATTTTCCACTCTGTGGCTTGTCTTTATACTCCCTTTAGGATATCTTTGATGTTCACAAGTTTTTTATTTTCATATATTTGAATTTATCAAACTTTTCCTTTTAGGTCTTGTTTAATCAATCTGGAATTAATTTCTGTATATGATACAAGGAAGAAATTAATCTTAAAAATAGAAGCACAAAAGTCAGTAGCTAATATTTATAAAAAGAGGAACTTTTAAAGCAAAAGCTTTATATTTTCTTCCTTTATCACACACATGCAACCTGACTCTGTTAAGAGGCAAAGAGATCATATATCTTGTTTAGGGACAACAAAGGGTCAATTTGCTAATTCCCTTAAGAAGGAGTATATATGTATCCTAGGCTCCATGTAGGGAATATACCCAAGGGTACTCTACAGAAATGCATTAATACACACACGTACACACTACACAAATGCTTGTAAATTCACAAATTTTCAAAAGATGCACAGGAAGCAATAACAGCAGCTACCTATGGGGGGTTTATTTTTAAATCTTGTGCTTAGGAGAAAAGAATATGATGTTTAAGATAAATTGCCTGGGTAATTTAATAGGAAAATTGCATCAGATATGGCAAAGTTTATTTACATATGCTCTTTCAGGAATTCATTTATCAAACAGATTTCCAATTATTTCTTTTGTGCCTTTTCCACCACACAAAGTATTGCTTACTTAACAAGTACAGAACTACACTGAGTCCCTTAAGAGACAGAACCTGAATTCCAAACACTATTCCCAAATTCATTATCTACATAAAAGATAGGCCAGTGCACTGGGTATTTACCCCAAAGATACAGATGTAGTGAAAAGAAGGGCCATCTGTACCCCAATGTTTATAGCAGCAATGGCCACGGTCACCAAACCGTGGAAAGAACCAAGATGCCCTTCAACGGACAAATAGATAAAGAAGATGTGGTCCATATACACTAGGGAGTATTATGCCTCCATCAGAAAGGATGAATACCCAACTTTTTTATCAACATGGATGGGACTGGAAGAGATTATGCTGAGTGAAATAAGTCAAGCAGAGAGAGTCATTTATCATATGGTTTCACTTATTTGCGGAGCATATGGAATAACACAGAGGACATGGGGAGATGGAGAGGAGAAGGGAGTTGAGGAAAATTGGAGGGGGAGATGAACCATGAGAAACTATGGACTCTAAAAAACAACCTGAGGGTTTTTTTTTTTTTTAAATATATATATATATTTTTTTTAAATATATTTTTTTAAGATTTTATTTATTTATTTGACAGAGAGAGATCACAAGTAGGCAGAGAGGCAGGCAGAGAGAGAGGAGGAAGCAGGCTCCCTGCCGAGCAGAGAGCCCGATGTGGGACTCGATCCCAGGACCTGAGATCATGACCTGAGCCGAAGGCAGCAGCTTAACCCACTGAGCCACCTAGGCGCCCAACCTGAGGGTTTTGATGGGGTGGGGGGTGGGAGGTTGGGGGAACCAGGTGGTGGGTATTAGGGAGGGCACGGATTGCATGGAGCACTGGATGTGGTGCAAAAACAATGAATACTGTTATGCTGAAAAGAAAAAAAAAAAAACCCAGTGTAAGTGACAAGGACTTTGCTTGTATGTTCACGGTGAGAAGGAATACTATGATTTAAAGGATTTGTTAGAAACGTTTTAAGGTTAAGGGACTATGATTATTTTTCAATCAACTAACTATTCTGGCTAAACCAAAGAAAAGGGGTTTATTCTTTTTCTTCTGTCTACATTTTCTGAACTAATATTTAGCTGTACCAGAAACTATGATTTTTTCATCCTTTAAGAAATGAGCCCTTTTACTTCAAGTTTGGTAAACCATAGAAAGCACTGAGTTACTTTAAGTATTTTATAACTGTAGTAATAGTCAGAATATATACACTTTTTAAAAGCTTTAAACATTTCAGCAAATATTTACTACAAGATTTAGTAGGAAAACATCAGTATATATAATTTGGTCCCATTAAAATATGTAAAATTATGCATTTAAAAAGTTAACAGCAATTACCTCTATAGAGGTAGGTTACAGGAAATTTACAATTTTCTGGCTTTTTTTTTAGTACTCTTCAGTTTGTGCAAACTTATACCTTTATCTATTGATAGATATTATGGTAGAAGTAAAATGAAAATTTGAAGAAATACCTTATAGTCAAAAGCTCTTGTTTCTAATATTTTTATAAGATATGGGCGAATTTTATTGTATTTTGGTAATTTAGAAGATTGGAAATTTGTAAGTTCTAAACCAACTTAAAACCACTTCATTTTTAATCTTTCACTCCTTTATTTTGTTTTTTTTTTAAATAGTTTATTTATTTGACAGACAGAGATCACAAGTAGGTATAGAGGCAGGAAGAGAGAGAGAGGGAAGCAGTCTACCTCCTGAGCAGAGAGCCCGATGCTGGGCTCAGCTGGATCCCAGGACCCCAGGACCATGACCTGAGCCGAAGGCAGAGGCTTTAACCCACTGAACCACCCAGGTGCCCAATCTTTCACCCCTTTAAATATGTTACATTTCTTCTAATGGCATTTATACTCAGAGAAGTTTACCAAATAGTATCCTTATCTTTAAATGGGGGAACTATTTAGATATCAACAAAAGGTTCCCTGCCTGAGGAAGGACAGATTTCATATTCTAGAATGTACCCCACATTGCCTTAAACTTCAAAATCATTCACCTTTGACCCTATTTAGGGTAGTGACAGAGTAGGTAACTGAGTAGCCCTTTCATAAAAATAAGGTAGAGTTTTTTGTGTAAATTTTTTTGTCTAAGTGTGACACTTTTTAAAAAATTTTTATTTTTTTAAATTTTTTTATTAACATATAATGTATTATTAGCTCCAGGGGTACAGGTCTATGTAAATGTGACATTCTTTTTTTTTTTTTTTAAAGATTTTATTTATTTATTTGACAGAGATCACAAGCAGGCAGAGAGGCAGACAGAGAGAGAGGAGGAGGAAGCAGGCTCCCTGCTGAGCAGAAAGCCCGATGCGGGGTTCGATCCCAGGACCCTGGGATCATGACCCAGAGCCGAAGGCAGAGGCTTTAACCCACTGAGCCACCCAGGCGCCCCTAAATGTGATATTTTTAATCAAAGTCCTCAGATCTGATATTAGATACTGAACTAAAGAAAAATAGGCACATTGGGATCAGAAGATAAGTTCCCTAACTCGTTATGTTGTAAAATCCCATGAGAGTTACCGAATGTGTGATGAACAAACAGGGGGAATATGCTCTGTAATTAACAAGGGTGCAGCTGTGGGGGGGGGGGGTGGAGAAGAGTGCTAAATACAGTTCTCAGTAAAACAACAAGAGAAATCTGATTGCAGCCAAACCTGCAATTTAATTGTGCATTCAATTGTTAATATGGTCTATGGTTTTCTTTTAAATTAACCTTTTTTTTTTTTAACAGATTTTATTTATTTATTTGACAGAAAGATCACAAGTAGGCAGAGAGGCAGGCAGAGAGAGAGAGGAAGCAGGCCCCCGTGGAGCAGAGACCCTGATGCGGGACTCGATCCCAGGACCCAGGGATCATGACCTGAGCCGAAGGCAGAGGCTTAACCCACTGAGCCACCCAGGCGCCCCTAAATTAACCTTTTTTGGGTGAGCTAACATGAGGAGTCATTTTACCAGACCACAGAAACTGGCAATTCTATCTGTATTACTGCAGTTTCTTCCACCTCCTCAGTGTGAAGCTGGGAGCATAAATTTGAAGCGTCAACCCAATTCTCACAAATATTCTTTCTCTCCTTAAGGCACCCATTCTATCCCAAGGTAAAAATGCCCCACATTTCCTTGGGTTGGGAAGTTATTGCAAGGAAACAGAATTCAGGGTGGATCTGATCAACTCCTTTATAAGGAATCACACAATTTCCTGGAAAGGATGGCAATGAGCAGGCAGATGAGCAGTTCTGTTTATCCTGCTGGATTGGCCAGCAGTCTAAATATACTCGATTTGGGGGTGAGTCACAAAAATCTTGCTACACAGCATTTGGTAAAGAAGATTATAACCCAGAGACAGGATCGGTATGGTACACACACAGGGATTTTAAAACAAACATTTGCTTATTCAGAAGTATGTATGCGAGGGTCACCTGGGTGGCTCAGTGGGTTAAGCCTCTGCGTTTGGGTCAGGTCATGATCTCAGGGTCCTGGGATCAAGTCCCGCATCGGGCTCTCTGCTCAGCGAGAAGCCTGCTTCCTCCTCTCTCTCTGCCTACTTGCGATCTCTGTCAAGTAAATAAATAAAATCTTAAAAAAAAAGTATGTATGTAAAAGTCATCAAATTATTTCTTTTTTCTTGGCTCATTCGCCACTGTCTTTTTCAATACATGTGATTTTTTTTTTTTAGAGAGATAAAAATGCTGAAAATAGCTCCAGATTTGAATAAGTCAAAATCCCAAGCAAACTGACATTACTACTGTACTTAGTTATATTTTGGTAAGAAATGTGAAGACAACCCAAACTTGTTCTAGTGAGTTTCTTGGGATGTAAAGTTTTTTCTCTTAAAGTGATATCCTTTGATTTTATAGAACAGGCCAAGTATTTGTAATTAGGTCCAGGTTAACTATACTTATTCACTACAGACCCCTCAAGTAGAACAAAATATACTTTGTTGCCTATGGCTCAGCTTCACATAACTGTGAATTATAAGATAGAGAAAGCAAAATGGATTTTCTACAGTAAATATACTATTTTTAAAAAATATTTTATTTATTTATTTGACAGACAGAGGTCACAAGTAGGCAGAGAGGCAGGCAGAGAGAGAGGGGGAAGCAGGCTCCATGCTGAGCAGAGAGCCTGATGCGGAACTCGATCCCTGGACCCTGGGAACATGACCTAAGCTGAAGGCAGAGGCTTAACCTACTGAGAGACCCAGGTGCCCCAGTAAATATACTATTACTATCAAAAGGTGAATGGGTGTCCCCTCAACTTGGTTAAATTGCATTTTTATGAGAAATTCTGTGATCTCATTTCCTGGCCTATGAATATTTTGAAACTTCAAGTACGAAACTGTATTGAAATTATTTAAAATTTACAGAAGATATGCCATTTGAAAACGTATCAGCCACCAGTGATTTTTATCTCAAAGATGAAAACCGTACCCATTCTACAGATATTTAGTGAGCAGAGGCTATGGTTCAGGCCCTGGAGTCCCTTCTAACCTGATGTATCTTAGTAACTATTAATAGCACAAATCACATATGCCAAAGTAGCAAAATTAGTTAACTCCTTCAAAAACTACCAGAGGACAGGTAAAATAGCCAAAGTGAATGTCAGACATTAGTCAACACTGACTGATGTTCTCCTTTGCTGGGCCCTGTGAGGAATCCATCAGAAATATAGAATATGGACGTTGCTCCTCCCGTTTTGTGGGATACAACACTTGGTCTTAAAGAAGCAATTAGAACAATAAAGCAATTCAATATTATCCACAGAGTAATTAACTATATTCACTAGAGACCTGTGAGGAACAAAATGCTCTATATTCTTAATGTTCATCAACACACAAACTTGTCTGAGTAAGACCACATCGATTCTTTTCTTGTTAATTATTGTGGAGGAAAACTTCAGATGCTGTCCTACAGCCTGATGGATCCAAACATTTCTGATGGATACCTACAAGAATACCTTTTTAAATTACAATGCATATATACATGAGCATGTATATACATACATACATATGATAAAACACATTTGTTTTTATAAAAACAAAAATTTCACAAAATTATGCCTGTTTGGACAACTGTAGTCTTGACTTTTCTATTCTTTTTCCTACACTTTCATTTAAAAATGTCATTGAAGGGGCGTCTGGGTGGCTCGGTGGGTTGGGCCCCTGCCTTCGGCTCGGGTTGTGATCTCAGGGTCCTGGGATCGAGTCCTGCATCGGGCTCTCTGCTCAGCGGGGAGCCTGCTTCCTCCTCTCTCTCTCTGCCTGCCTCTCTGCCTACTTGTGATCTATTTCTGTCAAATAAATAAATAAAATCTTTAAAAAAATAAAAATAAAAATGCCATTGAAGAACATTTAAATTGATTTCAGAATACTGGTTATATAAAACACTGCCACAGATCTTACTTCTCAAACTATGGTAAACCATATATATATATATATATATATATTAGAGATTTCACAAGACCAAAAGAAAAACATTCTTCTACTGCTAATAATAATGACAGCTAACATTTATTGAGTATTTACTATTTACTACATACCAAACCCTGAAGGTTAAGTGCCTTCACATTGATTACAGGATGTTAGATGGCAAATCTGTGAGCCTCACTTTTGATAGAGGCCTCACAGTTTCTAAACAACAGATGCCAGATAGATCCCCACACCCTGAAGGAAAGTGCTAAATCACCAGCTAAGAAAGTGTAGGAGACACCACCAAAGGCCAAGTGTAGGAGATGTCTGGAGACTGAAAAACCAGTTCTGCCACCCTTAGCCATTCATTGACTGCCCCTCCAGCCAATGAAAGACTGGGATCAAGGCTTTGAAAGAACAGTGTGTGTGTGTGTGTGTGTGTGTGTGTGTGTGTGTGTGTGTGTATGGTGTCTTCAGACTGCAGCCCTGAGAGAGGGGAGGATCCCATTCCCCTCACCTTCAGGTAAATGAGAGGGGCCTCAAGAGGTTCTCTAAAGGGGCTTGAGTTAAGTCTCCTGGAATTTCAGACTGTGGTGGAAGAGGGTGGCACTCCCACTGACCACTGGACGCTCATGTCTGAGTCCCCCCTTGGTTCAAGTGAGCCTGGGAGGGAGCCTGCCTAAATCATTATAAAAAGAACCCCCTTCGGGGCGCCTGGGTGGCTCAGTAGGTTAAAGCCTCTGCCTTCGGCTCGGGTCATGATCCCGGTGTCCTGGGATCGAGCCCCGCATCGGGCTCTCTGCTCAGCGGGGAGCCTGCTTCCTTCTCCCTGCTTGCCTCTCTGCCTACTTGTAATCTCTGTCTGTCAAATAAATAAATAAAATCTTTTAAAAAAAAAAAACAACCCTTCAAGAGGACTGTTGGGCAGAGTGAAAGAACCTGAGATGGCAGCTGGGTGGAATGGGCCACTAGAGGCCTAGAGGATAGGGCCTGAGGAGTGGAGCCTCCAGTGTCTGGAGGAGCAACAGCATCTAGAAAGTTAGGGAGCAGGTAAGGGAGGGAGACCCAGAGAAGGGAGACCAACCCTGCGCCTCCCTGACTGCCGGTGTCCCAGGTGGAGCTGGGCCATTCTTGGGATAGGGTGGGGGTAGAAGACATTTATGGAAGCCTCAACCCAGCCTTGGGTTATTGTAACAGATAAGAATTAATAATTAATTACTGTAATGAGAACATTCTAGTTCATGATGAGAAAACTTGCATCGAAAAGCTACAGGATCTTCTGGGATTCCATCCAGTGGAGGTAAAGAACAGAAAAACAACTTACAGTTGAGGAGGGAAAGGTTAGTTAAGTCCTTAGTGAACAGACCCTCCTTGTGTTTGACACATGCAATGTTTATCAAACACATTCTACTTTTAATCTTTCCGACAACTCTCTGATAGAAGTACTCTGCCACCCACTTTCTGTGAGGAGGGAAACGGATGCTCACAGAAGGGTGAAGTAATCTAGCCATAGTTTCTAATGAGTAGTGGGTTCATTGCTCTGCCAGGATTCAAACCCAGGCAGTGGCACTTAAATATTCCCTGACCCTTCTTTCTGCAGCAATATGGGTGGGGTGGGGTGGGAAGGAGCAGGAAGGGAAAGTTAAAAATTTTAATCAGTATTCAGTGAAAGTACCAGTGCCCATTCTATATACTTATTTTTTTTACTTATAATATGTATAAATTATAAATGTATATAAATATATAAATTATATATATATATATACTGTACTATTTTGTACATTAAAAATATGCCCTCCCCCATTATACAGTTTAGAATAATAAGATCAAATCTGTATTTTTTTCCGTTGGATACACTCAATGTACTCGGATAGATCTTGGAGTAGAATTCCTTGACTGTGGCAGACCCCTTTAAACTCTGTCCCCTGTCCTGGGGTATAAGGGCTTACCCCTCCTCTCTGTTTGGGTTACTTTTCTGGGAAAACATGATAACCAAGAAGTTTAAATTAAAAGAAGAAGGAAAGTTTCTTGGAGTAGAGACAGTCTACGGCCATACCACCCTGAATGCGCCTGATCTCGTCTGGAGTAGAGACAACATAGGTGTACCTTAAGAATACCAGAATTTGGGGCAGGAGGGGTGAGGAAGAAGGACCACAAGAAAGACTCAGAAACTGGTAGGGGCAGGGGAGGGAGCTGTTAATGAAAATAAATTTCTTTCACTTGGAAATAGTCCTTATTCTAATAGTTTCCCTTAACTCATTAACTATCATGTAAGATTATTCTTACCATTTTTTTTTAGCAACCCTGTTCTGAAGATATTTCTCTCTTTTTTTTTAAGATTGTATTTGTTTTTGAGAGAGAGAGAGAAAGAGAGAGCAGGCATAAAATGGAGAGCAGCAGGCCGAGGCAGAAGCAGACCCCGCACTGAATAAGGAGCCCGATGTGGGACTCGATCCCAGGACCCTGGGATCATGACAGGAGCTGATGGCAGACACTTAACCCACTGAGCCACCCAGGCGCCCCAGAGGGAGTTAGAATTAATGGAGAGAGTCATCTTTGTGGATGGTAAGATTCAGTGACCTAAAGACGTCGGTTCTCCTCAAAAGTCAGTTTTAAAATTTTAAGCCAGTGCCTCAGAATCGTAATGAAATTCTCTCCTGAAAGTGACATGTGTGTGCGAAAGTTGATCTGGAATAAAGGGGAGAGAGAGGAGTACTCAGTGGATGTGTGTGTGTGTGCATGTTGATATATCCATACTAACAGATACAAACAGATTTTAAAGGCACAGTAATGAAAACAGTGTGATACTGGCTCAAGGGTAGACACAGGTCAATGGAATGGAAGAGAAAACCAGAAACATCCACAAACATGCAGAATTGAGAGAATGATAAAGCTGCCGTTTCAAATCAGTGAGAAAGTATGGATTATTCAATAAACCACAGGAAATAATAAATTTCAATCTGTACCTCACACTATATGACAACATAAATTCCAGATGGTTTAAATTCTTAACATTAAAAAAAAATTAAACCACAAAATCTCGATTTAGAGCAGTAGCATAATTTTGAGGCTTTCACATTCCTGGTCCTCCCAAAACTGGAGAGAGCCAGGCTCTGGGTTATTTTCCAAAAATCTTTTTATATCCTTAGCCAGGAGCTACCCATCAATAATATGATATTTAAATATTTAAATTTATCACCCAAGTTTACCTATTTCAAGAATCACACCTCTTCAAGGACAGATAACATTTACTTATGAGAAGGCAGTGCCTTTTACATAACAATTTAAAAATTATGCAGCTTAATTATTTGAACCCTCAAAAAGAAAGGAAAAAACACCAGAGGAAGAAAGTTCCTGCTAATCCATATTCTCTCCAGCATTTGGTGGTGTTGGTGTTCCGGATGTGGGTCATTCTCATAGGTGTGCAGTCTGTGTGTCCTTATTGCACAATTTGGAAGTCCTCGTGACCCATGATGTTGAGCTTCTTTTCCTATGCTTATCTGTCATCTGCATCTCTTTTTTGGTAAGGTAATCATGCCTTTTTAATTTCTGTATTCCTAAAGCTTTGATATCTGGATCTTGGTGACCCTGGAGAGACTGCCCCTGCCCCCCAGGGCTAGCCAGTTTCTAGAGATATTAGATGACTCTCCTTCCGACACACCTTTCATACAAGGTCCAGCCTCCTTCTGGACTGGGCTTTCATACTCAGGGCACTATTCTGAGCTCCAGCCACCCCAGAGCCAGACAGCAGACAGCAACACAGGCCCCGGAGAGCCTGCTGAAATTATTCAGACTGGACAACCCTAAATCATCTGACCCTGCTTCGTCCGTTCCTTAACGTGGAAACCATGATAAAGACTCCTGCCCACGCTTCCCCCTGGCTCCCTCTGCCCCCCAACCAACGCTGGTGCTGCCCGCTGTGGCCCTGCATGGAGTAGCAAGTCCCTCCCCTCAGGAATAGTGTGTAACAAACTCCCTTCCCAACAGTGGTCATCTTCTGATCTCCTGGTCCGTTGGCCTGACTACACCTGGATAATAACAACACCTGCATTTATTTATTTATTTTAAATTTTAATTTATTTTTTAAATTTCTTTTCAGGGTTCCAGAATTCATTGTTTATGCACCACACCCAGTGCCCCATGCAATAATACATGCCCTCCATAATACCCACCACCAGGCTCACCCAACCTCTCACCCCCCAACCCTCCAAAACCCTCAATTGTTTTTCACAGTTCACAATCTCTCATGGTTTGTCTCCCCCTCCAATTTCCCCCAACTCCCTTCTCCTCTCCATCTCCCCATGTCCTCCGATACCTACATTTAAAAAAACACATGGGTCTTCACTTTGTAATGACTCATTAAATTGAACATTTATATTTCACTCACTGCAGATATAATTTTTTTCACATTAAAAAAAGTAAACAGATTTTTTACTCAAAAAAATCATGCTCTGGTTAAGCAGAAAGTAATAACTGTCATATATTCTGCCTTTCTAGGCATTTTCTTAAGAAAGATCCATTTCGATGTAATCATACTGAACTTGTGAAAATTCCTGGACTGCGATTTCATCTTTAAGCTACTACTCAAAGAAAAAGTAGGAATTAGGTCATTTCGTCTTCTGTCTATGGGAGTGAGCAATATTTCCTGCAAGTCAGTGAAATTTTGAAAACTGTTTGCTATACAGCAAAACCCAGCGAAAGCTAGCTACTTAACAAAGATGCCAGATTACAGCTGAACAGTTTTAACATTACTGAACATGTTTTTAATTAAAGTTATACAGATTTTTTTGTTGTTCTTTCAAACCTCAAATGTCATTTGCAATCATTTCAAGTTACTATTTAATCCAAAGTATATCTACACACGTATGTGTGTAAATGACTGATTTGGCTTTTGAGGCTTGCTCTCGGGAACAAGTGCTAACAAACGCTGAAATGCTCAAAAGCTTATTGCTTAGAGCGCTTAGACCAAGAGCATAAAGAAAAAAGGAATAAACAAAAGTAGCTAACTACAAATAAACATCTAAATTCTTAATCAATGAAGAGGAAAATGGTGAAAAATGCCTCCCTATACACAAGGGTCCCACCAACTAAATTTAAACCAGCGCTGTCCACAAGCAGTGGGACTGGGGAGAGGGAGAAGCAGGCTTCCCGCAGAGCAGGGAGCCCGATGCGGGGCTCGATCTCAGGACCCATCCCCCAGATCATGACCTGAGCTGAAGGCAGATACTTAACAACTGAGCCACCCAGGTGCCCCGATTAATTTAGATTTAAATAAACTCATGTAGTTAGTAGTTCCTGTGTTAGACAGTATAGGTGTGCCCTTCCTCTACTGAAAAAAATACTACATTTTAAAATGACTTGTATAATACTTCTGAAGAAATCACGAGTATCATAAATCAAGATTGTAGGTAGTCTCTCTTGACATCTTGTACTCTAGAGGAACACAAATAAGATAATCCCAAACAGAAAACTTGAACAAGGAAATGTATTCTGGCTGTTTTGTTTTAGGATTATTATCATGCAGTATAAGAGTAAGTTCTTGATGAATCTTTGTGGGAAAATGAATAACTAAGTTCATGAATGAATCGGCAGGCAACTTACTTCCCCCCTTGACTGGAGAATGGGGAAGCTTATGGCAAAGGGTAAGCATTTCTTTGAAATTTAGGGTCATTATCTCTCATTTTTTTAAAAAAATGAGTTCAATGGTAATAGAGTTGGATGGATGGAAAGTTAGCTAGATAGAATGACAGTTAATTAGTTTGATAGATGGACCTTAGTAAATGATTTTTAAATGTTGAAACTCCCACTGGGATGTCTCTGTCTTGCTTTCGGACCCGATTAAAGACTGCAAGCCAAGCTTTTTCATGTTCTTTCAACCCCTAAGTTATTTTTTCTGCTTCAGGAGAAAGGAGTCCATTTTATATAACAATTTTAAAATGATACAAGTTAATTTTAAAACCCTCAAAAGGAAAATAAAACCACCCACACTACTAAGACCCAGAAATAACTGTAGTGATAATTTGTGGCCTATCCATTGTTTTTTTTTTTTTTTTCTTTGCTGACTATACATACATGCGCATGTAATATTCTAAAGTAAAAACTGGACTGTACTTAACGGTATATTTAACTTGTTTTTCAAATGTTCCAATACTGGTGAACATATTTCTATGCCAGTCAGTATAGTATTTTAGTCAATTTTATTGTCTGTATAGTATTCCTTTGCCAAAATCTATTTTATTTTGTTATGTTAGTTACCATATAGTACATCATTAGTTTTTGATGTTCCAAGATTCATTGTTTATGTATAACACTGCAATCCATACCCTCCTTAATATCCATCAGCCTGTGAGCCCATCCCCTGCCCCCCCTCCCTTCTTAAAGCCTCAGTTTGTTTCTCAGAGTCCACAGTCTCTCATGGTTCATCTCCCCCTCCAATTCCCTCCTTCATTTTCCCCTTCCTTCTCCTAATGTCCTCCATGTTATTCCTTATGCTCCACAAATAAGTGAAACCATACAATAATTGACTTTCTCTTCTTGGCTTATTTCACTCAGCATAATCTCCTCCAGTCCCATCAATGTTGATGCAAAAACTGGGTATTCATCCTTTCTCATGGCTGTCCACTGCCCAAAACCTTAACATGAATCACAATCCTATCTTTTCCCTCTGTGCGTTTTTCTATGTGTTTTTTTCTGATGCTACTTCAACAACTTTGTCTATCCCAACTGGTTTTAAAACTTTACATTATTCTCTACAATTTATTGGAATTGGTCTACCTTTTTCCCCATGATTTCTCAGTTAGGTTACCGTGTTCCTGTGAGATTACAGGATTACAGACCTGAGACTGCAATTGCTTACAGGGTTATCTCCCAACCAGTAGGGGTCTGGTAAGCAAGATCTAGAACATCAGAGGTCAGATTTCCCAACCTAGAGGCAGGATTTGGGAAGGGAGAGGAAAATAGTTTCATCCCTGGAACATACAGGGGAACTCTGGTAAGACTCCTATAGCATTTCCAAGGGGTTACTGCTTCCCAGGGTATGAGGAATCTCTGCATCAAAGAGTCAATGTTCAAAGTGCTCACTATCATTCATGGTGAATTTTTTTGATCTGACTCTGAAAGTCTTTTGAGTTCATCGGCATGAAAAAATGAGTTTCTACTAGGTTTATTCAGCAACCCACCCATACTTGCATAGAAGATAAGGGTTTGGTGAGGCAGTTTGTTCCAGCCAAGTCACCAACTTGGAACCAGAAGGCAGGAGCAAGGACTGGGATTCACTTTCATCTTTTGGACAAAGAACAAAGTTCCTTGTCCTGCACATTCACACACAGAGCAATCATTTGAAAACATACAGTACTCCCCTTGTTAAAATGGAATCCCACTGGCTAGCTAATTGATTCACAAGTCTGCTAACTAACTCCATACTAACTGCTTAAATTAAAAGTTAATGAAACACAGTCAGGACTCCATTATATTTCACTTGTAACAACCTTTCTTTAAAAAAAATGAAAATGAAAACAAAAAAAAAAAAAAAAAAGAGGGAGAAAAGTGCTGGTGCTTCATTAAAAGGAAAATGTCTGAGACATCATCCTGAGCTGGAATGCACCCACAGCCAGAAGCATTCCTCAGCCCGGTCTCCCTGCCAAGTCGTGGGGAAGCCATTTCTCTGAGGCAGGAAAGAAATCCCCGCAGGTATCCCATGACCAGACTGACCAGAGCTTATAAGGCAGCATTGTTTGCGGCTCTGCAGGGTCCGCTCGAGATGGGAAAAATCTGTTCACACAGACTACTGCGCACTTTACAACTTCACACCCCAGCCTACTATGAAACTCACATTTGACTCACACTTACAAAGTCCAGGGGAGGCGGGGAGAGCTGTATATTCTCTACCTCCCCCACAAATCTGAGTTAACAGTAGCCGTTTATTTCTCCCAAATAAATGAAGGTGTGTGTCAGCTCAAGAGTCAGTGCCCTGGTGTTTCCCTTGATCTGGTTTCCTTTTCTCAAGACCTCAGTGGTCGCCCCAGGCTGATGGCTCGCAGTTGTCTCCAGCCCCAGCTTAAGCAACCCGCTGCTGCCAGGCTGTCTCCACTTGGGTGTTTTCACCAGCACTTCTAAGACAACGTGTGCAAAATCATTCCCCATTTTCTCCCATGAAACAACTCTCCTGCTCGGCTTCCTTTCAGCTTTAGTGGCACGGAAGGCACGGAGGCTGGAAACTGTGAGTTATCCTGTTCATCCCTCCCTTACTCTTAGTCATTTGGGATCAGAGAACAATTACAGATGCCCAGCCGAACAGCTTGGGCATGTCCAGAAAGTAGTGGACACCGAAGATGCTTGCCTGTGTGACTGCATGATAAATGTCTTTTGGAAAATTATTCTGTTTTCGAGCCTATGGTGTCCTATCGTATCTTGTCAACCAGTCATTCCCTCTAGTACTAATTTATTGGACAAATACTATAACATTTGCCCCTCATGTCTGAAATCCTCCTGGCAGCCCTCTTAGGCACCTACGACTGTTACTCCCGTTAGAAAGCACGGGAAGCACAATCACCTTGCCTTGGCTAGCCTGGCTACCTTGCTTTACTTTAAATATTTATTTTCTGAACCCGTAGACTTTGTTCATTCTCCTCCTGGTCTCCTTACCTCTTCCCCAAAATGCTCTTCTCTTCCCACTTTGTGCAAATGAATGCTGGCCTCCAGGACTCAGAACCACGCCTCCTCCAGGAGACCCAGGTGTTCCAGTTCACGTTCGTCCTGTCCCCTCTGAAGGTCTCCCCCCTTCCCCGTACGATGTCTGTGTTGCTTAGCAAAATTACCTGTCTCATTTCCCAAGTACACTAAAAGCTCCGGGAGGTCGGAGGTCATCATGATATTCTTTTATGTTCCTCTAGTACTGAGTAAAAATACAACTGGTACTCAGTATTTATTATTTAACTGAATCAAAATGATAAATATTACCTCTATGAAAAATACAAATTACCTAAAGGTGTCTTTTGCTTTTCATAGTTACTATAAAATATACATTCTTCACTGTTCAATGAGAGTAGGATATCACACATCTGTGTGGCTAGAAATGCTGTTTTCTTGTTTTTATTAGAACAGGAGTCAACAAATTATGGCCCAGTGTCCAAATCTGTCGTGCTGCCTATTTTTGTAGACAACGTGTTGATGGCATAATGCCATGCTCTTAATGGGCTGTCTGTTGCTACTTGTACAGCTCAAGGACATAACTGAATATTTTTCTATAGAGATCAAATGGCCTATGAAATCCCAAATATTTATTATTTGGCTCCTTACCAAAAAAGTTTGCTGATCCTTGTTTTAGACAAAAACTAAACAAAGCATCTGAATAGGAAATACTTCTGCTGTTTTTAATTTGAATTTATTTTCCCCTATTTTTTTGACACTCTCAGTATAGTTTTCAAATTAGCATCTACTTATGGTTTGGGATAAAAATCGGAGTAAGCATAATTTGCTCTGCATCACAACACAGTTGTAAGTACATTTAAAAAAGAGTTGGCTAGGGGTAGTGTGCCCTGAAAAGTTTCTTCCCCTTCTCCTGGGTTTCTCTTGACCCTCAGCATTCTGCTGTAATCCACGCCTTTCAGTGTTTCACACGGTTGTAGGAAAACATGAAATCCCAGTGATTGTTAGCAGTCTGGTCAAATTTGCCTGTTGTTGCCTAGATTTTCCATGCCAGTAGAGGCAAAATGAGACATGGGTAATAAAATTTGACAATCCCCAAGCCAACTTTATTTGGTTTCAGAAGGTTGGGAGAGACAGACAGAATCTAGCTCTAATGGATGCCAGGATTTTTGTTTTGTCTGCTTTTATTTTTATTTGTTTTGTTATTTTTAAATTTTGTAAATCAATGATAGCAAGAGTGGGCCTTCCCACTATTCATAAACAATAATGCAAAGCAGTGAGTTGATGAATTAAAATCATATATTTTCCATCTAGTGATGAAATGACTTCAACTTTTTACTTGAATTTCTTTTAGTCTAGCCTCATTCTTGGCTTCCAGGAACCCTGCCTGTGTGCCTCATTTTTATTTTATTTTATTTTTTTTGGGGGGGGGGGTAAAGATTTATTTATTTATTTATTTATTTGACAGAGATCACAAGTAGGCAGAGACACAGGCAGAGAGGAGGCAGAGAGGAGGAAGCAGGCCCCCTGCCAAGCAGAGAGCCCAATGTGGGGCTCCATCCCAGGACCCTGAGATCATGACCTGAGCCGAAGGCAGAGGATTAACCCACTGAGCCACCCAGGTGCCCCATGCCTCATTTTTTAATCTCTCTCCTAGGAACTTGCCTAGTTACCACTGTTCCTTTGACTGTGTGATTCTTATAGTCCTTGGGAGTTCTGACTCTGACCAGCAACCCAGTGGCTGGGTCTCTACTGCCTGCTGACAGGTTTCTTCAATGTTGACAGCCTGCTCAACTCCCTCAAACCTCGAAGCAGCATCTGCTCCCACACTTCCTGTCTTCATGTCACCACAGTGCGCTGTGATGGCCCACCTGGCCTCTGCCTTTGGCCCTGCACCATGCTGTGCTTATCCTGCCTGCTGCACCAGCCACACTCAGCACCTGCAGCATATCTGCCCAGTGCACAGCAGGGTTCTCCCCACCCCTCCCACTGTGCTCGGCTGGGGTCCACCCAGTGTTGACTGGAGATTGGACGAGACAAAGGCAAGGAAGATAGTTCCAAACCCTCCTAAGACTTCTCAAACTGTACAACAGTCATAAGCCTGCTGCATATATAGCCAGAGTCCAGTAATTTCCCTCCATTTTATTCCACACTGGAGTTATTAAAGGCCCTAAGGACAAACTTATTACTCAGAAATGACATCCAACAATTTTCTCAGCAGAAAAGCTAGAAACAAGCCAATAAATACGTGTGGCTCTTTTTTTTTTTTTTTTTTTTTGAGTAAATATTATGTTGGCATCTTTAAGCACTTAAAAGAAAAGATTTTATGTATTTGAGAGTGAGTACATGCACAGGGAGAGGAACAAGCGCACTCCCCACTAAGTAGAGAGCCCAACGTGGGGCTCAATCCCAGGACCCTGAGATCACAACCTGAGCCAAAGGCAGACACTTAACGGACTGAGCCATCCAAGTGCCTCTACGTTGGCATCTTTAAAATAGTTCATTTTGGATGTTTTCATGTACAGGCTGTTGTCTATGGCTCTTTTTAAAAACAGTATATACATTTGTGTGTACAGCACATAATACACATAATCTTTGGCATTCGCCTGGGGGTGATTCTTACAGCTAACCCTTGGGTTTATCCATGGCCCATCCTTGCTTAAGAACTGGCTACGGGGGAGCCTGGGTGGCTCAGAGGGTTAAAGCGTCTGCCTTTGGCTCAGGTCATGATCCCGGAGTCCTGGGATCAAGTCCTGAATCAGGCTCTCTGCTCCAGGGGAGCCTGCTTTCTCCTCTCTCTGCCTGCTTCTCTGCCTACTTGTGACCTCTGTCAAATAAATAAATAAAATCTTAAAAAAAAAAAAAAAAAAAAAAGAACTGGCTACAGAAAAGGATGAGGTAGGGAAGGAGAGAATGCTGTACAATTTTGTGTGAAAGGGAAAAATCCCAGAGTACTAAAACAGGTTAACTATGAGTAATATAAACCATAACAAGAGAAAGCATGTATTTATCTAGTTTCTAATAGTCCTTAAAGGTCCATATGGAAATGAAAGTTGGAGCAAGAGCTTTAGTCAGGAACTACAGCTTTTCAGTGACAACTTGTTGGGTCGGGGAGACAGTTAGTATGAAAAGGTTCTACTCTGACAGATCAACTAACAAAACCATATTGAGAATTTATAGTACATTAGAAATGACGAAAAGGAGGCACAGCAAAATGTATAGCAAAATAATTACAGAAGAAATGTGAAGATAAAGTGATAAGGGTATTTTTTTCAAAGAATTTATTTATTTATTTATTTGACAGAGATCACAAGTAGGCAGAGAGGCAGGCAGAGAGAGAGGGGGAAGCAGGTCCCCTGTTGAACAGAGAGCCCGATGTGGGGCCTGATCCAAGGACCCTAGGATCATGACCTGAGCCGAAGGCAGAGGCTTAACCCACTGAGCCAGCCAGGTGCTCATAAAGTGATAAGGGTATTAAAAGAGAAACAAATTAACTCGTAGTCAAGTCATTACCACTGGAAAAACTACTGGAGTATTAAGGGAAACTACTGGAATCGAATTGAATGTTGTAGTGGCTCCGTTAAGTGGATAGGAACTAGAAAAACATGACAGATTAGCAAAAGTTTGCCTGCGTGGTGCATGAGAATCCAAATAAAGCACACAACCTAATAATGTGTGTTCACGGCTATCCCAGAATCCGTAAGTTCGATGCAATGAAGTGTGTGTATGAGGTATTCAAACTGAATTTGCACCTGCAAACTGTAAAACTAGACAATAATCCACCATGAAAATAAAAGAATGTCTTCTCCAGTATTCTTTTCATAGAATTCAAAATTAACAGTTTCTGAAGAAAAATGAGGGATTTCAGATTTGTAATGAAATACACAAAATGTATATTGACAAATGTGTATAGGATTCTTTCACTTCCATATAGCAAGAAAAGCAATGATGCTCGTTTAACTCCAAAAGTAATCTGGGGTAAGGGTTACACCGCAATAACACAACTACTATGGATCAACCCAAATGGAGCCAATAGTCAGCAGGTTATTTTGGAAGAGAAGACATATTCTGACATCTGGTGTTTAATTCTTTTAGATCAATGAAAAAACTTCATATGATCTTCATTTTTCATGCTGAATCATATCACAATCTCATAAGCATCAAAAATACCAAATACTTAAAAATTCAGTATTAATATATTCTTAGCAAATGTTAAGAGCCTCAGTCTGCTTGGGACCAAATAAATGCTAGCTCCTCCCTTTACTAGTTGGGTGACCTCAAATTGTCCTTTCTTTCTGGATGCTGTTTTCTCATCTGTAAAATGAAGGTAATAAGGGGAATCTTTCTTATAATGAATGAGGAATAAATGAACTCATATTTTTGAGGTATTGAGAGCAATGTTTAGCATATAATCAGTACTATGTGAAGGCTTAATATGTAAACACTAATCGAGTATCTATGCCCTAAAAGGATTCAACAACAGCTCAATCATAGTTACAAGCCACACAAAGACAAGTTTAAGTGTCTATTTTGATTTTTAAAATTTATATTCTAGTTCCCATAAATGTGCCATATATGTTGAATACTTTATCTATCTTTATCTATCATATACTTACTTAAACAGTAAGTATATGAAATGTTATGTAAGATACTTTATCTATCTTAAATAATAATTATATTAAAAATTTGGATCACTTTCTTAGAGACTGGGATGTTCTTTAGGAGATGGCTCAGTAATGAACATCTGCTAAAATGTGTCCAGCCTCCCTTTGTCTTCCAATGTTAAGATTCTGTGAGTTAGAAACAAAGTGATCCTACTAATCATTCTCTTAAAAAGCAGAGACCAGAGCATTTATAGACTTCTCTAGAGAAAAAAAAAATACAAAGGAGGCAAGAGTTCTCTTGACTATGGCTTTCCTAGTCATTTCCTTTTCCTTCTTCATCCCTCCTGGTGCCCTTCCTCAAACACACCAAGTTCATCCACAGGGAGAAAAATGGATACAAAAGGATGATGGTCTCAGGTTGAGGTGAATCTGGTACCTGCCCTGTGTTCTTTGGGGCTGATTATAAAATCGTCTGAGATTATTATGAGCTGTTGGCAGAGGTATCTTCTTTTCCTCAAACCAGCTGGTGATTCAAAGGACAGGTGAGGGCGAAATTAGACAGTGTTGAATGAACAACGTGGTGGAAATCCCAGGAAGTACGAAGTCCCGCTGAATACATGTTATGAGGCATTGTTTCCCTAGGAAATAAGTTTTTGCTAAACTTGGGTGGGAGGGAGTATATTCTGATCACATCAAGAGGAAAAAAGAAAAGGATGTTCTGGGATTAACAATCTCTTCTGTGAACTAAGTGGGTAGCCTTGAAGATCTCCATTGTCCTTGTTCCCAGGGATACTCTCTGAAACTATGCATAAAACCTATTGGGACCTACTGAGTTTGTGTCCTCCTAGTCTTCTTATTTTCTCCCTCTAACTTCTACTGTCACACAGATATCTTGCTATCACTCACCACACCCTACTGAAATCTATAAACCTTGAGTCTAGTTCTCCTACATTTAGAGCCTAAGTCATACTAAAATACACTGGTGTTTGTTGATATGCTAAAGGAGGCGGCCAGAGGGCACCCCTCTAGTCCAAGGTAGCATTTTTACATTTTTCCAAAGCCTGGTCTCCCCCATCACATTTATCTTGGAACAGGGACTCTATTTCAGTCCACAGCAGCAGGAAGCTTTGTGTCAAGGCTGACATAGAGAGCAATAAATGGGATAGCATAGTATTTACAGTGCTCCCCCAAATACGCTTCTCTTCCATATCCATCTTCTATAGGCCACACTGAGAGTTACTCAATAAGCTTAGTCTTATGTTAACTTTACTCAGGAAGGTTGAAAAGACCCTTGGCCCGTCTCCTTTCTCTTCTACTATTTTCTTGGTGAAACTCAAATCAGACCCTCTACATGAGGTTGCAGAAACAATGTGTGTGTATTGTGTGTGTTGCAGAAACAATGTGGGTGTGTGTGGGGGGGTGTCCTCTTTGATTTTCAATGGTCCTCAGTCAGAAGCACATAAATATTTAAAGTGGAGGAAAAAACTGTTACTTATGTCAGTAAATAAGCTCTGGCTGGCTTAGGTGGTATTTAGTGCCCAGAGACTAAATCTAATAAGCCAGGTAGAGGCCCCAAATTACCAGTATATGGGAATATTTAAAACATAAAGAAACTGAGCAAAATTTTTAGCAAATCCAATCCATTCATACATATAAAGGATTATATATCATGATGAAGTGGGGTGGTTCAACATATGAAAATCAAGCAATGTACTGTATTTTAGAAAACCATATGATCATCTCAGGAGAAGCAGATATAGTAATTTACAAAATCCAACATCCCGATAAAAATTCTCAGTAAACTAGGAAAGGAGGAAACTTCTTCAACCTGATAAAGGATATCTATGAAAAACCACAGCTAACATCATACTCAACAGTGAAAGACTGAATGCCTTCTCCTTAACATCAAGAACAAGGCAAAAATGTCCATTCTCACCACTTCTACTCAACATTTTATTAAAAGTTCTACCACTGGAATGTGGCAAGAAAAAAAAATAGTGGGCATATAGTTTGTAAGTACAAATAAAACTGTCTTTTTTTAAAAACATGAGAGTACATGTAATAAATCTTATGAAATTTACAAAAAAGCTACTAGAATAATTTTAGCGAGGTTGCAGCTTATTTGATCAATTTACAAAAGTCAATTTTATTTCTGTAGATCAAAAGGAACAATCAGAAATTAAAATTTAAAAGCAATTTGTAGGGGCACCTGGGTGGCTCAGTGGGTTAAAGCCTTGGCCTTCAGCTCAGGTCATGATCCCAGGGTCCTGGAATCAAGCCCCACATCAGGCTCTCTGCTCAGCAGGGGGCCTGCTTCCTCCTCTCTCTCTGCCTGCCTCTCTGCCTACTTGTAATCTCTGTCTGTCAAATAAATAAATAAAATCCTTTAAAAAAAAATAAAAACAATTTGTAGTAAAAATATAAACCACTTAAGAATAAATCTAACCAAATTTACTGAAAACTACAAACGCAGCTCAGAGAAATTAAACAAGACCTAGTAAATGGACAGATCTACTTTCCTCATCAGTCAGAAGACTCAAGGTTTCTTAAAGAAGTTGATTCTCTGAATTTAATCTATTGATTCAACACAATCTCAATTCAAATCCCAGCAGGCTTTTTGATAGAAATGACAAGCTGATTCTAAAATTCAGATAGAAATCTAAAGATTGGCTATACAATCGCCAAACAATGGTGAAACAACAAAAGTAAAGGACCCAAATGATGTGGTTTCAGATGTACTATAAAGCTACAGTAGTCAAAACAGTGTAGTTCAGGCATTAAGGCAGGAAAATAGACTAAAAGAAGAGAATAATGAGTTCAGAAAGAGATCTATTCATCTACAGGCAACCAGTTTTTGACAAAGTTACTTAGGCAATTTAGTGGAAAAAGGACAATCTTCTTAACGAATGCTGTTGAAACACCTGGATAGCCATAAGTCGCCACCACCCCCCAAAAAAAAGAAAAAGAAAAAGAAAGAAACTCAATGTATACCTTACACCATATATAAAAATTAATTCAAGGGCACCTGGGTGGCTCAGTGGGTTAAAGCCTCTGCCTTCAGCTCAGGTCATGATTCCAGGGTCCTAGGATGGAGCCCCGCATCGGGCTCTCTGCTCAGCAGGGAACCTGCTTCCTCCTCTCTCTCTCTCTCTCTCTCTGCCTGCCTCTCTGCCTACTTGTGATCTCTGTCAAATAAATAAATAAAGTCTTTTTAAAAAATTAATTCAAAATAGATTATAGGGAGCACCAGGCTTTCTCAGCTGATAGATCATGTGACTTTTCTTTTCTTTCTTTTTTTTTTTTTTTAAAGAGAGCACATACCCATGCACAAGTAGAGGGGAAGAAAGAAGTAGAAGCAGATTCCCTACAGAGCACAGAGTCAGACAAGGGGCTCAACCCCAAGACCCCAAAATCATAACCTAAACCGACCCTTAACAGACTGAGTCATCCAGGTGCTCCAGAGCATGCAATTCTTGATTTGAGGGTCATGGGTTCAAGCCCCATGTTAGGCATAGAGCTTACTTAATTAAAAAATAAATAAATAAAATAAACTCTTTTAAAAAAAACAAAATAGATCATAGATCTGAACCCATAACATTAAAGTATAATGTGTATGCCTGGAAGAAAATAGGAGAAAATCTTTGTGAGCTTGAATTAGTCAAGAATTCCTTACATATAACATCAAAAGTATGATCCATTAAAGAAGCCAATAAATTTGACTTCATGAAAATTGAAAACTTCAGCTGTCGCTATTGAGAGAATTAAAAGACAATCCATAGATAAGGAGAAAATGTTTGCAAAGCATATATCTGATAAGGGTCTTTAGCTAGAATATATAAATAATATAATAAACCCAATAGTAAGAAAATAATAAAAGAAAAACCTAATTTTAAAAATGGGCCAAAGATTTTAATAGAGAGTTAATTAAGGAAGATATACAGATGGCAAATAAGCTCATGAAAAGATGCTCTACTCATTAGTAATTAGGTTAAATTAAAATTATAATAAATACTACCACACACCTATTAAAATGATTAAAATATAGAAAAACTGGTGATACCAAATACTGGCTAGGATGTAGAAGTACTGGAACACTTGTACATCGATGGTGGGAAAGTAAAATGATACACCACCTTGGAAGGCAATTTGTTAGTTTCTTTAAAAGCTAAACATTCATCTATCATATAATCTAGTGTTTTATTTAAGAGAAAAGTACAAGTCCATCCAAAGACTTGGACACAAGCAGCTTTGTAATGATAAAAAACTAGAAACAATTTAAATATTGACTGAATACACAAATTGTGATCTATATCACATGTATAGATATGCCATATATAGTGCACATATCTATAGATACGTGTCATATATATGTGTATATGGGTGCACATATACACATACATATGTAATGGAATCCTATTCATCAATAAAAAGAAATAAACTATTATTCATGCAATGCAACATGGATATGTTTTTAATAATGCTGAGTGAAAGAAGCCAGGTCAAAAAAAAAAAAAAGAGTGCATACTGTATGATTCCATTTACATAAATCCCAAGAAAATGCAAATAAATGCATAGTGACAGGAAGATCAGTGGCTACCTAAAAGGAGTGAGGAGCAGGGAGGGTAGCTCCAAGGGGGTAACAAGAAAATTTTGAGACTGATGGACATATTCCTTATCTTTGTTATGGGTATATAGACATATGTCAAAATTTATCAAAATTTGCCCATTAATTATGTGTAGTTAACCCTACAAAATGTTAAAAATTATATGGGATGAAAAAATCACCTGGAATATGAATACCGTAGTTAGACTAGAGCAAAAATCTTTGTGGAGCGGTAGTAAATTGGGTAGATCACATGGAAGGGGGTTCCTGAGCAAGTGGCAAAATTCGATTTCTTGACCTGGGTGGTGATATCAGGGTGCTTGCTTTATAGACACTACAAAAGAATTCATTACATATATAAGTAATTTAATAAGCTATTTTTCTAAATAATTATTAAGCCACATATCCGTTTTGTGTGCCATATATTCTATACCTGTTATATTTTACAATAAAAATGTTTTAATCCAAAAAAAAAATGTTAAGGAAATAGTGACTTGAGAGGAAGAGACCCATAAAATATGACTCAGTTGATGATAGGCACATTTCCAACTTTTATTCCCAGGGCTATACAATACTGAGGAAAAGGAAATTGAAATGATACGTGGTTAAATTGAAAATGAAGTTAAATAGACTTGTTAAATGGCTGGAGCATTTAACGAACATTTCCTAAATGTTAGAGGGGAAGCCAGCTAAATGCTATCTGGAGTTGGGTGTGTACCTGTGACCTTTCAGACCTGAGTGGGAGAACAGGCAGGGAGGTGGGCAGGGGGGCAGGGTGGGGTCCAGCACATGGCGTGGAAGCTAAGGAACAGGCGTTGGTAAGAAAGAAAGGCAAGGGCCAAGAGATCAGCAGGTCTTGGCATGTTCTAGATGAAACTCATCATGGGGTAGCAGAGGACCATGGTCCATAGGGCGGGCTCTGGAGTTAGGCTGGTTGGATTCCTATTTTCATCCTGCTGCTGAGACTGGTAACCTGCCTGCTGTCTGCCTTCCTTTCCTCATTTGTAAAGTAGTGACAAGGATGTGCAATGTGGTGAAATTTAAAGGAGATAATGCCTGCACAGCACTTAAAAATCGTGTCCGACATTCAGTAAGCACGTTACCTATTGTTACAACTGAATTTTTAAACTTATACATATCAAATCTTAGTAGTCAACTAAAGGAACTTGATTTTAAAAATAGCTTTTCTAGGGCTATTTCCAGGGCTTGCCATGATAAAAACCTATGAGAAGCTCCTGCCAGGAAGCCATTTAAAGTATGTTTCATTTTGGGATTCCTCAGACCCCAGGACTTTGAGAGACAGTAGGCAGGCTGAGGTGTTCCAAATCATATATGGCTTCATAAACGGCTCTTCATCTCAAAGCGATAATTTCCAGTACTTGGATTTTGGAAATTAAACATACTAATTTCATTTGTTACTGTCATATTTCCAAATAATACTCATACTCTAAAATTCTTAGGAGAATGTCAGCCAAACCAGCGTGAAGCCCTCAGAGACAGGATGCCTCATTTTGAAACAATCACCGCTAAGGAATAAGGCAAGCCCATCCCATGTGCGCTCTCCAGCTACGGAGATTCGCCCTCCATTCTGCCTTCCCTCCTCCCCCTGCTTTTTTTTTCTCTTCTCTTTTTGTTGGGGGTATGACACCTATCGGTCTTCCCTTAGTTCTTTGAGTCATTCATTCAGCATGTTTAGTGAACACCTTCTAGTGCTAAGCCCAGGAAAGACAAAGAAGAATGGCATGCACACTTCCTGCTTTTAAGCAGCCTGCCACCACTGGGGTGTCAAGCCTATTTATACAATGAGGGTGCAGACGGGCTGCGGAGAATACAATCTGAACCGTGTGCGTGTATCACTCTCAGAATACAGGAACTCTCTATTTATATACTTGCAACTTAAAAGCTTCTAGAGAGAAGATCAAATCCCAGTCCCCGAACTCTTTGCGTGTGCTCCTTTTGGTCTTGGGCATCATCAGTTTACTACTGTTCATGTTTTGAGGATGTTTCATAATGATCAGGTCCATTTGGCAAAATGAAAGACTTGAAAAAGACCCGTGAGAGGAGGTGTACAATAAAGATGAAAATAAGAACAGAGGGGCGCCTGGGTGGCTCAGTGGGTTAAAACCTCTGCCTTCAGCTCAGGTCATGATCTCAGGGTCCTGGGATCGAGCCCCACATTGGGCTCCCTGCTCAGCGGGGAGCCTGCTTCCTCCTCTCTCTCTCTCTCTGCCTGCCTCTCTGCCTACTTGTAATCTCTGTCTGTCAAATAAATAAATATAATCTTTAGAAGTAAATAAAAATATGTGTGTGTGCATGTGTGTGTGTGTGTGTATGTATTGGCCCCCCAACATATCCTAAACACCACTTTCCAGAGGGTTGCTCTTGATCAGCAAGTGACAATGATGTGCTGCTACCTTTCCTAGCCTCCCAAGGATGCTGAGTGGATGCCAGAGATTGGATGACAGATGAAACTTCAAAGTGTCCAGGGATGTGCTTCTGGGTAGAGGTCACTGAACCAACAACAAGGGGAATCAGCAGAGGGAAAGACGGTAGCCTCTGGCACCGGATGGTAAAGAACCCCAGCTGAGGTCTTTGGTCAGGGGGGGCAGGTGACAGCTGAGAACAAGTGCATCCAGAGTTAGGAACAACGCCATTGCAAAGAACCGGACTGCACCGTATTGACTCACAGGAGGCCAGTGCTAGGCCTCATGATCTTTGGAGAACAGGCAAGTAAATGTTGGATGTGAACATATGTGGGTGTGTGCCATTTACCTGTCCTGGGAACAGATACTGTTGAACAAAAATCAGGTAAACAGGACCACACAACAGCAAGGAGTTGAGCCCAGCTCCTGAAGGTCTCTTCCAGACTCTGGGCAAATGTAAGTTTTCAAAGTTCAGGCAAGAGACTCTATGTGTCTTCATGTTCTTATTCTGCCTCTAAAATATGTCATAACATTGAATCTGTCACGCTTTGAATGTTAGGCTTAACTACCTCTGCAGGAGGCGGGTACAAAGATGTGTTTCTGTTTATCGTATTTTACAAACTTTTGTCTAGAGACTCATGAAAATGTTTGCCAAAGGGATGTGCAAATAATGTGCTTGAAATAAAATGTGTATTTTTGAGCTAAGAATTCTGAGACCTTTGGAAGAATACTGATCTGCACTATTGGTTTCAGAGACTAAGTTTTGAATCTTAGGTGCTTTTTAATTGGTTGCTGATGCCCTGGCTGGGTCCGAGTTTATAAAAAATGGAGCTTCTGTAGCACTTGGAGATGTTTGTCTAAACCACCTGATTTAGGAAACAGTAGAAAGATCTGTTTCTATGGGCAGAGAAGGCATGAAAGTACACAGAAGTCTTAGTGCTCCATGAAAACCGGAGATCCTTTCTCACAGGCCAAGCTGAACCTTTGGTCTTAAGTGGATTAGCTCTGGGGATCCACACAGTGCATTGGTCCTGGCCCATTTCTGTAAGGTCCTGTCAAGTCGATAGGCCACGTAGGAAAGCTGCCGGGGTGTGCGGCTCAATGATTACTGATCTCGAACCCACTACCGCTCAGCCATGAGCACTGAGGAGTGCTCACAGGAAGCGCAGGGCATGGCCCCACCTGAAGGGATATAGACTTTCCTGTTCTAACCAGCAATTAAACGTTTGAAATCATACCAAATCCTTGAACTAAGCTTGTGGGTAACCCAAGTCTGAATATTGCCAGAAAGGGCCTAACTTTAAACAACCCGTCCAGGATTCTACGCTCTTAGTGATAGAAAGGAAACACTGTGATTGGTTTGGCAAAGTATTAATGTCTCCCTCTCCCTGGACTCATCCTTGACCTTCTTCTAGGACCCCTCCTCCCTGACCACCACCCTCTCCCACAGAGATAGTGCCGTTTAACTTCAAATAAAGCAAGAGTAGATTTTGGATGCCTGCCTGGGCTTTGTATGGATGTTGCTGAAAGCTTTGCACATAGAAGGAAGTTTGTGCAGGGCCTCATTTGGGAGAGATGAAATATTTTAATAGCAGTGTTTATGTTCTCAGTCTGTAGATAACCAAAAACCAGCAAGATTTTACATCAGGCTTTGAGATGAAAAATATCACCCACTCAATGGAAACACAAATTTCATCCCGTTTGCCCTCTGGCCCTCTTAACGCTATTAGTGTTCCTCTAGATTTCCCTGCTCTCCTTGAGATTTCTGAGTCACCACAGAGGGAGACCCAATGCGGTGTCTGGCCAAGTTTTGCAGATCTCGCCTTCTCAAGAAAAGCAGACTTGAAAGGTTTCCTCTCAGCGTTCCCCAGGCTCCTCAGACAGTCTGGAGCAGAAACTGTCTTGGGACCCATGATAGAGTAGACACCAGAATTGCAGCAGGCAGGGGGAGTTCAAAAGGGCAACGCCGGCCTACAGTTAAATCCGAGGCAGCAGCTTTGAGACCAGTCTGCCTCTCACAGACGGAGGGAGAGTTCCCAGACTCCACACTTCATCTTCACCTTACAAGTTTTGCCCTTTGAGGGATTCAAGCCTGTGATTCCCAATCATTTTTCTTCTCCCTAAAGATGGGAACTTACACAGACAAAGCCAATTTTTTAATGTCACTGTGAGGACAGTTTTAACAAATATCTTTGGATTCCTGCTCGTGGGCAGACGTGTGCACATACACACTCTTCTAAGATTAAGTGTGCTTGAAAATCTGATTTATATAAGCAAGGAGAATAGCTCGTTTTTAATAACTGACTTCATTAAAATAGATGTTAAAATAGATGTTCCTCACTGGAAAAGTCACCAATGCACACTCAAACAAAACACATACCATTCAAATTAGCTGCCTCGGCTAAACTTATTTTTATATTAATTTAGTCTGTGCTCTCCAAAAATAAATTGAGTCTATGTTACACATTCCTAATGAAAACAATTTCAATAAACAGACTGTATGCATGTGAATCATGAACATACAAGAGTATAAACATTTGTAAGAAGGAATTTTTTGAAACCCATTGTCTCGAGTCTATTACATAGAACATATCTTTCTTTCTTTCCTCTAATTTTAACCTTGATCTCGACTCCAATATCAAACCTGCCACGTTTGAGAACAAAGTGTCCCAGGGAATAGGGTCCTTAAAGTGAACACGAAAAGAACAGCCATAACAGGCTGAGGAGTTGTCTTAGTCCTTCCTCTTCTGACAGAGTTTTCTGACACGAAGGTGTGGACAGTTTATACATGCTCCCAGGGTAGGACATGATCTTAGTCAGGGATCTCCAACTATACATCCTCACGTATTATGAAAGAGTTGTGTCAAAGATGAACAGAGATACAGATAAGAGAACAGGGAGTTCTCATGGAATGGAGATGGGAGAAGAAGTCAGGTAAACTTTACGGAGGAAGTAATATTTGAGTTGTATCTTAAATGATGAATAGGCATTTCCCAAAAGGACAAATGGGGACCAGGCTGGTGGGGGGGGGGAGATTCTAGGAGATTCCAGTGCACCTGCAAGTCTGAACCATGGTGGAGATGGGTGACAGCTGGACAATGGCTGGAGAACAAGGCTAGAGATATGCAGCAGTAGGCTAAAGACCAGCTTCAGATTGAGGTCACTTCTTCATTGGGATACAGGAATATTCAGAAGCAGAATGATATGACAAAATCAGACACAGGAGTGATAGAAACATCAGCATGTAAGGAAAACCGTAAGTGCTAATATTTTTGTAAAAAGTAATTTATATATATCAGCATAAGAAAAGTTAACAATGTTATCTGAGTATCACAATTTCAGAGATTATTTCTCAATCTTTTTTTTAACACTGCTAGGAGTACGTATTACTCGTATAATAAAAGGAGGAGAATCATTCAGTGTGCATGTGTACAAGACGAGAAAAGAACTGGCCGAAGAGTAGTTCCTGTGGAAAGAACCCGGTGGCATTCTTTAGCTGACCACACACACAGTCTGTGCTCGGGAATGGCTCTGGTGGCTCAAACACCTGTGTTAAATGCAAACTTAACTAAAAGCAGCACAGGGCCTAGATTAAGGACACAGATGAGCTGGTTGTTATAGTCTTAATACTTCCTGTGTTTATTAGAACAGTTCTGAAACATTACATCCAGTTCTGGGGACCAAATTTAAAGAGCTAAAATTGAGTTCATCCGGAAGAGGGCTGTCAGAATGAGAGGGATGTCTGAAAGCCAAGTCATAAAAGAAAGATTTATGATTCCTTGAGATGTTTATACTGAAGAAGAGATAACTTAGGAGGGTCACTGCCGCCATCTTCAAACACTTGATGAGCTGCTATGGCAATGAGAGATAAAACATCCCCTAGAGTTCTCAAAGCCAGAACTAATACCAATAGCTGGAAGCTACAGGGAGGCCAGTTTTGACTGGACATAGAAAAAAAACCATTTCAGTTGCAGTGTTCTGGCTAGAAGTGACCGAGTTCTATGCAACAGCTTCATAATTGACACAAGTGACTCACTTTGAGGCACAGTGACTTACTCCCAAGACCCTTCAGCTGGTCAGTGGAAGAACAAGGGCCAGACTCAACTCTCATGCCTCCAAGTTCAATACTCTCCCCTCCAACCCCACCCCCAAACACCATGCTGTCTCCCAGTGACAGCAGATGCCAAGCAATGGTTTGGCTTTTCCAGGAAGTGGGCTCCCAGTCGCTACGTGTATCTGAGCACAGGCTGGATGACCACCTATCTAGGCTGCTTCCAGGGAATGCATGTGATAGGCAGGCTGTTGGAATGGATAATCTGTAAGACTGCTCCCCAGTTTAAGCTGCTATCATTTCAATTTGGGGAAAGAGCCTGAAGATTAGGGTTGTGTGAAAAGGAGCTCTAATATTCAGTAAAAAGAAGTCTAAAACTTTGGAACAACAGCTAGAAAACAGAGGAGGAAGAAACTTCTTAGTAGTTTTCCAGTTTCTTAGCAGGGCCCACCAAGGTTATTATTCTCATTATATTGGTACATCATTCCCACACCCCACGTTTGGCAGGAGCCAGAGGTGTGTGAGTGGGGAGAAAATGATCTTTTTGCTTTGGTCCCTACCCTGCCAACTAGAAAGCGTGATATCCCTACAGAAAGGGATTGAGTCCATATGGGTGTGCCCTGAGTGATGGCAGAATGCCACCTGGAAATCGTCACAGAACAGACTATAAAAACACTCAAAGCATTTTCATTCATTTTGACCTATGCCAAGAAAAGACTCACCCTCTTCTGCTCCCCACCTCCGCCCACCACACTTAAAACAAATCCACATACCCATTAGTAACTCAGCCATTTATTTGGCTCACAATCATAGGAAAAGGGCTGAATTGCTTACCTCACTAGTTGCATATCCAGATCCTGAATCTATACTTAAAAGAATGTTCAGTACAGGATTTCCCTCATTACCAGTGAACTGTAGACGACAAATTCATTAATTAAAAGCAATTTGCTGGCTCCTGGTATGTCTGTTCTTTGGGAAAGAGATTAAGATCTGTGGCGCACAGTAAGCTGGCCTACAAAACCGGAACCGACTTCTGCAATGCAAGCTGGCTCCAAATGTAATGCCCATAAGCATGTGCCTAAATTAATCTAAGACAAAATTATTAATCGATGCTCCTGTGATAAGATATCCTCTTTGCGAGGCACCTGGGTGGCTCAGTGGGTTAAGCCTCTGCCTTTGGCTCAGGTCATGATCTCAAGGTCCTGGGATTGAAACCCACATCGAGCTCTCGGCTCAGCGGGGAGCCTGCTTCCCACCCCCCACCCCCGCCTGCCTCTCTGCCTACTTGTAATCTCTTTCTCTCTCTCTGTCAAATAAATAAATAAATAAAATCTTAAAAAAAAAAAAAAAAAGATATCCTCTTCACTCTGAGTTCACTGTGTGCCCAGAGCAACCATTCACATTTGCATCCCTTTGAACCTTTTTTGGAGATGACTTTCAGTACGTTCCCTTTCTCTACTAAGATGGAGCCATTCCTAATGTCACATCATAAAGACCATGCCCTTGGCCTCTCACGATGGCTACCAGTGGCTGAAATCAATGTTCTCCTCTATCTTCATCACAACCATCATCAACTGCTTCTATGTACTGAACACCCTCTAGTTGTCAAATACTGTGCTATGTATTTCTACAGGTCTCATCTCATTAATTCACTACTTTTTTAAAATCCTCATCTTTGGGGCACCTGGGCAGCTCAGTGGGTTAAAGCCTCTGCCTTAGGCTCGGGTCATGATCTCAGGGTCCTGGGATGGAGCCCCGCATCGGGCTCTCTGCTCAGCAGGGAGCCTGCTTCCTCCTCTCTCTCTACCTGCTTCTCTGCCTACTTGTGATCTCTGTCAAATAAATAAATAAAATCTTAAAAAAAAAAAATCCTTGTCGTTTGGATCACTGAAATTACTCACCCAAGTCAGAACTATTAAGAGCTGGAGGTGGGATTCAAGCAAGCTTTTTCAGACTCCCAGGTCTGTTAACCCCCACCCCACACAAGAGGACTTGGAGAGAAATAAATAAATATGATTTCTGTATATTAGACATTGTATAAACCCCTGTTCCAATGAGGAACAGTGAGGATTGATGCAAAAATGAGGCTTGATAGGAAGTAAAGTTGGAGCCTGCTCTGACCAGGAGGCGTGCAAGTGGAAGACATGACAGAAGGTGCTGTTTATAGATGGCCAACAGACACATGAAAAAGTGCTCCATATCACTCGGCATCAGGGAAATACAAATCAAAAGCACAATGAGATATCACCTCACACCAGTCAGAATGGCTAAAATCAACAATTCAGGAAATGACAGATGCTGGTGAGGATTTGGAGAAAGGGGAACCCTCCTACACTGTTGGTGGGAATGCAAGCTGGTGCAACCACTCTGGAAAACAGCATGGAGGTTCCTCAAAATGTTGAAAATAGAACTGCCCTATGACCCAGCAATTGCACTACTGGGTATTTACCCTAAAGATACAAACGTAGTGATCCGAAGGGGCATGTGCACCCGAATGTTCATAGCAGCAATGTCCACAATAGCCAAACTATGGAAAGAACCTAGATGTCCATCAACAGATGAACGGATAAAGAAGATGTGGTATATATACACAATGGAATACTATGCAGCCATGAAATCTTGCCATTTGTGACAACGTGGATGGAACTAGAGCATATCATGCTTAGCAAAATAAGTCAAGCGGAGAAATACAACTATCATATGATTTCCCTGATATGAGGAAGAGGTGATACAGCATGGGGGCTTAAGTGGGTAGGAGAAGAATCAATGAAACAAGATGGGATTGGGAGGGAGACAAACCATAAGTGACTCTTAATCTCACAAAATAAACTGAGGGTTGCTGGGGGGAGGGGGGGTGGGAGAAGGGGGGTGGGGTTATGGACATCGGGGAGGGTATGAGCTTTGGTGAGTGCTGTGAAGTGTGTAAACCTGGCGATTCACAGACCTGTACCCCTGGGGATAAAAATATATGTTTATAAAAAATTAAAAATTAAAAAAAAAAGAGTGGAGGACAGGAGAGACATGGGGACCCCAGAAGCAGTTAGAGTAAAAGGGGAACTTGTTTACAGATGGTATGGTTTGATTCAGGCCACATGGGATTGTCTGGAAGGAGTCTTTTTGCCTGACACATGGAGGTCAGTTAGAAAGGGTTTGAGGTAGCATTCTGAGGGGGAATTTTTTGATCCAGAAAAAAAAAAAGCACAGGGGCACCTGGGTGGCTCAGTGGGTTAAAGCCTCTGCCTTCGGCTCGGGTCATGATCCCAGGGTTCTGGGATAGAGCCCCGCATCGGGCTCTGTGCTCAGCAATGAGCCTGCTTCCTCCTCCCTCTCTCTCTCTCTGCCTGCCTCTCTGCCTACTTGTGATTTCTCTCTCTCTGTAAAATAAATAAAATCTTAAAAAAAAAAAAAAAGCACAAAATGTTCCTAAGGGTCAATGTATAGAAAGAGGTTTCTAGCCTAGAGATAATCTATTTATAAAATATATTTTATATTAACTGTCATATATACTGTAGAAATAAATTACCTATGGGAAAATGGCACAGAAAAAATTGGTCCTATTATAAATCATGTTGTTTTGGGTCAAGTAACAAGAATTAGTCACTCACTCCTCTATTAATTTATTCCCAGATATTTATTGAATGCTATCTAACTATTTATAAAGTGCCTTATCTATAAAGCAGATATATTATTTACTACATATCTTCTTATCTATAAGCAGATACATAGTAAATATATTTCTTAAGTGGAAAATTGGCAGCATCTCCTTCCTCCCTTCCCCCAGTAGGACAGCTGTCACCTGAGGATATCAAAGCATAACAGAGACGTGTATCTGATAAGGGCTCTGAGGCTCCGGGCTAGTCTTCAGGGAAAGGGGAAAGGCAAAGAGCTTTGAGAACGTGACGGTGCCCTGACGTGAAGAACTTGAGCTGAGTTGATTTCTCTTTGGTTCTGCATTTCTGTAACTGGTACTGACCTAGAACAAAAACTCTGCACATAGAAAGACTCCCTGTGCCAGCAATCATTCTAATCTGAGTAGCCCTCAGGTCTTGACTCCCTGGAGAAAATGGCCAGTTCCAAGGCTTACTAATGGGGTACCAATAGAGCTCCCCGAGGGATACAAGATCTTCAGCTCATCTACTAGTGTTTTTTTCTGAAAGAATGTGATTGTTGAAAGAAAAAATAAGGTCCATCATCTACTGCTTGTGTACTCAAATATTTTATATGTAGTGAGACTTAAGTGAGCCCCCATCCTAAGTGTGTGACCTGGGATCATGTGATAGCTCTGACCCCAGTCTCCTCAGATGTGGAAAGGAGAGAATGTGTGCAGTTTGCAAGGTTCTAGGGAGAATCTGACTGATGAAGGAAACCACTTAGAGTATCTGGCACATGTAACAGGAATCCATAGTGTCTGGGGATTGGGTTTAAATTCCCAGGAAAAACAATGAAATAATTAACTTTATATATTAAAACAACATAGCTACGGATTTCAAGCTCCGAGACGAAAAGTAGATCAAAGTCTACCTGCAAAGAATTGCATTTTTAATGTGTTTTATGTTTAAATTCTCAATAAATATTAGGGACTATTGTATTAAGAAGCAGTTTTAAACCATCAAAATTTGTAAGTGTATGTATTTGAGTCTTATCTCCATGCTTGCAATTAGTATAAAATGAAAATTTTATTGAATCCTTAAAATAGACTTTTCTATCTCTCTTTCTCTCACACACACTCTCTCTCCTTCTCTCTAAATAAAAATCATGGGGAAAATAAGACTTTTCGTTTAGAGAATGGATTAAGAGAGCATTACAAAGTAATAAACCCTAAACATGGTTCATTAAGAAAGAATGACTAGAATTCTAATCCTTTGCAGGTTCAGCATGATGAGAGAAACAAAAAGAATACCATATTCTTCTCCCGACACTAGGGCAGACTATTTCCTTAGGCTGTTTACTAAGCTATCTTACAAAGAAAGGTGCCTCATATGAAACTGTAATTCTCGTAAATCAAGTAAATATGATTTTAACTGAAGAGAAAGAATCTCACAGTCTTATATGAGGATAAAGCAGAGACTCCAGAGTGTCCCTACAGAGAAGCATCAGAACCCGGGGGACTCGTTGGTAAGACTTCCAGTTGGAGAAATGCTGTGGCTTGAAAGCCAAAGACAAAGTCTTTGGAAAACACTGTGGGAAAAACATATTCCATGGAAATATGTGTCCTAAAACTTTTCTGTATGAAAAAGGAAAAGTATTCCTTCTTACCCAGCAAGGATCTAACATATAAATATCTTAAGAATGAGAGGGAAGAACTTCTGAGAGACTTTATATTTATGTCCAAGCTTGACTTTTGTGAATCCTTGGACTTCTAATTTGTTCTTTGGTTGAAAGAATGTCTGACCATTAAAAATGCACCAGATATTATTCTGAAGATCATTGGCATATTTCCCCTACTTGGTAATTCCTCTTACCCTACTGAGGTTGAACCATGCACACTTCTCAAGAAAGACGGAATTCAGTGGATGATAAAAAATGCTCAGCTCTGACTTTCAAGATTTTTAAAGTTACAAGAAAAACAATAGGCATGAGTGTTCTGGATTTCAGGTTCAAGAGATGGGAGAGAAGAGAAGTCTTTGATTCATCTCCTGTAGGTAGGCAATGAATATCCAGACTCAATCTTGGGACACCAAGGACTGAGAACTTTCAAGTGTGCTTATGACCGAGGCAGATGTTAGACCTGGTGTAGGGAGTAGCTCCTCTCCTTAGAGGAGGTGGTAAAAGTCCTCCTGGGCAGGGAGAATATTTTTCTGAAGAAATTTTGAGGGGATCAGACTAAGGTTAATTTGCTACTTGGGTCCCTTTTCACAATCTCCATACCCCTTTTCCTAGGCCTCATGTGAGAGGGGAGGAAAGAGATCTAAAAATCTTAGGTTGAGGAGAAATCCAAAATCAGAAAGGCCCGACATTGCAGTTTGGAAGTAGATAACCCAGCCTCAAGCCAAAGGAATTAGGCACAGTCGAGTAGCAAAAAGGATGGGTGTGTTTAGGCGGTCCACCAACTCCCCCAGTGCCCAGAGCCAGAGCATGGCATGAGGGAGAATCAGAAGTTTCTAGATGACCCAGTGGATGTGAGATGAGAAGGCCAAAGATCCTGGAGATCCTGGAATCAAGCTGAGGAGGGCAAGAGATGTGCAGAGTTTGAGGCTAGAAGGCAAAGTAGGTTTTCAACAGGGACAGAGGCTAACAGCCAGAGGAAACACACAGAGGGAAAAGCCATCTGAGTGAAGGTCAGGTCAGACCAGACGGGTCTTCCCCTGTAGCCACAGTACTGCATGGCTTTCCTCTCGTGGCAGGTTCCTCCTTCCTCAAAGAAAAGAGGACAGGACGGGTGGGTACAGTCCTGTGAGATGGAGTACTTACCCCAGAGAGATGGAGTTACCCTGCAAAAGCCTACATGTGAAACAGGAAGTGGCTCTTTGAATAGGGGAGCTCTGGTCTAAGCCCCTTTTTGTTGAGTAGAGCAAGTTGAGTTCATTTATATGTTATAAATAAAGGATGGTTGTAGATTTTAAAACCTACTCCATATGATTATCTAGTGGGTTACTGAATTGGAGAATTGGAGAAAGGATAAGGCTGGTGGGGTCAGTATAACCGGCACATGTTGTTTTTAGATTTTTAATCTAAGAAACCCATTTGCGTGGGCCTAGTCCATTGATCTGCAGTCTAGCATTTATTTTTTGGCGAGAGAAACTAGGGATTTAAACTATGCACAAGTGGGGTATGTGGGAGGAAAAAAAACATTCTAAAACCTCTTAAATTTACTGTTCGTGGTTACAAGTTTCCTTAGGAGACATAATATTTTTTTTTCTCTCGTCTAAAAAAATAATTTGGACCAACCTCAAAAAGGCTGCACTTAATGTTTCTCAGACTGTTTCCAGGCAGACTAGAATACCAACAAATTCATATCCACAGGGAGAGGTTTATGGTTCACCAAGTTTGTATGATTCATGCTGAAGAGCTTGCACGTCCGAGATGCATGATATGCCTTCTGAATGCAACGTATGGAACACATACCACAGCCCAGGGTTCCTCACAAAGGCCGCCTGACGCAAGAGGGGTCCCTATTGAGAAAGTGGAGTCACTTTGGAAAGGGAGACAACAGCAAGAGAACGGGCAGTATTTCACATTCACTTTTGATCTGCATGAGAAAAGCATTCTAGTGGCAGCTTCAGGAATTTGAGAGTGAGATCAGTCTCAGGGCCAACAATTTCAGATGCTTATTCACATCCTCTCTGAAGCAACAGTTCTTGAGGCTGAAAACATGAGTTGCAAACTTGTTTTCCAATAAGGTAAAAGTCAGGGGAAAGTCATCACGATAGCAGAGCCACGCTCAAAGGTGTCAGTGTTAGAGAATATAATGTATATGGAAGAGCATTTTAAATGGTCCATATGATTGCAGAAGTAATTTTGTGAAAATGTTTCACAAAGTGGTATGGTATTAGCAGTTAATATTGCTATTATTTTCATGGTCAATTATCAGCAGCTACAACAAGCCAGAGATCATTGGTCACACATCCACCTGCTGCGGTCCATCTGGTTATGGGGGAATGCGGAGGCTTTGAGGTCTGACAACTAATACATGGCTGTGCTCTGAGACTGACTTAGTTTTATCAGAAAATGGCAAGATACTTATTTGAATCACAGAAATGGCTGTAAGTCAAGTAATGGATGTAAGTTGTCCTAATAGAATATTCAAATCATTTCTCTTCTTTCTTTTTTGTTTAGAGAGAGAGAAAGAGAGCACGCATGTGCATGCACATGGGGGACAGGGAGAAAGAGAATCCCAAGAAGACTCCATGCTCAGCTTGGAGTCCAACAAGAGGCATGATCTCATGACCCTAAGATCATGACCTGAGCTGAAATCAAGAGACAGATACTTAACTGAATGAGACACCCAGGTGACCCTCGAATCATTTCTTAAGGTTTGCATTATTATTCCAAATCATTACATGGGCATCTGATGCAAATGAGGCTAACACGATCCCATGGCAATGGTGATACTATTGAATCCGGGCCATCATGGATACAGTAAAGAACTCGGTAAACTAAAACACCATTTAAGACTTTAAGGCTTTTATTCCAAGATATCTCTAACTTGGAAACACAGTACTTTTGAGTTTGAAAGTCTCACCTTGCAGATAAAAAATCTGAGGAAGTCAACCTTTCCAGTTACATATTACATTATTTTCCTGTGAGTCCTCAAAGCATATCCTCTAAGAGATTTGTATAGGCTCTCTGTGTCTAGCTTCTTACCTTCCCTTTTCTTTCCTCAACACACTTCACTCAGGTTTCTGTCTCCACTCTCCTTGGAAGTTTCAGTTGCCAATGTCAATAAGGACCTCCATCTTGCCCAATCCAAAAGATAATTCTCAGTCCTCTGTTGTTTTTTTAAGCCATTTAGCGCATTGACAAGAGTTATCACTCATTTCTTTTCTTCTTGAAACAATTCCTCACCTGACACCCCATTCTCCTGGGTTTCTTCTGTCTTGGTGGGTGTTTCTTCACATTTCCTTCCAGACCTTTAAATATTGAAGTGTATCAAGGCTCAGTTCTTACACTTCCTCTCCATACACATTCATTCCCTTATAAGACAACACGTGATCTCATGGCTTTACATGCTACCTTTCTGGTGGTAGCTCTCAGATTTTTAGCTCTAGCTCCACGTCTTTGTGATTTTTATTTCCTACTGCCTACTTCCCATTTCTATGTGAAAATTTGTAATAATGCCCCAAACTTAACACAGCCAAAACAGAACCCTTGATTCCCTCCTACCTTCCAAACTGTTCCCCCTTTACTATTCACCATATCCATAAAAATCACTTTTCACCCTATTCTTAGAACAAAACCCAGGAGTCATTCTTCTTTTCTTTCCCTTCCATACCAAACATTATCCATCAGAAAATCCTACTGCCTATTTCCTGAACCCCTATCACAGCCATGCCCTCCAATGACTACCATCACCCTCACAAGCCAGCATCATTGTTTGTCCCAACTACAATGATCTATCAAGTGGTCTTGCTTTTCTTCCTTGCTATGTCCAGCCTATTCTCCATGAAGCTGCCCAAAAGAGATCTTAAAAATTAAATTAGATCATATAACTTCCTTGCTTAAAATTTTTCTGTAGCTTCCCATCACACTTTGAATAAACATGTGACTCCTTCCCTGGGCCTGCCAATTTCCTGTTCATTCTTCCAATTTCATCTTCCACCTCCATAACTCTTTCCTGACATGCTCTACCCACTCTGAGGGCCTTTCTGGCATCTCTCTTACTCTCAGCTCCCACACATCAAGCTCTCTTTCACCCCAGAGCTTTTAAACTTGGTCTTTCTCTGCTGCTAATCTTCTTCCTTGAGATTCTTGCTTGGTCTGCTCTTTTCACAGCACCCAATCTTAGCTCAGTATTTATTTCCCTGACCCTTCACCTCAAATAAACCCCCTGTGTCATTCTCTCTCTAACCCTCTACTCTGCCTTTTTTTCCGTAGTACTTGTCAATACTCAAAATTATATTGGGTAGTGGTTGTTTATCTATAGTCTCTCTGACTAAAATGGAAGCTTCATTAGGGCAGAGGCTTTGTCTGCCTTGTGCACAGTTCTACGCTCCATGCCCGGAATAGTGCTTGGTGCAGCCAAGCAGTGAGTTGTGCACATTGGGTCCTCACCAAACATTTGAACTGTGTACGTCAAAGAAAGCATGGATGACTTTGAGCCAAACATTGTTTAGGATGATGGGAGTGAGTCAGTGAGGTGGTTCTAACACACATTACTCTGAGATACTCCATGGTATTTTGGTTGAATCCTGATTTTCGATCCTGGCTAAAAATCATACAACTGTTGTTCTTCAGACTGTTCTCATATAAAAATCATCACCATGTAATAAGCTTAAGAAACACCAGAGCGGAAAATAATAGTCAGCATAATTTAACAGTATTTGGAAAGCAATATTTGGAAAACCACAATAATGATCTTATCTCAGATTTGTTCTGGAAGACATTAATAGTCATTTTACTTCAGAGCATGGAGGAATTTGCATTCAGATCAACTCATTTGAATAAACATAAATGCAGTCATTACTTAGGCAGAGGAAATAAGCAATCTGACAAAGGGAAGTACGCTAAACGGTGTACTCATAATAATCTTAACTATGTAAGGATGACTAAAACTTTAAAAACACAGAAGAGATCAGCACTGATAACTTGCCAAAAAAAAAAAAGTTAGTAGTGGAGAGGCTTCTCAGATACAGATGAGCTGTGATTTCTTAATAGGGTTTGTATACATTTCAGCTTCCTCTAACCATCAAAGATCGAAGGAAAACACTGATGCTGTCTTCTTAAATTTATACAAAGACAATTACTGTAGGCTCCAAACATTCAAGGGAGATAATATTCTTGTCAAACAAAACAAGCTTTGGACTTTTTAATCCTTAAGTTTCTGAATTTTCCTTTCCTTTAAGGTATTTTTATTCCTGCTTATTTGAGTATACATGTCGTATAATATAGATTTGTTGTATAACATTTCCCCAGAATGTACTGGCTTAAAACAACAATAAACATATACTGTCTCACTGTTTCTGTGGGGCAGGAATTTGGCAGTGTTCTAGCTGGTTGGTTTGGGCTCAGCTTCTCTACAGGGTTGTAGTCAGACTGGCCAGCGCTGCTGGAGACAATCCCAAGGTGGTTGGCTCACAATGCTGCTCAGTTGGTGCTGGTTGTTGGGGGCACGCCCCCATCCCTGTCTATGTGGGCTCCTCTAACTGTGCTGTGAGTGTTCTCACAAAATGAGGTTGACATGGAGGTGCGAAACAAGAGGCCATGATGCCTTTTTATAAATGCCAGGAAGTGATGCAATGTCACTTCCACCACATGCTATTGGTTACATAGACCAGCTCTGAGTCAACATGAGACGAGAGGACAGAAGAAAACAACAGGCAAAACTGATAGGGGTCCATCCTGAATGCTGTCTATAACAGAGCTCGTATGAGATTATTTCTTTCAAATTTCTTCCAACTGGAAACTAAGTAAGGAATATAGGAACAGAGAGAGATCTTTCTTTGGTTGCGGGGGTGGGGGCAGAGGAGAAGTAGGTGGTGGAAATGCTGAGGTATCTGAATTTGGGACCAAAATGAACCTTCAAATGCTAAATTAACTATATGCATAATTCATATTTTCTCCTTCCACTTAAAATGGCATGATGAATTAAGGATTAAGTTATTAATATTAAGAGGAGAAGTCAGAAGAGTCTATCGAACATTAGCGGCTTTTTAGTAGTCAAGTGGTTGCTTATAGGGCTTCCCCAGATAACTGAAAAAATATTCTTAATTTCAACTGAGATTTATCAAAACTCTCTTGCTTGCTCACTGTTCCCATTGTTACATAACTGCATTATATATATATATATATATATTTTTTTTTTTTTAAGATTTTATTTATTTATTTGACAGAGAGAGAGATCACAAGTAGACAGAGAGGCAGGCAGAGAGAGAGGGGGAAGCAGGTTCCCCGCCAAGCAGAGAGTCCGATGCGGGGCTCGATCCCAGGACCCCAAGATCATGACCCAAGCTGAAGGCAGAGGCTCACCCACTGAGCCACCCAGGCGCCCCACATTATTAATATATTTTAGGGATTTTATCCTCACAACAAAAGCTTTGGTAACAAGTTTAGGTCACTTTCTCTTTCCCCCTCTCCACTTCCTTCTCTTCTGACTCACTGAATTATTCTATAATTATTTACACTGTAAGTCTTAGAAGATTTTAGACACTGAAACAAAGACAGCCAATATACACTGGGAATTTAAGTAAGTTTTGTAGTCATTAAAAAGTACTTCTGTGTTATGGAAGTCATCAGCAGATACAAATGATGAAAAAATTCACATATATATGTATATATTATAGTATGTAATATATACTACATATTAAATTACATAATATTTATTATGTAATATTGTACTGTATTTTATACATATTATCTAACATTGTATTATGTTACATAATATATTATGTAATATATATTATATATGTAATATAAATTTACATATATATGTGCTTATATATATCCCTCTTTCAAACCATATAGAGGCTGATGCTAATATATTTATTGAACAGCTAGCAGGGATCATTTATAAGGGTCTAAATAGCCCTGTCATGTGAAAACAGAAAAAAAATGAGGGAATGGTGGTGAGCACAATCTCATCAACCTACCAGCACAGAACTGTAGAACAGATTTTTAAAAGGTACAAATTCAGAGTTCTTTTAGTACCCACACCCTCACATATACCATTTGGCCAAGAAAACAATTCCTCCATTCTAGGGAAAAGCACACTAACCTTTGCCTTTTCATTGAGAAAGTTACAGAAACTGATTAGATTACTGCAAAGAATGAAAATAACTTCAGCATGATCCTTAAGCAAAGGACTGTTAAGTCTGAGCCTGACCTTGGGAATTCCTACATTTGGCAAAGCTGCTGGGTAAGGCAGTGGGACTCAGAGTTCAACAGAGCACTGATCTGTCGAATATTCCAGCCCTGACTCACTGGAAGCGGCTGCTAATGTTCTGTGTAATCCTCACAGCACCATTTAGGAAAAAGTGCTTATTTCATCTCCGTCAGCTCTGTGAACAGGACCAGGCTTCCCATGTTCCTGAATGAAACAGAGTTCCTATGTCCTATCACACCACCCACTCTTTTCTGTTATTCTAACCACTAAAATAACCACCAAAGATGGAGAATATTTATAAATAACCATAGGAATGATACAATGTCTATTTATTCTGTTTGCCAAAAAGTCACTATCCTCTCAAATGAACATGATACGTGTGCGTGCTATCCTTCCAATGCTGAGCGGAAATTCTGGAGTCCTTGCCCTTGCGTGAACTATGCTGATATTGTTAAGAAATTTTAAGGCCTCCAATTCAATATTAATAACGGGTTGATATTTATTAAAAATGACTATATTAAAGAAAGTGAGGTTTAGAGACATTAAGTATCATGCACACAGTCATTAACTGGAGAAGCCAGGAGAGGAGCTCAGGTGTATTTGACTCCAAAGCTGCTATTACATATTATTATACTATACCCATAATGTAGTAATTTACACTGACTAGACTTTAGTAAGTCAAACAGAAAATTGCTTTTCTAATTCAACAAACCTTACTAGTAGCATATATTATGTTGTTTGAGGAGCTCCAAAGATGTAAAATATGATCTTATTAATGTAACATCTATTTGGTAAATTTCCCTTAGGCCCACTTACTGAGTGAGGCTTCAATGACACAAGAAACCGAGAGAGATAAATCACCAACCCAAGTAACTATTCAGTCAACCAAAGAAGTACAATAAAATGGTGGGGATTAAAATGAAGAAGAGTTCCAGTTGGAAGCATCAGGAAAGGCTTTATGAAGAGAAGGTATTTGAATGGGGCCCTGAAGAACCACCAGGAGACGGGTACAGGAGAATAGGGGGAAGAGTGTTTATATTAAAGCCAGTTAAGTAGGATGACTTTTTTTAACCACATTAAATTTTCCTTGTACTTGGAAGAATATCAGCCTTTGACCTCAACCTGCTAAAACTGTAGTGATTTATGAGATTGCCTTTTTTTTAAAAAAGGTGAACTTTTTCAAATGTGCTTTATTTTAAGTAAAAAGTACACTAAAAAGTGGTGCTCAACTTTGTAAAAAATAAATAAACAAACAAACAAATAAAGTGTAATTTCTACAAGTAATGAGTATACCCTAAGGTCAACCACAAGTCACATATCCCTGCTCTTGAGTATAGGCAGAACCTGTAACTTGCTTCTCACCAACAGAATACGGGAAAGGTGACAGAACCACTTGATTAGGTTAAAATCTATGGCAAAGGTGATGGGCTATTACTCCCATGATTATGTTTCCCTATATATGACACTGTCTTAGCAGACTAGATAGAGACTCCACTGATGGCCTGGAAGACTTTTAGAAGCAAACTGTCATACAGTGAAGTGCTTCTGAGGATGTCTGCAAGGCAGACATTTCAGGCAGCCTCCACTCAATGGTAAGAAATTAAGGTCCTCAGTTCGACTACTGAAAAGAAATGAATTATGGCAACAACCTGAAAGAGTTTGGAAACAAACTCTTCCCCGGGTGAGCCTTCAGATGAGAATGCAACCCACTGCCACCTTGATTACAGCCTTTTAGATCCCAACATTTTAGACATCAACCAGCTGACCTATACTTGGACACTTGACCCACAGAAATCATAAGCTAATAACTACATGCTATTTTAAGCCACAAAGTTTGTGGTAACTTTTAACACAGCCATAGAAAACTAATATACTGCAGAAATGCACAAAAGGAATTTCTTTTGAAGGATTTGATGCATTCACTCCAGTCTCCCATAGAACTATATTCTAAATCAGCTGTGCTTGTCTGAATGATTCATCTATACTGGTGGTTAAAATCATCAGATAAGCTTGTTAAATTACAGACTGCTTCCTCTTCCCTCTCTGCCCCACCGCCCAACCAGAGTTTCTGATTCAGGAGATTCAGAGCCTCAGAATTTGCATTTCCCACAAGTTTCTAGCTGATACTGATATTGCTGATTTGGGGGAACCACATTTTCAAAACCCCGGTCTATACCAATTTATTTTCTAAATATTTTGTGTCAATTTACACCTCTCTAAAGCAAAAAGACTACAATAGGTACTTTTCAAATATAATCTAAAATAGTGAAGTCTATGTCAACATTATGATAACATTTTCTCCTGTCCCTCCATCCATCATCTATATTTTTCTTCTAAAGAAACAATCACAAATAAATAGAAAACAAAACACAATGGGAACACAAAATGGGAATTGATAAGAAAAGGGATCCAACTTTTCCCAACATTTGAGTTGCAACTTGGTAGTAAAGATCCGAGACTACTACTAAAGTAGGGGCAAAGTATCTGTGGTAAAAATTCTTACTCTCATTCTAACAGTTATAATCTGTCAAAATGCTGGAATTCCTTTGATGATATTTATAGTACCTCAACTGCAAGATGTCAATACTCCCTAGAATGCCTCTAACAGCAAGCTAAAATTTAGCTTGGGAAAGTTGCTTGGCATCTCTAAAATTAAGGGATCAGATAGGATGACCTGCAGGCCTTTGCAACTCTTTATCCCTTGGCTTAATAAAATGGACATTTTGGCCTCCTTTTCTACACACAATTGAATTTCCCTGTCTTTTCTACATATGGTGACCATATAGCCTCAACTTCCTCAGATATAGTTTCAAATATGCTATCTCATTGTCATAGCATGTGTCTGAATTTTTAACTTAAAATATGGTCATCCATCATCTGTACCCCTTTTCACTGTGAAGAATAATAACTACAGTTGAAACTAGGCTGCACATCCTCTGCCTTTACAGCCCCCTTTCAATTTCCATGGCTTTGCTGAGCGTTGGCCATACTTTTACACAGGAATGGGAACCGACCCTCAAACTGAAGGTGAAGCCTCCTCACGCAAAGCCTCAGCAAAGCCTCAACCTCAGGGTAGGGTCTGGACACGTCCTCTCCCATGGGCCTCTGACCACTTGTCCATTTGTTATTTATTCATTTGTCTGGCTGGTTAGAGTGGAACACTGGCACTACTATACAAGAAAATATAAGAAACCGCAGGATTCAAAAGATAAATAGTAATAATAACAGCTCTCTGTTAATGAGGATCTACTGTGTGCCTTTCTCTACTTATATGCTGCTGCGATTTATAGCAAATGGAGTCCAGGTTGATCTAAAATCTGATTCATTTCAGTCTTAGCTCTAAGGTCTCTACTTATCAGATAAACTCTAATTAGTCTTGGTACCTAATTGCTGGCTTCCAGATGTAAATTGTTTTCTCTGGAGACATCTCCAACCTGAGTATGGTTACTTGATCATGCAGATGTTTTGCAAAAATGGCGAAAGTACCTTTTCATAGATCCTTTTCCTACCTTACTTTCATTACTGGCTTCCCTGGTATTCAATTATCATTTCTACGTTTTGGGGTAGGATCTTTTTCATCTTTTTCATCTTTTCCAGTTATCATTCATATTGTTTGGACTCTTGATATATCAACCAGTTTCTTCTTTTTTCTTAGCAAACCCCAATTTTTAGAGAAGTTTTAAGTTCATAGGAAAATAAAACAGCAGGCACAGAGATGTCCCATACACCCACTACCCCAACACATGTATAGCTTCCTCCACTGTCCTCGTCTTTCACCAGAGTGCTACATTTGTTACAACTGATGAACCTGCATTAATGCATCATTATCACCCAGAGTCCATTGTTTCCACTAGTGTTCACTCTTGGTGGTATACATTCTATAAGTTTGGTAAATGTATAATGATGTGGGTCTACCATTATAGTATTGTACGGAGTAGCTCCACTGCCGTAAAAATTCTGTTTCATCTCACTCCCTTCTTTAAATCCTGACTGTCACTGTTCTTTTTAGCTTCTCCATGCCTTTTCTAGAACGCTATACGTTCTAGAGGTGGAATCATGTGGTATATAGACTTTTCAGACTGTCTTCTTTCACTTAGTAATATGCATTTAAGGTTTTTGTATGTCCTTTCCTGGCTTGATGATGGTTCATTTCTTCTTAGTGCTGAGTAATAGTCTATAGCCTGGAAGCACCATAACTTGTTAATTCTGGGAGTTAATGCATAAGCCATTAAAAATTTTTAAAAATTCTCATACAACTCAGTGGTGATAAAAATCAAACTGATTAAAAAAATGCGCAGAGGAACTGAATAGGCACTTCTTCAAAGAAAACACAAATAACAAACAGGGACATGAAAAGGTGTTCAACATCATTAACGGTCATCATGGAAAAGCAAATCAAACCACAATGAGTTATCATCTCACACCTATTAGAATGGCTATCATCAAAAACACAAGGGTCATGAAGTGTTGGTGAGGATGTGAAAAAAAGGGACCTTCATGCACTGTTGGTGGAAATGCAAACTAGTACAGACACTGGGGAAAGCAGTATGGAGGCTCCTCAAAAAATTAAAAATAGAACCACCAGATGATCCAACAATTCCACTTCTGGGTATTTACTCAAAGAAAATGAAAATACTAATTCAAAAATATATCTGCAACCCTATATTCATTGAAGCATTATTTATAATAGCCAAAAATGGAAGCAACCTAAACAGTTCACTGATGGCTGAATGAATAAAAAAAATGTGACACACACACACACACACACACACACATATATATAATGGATTATTTTTCAGCCATAAGAAAGAATGACATCTTGCCATCTGCAACAACACAGATGAAACCGGGGGGCACTATGCTAAGTGAAGTAAGTCAGAAGAGGAAAAAAAAATACCATATATCACTTTTATGTGAAATTAAAAAAAAAAAAACAAAAACACTGAATTTTTAGAAACAGAGAACACACTGATGGTTGCCAGAGGTAGGAGATGGGAGTGGATGTGAAATGGATGGGGGAGGGGCCAAAAGTACAAACTTCCAGTTATATAAAATAAGTAAGTCATGGGATGTAATGTACAGCATGGTCACTACAGTTCATAATAACTATACTCATATCTTAAAGCTGCTACAAGAATGTGTCTTAGAAGTTCTCATCACCAGAAAAATGTAACTACACACAGTGATGATGTTAACTAGGCTCACTGTGGTGATCATTTTGCAAAATATATAAATGTCATCATTATGCTATACATCAAAAATTAATATATGTCAACTCTCCCTCAGTTAAGAAAATAACTTTCACAAGATCCATAGATTCATAATTATTTTTGTCCTGGGAAGAGAATTGCCACAACCCATAAACTGACTGGAGATTAAGAACAGCTTGTTATTCATTCAAATTACATATTGAAATGTATTATGTGCCAACCACTGTGCTAGTGTGGAAACACATCAACAAATAAAACACTGTTCTTGCTTTTAAAGTTTTACATTTGATGTTATAGGGGTTTTCATTTTCAGGTTTTACTGCCAATGCTAGAATTTGAAATCCTTTCTTTTGATGAAGGCAACAGTTTGGTTAGGGTAATCTGATAATCCAAGCAGACTTTTTAGAATTCACATATGCATACATTATACTTAAAAGGAGAAGAGAGGGGGAAAAAAAGAAACAATGTCAGACTAGGGGACTTCATCCAAGCTGGTGAAAGAGGAGAGAAAAATGGATAAAAGCAGAAACATGTAACAGGCTAGAACAAGGTGGAACTCAAAACTAATTTTACTTGGATCCATGATTTCCTGACCTGTCATTATGATAAAGCAAAACTTAATTAAATAATCTGAGGGCAAAGATTTAACATTCCTGAGCACATGTGGCAGTAAAAAATGTATAGCTGGAGAGGTTTCATTCAACTCTCCTTCTCTCTCCCGCACATAGTCCTTAGCATTTCCCAAAAGTAACCAGTTTCTTGGGATTGTTTAGATGACATGCAGAACAGCATGGGTAGCCCCTACACCAATGATGCTTTCATTACCAAAACAATCACTTGGAATTTGGTTAGTGTAATGTATTCCATTTTAGAAGTTTACTGAAACAACATCGAAATGAGAAAGGAATGAAAACAGTAAGTGGGACAGAACTCTTCTGAATACAATAGAGAATGTGTCTTTAAAAGGAAACATTATTAAAATATAATTAGAATACAATATGGAAACACAATTCGAAATAAAATTCAGGTTATCTACTCTATTATCCCAGGTCTTTAAGTGCTACTTCCTTTTTAAAAAAAAGTATATCATTATTTGCTTAGCATTTCAGAGTCCCTAAACTAATGACATCACCACTATTTGTGCTTCAACTAATACAGAGTAGAGTCATCCAGTACAGTATTAACAATATAGGAAGATGATTCAAGATCTGTAGTAACAGAAATGGTGAACCAAGGAACCTGGGTCTTGGGCTCTGGCTCTGATGTCGATAATGATGGTAACAATGACAAAGATAAATAGTTGCTTCCAACCTACAGTCACTCACTGAGTGCTAGGTCTTACGCTAAGTGTTTTACATGACTTTTCTCTAATGTAATCTCAACAACCCTATAAAACCCATTATTATACCATTTTATGGACGATGAATCTGAAACTTAAAGGGTGCCAGTGATTTACTCAAGGTCATAGCCAGACTAATGAGGTAGAGTTAGGATTCATGCTCATGCATGACCCCAAAGTCTATACTATCCTTTTTTTTTTTTTTTTTTTTATCACCAATGGACTATATCTATCAAGTCAGTGAACTTCGGTGGTCTCCTTTTGTTTCCTAGAAAAATGGAGGGGCTGGACCAAGTGACCTCTGGGGTTCCCTTTGGTGTTAAAATGTTATGAATCCTTTGATTCACTGCTGTGAGACCGTGAGATTAGAGCTCTGTATTTCCCAAGGCCACATTTTGGCTGTTTTGTCCTGTTCTATACCCTGGAGAAATTGGGGGTAGTAGGTCCATAACCTTAAGGTTGTGGCCATTGTGCTGGAGCTGTAGACTGACTGAGGAATGGAGAAAGAAAGTGGCTGTGACAGGGATACTTTGGTCTCATTGATCCATACTCCTGTATAAGGTGACCCAGTAAATAAGCAGGACTGGAAAGGAAAGAGGACCCCCAGGAGTCATTCCATAGCAGTACTCTTTTCCTGGACATGAAGGACTATCAAACTTTCATTAGACAGCACTTTCTTATCTGAGAACTTAGTTTTTCTCCTTGGTTTTCTGAAGAGGGAAGTGCTGATTTCCTAGGGAAACATCCTATGACTAAGGCTGCTCCCCAGGGTTGTATTCTCTGAGTGGAGAGCTATCAGGATGGAGAGGTCTTTGCTGGCATCTGACATCTGGTGGCTCCCCACACCCCCTTGGCCAGGGAAAGCAAAGGCAGAGAACCCTGTGGAGCTTTATGTTTTCCTCTGGGATTCCCCTCTATCTGGAGCAAATACTTCTCAGACAAAGAAAGCAAGTTCCCATCTGTTACAATTTGGAAATTTCCAAATTCCCCCCATTTATGTTTGTTTTGGAAAACCCAGGAGATGTCCACAGATATATGGAGGTCTCCTGAAGGGTATTTTGAAAAGATTGCAAAACTGAATCACAGCGAAAGTCAAACTGCAAGCAAGGTTTTATTTTTAGGCTCCATGCCAGACCTCAACAAACAAAACAAGCAGAAAATAAACAAGAGCAGCAAGTTAAAAGGTCCAGTCAGCAATCTCATTCAAACTCTTTATCTACAGCAGATTGGGAGGACCATCTTCAATCAAAATTCTAAGTTTAACTTTAAGCTACTTGCAAACCTAAAACCATGGTATTACTCACTCACTAGAAATTAAAACCAGAGAATCTTTCATTACAAGTTGAGTGGAATTCTGAGCAAAGGATTGCTTTTTTATAGGAATGCCTAATGGTAAGACAAGAAACACGATCATTAACATCTTTACCAGAATCTACAGTGTTCCCATTTTTAAAAATCTCAACTGTAGTTGAATTAAATTAAATTTCTGTCCTAGATACAGTGCCAGTTGCTGGGGATCAAAAAATGGCTGATAGCTCCGCAGATATCATATTCTTGCAGAATGTGATAGCCTAGTGATGCATTCAGTCAAGCATGCAAATAGATAAATATCACTGTTTGACAATGAATATAATCTGTCCACTAAACCCACAAATATTTATTGTCTTTATTATGTGCCAGGCACTGGGGTAGGGGCTAGAGCAAGGTGAAGAACAAGAGAGATATAAGCCTGATGTCAGAGATCCTATACTCTCGTGGGGGAGACAACCCCTACAGAGTAATGGTATGAAGGTTATCACGGGGGAAGTCCTCAATGCCTGGGGAGGCCACACAGGGTGACTGCCTCCTGAAAGGCCAAGCATAGTGCTGGCATAAAAGGAAATGGTCAGGCAAATGAAGAACAGAGGAGAAAGTTGTAGGTAGGAAGTTGGGAATCCAGAAAAAGAAAACAAATCATTGAAAACAGAAAGGAGGGAATGAAATTGGCAAAGCATTCTTTATAGTTTAAAGGAAGTCGAACTACATTCAATAAATTACTCGTTTTCTCATTTAGTGCTAAACAGACTATACAACTACCAATCAGAGGTCATGATCAGCATATGTGGGTTACCATAACGCATTAATAGGAGTACAGCTAAATAGAAATAAATCCATCATTTCAGGTGATCTGTGAAACCTACAAGATGTTCTGAAATACTGAAAGCTATTTAAAAACTACCATCACTGATTTTTTTGAAACCATAGCTGGGAAACACTGTCCTGACAAGTTAATGCCTGGAGCAAGAGAATGTTGTGTCAGGTATGTTCACTGAGCAGAAAGTGTTCTTGTCCTCAAAACGTCACGCATGTGACCTTCTTGCCAAAGGGCTTATTTGTAATATATTAAGGGAGCATCGAAATACTACCATAATACATTAAAACAAGACAATAGTTTTACAAACATGAAGACAAGTGTGTTTCTTTAAAACACACTTGTCTTCTCCTCCCAGTGACTTCTTTTGAATTTACTTTTTCCTACTCTGGCACAAACTCAGCCTCAGTATTGAGCCAGAGGTCAGAGAGCTAAGAAACCCTCACCTCATCTGAGGGTTAAGTAGGAGCTCGGAGAGTGGAACCAGTCTAGGTCAGACTGATAGAGAAGACAGATTAGTTCAAGTGACACAAGCTATGGAACTCAAGGAGGATGAAGGAACCAGCAACACTTGCCAGATGGAAGCAGAGAAGCCATGTAAAATGCAGCTAATTAAAGCCCGTTAATTCCCCTGAATAGAAAAATCACGTCTAGCACAATCCCCAATGCTTTCTCAGAAACAACTCAGAATAGCTCAGCACATTGGCCTGCGGGATAATAATATAACGAAGGCAGCAGATCTGCCAACTTCTGTCCACTTTGGGAAGCCAGAAACCCAGTAGGCTTTCTCTAGTGAAGCTGTGACATGTTGAAATGTAGCCATTTCCTTCTGTGTCCTGCTCTCAGGGCACTGGGCTTTTGTGTGCTCTGGCAAACAGAAAAATACGGTCAGCTGTTGATGCAGTTTGGTTCTCTCCATTCTGCTGCTGGTCCACAATGTTCCTGTCCACCCTCTAAGACACGGCCAATTTGAGCTTTCTAGGACCACTGAACTTTAGCAAAAGTTCAGTAAAACCCATTCCAGGGTTTTATAGGATGTACTGACCTTTCTGCCCCTCCTCTCTCTCTCTCAAGACAATTATTCTTATCAAAAAGATCACAGAGGGACGCCTGGGTGGCTCAGTTGGTTAAGCAGTTGCCTTCGGCTCAGGTCATGATCCCGGCGTCCTGGAATCGAGTCCCACATCCGGCTCCTTGCTCTGCGGGGAGCCTGCTTCTCCCTCTGCCTGCCATTCTGTGTGTCTGTGCCCACTCTCTCTCTCTCTCTGATAAATAAAACCTTTAAAAAAAAAATCACACACCCCCATCATTATAAGGAAGAAATCTTTTTCAGAATTCGACTCCTTCACAAACTCAGAAGCCAGGGACGTGGACTAGAATAGTTTCTGACTGTCCCTATTCCCTTTACAGTTTCTTCCACTTTTGCTATCTTAGAAATAGGACACTGGCACCAGTCAGATCAGAGCTATCCACCGCCCGGGGTTTGATTGGGTCATACAGAAACGAGCTGTACAGGGGAAGAGATCTTGAAGGCAATGGGAAAAATGTGAAACTTGGGATGAAGTTAATCAGGCCCATATTACACTTAACATTCTTCTGTATTAAATAAAGGTCACTTCCTTCAAGATACTATTTTGAGCAAAAGAAGATTTCTGCAATTCTGCAAGACTGAAGTTAATTAAACAGCATAGCAAAAATGGAAACCAGATGTCACAGAACATTTTAAAAAGATTTTAATGACATTCAGCCTGTTTCTTAAACACATTTGCAGTTGCTATCATTCCTTATACTTAAGTTCATAAGTTGTTGGAATGGGAGGATTCGTATCAATTTCATATAAATGGCAGAAGAGAAGCGATTCAAAGAGAAGTACAGTTGGGGGAGTTTTGCAGAGGGTTTTTGTTTTTTTTCCTTTCCCTATACAACCTAACCAGCTCTTTTGGCTTAAACTCTTGAACTCTTTTAAATTAATGTTTTCCATCTTTCAAAAGAACTTTCCATACCATCAGCTCTGACTCTCGCTTTTTTATGATCCTTTCTGGTAGTCTCATGTTCAATTATCTCGAAAACACCTGCAAGGTTAACTAAGAAACTTAATATCTGTCAATTCCAGCTCAGGAAAAAACATAGCAGGGTGGAATTTTTCGAGATGAAAGTCACAGATCCATGATTACACTTTCAGTGTATCTTCAGAACATGATACCCAAAACTCAAAATCACAAAGTTTCCTCGAAATAACCAAATTTCAAATTAGTATGAAGAAGTGAAGGTTTATGATCTTAAAAAGTGCATTCATAACAGAGAAATGTAGGAGTGACCAAATAGGGGTTCTTGAGGGTCTTGTCACTGTTTTTCTTCTAATTTTGCTTTTAAAACAACTTCTGGGATGGTTCCCAGAGTGTGAGACTACCTGATGATTACTGATATATGTCCCAAGTAAAAGGACAAAATTTACAAATATTTTTTATACAGTAAGCCCCATCTATTGTAAATGGCATGCACCGTTTTTGAATTTCCTACAGACATGGTAATTATGAGGAAGCAACGAAATGCCATGCTGTCTTGCTGTTTATATAAGCATCTTCATGCAACTTCCAACCAGCAGCTGCTTTAAACTGAAACAATGCTCTCCATTAAATCAGGGAAGAGATGACGTCAATAAATGCTACAAATCTGAAGCAAAAGGACAGGGAAGAATTCTAATGACTGCAGGAATAACGTAGACCTGAATCAAAAATTCACACAGCAGGTGGGGACGCTTATCTTGGGCTTGCTTCTGGTGATGCCTTTCACATGTGTGGTGGGGAGGCCTGAGCCTTCTGTATTAATTATCTTCAAAATGGGCCATTTTTCCTGCCTGGACTTTATGCTTGAAGGCTTCCTACTTATTTTCTAAGGAAACTATGTAATTCAAGCTTTTTGTTCAATAAACCATATACCCATTACTGTTGCCATTAATAACTTGCAATATCCTAAGAACTATTTACCAAAAAATAAGAGTAAATGATGTAAGCTGAAGGAACTGCTCTGCAATTAGCTGGGGTAGGTGCAAGCGGGTGGGGTAAGGGGGGTTCACATGGGGAGAGACTGGAAGCAGAAAGATCAGTTTGGATATTGTGGGAATACTAGGAAATGAGACGCGAGGGCAGCAGAAATGGAATGGCTGGAAAACACACATTAAAGAAGCAAAATTAAAATGACCAAACACTGTGGACTGTTCATGATAATTGTCACCTACAAGTCTCATGAATGTCCTCTGTCTTCCACAGGGGCTCCCTCAGTCATCTTGCCTTCTTGAGGCAACCCTGCCAACCATAACCCCCCATGGTCATGTCATTGTTCTATGTGTGTGTCTTTTGAGAATGAGATCTTAGTTACAGAAAGGGACTTTCGGAGCATACTTAATTCCAAACCCTCACTAATAGCGAGTTCTAAGTTTTCCTTTTCCTAATCAGTTTCTGGCCACATATCAATGAAAAAGGCAAGTGAAATGGCCTTGAAAGTTGAGGAAAAGGACAAAGGTAATGTGGTTTAAAAATGAGAAGGAACAGTCAGATTCTTTCCATGCCTGGAGTTCACTCTCCAAGCAGACTGCATGGTCAGGAAATGCACTGGGAAGCAGATGAGACACAGAGCTCTTGCTGTCTCTGGTCAGCATGCTCTGCGTGTTTTGCTCAGCCCCAAACCACTGCCACAGTATCTCAGAAAATTATGCTGTCCTTGGTCGTTGAAGTGAGACTAATAAACTTCCAGTAAGTTATGTTCTTTTGAATGTTTAGGTATATGGGCGGAATCATTCCTTCGTTCTCTTACTTGGTCTTGGTCTGTTTCATGACCAAGGGAGTCACTGTAGACACAGTGAACAAAGATTTCTACCAAACACATTCTTTGTAAAGCTGGGAGTACATCTAGGGATTGACAAAACTGCCCCCACATGAGTGGAAATAACCAGAATCTCACTGAGGAATGGGGAAAGAAGTTAAGGGAAAACCAAGTAGTGTGCTTTTGTTTTACTACAGAGCACCTTGTTAGTGAAGAAAATCTTTGGGAAAAAAAAAATTGGCATATGCCATTTGTGTGATGCATCAAGTAAAGTGAACCTTCTGTACATAGAGAAAATATTTTCTAAACTCCTCATTACTAACAGAGCCAACAATTTTCTTCTAATGTGCCTTAATCTTGCAAGAGTGTTTTCTTTAGTTTCTCACTCTACAGATGTCTTCTCCATCTGGCACTCAAAAATACTGTTACTTGCATACAATTTTATTTTTAAAAATTCCCAAATATGTTTCATAGCAACAATCTTTGAATTAATCTTAGAGAGTTGAGCATCTGGTTAATTAGCCTCCATTCCACTATTTGAGGACTATTGATAAGTACCCTCAATGTGTAACCCTATTCGTTTCGTAGGTCAGTTTAAGTGTTGAAAAGAGAATAAGAGCTGGTATTCCTGTTTACATGCATAGTATCCTATATAACAAACAGGACACTCGGTCATCAATTTGCCTATGCCACTTGTGCTCCCAAAGGCACATAACGCTGCCTTCTGAAAGAATGAAGTTTAGAACAACACAACACATAAAAATGCTCTTTACTCTACTGAACACAGTCAGATTAAATTCCCTGTTTCCTACCTTGGAATGTTTCACACTTCATGTTACTAACAACTTCATTCCCCACCCGACCCCCCCACTGCTATTTCTTCTAATGTTCTGCTCTTCCCTCTCGGTCTCTTCATCATAACTGGCAGCACATTGTTGACACCAAGGTCACTGGCAAACGGAAGCATGAACTTGAGGGCAAGCTTAGTGAATGTTCTTAAACATATTGTGGCAGATGATGTTCTCCTGTTTGTTAGCTCCCTAATGTCCATCCTGTTCCACCCAAGTTGAATTCTGATGTTTTCAGACAGGACATAGCCCCAAGAATGGGTCAGTCTGAGCCAGCCATGATGATTCCATTTCCCTTTACCATATACTCACTTTTCCATCCTTTCTTGGAACCCAAAGTAGACCCAAGACATAGTTGTGGTCAATGACACTCAAGGGAAAGTTAGCTGAAAAGGATTTTCTTCGGAATAAAATAAACAGAGATGCACAAAAGTTCTTGCCTCTTCCCCATACTTGCTGGTCTGAAGAATGGTGAGGACATGGCACTCGAGCTGCCACAGACATCTTAGAACCATGAGGGAAAGGCCAAGAATCCAAATGTACTCTGACAACACAGAGCTTCTAAAATGGGCCTATGTATATACTGTGTGTGTGTGTGTGTGTGTGTGTCTGCAATGTATGCCCAAGTGTGTATATATGGCAGAATTAAGGCATATAATTATTAAGGCAAAAAATTCATGCTCTCAAAATGATGCTATTTTTGAGGAAGGTGAAAAGAAAGAAAAATTGCAGCAATGAATAGAGCCAGATTAAAAAGTAGTCAGAGGCAGACTTTCCACAGCAGAGCTCATCCACTGATACTAAAGTGCAAGAGCATTTGTGCGTCCTTCTCTGCTGTTTCCTTTCAGTAAAGTTTATGTTGACCTATGGGATATTAGTCAAATGAAGAGCTATTAGTAGGAATAACTCTATTTTTTACAGAGTAGCAGTAAAACTAATCACAAATGTAGGTGATAAAGGTGCAGGGAAAGAAAATCAAAGTAAAAAATGATAACAATGAGCCCCAGTTTTTCTAGAAGATACTTCCATCAACCAGCAGGAACAAAGAGCTAAAGCTGAAACTTACTGCTCTAGCCCTCTCCAAAATATTTTCACCAACATGACTCTTGACTGTGTATACAGCAAGGCAGTCCACTAGAAGCACCCAAAACAAAACTACCTGGTAGAAAGAAGGGACAGAGGATTTTTAATAATTAGAGAAAAGGAGTTTTAAATTATGAATAGAGGAGTGCCTAGGTTGCTCAGTCAATGAAGCATCCAACTCTTGATTTTTGGCTCAGGTCATGATCTCAGGGTCATGAGATTTAGCCCCGCATCGGGCTCCATGCTGGGCATGAAGCCTGCTTGGGATTCTCTCCCTCTCCCTCTGCCCCTCCCCCCACTCGTACACTCTCTCTCTAAAAAATAATAATAATAAATAATAAAGTATGAATGGGTATTTGCCCTGACCCCACCTCTGACACCCTAACTCACGTCAGAACATGATCAAAATGGTTAGATCAAAAGAGTCAGACTCAGTCAGCATAGTAACGTATTTTAATTTTACTATAATAGGTGGTTAGTATGATTAAGAGAGGTCTTCTCTTCTTTGGCTCTCAGAAGAAAGTGAGTGACTTCTTCTAAATACCTTCCTTACCTGGCAGCCTGGGGGGACATATTAAATGGAACTGATAAAGGGAGAGCCAGGATCCTGGAAAGAAGGGCAGGGGAGCAGGACAGTAAGGGAGGGACAAGAGGGCTTCCTGATGGTAAGTGGATGTTTGTCTGCTAACGAGAGAAGCACACAATTGTTTCAACCCATCTTTTGAACTCAGCGGGTATGCAGATTGTGTAAGAGCAACACAATGTTTAGGAGCCAACAGATCTAAATATTATATTGCCAGAGCTCTTCAACAGAAAACAGGATTAATCTTTGATATTCATGGAAATGAACCCAAGCCTCCAAGAAAAGTTTCAGTTACATAGAAAGGTAGACCTTTCAGAACTTTTTTATTATTTTTTTTTAAGATTTTATTTATTTTAGAGAGAGCGAGAGCAAGTGGGGAGAGAGGCAGAGGGAGGGGGAAGGGGTGAGAATCTCAAGAAGCAGATTCTGTACCCAGTACGGAGCCTGACACGAGGCTCAATCTCATGACCCTAAGATCGTAACCTGAGTTGAAATCACAAGTCAGACCTTTAATTGACAGAGCCACTCAGGTGTTCCAGAACTTTTCTATTACTATTACATTATTACTACTATGATTACCCTCTACCCCCTTCTCCCCACTTCATCTTTCCTCTTCTGTTTTATTTTGGTGTTTAAAGAAACAGTGTCAGTTCTCTGGAAAGTTCACTTTTGTAGAATATTATATTTTGTGAGGTTGATTTTTAAAAACCTTCACATTAGCTTATCCATAATTAAAGCTAATGAGCTTGAAGACAGAGATGAAATAATATAAGAAAGTGGGTCCTTTGAGGTGAAAGAAGATCAAACTAGTAATACGCTCCAACTAGAAAAAAAAATTGGCAACTATGTACAACCTAACACTATACCATCCTTCCTTCATCCCCCCCCACAAACCTCTTAAAACAAAAACAATGCAGGAGACACGCAGATTATGACCTCTAGACACTCTGTGTTGGATGTTTGATTGGGGCTGTCAAGCTACTGAATAGCTTTGTGTAAGCAGGATGTCCAGTTGGTTCCCTCCACATACTGAACAAAGATGACTTTCTCAGCTAAAAAATAAATCAAATCCCAGGTCTTATACTATTGTTTAATATTTAACCTTAAAATAGTTTTCAGAAATACATGAGCTGCTATAGCTCATTTTGGTCTTCCTCATTAAGATTTGAATTCAAATCCTAGCCACAAGTTTGAGAAATGTTTCCAGAGCTCATGATTTTCTAAGCATGAAACTAGTATCTCAGAGAATGAGGATTTAAGATTTTTGCTTAAAAAATATCACTGACTAAAATATTTCACTTTTGCTTAATTGCTAATGACTAAAGAACACTAATATTTTATAGTTAAAATTATGGGCGGGGGAGGAGTCAAGATGGCGGAGAAGTAGCAAGCTGAGACTGCTTCAGCTAGCCGGAGATCAGCTAGATAGCTTATCTAAAGATTGCAAACACCTGAAAATCCATCGGCAGACCGAAGAGAAGAAGAACAGCAATTCTGGAAACAGAAAAACAACCACTTTCTGAAAGGTAGGACCGGCGGAGAAGTGAATCCAAAGCGACGGGAAGATAGACCCCGGGGGGAGGGGCCGGCTCCCGGCAAGCGGCGGAGCAACCGCGCACAAAATCAGGACTTTTAAAAGTCTGTTCCGCTGAGGGACATCAGTCCAGAGGCTAAACCGGAGCGAAGCCCACGCGGGGTCAGCGTGGCCTCAGGTCCCGCAGGGTCACAGAAGGATCGGGGGTGTCTGAGTGTCGCAGAGCTTGCGGGTATTGGAACGGGAAAGCCGGCTACAGAGACAGAGCCGACAGTAAGCTCACAGCTCGGTGTTACCTTGAACCGATCACAGGCTCGGTGAGCTAGGAGCGCGGCCGGAGGTCAGGCAGACGGGAGTAACTGGGCGCTGTTCTCTGAGGGCGCACTGAGGAGTGGGGCCCTGGGCTCTCGGCTCCTCCGGGCCGGAGACCAGGAGGCCGCCATTTGTGTTCCCGTCCTCCGGAACTCTACGGAAAGCGCTCAGGGAACAAAAGCTCCTGAAAGCAAACCCGAGCGGATTACTCACCCCGGCCCCGGGTAAGGGCGGTGTAATTCCGCCTGGGGCAAAGACACTTGAGAATCACTACAACAGGCCCCTCCCCCAGAAGATCAACAAGAAATCCAGCCGAGACCAAGTTCACCTACCAAGGAGTGCGGTTTCAATACCAAGGAGAGCAGCAGAATTCCAGAGGAGGAGAAAGCAAAGCACGGAACTCATGGCTTTTTTCCTGTGATTTTTTTTTAGTCTTGCAGTTAATTTAATTTTTTCTTTTTCATTTTTTTTTCTTTTTTTCTTTTTCTTCTCGCCTTCGGGTAAATTTTTTTTTTTTTTTAACTGTTACCTTTTTCTTTTTTAACGATTTTTTACTAGTTTATCTAATATATATATTTTTTCTTTTTTACATTTTTCTCAGGTGTTTTCTTTTTTTAAAAAAATTTTTTTTCTTTTCTTTTTTTTTCTTTCTTCCTTTTTGAACCTCTTTTTATCCCCTTTCTCCCCACTCATGATTTTGGATCTCTTCTAATTTAGTTAAAGCATATTTTCCTGGGGTTGTTGCCACCCTTTTAGTATTTTACTTGCCCCTTCATTTACTCTTATCTGGCCAAAATGACAAGACGTAAAAATTCAACGCAAAAAAAAGAACAAGAGGCAGTACCAAAGGCTAGGGACCTAATCAATACAGACATCGGTAATATGTCAGATCTAGAGTTCAGAATGACAATTCTCAAGGTTCTAGCCGGGCTCGAAAAAGGCATGGAAGATATTAGAGAAACCCTCTCGAGAGATATAAAAGCCCTTTCTGGAGAAATAAAAGAACTAAAATCTAACCAAGTTGAAATCAAAAAAGCTATTAATGAGGTGCAATCAAAAATGGAGGCTCTAACTGCTAGGATAAATGAGGCAGAAGAAAGAATTAGTGATATAGAAGACCAAATGACAGAGAATAAAGAAGCTGAGCAAAAGAGGGACAAACAGCTACTGGACCACGAGGGGAGAATTCGAGAATTAAGTGACACCATAAGACGAAACAACATTAGAATAATTGGGATTCCAGAAGAAGAAGAAAGAGAGAGGGGAGCAGAAGGTATACTGGAGAGAATTATTGGGGAGAATTTCCCCAATATGGCAAAGGGAACGAGCATCAAAATTCAGGAGGTTCAGAGAACGCCCCTCAAAATCAATAAGAATAGGCCCACACCCCGTCACCTAATAGTAAAATTTACAAGTCTCAGTGACAAAGAGAAAATCCTGAAAGCAGCCCGGGAAAAGAAGTCTGTAACATACAATGGTAAAAATATTAGATTGGCAGCTGACTTATCCACAGAGACCTGGCAGGCCAGAAAGAGCTGGCATGATATTTTTAGAGCACTAAACGAGAAAAACATGCAGCCCAGAATACTATATCCAGCTAGGCTATCATTGAAAATAGAAGGAGAGATTAAAAGCTTCCAGGACAAACAACAACTGAAAGAATTTGCAAATACCAAACCAGCTCTACAGGAAATATTGAAAGGGGTCCTCTAAGCAAAGAGAGAGCCTACAAGTGGTAGATCAGAAAGGAACAGAGACCATATACAATAACAGTCACCTTACAGGCAATACAATGGCACTAAATTCATATCTCTCAATAGTTACCCTAAATGTGAATGGGCTAAATGCCCCTGTCAAAAGACACAGGGTATCAGAATGGATAAAAAAACAAAACCCATCTATATGTTGCCTCCAAGAAACTCATTTTAAGCCCGAAGACACCTCCAGATTTAAAGTGAGGGGGTGGAAAAGAATTTACCATGCTAATGGACATCAGAAGAAAGGAGGAGTGGCAATCCTTATATCAGATCAATTAGATTTTAAGCCAAAGACTATAATAAGAGATGAGGAAGGACACTATATCATACTCAAAGGGTCTGTCCAACAAGAAGATTTAACAATTTTAAATATCTATGCCCCCAACGTGGGAGCAGCCAACTATATAAACCAATTAATAACAAAATCAAAGAAACACATCAACAACAATACAATAATAGTAGGGGACTTTAACACTCCCCTCACTGAAATGGACAGGTCATCCAAGCAAAAGATCAGCAAGGAAATAAAGGCCTTAAACGACACACTGGACCAGATGGACATCACAGATATATTCAGAACATTTCATCCCAAAGCAACAGAATACACATTCTTCTCTAGTGCACATGGAACATTCTCTAGAATAGATCACATCCTCGGTCCTAAATCAGGACTCAACCGGTATCAAAAGATTGGGATCATTCCCTGCATATTTTCAGACCACAATGCTCTAAAGCTAGAACTCAACCACAAAAGGAAGTTTGGAAAGAACCCAAATACATGGAGACTAAACAGTATCCTTCTAAAGAATGAATGGGTCAACCGGGAAATTAAAGAAGAATTGAAAAAAATCATGGAAACAAATGATAATGAAAATACAACGGTTCAAAATCTGTGGGACACAATAAAGGCAGTCCTGAGAGGAAAATATATAGCGGTACAAGCCTTTCTCAAGAAACAAGAAAGGTCTCAGGTACACAACCTAACCCTACACCTAAAGGAGCTGGAGAAAGAACAAGAAAGAAACCCTAAGCCCAGCAGGAGAAGAGAAATCATAAAGATCAGAGCAGAAATCAATGAAATAGAAACCAAAAAAACAATAGAAAAAATCAACGAAAGTAGGAGCTGGTTCTTTGAAAGAATTAATAAAATTGATAAACCCCTGGCCCGACTTATCAAAAAGAAAAGAGAAAGGACCCAAATAAATAAAATCATGAATGAAAGAGGAGAGATCACAACGAACACCAAAGAAATACAAACTATTATAAGAACATACTATGAGCAACTCTACGGCAATAAATTTGACAATCTGGAAGAAATGGATGCATTCCTAGAAACATATAAACTACCACAACTGAACCAGGAAGAAATAGAAAGCCTGAACAGACCCATAACCAGTAAGGAGATTGAAACAGTCATTAAAAATCTCCAAACAAACAAAAGCCCAGGGCCAGATGGCTTCCCGGGGGAATTCTACCAAACATTTAAAGATGAACTAATTCCTATTCTCCTGAAACTGTTCCAAAAAATAGAAATGGAAGGAAAACTTCCAAACTCATTTTATGAGGCCAGCATCACCTTGATCCCAAAACCAGACAAGGATCCCACCAAAAAAGAGAGCTATAGACCGATATCCTTGATGAACACAGATGCGAAAATACTCAACAAAATACTAGCCAATAGGATTCAACAGTACATTAAAAAGATTATTCACCACGACCAAGTGGGATTTATTCCAGGGCTGCAAGGTTGGTTCAACATCCGCAAATCAGTCAATGTGATACAACACATCAATAAAAGAAAGAACAAGAACCATATGATACTCTCAATAGATGCTGAAAAAGCATTTGACAAAGTACAGCATCCCTTCCTGATCAAAACTCTTCAAAGTGTAGGGATAGAGGGCACATACCTCAATATCATCAAAGCCATCTATGAAAAACCCACCGCAAATATCATTCTCAATGGAGAAAAACTGAAAGCTTTTCCACTAAGGTCAGGAACACGGCAGGGATGTCCATTATCACCACTGCTATTCAACATAGTACTAGAGGTCCTAGCCTCAGCAATCAGACAACAAAAGGAAATTAAAGGCATCCAAATTGGCAAAGAAGAAGTCAAATTATCACTCTTCGCAGATGATATGATACTATATGTGGAAAACCCAAAAGACTCCACTCCAAAACTGCTAGAACTTATACAGGAATTCAGTAAAGTGTCAGGATATAAAATCAATGCACAGAAATCAGTTGCATTTCTCTACACCAACAGCAAGACAGAAGAAAGAGATATTAAGGAGTCAATCCCATTTACAATTGCATCCAAAACCATAAGATACCTAGGAATAAACCTAACCAAAGAGACACAGAATCTATACTCAGAAAACTATAAAGTACTCATGAAAGAAATTGAGGAAGACACAAAGAAATGGAAAAATGTTCCATGCTCCTGGATTGGAAGAATAAATATTGTGAAAATGTCTATGCTACCTAAAGCAATCTACACATTTAATGCAATTCCTATCAAAGTACCATCCATCTTTTTCAAAGAAATGGAACAAATAATGCTAAAATTTATATGGAACCAGAAAAGACCTCGAATAGCCAAAGGGATATTGAAAAAGAAAGCCAACGTTGGTGGCATCACAATTCCGGACTTCAAGCTCTATTACAAAGCTGTCATCATCAAGACAGCATGGTACTGGCACAAAAACAGACACATAGATCAATGGAATAGAATAGAGAGCCCAGAAATAGACCCTCAAATCTATGGTCAACTCATCTTCGACAAAGCAGGAAAGAATGTCCAATGGAAAAAAGACAGCCTCTTCAATAAATGGTGCTGGGAAAATTGGACAGCCACATGCAGAAAAATGAAATTGGACCATTTCCTTACACCACACACAAAAATAGACTCAAAATGGATGAAGGACCTCAATGTGCGAAAGGAATCCATCAAAATCCTTGAGGAGAACACAGGCAGCAACCTCTTCGACCTCTGCCGCAGCAACATCTTCCTAGGAACAACGCAAAAGGCAAGGGAAGCAAGGGAAAAAATGAACTATTGGGATTTCATCAAGATCAAAAGCTTTTGCACAGCAAAGGAAACAGTTAACAAAATCAAAAGACAACTGACAGAATGGGAGAAGATATTTGCAAACGACTTATCAGATAAAGGACTAGTGTCCAGAATCTATAAAGAACTTAGCAAACTCAACACCCAAAGAACAAATAATCCAATCAAGAAATGGGCAGAGGACATGAACAGACATTTCTGCAAAGAAGACATCCAGATGGCCAACAGACACATGAAAAAGTGCTCCATATCACTCGGCATCAGGGAAATACAAATCAAAACCACAATGAGATATCACCTCACACCAGTCAGAATGGCTAAAATCAACAAGTCAGGAAATGACAGATGCTGGCGAGGATGTGGAGAAAGGGGAACCCTCCTACACTGTTGGTGGGAATGCAAGCTGGTGCAGCCACTCTGGAAAACAGCATGGAGGTTCCTCAGAATGTTGAAAATTGAACTGCCCTATGACCCAGCAATTGCACTATTGGGTATTTACCCTAAAGATACAAATGTAGTGATCCAAAGGGGCACATGCACCCGAATGTTTATAGCAGCAATGTCCACAATAGCCAAACTATGGAAAGAACCTAGATGTCCATCCACAGATGAATGGATCAAGAAGATGTGGTATATATACACAATGGAATACTATGCAGCCATCAAAAGAAATGAAATCTTGCCATTTGCGACAACATGGATGGAACTAGAGCGTATCATGCTTAGCGAAATAAGTCAAGCAGAGAAAGACAACTATCATATGATCTCCCTGATATGAGGAAGTGGTGATGCAACATGGAGGCTTAAGTGGGTAGGAGAAGAATCAATGAAACAAGATGGGATTGGGAGGGAGACAAACCATAAGTGACTCTTAATCTCACAAAACAAACTGAGGGCTGCTGGGGGGAGGGGGTTTGGGAGAAGGGGGTGGGATTATGGACATTGGGGAGGGTATGTGCTTTGGTGAGTGCTGTGAAGTGTGTAAACCTGGTGATTCACAGACTTGTACCCCTGGGGATAAAAATATATGTTTATCAAAAAAAAAAAAAAAAAAAAAAAAAAGGACAAATACCCAACTTTTGTAGCAGCATGGACGGGACTGGAAGAGATTATTATGCTGAGTGAAATAAGTCAAGCAGAGAGAGTCAATTATCATATGGTTTCACTTATTTGTGGAGCATAACAAATAGCATGGAGGACATGGGGAGTTAGAGAGGAGAAGGGAGTTGGGGGAAATTGGAAGGGGAGGTGAACCATGAGAGACTATGGACTCTGAAAAACAATCTGAGGATTTTGAAGGGGTGGGGGGTGGGAGTTTGGGGTACTAGGTGGTGGGTATTATAAAGGGCACGAATTGCATGGAGCACTGGGTGTGGTGAAAAATAATGAATACTGTTATGCTGAAAATAAAAAATAAATTAAAAAAAAAAAACTTAAAAAAAAAATTATACAATTAAGACAAAAATAAATAAATAAATAAATAAATGCAAAAAAAAAAAAAAAAAAAAAAAAATTATGACTACATGTACTCATCTCATTAGTCAAATTTTTCAACAAATCTCAAAAATTTTTATAAATGAATTAGTTAGTTAACTATTTAACTAAGCCAGCTAATATTCAGCACTTGTCTACTGAAAAGGAAGAGAAAATATATAGTAATCATCAATAAGTAATAAATTTATCAAGTTTTAGGATCAGGAACAAAAGTATTTTGTATTTGAGTTAAATAATTTAACAGGTTAAATTAACACGGTCTGGCTCAAGATGGTGATAAAGAAAGATCCTGAACTTACAACCTCCCATGGACACACTGAATGTATAGAGGCATACAGAACAATTTCCTCCGAGAAAAGCCCAAAAACTAGCTCAGGAACTCCTATACATCAGACAAATGAGAAAAAACCCACACTGAAGCAGGTAGGAGAGCACAAGACATAATTTCACCATAAAGCCCAGCCCCAAGTCCAGTGACCATGATTGGGAAGGAACTCAAAACCAGGAGCTTCTCCCTGAGGAGCCAAGAACTTCAACTCCATGTCAGGCTCCCCAACTTTAAGACTTGTACCTCAGAGAAAGAGCCCCCCCAAAACTAGTTTTGAAAACCAATGGGATTCACATCCATGAGATCTACAAGGCTACAGTGAACTGAGAAACAACACCAAAAGGGCTCTCTCAGGGACACACCTCTAGGGGCCTGTTACCATATTCTCCAGAGATGAAGGCTGGTAGGTGCCATCTTTAAGTCCCTCTCCTTCACTCCAGCTTGCTAGGATCTCCCCAAAAGGAGCTTGTGCACTCTGGTGCTTCATTCTTATGGCTGCTACCAGGGGAGATCTCTTGATCAGCCAGTCTGCTGGCCAGTGAGACTTACATTTGCGGTTCCCACAGAATGTAGGATACAAAGAGAGTTCTTAACTGGCCACCAGCCCCAAGGCACAACAATAGGCAACAGACTGAGAAGCTCAGTCTGTCCATGAAAGGGGCTAATTGGCTTATCTTTATAGCTGCAGCTTGAGGGGCAGGCCTTTAATTAAACACACAACTAAGGGCCTACTATAATCCTCTATAGAGACTTCAGAGGGCAGCTGCTGTCTTGGCATTCTACTTCTGCCATGCTCCAAAGTGCCAGTATCTCCCAGAGAGGAACTTTTATATGTGTCTGGTGCCCCAGTTTCTGTGGCTGCCAACCAGGAAATGCATCTTGACTGCCTAGTTCTGGTGGCCAACAGAGTTCGCGTTCCTTAGTCCCACAGAACTATAACAAATGGAGAGACAGTTCTTGGCCAGCTGCCACTCTCAGGCTACTAACACACAGTAGACTTAAAAACATCCCTAGTCTTTCTGTGAAAGAGATCTATCTACTTGTCCCTGGAGCTTTGGCCCGAGGGGTAGGCTTATGGTTTAGTATACATCTAAGGGCTGCTGAGAAACACTCAGAGACAAAGGGTGGTGAATGCTTCTTTGTGTTCTCTCCCTGTCTTACGCCAGGTCACTGGAATCTCCTGAAAAGGAGCTTATACACTTATCTGGTATCCTGAGTTTTTTGTGACTCCTGCCCAGAAAATACCTCTAGAACAGTTAGCTATCATGGCCGATGTGAACTATTCTTGAAGTCCCACAGTACTGTAAATAGATTTCCATACTTCAAAATTTGCTGCCTGAGGTTCTGGCTTCTAATCAGCCTGAATCTGGGTGCTGATTAATATCCATTCTTTTGGGACACCGACAGGTCTTGGATACTCTCAACTACTTGGGTGGGGGGCACTAAAATAAAATGGGCGTGGACAAAAACAAAGGCTTAAGAGACAACCAAGAGCTAGGGTGGGGTTAATAATAAGGTTCATCTACATGAGGCCATTCCTTCAAGAATGGAAACAGTGACTACTTTGTCTAATGAATAAAAACCTACAGAGAGACCAAAAAAAAAAAAAAAAAAAGAAGAAGAAACAGAAGAATACTTCTAAACAAAAGAACAAGATAAAACCTCTGAAAAAGTCCTTAATGAAATAGAGATAAATGAATGATTTACCCAATAAAGAGTTCAAGATAACTGTCATAAAGATGCTCACCAAACTCAGGAGAGAAATGGATGAATGCAGTGAGAACTTCAACAAAGAGAATATATAAGAAAGTACTACGGAGTGCCTCGGTGGCTCAGTGCTTTAAGCCTCTGCCTTCAGCTCAGGTTACGATCTCAGGGTCCTGGGATTGAGCCCCGCATCAGGTTCTCTTTTCAGCGGGGAGCCTGCTTTCCCCCTCTCCCTCTGCCTACTTGTGATCTCTGTCAAGTAAATAAATGGAATCTTAAAAAGAGAGAGAGAGAGAGAGAGAGAGAGAAAGTACCACAAAAAAGTCAAAGCTGAATAATACAGTTACTGAATGAAAAAATACACTAAAGAGGTTCAACAACAGACTAGATGAAGCAGAAGACAGGATCAGTGACCTCAAAAATAGGGCAGTGGAACTTAACCAGAGTAGCAAAAAGAAAAAAATAATGAAAAAGAGTGAAAATAGTTTAGGGGACCAATGGAACAACATCAAGTGGATGAACAGTCATATTATAGGGATTCCAGAAGGAGAAGAGAAAAAGAAGAAAATTTATTTGAGGAAATAATGGCTAAAAACTTCCCTACCTGGGAAAGGAAACAGATACTCAGCTCCAAGAAACCCAGAGAGTTACAAAAAAGAAGAATCCAAAGAAACCCACTAAGACACATTATAATTAACTGTCAAAACTTAAAGTAAAGAATTTTACAAACAGCAAGAGAAAAACAACTTCTTGCATATAAGCTGGTAAAGGTAAATATACAGTAAAATTCAGATAATCTACTGTTGCAAAGGTGATAGATTAATCATGTACAAAGCTAGTATGAAGATTAAAAGACAAATTTAGTAAAAATGACTATACAATAATTAGTTAAGGAATACACAATAGATGTAAAAACAAAAACATGGGGTAGTAAAAATGTGGAGCTTTAAAATACATTCAAGTTTATCAACTTAAAATAGACTATTATAAATTATTTTATGTAAGCCTCATGATAATCACAAAACAAAAACCTATAGTAGATATACCAAAGATAAAAAGAATGGGATCTAAGCATACTACTCCAGAAAATCATAAAATAATAAAGGAGTAGAATAAGAAAGGAACTGAGAAACTATGAAATAGCCAGAAAACAATTAACAAAATGGCAACACATACATACTTATCAATAATTAATTAAATATAAATGGACTAAGTTGTCCATACAAGAGATACACAGTAGCTAAAAAACAAGACCTATCTATATGCTGCCTACAAGAGATTAACTTCAGGTGCAAGGACACACACAGACTCAAAGTGAAGGGATGGAAAATGGAACTAAAAGATACCTGGAGAGGTTATATTTATATAAGAAAAAGTAGGCTTTTAAACAAAGACCGTAATAAGAGACAAAGAAGGGCATTCCATAATAATAAAGGGGCCAATCCAACAAGAAGATATAACATCCATAAATATTTATGTATCCAACATAGGAGGAACTAATATATAAAACAAATATTAACAGATCTAACAGGAAAAATAAACAGCAATACAATAATAGTAGGGAACTTTAATACCTCCCTTAGATCAATGGATAGGTCTAGACAGAAAATGAATGCACAGACATCAGCCTCAAATGACATGTTAGACCAGATAGACTTAATAGACACATACAGAATATTGCACTTGAAAGCAACAGAAAAAACATTTTTTTCAAGGACACATGGAACATTCTTTTCAAATGATAAGAAACATGTCAGACAACAAAACTAGTTTTAATAAATTTAAGAAGACTGAAACCATCTCTTTTCCAATCATAATGGTATAAAACTAGAAATAAATTATAAGAAAATTTGAAAATTCACAAATATGTGGAGATTAAATATAATGCTAGTGAACAACCACTGTATCATAGAAGAAATCAAAAGAGATATAAAAAAAATACCTTGAGATGAGTGAAAAGAAACACACACCAAAACTTATGGGTTGCAGCAAACGCAATTCTAAGAGAAGGTCATAGGTACATTAAGAAATAAATAAAAAATCTCCAATTTCCTAACTTTACATCTCAAGAAACAACAACAACAAAAAAGAACAAATGAACAAAAGAACAAATGCCACACACAGTTAAAGAGGGAAGGAAATAACAAAGAAAAAGGAGGAAATAAATGATACAGAGAATACAATGACAGTAAAATGATTTATGAAACTATGAGCAATTTCTTTGAAAATAAAAAGAGGGGCACATAGTTGGCTCAGTTAGTTAAGCACCCGTTTTTGGCTCAGGTCATGATCCCAGGGTCTTGGGATTGAGTCCCATGTTGGGCTCCCTACTCTGTGGGGAATCTGCTTCTCCCTCTTTCTCTACCTGCTGCTCCCCCTGCTTCTATGCTCTCTCTGTCAAATAAATAAACAAAATCTTAAAAAAAAAAGAAAAATAGATAAATTTTTAGCGAGACTCACCAGGAACAGAAAGAGAAAACTCAAATAGGAAATAAAAGAGGGGACATTAAAATTGATACCACAAAAATACAAACAAAATTTGACAATCTAGCAGAGATGGATAAAGTCCTAGAAACACACAACCTACTAAGAATGAATCAGGAAGAAATAGAAAATTTGAATAGACCAATTGCTAATAAGGAAAGTAAATCAGTAATCAAAAACCTCCCAACAAACAAAAGTTTAGAACCAGATGGCTTTGCTGGTGAATTCTATCAAACACTTAAAGAAGAACTAGTACCAATCCTTTGTAAACTTTTCCAAAAAACATAAAGGAAGGATGATTTCCAAACTTATTTTATAAGGCCAACATTACACCCATACTGAAAGCAGACAATGACACTCGAAGAAAAGAATTTCACAGGCCAATATCTCTGAAAAACATAAATGTGAAAATCTTCAACAAAATTAGCAAACCAAATTCAACAATATCTTAAAAGGATTGATTATACTCTATGATCAAGTGGAATTCATTCCAGGGGTGCAAGATAACTTAACATCCACAAATCAATGTGATATACCATATTAACAAAATAAAAGATAAAACTCATGTGATAATCTCAACACATACGAAAAGCATTTGATAAAATTCAACATCTATTTATGATAAAAACTCTCAGCAGAGTGGTAGAGAAGGATGTACCTTAATATAAGAAAGGTCATATATGCTAAGTCCACAGCTAACATCATAATCACAGGTGAACAATCAGGATCAAGGAAGATTCCCACTCTTGCCACTTTTATTCAACATACTATTAGAATTCCTACCTACAGCAATTAGGCAAGAAAAAAAAAAATAGGGGCGCCTGGGTGGCTCAGTGGGTTAAAGACTCTGCCTTCAGCTCAGGTCATGATCCCAGAGTCCTGGGATCAAGCCCCACATTGGGCTCTCTGCACGGCAGGGAGCCTGCTTCCTCCTCTTTCTCTCTCTGCCTACCTCTCTGCCTACTTGTGATCTGTCAAATAAATAAATAAAATCTTAAAAAAAAAAAAAAAAAGGAAAGAAAGAAAATAGATGGGATCTTTAAAAAAAAAAAAAAGAAAAACAAAAAATGGCATCCAAATTGGGGAAGAAAAACTAAAACTTTCACTCTTTACAGATTGTAGGCTATTATACAGAAAGAATCATAAAGACTCCACAAAAAAAGTGTCAGAACTAATAAATTCACTAAAGATGCAGGATACAAAATCAACATACAAAAATCCATTACAAACTGTCAGAAAGAGAAATTAAGAAAACAGACCCATTTACAAGTGCATCAAAAAGACTAAAATACCTAGGAATAAACTTCTAAGGAGGTAAAAGTCTTGTACACTGAAAACTATAAGACATTTATGAAAAAGTTGAAGAAAACAAATGGAAAGATATACTATGTTCATGGAGGGGAAGAACAATATCATGAAAATGTTATGTTCCTTTGCCAAAGGCAAGGGAAACAAGGGCAAAAATGAACTATTGGGACTTCATCAAGATCAAAAGCTATTGCACAGCAAAGGAAACCAAAAGACAACAGACAGAATAGGAGAAGATATTTGCAAATGACACATCAGATAAAAGGGCTAGTATCCAAAATCTATAAAGAGCTTATCAAACTCAACACCCAAACAACAAATAAATGTGCAGAGGACATGAACAGACATTTCTTCAAAGAAGGCACCCAGATGGCCAATAGACACACGAAAAAGTGCTCCATATCACTCAGCATCAGGAAAATAAAAATCAAAAGCACAATGAGATATCACCTCACACCAGTCAGAATGGCTAAAATTAACAAGTCAGGAAATGACAGATGCTGGCGAGGATGCAGAGAAAGGGAAACCCTCTTACACTGTTGGTGGGAATGCAAGCTAGTGCAACTACTCTGGAAAACAGCATGGAGGTTCCTCAGAATGTTGAAAATAGAGCTACCCTACGACCCAGCAATTGCACTACTGGGTATTTACCCTAAAGATACAAACGTAGCAATCCAAAGGGGCACGTGCACCCAAATGTTTATAGCAGCAATGTCCACAATAGCCAAACTATGGAAAGAACCTAGATGTCCACCAACAGATGAATGGATAAAGAAGATATGGTATATATACACAATGGAATACTATGCAGCCATCAAAAGAAATGAAATCTTGCCATTTGTGACGACATGGATGGAACTAGAGGGTATTATGCTTAGCAAAATAAGTCAATTGGAGAAATACAACTATCATATGATCTCCCTGATATGAAGAGTGGAGATGCAATGTGGGGAGGCTGGGGGGGGGGTAGAAAAAGAATAAATGAAACAGGATTGGATTGGGAGGGAGACAAACCATAAGAGACTTTAATCTCACAAAACAAACAGGGGGGCCAGGGGTAGGGCGGTAGGGAGAGGGTGGTGGGGTTATGGACATTGGGGAGGGTATGTGCTATGGTGAGTGCTGTGAAGTGTGTAAACCTAGAGATTCACAGACCTGTAACCCAGGGCTAATAACACATTATCTGTTTATAAAAAAATTTAAAAAATTATTTTAAAAATGTTATGTTACTGAAAGCAATCTACAGATTCAATGTATTCACTGTCAAAGTTCCAATGACATTTTTCACGGAATTAGAACAAATAACCCTAAAATACTTTATAGAACCAAATAAGACACCAAACAGCCAAAGCAATCTTGAGAAATAAAAACAAAGCAGGAGGAACCATATTCTCTGACCTCAAGTTGTACTAAAAAGCTATTGTAATCAAAGCAGTATGGTATTGGCATAAAAAAAAAAAAGGCACATAGATATGGCACAGAATAGAGAGCCCAGAAATAAACCCATGCATATACAGACAATTAATGTATGACAAAGGAGCCAAGAATATACAAGACAAGCTCTTCAATAAGTGGTGTTGGGAAAACTGGACAGTCACATGCACTGTCTTACACCATACACAAAAATTAACTCAGGATTAAAGACGTGACTTTACAACCTTGAACTATAAAGCTCTGAGAAGAACATGTAAGTGGGAAGCTCCTTGACATCTTGGCAATGATTTTTTCGGATTTGACACCAAAAGCTAAAGCAACAGAAACTAAAATAAACAAATTGGATTATATCAAACTAAAAACCTTTTGCACAGTAAAAAAAAAAAAAAAAAAAAAACCATCAACAAAATGAAAAAGTTATCTACTGAATGGGATTAAATGCTTTCACATCTTATATCTGATAAGGGGTTAATACTCAAAATATATAGAGATTACATAACTCAATAGCAAAAAAAAACAATATGAAAAAAAACAGGCAGAAGATCTAAATAGACATTTTTCAAGGAAGACATAAAAATAGCCAATAGGTACCTGAAAAAGTGCTCAATAACACCAATCATCACAGAAATGTAACTCACAACCACAATGAGTAGCACCCCACACCTGTTAGAATGGTCATTACCAAAAAGGCAAGAAGTAACAAGTGTTGGTGAGGATATGGAGAAAAGAGAATCCTTGGACAATGTTGATGGGAAATGTAAACTGCTGTAGCCACCATGGAAAACAGTATGGAGGTTCTTCCCCCAAATTAAAACTTGAATTAGAAGATGGCGGAGAAGTAGCAGGCTGAGACTACTTCAGCTAGCCGGAGATCAGCTAGATAGCTTATCTAAAGATTGCAAACACCTGAAAATCCATCGGCAAATTGAAGAGAAGAAGAACAGCAATTCTGGAAACAGAAAAACAACCACTTTCTGAAAGGTAGGACCAGTGGAGAAGTGAATCCAAAGCGATGGGAAGATAGACCCCGGGGGAGGGGCCGGCTCCCGGCAAGCGGCGGAGCAACCGCGCACAAAATCAGGACTTTTAAAAGTCTGTTCCGCTGAGGGACATCGCTCCAGAGGCTACCCGGGGCAAAGCCCACACAGGGTCAGTGTGGCCTCAGGTCCCACAGGGTCACAGAAGGATCGGGGGTGTCTGAGTGTCGCAGAACTTGCGGGTATTGTAACGGGAAAGCCAGCTACAGAGACAGAGCCGACAGTAAGCTCACAGCTCGGGGTGACCTTGAACCGGTCGCAGGCTCAGTGAGCTCGGAGCACGGCCGGAGGTCAGGCAGACAGGAGTAACTGGGTGCTGTTCTCTGAGGGCGCACTGGGGAGTGGGGCCCTGGGCTCTCGGCTCCTCCAGCCCGGAGACCAGGAGGCTGCCATTTGTATTCCCGTCCTCTGGAACTCTACAGAAAGCACTCAGGGAACAAAACCTCCTGAAAGCAAACCGGAGCGGATTACTCACCTGGGCCCCGGGTAAGGGCGGTGTAATTCCGCCTGGGGCAAAGACACTTGAGAATCACTATAACAGGCCCCTCCCCCAGAAGATCAACAAGAAATCCAGAGGAGACCAAGTTCACCTACCAAGGAGTGCGGTTTCAATACCAAGGAGAGCAGCAGAATTCCAGAGGAGGAGAAAGCCAAGCACGGAACTCATGGCTTTTTCCCTGTGATTTTTTTTAGTCTTGCAGTTAACTTAATTTTTTTCTTTTTCATTTTTTGTTTTTTTTTTCTCGCCTTCGGGTAAAATTTTTTTTTTTAACTGTTACCTTTTTCGTTTTTAACGATTTTTTACTAGTTTATCTAATATATATATATATTTTCTTTTTTATATTTTTCTTAGGTGTTTTCTTCTTTTTTAAATTCTTTTCTTTTTTTTTCTTTTTTCTTTCTTCCTTCTTGAACCTCTTTTTATCCCCTTTCTCCCCCCCCCCCCACGATTTTGGATCTCTTCTAATTTGGTTAAAGCATATTTTCCTGGGGTTGTTGCCACCCTTTTAGTATTTTACTTGCCCCTTCATATACTCTTATCTGGAAAAAATGACAAGACGGAAAAATTCAACACAAAAAAAAGAACAAGAGGCAGTACCGAAGGCTAGGGACCTAATCAATACAGACATTGGTAATATGTCAGATCTAGAGTTCAGAATCACAATTCTCAAGGTTCTAGCCGGGCTCGAAAAAGGCATGGAAGATATTAGAGAAACCCTCTCGAGAGATATAAAAGCCCTTTCTGGAGAAATGAAAGAACTAAAATCTAACAAAGCTGAAATCAAAAACGCTATTAATGAGGTGCAATCAAAAATAGAGGCTCTCACTGCTAGGATAAATGAGGCAGAAGAAAGAATTAGTGATATAGAAGACCAAATGACAGAGAATAAAGAAGCTGAGCAGAAGAGGGACAAACAGCTACTGGACCACGAGGGGAGAATTCGAGAATTAAGTGACACCATAAGATGAAACAACATTAGAATAATTGGGATTCCAGAAGAAGAAGAAAGAGAGAGGGGAGCAGAAGGTATACTGGAGAGAATTATTGGGGAGAATTTCCCCAATATGGCAAAGGGAACGAGCATCAAAATTCAGGAGGTTCAGAGAACGCCCCTCAAAATCAATAAGAATAGGCCCACACCCCGTTACCTAACAGTAAAATTTACAAGTCTCAGTGACAAAGAGAAAATCCTGAAAGCAGCCCGGGAAAAGAAGTCTGTAACATACAATGGTAAGAATATTAGATTGGCAGCTGACTTATCCACAGAGACCTGGCAGGCCAGAAAGAGCTGGTATGATATTTTCAGAGCACTAAACCAGAAAAACATGCAGCCAAGAATACTATATCCAGCTAGGCTATCATTGAAAATAGAAGGAGAGATTAAAAGCTTCCAGGACAAACAAAAACTGAAAGAATTTGCAAATACCAAACCAGCTCTACAGGAAATATTGAAAGGGGTCCTCTAAGCAAAGAGAGAGCCTACAAGTGGTAGATCAGAAAGGAACAGAGACCATATACAGTAACAGTCACCTTATAGGCAATACAATGGCACTAAATTCATATCTCTCAATAGTTACCCTGAATGTTAATGGGCTAAATGCCCCTGTCAAAAGACACAGGGTATCAGAATGGATAAAAAAACAAAACCCATCTATATGTTGCCTCCAAAAAACTCATTTTAAGCCCGAAGACACCTCCAGATTTAAAGTGAGGGGGTGGAAAAGAATTTACCATGCTAATGGACATCAGAAGAAAGCAGGAGTGGCAATCCTTAGATCAATTAGATTTTAAGCCAAAGACTATAATAAGAGATGAGGAAGGACACTATATCATAATCAAAGGGTCTGTCCAACAAGAAGATTTAACAATTTTAAATATCTATGCCCCCAACGTGGGAGCAGCCAACTATATAAACCAATTAATAACAAAATCAAAGAAACACATCAACAATAATACAATAATAGTAGGGGACTTTAACACTCCCCTCACTGAAATGGACAGATCATCCAAGCAAAAGATCAGCAAGGAAATAAAGGCCTTAAACAACACACTGGACCAGATGGACATCCCAGATATATTCAGAACATTTCATCCCAAAGCAACAGAATACACATTCTTCTCTAGTGCACATGGAACATTCTCCAGAATAGATCACATCCTCGGTCCTAAATCAGGACTCAACCGGTATCAAAAGATTGGGATCATTCCCTGCATATTTTCAGACCACAATGCTCTAAAGCTAGAACTCAACCACAAAAGGAAGTTTGAAAAGAACCCAAATACATGGAGACTAAACAGCATCCTTCTAAAGAATGAATGGGTCAACCGGGAAATTAAAGAAGAATTGAAAAAAATCATGGAAACAAATGATAATGAAAATACAACAGTTCAAAATCTGTGGGACACAGCAAAGGCAGTCCTGAGAGGAAAATATATAGCGGTACAAGCCTCTGGAAAACAGCATGGAGGTTCCTCAAAATGTTGAAAATAGAACTGCCCTATGACCCAGCAATTGCACTATTGGGTATTTACCCTAAAGATACAAACGTAGTGATCCAAAGGGGCACGTGCACCTGAATGTTTATAGCAGCAATGTCCACAATAGCCAAACTATGGAAAGAACCTAGATGTCCATCAACAGATGAATGGATCAAGAAGATGTGGTATATATGCACAATGGAATACTATGCAGCCATCAAAAGAAATGAAATCTTGCCATTTGCGACAACATGGATGGAACTAGAGCGTATCATGCTTAGCGAAATAAGTCAGGCAGAGAAAGACAACTTTCATATGATCTCCCTGATATGAGGAAGTGGTGATGCAACATGGGGGCTTAAGTGGGTAGGAGAAGAATCAATGAAACAAGATGGGATTGGGAGGGAGACAAACCATAAGTCACTCTTAATCTCACAAAACAAACTGAGGGTTGCTGGGGCGTGGGGGTTTGGGAGAAGGGAGTGGGATTATGGACATTGGGGAGGGTATGTGCTTTGGTGAGTGCTGTGAAGTGTGTAAACCTGGTGATTCACAGACCTGTACCCCTGGGGATAAAAATATATGTTTATAAAAAATAAAAAATTAAAAAAAATAAAATAAAAAAAAACTTGAATGACCCCATTATCCCGCAGTTCCACTGCTGGGTGTTCATATGATGAAAACGGTAGCACTAAATCAAAAAGATATATGCACCCTCACATTCATTGTAGCATTATTTTCAATAGCCAAGATATGTAAACAACTTAAGTGTCTATCAATCAATGAATGAATAAAGAAAATGTGATACACACACACACACACTCACACACACACAATGGACTATTTTTCAGCCATAAAGAAGGAAATCCTGCCATTTGTGACAACATGGATGGACCTCGACATCATCGTTGTAAACGAAATGTATCAGACAAAGAAAGACAAATGCCACGTGATCCCAGTTATATATAGAAACTAAACAAGCAAGAAAAACCAAAACCCCAAACTGAGCTTATAGATACAGAGAACAGATTGGTAGTTGCCAGATGTAGAGTCTGGATGATGGACAAAATGGGTGGAGGTGGTCAAAAGATGCAACCTTTCAGTTATAAAATAAATGAAGATGCAATATACAGCCTTATGGCTATAGATAATAACACTATTACATATTTGAAATTTTCTAAGACAATAAAACTTAGAAGCTTTTATCACAAGAAAAACATTTTTCCTAACTTTATGGTGACAGATGTTAACTAGATTTAATGTGATCATTTTGCAACATATAAATATTGAATGATTATATTGCACATGTGAAAGAAATATGTAAAATGTCAATTATACCTCAATTTAAAAAAGAGTTAAACTAAGGAGACCAAGAACCTATATCTATATGAGGTTCTAAAAACTCTTTTAACCATAGTTTCTATTTTATATGTTTTATGTGCATAAAATCCATTTTCTCTAAGACTGAGGAATGTCTATGTAAAGCTTTCTAACCTATTCCACCACTGAAATGGGAGCATCGTGTTATATGACAATGTTCTAGTTAGGACCTTTCTTTTTTGTGAAATAGCTTAAAAAAGCAAATAATGAGTTGTGAAGAGTATATGGTACACCTTGTTTTATTGTGCTTTGCTTTCTTGCACTTTGTAGATACTGCATTTTTTGCAACTTGAAGGTCTGTGGTAACCCCCTATTGAGCAAGTCTATTGGTGCCATTTTTAAAAAAAAGATTTTATTTATTTATTTAACAAACAGAGAACACAAGTAGGCAGAGAGAAGGGGAAGGCTCCTCGCTGAGCAGAGAGCCCAATGTGGGACTTGATCCCAGGACCCTGAGATCATGACCCGAGCTGAAGGCAGAGACCTTAACCCACTGAGCCACCCAGGTGCACCCGCGCCATTTTTATCAATAGCATCTGTTCACTTCATGTCTCTGTGTCACATTTTGGTAAATCTTGCAATATTTCAAACTTGTTCATCACATATTCATATATTTTCATATTTGTTATGGTGATCTGTGATCAGTGATCTTTGAGGTTACTACTAGTATAACCATTTTAGGGCCACCAACCACACTCATGGAAGACAGTGAGCTTAATTGATAAATGCGTTTCGACTGCTTCATCCACCAGCCATTTCTCCAACTCTTTCCCTCTCTTCAGGCTTCCCTATTCCATGAGACACAACAATATTGAAATTAGATCAATAAACAACACTACAATGGTCTCTACGTGTGCAAGGGAAAGGTAGAGTCACACGTCTCTCACTTTAAATCAAAAGCTAGAAATGATTAAGTTTAGTAGGATGGCATGTCAACTTGAGATAGGTTGAAAAATGGGTCTCTTGCACCAAAAAGTTAGCTAAACTGTGAAGGCAAAGGAAAAGTCCTTGAAGGGAACTAAAAGTGCAACTCCAGAGAATACAGCAATGATAAGAAAGCCAAACAGTCTTACTGTTGATGCGGAGAACGTTTGAGTGGTCTGGGTAAAAGAGCAAATCAGCCACAACATTCTCTTAAATCAAATCCTGATCCAGAGCAAGGCCCTCCTTCTCTTCAATTCTAGGAAGGCTGGGAGAGGTGAGGAAGTTGTAGAAGAAAAGTTTGAAGCCTGCAGATGTCGGTGTATAAGATTCAAGAAACGAAGCCATTTCCTTAACATCAAGAAGTGCAAGGTGGAGCAGCAAGTGCTGATGGAGAAGCTGCAGCGAGTTTTCCAGAATAGCCAGCTCAGATACTTCACAAAGGCGGCTACACTAAGCAACAGTTTCAGTGTAGACAAAATAGCCTTCTATAAGAAGAAGATGCCGTCTAGGACTTTCATAGCTAGAGAGGAGAACTCAATGCCTGTTTTCAAAGCTTCAAAAAACAGGCTGACTTTCTTGTTAGGGGCTCATGCAGCTGGTGACAAAGTTGAAGCCACTGCTCATTACCATTCAGGAAACCCCAGGGCTCTCAAGAATGACAGGAAATCTACTCTGCCTGTGAGCTAGGATTGGAAGAACAAGGCCTAGATGATGGCACACCTGTTTACAACATGGATTACTAAATATTTTAAGTTCACTGTTGATATCTATTTTGAGAACTGCTCAGAAAAAAAGGGCCTTTCAAATATGACCATCTTTCAAAATATGACTGCTCATTTAACAATGCACCTGGTCACCCAAGAGCTCCAGTGGTAATGGACAGTGAGATCAGCATTGTTTTCACGCCTGCTAACATAATATCCATTCTGCAGTTTACAGATCAAGGGGTATTTTTTTTTTTTTTTTACTTTCAAGTTATGTTATTCAAGAAGTACACTTCGCAAAGCTATACCTTCCTTAGATAAGGATTCCTCTGATGGATCTGGGCAAAGTCAGATGAAAACCTCCTGGATAGGACTCACCATTCTAGATGCCATTAAGAACACTCTTGATACATGGGAAGAGGTCAGAATATCAACATTACTCAGAAGTTTGGTAGAAGCTGATTCCAGCCCTCATGGATGACTTTGAAGGTTTCAATGCAAGAAATAATTGCATAAACGTGGTGGGCAAAGCAAGAGAAATAGAGTTAGTGTTGGAGGCTGAAGATGTGGCTGAATTGTTGCAATCTCATGATTGAACCTGAACAGATGACAAACTGATTTTAAAGGATAAGCAAAGGAAGTGGTTCTTGAGGTGGAATCTACTCCTGGCGAAGATGCTGTGAAGACTGTTGAAATGATAACAAAGAATTTAGAATATTACATAAACTTAATAAAGCAGTAGCAAGGTTTGAGCAGATTAACTCCAATTTTGAAAAAGTTTGACTGTGGGTAAAATGTTATCAAACAGCATCATGTACTACAGAGAAATCACTCATTAAAGGAAGAGACAATCCATGAGGCAAACTTCATGATGTTTTCTGAAGAAATGGCCACTGCCACCCCAAACCTCAACAACTACCGCCCTGATAAGTCAGCAGCTAAGAACATCAAGGCAAAACCCCCAGCAAAAGGATTATGACTCTGAAAGCTCACAAGGTGCTTAGCATTTTTGTTAATTTTAAAAAAATTTTTTATTATGTGATGTTCATCACCATACTGTACTTCATTCATTTTTGAGGTAGTGTTCCATGATTTGTTATTTGCGAATTTGCAAATAACACCCAGTGCTCATTGCAATACTATGCCCTCCTTAATATCCATCTTTTTTTAGCAATAAGGCTTTTTTAAAATTAAGGTATATACATTGGGGTTTTTTTTAGACATAATGCTATTTTACTCTTCATGGACTAGAGTGTAAATATAACTTTTATATGCATTTTGAAACCAAAAAATTAATTTAAGTTGTTTTACTTGTGGTATTTGCCTTACTGCAGTGGTCTGGAACTGACCCCACCATATCTCTAGGGTATGCCTGGACTGTCAGATTAGGATAAACAAATCTATATAATATGCATTTAATGTCCTGATGAATTACATTCTAAATCCATCTAACACTTTGATCTGTCTTAGATAGTTTCTGCTTAAGAACTGAGTTCATTTAAAATTAAGGAAAGGGAAGAATTGCACTTTGCGCTCGTGTTTTCTTTTAGAACCGTTCTTAAACACCCTATGGTTTTTTTTTTAAATTTTCTGGTCATATTCCCTGGCCTTAAAAGTAACCTTTCTGAGAGATGCTGTGTGATTCTCAACTTCTAGTGATGCTGGTTGGCTTAGGAGCAGAGAAGAGTAGAGGAGTGCTTGGCTTTTTCTTAGAAAAGCCTATCAGATTCCTTCTTTGTCAGTTCAGGTTGTTCTGGGCTTATTCCAAACAATACATATTCATTTTTTTTTTTTTTTTTTTTTTTTTTTGTGACCAGAAGCAAAACTATTTTCTCAACCAACCTTTTGGTTGCCACCGTTTCTCGTCCTTGACAAAGGAGCTCCTAACGCTTTTTGAGGGAAACTTGGCTTTGAGTGCAAAATGGCTTTCCCTTCTCCCAGGAGCCATCCCCAGCTCCACCCTCAAATGGAGGGTTCAAATTGCTTATGATGTTTTAGAGACCAGAAAATGCCAGACGGGTGTCTGTAATGAAGCTGCCAAAACTCTAGGTCCTGTCGGTGTGCCCCGAAGGAGAGAAAGATGGGAAACAAGCAGCCTGTGGACCTCGGCTCCCCCGGAAGATCCAGATCGGGGGGAGACGTTCCAGAGAGTCTCTGCAAAGGGTCTCCTGAGCTGCAGTTCGTTGAGAGGCTCCAGCCCACAAGGAGAGGGGAGGCTTCCAGATCCTTCTGGGAGGGGAAGGGGCATGGTTATGGGGACCGGGCGAACCTCCATGTCCAGCTTTCATCTGGATGCAGTGTTCGTGCTCTCGCGGAGGACACGCAGGAGGCCAGCAGCCCAGTGGGGCCTGGACGGAAGGGGGGGCAGGAGGGAGCCCAGGTGCCCGGGCTGGGGCTCTCAGACGGCCAAGGGACCCCACACGCAGGGCCTGTCCTCGGGGTCCTCCAGGCTGCTGGATGATAAGCGCCGACGCTGAGTGTTCCGACGACTGACAATGTTGTCATCGGCCTGCCAGGTGCCGGGTAAGCAGACCTCAGGGCACAGCTTATTGTCCAGTGCTTTCACGCTGGCGATGCCAAAGTCATTGTTATTGTCACACTCCATACCTAGAAATGCGCATGTCCTCTGGCCATCTTCCTGTGTGGGCGATCCGTCCTCTTCCTCTATAACATCATTGCCCTCTGCGTCGAGCTCTTCGGCGGCGAGGCCGACAAAGTTGCTGTCCGGAGACGCCCCCGGCATCACCTCTCCTTCTTCCGAGGGGGCCCTGCTGGAGGCCTGGGGCGAAGGGAGAGCCTCGCCATCTTCCTCAGTGCCAGGGGCGACGTAGGAGCCGGACATGGAGGAGACCGTGTCAGTGCTGATCTGGGAGTGCTGGCTCTGGGAGGACACCATGGACATGACCGACTGGGCCAGGCTGCTGCTGGCAGGGTCTTCCGGGGAGGAGATGGTGGAAGAGAGCGGCGTCCCTGTGCAAGACGACTGGTCAACAGCTCCCGAGGATGACAGCGTGAGATTCTCGCTTTCTGGGGTTACCCCTCATTCCTCTTCCAGATGCTGCACGGACGGCCGCTGGGAGAGCTGGGTCTCTGACTCACTGCAGGAGTGCTCGTCCTCCTCCTCATGCAACACAGAAGAATTCTGGGAAACAGACTTGGAAAGATTCTTTTTGAGCTTGATTCCTTGGCTGCTGCAGTCAGACAGGCGGTCGAGTGGGGAGCGCGTCCTGACGGGGGGCAGATGGCCCTCGCTGCCGTAGGCAGGCAGCATTCCCGACAGGTGGCCGTCTCCTAGCACGTGAAGGGCAGGGGCTGCTGGGGACGGGGTGAGGGGCCCATTGAGGGCTTCCAGAAGAGACACCACTTCATAACCTGGTGGAATGTTCTCGGAAGACGAATGCTCCTCTGAGTCAGACGTCTGGGACGAGATGATGGGGTTAAAGCTGGTTGGGGACAAGGGGCCCAATTTTTTCCTCATGGCCCGGATCTGAAGCAGTGCCCGGAAGGCTACAAGAAGGGAACAGATCATCAGGCCATCCTGATAACAGGAGTCAGGATGAATGGGAACCCCCGGCAGATACCACCTCATTTTCTTTTTGCATATAATGATTCACATCTTCTCTAAATCATCTTTAATTTTATTATCAAGTTATTGACTAATTATCTCTGACTCTAAGCTAGACAATTACATAGTAACAGTAGGGGAAAAGGACAAGAGGGAACTTTGAGAATGGGGGAAAAAAGTGTCAGAAGTTCTTGGGAAATTTTGTACACATGACATTGTAGAACAGGGATCTCTTGGATGCCAAAAGTCTTGGATGGAAGTTCTAGGTATATTTTATTTTGCACAATTCTTTGTCATAGAAGATGTTTCCCAAATTTAGAAACAACTCCCTAATGACATCTCAGCTGGTTATTAAAATACAGTGTTTTGAAGGCTCCAACATTTCAAAGCAGAAAGCATGGTGAGTATGAATTTTTAGCTTTTAGCCAGGGGTGTGTAATATGTTGCACAAAATGTTCTGTCAACACTGTTTTCTGCATGATGATATATCTAAGCTTCTACAAAAGAACAAGATGCCTATCAACGTTTTGTAGCCCAACATCTGTAGCCCGCCATCATCACTAACCCCATTTCTGATATTTAGCCCACTGTGGAATATATGCTTACCTGTATAGATATATATATAATATGTTTAATTTTTAGGAACCCTGGGGTGATTTGGAGGAAAACAAAAACTCCTGATTGGCCAGTGACTTTTCAATTAATATATTTTTTTCCTCACCACCTTTTCAAGGTAGAGGAAGAAAAAAGAAATATAATAAAGAATTCGCTAGTAGTTTTTTTTTTGACAAGTTTTATAAGTTGTTTATTTCAGAATCTTTCTGTATGTATGGTCAAGTAACAAAGGATTCATTGTTAACATGCTCTTATAATAATAAAGCAATGACAAGCCATTTCAGCTTAGTACTTGTCCTGCGGCATGTTCTGTGACAACATATTATTTCATGTGACCAAAATCCTGTGGCACTGGTTAGGTACTACTAGAATTTCCTTTTACTGAAAAAGAAACTTAGACTTACAGGCAGTGGGATGCTTACCCAAGGTGACCTAGTTTGTCAGTGGTGGAATTTCTGTCTCTGTCCTATACTGCCTTCTTAGGCTTCTTAGGGGGAAAAAAATCCTCCTCTAAAAAGAGGGTTTATTCTGCACAGCATCAATAAAACTGAAAGGTAGCCTATGGAATGGGTGAAGATATTTGCAAATGTCATATTCCATAAAGGGTTACTATCAAAAATATATAAAGAACTTATAGAACTCAACACCCAAAAATCTAATCCAACTTAAAAATGGGCAGAAGACAGGAACAGACTTTTCTCTAAACAAGATGTATGGATGACTAACAGACATATGAAAAGACACTTAACATCAGGGAAATGCAAATCAAAATTACAAAAAGATAACACCTCACACCTGTCAGAATGGCTAAAATTAACAACATAGAAACAACAGGTTGGCTAGGATGCAGAGAAAGGAGAAGCCTCTTGCACTGTTAGTGGGAATGTAAACTGGTACAGTTGTTCTGGTGAATAGTATGGAGATTCCTTAAAAAGTTAAAAAAAATTAGGGGCACCTGGATGGCTCAGTTCGTTAAGTGTCCAACTTTTGATTTTGGCTCAGGTCATGATCTCAGGGTGGTGCAATGAAGCCCTGCATTGGGCTCCGAGCTCAGCAAAGAGTCTGCTAAAGTTTCTCTCTCCCTCTGCCCACTCTCACGCTTGCACTCTCTCTCTTTAAAAAAAAAAAAAAAAAAAAAAAAAAAGTTAATAATAGAACTTCCTTATTATGTGCCAGTCACACTACTGGGTATTTACCCAAAGATTAAAAAAGCAAATTCAAAGGGATACATGCACCCCTATGTTTATAGCAGCATTATTCAGCCATAAAAAAGAATGAAATCTTGCCATTTGTAATGACGTGGATGAGGTTAGAGAGTATAATATTAAGCAAAATAAGTCAGAGAAAGACAAATACGGTATGATTTCACTCATATGTGGAATTTAAGAAACAAATGAGCTATGGAAGAGAGGGAGAATGACAGAGATAGAGATAAATCAAGCGACACACTCCTAACCAGAGAGAACAAACTGATGCTTCCCACAGGGGAAGTGGGATGGGTGAAACAGGAGATGGGGATTAAGGAATGTGCACTTGTTGTGATGAGCACTGGGTGGTAAACGGAATCGTTGAATCACTATATTGTACACCTGAACCCATCATAACACTGTGTGTTAACTATACTAGAATGTAAATTAAAAAAAAAAGAAGACCTGAAGCCCTAAATTGGCACTTATTTAAACAGAGTGGAATGAATGGATACATTTATTTTTGCTCCTTCCCTTAAATCCTGAAAAAAAGGGAGAGAGGGAAGGGGAAAGGGAGACGAAAGAGGTGAGGGAGAGGGGGAGGGAGGTGAAGACAGAGAAAAGTAAAAAAAAAAATAAGTTCGTTGAAGTAAAAAGTGAATGGATGTGTTGTCACCAAGTTAGCAGGATAGGAAAGTGGAAGTCGAAGTGCTACAGAAGGTGAAGCAAACAAGAAGGAAGCTAATTTGAGCAACAGAAAACTTGACCACTGGAATCCCCAGAAGGTAGGAGAGAGGGGTGGGGCTGTAAGGATTGGTTGAAAGACTGTCGGAGACCAGCTGTCCCCACTCTGCTGCTCCTGTTGCTAGTCAACCATTACTCCTCCATCACGTCAGGAGAGAGGAAGCTTCCATTATTGAGACACACAGTCCACATGAAACAGATCCAGAAACACCTAGAACAGCAGAATGAAGGAGTAAGACAAGAGGATGAAGATGGGGATATGGAATTAAACGAATGTATCTACTAAACGATGAAAGATATCCTCTTGTATCTGTTTGGCTCCCAAATGCAGTCTACCAAATACCGGTCCAGTCTACCTTTGTCCCAGGAAGGAACTGAGTGCCCTTCTTTCTGGGGAAACTGACTAACTTGTAAGAAAAGACCTATAGATACTGGCATCTGGCGTCCTTGCTCAATCCTAGCATAATGCCAACCAGCTCACAAACCCCAACCAATCACAGTTCCCAGTCAACTTGTTGGTGCCAAAGAGACGTTTAACAAACCCCTCAAACATGAGATTAGTCCCAATAAATGCAGAGAAGAAAAAGAACTGGAAAAAATAGAGAAAATTCAGGGTAGCTAAATCATAACAACATCATCCTACCCCCCAAAACGGAAACTAAAATGATTCATATCTGTAAGGAGCTAAAGGCCATCACGGCATCCATGAAACAGAATTGGATGCCATAAAAAATTAGAGAACAAAGAAGTCTTGGGAAATAAAAATATGATAGAAATAAGTTCAGCAGAACATTTGGAAGACAAAGGTGAAGAGAGATCTACAGGAAGTTCAGTGAAAATTAGAACATTGGTTTAGGAGTTCTAACATCATGATAATACAAGTTGCAGAAAGAGAACAGAAAAAGTGAAAAGGACATAAGAATAACACAGGAAAATTTTCCAGAACATATACCCATGAGTTTTAATATTAAAAAGGCCACTAAATATCCTCGATAGTGTCAGAAAAATACTGTATATCATCAAAGAAGTATCAGAGTACTAGGGATAAAGAGGAGATTCTCTGTATTCTAGAATGAAAATAAAAAGTCACATACAAAGGCAGATTCTCATTGGATTCCTCCACATTAACACAAGAAACCAGAAGGATCTGAAGCAATTCCTTCAAAAATCTTAGGTAAAGCCTACAATTCTAAACCCAGCCGAACTTATCAATACAGTGTGAGGATACAGAGAAGTAGGGTTTAGGAAGAATTTGTCCTACACTCTTCTTGGAAAGCTGCTAGAGGGTGTACTTCTGGTAAATCAGAGAATAAAATAAAAAAGTGAAACAGAGAGCTTTTAGGAATTGAGGAAGGCAGCATAGGAAAAAGGTGAAAAGCACTTCCAGGATGATGTTGAAGGAAGTTTCAGGGGAATGGCTGTGGGTCAGGCCTTGAGAGCTAGTCAAGAATGGAAAAAAGGGTGGGGAATTGCAGGAGGGAGGTCTTCTGCATTTCAGGGACACTACTTTTACAGCAGAAAGATGTCATGAGAAAAACAAAAAGAAGATGTTGACTAGCTGCACTGATGGTCCCAATGAGACCTGACAAAAAATATAGTTCAGTGTTTAAAAAAAAAAAAAAAAAATCCATGACCAAGACTGGAAACACAAAGCACAAATGTGCCACAGCGTCTTTTTCCAAATATTTCAATAATACTGATTGCTCGTATTTGTACAAAGTCGCTGACATATTTTCTTGTGGTAGAATAATTCTTTGTTTTGAAATGTCCTATCAATATGAAACATGTTCAGGTTACATAACTAGTAGTAAGAAGAGTTTCTGGAGGAACAAAAATGTCTACTTATTCTAAGTACAGGATGACAACAAGGCTTCTATCAGAATAAATATCCAAACTCTTACTTGCCTTTACTAGGGGTGGAGTGCCTGATGCAAAGTGGAAGTCTCTTGGCTTATCACTGTATCTAATGGGTTTTAATTTTTATGAATTCCATGATAATCCTGTTTTAACCTTTAAACAGTGAACTGCAGTACATGCTAAATTCACCATGAACCCAGAAATGAATAGCTTCCTAGAATAAGAAATGTTGATGTTTATAAATTTCATATGAAACTAGATCATGGAAGGAATAGGACACAAGGAGGAAAAAGACCTATTGATCTGGGATTGTATCTGACAGATTTGCTCATAACCAGGTGGAATGTAGTTATCCAGAGGCGCACGGTTATTTTCTCATATCATCCAAAACTAATTCATTCTGGTGTGCTCAGACAGTATAATTCCGACTGATACGGATCTGGGAGAAGGACATCAATTCAAGGCTTTCATTTATACATCTACAAACATCAACGAAGTTGGGGTAACTTCTGGTCACCTTTCAGAGGTTATGTATGCTCTTAGGAAAACGTCCACTCAAACCTACCTCCCGCTCAGCCCCCTGACACCAATGTAGTCCCCAAACACTCCAAACCGGCAGATTGTCTTAGATGCCTCCTGCTAGCATGGACACTTCGCATTCTCTTCCTTCCATCCAAATCCAGATTTCTAGGTCTGGAGCCTGAGCTGGATCCAGGTTCAAGCGAGTATATTTGCCTGCCTGCACTTCATCCACCCCAAGATCTTCCAGTCTGAGAAGACAGCAGACTAATACAGCACCAGATAACAAAGCAAAAGCAGAACTGCTGCTCATGGTGTAGCACCAGGCAGAACTTCAAAGTCAACAAAAGCAGCTTTTGTCTATTGGTTATAATGAAAAAATAACAAAATGCAAATTTCTCTCTAGCTGCTACAGTGGTGAAATGGGGACAAGGGTCCTCAGTGTAAATCAGCTTTTCAAGCAAAAGGATGCTCTGGAGCCACGCAATTGGTTTTAGAAACTTCCCTCTGGCAATTTTTGGTAAAAGCAAAACATGCTTTATTATACTTCTCTCTAGTAAGGCAGCTGTTTAGTATCAGGAAGTTTTAATAATGACGCAACCAAATATGATTCTGTTCTTTATGGTAGAGCAATTGGATGAAAACAGTGGAACTCTTAATGTTATTCTAGAATGCTTCATTATGAATAATCCTCTCCTCTCTGGGTAAAAGTGCTTTGTGATAGAAGGCAAATAAATATGAACATTTCACATTTGTTTTAAAGGATGCTCTTTGAAGAAAGCAAGAGCTTCGAAGGAGCAGAGGGCGTGAGTCGTGAAAACACAATCACCCAGAGCAAGGATTTACCCCATGGCTAGAACTGTTTGGAAGTCCAAACTATAAACTTGATTTTAGAAAGCACAGAGAACAAAAGACATCTTTACTTCACACTGCATTGTACTTGGGCCATCTGTTACGGCTTTTTTTTTTTTTGTTAGAAACATTGCATATAATGATACATTCCTGAAACCAGATGGCATATGAACTATTGCAACAAAGAAAGAAACAAGGACAAGAAAATATTTTGTGGTCTTTCCAGAAATCTTTCACAACCTTCACATTTAGTGCCAAATACTAGGAAAGCAGCAAGTTCAAAATTATAGTTGAGGCATATAATTACCGATATTTGACCTATAAACTTTTCTGAGAAAAAAGAAGAGCAGATAGCTGCACCTAACTCTTTGGTTCCTGACATACACTGTAAAGTAAAAGAAGTTAAATAGCGTGATAGTGCTTCCATTGTTTTACTAGCTTCGTATCAGGAGGCTCCCGGCCTGAGGGCCTCGAATGCTACACACTGTAGATACCTCCCTCATTCCACTTAGATTAAAAAAAAAAAAAAACAGACCTAAAGAACACTGTGAAATGAAGCAGGGCACAGAGCAAATACATTTTCAAGGTTGTTAAGTTGAGTGGAGTAGGGCAAACACAGTGGGAATGTGGACATGGAAATTAAGTAGATGGACGGATTTATTGCCACATTTCCTCTGAGCAGCATTAAAAACCTTTACAATCAATGTGCATACTAAAGAAGCCTTCAGAAACAGAGCACACGGTATTATACCAGTGGGAACCTTCACATCCCGAGGTCAGAAGACATGAACCTAGTGTAGCAAAGTTTGAGACTCTACAATTAATTTACAGTTCCCTTCTGAATAATGAAGCAAATTCATGTGCTCAACTTAAATGAGATTTCTCCAGCCAACCTGTTTCACAGAAATCTGCATAGTTTATCAAATTAGTTTAATATATGAATTATTCTTTTTTTTTAAGATTTTTATTTATTTATTTGACAGAGAGATCACAAGTAGGCAGAGGCAGGCAGAGAGAGAGGGGGAAGCAGGCTCCCCACTGAGCAGAGAGCCCGATGCGGGGCTCAATCCCAGGACCCTGGGATCATGACTTGAGCCGAAGGCAGAGGCTTTAACCCACTGAGCCACCCAGGTGCCCCAATATATGAATTATTCTTAAATCCAAATGAAAAGTATCTAATTTCTTGCCACATATGGAAAAGGTTTTCAAAAACCTACATCGATTCCAGTGTTATCCACAAGGTCTGTATAATCATAACTTTAGTCAAGTAAGGAAGCAGTCATTCTGAGGTTTGTTGAGAAAATGAACCGTATGCTTTTACACATGTAATAGAAACCAACTAAAATAAACCTCCCTGTTACTAATGTTCTCACCATTAGGTGATGTATTAGCTTGAATGAAAAACGTACACATTCACAGGAAAAATAAATCAATGGTAAAAAATTGGGAACCTAACATATTTTGACCCTAAGTGTACAGAAATAAATTCTCTAGTAGTAAAAGTTGAAGACACGAAGTGAAATTCAATATATATGGATAAGAGACTTGTTAATTGAGAACAATTGTTTTGAAATATTCAAATATAGGAAATGGTCTTGTTCAATAAAAACCCAACTCAAGGTCTGCCTTGGAGAGAAAAGAATCATAGTTCTGAAATGTAACTGACATAGGGCACTAAAAAGAAATATGAATTTTACTGGAAATGGCTCTATCAGCTTTCAACTACAAATAATCCTCATGAAATAACAGCAAGTGATCCCCCAGGATATCCCTATTCTCTTATTCTCTCTAGCTCACCTCCTCGGATGTAAACCTCTCCCCCAGAGCTGTCCTGTTCTTCCTTCTCTAGATCCTTCTTCGGATTCCTTCTATTGTCTATGAGATCCTTTGACTATTTCTAACATCCCCATTTTCCATTCTCATCAGAAATGCTTTTGTCTTAACTGAAATCTCTTTCCTTGATGATGTTACTAACTTCCTCAGGATCATCTTTGAGCATGGAGGGCCTTGTATGCTCCCTGTTTCCCAATGCTTTCCTTTTTATTATTATTTAAGATTTATATTTATTTATTTGACAGAGAGAGAAAGCACACACAAGCAGGGGCAGCAGCAGATAGAGGGAGAAGCAGACTCTCTGTGGAGCAGGGAGCCCAACATGGGGCTCAATCACATGATCCTGGGATCATGACCTGAGCTGAAGGCAGACGCTTACCCAACAGAGCCACCCAGGCACACCCTCCCAATGTTATTCTTACAACAGTTTTGCCATCATCGCCCAACATCTGCTTCTCTTTTGAAGTCTATGCTCCACCTATAATCACTCTCTCTTCCTTGCTTGTCACCAACAGCCTCAGACATTTCCTCACTTTTCTCAATGACTTTACTGTTCAGCCTTTCATTTCCCACCATCACCTCTGGCCATCACCCAACATTCAGCTCCTTCTAACATCTTGATTTCACTTCCTTGGCCACTTCCTTTACCGCTGTGACCTTAACCTCCACCACAACTAGCCGCTCACACAGATAATCTCTGAAACCCCTTCATCACTTGGAGGTTTGTTCTTTAAGATTTTTGAAACTTCAGACTCCCCAGATCACAACCATCTTCCCGTCTCACCCTCTCTTTGAGTCATTTTCTCTCTTGCCATTACTTCCGTTTTCTTGATTACTATCTCTTTCCCCCTTAAGTCCTGATTTGGCTTACCATTTCCTTTCTGATGCCTTATACTGCTTGAATGAGGATTTCAATGACACTTCTCAAGGATCATCACTTTATTTTTTTTTTAAGTTTTTATTTATTTATCTGACACAGAGAGAGAGATCACAAGTAGACAGGCAGGCAGAGAGAGGGGTGGAAGCAGGCTCCCCGCCGAGCAGAGAGCCCGATGTGGGGCTCGATCCCAGGATCCTGAGACCATGATCCAAGCTGAAGGCAGAGGCTTAACCCACTGAGCCACCCGAGCACCCCCAAGGACCATCACCTTAAATATTACAGCATCCCCATCTTGCCAATTTCTCCTTTCAGAGTAGAGATTACGACTGAAATAAAGTCACATTGAGTCTAATACAGGTTTCTCACTCTTGCTAGGAAATGTGTGACTCCTCTCTTGGTGTGCCTGATCTCTTCTCAGAGTTGTCGTCAGCCTTTTTCACTATTCTTAATGTCACGCTTACCACAATGACCCTTCCTATTTTAGCAGATGCCTTCATCACCTATCTTACTGGTAATCGTGTTATTTGACTTGGAATCTCAGTTTTTCCATTCCCACATCTTTTTCCCTTCACCGCTGCTTCTGGAGAAAAGTTTTCATCCTCATTTCTGTGGAAGGTCTTGTATGGACAATACATTAAATGTCGGTCTTTAAAACAGCTGGCTTATTGTTGGCTTTAAGGTGAAAATTATCTTATTCCTGTCACTTTTGAGATGTGAAATTGAAAGAATGGGATTTTGGGTCAGTGTGGGGTGTTACAGAAAGTGTTCATGGAAGAGCAAAGTCATTTTGGAGTTTAGGACATTTTATGGGGAGGGCTTCCTAAGGTGGGTTCTAGAAACCCAGATGGAATACTGAAGCCGTTAGCTTCTAGAAGATAGAAGCTCCAAAGGGAAGGTGGGAGCATTCAGTGGCAGAACATTCTGTTTCCAACTGTGCTCAAAATTGAGCTTGGTTATTCTTACTGAGCAGGGAACATCTATGATGAAGAGGAGAATGAGCTGAGATTAAATGCAGAAGGGAGGATGGAGGAGGCACAATTGGAAGTGCTTATTTCCTTCAAAAGAATACGATGTAATTACAAATGTAATAAACCTTATTGTTGAAAAGCTGGAGCATCAGGGGCACCTGGGTGGCTCAGTCAGAAAAGCGTCTGCCTTCAGCTCAGGTCACGAATCCAGAGTCCTGGGACAGATCCCTGCACCAGGCTCCCTACTCAGCAGAGAGCCTGTTTCTCTCTTTCTTCCTCTCTCTCTCTCATTGTCTCTGTCTCTCTCTCTCAAATAAAATCTTTGAAAAAAAAAGTTAGAAAACTATGGTTAACAAGAAAAGATAACCTGCTCAAAACTCCACCAAAGGACCAATGGCATTATTTGATGTATTTCCTTCTAATAAATTTAAGCTGCATATATAACTGTTCCTAGTTTGGGGGGTGCAGCGCTTAACACAACATTGTTATTTTTAACATGAGATCCAAGGCATCATGTCCGTGCACACTGTTCATATGTGGCTCTGTCTGATCTCTGAGCAGAGTCTTCTCCCTTCAGAAAGGTCCTTAACCAGCAGGGACTTTCTTCAACTTACTTCGTAATCACTAAAGGAGCTCTCATACATACTGAGGCAAGATGAGGTGGAAATGTTGGACTTTCGTGTTACTCTTTCTTGGATAGCATCTAATATTTGAGATTATATATAGTATTTCTTATGGGTGGTTGAGTACTGCTTTGTACATTGGGTCTCTGTCAGTATTTCCAACTATATTTTAGATATGAAATAAGACTGTTAGCCATAAAATTAAGGACTCAACCTCCTTTTGGAAATGTAATTAAAATGTTACATTCACCAAAACACTAGCATGACGAAGAACTGTTATTCTAATATCTAAGAATGTGACACTGTGTCAGAGCCAATTTTTACATGAAAAAAAAACACAAGGAAGAATACATCAAAATGTTATCCCTTGGTTAAAAGCTTCACACTTCAGGAAGTTCCTTGATTGAGTTTTCCATTTCAGGGAGGGGTTGTTTTAAAGTGATCCAACACCAACACTGTTCATGCAAAGTCATCATCACACTGTATTTATGAAGAGACTGTATCTGCATGTGTAGCAAGGCACTACAGCATCGGGGCCATGATCTTGCCTACGTTCCTTATTCACCATTCTCCAATGTGCCTGGTGAGTGTGTGTGTGTGTGTATGGGGGGGTAGGGGCACGCACACACGCGCACACGTGATTTTATAACAAATTGAAAACACTACTTTCTGCTCTATTTTTCCCCCCCTAATATCACTTTAAAGACCTTGCTGGCTCTATAGTTTGCACTTTCACTACTACTTATATTGCTTTGTTATTTGACCAGACTCAGTAGATAACAAAAACCATTTAACTAGAAATAGAAGCCAGTGCCTATTAAGTTTTCAGACTCAAAAGCTTATCTTCTAAACATCAAATTGGGAAGAGAAGGCAATTGTATTTGCACTGAAATTAACTTAGGAATCAGTCATTTGTCTACAACATTTACATAATATTAAAAGATGTGTAGAATTCTTGTGTGTGTTCTTGCCAATAGGATCGTCAAGATCATTAAATTAAAGATTCAAAGGCAGTGCTTACGTCTTTCTCATCTTTGTGTCCTCAGCACCCAGCTTTATCCAACACTTTGCAAATGCTCAATTAATAGTGAGAGAACGAAAATTGCTAGATTCTTAAATACATTTATGTACGTTTAAGGACCTATCTCTTTGACCTCTGTGGCTTATTTTGCCCCAAACTATTATGTTTATCTTCTCCTTGCCTGCATGTATAATAGAACCTAGGAAACATTCATATTCTAATGTCAGGGATATAGTGAGTTCTTGTATCCCAATTAGAAGTTAAAGGATGGGAAAATGTTCCACTTTCTAAATTATACTGACAAAGCCACACATTGGAGTTCGAGCGGCAGTCCAACACCAACAGGACAGGAAGGGAGTAGCACAGAAGCTCTCAGCCTGTCATCAAAAGTCTGGCATCTGATGGGGGCGTTAACATGTCAAGTACATACACCTTGAACTAACAGTTTCATTGTGTTGTGACCAAGGGACACTGCCAAGTAGGTACTAGAGGGAAAAACGTCCTCTAAGACCTTCCAGATGTCTTACTTTCTCCAGGATGTTTTAAAGTAAGATGTCAAATGAAAAAGAAAAAAAAAAAGATGTTAATGAAATGAGAACACAGGAGAAAAGAAAGAGGAGGTGAAAGGGTCCCCTAATTGAGTAACGTGATTAGGCAAACTTTTCCAATGTCATTCTATTCCAGAGGATTCTTATTTAGTTCTTCATATCACTCTGTGTATAAGGGGAAAGAGGTCAGCTGGAAAAGAATCATTAAATGGGAAAACCCTCGGAACTAGTAAGGTTTGAAAACAAAAGTCTCACAGCACATGTAGGTGTGAAGTTAAACAGAACAGGCCTGCTCTAATCAGGGGAGGCCCTGCTCTTCCTTTTTGTTGGTCTGTTCCTACTTCATGCACTCAAAAACATTTTTGAGCATGTCAGGCCCTGATCTAGGTTCTGGTGAAAAATGGTTAAGGTCCCTCCTCTCAAAAAGCTTGTATTGTAACAGTGGGGCAAAAACAGAGCACACGCTAACAAGAAGTCAATAGGAAGATATGAGAACGAGTTCCACGTTATGTGGTCATTAGAGAGGATGATTTATTGGAGAATAGCTGGAGAACTGGCTTTAGGTCAGATGGTCAGGGGAGGTGGTACGTGCAGCTGGGTGTCAGAAGCAAGAAGGAGCAGGACTGCTATTAGTAGCAGAACATTCTGGGGAGTAGAACATTCCAGCAAGGGAACAACTTGTGCTTGAAGTGTGGAGGAACTTCCAAATATAGCAAGCCGGACACAGTTCCACCACTGAGAAATACAGGCTGCTCCTTCCTCCTCTTCGATCTCTCCGACACACCATCCACAGTCCCACACACGCAGTGAAAGGACGGGTCTCTCACTGCACACACCACTTATCATCACTTGTTATTACGAAGACACGGCTTCACTTTGTCAGTCCACGACCTCGCTGCCGGGATGCAGAGAATCCCCAGGACCTTCCTATGAAGGAGTTTATAGGACATGCCCCGCTCTCTTGGGACAAGAACAGCAGGAACAAGTCGGTGTCTAAGGGCGGGACTGAGAGACAGGACGAAGACAGAAACACAGGTAGTGAAATGCCACTATTTCAAAAAGCCTGGTTTAGCCCCAAATGGTTTTACCCTTTTGAGATAAGATATGACGAAGCTGTTTTCTCTTTAGAGGCCAGGGGAAGAGAAAGCAGTAAGAATAGGAGCAAGGAGACTTAAATCTCTAGCTTAGCTATTGATTAAGCGTGTTAAAAATTCTGAAAACCTTTCATTATCATCCTTCTAGTCAGAGTAGAGACTTTCAGGCTCAAGTGTGTATTAGCAGCACTAGGCGGGGACAAACATGCTTCATCTTATCGGCTGACTTGTCCTGTTCTGGGGGCAAGGACTTGCCTGTTGAATCACCCTTCAGAAATTTCCCTTTGGACTTCTCATTCTGCTTCTTCCACAGGTTTATACTCTACCTCCCTCCCACAAGATTGGAAGAATATTAAAAAACAAAGAAGTAAATGAGATCTGAAAACAGCATGTTATTTAGATATTGTTTGGTCTAATTCAGGAGGTGAGCTCAGTGGAAAAACATGACCATGCTTTCCTATATGCTTTGTAAATCACCTACTAAATTTGGCATTCCCAGGTTTCCCTCCAGGGTTTATTCCCGGGGATCCCATGCAGATCCCATGCCTTTGAAGGACTGTGTTTTGGCAGGAATAAAGAGAAGCGGGGATTTTGTTTCCTATTAACAAACTGAGCTCTATGTTTATTTTGAATCTTCAGACATAATTTGCAGAGAGTGGGAGGCAACAGACTTATCTGGTGCACTCCAAACAAGGAAAATAATGTTACGAATAGTTCATAAGCTAGGTTTATATTTATTCCTTTCTCTTTTTCTCTGATAAGAAATAGGACTCAAGCACCATGTTGCTTCTTTTCTTCACACTGTGCTAAAAGATTCTGGGTATCAGACACGAAGCCACACAAATAACTCTCATTTATGAATTTTTCTTCCTGTGTAGTGTTCTAAGGGCACTTCTGCTCCCACGGCAAGTGGTAAAGTTATACCACAAATCCAGGGTGCCTAGCATCTGGCACTGACTGAATGGCCTACATTGAATCGTGTTAAACTTATACTTGAGGAACAGGATCTGAGACCAAGACACTGAGAGATGCAGACACTGAAGTGGATGCCGGCAAGACACCGCGCCAGGAAATCCGCCCTCTGGCAGGTAGGGCAGACTCAGCTGGAGGTCTGGGAGGGTCTGCAAAGCTAATGGTGAGGACTTCAGTTGGGTTGGAAGGGATCAGTGCTGGACTTTGCTAAAGAAAAGAATTCATGACGTTTCTATCTTTCCACTTCAGTCTTTGATTTTTTTTTTCTTCTCACAATCAGTACTGGAACTATTGAGACAAAAATGCAAAGAGATTTTTCCTCAGGAATCTGACAAATCAAATATGATTTTTGGGTTAATTTATTCTAAGAGGAAATGTTTTAATTCCCATGATTTCCCCCCTCCTAACTGTTTCCTATTTGTTTGATTACAAATGATTCAGAAGAATGAAACATCATAAATTCCCCAAATAGAAGCCTCTCCTTTCATGAAAGGGAATAAAATCACAGGCTCATGCAGAAAGATTAGAGCAATGCATACTTTTTCACTGCCAACAATAAGAGGCAAAATCTCATTTTCTCCCCAACGTCAGAAAAGAAATAGACACGTTTAAGAATTGTACCTGGCAGTTGCCTGCGCTCCTCGTCAGTAACTTCAAGGCCATCCTGAATCACTGCAGATTTCATTCCATGGAATGATAGAGCACTCCTCTATCAATGGATACCATTTTTAAAATAATAAGAAACCTCTTCAGAAAAGACCATGAGAACAGATTAAAGGAGTGGAAAATCAGACCAAACCAGTAAGAATACTTTAAAATATGTATTTTGAAAGCATCATCCCATATTTTATTTTCCACCTAGTAAACAGCAGATAGTAATAGAATATAAAAACAATTAAGTGATGCTCTACGGATATATTTAAGCACATAAAGACTTGCGGGGAAGAAAAAAACAGTGGTAAAACAGTGGTACAAGTAATGTTATTTCTGAGCTACCAGATTTTGCAATTAGGTGCTTTTCCTTTCCCTAAATTTTCTCATGAAGCAGGGAGTAACCCCTTTATATGGACATTAAACACCAAGGTCCATTTTTTCCTCTACCTTATATCATATTGTATTGAAAATCACAGTGTTACTCTTTAAATTTGTACTTAAGTTACTCATCTTTTTTTTTCATTCTTAAGGTTGATTTATTTGAGAGAGAGCAAGCGAGAGAGAGCATAAGCTGGGGGAGGAGCAAAGAGAGAGAGAAAATCTCAAGCAGATTCCCTGCCTGAGCGAGGAGCCTGCTGACTTAGGGGCTTGATCTCACAGCCCTGAGATCATGACCTGAGCTGAAATCAAGAGTCAGACGCTCAACTGGCTCAGCCACCAGGTACCCTGAAGCTCCTCCTCCTCTCATTGAACACAGAACTGTTCTCTTTTGCAGACACACCCAGCCTCTATCACACACACACTAGCATCTCTGCAAAGCACAGGCATGAGCTGACGAGCTGCCGAAAGTCCCGAGATAAGAAGGGCCGTAAATGCCTGTTCACAGCTCCTCGTGTTTGCTCTCCTGTGATTTATATCCAATTTATGACAGCCATTACGGTGGATACACTTCATTTAATCAAGAGCATAGTCAAGTCCTCATCATTAAAAATCCTCCCGGGGAGAGGGGAGAGCAGGTCCCTCGTTTCAATAAAAGTACTACAAATACATATTCAAAATACAAAGCTAAAAGGAGTCAGCAGGGGTAATTAATTTTATGGCTCGGAACTACTAGGGTGTAATTGTCTTGTAAGGCTGCCACTTCTTGCCTCGTTTTACCTGCCCAAGTATGTCAGTGGAGCTGGGCACAGGTGTTCAGTGTCCACCTGATATCTCCCAGACCACTGGATACCATACCCAGGAGCCCCGCTGCCTGAAAACCAAGCTTGACTGATACGCAAAATTAAGTGCAGGGTATTAAGAGATAGATTTGGAAACTGCAACACAAGATTGTCCAAAAGTTTATTCTTCTAAAACTGTCTGCCCATTCGCTAACTGAAGACATTCGTGAGGCTGATTTATTTGATTAGTCTAATCAGGCTCATGAAATCCTTAGTAAACAAAGTGACGTACAAACGTGAGATATTCTAATCGAAAATATCTTCCACATTCTAACATTTCTAACAAACGAGCTGATGACAGAGAGACGAGAGTAGGCTGTTAAGTCCGGGGGAAACAATAACTCCTAAATTTTGGCAAAGTCATGCTCATGGAAACGTGACCTCATGGAGTATGTATACATTTTATAGGACTCTGACATCTCCACTGACCTCTGTCAGGGCAGTAATTCAAGGTCTGTCATGCTATGATAGAACCTATTGAGTTAACTGATTTCTGCCGCGCTCTGACATTGTAATGGTTCCATTCATAACAACTCCCGGCTGTGTGGTGCCAACGGAAACAGCTCATGTGAGGTTTATCATCCTAAGAAAATAATGGGTATCAAATATGAAGGTGGTATTCATGGAAATAAGTAGTTCTATGGAATTCCAAAGCCACGTAGGCTGTGTGGTGAGGGGAGCTCTTCTTCCTGAGGGGCCTGGTTATCTCTGGTTTCACTGCCCTCCTCAGGTTCTGCACACTGAATTTCCATCCTCAGCCTTTCCGACTTCCCAGGATCATCTCTATCAGATTTCCCTACTGATTCTTACATTTAAAACCTTCAGATACAGTTAAATCCTATTTATATCTAAAACATTTAGATATAAAATATTTAGATCCATGACATAGATTTAAAACATTAAGAGCGAGCTCAAAGTTGGTCTCTTCCCATCATCTCTGGGGAGTGGCTACGTCCTTGCTCTACATTGGAAGGCCACACCATGAACAGGTATTTGTACAGATGAAACCAGTTAGAGCCTTTAGCAAAGGGTAGGTTTAACCAAGCTTCTCATTTTCCTTCTTTATTTCTCGGCATCTTTTATATTTTTGAAGGACACCCACCCCCATCTTGTTAGCAAGGTCCCATCCACCGGGGATGGCTTGCCCGCCGGAAAGGAAACCTGACATGCAGCTGAGTCCAGGCAGGTTTTCCCTGGCCAGAAAGGCAATTTAGCAGGGGTATGGAAAGTATTATAAAAACATGCAGAAGTACTCACAGTTTTGGCTTGGCAAGCAGAGGTGGTGGCTCCTTCGTGGGTGAAAGTACGACAGCTGGTGTGGGGAGAGATTGATTACTGTTAGCTCTGCCATTAATCAGTCCGTTCACTCCATGGCCGGGATGGACTCCGTTTGTTTCCCGCTCGGCAGAACTGAACTGCGTTTGAAGGGCTGCCATGTTGAGCCCCAACTCGGGGCTGTTCACCTGCTGGACCTCAGATGGTTTCTTTGATGCCAGCTCAAAGGAGTTTGTCTCCAAGATTGGAGGGGGAGGTGGGAAGTGCTGGAAGTGATCATTGTTGGATTCTCCCACTGAGTCATAGTTACAGTTTTCAGTGTTGGCTAAGGAAGGCAGGGGAGAGGAAAAAATAAGATGTTATAGTTCAACTGTTATTTTCATGCTGTCAGAGACTACCTGAGAATCCCTTGTACCCTCTTCTTGTTAAACACAATTTAAGTTGTTAAAGAAAACAAACTCTTTGCTCTCTCATATGATGCATAAGCAAAGCCAGCTGAAAGGTCTGGTTGTCCCAAACTAGTTTTCAGGGACTGCTACCTGTTTCATTTCCTGATTGGGCCCACAAACAGGGAGACCAGCTACCAATTCATTAAAAAATTTCACATAAGATCTAAACACAGAAGTTGATTTAAAAAAAAAAAATGACCACACAGATAGTATCAACCCATAATGCTTTATTTGCTCACATTGCATCCCGTGGATCCAAACGAACCTCCTACCTGTGCCTCACTGACATTAGCTCAAAGGATACATGCTTTATGGGGTAGGCAATGGATTTTCATTCTATTTAAATCTAAGAAAGTCAGAATTCTGAACTTCAGTAAAATGTCTTATGATCTCATCTATAACGTTTTTCCAATTCAGATAACTGTCATGGCTGTAATTCGGTACAAAGGAAACTGACTCGTTAATTCTCAACAAACTGAAAGCATCTTGAGATAAGATCCTGTCGTCCCTGGATTCCTCACCTTGCCCAGAGCCCAGCAGAGCTCCTGGAATGTACTCAAAAATGCTTACTGAGGTCAACTGAAAACTCAGAAACTACTTGTTGATTATGCTAGGCCCACAGCAGAGGTACCCCAGATGAAAATGGGAAATACTGCATGCCAGTCTTGGCCACATCGATGTTTAGAGCCCAGAGTTTTGGCTGCATTGTTGGAGCACCCCACTACCATGATGCCCATTTGATGGGACAGTCTCAAGCCACCTCTGAATTGAACATGGGATCCTTGCTGCCCTTCAGCAACAGTCATGGCACCAGAGCATCTAATTCATATCAGCAATCCAGGGAACTTTACTTTTCTTAATTAAGGCGAAAAAGCATTTACAAGGTCCATTCTAATGTCCTTAAGCCAGTCTTGTTTGTGCCTCTGCTGCCACCTAGCACCAACTTCTCACTCTCCCAGAGAGATGAAAGTACAGCTCGGTTGTTCTCATGACTGTCTCATGCAGCCGCGGCCCATGTCTTGATTCCCCACTGTAAGCATTATGTGCCAGGCTTGGACCAAGCACTATTTTAAGAACTACTCTCAAGTAAATAACAGTGATGAGTCAATAAAAGTAAGCTCAAGTAAAGCTAATTAGTAGTAGTAGAAAATAGTCAACTAAAGTTAAAAGAAAATAAAGAAAAAAGCTGTTTCAGGTTGTGCTTGCTAGTGGTACATTTCTGAGTTTATAAAAAAAAAAAAAAAATTCCAGGGGGGCCTGGGTGGCTCAGTCAGTTAAATGTCTGACTCTTGATTTCGGCTCAGGTCATGATCTCAGGGTCCTGAGAGCAGGCTCCCTGCTCAGTGGAGAGTCTGCTTGAGATTCTCTCCCTCTGCCCACCCCCAAAATTAAGCTCTGTCTCTCTCTTTCTCAAGTAAATAAAAAATCTTTTAAAAAATCCAAACAGTTATGAATATTGGCTTTAATAGTATAATACCCTGCTTACATTGCTTTCGTTTTTCGTATCAGAGTTACATCCCATTTTCAATGAAATTTGATTTCTAAGGCTTTTTTGGCTTCTCCAAGTTACATTAGTTGATCTGGTATTACTTTTTCAGAAGTTTCCATCGTGGCTTACACGAGGACTTACTTGTCCAAGTCCCAGCGCTTCAGCCGGCACTGCTGAGAACAGCGACCGCACCTCTGGTGCAGAGGGGCTCTCTGCTGGCAGCAGGATTCTGGGTTAGCATGATGTTAGGAAACCGGATCCATTGTTTCCAAGACCAAGTCGCATGCCTTAGAAAATAGCCCCATGTGTGTTCCGCTGCTACACTGTCATTATCTTGCTGTTTTTCATCTCCACTTCCACTCCCCCTCCTCCAAAGCCTTTGTTTCATGAGGAGACACTGATTGTTAGGATAACTCCTAGAGGGGCAGCAAGCATTCCTAAAGGCTGAGCTCTATTCTAAGGTAGTTCTGTGTGCTGGGGTGAACCACACGCTAAGTGCTAGGGAACAGAACCCAGTCCACTTTTATACTCCTCACCTACCTGAGGTGACAATCAGCTGGGCGGTGCTGGTTACCGATCCATAGTCATTTCTTGCTGAGCACGTGAAGATCCCCGCATCCTCGGGGAAGGTCTCAGCGATAACTAGGGTACAGATCTCCTCTGGAAGGGAAGAGAACAGAATAATGCATCAGAGTGACCACACGAGGTCACCTTGAAGAGGTCAGAGCCTCTGTGTTTCTAAAACAAGCAAATCAGGTAACAATTACTATACAGTCTCTTTACAAAGTATTCACAATAGACTTTCTTTACCCTGAATTAGCAGTTCAGCATAGTGGCCAAAGCTTTGGCATCAGACCTGTCCTTCGTGCCTGAGGTGAGCTCAGGCCTGGCTTCCTCATCTATAGAATGAGGACAATAGGTACCTAATGGGGGATCTATGAAGATGAAAAGAGATGTTTGCCAAGTATGTATCTTGGGCCTTGCATGGGAAAGATGCTCAGTAGACACCAGCTCCCTTCTCCTCTGGCCTCGTTTAGTTGAGCACATGTGGAAGTTCCTTCAACTACAATGCAGCTGCCTTTTATGTCTGCTCAAGTGAAAAGCAACCTTCTCTGAAATGCTGACAGTGGGGAAAGAACAAAACACATCAGGGCTGGGCCCGCAGGCCGCTATTGTGGAAGCTACTGTTACAGTGTAGCCATGGTGTGCTGTAGAGCTTGGAAAGCCCAGACTCCAGAACCAGCTTGAGTAAGGGTCCTGCCACATTATGCCTCTGTGACTTTAGTCAAGCTCCCTGAACTTCAGTGTTCTTATCTGTAAAATGGAGAAAATAACAGAACCTACCTATAGGGTTTGTATTACTCATGCCTCATAAAATTAGCCATCACAGGGTCACAGTGGGGGATGATGGCCATGACCGTAATAATAGCCGGCTCTTAGAAAGCTCTCATCAGGCACTGAGTACAGTTACCAGCACTGAAAATAGACTGAATCCTTTTGTTAACCTTACAATTTAGATGTATTATTATTCGCCCATCTCATAGACAGGAAACTGAAGTGCAATAAGACTAATTGTTTTGCCAAAGTGACATAGCTAACAAGTGGTAAGAGCAGAATTTAAGCCAAGTCAGTCTTCCGACTTCTCACTCTTAACAACCACCTCTTTTTGTGATAGGTTAGACACTGTTTGGGGACACTGCCCGGCACATAGTAAATGCTCTGTTGCCAGTAAATAGAAACTGTTAGCATTAAAAATCTAGATCTAGAGTGTACTATTTTTACATTGAATAATTATCTATATTTTACCAGTAAAATAGATTATATTAGCAAATGTTAAGAGAAGTGATGTATATTTTTGATTCCCATAAAGAGAGACTCTATTGATTACTCCCATATTATGGGGACAGCACAAGATTTTGCATTGTAGACTTTTTGCAAAATGGCATCCACAGAGTAGGGATGTGTGTAATGTGACTCGGCAACTCCTTCCATCAAGTGGCACAATCTATTACCCCAACCCCTGAAGCCTTATAAGTTGCTTTGGCCTTATAAGTTGCTTTAACCTAGAATGCAGTAGAAACGAGGCTGATCAGGGGTCCTCAAAGGACCTTGCTCACTCCTCTTCCATCTCTCAGGATCCTGCTGAGCTAGAAGGTGAATAAGGCTGTGCTGGTCACTGGAGGAAGAGCTACACAGAGCAGAAGTCAATGGTTCCAACAGAGAGCAGCCTAGATTAACTCATTCCCAGCCAACCTCGAGGCTGACCACAGCCACATTGTTAGTCCGGCTGAGGTTGGCCAAACCTGACACAGACCACAGAACTGCCCAGCTGAGGCCAAATCAAATGGCTGACCCACAGAATAGGAACAAATGGCTGCTGCCACTCATTTAGGGGGAGCTGTATTGTGCAGCAAAAACGGATACAAATGGAGAAGAGAAAATGCTTCTCTACCAACCTCCTTCTCTGACAGCCTGCTGAGGGCAAACTTCAGATTTGTACAATAATGTCTCTTCCTTCAATTCAACTATCAGTAACCAAAATTGCTAAATTTGTCTCAAAGCATATATTATGGTTTAAATGCTGGAAGAAAACGTACCAGCTGTAGGTTAAAAGTGTTACCTTATAAAAGAAAAAGATTTCATTAAAAGGATCTTTAAATATCTCATTTAAAAAATGCAAATAAAAGTAATAAACATAAATGCACCATAAAGTATAAAATGAAAAGTCTTCCTTTATACTCCCTTTGTGAATTACATTCACTGGCACTTATTTAATTACAAGTTACTTTAAGTTCTTAATAATGTTGTCGCTTTGTTTCAAATAACATTATTTTCTCTTTGAAATGATGGGATCCCTGAAGACTTCCTGCGCTGGAAATTGTGAAAAATATTGGCTAATATTTGACTCTAGCTTTTCCACAATTCACTGGAATACTTTTGGAGTAATATAATATGACCACACTGGGTTAAACTGTAGCAGGTAGCTTTATATATGGTGACATCGGGCCTCATAAGACCCAAGAGAAGCTGATTTTGATGGCTCGTTTTATGTCTCACCACTGACTAATACACATTTTTGAAATTTTGCAATCAAAGCAGACCTTTAAAAGACACATTTGGTATACCCAGTGCAAATGTAGATTTATATGGATAACACTACAGAGTTTTCTGGCTTTCTCAGTTTTTACCCAGGTGAAAACAAAAGCCAATTGGGTTCAATATTAGCAGAATATTTACTTCCAATGCTATAGTGTTGATAGTAGCACAAGGAAAAAATTATTTATTCAAATTCCAAACCTAGGTTATATACTATGTTTTATCATTTCAATAATGTATTTTAGAAATCATGCTCAAATTATGACTATGTCCTATAAAATGAGCTGTGGTGTAATGGGATAGGAAGGTATAAACTAGGGCATGGTCACCTCTGCTCACCTTCATCTCAATCAGTAAAGGTTTGAGAGACACGAATACATTTTTTTTTTCTTTGCAGTGTAACAGTATTCATTGTTTTTGCATCACACCCAGCGCTCCATGCAATACGTGCCCTCCCTAATACCTACCACCTGGTTCCCCCGACCTCCCACCCCCCGCCCCTTCAAAACCCTCAGGTTGTTTTTCAGAGTCCATAGTCTCTCATGGTTCACCTCCCCTTTCAATTTTCCTCAACTCCCTTCTCCTCTCCATCTCCCCATGTCCTCCATGTTATTTGTTATGCTCTACAAATAAGTGAAACCATATGATAATTGACTCTCTCTGCTTGATTTATTTCACTAAGCATCATCTCTTCCAGTCCCATCCATGTTGCTACAAAAGTTGGGTATTCATCCTTTCTGATGGAGGCATAATACTCCATAGTGTATATGGACCACATCTTCCTTATCCATTCGTCCATTGAAGGGCATCTTGGTTCTTTCCACAGTTTGGCGACCATGGCCATTGCTGCTATAAACATTGGGGTACAGATGGCCCTTCTTTTCACTACCTCTGTATCTTTGGGGTAAATACCCAGTAGTGCAATTGCAAGGTCATAGGGAAGCTCTATTTTTAATTTCTGGAGGAATCTCTACACTGTTCTCCAAAGTGGCTGCACCAACTTGCATTCCCACTGACAGTGTAAGAGGATTCCCCTTTCTCCACATCCTCTCCAACACACCTTGTTTCCTGTCTTGCTAATTTTGGCCATTCTAACTGGTGTAAGGTGATATCTCAATGTGGTTTTAATTTGAATCTCCCTAATGGCTAGTGATGATGAACATTTTTTCATGTGTCTGATAGCCATTTGTAGGTCTGCATTGGAGAAGTGTCTGTTTATATCTTCTGCCCATTTTTTGATATGATTATCTGTTTTGTGTGTGTTGAGTTTGAGAAGTCCTTTATAGAACCTGGATATCAACCTTTTGTCTGTACTGTCATTTGCAAATATCTTCTCCCATTCTGTGGGTTGCCTCTTTGTTTTATTGACTGTTTCCTTTGCTGTGCAGAAGCTTTTGATCTTGATGAAGTCCCAAAAGTTCATCTTCGCTTTTGTTTTCTTTGCCTTTGGAGACATATCTTGAAAGAAGTTGCTGTGGCTGATACCAAAGAGGTTACTGCCTATGTTCTCCTCTAGGATTTTGATGGATTCTTGCCTCATGTTGAGGTCTTTTATTCATTTTGAGTTTATCTTTGTGTATGGTGTAAGAGAATGGTCAAGTTTCATTCTTCTACATATAGCTGTCCAATTTTCCCAGCACCACGTATTGAAGAGCCTGTCTTTTTTTCCACTGTATATTTTTTCCTGCTTTGTCGAAGATTATTTGACCATAGAGTTGAGGGTCCATATCTGGGCTCTCTACTCTGTTCCACTGGTCTATGTGTCTGTTTTTATGCCAGAACCATGCTGTCTTGGTGATCACAGCTTTGTAGTAAAGCTTGAAATCAGGTCATGTGATGCCGCCAGTTTTATTTTTGTTTTTCAACATTTCTCAGCAATTCAGGGTCTCTTCTGATTCCATACAAATTTCAGGATTACTTACTCCAGCTCTTTGAAAAATACCGGTGGAATTTGGATCGGAATAGCATTTAAAGTATAGTTGGCTCTAGGCAGTATAGACATTTTAACAATGTTTATTCTTCCCAGAGACATGGATACATTTGAAGTACACAATTATTATGTGATTAAAAAGTTCACTGACCAGAAGAAAAACAATAGGATAAGAGAGCATGAGGTAATCCTGTGTATTCTTGACTATACTGTACACAGCTCTTGGCCTTCCAACTGAAGAGGAAGATAAAAGTGTGGAAATAATTCATGTTGGAGCTTCATGTAAGATTAAACCATTGGAAAGTGAGGAGTATCTGGAAAAGGACAAGGGACTGGGAATTTTTTAATTGAGCACATATGGTTACAGAAGGAGTTAAGTGTATTTAACCAGAGAAGGGCAAAACTTAGAGCATCACTACTATAAGGGGTTTTAGAGACTGACTAGCCCAAATCTCTCCTTTCTTCAGGTGAGGTCCAAAGTGGTTCTCTCAAGGTCATGAATAATTAATGATAAAGTCAAAATGCTGAAATAATCATCCTGCCTCCCATAAGCAAGCTTTTCTTCTCCATACCCCCATACAAAGCCTCTCTAGTTATGTATTTTTTTTCTAGCTCAAGACACAAGGAACTCAGTGTTAAATGAGGCAAAGAAAGATTTAAGATCAGAAACAATGAGTTTCCTGAATCTGAAAATTTTAATTACTCTCACTATACAAGTAATTTAATAGGAAATACATCTGCAGAAGGAGATATGCTGTGTATCCTCAGAGATACAAGATATCCTGGAATAGGGCTTGAAATGTGGACATATTGGTATCAGAAGGAAAGAACAGCCTAATCTTTTGAGATTTGGGGAAATAAACCCTCATATCCTGGCTGTCCTCTGAGAGATGGGCTTCAGGCAGAGGCTGGTCACCATTGTTCCCTGTAGCAGATGCTGCTGGGAGCCAGGAAGCCTTCCTGGCTTTCAGCAGCACCTAGGTCCTTCCTGTCTGAGGCCCTGCACTCTCTCCCCAGTGCCTGGTGCTCTCAGGAAAGGTCTCCCGACCTTGGATTATCCATACCTGAAAAGATGGAGTTTCTAGAGACACTTGGAGAAATCATCACCACTTCAGTACCTGGGGATGCCCTAACTCTAGACACAGACCGAATTCTGTGCCTTGAAACCTACATTCAGAAAAAGGATAAACCCTTATGTAGCAGGGATGGCGTAAAGCAGTTTTAGAGTGATGATCTTGATAACCTTAAAGTTCCTTCTTACATTATCTACGATTTGGGTATTTCTGGTTATGCCATTTTTAAAAACCCTGAGCTTATGTATACAGTTGCTTCTTCTAAACCAGAAGGCCCCTTTGAGAATGGAAATTTTTTCATGGCCACATCCTTCCTTGACTCTGAGGACAGATTACAAATCCTCACCATGGTCACAGAACCACAGCCAATGATCAGGTGGCTGCTACTTGCCAGGTTCCTTTTGTGCCTCTCTCCTTCTTTCATTCAGAGCTTTGGGCACTCTGACTCTTGAGCTGCTCCTTGCAAAGCCACAGACTTTCTGTCTCTAAGCCTTCCACCTGACATGTCCACGTAAATGTGTCTTCCTCAGAGAAGTCTTTTTTGATTAGACTTGGTCAGATCCACTATATGTACTGTAATCTTAGGATGGCAGACTTTGCTTGGAGACAGCACTCACAGCTATAAATAATTTATTGTATAATGTCTGTTCAGTTCTGGGCCCTCAACTCTGGCCTCTGCGAAAGCAGGAAGCATTTGTTCTGTTCATGGGTATGCTGTTAGCCTCTCTTACAACACAGCCTCCCCATAAATACTTTTGAAGAAATGTATGGATGAAATTCATATTGCAGGGAAAAAGTAAACCTTAGCTTTACAAAAATATTTTTCAAATTCGATTGAGCAAAACTCATTTTATATGAGTTTTCAGGAATACTCTTATTGCATAAAAGCACAGTCATGTACAGAGTCTATGGCTGCCGAAACAGGTAGAAAAGGCTACAAACTCTCAGAACAACAAAAGGAAAGCAAAGTACTGGGCTGTTCTAGTGGTCCCCATGCTCTGCTACATCTCAGGATTTGTACTAGATAAAATCTGTTCCAGATAGAGTGCCCCAAGGGCTGTTCAGCTTTTCTTCTCTGGGAAATGATATCACAAACTGAACATAGCTTCCACCATGGCTCATATGGTTGACATTATTCAAATGAAGAAAGCCATGAGGAAAAGAGATGAGCTAGGTTGTAATACTACATTCTCATCCGGTAGCATCTTATTTGAACAAAGCCCTTTAAGACATCTGTAAAATGCATTTTGGTGAGAAATGGAAACCAAGGGATGACTACTTATGTCAAATAAAGACAGTTAGAGACTTATCTATATTTAAAAACTGTCCATTTAAGAAGATGGAAAATATTTAAAGTTATCAATAACTCTGATACATTTTAATCCACTTTTTTCCTAAGTGAAAAGTTTTGATGGCATGTCATAAGTTAATAAATTATGAACTATTTTTGCTGGTTGTTTTTTTAAATAGTTACTTAAAAATTACTTAATCATATAAATATCTCTCAGAATTCAACCTTGAGTTTCATTCAAAGTTTTTATGTATTTAACACTTGGTTAAATACAAATAATTTTGTTTGCCAAACCTCATAATATGATGAGGCAGCAAGGATAATACCACTAGGTCCTTTGGGTAATAAGGGAACATTTTTATAAATGCTTTCCTTCACAGCCCTTATTTTTTTTTTCCTCTTTGGGGTCTAGCCTAACTAAAAAGAAATTCAGCTTTTACCTACCAAACCATGGCTTGTCTAACACCACTGATAAAAAAGAATCTGGACTAAAATCAATAAAATGAGGGGTGCCTGGGTGGCTCAGTGGGTTAAAGCCTCTGCCTTTGGCTCAGGTCATGATCCCAGGGTCCTGGGATGGAGCCCCACATCGGGCTCTCTGCTCAGCAGGAAGCCTGCTTCCTCCTCTCACTCTGCCTGCCTCTCTGCCTACTTGTGATCTCTCTCTCTCTGAGAAATAAATAAATAAGCTCTTAAAAAAAAAAAAGATTAAAATGGGGCACCTGGGTGGCTCAGTGGGTTAAGGTGCTGCCTTCGGCTCAGGTCATGAGTCCTGGGATCGAGCCCCGCATCAGGTTCTCTGCTCAGCAGGGAGCCTGCTTCCTCCTCTCTCTCTCTGCCTGCCTCTCTGCCTGCTTGTGATCTCTGTCTGTCAAATAAATAAATAAAATCTTTAAAAAATAAAATAAAATAAAAAATAAAAAATATTAAAATCAATAAAATGAAATTCAGTATGGGTAAATATAATGTTTGCATAAATTTTCAAAAGGATTTTTTTTTACAGTTGCTAACTATCTTATATAGAAGATATTTTAAATGCACAGTTAAAGGAGTAAAACAAACCACTGTGCAGCCGTCATTAAGCCTAAGAAATAAAATATTACCAAAGCTTTAGAAATGCCCCAATTTAATCTTTCTTCCTCTTCTCCTTTTGAGAACCAGTCTTCTGATTTTTGTTATGTTTACTACATATGTATTCTTCAAAAAATGTGTTTAGTTTAAAAAAATTGAGTCATAAGCATAAAGAAAAGACAAACTCGTCACTGTTTGAGAAAGTTCACAGGAACTATCTTGGAGTATAAATGGGCTTCAGCTTCCCTGTGTGTTCACAAAAGCCCCCACAGAAGTAATCAGCAGACAGGGTCATGAGCAAGTCCTGGGAAGCTGAGGGCTCACCTTGGTGAGGAGGTCTGGCTGGGCCAAGTGTGGGCAGGAACTGCACAGGCAGCAGGAAGAGCTGGTCCCTATGCTTTGTTTTTTATTAGTTCAGTGTGGCCAGCTTCCAAATCTCAGCTCCAGATCAAGTCAGAATGGGGGGGGGGGGCATGAAATGAAAGTTCTTAGCTGAGTCAGGAGGCAGGGCAGGGAGCAGAGAGCACGAAAGGCCAAGAGAAAAGAGAATTTGGGTCAGGCTTACTACACTGCCATTCTGTCATCAGGGTAAAGGACAAAGCAGTGGCAATGAGCTCTTCATGATGAAAATGTCCATGCGTCTGTCTTGCAACACACTACTCCACCCCGATGCACAGCTTTTACCCTCCTGCAGGCTCCCTTTGGCTCTTGCCTATACTGGATCTCCTGCTTCCGGTACCTCTTTCTAGGTGAATTCTAGGTGAATGCGGCTCTTCCTAGGTGAATTCTTCACTGTTGGTCGAGCACATCCTATATAAAGAGTTGTGAAGGAAAACCTCCAAGACCTTGCAAGTCAGCAAACTATTGACTACATCTTCATATAGAATGGAAGGTTTAGCAGGGTATAGGATTCTTTTTTTTTTCTTAAGATTTTCTTTATTTGACAGAGAGAGATCACAAATGGGCAGAGAGGCAGGGAGAGAGAGAGAGAGTGGAGGAAGCAGGCTCCCCGCCTAGCAGAGAGCCCAATGAGGGACTCAATCCCAGGACCTGGAGATCCTAAGGCAGAGGCCTAATCCACTGAGCCACCCAGGGGCCCAGCAGGGTATAGGATTCTAAGTTGGAAGTAACTTCACTTCAGAATGTTGAAGGCTTTGCTTCACCATCTCTTTGTGTCTAGCCTGACTACTGAGAAGTTCTAAGTCATTCTGATCTTATTGGTTTTATGTGACTTGATGTTTTCTCAAGTGTCAGTCTCAGTGTCACATGACACTGGCAGAATCATCTCCCTGTCCTGCATATTCTGAATTTCACAATACACTGCTGTGAATTTATTTTCACCCTTTGTGTATGCAGTGAATCCTTTCCATTTGGAAACTGAGTATCTTTCAGTTTGGAGAATTAAAATATTATTTCATTGATAATCTCTCCCCCTCCTTTGTTCTCTCTCCTGGAATCCCAATTATACATGTATAGTCTACTTAAGCAGGTTTTCCAGCATAGTCTAATTTTTTTTTTTTTAACCTTTGTTCTCTTATATTCCTTTTTGTCTTTCTGCCCTATTTTGTGGGACAGTTCCTCAGCTTTTATTTCTGCTACCAATTCATTCCAAGAACTTTTTGTTTTCCAAATATTCCTCCCCTCTTCTGAAATCTTTTTAATTTTTACTTCTTGGATGCTCTAGTTCTCTTATCTGTGAGGTGTGTTGTTTTGCTTTTACATTCTCTTCTCTCTACAAGTCTGTTTTATCCAAGTTGCTTTTCAAGGGAGTTGCTTCTTTTCTTCTGGATCACCCATGACAAATGTTTCTTCAGAGGTCTTTTCTCTCTTCTTGTCAGACATGGTTCTGAGTTAATTGGAAGCTCTGAGCAAGACAGAGGAGCTTGCCAACTCTGGCCTTCCCGCTATGGTAATGTGGATGGCCTCTTTATTGGAGAAACTCCCGTATCACATGTATCGATTTTTCTTTCTCCTAGGATGTTCGGATTGCCCAGAAAGGAGTCCTTCAGGCTCTGGCAGGCGAGGAAATGTTCCAAGGCCAGCACTACAAAAGGTCAGTTCATAAGATGACTGGGAGTAGGAGCACTGAGAATTTGGAATTCTAAGAGTCACTCAATTTTCTTTTTTGTATACTCTCAAATAGGTCTTGAGGCTTCCCCTTTCTCCCCAGAGATCAAACCAAAGTTTCTTAGTCTGTGGGACTCTAAGCATCTCAGGAATAGTTTATGATGCTCCTCAGCCAAAAGATAGACCCAAGAGCTTCATGTATTTAGTTATTTTGAAAGAACGTGTAAGTTTTTAGATCTTAACAAGTTATTATTTGCAAAAAAAAAACCATATAAATTAAAGAAAAGTTATTATTTTATTCTTTTTTTTTTTTAAGATTTTATTTATTTATTCGACAGAGAGAGATCACAGGTAGGCAGAGAGGAAGGCAGAGAGAGAGGAGGAAGCAAGCTCCCTGCTGAGCAGAGAGCCCGATGCGGGACTCGATCCCAGGACCCTGAGATCATGACCTGAGCCGAAGGCAGCGGCTTAACCCACTGAGCCACCCAGGCGCCCTTATTATTTTATTCTTAAATAAGCACAGTTACTAACTAATGAACACACACATCTGTGCTTACTGCAGGACTCGAGATCAGATGGGCCCCAGCCAGCGTCATTTCACGTTCCACACGGATTTTCACGTGGCACTTGATTTTTGTCAACACATACACATGGAAAACTCAATTTCAAAATGATAAGATGTCATAGAGAAGAATGTAGAGTGCTCTGGAGTTGAAACTCTGAACTGTTCCAAGTTAGTAGTTGTATCTATCAGATGTTGAGTATCACTGTGTTTACGTCAAAAACATCAAACACGACAGCACCTCTGTCGATTTGGTGTGATGCCCCAGGTTCAAGAACCACAGGCTTCACACAACCCACTTTTGTTTAGCCTACCATCTGAACCTGGACTTGCATTAAGCTTTGAGCTACAGACAGTCTATTGGGATCTCAAGCATCCTTACCATTGCTCTCCTACAACTCAGCACCTTACTGCATTTACCAAGTATAATTAACTTCACATTCTGAATCACAGAATCAGAACATTGACTCAGGGATCTAAGATCTAAGATGATGGGCAGCACTGGCTAGCAGAGATTCATACTGAAAGTACAAGGCACTGTATTTTTATATGTATAATTTTCCGGTCAACAAGACACAGTATTTTTAATTTTGTATGCCATTAGACAATGCTATAGAAGTAACTCAATACAGTTTGTGGCTGCTTCCAGACAGCTGAGTAAGGGCCTGAGTATTAACAGCTGTCAAATGAGTGTTCTGTGCCTCCGCACCACCCCCGCCCCAGACGAGTCTTTGAAGGATTCAATCAGTATAAAGTCAGAATGTCAAAGAAAGAGGCCAGAGCAGGTAATATGACAAACGGATGTTGGTCTTAAGTAAGCTGACTAGCTATTAATTCACAAAACAGTCTGAAAAGATTTGTGATGCAAGCTGACTTCTGTCTAGACAGAGAAGGGAGTGTAAAACACATTAGACAGATACAACACAGTAGTGACAAGAAAAACCTGTTTTAGTTTCTCAAATGCATTAGGAGAGAATCTGCTAGGTCCTTCTTTATCTTAATATCTAATCCCTAATGGGGCTACAGCTAGGTACTAGTGAATTTCAACTTTATTTCTAGAGCTTCAACACATCTTACACGTTTTTAAAAAAACGAAGAAGAGTAAAGAGATAAAAAGAAGGAAGGAGGGAAAAGGAGAGATGAAAAAGAGATTAAGAGAGAGAGGGCGGCAGCGGGGGGGGGGGGGGGGGGGACGACCAAGTGAGCACCGGGCAGTGAGGAGAGGAGAGAACAAGAGTGAAAAGTGTCAGAGGACTGGAAGAGAGTAGGAAGACAGGGTAATGAAATCTGAATGCTTAAATATGTTCCTGAATTTCAAAAGCTATTTATGTTTTAGCATTTGGAAAACATCACTTGGCCTAGTCCTATAAAATTTATCTCTTTCCTCCAATGTATTGTAGTCATGTCTGTTTTTGTCCTTTCCACTTAATAGTGGCTAAAAAACTCTCAGGGAAGCTATCAGGGAAGCCAGAACCGTTTAATATGGCTGAATAAGTTCAGCGGCCTATTGGATAAAATAGTCAATCAGGTCACTTAAGGAAAGGACACAGTTCAATATATATTTTGTTTTTTCCCCCAGCCATGTCAACAAGTCAACTTCAAGGTCAATGTAAGGAAAACATTTCGCTACTAATAAAAGAAATCATAACCCTATCTAGTATAATAATAATCAGGCATGCCAAAACATTGTTTAAATACAAATATGTTTTAACATTGACTTGTTCTGAAATTCTCACTCATAACAGTTCACATAAGCAGTCACTGAAATAGCCACTCATATGTTTAAACTTCTGTTTAAGAAATATGATCTAGAACTTTATTTAACACTACATGCCAATTGTAGATTTCCTGAAAGAGAGAATTTTGATGCTCCATTATTAAAGACAAAGGACCAATTCTAGAATTATGGTAAATATAATTATAGAGAAATTATCAAAGATCAGAGAAAACTAGCTGTGTTTTGTTTGTAATAGCCCCTGCCCCATATTGACAGATTTGGTTGACATAGTTCTGTACCAAGAAATATTTGTTTTCAGTATATTCTACTATTATAGTTGGAAAGGAAGAGTCTGTTTTCTTAAATGCTTTCAGATTGAACCGAAAGGAAAAAAATAAGAAAATTCAGCAAACACTGGGAGGAGAAACTTTCATATTGCTAGGATATGCAGGTGCTTTTATATTGCTACCCTCCTGTGGGCTCATGCAGTAGACTGAATTTCTGAAGCTCCATGTTATCAGGGAACAAGGATTATGCAATTTTATGTGAAGACCTATCACAGACAAAATATGAAATTGTATATTTCCATATTTTGGAAAGTGACTGCAGTATTCAATGTGGTGACTAACCCATTAGATGGGACAACATGTTCTAGTTTTAATCATGACAAGAAGGCAGTAGATCAAACCCCATTGTTCTTTGAGGATGCTACTCAGCATCTTTTAAACTTGGGATCCTAAAAGGATCACACCCTAATTTTAATGGCCCAATGCTCAGTTATGAAAGTTCAGGATGAACTCTGGTCATCAGACCTGCAGTAGCTCACAGAGAAAATTTAAGTTCCCCCAAGAAGGGACAGAGCAGAACCTTGGCTCCTAAGGGACATAATGGCAGAGCCTGCTCAACCCCGAGGCAGAGGCACCAATCCGTTTTTCTATCTTTTGCTAAGGAGTCTGTGAGACTGGTCATTTTCCTGATGGGAGAAACGCAAAGGAAGTGAGTCTCGAGGAGGATGTCCCATGAAATGCAGACAAAAATTTCTGTTTCTTTTGCAAACACTGTTGTAGCTCATGGGGAGTCCCAAGTGTATAAGAAGTCTGGAGCAGGGGACCAGTCAGACCTGGCGCTCTTATATAACAGCTCTCTGATGACGCCAAGTGACCTGGTCATTAAGAGAGCTCCTAGGGCAGGATGACGTTCTTCAACTCCAAGGCTGCAGCTCAGGGGACATAAATGAGAAATGCCAGCGGTCAGCCTTGCTTATTACATCTTTGGGCCGCTCTCATAGAAGACACATTTCTAAACTGGAGGGTCGAGACATTAGTAGGTTTTGGTCAGCAGAAGTATGTGGCAGATGGTTCTTTTCTACTGGAATTTTAGGAGCATGTTTTTTCATCATGAGCTTAGTTTGCTTTCTGAATAGAAAAGACTACATTTTAAAAAAGCCTTAAGTCACCGAGGTTGACCTTCTTGTATGAACGAAACTTAATGTTTTACTAATAAAGAAGCTGGTATAAAATGGAGTGTACGGACCCCATGATAAAGAAGATACTGTCTTTAAGGGGGTTTTGTATTTCCAGGGAACTGCAAAAACATTGTTCTGCTTATGGCTTTAAAACTGAAACAAAGAACTGTTGAAACCCAAAAGATACACTACCAAAGGGGGCGGGGGGAGAATATCTTACCAGGTTCAGCTGTAGATCTAGGTTCTTTTTGCCACATGAAAAAAAAAAAATCAAAACAGAGTATTAGAATGGGGTTTCATTAATAAGAAACCTACCTATCTTTCTCTCTTTGTCCAAGACATGTCTGCAGGATATAGGGAACTCCGTAATACAAAAGATAGAGTGATAATAGATAATAGATCCATTTATACTTCTATAAATACAGAAGCCCAAATTCCAGTTACAGCTTACACTAGAAAGTGTTTTAAACCATGACTCATAGAAGGGCTTATAGGAGGCTTATAAACCTCCTAAGATTATTTGGCCAACTTTGAGTTCAAATATATGTAATATTTCTTCCTGAAGAAGGAACATACAGCTCTTATAAAACTTTCAAAGGGGTACACAAGTGACCACCATGGCTTTAATTTACCGGATCCCACTTATCTGTCGATTACCCAGTCTCACTTTTTTTTTTTTTTAAAGATTTTATTTATTTATTTGACAGAGAGAGATCACAAGTAGGCAGAGAGGCAAGCAGAGAGAGAGAGGAGGAAGCAGGCTCCCTGCTGAGCAGAGAGCCCGATGCGGCACTCGATCCCAGGACCCCGAGATCATGACCTGAGCCGAAGGCAGCGGCTTAACCCACTGAGCCACCCAGGCGCCCCCCAGTCTCACTTCTCTTCAAAAATAAAAATCATTTCAGCTAAGGGCCCCTGGGTGGCTCAGTCATTAAGCATCTAGCTTTGGGTCAGGTCATGATCCCAGGGTCCTGGAATCGAGCCCCACGTCAGGCTCCCTGCTCAGCGGGAAGCCTGCTGTTCCCTCTCTCACTCTCTGTCAAATAAATAAAAATCTTTTTTAAAAAATCAATTCATCTTGAAAGACTAAGTCCTTCTTGGTTTTCCTGAAGCTTGAGAGAAGAAAATGGATGGGTGTGGGAAAATGGGCACCTCTCTTACTTTTCTGTAGAATTCTGAAATCTGGAGAGTCTTGAATTTCACTCCCTTGTCGGAACCACTTGACCTGCAAAGGGGGTGCTCCTCGGACCCGGCACTCCAGGACGACCACCTGACCCTCGGATGCTGCTATGTTTTGCAGTTCCTAAAAATTCAAGGAAGACACATTAGACTTTGCTTCACTTTTACACAATTTCACAACAGAAAGTAAAGTTTGCAAATCTTAGAGGGCAAAAAAAAAAAAAAAATAAATGCAAAACTTGCATCATAAAATAATTACCACTAACTCAAGTAAAAATAGACACCTTGAAATCCATCGATCATTTGCTTTCCATAATCTCCCTGTAATGAGATTAGTAAGGGTTACCACTGGGCCTGTGGACTTTTTGGGTCTGTCTGCAAATTTACTGACACTTTCATATTTATGGAATTTTATGGCAATGCCTGTTACCTTTCTCTATTTACACTGAAGGGTTAGCTGGTGGAATGCAGACTTCCTAAAACAATTATATTCCATATGAACGCAGATTCCTGGGAAAACCAGACAGGAAGAGGAAAAAAGGCACAATTTGTTTTTACATGCCCCAACCTTTTCATGTGCTCCCCCACCCCCAACTCTGCCAATGAGCTTCCTCTGTCAGGTTTATTAAGATAAGAAGCTTGGGGACTTTCTCATTTTGAAGTTCTGAGTAAAATAATAAAACCTGCAGTACTTCTCCCTTCGTGACCTTCAATTCCTCTTCCTTTGCAATTACCCTGTTGCCCCTGACCCTATTCCAAGTCCAGACCAGTAAATTTTTACAGGGCAACAGATGAGAAATTAATTTGTCTGCATAGATGCAAAGAGGTAAAGCTTTAATACTTGTTATTAAATATCAAAAGATTAATAGTCCCCTCACAGATATCCTCCCCCTACCTTCCTCCTCCCGGCTTACTTAGCAATGGGGCTGACTTCAACTTTTTGACTTTTTCAACTTCTGACTCCAGAGTATAAGATCTTACCTAGGTGGATGGAGAACTCTTAAAGTAATTCGGATATGACAGAGTCATTCACCTACATGTCAACCAAACGCAAACAAATCCACGTTAAGAAGTGTGTGGTCTTTACTGGTTTGGTTCGGTTATTTAAGATCATCTGAAGGGACAACAAACGTGTGCTGGGAAAAAACAAATGTCAGCGCAAAGGGGCTGCAGTGAGTGTGGTAGAGCGCTAAGGAAATTCTCAGTCAGAGCTGTTGGCGGAAGAACTATGAAAGGCTAATATTAAGTCTGAGAAGGCATTTGATAATAAGCTGAGTAGTTAACAAAATGCCGGTTTTTTTTTTTAAGTGAAAAGGTTAAGATTTATTAACTACTTCTGGTTACACTGTCTCCTTGTTTTTAAATGTAGAAAATCTCTGGTTCTAAATTGACTTTTTTACTTTGTGACTGGGTCCAAAGAGCTAATTTAGTGGATCAGAGCAGGAAAAGTGTCACTCACAGGGCCCAGGTTGTGTAGATTAATTATTCAACACTTCCTGGACAAGCCAGAAAGTTTGATTTATTCTTAGGATTGTGTGTTTTGTTCAAAGGCTGGAAAGTCAGAGAGAAAATGGGTTGATACCAAGGATCTGAAGCAAAACTCCACAGGATTATAATAGGATTCCACCCAGAGCAAACTTTTTCATCTTGAGAGAAACCATAGCTAAGTGGAATGAGCCCTTAGGAGAATCTTCAGGGACACAGGGCGGAACCCTGAAGGAGACTAAGAGCCAACCTACAGAAGTTGCACTTAGCAATCTACATCATCCACTCAGGGCAGAACTGGGGGACCCTGAGTGTTCTAGGATCCATATATCAAGCCCACCTGATATTGTGATTCCTTTAAGGGGCTGAACTACTTAGAAAGAAAGGCCACATAAGACTAGTTGCTCTCTCGTCTCCCATGTGTCCCTACTGCCCCTAGTCCCACCGTCCCATACCAGCTCTGCTGCTCCAGCTAAGCCCAGTGGCCCACAGACAGAGGCACGGGCTCTGCCTCTGACCAGCTGCGAAAACCGGGAAATCTTTAAAGAGTAGTATGAGGAAACAGGTGAGGGTGCCTATTAGACCAGCAATGCCCACCTGACTGACATTCACTGTCACCATCATGTGTGAGAGAAAGACCAAATAAAAGATGCTAAGGGTGACAAAGTGAAGGCTACTTTGAGTTACAAAGGAGATGAGCAGAGTTATCTTCTAAACCTGCCCCTCCAAAACCAAAGTCCAGGCCCAAAAGGACCCAGCAAAGCAGGGAGGGAAGATGCCCACAGAGACAAAGGGGAAAGCCAAGGTCAGGAAGGAAGCAATTCTGCTGAGATCAGAGATGATCTACGGTCTAGACACGGAAGGTAGAAGGCACTGGAAATGCCCAGTGAAGTATGCTCTGTGCTGCCCATCACTCTACAGTTTGTGATTTTTTTTTAAAATCAACCTTTATAAAAATACAGAATTATGTTTCACTTTTCTTTTTACTAAGCTGTGGAGTTAGCACACACTATGTTTCACGGTTTTCTTCTGGGGGAAGGGATATACCGCTAATTGAATGTCAATGCCTCAGGAGCCGGGATGCAATGGAGGAAAGAGGATTTATGTCTAGTTTTGAGGCTTTCTCTTAGTGCCCAGGAGGAGTTCCGTAATATCACCATCTGCCAGGCCACTGTGGGGAAGCCCTGGGTGGAGGGAAAGCAAAATCTCATGACCTCTCGATTTGCTTAAATTAAGAGGTGTGTTGGGACCCCCCAAATCACCTTCACATAGCACAGACTTTCTGGTGATGACCTGGTGAAGCTGTCTTTGAGAAGCTCTAAAACCACACAGCAGCTGAATTACCCACACTGTGGGGACATCTGCTGTTCTCAGCAGATTAGAGGACAACCTCATGGACAACCTCAGTGGCATCACATTCTTTCAGGTTTTATTGTTTTTTGGGGTTTGTTTTGTTTTGTTTTTTCGTGCTTGAATGTTGTCAAATGTTATCATTTGTTGCCAGTGTCTTATCCAAAATACCCTGCTTACAAAATGACCTTTAATAATGCGGATCCAGTCTGGCTTGGAAGTAAAAAAATCATCCCCTACAAGAAGAAAAGCCAAGATGCTCTTCCCTATTGCCTTGCAAAATTTTATGGATTTGCTTTTTCACATTTGTCTTTCATTTACTTTGCCTAGATTTTTGTAAAAAGTGTGAAGTAGGCGTCCAATTTTTTTTTTTTTTTTAATTTCTGCTGAAGAACTCATTCTTTACCTAGCGATCTGCAGGTTTTGGGAGATACTGGAGTGTCTGTGGGCTCTATTCTGATCACATGCCCATTTGTTTGGTCTTGTTCAGCATGATACAAGTATCATCTCTGATGACGAATCCCTTGTCCTCTTACCAGCATTGAATTTTCCTCTTCAGGAGTACCTTGGCTATTTTTAGACCTTTTTTTCTTAGAATCAAATTTGCTAAGTTCTACATTAAACAAATAAAACAAGGAACCAATTGGAATTTCAGCTAGATCTGTATTAAATTTAGAGATTAATTTGGGGCTCATGACTTCACGATTTTCTAGTCTACACACATGGAATCTCTGTTTGCTTATTTGGGCCTTTTTAGACGTATTTCAATCAAGGTTTGTAATTTTCTCAAAAAAAAAAAAAAAAAGATACACCACATGGAGCCATTTCTGAGTTGAGCAGTTGACTATCAAAATGGATGTCATTCACTTTGGCAAGGCAAAACACAAACTTGAAGAACAAATTGAATATTGTCTTTTTTTTTTTTTTTTCTCTAAAACGTGCTGGTTCTCCCAAGCAATTTCCTACACAGCTCTTTGTCTCTTTTTTTTTCTACCCTCTTGGCTTTTCCACTCCACAGTAAGCTCTTCTAGGTCACTGACCACGCCCACACCATCAGACCCTTGACCAGATGATACTCACAAAACAGTTGTTGCATAAATACCTATTCAGCGCCTAAGGTAACCATAAGAGTCTGTGGATCTGTTCATTTTAATTTTTAAAGGCCGCTGCATGAAGGCCCATGTGAAGGGACCTTAAGGACCAAAGCAAACAGAGAGAAAGAGACGTGAGATGTCAGACCTTGGTAAAAATAGGAGGAAAGTAGGCAGGAGCAGCTCCATCCTGTCGGCAGAGATACGAGGTTGGACTGTGGACCTGAAAATGCAGAGACACAGGGATCAAATTCCAAATATATAAATTGTTGAAAAGATGGGCTAAAGAAATCTTCCACTATTGGGATCGCTCCGCTTGAATGGAACGAGGGAACACAAACAGTGCCATCTGTCATTTTGCTGCTCTACGCTCACGTACAGTACAGACCTTGTTCCTCCTTTCACAGCTGTTCCTCTTCTCTATTCAAAAGGATATTCAAGGTAAAAGTTCCTCAGTTCCCTGGGGATCCATGAGCTTGTAAATGTTCTTACCAAATGGATTTCTGTGTGTGGGACTTCCACAGGGGTCTTTTCAAAAGTTCTCACAGACATTATATTTTATTTTTAAATACAGTCTGGATTCATGGAATTAAAAGCACAAGTTACTGGCAGTGGAGGGTAAATTATCAACCATCTACCTTATGTTTAACCTGCATTCTTTCTTGATATAGGGGATTACAGGAAACAAGTTAAAAAGGAATATATTGTTCTTTCTTGATGTGCAAAAAACAAAGATGCTAAAATACTTACTGTATGGCACTCATCTCCGGGGAAATATAAAGATTCCAGAGTAGGGAATGGAAATACGTCTCTTTCTCCAATCATTTATTTTCCAACACTTTGGATTTATGCCCTTCTATATAAGCAATGGTTAGCTTCTTAACCCCAGATGATGGTGATTTGATATCATGGGTCCAAGTTATCATCGAGAATGTTGGCAGAGTTGCAGAGATGTGAGGATAGTAAAGGGCGTTATTCATTATCCTCGTAAGACTTCTCACTGGTTTGTGATTCAGGACTGGGTTTCACTTTTTGTTGTCTTTATATGTCCAAGGACTATTGGAACACTTACGTAGTGTTTAGTCTGTGCCAGACACGGTTCTAAGTGTTAACGGAGATTCACTGACACACTGAATCCTCCGGTGAGATGCATGGTATTATCTTCATTTTACAGATGAAGAAACGTGGCATAGAGAGGTTACATCAAGTGGCAGAGCTGGGATTTGTACCCAGGCAATCTGGCTCCCGGGTGTTCAACTTCACATGACGTTGCTTACAGTAATAAAGCAACGGAGTTTCTCTGAGCCCCTCATCCTACCTGTACAACTGGAATGTGTGTCCTTCCATTTAGTGTCCCTGGAGAATTTAAACCATTTAAATGTACCGTTTACATTATTATGGTGCTTACGTATTTAAATATTTCATGCTCTTAGGCTTTTGTGTTACACTTTAACATATTCTGCCACATTCCCGACATGTTTCGTGTTTCCCATGCATAGTTCTATAAAGAGTTTGGGAATGAAGCTAGTGATGTATTTTTTTTTTCCCCCCAATGAAATGTCTAACATGTTGCTAATAAACACTCACCACTTATCAATAATTAAATATTAAACAAAAAAGATCCACTGATTTAATCAGAAATATTTTTATAAGTACTGGTTTAGGGATTTAAAGGAAACATCTATGCCATCTTTGAATTAATTATACTGGTTGGTTCTTTTCAAGTTTACAAACTCAAATATCTTTACTGTTTCCCTATTCCACATATCCAAGAGTATATGTCACATTCTACAAATACTAAAACACCTGGGTGATCAGGAGATGGAGAGCTGGTGACGGTCACACAACAGATTTACCAGGTAGGGATTCATTTACATTTCAAGGGCAGGGGTGGGGAAGCCTTTTGTGAGTGTCCTAGTTAAATATATGCATCACAGCACAAAGGCAAAGTAACATACATCTGATTAAAACATTTCCATTCTGGGGCGCCTGGGTGGCTCAGTGGATTAAGCCGCTGCCTTTGGCTCAGGTCATGATCTCAGTGTCCTGGGATCGAGCCCTGCATCGGGCTCTTTGCTCAGCGGGAGCCTGCTTCTCTCTCTCTCTGCCTGACTCTCCGCCTGCTTGTGATTTCTCTCTCTGTCAAATAAATAAATAAAATCTTTAAAAAAAAAAAAAAAAACATTTCCATTCTAATTTTTTTTTTACTGTTTTTAAAAGCATTTTCTGTAGTGTTTGCAAAGTAAACTATTACTTTCCAGTAGTTAGTTTGTATTGCTGTTTTTTCTTGGATATGGTAGTCTCATAAAGGAAAAAAAAAAGGCAGGATGAAAATGCTTTGTTAAATCAAGAAATTTGTATTTTTTTTAACTGTTCATCTCTTGGAAAAACTTTTGTTGGTATGTGGGCTTTTCTTGCTTCTAATTTGTTTTAAATAAGCTAATAAATGTGGTGAAACAGAAGAGGATTTATAGGTAGAAGAAAAACCAAATAGTCATAGCTAAAAGAGATACCATTTTCTCAGGTTATGAGCTGTTAGGGACATTCCTAATGGAAATGCAAGCACTTACTAATCGGTGATATGTTTTTGATGAAAGATGTTTTTAGTAGCTTGAAAGGGACAGTTTTACCTACCATTTTCTTTCTTCTCAGTTGTGTTTCCACTTAAAAAATACTGCAGGGAGTATACCGAGTTGGAATCAAAGCCGTAATCTTTAAACCAAGAAGTTTGACAATGAGTTTGACTCACTGTGGTCTCTGGTCCAAGGCACACTTACCTGTTGAACGGGGACAGACAATGGTTGAATCACAGCTGTGGTCACTCCTGTCTTTGGAGAAGACGATCCTATTGTCAAGGAGACAGAAGTTGTTTTCTTTTGAGCTCTAGAAAATAAGGAGACAAGTGTGTTCCATCGGTTTTTTTTCTTAAAGCAGGAATTACTCTTTGAAAGATTTCCCCACAAGAGCTCAGTTTCTTTTTGTCATTCAAACCACTTCTGTTGTAAGTGCTTCAGAAATGGGAAGCCATAGCCTACAGTTAGAATAGCTGTGGTCAACATACACATAGACTAGACCTTATAGATAGCAAAATAAACACACAGGGAAAAGAAAAATAACTCTATATAGCTCAGCTAATATCAGAGAACCTAAAGTATTGAACTTGAAAATCAAGTCTCTGGAGAAGGTCCAATCTTTAGCAATAAGCAGATACTTGAAATCTTTATGGTTAGGGTTCCGTATTTAATTCAAAGTTTTATTGGTCTCTTTTAAGTCTAGCAGGTGTTCTTTGTTCTGGTTTCCAATTTTTGTTGAGAATGTCTTGGCCTTTTAGTTCTTTTCTTACTGCATAAAAGTTAGTGAGGTGTAGAGAAAGGTTGAGAAGAGTTGGTTTCTAGGCCCAATTTTGCTAAGAGGCTGGCTGGGCAATCTCAAGCGAGTCGAGTAGCTTCTCGAAACTTGAGATCCTTATCTGAAATCAGGAGTGCCAGAGCATATCATCTCATAAGGTTCCTTTAGCATTAATACTCAGGGATTATTTGATGCTGAGTAGATAAAATTGTTACGTATCTGCTAACAGATCAAAGGAATTTATTAGCATAGTCTCAATACTCAAGGAGTTTTTGTTTTTTTTTTTTAAAGATTTTATTTATTTGACAGGAGAGAGAAATCACAAGTAGGCAGAGAGGGAGGCAGAGAGAGAGAGGGGAGGAAGCAGGCTCCCTGTGGAGCAGAGAGCCCAATGCAGGGCTCGATCCCAGGACCAGGGATCATGACCTGAGCAGAAGGCAGAGGCTTTAACCCACTGAGCCACCTAGGCACCCCAATACTCAAGGAGTTTTTTTACAAAAATCCCAGTAGGTTTGATTTTATTTTTGCAAACAATTAATTATTACCATCAATTTACATAATAATTATTTTGGAAAATAATCCATTTGTCTTTGTAAGAAGAACTAAATTTTACAATTTTCCTGGTAAGATCTAACTAGCAATAGTCTTTATCCAAGTATTTCTGGGCTAATTACACACTTTGCAATTGGTGTAATTAGACTGGTCCTCATTCACATTTTGGTTATGATTTAACTAGCTTCCTCTCAATGCTGATGATGTTCTCATATATTTATAACCAGTTAGTTGTCCTTGAAACTTAAGATTGTCTATGGTTTGACTTTGGAATCTCAATGATGAAATGCGGACTTCAAAATCTAAACTCCTAAGTTAAAAATTGTGTTCCACATTCAAATGTTTGATCTTTGGCTGACATCAGCTGACCTCTTCCTTCACAGCACAAGGCACTCTGCTTCTCCCCACAATGACTCTGTCCACCTTCTTTGCTGTGCAGAGAATTGATGGGATTGTCGGCACTTACTGCGGCATGGCTCCAGGGTTTGATTTGAAAGCTAAATTTTCACTCTCAGAATCTGTTGAACTGGCACCTGAGACAATGAGAAATAATGATAAATTTAAGATTTGAGTAAGCACCTATAACTATTCAAAAATTAAAACTGTTCATTTTTAAATAATAACATACAAAGTCTTATGTTCAAATAGAGAATGGTTTAGACCGTTTTTCCTTGAACTGTTTTTCTGGAAAACTACTTAGAGCAAAGATCTACTGTAAAAAGTTTTCTTGAAAGCCATATGCTTTTAATGCCAGATTTCCTATTAGTTTAATTTTTATCACTGATCCTCACAACCATATTTTAAAATGGCTTATAAACTACAAAATAAATGTGTGTGTGTCTCTCTGTGTCTATGTGTGTGTGTGTGTGTGTGTGTGTGTGCGCAAAGCATTCATGATTTTAAACTTTAACCCTTTCCTGGGAGATTACACTCTGGATTATTAATGTCTTCATTACTCATTAATTAGGAGATGCTTTCTGACTCTGTGATAAATTAGAACAAAATACTGGCTTCACTTATGAGTTAGAAGGTCTCTGATTTTGGATTATGCTTTCCCAAATTCATTCACTTCATTACTGTTTTTGAATTAAGGGTGACCTTATCAGTTTTTTAGTCAAAATGCAAACTGTACTTATGCTTTAATACTCATGTGTTTTGTCAGAGATTTAAGTGATAGATTTAAAATAATTGTAATGATTAGAAGTATACTCTTGACATTTCTTTTATAAGATGTAAAGTGAGTTACATTATTTAAAGACACTTTAATATAAAATAATATGTGCTTATAGAAAAGCAACCAAATAGCACAGAATTGTGTAACATAATACTACAGACCAGTGGGTACCTTCCTTAATGCCATCTGCATGTTAATAGTCTGATGTCTATTTGTCAGATAAATTTAATGTATTAACATATACTTATGTACATAGCTCTACAAACAGAATCACACCATATGGACTCTTTGCAATTAGTTATTGTTGCTTATAAATACATTCAGCATATGCGCATTTCCTCAATTTCTTGGATGGCTGCCTAGCGTTCCTTTCCATGACTCCATTTCTCCCGTCCTTTATTAATGTTTTAACAGTCAGGTTTAGGTAACTCTGCTGGAATGTCTGCTGTCCCTTCCTATTTACTTCTCTAAGTACCACTTAGTATAGGCTTTCTTCATATAGTTCCTAGACTACCACAATAGATTCTTATCTTGTCTTCCTCTCTCTGTCAATCTTCAACCTACGTCATTTTTTACTATAGCACACCTTTCCCGTTTAAAAAAAAAAAAAAACCACGAAAAACAAAAACTAAGATAAGGAGTTTCAACTCAATAAATTTAAAAACCTAAAACCTGCAATTTAGTGACTTCCGTGATTTCCAGCCAGATTTTGTAGCTCTATCAGCCAGAACTTCCATGTCCTATAACCCCGAGCCAGAGAGTTGAACATACCACTGGTGTCCATTCACTAAGTAAGGGGAATGCAGCTGTGAAGAACTATACACATACAGCCTCCACACGCCTGCGCTCGTGGAGTTTACATTCTTTTGAAGACACAGACCACAGACTACATAAATAGAAGACATGGATAGTAGTGGGTGAAATGAGAAAGCACATCAGAGCAGGGATCTAGGGAAGGGGGGGACTGGCCTGGGATGCAGGGTTATGTGGGGTGGCAAGGAAGGCTCCATCAAGATGGGGACTTTGCATAAAGACCCCAAGGATGTGGGGGCTTTCCTTTCTTGGTCTTTTCCCATGTTTGTACATTTCGTTATATTATTCACTCTCGCAGGAAAGTCTTAGCTAGTCTTCTCTCGATATTCTTTTAAAACAAGCCAAATAGGGGCAGCTGGGCTGTGGTTAAGCATCTGCCTTCGGCTCAGGTCATGATTCCAGGGTCCTGGGATCAAGCCCTATATCAGGCTGTGTTCAGCGGGAAGCCTGCTTCTCCCTCTCCCACTCCCCCTGCTTGTATTCTCTTGCCATGTCTCTATCAAATAAATAAAGTATTAAAAAAAAAAAAAAGATAAGCCCAATAGTATTTTCTGTGCTGTTTTCTCTGAACACCATGTGTTTTTGCTTATACTACTCAGGTCACTTATAACACCATATCTGCTTGAAAATTGTAAGGTCTTTGGAAAACTGAGGAAGGGTTAGAAGGGAAATACCAATTTTTGAGTACTTACTATTTTGCCTGGTAATCTGCTAGGATACTGTATAACATTTAATTATTGTAATAACTAACCTCACTGAAAGGTGAAATGTCCAATTACACATTAGAAAATTGAGGAACCAAGAGATTAAGTCATTTGCATAAGGTCACCTAACTAGAAAGCAGCAGTGAGAGGAGTTTTGAACTTGCGGTCTGTGACGTCCCCCATGCGGTATGACCTTCACATGCTGTGGATGTCTAGTCCTCCCAGGCCTCAGCTTCATGCTTCGCTAATGGCAGGCCTTCAACTGCTGGCAGGATCAGTGAATGGAACCTTGGGGACTGCAAATGCTTGTTTGGGGAAAGTGAACTGAGCAACCGCAGAAGAGCAGCATGATGGGGAGGGGGCAGCAGTGGGAGGCAAGTCAAGAAAGGTGTGGGATGACGAATAAGAGAGCCAAAGTATTTGGACTTTATGCCCAGGCACTGAGAGTTGTAATTAGGAAAATGAACCATGCAGGATGAACTGGGGGAGTAGCAAAATAAAAGAGCAGCAGAATCAGCAAACCATCAAATATAGGCGATAGAGAAAATTTTAACCATGAGAGGAAGTATGGGACGTGAGCAGAGGAAACAGGAGTAAAAATCAGTAGCCTCGGTTACCAGAAAATCATGGGTAACCTGAGACAGCTCAGTTTTACTGGAATCACAGGAGCATTAAAGAGAAAGGGCGGGGGAACAAAAACCCCACAGAAGTTATCACAGATGCTCCCAAAGTGGCCAGAAACTGGGGAGACAAATAACTGTTTTTCATGTGATTCCAAACATAGTACATCTTCAAAATAAAATCCCCTCTGATTATCGAGTTAGAAAACCTTTCCTTTTTTCAAAAAAAAAAAATCATTTTTTCCCAATTTTTAAAATATTCTTTAAAATTTTATTTTTCTTTTCAGCGTTCCAAGATTCATTGTTTATACACACACCCAGTGCTCCATGCAATATGTGCCCTCCTTAATACCCACCACCAGGCTCACCCAACCCACCACCCCCTTCCCCTCCAAAACCCTCAGTTTGTTTCTCAGAGTCCACAGTCTCTCCTGGTTTGTCTTCCCCTCCGATTTCCTCCAATTTTTTTTTTCCAGCTGATTTTCAGAAAAAGGTAAAGGGCCAAAAAGGTGGGTAACCCCTGGATAAGAGCATGTTTGCTAGTTTTTGTACACCTGTTCAACCCTTGTGAAATCTCAATGTCACCTTCTGTCTCAGGTGTCAGAGCAGCTCTTCCAGATGAGGGAGCAGATCAAATCTCCTTATCTGTGCCAGCAAGTTCCCCCTCAAGATGACTCTCCCCTCCCTCTCTCCTTCTGTCTCCTCCCTTTGGTCATCTGCCCGGCACCTCCTGGTCAGGAAAGGACATTCCTGTCTCTGGTTAACATTTTTGTATTTATCAAAACATCACAAACCATGAGAGACTCTAATCTCAGCAAACAAACTGAGGGTTGCTGGAGGGGCGGGGGTGGGAGAGATGGGGTGGCTGGGTGATGGACACTGTGCTATGGTGAGTGCTGTGAATTGTATAAGACTGATGAATCACAGACCTGTACCCTGAAACAAATAATATATGTTAATAAAAAAAATAAAAATTAAAAAGTTAAAAAAACAAAAAAAAGCATCACTTTTTAGTTTTGACGGAGGCTCCAGTCTTGCAATTACTATCCATCTACTGTTTATCCAATGTTCATCTGCCTAAATGCTATTTCTATACTGTTCCCCACACACAGTGAAGGAACGAAATGCCATGAACTCTGCTCTATTCTGGAAATGCAGTACCACTGGAAATGTCACAAAAATGCACCTGCTGTCTTGCCTTTAAAAGGTGTTCCCTTTACATTTAAAATACATACCCCATTTAATACTTCCTTGTAGGAAAAAACTCAGAAAATGTTACAATAGTAAAAATTAAAAAAAAAAATCATTTGGGATACCACAACTCTGATAACTTCAGAGCAGATCCTTCTGTATTTTATTCCTGTGTACATATATAAATGTTTTAAGATGATATTACGCCTATTGTTAAATTATTGTTTTTCCCTACTCACTCAATACATTGTAAAATGCCTTTCCGTGATATGAGACGTGTAGTTTGTAATATTCTAGTGGCTGCTTCAGATACATGTGTGCAACTCTACCATAATCAACCATTTAAAATGTATGTATATATTAAATATGTATTTGCGACCTTGAGGGACTTTAGTGAAAGTGGTAATGGAGTTCATCCTTTGCGCGTATGTCGCTTTTCAAAATTTCAGGAGTAAATCTACTCCGCCCCCATTTGGGTTACTCCTCCTCTCCCTCTCTTCTCTCTCAGTTGCTATAATCACCAGTGCAGCAAGAATCATTTAAGACTCAGATAAAACTAATGAAGCAATGCCAGCGATTTACAATTTTATAAATGATGAATGACTATAAGGACATTAAAGTGAGTTTTAAAGAATGTTTCACATAGGGCACCTGGATGGCTCAGCCGGTTAAGCGTCCAGCTCTTGGTTTCAGCTCAGGTCATGAACTTGGGGTTGTGGGATCAAGCCCTACATGGGGCTCCACGTTGGGCATGGAGACTGCCTAAGATTCTCTCTCTCTCTTTCTCTCTCTCTGCCAGTCCTCCTCCCCTGCTTGCTTTCTATTTCTTAAAAAAAAAGTTAATGACGTGTAGTTGTGACAGTTAGTCTAAAACAAGGTACAAAAGAGTATGCAGAGTAAAATGTACACACACAGGATAAAGACTGCAAAAATCAAAATATGAAGAGTAACTGTCACAGAGTTATCACATTACACATGGTTTTTATACCTTCCTTCTACGTGTATGTTTATTCCTATTTTTAGAACAGCAATCATAGCTCATAGTGTATGCCAGGCACTGCTCTCCATCCTTACAATAATCTAATTTTCTCCATGCAGAGACGGAGAAAATGAAGCATAGAGCCACTGAGTAACTGTTCAAGGTCATGGAGCTAAGAACCAAGCTAGCCAGAAAATATTATAAAAGTTATTTCAAAATAAATGAGGGAAGAAACCCCCAAAGCTGTGCTTTGACTCCTTTAGCTTCTCGGAGTGTATCTTTAAGAGGGGCTCTCCCCTGGTGGGATTCTCTACAATATCTCTGCATGCTTCCAAATGTCCCTTAAAGGGGCACATATTTTATCTGATTAGTCAAAGCACAGAGAACCTACAAATAAATGTCACACAGGGTCTGCCACCCTGAATTATGCTCAAGGATCCTGCCTCTTCCCCACATCTTTCATGCTGCCTTGCCCTCCTCTCCATCTAATTCCTACAAGGTCAGTTTTAATCCTACCTCTTCAGCCCACATTTCAGGATCACCCTGCCCTCTCGGGAGCTCCTAAAGCTGTCATAATCTGTGTAAACCATTTCTTTTTTTTTTTTTTAAAGATTTTATTTATTTGTCAGAGAGAGAGAGGGAGAGAGAGCGAGCACAGGCAGACAGATTGGCAGGCAGAGGCAGAGGGAGAAGCAGGCTCCCTGCTGAGCAAGGAGCCCGATGTGGGACTCGATTCCAGGACGCTGGGATCATGACCGGAGCCGAAGGCAGCTGCTTAACCAACTGAGCCACCCAGGCGTCCCATGTGTAAACCATTTCATAATCAGGAGAAGGTGGCAGTGATGGAAACTTGAGATGTCTGTATTTATTTCACATGCTTACATTTACCTTTTCTATCATGAATTTAAGATTATTCGCCACCTAGTCCTGGAGGGTAACCCCCTCTCCATCTAGCACACATGTGGGTCAGATTCCATTCCCTTTCTCCTTTTCCAAGACCTTGGTCTCATTCTTACTCTCCTCCCTTCTGCATGGTCCAGGAGGATTATCTGCATTAGCACAGAAACATACTCTAGTAATTCAGGTATAAAAACAAATAAGCAAATAAAGTGCAAAAAAAACGAACAAAACTTTCCTGTCACGATTATTTGTTGCTTTTCCTCCCATATTTTGCAAACGTTTCTCGACTCATTCCATGTGATTGTTGGTGCTCTCCAAATTTCCCAAACCCTTCTTGTTAAAATCACGGGCAACATCCACAGCTGCGGACCCCAGTGGTTTCCACTTTGTCCTCCTTTGACTGGATTCTGAGGCAGTAGTGGACAGAGTTCGCATCATCATCCTTCCTCAAACACTGTCTTCTGCCCCTTCTTCTGCCACTCTGACTGGTTCTTCCCCATCCCGGGGGCTCCTTCTTATTCTCCTCTGCTGGCGTCTCCTCCTCTTAGGAATTCAACATGGTGGGAAGGATCATCCCCGGCTCTGACTTGGTCCCCCTTATTCTCTCCCATCACATCTTTCTCCCTCATGAGTCTGGCCAGTAACATGCCCAGCCCCATAACTTTCATTACCACCCACATCCTGATGCTCCCTAAAATATCTTTCTCATCCTGCGTGCTAGGCTATATTCTTATGTCTACGTACTGACTTCTCTAAATAGGGATTCCAAACCTGGCATGTTCAAAACAAAACTCTTACTTTCCTCTGCCCCTAAACCTGTTCCTCGCCAGTCCTCCATGTTTCAGAGATTAGTAACACAGTCCGTACAAATGGTAAAGCCGAAGTCCACCGAGTTGTCCCTGATCCCCTTCACACACATCTAGTCCACCGCATGACTTCTGGGGTCTACCTCTGAACTCGTAACTCGTCGGACTCTCCCCTTCCGTTTAGGACAGTACTCCTGACGTCCCATTGCTTCTCCTCCATACTGCTGCAGAAGGCTTCTAGCTGGTGTCCGATGATACACCAGAGCAACAGTTGAAAAATACAGGTCAGATAATGTGACATTTCCCATCATTAGGGATTTTATTTAGCATAAAGGCCAAATTGCTAACAGTAACCACAGGGGTCTAGGTCACACGTGTGCTGACCATGGCTCAACCCTCCAAGCCATCCCCTCCCCAGACTTCCTTCTGCTCCTTGAACACACAAGTTCCCCAATGCCGCCATCATCATGAGTTCATGTGCATTTAGCTCTGCGGTTAAGAGGGCAGACTCCAGAGTCAGACTACCTGGCTTCCAATCCTTGAATCCTAGGTGTGTGTGAGGGCGGTCATGGACATCCTCAGCCTCTCTGAGTTTCCACTTCCTCAACCAGAAAACGGAGGTGATTTTTGTCAGGGTGAAATAGGATAATCCATGTGAGAATGAAGAACAGCCCTTGGCTCCTAGTTAAGGCTAAAGAAGCGCTGGCTGCTGTTCCCAAGATACAGTTGATTTAGTATCCTTCTAAAACTTGATGCATAAGACAGTGAAATCTAGTTTTCAACCAGCAGGTTACATTTTTAGCTAAGGTTTTATTGAGATTTTGAAGTTTTGTAAAAAAAACAAAAAACAAAAAAACTTCCTACCCTTGATAGACCCCACAGTCGACTGCCTGCTCACACAGTAACAGCAACATGGTTAGGATCCAACTCCCTAGAGATTTGTGCAAGTCTAATTCAGGGCTGGAATGAGTAAGTATAAAAATTTCCTGGGGCACCTAAGTGGCTTGCTCAACTAAGCGCCAAACTCCTGATTTCAGCCAAGTCATGGTCTCAGCCTTGTGAGATCCAGCCCAATGTCAGGCTCTGCACTGAGCACAGATTCTCTTTCTCCCTCTGCCTCTGCCACAACCCCCCAAACCCCGCATGCACATACTCTCTAAAAATATAATAACAGAAGTAAAAATAAAAATTTCTTACATGTAATTATTCTTTGGGTTAAAAAATACACTAAAATTTGTGGGGTTGTTTTTTAAATTGCGATCTATACTTTGTAGACTAATGAGTCAGTTTTCTAAAGCAACTTACTTCAGGCTTAGGAGACTGACTCTTTTCTTTCTTTTCTTTTTTTTAAAGCTTATTTATTTATTTGAGAGAGAGAGAGGCAGCAGAGTGAGCAAGAACATGAGCGCCTGGCAAGGAGAGGCATTATGGGGAGGGAGAAGCAGGCTCCCCGCTGAACAGGGAGCCCAAAGTCAGGCTCAGTCCCAGGACCCTGAGCAGAAGGCAGACAACTTAACCAACTGAGCCTTCCAGGCACCCCAGGAAACTGACTCTTAATGGCTTTCTATTCTTGTTCTGCCCAGTTCCCTCATCCTCCCTTCATACACAATCTATCTAAACTCACAGACACCCCATTGCTAGTTGGCTACCTAAGTAAGTCCAGTGTTGTCATGTGGAAAACGGTACACTGAGAAATATCCATTATCTTTGTTGAAGCTCTGGCATGAAATGTGTATGTTATAAAGAACCAGTGATTAAAAATATATGTTTACTGATCTATTTATTTTAGGGTGGGAGGGAGCACGAACTAGGGGAGAGGGAGAGAGAGAATCCCTAAGCAGACTCACCACTGAGCGCTGAGCCCAACATGGGGCTGGATCCCAGAACCCCAAGATCACAACCTGAACTTAAATCAAGAGTTGAGCACTTCAGCAACTGAGCCACCCATGCACACCAGGAACCAGTAATTAGTTTTTGCTGGCTGATAACTCATCTGGAGGATTTCAAAGGCAGGAAAGGACTGAGAGTTCAGGAACTTCTATACAGAAGAAGCAAACTCACTGAAATAATTAAAGACCGAGGTCTGAATGTTGCAGTTTTACCAGAGTTAGATACTGAAACTGGTTTCAAGAGGTAGAAAAATATTTTCTTTTATTATGTGAAAAGTAGGTGTATCTCATATATATATTTCAGTTAACCTTGTAAATTAATTTGTATCTTGTAACACTTTATATATTTCTATTATGTCACCTATAACATCCCTTGTATTCTGGTTGTTGTTGTTGTTGTTGTTGTTGTTTTCTGTGTGTCCATCTCTGCTGTTAGACTGGGAACTCCTAGATACCAGGGAATGGCTCTTAATCAGATTTGTGCCTGCATTTTCTGGCACATAGTAGGGCCTTAATAAACACAGGCTGAACTTATTTGGTAGCTATTAAATTGAATGTGATTTCACATAACCTCTGTAGTATAAAAGCAATGCACACTAAAACTCACCACATTTCCAGCAACGCTGAAAGCAAATAAAGCATTTAATTTTAAGAGGCTCTATCTGAACTTGGATTTCGGAGACCTATCTGATCATCATTAGCAAACAGTTTTCTTATGCAAGTTTAAGTTCTTTCATTGTAAGTTCTTTCATCTTAAGTCCTTCATTGTATTCTAAAATGCTTTAAGATGTTTGCCACCCAGCCTCCCAACCCATGACTAATACTGCTAACTTATTAAATTTTAAGTCTTTTTGGTCATTCGTTTAGCACTCTAAAATGTATGACACAGTAGTTAAGAATATGGGTCTTGGAGCAAGACTGCCTGGGTTCAAATCCCTGGGGTGACTTTAAAAGAGCTGCTTTAACCTCTGGGCCTCAGTTAACTCACATATAGAAGGAGATGCTATTAACACCTCACAGCCATTCGGGGAAGCTTAAATCATTATGCATAAGTATGCATACACTTATAAGTGCCATGTAAGTATTTCTTATTGTTCTATATAAAATATTTGCTTTCATTAACAGGACAAGGTCCCTTGAGGAGCTCACGGAGGTTTACATTCAAAGACAACTTAGAGGATCCTTTTATTAAAAGTAAAGGTACATACTTTCAGTCAGTGATAGTAATTCCTCTGAAATTACGTTTTTTGTCAATTTTTAAAGAGCTATGAATTATGATTCATACCTTGCTTTCTTCTACGTTAAATAATAAAGAAATTTGTCAGAACTAAATGGTTAAAAAAACCTAAAAAGATGAAGAGTAAGGAAGGATCTGAATCTTTTTTTGTATTTTAACTACTATTTTGAAAAGCAACTAATTAATAGATTATTCACCAATTTATGAATTTAGAAACAGTATGTGCACTGTGGCGCTTAAGGCATTTCCAACTCAAATTATTGGTATTGATCAAAATGCAATAATAATTTATTTTATTTTTTTTTTTTTTAAAGATTTTATTTATTCACTTGACAGAGAGAGATCACAAGTAGGCAGAGAGGCAGGCAGAGAGAGAGAGAGGAGGAAGCAGGCTCCCTGCCAAGCAGAGAGCCCGATGCGGGACTCGATCCCGGGACGCGAGATCATGACCTGAGCCGAAGGCAGCGGCTCAACCCACTGAGCCACCCAGGTGCCCCAAAATGCAATAATAATTTAAAACTCGATATTTTCACATCAAGTTTCCTACTAATTTCCCACAGGCTGAGTCTTGTCAAGAACAAAAGAAATATTCCACTCTCTACCTAACCCTTTTCAATACAACACTGATTCTTGAGGTTTTTTCCACCTAGTGATTCCAAGTTCATAGTACATTTAGAAGGAAAAACACAATCTTAATAAAGAGGAAAAATTCTAGAATACAAATGAGAACATTAACAAATATTCAATCATTTAGCACTTCCATGAATGATTTCCTAAATCATTTATAATTAGACTCTCTCTGGCTGATAGACATCGTATTTCAATATGTTCCTCTTTCTTTCGTCACTAAAGAAACCAAAATAAGAGACTTTATATTTTCAATAAATTCAAGTTCATAGTTCATGTAGCTGAAATGTTTTCAATTAAAAGGAACGAATATTGACATTAGACATAGTTGAAGTATGCCCAAGTGTCAGAACTGTTCGATTCATATAAAATTTTCAGGAGAAAAGAGGTTGGAGTCATTATGTTGCTTGTTTTGGAAGAGCACATTCCCAGTGAAGCCTGACTCAAGCTCTCAGGTCCCATCTACCCCTTTAAATCACGCACCCCCCTTACCTTCAATGAACACCTCCGCAGATGTGCTGTCTGAGCCACTGGGGTTTGTAGCCAGGCAGGTATAGCGACCTGTGTCGTCCTCGAAGGCCTCCGCTATGATCAGGGTGTGGAGGTCCCCACCCTCACTGCGGATCTGAATATCAGGAGTGTTGTGTAGCTCCTTCCCCTCACAGAACCATCTGCAGGCCAAATGGAGGTCAAAGGACAGGAGAGAAAGAAAGGAAATGGTGATGTTTAAAATAATAAAGCAGAAGCAAGAGGCTAATGCCCTGTAATAAGATGCTCATTTCATTAAAAAAAAAAAAAAAAAAAAAAGATCTGTGTCAATGTTACTGAAGGAAATGCTACATTTTAGACCGTGAAATTAATGACTAGACAATTCCCCCAGGTTTTCTTTGTAAAGCATCTTGTACACTTTATCAACCTCGAAATAAGGGATATCGTGAAATGTGGAAAAACCATTTTAGTTACAAAACAAAAGGAACAGAAATTCAAAGTGTCTTATAAAATGTTTTATCGCAGATGCCCCTTACAACTTGATCATTCGGACCTTAAGAAAAATAGGAAATATAAACATTGTGCTCAAAATACCTCACGTATCAAGGGGAACGAGTCATTATATTAAAAAATCATAGGCAGCAATATTTTTGTTGACCCTGAGACTTTTGATCAGCTGAGCAGTAACAGATGTAATGATTTCCACATTTCTGATATTTATAAAACTTCGTAGCAGCTCGCCTGGCCTCCGCGAGGTAGGGAGACGGAGGCTGCGCTATAATTCATTCTTGCTGGTCAGCACTTTTCCTTTCCCAAACAACCAGGAAGGCGGTGTAGGAGGCTGCCAGCTGCCAGACGGTTTTAGCGCGCGCTTTCTCTCACGCTTTCCTTATTCCCCGAGCGCCTCAGACTCTCAACAGGATTTTCACAAAAAAACATAAAGCTGCCCTAACCCCCCCCCGAATGTGATTTATTTTTAAAGAAATATGTAGGAATGTGCCACTTAAAACTAAAGCACTGAGGTCTCTGGGACGGTATTGTCCATTTACCTCTTAATCGGCACTCGGATTTCCTGAGTCTCCTATTCTATAAAATTCTCTGGACTTTGCATCCTTTTGTAAAAATATGGCATCAGAGGCTAACTTTTTTCTGTACTTATATAGCATAGTTTAAATATATACCCATATTTAACCTGAAAATAAAACCAGTCTGCTAACACTCCGAGTATTAACTTGAGAAATTGTATTAAAAATTAAATATGGGTTACTCATCAAAGAACAGGTAAGACTTTGAGAATTAAAAGATAATTACTACCACCACCTGGTCAACAGAGCAGCCTCTGCAACACAGCACATATTACTTCTGAGATGGAAGAACAGGGCAGTATTTCTTAACTCTGGGGCATTTTGTAATTTCCTTTGTCTTTTTTAAGATTTTATTTATTTGAGAGAGAGTTAGGGAGAGCGAGAGAGTGAGAGAGTGAGAGAGGGAAAGAGCAAGAGAGAGGAAAAGGAGGAGGGGGGAGGAGCAGAGGGAAAAGAAGAAACCAACTCCCCACTGAGCAGGGCTCCCGATGCAGGGCTCGATCCCAGGACCCTGGGATCATGACCTGAGCTGAAGACAGATGCTTAACTGACTGAGTCACCCAGGCGCCCTTTTAATCACTTTTTTTTTCATTCACCTTCATAAAGTTGCACAGAACATTCCAGCCGAGAATCATCTTCCAGTTCCTTCTCTACTGTTCTCTTTCCATAGTCATAGACCAGATCTTCCCCCACGAGAACTGACTGTGGATTAAGTTAATGGATGTTGCCGTCACTGGTGAACTATAGATTCCTTCTTGATTCTGTATCAGATTAAAGCTCTTCCCTACATACATCAGTCTCTAAACTTCAGATCTGTCATTGAAGCCATTTATATACCTGGCCCTGATTCTATTTATCATTTTCCTATACAAATCCTCTATTTCTCTTAAATATTTGCATGGATTTATTATTTCCAACATAGTCCCGATGTAGCCCTTGCTGACCATCCTTTGCCTATCCTTTCTCTTCCTTGGAATTCTCTCCCGCCCTCTTCATTAAAGCCACTTAGGAACTGCTCTTCCTTAGAGCCAAGCCAAAAGCTCCTTCAACAGATTAAATCCAACTGAACATATGCTTGCTGGGCACCTTCTATGTAGAAAGTATGATTACATATTACAGGTAATAGAATAAAGCCTGGTGAACTGGGCAACTATTTGAGGATGGTCTTTATCTTCCATGGAAAAGATACAAAGTAACATTTGGTGGGAAAACAAAGCATGACAATACAAGAAAGGTTTCAAAGAGGGCAAGAGTAATTGCTTTGCTTAGATGTGCTTCATAAGGAAACCACTGCCAGCCACCCAAGGGAGTATGGTGTCCTGTCCTCTAACTCCCAGGCCAGCAAACCTACAGCCTATAGCCCCATCACCTGTTTTCATATGGCCCGTGAGCCAAGCAAGAAAGATGTTCATATATTTTTTTGGCAAAAAAATTAAAAAAAAGAAGAATTTGTGACATATGAAAGTTACATAAAGTTCAAATTTCAGAGTCTATCAAGGTTTTTTTTGGAACCCTGCCATGCTCATTCTTGACATATTGTTTCTGGCTCCTTTTGCATTATAGTGACAGAAGTGAGCAGCTGCGTCACAGTATAGGGCCCACAAATCCTAAAATATTTTCTATATGGACTTCAGAGAAAAAGTTTGCCAACCCCTGCTCTCACTTCTTGCTCTTCAAAGTGGGATCCTTGGTCCAGCAGCATCAGCATCACTGGTGAGTTTACCAGAAATGCAGATTTTTTTTTGTAATTTTTAATTTTTTAAATTTCTTTTCAGTGTTTCAGTGTACCAGAAGTCATTGTTTATGCACCACACCCAGTGCTCCATGCAATACGTGCCCTCCATAATACCCACCACCAGGCTCACCCAACTTCCCACCCTCTGCCCCCTCAAAACCGTCAGATTGTTTTGCAGACTCTTGATCCTCATCCCAAATCTGCTCAATCAGTTCAGATTCTCCAGGAGACTCACAGGCACACAAAGGGTAAGCAGTTTGGCTGGGTCTGTGAGGCGTGGACCATACCATCCCATGTTACAGAGGCCTGGCTCTCCCTCCAAGTTACTCACTTCTTTAGTATAGCAACCAGATCTTACATATCTTGTACCTCTGGTCCCTTGCACCTAACTGCATGTAAAATTATGTTCTGTTTCTCTTACCTCTGTCCTGAACAAATTTTAACATCTTTCATTTGACCGCTTTGTGACAGCTTCTGTATTATTTACTCACACCATTATTTGAGGCCTATTTTATTTATGCCTTATTTTCCCACCTAGGAAATGGACTTCCTAATTGCAGAAGAAAAAAACTTCTAAACTTTTTTTTTTTTTTTTAATTGAACCCCAGTGTATTGTATATTCCATGCTTTAAAAATGTGATCTGCAGGGTGCCTGGGTGGCTCAGTGGGTTAAGCCTCTCTGCCTTAGGCTCAGGTCATGATCAGGTCCTGGGATCGGGCTCTCTGCTCAGCAGGGAGCCTGCTTCCCTCTCTCTCTCTCTGCCTACTTGTGATCTCCATCAAATAAATAAATAAAATCTTAAAAAAAATTAAAATGTGATCTGCTCCTTGTTACTTCAGAATCTGCTTCCCATGAAAAACCAAATAGTGAAGGATCTGTGGACAAATAGATTTGGAAGATGCTATAGGTCTTACTTCTTGATGTTTGCAATTCACATTTTCTTATTAAAGGCCCTGAAAGTCCTGCAGAGAAGAAATTAAACACTGTCTAATCTAGTATTTACTCAACTTATTTGGCCATGAGATTCTAATTGAGCATTTTGCTCAATCATGTGAAAGCTGAAGAATGCTTTTCTAGCAGACTTTTCCCACAGAATCTGCAGTTTTCTAAAAATGAATTAAGACCAAATATAATCTAAGCAAAGATGGTACACGAAAGGTTGAAGAAACTAATCAGTAAGTGCAATAAAATACTTGAAATAGACTTTTTTTTTCTTTTTTTTTTTTTTAAGGTTTTATTTATTTATTTGACAGAGAGAGATCACAAGCAGGCAGAGAGGCAGGCAGAGAGAGAGGAGGAAGCAGGCTCCCGGCTGAGCAGAGAGCCCGATGCGGGGCTCAATCCCAGGACCCTGGGATCATGACCTGAGCCGAAGGCAGTGGCTTAACCCACTGAGCCACCCAGGCGCCCCTTGAAATAGACTTTTAAGATGTCAGAAAGACTAAGGCAACAACTGCATTTTCTGAGACAGCCTAACACCTATTTTGTCTTCTGATGTGGGTCCTCCAGTCTTCCACAACTGCACATGGTGGAACAGGTTGGTGCTTACAGACCATGAGACTGATGTGGTTTTTGCTTTCTAAGCGCTCATGCTATTTCTTCTCCAGCTCCATGAATAATATTTAAAAAGCCTCTCAGATTGGAACATACAGAAAACATAGTACAGAGAAAAAATGAAATTTGTCCATATTCAGCAATGCATCAAACAATTACTATGAGTCATTTCTATTGCACTGACACTCTTAGGAAAAGTCAGATTGTTCCTGATAGAAGTACCTGTCAAGTGACCAGTTCTATGTCATTAAAATGTTGTAAGACAGGGTGTGACTCAAGACAGGAAAAAACTGCAAATATTTAGATGGCAGACTCCCTGTAGCAACCAAAAGGGCAGCATGGTTCCTGGCCAATATTTAGATAAGTGTGCATTTAATTTATGATTGGAACCATTTGCACGTTGGCTGAGTAACGAGGCTCAAATGCGAGTGACTTCAGGAAAGTCGGCTAGCCTTCTTGGTTCAGGTCCCTCACATATATGAGGACATGAGACTCTACAGCCATCAAAATTGCATGATTCTAAGGTTCTTGGTGAAATGGAAGGGTTTTATATTCAGGACTGCACTTAAAGCATTTCTAGAAATGATACAGAAACTTCTTTGATGAAAGATCCAAGTAATTAATGACCTCTCTTCTATGAAATATACTAAATATGATAGAGCTTCTAAGATTATAAGGACCCCATGTTGGGTCCCTAAGTGTATCAATGGACTTATCCCTTGTCTTTATCACTACGCAATGCTACTTCGCTTTTCACCTTCTATTGAAATCCGTTCTTCATCTGCCTCTCTATCATGTAACTTTTTCCAGGGTAGAGACGTGGTGTTTTTGACTTAATTCACTAACTTAATAAGTGTGCTATATGTTCCAGCACAATGTTCAGTACATAGAATATATTAACCATGCCTTTTTATCTTCTGTATTTCTGAGGCTTTAGACATCTGAGCCTTGCTGATCCCAGAAAGTCTGCCTCTCCCAGGGCTAGGCAGTTCTTGGATATAGTAAATAGCTCCTCTAGGCTTACCTTTCAAATGAAAGCTGGACTCTGGAACCACATTCCCACTACCTCTTGTATTGGGCTCTCCACTCAGGGCCACTCCTGTCCTGCTCTAATCACCCCAGAACCAGAGGCAAAACACCAGGGGACAGCAGCCCCTAGCCTGCAGAGTTTGCTACAACTATTCAAACCAGCGGATCTTAAATGTGCTTACCCTGCTTCACCCATTCCTTCCTACGGAAACTACTATAAAGCTCTTGCCCATGCCCACTCCTCCCACCTCCCCCACCCTTTGCAGGAGGCACCTGGAGGTCCCCCTTGGGGTCCCACATGGCATAGCATGCTCTTTACACTTGGAACTGTGAGTAACAAACTACCTTTCAATGGCAGTCCAGTCGTAATCTGTTGGCCTCACCATACCTGAATAATAATAAAACCTACATTTTAAAGCACTGAACTAACCAAGAAGAATTAGCTTACAAATGAAGAAGAAAGGATTGAACAGATAGTTGAAATAGTACCTATTACAGTTTTTGCCTTGAGGCATATACAGAGAGAAGTGTATCTACTCTCCTACACATACTGAAGTGCATTTTTTTAAAAGATTTTACTCATTTTATTTGACAGAGATTACAAGTAGGCAGAGAGAGAGGAGGAAGCAGGCTCCCTGCTGAGCAGAAAGCCCGATGGGGGGAGGGGGTCGATCCCAGCACCCTGGGATCATGACCTGAGCCGAAGGCAGAGGCTTTAACCCACTGAGCCACCCAGGTGCCCCTGAAGTGCATTTAAAAAGCATAAAATTAAACTCAAAACAATCTAGTTCAAAAGACGAAATCAGCTTTGTCCATTCTTTCTTGTCTAACCTAAGATTTAAAGTCTAATCGGAGATTTAAAGTTTGATGCAGCAAAGTAGATGGATGAGATGTACTCAGGGCATGTTTGTTTTGCTAGATTTCTTTAAGGTCATATTTCCAAGTTTCCTGGAAAGGATTCAAAACTTTCGGTATTCTTCAAAGAAAAGGTAAACCTCAGGTTTGTTGATTACATTTTGATCTGAAGTTTTTCCTGTATTAAATTCTGGTTGATAAAGATATCACTCACACACACACACACACACACACACACACACACACACAGAGGAATATTACCTGGCCATCAAAAAAGAGAAATCTTGCCATTTGCAACAATGTGGTGGAATTAGCGTTTTACGCTAAGTGAAATAAGTCAGAGAAAGACAAATACCGTTACGATCTTACTCATGTGGAATTTTAGAAAGAAGCATGAACATACGGGAAGAGGGAAAAGAAAAAAAGGAGAGTGGGAAACAAGCCAGAAGGGATGCTTAACAATAGGAACAAAATGAGGGTTGGTGGAGGAGAGGTGGTTGGCAGATGTTCTAGATGGGTGATGGGTATCCAGAGGCACTTGTTGTCATGAGCACTGGATATCATCTGTAAGTGACACATCACTGAATTCTATTCCTGAAACGAATATTGCACTGGTAACTAAAAAATTTCAATTAAATCAATAAATAATAAATGCTGGTTGCCAGCGCTGCTTAGGAAAAGCAATACTGGTGCGAGAAGCTACAATGTTAGGTCTATAAAGATAGGACAAAACACAGGTTTGGTTAAATGCATGAAACAGGTAACGACATTGTCCCCTTTGCATATCTTGTGACAGACATCACTAGCTGATCTGAATAGTCTTTGCTAATGAAACCGGATGTCTCAGAATTCTCAGCATGGCTGTTTGGGCAGGGTACAAAGCAAATGAAGTTGAAGTCTAATGAAATAAATTTGCCATGCTCAATGTGGTCTCTTCTTGGAAGATACATTCTCCCTTTCCTCCAGATCCTAATTCTAGCTATTTCTAGTATAGGACTGGGGAGAGAATTTGGTTGAGAGAGAGCATATGGAGAAGTACATGATATAGCTGAGGAAGGCTACATAGGTAAGATTCCACTCGAGGACATCCCTGAACTTTTTAAATTCCATTTATTATACGTAGAAGCCATCGATCTAGTGGGTAAAACACCAGCCAGTGTATTGGAAAGTCAAAATCCAATTAACTACATTCCCATTTTGTACTTCTAATGAACTTCCACTTCAAGGAGACCTTGACCATACTTCATTTTAACAATAAAAATGGTTAAAATATATAACTACAATCTCATAGTTAGGAAGAGGACATAGTATTTGGGAACTATGATAACCATAAGGACTTACATAAATTTAAATCAAGAGAGTGAATATATATATTCAATGCCTATTATATGCCTTATACTTTGCAGATATGGCATTATTTCCCAAAAACCTTGTGAAATAGTTTTCATTTTACCTTTAGATATAGGCTGTTCTCATTTATGTATAAATTTTTTTTAAAAAAGCGTGAACAATGAAATCCAGATAATTTTCACAATTTCATTTCCTTTAATACATTTAGCTTCATCTTCCATCAAATGTTTTATTATGGGTATAAACAGATTTTAAAAACAGATTTTAATAAGGTTTACTGATTCTTCCTCTCTAATCTGGTGGAGCTGGTAAGCAACTATGAGATTTCCATGCAACGGGGAGCTGAGATTCAAACACTGAAAAATTACTGCAGCAAACCCTCCTCATTCAAAAGAACTTAAGAGTTGCTCATATAGGAGCAAGCCAGTTGAGACTGGTTGTCAGATTACAAGGTCATAAACAGGGCATGAAAATAATCTTATATTAATTATAAATAAAATGTAAAAGGGTTAGGAGATACAGTCATATTCATCAATCAATCACTTAATTCATTCTTCAAGGTGCTTATTGCACTTTGACTTGAATTCAGAAACTGACTGGTGGTACAGATGTCAGCTCAACTGAGTTTATTTCATGAGACAAGTAGTGGGGCAAAGTAGAGAGGAAAACCCAACTACAGACCTAGGAAATGAAGAATACACTTCATTTAATGAACGGAAGCTCTTTGTTCACATGGAAGGATGTAGTGTTTTCAAATATCTTTTGAGGGGTATCTGGGTGGCTCAGTGGGTTAAGCCTCTGCCTTGAGCTCAGGTCATGATCTCAGGGATCCTGGGATTGAGAGCCCCACAATGGGCTCTCTGCTCAGTGGGGAGCCTGCTTCCTCCTCTCTCTCTGCCTACCTCTCTGCCTACTTGTGATCTCTATCAAATAAATAAATAAATAATCTTAAAAAAAAATCTTTTGAGTTGGTTGGTTATGCCTTTATCCTTACAGATTAAGCTTGCTTTGGATAGAATACTTAGGTTGACCTTAATTTGTTGGCGAGGGGATAAATTTGATGAAGTTCACAAGCCTTAAAATTTTTTTTTGTTCATAGAAGGTAACAGGGAAAAAAAGAGGACTGTCTTTAAGCTGGCCCATTTCTTTATATTACCCTGTGCTGGGATTTTGCAATCCACATTGTTTTAATGTACGTATTTCTTTCTGTTGCATAATGTCTTTTTCTCAGGATCTTTCAAACACCCTAGCCTAAAAATGAGATGATGCCAAAAATTCAAGGATCATATTATGGCACCAGCAGGATACGGTAGGATTGAAATTCAAGGAGGTGTTTTACATAGAAAAGTTCAATATTTAATTGTTCACTTTCTACATTTCAAGGTGAGGTTAAAGGTAACCTCTGATGTGGTCAGAGCTCCCCTGCTAGAGGAGAGCGGCTCCATCTGACCGCAGTCACACCAACAGCTGAGTTGCGGATCAAAAGGGGTCACAAGGGTAACTAACTAAAATCAGGGGGATCACAGATGCTTTTGAACAAGTGGCTGTCTTTGAAAACTAACCATCTTTTCCATTCTTGGGCAGTGTAAGAGAATTTTAAAACTGACGTCCCTGATGTGACCTTACTTTTTTCCTTCTCTTATAACACTGGCAACTGGCCGTGGGGCTCAAAACTGTATTTTGGAGGGGGATGTACATCTGGGAAAGCTCAGAACACTCTGGTTCTCCAAGACAGGGCAAGATTGTTGATTCTTAGGACAATAAATTCAACTGCAAAATGAAAGGAGCTAACACAGCCACTGACAAAGTAGAATATACACTACCCAGCATGGTGTACAAATACTTCAAAAGTTTTTTAAAAAATTGCATATGGCATCGCTTGGTTTAAAGTTTGACTGGTACTATCTACTTGAATACTGTAATGTAAACAGAAATATAGATTTTACAACTGATGGTTTCAGTATCTTTCTCTTTTTGAACCACAACTATGTATCATAGAAATTTTCTGTGCCCTGTATTTTAAACATGAACAAGATTTTAAAATGAAAAAAATCAATTTATCAAATTTATAAAGCTTCATCAATGAATCTTGGCTAATATTTTCCCACACTGAGGAAAACGGTAAATCTTGGGAGTCTGTTAATATACAATGAGGTGCTTATTAAATAAAACTTTAAAGAACAGCTGAGTTTCTATTTTCCCCTACACCTCACTTTCCTTATCCTCGTAGAGAAACAAAGTTACACTGAAAGATGAAGCTCTATGTTTGCTGCCCAACTCCACTGATTTATACTTCCTAGAAAAATTATCTTCAAAGGGGTATCAATGATTACAGGAAGGCAAACTTAGCCGGCTGTTGCCCCCTTCCTAAGTGCAAGCAGCCATATGACTTTACAGAAGCACAAGATTGAAGAAAACTGAGGGAACTAGTTTTTTTAACTGCTGTTGTAATGGAAATCAAGGGGGTAGAGGAAAAAACAAAAAAACCCAGAGACATCAGTGGTTCAGCAAGGGTTCTATTTTCCAGGTGTTCCTTTCTCCCAAAGGAATAGCAGTGCTCTGCCATGAAACGGAGAATCACCAAAATTGGGAACTTATCCCCAAGGTGAATTTTATTTATGCCTAAACTTGAAGTCAGGCCATCTGTAAATATTGCATTTCATACATCCTCAATTAAACACCAATTAATTTTTATGGAGTATTTTTTGTCTTGTCACCAAGTATGTCTTAATTTTTTACATGTGTTCACGTTAACCGCAAGACACACCATGTTTATTCTGTCATGTGGATTTATAGGCAGACCAAAGTGAAATTAGTCCTCGTCTAAATTTACTACGGCTATAATTTTATGACTGCTTAGCTGGAAGGCCAATAGCTAAATTTGTGAGGACAACAGATGTACTTTAACCTTCTAGTCAAAAAGAGACCAATAAATAGATTGACTTTTTGAAATTCAAAGCCCAGGAAATGATAAAATAGCCTTTGAACAAAAACCAGACTCATGTCTACCAATTCTTTATTCTCATAATCATTCTATCTCCTAAGAAAGAAAGATAAAACAGGGTGGGAGAAGAGAAAAAGCAACCCAAATAAAATGGAACTTCCAAAATGACTTTATCTTGTTTTGGCCATAAGAGGCAGCTTCGCATTTGGACATTAACAGCATGTAGTGTTTAATCAGTATGCCTAAAAAACAACAATAAAAGTAAACAAGTCGAGTCTACAACCAAGTATTTGTGCTGCAGATCTGTTAAAATCTTAGACTGCTTTCAGTAGTGTCCACACTGGTGATGTAGTAGAAAGGACCTTGGGGCTGGGAATCGGTATCCAGGGTTCTGGTTTTACCTGGTCAACAGAGCAGCTAAACGGAATGTAATCCAGTTGTTCTCTCTTTCAGGGCTTGAGTTTATTTGTGAAATGTGAGGAATGAACTAGACCAGTGTTTCCTCAAATGTGTCCCAAGAAACTAGTTTCGCTGCAACTTGACAGATAACACAGAAAAAGGGGTTTGTTGTCCAAGAGGTTTATGGAGCAACGGGTTAAGCAAATTTAGGTATCTGCATTTACTACAGAACTTTCTAGAACTTTGACCATGCTGATATACACTAAATTTCCAAGAGAGAAAAGTGGCAGACATTATTTGACTATGGAACACATGTTTTGAGAACCATGTTGAAGGGCTAATGTTGCATGGCACACATTTTGGGAAAAACTGGGTTGAATTATCACTAGGAGTCCATCTAACTCTACAATAGTGAAATTTAATACCTGGTCTACATTTTACAACTACCTTTTCCAGTGTTCATGACAGACATCAGTAATAAGGCAAAACCTTCTTTCCCACTGGCTCTAGACTTAATTTCAGAGTCCTTCTCAATTGTGTTCTGGGCAACCACTCCCCATTGTTTAGATAAACTGGCCCAAGAGCTGAAACATATTCGCCAGGCTTGATTTAACTGTCTATGTTTATGAACTATTTTCTTAGACAGCAATCAACGTGAAATACTGAATGCTAACTCCCCATCTATCTTTGGCTGTTAACTCTAAGAATTTTCTCTTTGTCTTTCTTTTTTGGACAAGCAACCATTTTGCCATGGCACATGGAATTACTGGGAACCCTCCCCCCCCACCACCACCACCTTTTGGAGAATGCTCAGTGTCAATGTTTAAGATGACGTTCAAGTCAGGTCACGGCTGAGAAAGAAACAGGCTACCATAATTACAGGAACCCATGGGGACTGTGCCTGGTTAAGTCAGAATGTATGGTTGTCCTACTTAACTGCAAGAGTGCCTTGAAAACCTGATTTTTGGCTTATCAGGTTTTCAGTGGATATTTTGACTCTCTGCAGTATGATTCATTCCCAGGAGCAGACAAAAGTAAATTTCACAGTCTAGAGGGGAAAAGGAGGTTCCCAAATTTCCTGTCACTCATTCACAGATTCTCGTTACACCTGTTAAAAAAAATAGATTCATCCTTACCAACCCTCTATGCAGGCACACAACTAAGTCAGCATGACCTGACAAGTCACACTTCAAAGTTACCTATACTGTGAAAATTTGTACTGCATGTTTCCAAGCCTTCAAAGCGTTGAGGGAAAGAACGGATTAGAGAGAGAGCCTGAGAAGGAGAAACTGCATACATAAAACAGCGAGACGTGCGTATTCAGCTACTTTGTTGTTACAGTTATGGCAGGTAATTACTAGCTATTGTTGTAACTTGGAGTGCATTCCAAAGGAAATAAAATGGGAGATGTTTTATTAGACAATGCTGTCAGTCTCCTAGGCTTTTGGAACTTACCCATTGAGATACAATGATTACCTCAGAATTACAAAACCCAAAGAGGACTAAAACCAAACTAGGGACAGGGAACAAAGTCCTCTTGGTGTCTTCAACTCTACATAAATACAGAAACCCATGTGAAACAGGTCACGTACGGACCACTAGCAAGGCCGGTACTGATTTCCTCACATTTGACGAATAACTTTATTGAATGCCATTTTGTCCTCAACCGTGGAACAGCTTTCCCCCAAATCAAAGTTTTGGGGAAAGAAACAGAGGGTTTCACCTACAATTTTACTTAGTTCATTAGAACCTTAATTTCTTGCCTTAGTTTTGCTACCAGCTAATCACAATGAGGGTTAGTGGAGGAGAAAAACAGACGGAAGTGAGGATAGAAGACGAAGGGAGAGTACTCCCCTTTCTGAAAAAGCAGCAGCTTCAGAATGCAAAGGGCTTTGCTTCTCTCTCCTCTCCAAAGGAGCCTTTAGCTAACACTATGCTGGCTGACGAGGCCCCATCAGCTGAACCAAGCTCAGCAGGCAAGGGTGACTGCTGCAGCCTCCCATCAGATTTACTGGAGAATCTGACTGAGGCATAGGGGAGTTTGGTGGCTCCTCACACCATGTTCTGGCCCCGGCCTAGTCTAACAATGTTCAAGCATGGCTAGTGTGGTCCCCTAGGAACCGCAGAACAAACATGAACAACAGAGTGTGAGTGCAAGCCAAGTTCAACCATCCACGGGCCTTGTCAGTCAGTAACAACATACAGAAACTTGTTTCCTTTCTTTTTCCAAGATTTTCCCAGCTAACTCAGGTCAAAGCCACCCCCTGTTCTCAGTGCTTTTCCCTCGTTCTCATGCTGTGTTCCTTCTAGGTGACCATGCTTAGAGGCCAGCTTTCCAAGAAGAGCTATAATAAATGAAAGACCCAGAAAGGAAGGAACTCTTCACATTAGAAGACGAAAAATTAGGTCGAGAACGAACCCTCCTGTGAGCAGCCAGGGCTATGTGCCCCATGCCGACTATCCTATCAACTAAAAAGTCAATGTTTCCGGGACGCCTGGGTGGCTCAGTGGATTAAGCCACTGCCTTCGGCTCAGGTCATGATCTCAGTGTCCTGGGATCGAGTCCCGCATCAGGGTCTCTGCTCCACGGGGGCCTGCTTCCTCTCTCTCTCTGCCTGCCTCTCTACCTACTTGTGATCTCTCTCTCTGTCAAATAAAATAAATAAAATCTTTAAAAAGTCAATGTTTCCATCAAAATGTTGAGTCACATTTTACACACACACACACACCACCTACGATTCACCCACACACATGAAGCCGAATTAAACATCTGACCTGCTCCTTGAGTCAACTTCCTGAGAGAGTCTTAAACACCCTGCAAAGGTTGCTTTGCAAACTGTCTTCCTGATTCTGATTCACACAGGTTAATTCTCTAAACAGCATCCATCTTCCTCTCCAAAAGGTGGATCAAATACCTACTTGCAAGTCTGTAGAACCGTGAGGCATTTCCCCAGAAAGCTGTCTCCACTGCTTCCCCCGAGATCCTGGGTGTGTGGAGCTGGAGCTGGAGCTGGAGCAGGGAGGGGCCTCAGGTGTAAGAGCAAGAACAGGAAGTCTGGGCTAATTATACCTTGTTTTATTTGGCTATTTGAATAACAAATAAACTGGCATGTTTCATTTCAGTTGGTTTTTCAGAGCAAATCACCTCAGGCTGGCATTGCATTCTAATTAGACTCGATTTTTTTAAAGCATTAAAATTAATGTTATGATTGCATACAGACGTAAATATTTTTCTTTGAAAAATAGGGATTGTTGTGATGAAAAAAATCTCTTTTCTGATTAGAATCCGAGCACTCAGTACCTGCCCACATTTCATCAGTTAGTGTTTATACCCCACATTCCCCAAAGTTCCCTTGATGGCACAACACAAAACTTCCAGAAATTGGCTTCAGAGACACTTAGAGACTCGGCAAAAGACAAAACCAAACAAAGCTCTAAAACTATTATGTGGTAGGGAAAGGGGGTGGGGAGCCTTTAGCATAGGATATTCACTAGTTAGAGGAACTTAGAATAGTTCCTTTATACTTGCACAGCAAATAAAAATGCAACTTTTTGTCATTTTAGTATGCCACCCATAATAATGGCTACATGAATTTGCTGTGCCTGTATGTCCAAAACGTGTCTTGTGGAGCAGGATTTTCATGCTCAGAGCTCAGCCCATGTATATCAGGATACCTGATGATCTCCTCCTTAGCCACTTCTCTCTTGGGGCTCCTCAAGAATTGCTTGTGACAAGGGAAAGTGACACTTTCCTTTCAGCCCGGGTACACTGGGAGAAAGCCCTTCTGTACTGCCTTTTTACTCTGGCAATTTGGAGATGTTGGGAAAATAAACAATCACTGTGCTAGAAAGAGGTGGAGGGAGTTCATGCTACACATAAACGCTGTTCCACACTTAATGCCTTTTCTCAATTCTTTTGGGCAAGAATATCCTAGTGTCCCTTCAGATTTTACTGTTCCACTGGTCCATAGTTTCTCCAGGTTATTTGAAGGTAGGCTTAAAAATACTTGTCCAGGTACTGTATTAAGTCAATTTTGAAGGATCTAAAAAAAATTCCCTGTGGATTCTTATGGCTAAAATTATTCCCTATGTCCCCAAAGGTGGAATAGATTGGAATGAGTGAGTTCCCTGTCACTAGTTATATTGAAGATGGAGGAAAATAGGCAGGAACCTTGTAGGGAGAATTCAAGAACTGGATGGATAATTGATTCAGAGTCTATGAGGGCTGGTGCCATGATCTTTCTTTTAGCAAACAACTGACAGCTGACACTTGAAAGTGGGACAAAACATCTAATGCCTGGTGTGCTGAAAGCTAAAGAATGGCATAATCCTCTTAATTATGATGCATTTACTAGATTAGCCTAATTTAATCAAGATAACTCTCCAGGTTTCCAAGGGCTTTTTAATTAGGATAGTTTACTGGGGATATATTAGCTTTTAATGGAACTTACGTTCACACAAAATGCTACATTTTCATGTTTGCAAATGGTCACAAGATATACGTATATTTTTAAAAATATTTATCTGTTTTAGAGAGAGAGAGAGAGTGCATGAGCACAGCGGGGAGATGGAGAGAATCTCAAGCAGACTCCACACTCAGCATGGACCCTGATGCAAGGCTCGATCCCTTGACCCTGAGATCATGACCTGAGTCAAACTAAGAGGTGGACACTTAGCCAACTGTGTCAGCCAGGAACCCCACAAAATGTTTTTAAAAACTGATTCATACCTTGTACAAAAATCTGGGTTAACAGATAACACGAGAGTATTTCCTCTAAAAGAAAGACTGTCTAAATTAAATCGTCTTCATCACTCACTTGCTTTGTAGTAAAGTTTCTACTTCTTCTTTGCTCAAGTTCACATTTTAGTCTTATGTTATCGATTGTAGAACCTCTAAAAATGTCTAAAATTCTAATCCAATGAGACACAAGGTTTCCAAAAGCGCATTGCAGAACTTTCAAAGAAACTTTTTAAATTCTGCCATTTAACTGAAGAATGATTTTCATGAAATTTTGCAAATACGTTTTGACAGTTTTCTGAACATCCTCCCCTTCCCCCCATGTTTTAATATCCTTTTGTAGTTTTCAACATTCTTCTTGAGGAAGAATCACATACCACCCAAAGAGGGCAGAAGAAAACATGACTTCTGCGTGGGGCTGGCACACATAAAAGTATGTGTTGGGAGAGAAAACTGTTCTCTGCACAAGGAGCTCCCTGCCATGCTCATGCCGTGAAGAAGACTTCACAAGCTCCACCAGCTTCGCCAACATTCCCACCCTCAGACCCAAGCCTCTGGAGGGGGCGCCGGCCTTCCAGCCTCTGTGTGGTGTTTCATCTGCCTCTGTCCCATCACATATTATCTATTCTTGGTGTTGAGAAAGAACAACAAAACCGGACACGGAGAGAAAACCAGCCCTTGACCTGGTTGTGCAGAATCACTGTTTTTAGCTCTTTATGTTTGTTCAAAAGCAACTCTCCTGAATAAGATGTCAATATACATAATATGTAGACACTTGATAATCATGACCTCCCATTTTTCTAACTTACCCTCCTGTCCCCGAGGAGGAGGAGAAGTTCCTCCCACTCCCCCGACCTCTTCTTGTAAAGAAAGTATCACTAGGATTTCTAAGTAACTAAGAACTGAAGTATTAAGTAGCCACAAGATTCTGGTGGAATTAGAGATTTTTCTCACCAGTAACTAGAGAGTTAATTGTGGACATTACAAAGAACATCTTAAATCTGTTGCCAGGTCATTTACTGCAACATTAAAAGCTACAAGAATGAGTTTGCCCCGTACCCTGGGGTCTAATAATGTAATTGTAACTAGTATACTGAGGAGAAGGAACAGTCTTCTAACACTGCTTTAGAAGTGATTTATTGATCCCTGCACAATAATTCTTCAGCAATTCACAGAACCAGAATTTATAGATTTAGTCCTAACTTCAGGAAAAACTGACTTCACTCTTGAACCATGTGCCTTCTTGCATCAACCTTTGAATTGCAATTAGCTAAGTTAAATAGTGATCCTGAAAAGGCCTTCCTCCACCACTCACCCCCAACAAAATGCATATACTTTATATAAAGGAGGAAAGAAAAGGATCCTTAGACAGCATTGATCTACACATATGATTATGCAGAGTTTGTAGGCTTCTTAGTGGAGGTGGGGGAAGGAGTTTTCCAAGTGCGAGCTATATGAACATCTAAAAGGAAAATGAATACATTTTAAAACACAAGCTAAGACTCCTATAAATTGAAAACTGTTGAAATTAATAAGGGAATATGAACTGGTATGATCTTTTAAGAAGAGAATCTGGCACCGCTAACATTTAGAATACACATGCATTTGACCCAGCAGTTTCCCACTGGAAAGTTATGCTTTGCTATGTCCATACAAGGGCACAAGATACATGAAACATGCAAAAATAGGGATTTCGTTTCTGCACTTTTTAAGTAATAGAAAAACTCTCATCTTGCCCTAAATATCCACCAAGGAGGATAAAAACAGCAATTCCATTCCAGTATTCCACAAAAGGAAATACTACGCAGCCTTTAAAAGGAACATTGGGTGAGGCTGTCAGAAATTACGTTGTCCAGTAACACCACCACAGTGTTTGATGAACAGTAAACCTCTGGAGAGTTACTTATTTAAGAAACTTAAAACTTTGAAGTTATACTAAGAGGAGGGACAGTAGCTGAGGGAAGATAGAGAAATTTCACTTTTCATATTGGAGCTTCCTGTAGATTTTTTTTTAAAACCACAAGCAAATATTACTCTACAAATATTACTCTATAGGTGTTAAATTTATTATAATGTACAAAAAATAAACCTACAGAAAAGCATGATATTTGAATACCCAATCTAGGCAGCATTTTAAAAGCTGAAAAAAAAAAAAAAAGATATGCCTTTTAGGACAATTATGCTCTATTAAAAGATGCTTGCATTATTATTTTATCATTTGTCAACTACTGGGGTCTTTTTACCCCTATTTTATTTGTACCACCGCATAAAGTTGTTAGGAGGATTAAACACAGTGACGCATGGCTAACATTTGGCTCAAGGCTTGATTCATTTTACTCAAAAAGGTTAGCCAGCTGTTATTTCTTACAAAAGCTAAGGGAAGTGTACATTGTGAGGGCACAGAAAGCAAATTAAGAGAAGTGTCTGCATGGGGGCACCTGGGTCGCACAGTCGGTTACGCCTCTGACTCTTGGTTTTTGGCTCAGGTCCTCATCTCTGGATCCAGAGATTGAGCCTGGCTCTGTACTCAGTGTAGAGTCTGCTTGTTCCCCGCTCCTCCCCCTACACCCCTCTCCCCAGTGCTTTCTCTCAAATAAATAAAGTCTTTAAAAAATGTCTCTGGGTGTATGCAACTGCATATCAGTGTGCTTTTGTTCCTTTTGTTCTTATTTGAGAGCCTTCCACTCGATCTCGGTTAGAAATATGTTTGTAACATCTGCCCTTAATCTTTAAATCTATCTATAAAGCTTCCCACAGTGGAGAGCCACTGTGAACTTTCTAAAATCATAGTCACACTAAGAATTAAATGGACTTGATTAAACAGAAATTTTAGCATGTTGTCTTCTACACTTAAGTATTTAATCCTAAAGCTCAATCTATTAATGCAAAAAGATGCTAAAAAAACCAAATTCACACCTGCCAGGGATTATCTCATCTTGCTTCAGACAGTGGGTGAAAAATGCCACAGTGACCATAAGCGAGGATCTGTAAAATGTGACATGTTAGGGTTATATTCTGCTGTGTTTCCTTAACGACCAAGCAATAGCTTATAGGAAAGTTCTTGGCTCTGCTGAGTCAGTGTCCCAATAACAAAGTGTCTTTTAACCATGAAGTGATGCTTGCAAAGGTCAAATGAACCTAAGTTCATCTCCCCAGCAACCTCTGAGTTGGATCTTCAAAAGTCTTGGCCTTATGAAGCAAAATGAAGACGTGGCTATGGAGGAGAAAACAGTGTGTCTACACACATGCAGGGTTTACTCCACTGGGGGGAGGGACAATAATCACTTAAACTACCACAGAAATAAGATAATTTCAGAGAGGGTGGCACCACGAAGACAGCAGAACACAGCCAGAGTGATCTGAACTGTGTTAGGTAGGGTAGCTCCGGAAGGGAGTGAGGTCATTTCATGCTACGACAGTCCAGCGTTCTTCACCAAGATTGTGCAAGAAAAATAGATAGCACATAAAAAGAACATTCACGAAGAGACCTCGAAAGCAGATCCTTGATGCAAAAGTGTTCATGCCAAGACATTCACTAATAACGGGCATTGCGTCACCTAGCTCTAAAGGGGCTCCTTCCCCATGTTGGATTTATTAGGACTAACTGGCAAACCTCTCACCTTCTGGACAAATAGAATTTATACTTTCTTTCCTGAAACATTCTCTCAGATTAATTTATACCCATAAAGACCCCACCCCCCAAAAATGTTCACTTATGACTTACTTTAGAATTCAAGTCTCTCTCTACAGTGAAATGGCCCATTTTCTCCCACCATTATGCCACAGAGTTCTAATTTTTCTCTCTCCAGCTGTAAAGCAGCTGTTTCTAATGCCTATGGACAGATTTCAAGTTTAAGCGGCTATTACATTGTGAGCATTTCTGGAGTAGTTTTTACAAACTGTTGAGCATTCGCCTTCATCTGAAAAGTCGGGGTGGGGGGGCTCTGGTGACTAGGAAAAGCAGAAGAGAAGTAGCTTATAGGATTGTTGGTTAAGAATAGCCTCTGGTACTCTCTGGAGCATATGAGCTCTTTATAAGAAGCAGACAGACCCCCAAACAGGAGAGCATTCACATTCAGTCACCTCCAGAAGCTGTCCACGACTGCAGAAAAGGATGTGAAGGGACAGAAAGGGAGATGAGCAAAAGGGGGAATGATACACCTTGTTCTAAGTGTACAATCTCAATAAATAATCCGTCGTTTTTAAAAACAAGTGCTAAATGCACAGAAATTCCTTTATCTGAGGAGTACACGGGAATAGAGTGATTCCATGGAGGAGGGGAGAGGACTCAAACACCTGCCTGGGCTTTCTTCCCGCAGCTACTCCTGAGGCCGTGTGTCCCCCTCCCCTGTTCGCTGTTCAAGAGGTCAGTTCACACACAGGTTTATTATTATTGGGATCTGCTGTTATGATTTGCCTCACAGCAGCCTTAGGAACATCTTTTTTTAAAAAAAATATTTTAATAAGTAATCCTGATCTGAAGAAAAAAAGGGAAACATATATTCCACCGTAGTAACTGAGCTGGAGTACCTTTTTCGTGATATTCTGAATTGTAGTCAATACAGTCTGTCAAACTTATCTGAGAAACTTCGCTCAGCGAACCAGATCCTTCTAAAATCTTAAATGTCTGAGAAAATAACTCTGATCTTTACTTTTCAAGACTTCTAGGTTTAAAGGGCTACGGAGTGCAATTCTTTTCATATTGGATGATCAGTGAGGCACCTTTGAAGCTGGTTGAAGGAATGCACAATAGAATGGATACGGTTTTTTCTTTGAGTGGTGGGTCTTTCCATTGTTTTTCCTTTCTCAAGCTGTTCTTGCTCTGCAAATTGAGGGCAGACTATGTTTTCACAATATTTTATGCATAAGTATTCTTTTATGTGTTATTACCATAAATACCTTGATTTAGTAGTGTTAAGGACCGAGACTCCAGCATTTATATCATTAGGTGGAGAAGTTCCCTATATTTTTAAATGGTATTGTTACCAGAAAAGTATAAATAAAAGTTATGTGTTGTTCAGTGCTCTGAATTCTTGAATGATGAGACTTACATAGGTATCCCGATGTTCTGAGACTTCCTAACGGTAAGACATTATGGCTGCCATACTATTTATTTTGTGGCAAAAGGAAATGGGCTGTTTCTATAATCTTCACTTGGAGCCATGGAAATTAATCTTATGCCACTTCTATCAAGGGGAAACCAGAGGCCTTCAGCTATGTAGTGGCGGTGGGCCAGATCTTGATTCATTCTTGGAAGTCTCATGTACACCATTTCACAAGTGATACCTGGAGACCACTTTAAGTATATTTCATTTTGGTGTTAGCATTGGTTCTGCAGAGAATAATGTGTCAGGGGTGGGTGGTAAAGTCGTAAATAGGGACTGATGGACTGCTATCTCCAAAATTAGAGCTGTGTGCTCTCCACACACTTGTCAAAGCTTGGCAACGGAGCCTTGGGCTTGGCCCAGACTGGGACTGGAGTCCTGCTGTGGAAGCAGATTGCTGGTGGCCCCGGAGTCATCTGCATCGGTACCAAAGGGAATTGAGCACCAGTACTCCAGTCTGTGGGTCCTACCTTAGAGTATCACCTCCCAGCTCTCTACAAGGAAGCCCCAGGGCGACTAGGAGGTCGAGTGGGTGCAGGAGGGGTGCAGGTATAACATCTGACCCGGGTCCCTGGCCCTCTTCCTTCTTCCTAAGTATGTGTGGGAAGGCTGTGGTGCCTTCTGTCAGGGAGAGGTTGCGCAGGACCTAGGGTCTGCTTAGGTGAAGCTACCTGCTGCCATCCCTTGAACAGTGGCCAGGAGACCACTCTGTCACCTGGTGATGAAGTTGGCTTGCTGCCCCAGTTTCTTCTTAGAATAGCAAATAACACACAAGGCTCAGCATCCCTGTGAGGTCGTCTCCTAGTTTTTAATAATTCCTTGTATTTATTTAGTGCCTTTTCCTCTCCCCAGAGCTAACTCCAAGAGTTTTCCATATGTTACTTCAATAATCCTCATTACAGCCCCGTGCCTGAGTTGGTTAGAAAACGGTGCTAATGGGGCCAAGGTCAGCACTCAGTCTCTCACGAGCCCCCTGTGAGCAGCCCCATTTGCACAGAGAAAATCTGTTTCATGGTCTTGCACTGCACAACTAACCATAACCAATTATTTTAAAAAGCTTACAAGAGGCCACAAAGATAACAAGTAACAATAATAACAACATTGAAGGAGTGCTCACTCTGTGCCAGTGATTTTCTATGTGATATGTGCTTGTTATATATAAACTAATTCAGCTCTCCCAAAAACCCCTAGAGGAAAGTACCCATTGGTAGACCCATTTTAAAGAAGAGGAAACGGAGGCCTAGGGGAGTTCAGTAACTTGCTCAGGGTCACACAGGAAATGGCAGGTTAGGGGTTTTAACTTCATCCATCTGCTTACAGGGATCATACACTTAACCACATGACTCCATACCGCCTCCAGAGAAGCGACACCGTGGATGGCACAACTCAGAGCACAAATTCCTCATCATATCAGTACATCAAACATAACTGAGTAATACAGAAGACCAGGTGGGGAGCTGAGGAAAGGGACACAGCTAACATCTATAGGGTAGTACTAACACTACGCTTCAGGTGCTGTGCTACGCATACTACAGGCATGGTCTCCTTAATCTTGACAGAAACGGAGATGGGTACAACTGCCTCCGTTTTATAGACCAGGACACTGAGGGTCAGAGAGACATAAGTAATTTGAATAGTGATATTCCAGCTGGAAGAGCCAGTATTACAAAAGAAACAGGCCTGCTTCTTTAAAAAAAAAAAAAAAAAAAAAAAAAAAAAGATTTATTTGAGAGAGAGATGGATGCAGAGTGCATGCCCGTGCATGCGAGCAGGGGTAGGGGTAGGGGGAGAGGGAGAGAGAGAAGCAGGCTTCCTGCTGGGCAGGGAGGATGACGGGACTTAATCCCAGGACCCTGGTATCATGACCTGAGCTGAAAGCAGATGCTTAACTGACTGAGCCACCCAGGTGCCCTGAAATAGGTCTGCTTCTAATGCATATGCTATTTGCATGGAACTTCAGGTGGCATTCCCAACTTAATGAAAGGAAATAACTCAGTATGTGAATAAGATATAGAGGTCTAGATCTGGAGGGAGCTACCATGAGTGATGGTATCCAGGATTAGAGCCCCACTTTTAGACTTCTGCTGCTACATCCCCTTTCCTGCAAATATAAAATGGCCATCTCTTGTGGTCCTACTCATACATCACAGTCAAACTGAAAATGTCAACTCCTGTGGCCACAGAGGCAATGCTGGGCAACAGGAGAGAAAAAGAGGTTTTGTGCCAGAAAAACAGGGCTACCAGAACCTACCATATTTGTTTATTAGGGGTATTCAATGATATAGCCTATGTAACCGTTGTGAAAGAGTCAATGCTCAACAGATGTTTAAAAGATATCAATACCCAAAGAGCTCCTGTCTGTCACTTAAAGCCAACAGGAGTGACTACTTAATTTTTCCTTCTCTGAAAGCACTAAATGGTTTTGAAAGAAAAATGGCCTCCAGATAGCACAGGCTCTGGCCTCGGTCATACCTAGGTTAGAACCATGGCTCTGTCATTCCTCCTTGAATTTCTGTGAAGTATTTCGCTTTTCTAAACTTGTTTCCTAATCTGGAAGATGGGACAATAATGGTACTTATGACATGGGACTGTTAGACTAAAGGAGAGAATAAATGTAGAGTCTCCCAAGCAGACCTTAGTAAAGGCTAACTCCCATTACTGTCAAAGTGAAGATCTTCATGAGAAATTACAATGTAAAACTCTGCTTTTTCCTCCCAGGTTTTGAGAGATCACCCGGTATCTAGAAATGGGAGTTCCCTTATGTTGTCATCCTGTTGCTTTAGACACTTGTAACCAGTCTGCTTTCCTAAAAGTGTTTAGTGGAGGGCAATTTTGCTTTTTCAGCAGACCAGGTTTCAGAGCGCTCTGGCAGGATGCGCTGGCCCCTCGATCAATAGCTCAGCAGATATTCATGTTGATCCATATCGGTTGTAGTAATGAGCACGGGTGTATTGGAAATCAGATGTGGCATACTGTACACTCACAATACAATAAACAGCAGTGAGATCTTAAACAGGGACATTCTGCATAGTGTGCTGTGATAACCGTTAATGCTGCAAATACCAGTTTCTGGATTGCAAGTTCCTTGTAGCTTACATATCAAAACCAAAAGAAACAAAAAAACCCCAATTGTTTCCTGTGCATTATCCTCGAGTCAGACAACACAATCTGGATATGAATTCCACCCGAAAGCAATACTTCCACTGTGGTTAGCAAACCAGACTGCTTTTCTTTTTGAGTTTAACTTGACCTAATTAAGGATGGGGGTAGAATTTTTCCCATAAAACTCTGAGATCCTTTAACAAGTCATTTAACATCAGTGTTATTCTGTAACTTGCCTGGTTATAACATAAAAGGTAACAGTTTATTTCAGGAAAACTTCAACTTTCATGGAGGGTCAATATTCTAGCGCTTTAAGCCTGGGCTCCAACAAGGCTCCAAGCAACCCTTTCCCCAAATGTTTTGCTAGATTCTCACATCTGCTAAAGACAAGGCAAGGAATACATCTGACAATCACTCAGAAGGCTTATGTTTGGAAATTTCTCTTCAGGGTGTCACAAGATAGCAGAGACCAAGGTGGAGGAAAAACACATTTCTTCTCACTGTGTTATTTGCTGTCACGCAGTAGGTTATTTTTTTCCCGTCCCAGTATCACAATCTGGGTACATTTCTTAAGAAGGGTGGTGAGAGTAAAGCCTATTGTGTTGGAGACGCCTGCTCTTGAGAAAGGGAACACAGAAGAGGCAGTGGGTGGAACATATCTATCATGAGTAGGAGTCAGTTGGGTTCCACATAAATTTTCAACCACTATTAGTCTGCTTTGACCCCCAAAACTTTTTTCTTCAGGACTGTACTTCTTCCTCAATAAAACATGCATTAAAGAATCTACCAGGGGGGCGCCTGGGTGGCTCAGTGGGTTAAGCTGCTGCCTTCGGATCAGGTCATGATTTCAGGGTCCTGGGATCGAGTCCCGCATAGGGCTCTCTGCTCAGCAGGGAGCCTGCTTCCCTTCCTCTCTCTCTCTGCCTGCCTCTCTGCCTACTTGTGATCTCTCTCTGTCAAATAAATAAAATCTTTAAAAAAAAAAAAAAAAAAAAAAAGAACCTACCAGGGATCTCTCATATGTTTGGTGAGCCTGAAAGACTCAAGGGACTTGTACATAACAGGGCTCAGTATTGGTAATTCAGCGAACACATAATCCCCTGGGACTGGGAGATAGCACCATGTATAACCTTCCTGGATGTGCTCATCAGAGAAATGTAGTAAGATACAACTCGTGAAAAGGGGCCAATAGGGCACCTGGGTGGCTCAGTCAGTTACAAGGCTGCCTTCCGCTCAGGTCATGATCCTGGGGTCCTGGGATTGAGCCCCACAACAGGCTCTCTGCTCAGTGGAGAGTCTGCTTCTCCCTCTCCCTGTCTTTTGCTCCTCCTGTCCCTGCTTGCTCTTGCTCGCTCTCTCTCTCTCTCTCTCTCTCTCTCTGCTAAATAAATAAATAAAATCGAAAAAAAAAAAAAAAAAGAAAGAAAGAAAAGGGGCACACCGTGGCTGGTGTGATGGGGGTGATCAACAAACAATGACAGCCACACATTCCCTCATCACCTATTAACCCACTGGAGTGTCTGGGTTTTCAAGTAACAAAGAACTATGAGCTTTATTGAGTGGTAAGTCTTCAAGAACCACAATGTTTCTCTTTGAGAGAACGGCTGGGAATCCTTCTCCTAGAAAAGTTTGTAAGTGATGCCCAGTTGGGGTGCATGTGATTAGAAGGTTCCCCAGATAAAGACCTTCTGGAGAGTTACCAGACTCCCTCTCGTGATTCAGGTCCTTCATATTGTTGCATCTGGAAAAACCTCAGGGAGATAGGTTTTCTGATCTGGAGCTGCAGAGACTGACAAAATCGGAGGCCAGAGATTACAGAAACCTGAGTGGGGAGCCAAGGCAGATTACTCAGAAGAGGGGCGGTAAAGAGACTGGCAAGATAAAGGGGTCAAAAGCAGGACTGAACCAGGGCTGCAGGCAGGTTCTGAGAGCCATAGCCATGGGTTCAGGGTAAACAGGGTGGCTTCTTGAGGCACTATGTAGAGTAGGAGAGGTCTGTAGTTGGTTTTCATGCACCAGCTTTATCACAGAACAAAGGCAGATCTGATGCATTTAGAGAGTCTATTCTGGGGTGCTGGGGTAGTTCACTTGGTTAAGTGTCTGCCCTTGGCTCAGGTTGTGACCCCACGGTCCTGGGATTAAGCCCTGCAGCAGGATCCTGCCTCAGTGGAGAGCCTGCTTCTCCCTTTCCTGCCACTCCCTCTGCTTTGTGTTCTCTTTGTCAAATAAATAAATAAAATCTTTAAAAAATAAAATCTTGCAAAGAGTCTATTCAAGAAAGTATAGTTTAAGAGGGGGGTTTATTCAAATATATTGTACTGATACCTCAGAACCCTGTGAGGTGCTCATTAAAATGCAGATTCCAAGGCTCTACTCAGCCTTCACGAACCAAAAGGACTTGGAGCCAGGGCCCCAAAATCTGCATTTTTATAAGCATTCCTCCACCCTACCCACTCATCGGATTTTTAAGAATTCTAAGGTTTTAAAAACACTAAAATATAGTAAAGTATAAAGAATTTAAAGACCGGAAACTTAAGTTCCAATTTTGGCTCTATGATCTTGGGAGAGACTTTATCTCTTCATCTGTAAAATGCAGATAATGTATTTCTCCAGAGGAGTTGTTTAAGCTAATGAGAAGAAAGTGGTCTGTAAATGCAAATGTTTGTAATTATCACATTTCTGAGCCAAAGTGAATCTTGGAGATCCCCACCATGGTATACAAGACAGATCTGGGCTTGGTTAGCTATCTGTGAATTGGCCAGTATTTTGGCCTTAGCTGTGTGTCTCCTGGAAGGCTCTCCAGTGATCTCTTACTATAGCCAGCACTTATAACACCGTCTGATGGTTAGTTTAGGGTCTGGTGTCAAGAGGTAGGCCTTTTGCTTTTCAGATCCTGGAGTCATGAGGGGGAAGAGCTTTGAGGAGCCAGATGTCTCAGCGGTCTATTTCTATATGGGTGAATTCCAGGGACATTTAATGTGCTAAGCTACTTGGGACAGTAGCTAGGTTAAGAATTAAGAATAGAAGAATAGGATTCGAGTCCCAAATGAGTTGATGAATTGAAGAAATAGTCAAGAACAAAGGAAAAAAACATTCAATAGGAAAAGTTCTGAATGATACTTGGAGGAAATGATTAGCATCACAAACACAGGCTAGCTAAGCAATGTCCAGCCAAATGAGGATAATAAGCTGAAAACAATCCAGCGAGGGCCGGCTGTCACTTAAAACAAGAGCGTGAAAGTTGGCCACACTAACGGAAGCACAGTTTGAAGGAACCGTGAGGTAATCGTCACCTTATCATACCTTTATGAGGCGTCTTTGTCCAGTTCTGGACTTCACAGTTTGAGAGGCAAGGAGTCCTTGGCCATAGTTCAACAGATAGAAATAAAGATGATGAAATTGTTGGAGAACAAGAACTATGAGAAAAAGCAAAAAGATCTGGTATTATTTAACCTAGGGAAGGAAAGCTAAGGGGAGACTTAACTCTTCCCATCCATGAATTACAGCTGAGAGTGACCGATTGTTCTTTGTATCCTGTTGAGGAGTAAACGGGCTTCAGTTCAGCAGAAATGTTTGTTATGAAAAGGAAAACCTTCCTTGTGATGAATGTTGAGGGTCTGGACAGGCTGTTGCAGAAAGACAAAGACTCATTTCCAAACACTGACCAAGGGAACCCAGCAGACTAGGGTATGTGCAGGTGGCAAAATGCTAATTTATACCTTTTTTTTTTTTTGAATTTTTAAATTTTTATTTATTATTTATTTGAAAGAGAAAGATCACAAGTAGGCAGAGAGGCAGGCAGAGAGAGAGAGGGGGAAGCAGTTTCCCTGTTTAGCAGAGAGCCCGATGTGGGCTCGATCCCAGGACCCTGAGACCATGACATGAGCTAAAGGCAAAGGCCTAACCCACTGAGCCACTCAGGTGCCCCTAATTTATACTATTTTTATAAAGTTGAAAGGGAAGATAATACTGACTAGATTTGGTATCAGCCCTGGTTCTGGCCCAGAGCTGTGATTTGAGGGATGCAATTCTCCAGACCTCGGTTTCTGCATTTATAAAGCAATCTCAGCTGCTTTCTTTCTCAATGGTCACAATTCACATTCTGTGATGTTCTAGAGTAATGTGGTAGGTGTATTTAACAGATTAAAGGTTTCCTTCCAGTGAAGTGAAAACAATAAATGTGCTAAGGAGTTGGGCATTTGATCTGGACTTAATGGGCTCATGTCACAGGTTGGGATGGGGCAAAGTGTGGAGAGCTATAGGGTCCTTATGGGGTACTCTGGTTCTGAAGGAAAGCTGAAGAGAATGCAGGATACTCCTGAGGAAGAACATGCCTGAAGCAGTAGAGCATGAGAGATACCTATAAGCCACCTAGGAATATGAACATGAAAAGGACAGAAGACTTGGGTGCAAATCAGGACAAGCTAATGAAGAAAAAGCCTTAGCTTTCAGGCCCAGCCAGGCCCAAGGACCTGGTCTGGAGTCAACTACTGAGGAGGCCAATCAAGCAACTGCCAGATCAATGCAACCTGAAACCAAGAACACTGGGTCTGTATTGGGTAGGAAAAGCCCCAGTTCTAAAGGTCTGAAAGCACATAGGCTTTGGAGACAAACAAACATGGCTTTCATTCTACCTCTGCTACTTACTAGCCATGTGATCTTGGGCAAGATGCTTATTCTTGTTAGAACATAATTTGCCAGATAATAAAACAGGAATAAGAGATCTACTTTATAATATTTTGTGAAGATTCAGTACACAATTATATGCCTGGCACATAGCAGGTAGGGAGGAAATTCTGTAATTCAACTTGGGCCTGAGAATGGAATCAAGGCAGAATAAAAAAAAATCTCAGTGACCTCATGATTTACAGAAAGGGGCTGCTGGCTACGAATGATCCAGACTAACTTTCATAGCATGTTCACCTATGTTCCTCCATCGAACATAGGAATAATTAACTTTAAATTAAGTATTATTATTACTACCCCATTTCAAAGATAAGAAATTGAGGCTTAGAGTAGATCATGCCTGTCTGAGCTCAATTAGTAAACTATAGACTTGTGGTAGTGACTTAGGTCTTCTGGCTGCAGAGTCATTGCTCTTTTTCCTAACATCTAATTTCATGAGAAAGAAACAGGAAGAACACTGAGAAATTGACAAGTGTTTTAATATCATGATCAGGTTAGCTGAGTAACGTGAGCCCGACTTACCATCTGGTCTAATTGCTGGTCATTGTCCACTGACAGTCCTTTGTCTTTGGGGGGCTGTCAGACCCTCCCTGGTGCTCCAGCCTGCAGAGAGCAGTGCTGTGAGGAAAGGGGGGACCTGAGGGTCAGCTCTGGACTCACAGGCTCAAGGGCACCAACTTTCCAGAGAAGCCTCCCACCCCCATTTTCCTGCCAACCTTGCCAATACAAGCTAGTCAGAACTAGATCAACACAACTTTCTGTTTGTCACACTTACTGAATGAAGAAGATTCTTCTGTTTGTATCTTTAAATAGAACCATGACCATTGATCTGCAGTCACTTTCTCCAGGAACTTTTAATAAACTTTAAGATCATTACTGAGTCACTTAGCTCTTTTTTCCTTGTAGTAACCATCTCTCTGATCTCTCCTTACAGAATTCCCTTCCAACCAGCCAAGCATGCCTGTGACTCTCATCTACTCTTTAGACATCGATCCCAGGACTGGTCATTCACTTCTAGCAAGGCAAGAAGGAGTCAGAGAGAAGGGCACTCCCCACCAGGTATTGATGCTATAGCTCCTCTTTCCTTTCTTACCCCAGAATCCATTCAGACACTTTCCAGGGCCTGTTCCTGGTCTAAGACACACAGATATACCACCACCAACAGCAACAAAACAACAACAAACAAACAAAAACAAACCAAATTTCTGATATTTTCTTCTCAAAATCGTTTATACAGTGTCCTCCTGGAAGCAAGGAGTATGACTAAGTAATTTCTTCAAGTCCCTTCCAGCCAGTGATTCATCAGACACAGAATTTTAAGCTGGACTTGACCATTATATCCTGGGCCAAGGCCTCATTTTTGCAAATAAGGAGAGGTCCATAGAGGTTAAGAGTTGTGGAGGCTGCTTGCTGTGGTGGAAAAAGCACGCATTTGAAGTTAGAAGTTTGGATAGGAGGCCAGACTTTACATAGTCTTTACACAGTCACATACTGTGTGACCTTGAGCAAGTCATTAACCTCTAGAGATTCAGTTCCCACAGTTGAAAACAGAAAGAACACTACCTATTCTACCTCCCGAGTGTCATTCTGAGCCCCTTATGGCATCACACTCATGAAGGACATGATAAACGTAGCCAACTGCTCTATCGATATGTTGCACTATTAAGTAGCTTGTTCAAGGTCACAAGGTGGCAAAACCAGGATTTTCGATTCCAATGTAGTTCAAGATCCTTCATACAACGCTGCCTTCTTGACATTTTTCCAATTCTACAGTTATAAGATTTTCTCATAAGCCACCACACTAATTTGATCTCCACATGCTTTCCTTTAAACCCCTGGATATGCACAGACTTAAACTGTGGGAATCCAGACGGGCTCAGATGGATTACAGACCAGCAACTCTGAAGACTTGTTGGGGAGGCCTCAGCAGCCTTCCATGACATCACGGTTACAACCCTGAGACCCTGGACTGATAGCTTACAAGGGACTGGGGACATTCATGAGCTACCTTTCCCTGTAGCTCTACTGGCCAGTTTCATAACACCAAATTGGACACTGGAGATGGCTATTGGACGGTTTGTAACAGACTATCTGGCTACAGCACATACCCTGAAGGCTGAAGTAGAAGGAGAGCAAGCCTCAAAGCAAAGTGATAATAAATATGTAAAGTTCATACTAGACAGAGATTCAGGAATTTGTTCAGTGGGAAGCAATGACTAATGTGCTGCGCCAGTTCGTGTAGTCCACAGAGAAGAGGCAGGGGATGGCAGCTTAATTTCACAAAAAGTGTGGGCCCAAGGGTTATGGGTTTCCATGAATTACTAATGGCAAGGGCCACTGGGCTCTGAGCTCAGTCATCATGATTAGTGCATTTGAAAAGATCGACTACATTTTATTTGGCTGCATTATTAATCACAGGGAAAAAGGCATCCTCAGGTATAAAAACCATCTGTTTTACTCATCAAGAGATGGGCATACCTGGCCGGTACTGATAACTGGTGGCCCTCTGGCACAATGGGGTTGACTGGCCTGTGCCTTTCATAACCAATACCTCCCCAAGCTTGACATGGGATATCTTTCTTTCAGTTATTGAAGAGTTGAGTCTCTTCTCAGATAATAGTCTTTGGCCCTTTAAGAGCACAACAGAGAAAGCCTACTTTTTACTCTTTTCTTGGGCATAAAAAAAAATGTTTCAAACCTTCAGAATTAATGGTGAGATCAAGCCTATAATAAATAGAAAGTATAGTTCTTTGCTCTAGGCAATAAAAACAAAAAGGAAAATGGGGGGAGAATACTGTGGGCCAGTTCAGCCAACAATTTTCATGTTAAAAAAAAAAAAAAGTTCAAGTTGGAGCCATGTGGTCTCAATAAAGTAGTAAAATATATTTTCTTTACCCTATGCTTCATGTGCCCATAACCTTCCTTTTAAATCATCTCTAACCAGCCCCAAATCACTCTGACCGCAAATCATTTGGTGGCTTTGGTCTCCAGGCAATGGAATGTGCTGGAGTAGACGGGGAGTCGCTACCAAGAGTGCTCAGAGGGAGCTTCCACTCCCCCTGCTCAGGCACACAGACCCCAGCAAAGCCCTGAAAGGGTTCCGCGCTGAGATAGCACATGACATCATAGCTCAATCATTCAGGAAAAAACTGCAACGGCTGCAGAATAGCACAACATGCCACAAACCACAGTGGGCAGATAAAGCCGAAGAACAGCTTTTCTTATGAAAACATTCACGAATACCACAGGCAGCTGGCAGAGACATGTTTAATTACATTTACAGAAACCCATTGTATCCATCAACCCCACCATCTTTGGAGCTGACCAACAAATGGGAAGGTCGCTGAAGCCCGTCTTCAAAATGAGAAAGCCAGGAGAGCTTGAAGTTTATGTCATTGCGTTTCATAATGTATATTTCGACTAGATTTGACCCAGCTGTAAAATCGTTTGATAGGCTTTGAAAGAGTTTCCAAGTGAATGAGACCTTAATAGTAACCTTTCTCTAAATTTACAGCTGGAGATTAAGAGCAGCCCAAGGTGTGAGAAATCAATTATTCAACTCATGATTAATTTAAGAGACACTGAGCTTGTCCTGGGCATAAACAAAGCTCAAACGACTGCCATCTGCCATCACATCAGAGGACCCAGTCTTGTATTTTGCAAGTGCCACAGGAACTTTTATTTATTTATTTATTTTAAAGGAACTGTTCAAAGAGTTAAGTATATAGACTTTGAAGGGATGGCAAATGCACTGGGTGTGCCTTTAGGCATCTCAGAGAAACAAAGTTCAGCATGCACCAATAAAGTATGATTAAAGCTCACGAGAAAAAAACTGTCCAAATAAAATTCTTTAAAAAGAGTACTTAAGCATCATCTTACAATAATCACTAAAGTAGAAGTTTGAAAGGAGACTGCAGAGTCTGTGTGAGACAAGAGGGATATGCCTGAAAAGTCCCATGAACTTGTCTAATTTTAGCCTCAGAGAGCTATCATTGCTGCTAATTCTAGTCTGTGATTTCACCTAAGTCAAAGGAGATTTTCAACAGCAAAGAGAAAAGACCCAGCAAAACCACACAGCAAATAAACAACAAATGTAAACACTTTGGTCATCAAAGTAGGTCTCATCCCTAAAGGAACAATGAAAAATTACAGAGCAGCTACTGACCACTAATAGCCATAATCTTTTCAGAAACACGTTTTTTAATAGCCTGGTAACATTTCTGGCAATAATCTTTTTCATCAGACACCCAAGGATAACTTCCCGTTTCAGTTGCAGGTGAGAGGAAAACTCAAATGTATCCTCCGAATATTTTCATGTAACTTCTAAAACAATGGCCGGAGAAAATCGAGGCTCTTGGGTTACTGAAAATAACCCGTTTGCCATTATGTTGGCAATTATAAGCTAGGATTTGCTTTTCAAAATTGCTGGGTTCAGCAGAGATTTCTCATGGATTTATCAGCAAGAGAAATAAATAAGCCTTCCACTGAGCTCCACTTGGAAGTGTGAGAAGGGTTATTGAAAGTCTTTTTCATCAGGTGGCAAGAATTCAACTTAACCTACCAGGATGCTAAGCTGCATTCCAGTATTGTGATCATTTTCTTCATCACCAGAAAGCTGGAAACAAACTTCAGCCCCCTTCTGAGGTGGTCCTCCTCCTTGGCCCCTGCCACATACTACATCACCCCTCTCTTTCATCACTAGCCTACCCCTCAAGGGAGAGGGGACTTAAGCATCCAGGGAGAGCACAGGTGGCAGGCAGGGTCTTTACGTCTGTGCTGCGGGTAGACTGGGGGGAATCTCTGTAAAAGTCACGCTGGTGACCTCTGCACTCGCTCATTTCAAGAGTTCACCAAACCGAATATTTATAGACCCGTAACAGCAATGTTTTCCATAAAAACTAATGGGGAACGTCAGTTTTGCACTTCAGTCTTTCCATGGTAGACGAGTCATCAGGAATGCATTCTTCCCTATTGTATTCTGTCTGCCACTTGTTCCCGGAGAACCACAGCCAACTGAATGCTAACGAAGACAGAGACCCCATCCAAAGGGTTTCGAGGAGAGCAAGGAGAATGCAGCACTTGATTTTGTTAGACAAAGGACTGCAATCCAAGGAAACCCAAGAAAACAAAGAAACAAACGAACTTTCGGGCAACGGAAAAGCAACAGGTGTGAAAACGCCCAGATTTCTTTTGGGAAAAATCACCGAAACCTTCCGGTAAAGGGTTTCCAGCTACAATTCATTCATCAACAGACGAGCGTTGAAGCTGTCCGAGATTGCTCGTTCGGGGAAAGTTTTCTTTCGACTTCAACCAGGGATGGAGCAGATGACAAAGACAGGAGAAGGAACCCAAACTCGGCGCGAACTGCTCCAGGCATATAAACGCCCCCAAAGAGAAGCTCCTCTCAAAGTATCATTTTTTAACGGATAAAAGGCGGGAGGGGGGTGCAGGGGGAATTCCACCTCGCCCCTCCCCCACCCGAACTCTAACAACAGAAGTCGCGCGGAGCGGGACCCAACACCCCCGCCCCCTAAGAGAGGTCCGAGGAAGAATTAGGAAAACCGTGGCGGAGCCCACGACCAGCAAACACCCGGAACAGTACGTTTCACGGGAGGACCTGCTTGCCGCAGCCTGGAAACGCTGCCAAGCAGTATTTCCTGCCCCCCTACATGAATTTAATGCTCTCACTTACCAGTTGAGCAGGAGACACGCTCTGCCCCTAAAAAAAAAAAAAAACAGCTCCCCTCGGGGGTCTTCCCGATCTCGGCTATTCCCAGCTTGCAACTTCGGGGCTCCGCATTCGGTCTGGTGTGCAGGGTGCGACGAGTGCCCCGAAGAGGCCGAACGCGCAGCCGAGCTCCCCAAAGCCCGGGCCCTCGCAGGCAGCGAGGAGGAGGTCCTGGCGAGCTGGGGCTCCGGGGAAGCCTCGGGGCGGCCAGGCCCCCAGGAGCAGGGTCCGTGCGACGCGGCCCGACTGCAGCCGCGCCGAGTGCGCCGCGTCTCGCCGAGAGCCCGCGTGTGCGCCGTGCGCGTGTGTCAGAGAGGGGCTGCTGGGGAGGGGGAGAGGGTGTGTCCTGGGGCGGAATGCCGCTAACCTCCACAAATAACAGGAGCCGGGATGGAGGGCGACGCCGTTCCCTTCTCTCCCAGCCCTGATCCCGCTTAGGGAGGCTCTGACTTTGGCCGGGGATTGCAATCACCCGTGGAGAAGGGAGTAAGTTCCACCCACGGTTTCTAACGCCCCTTCAGCTGTGGTTTGAAGTATTTCCCGAAGACCTCTGCTCATTTACTCAGCAGCCAGTCTCTGAGTCCACCTTTGGGGGGTGGGGAGTGAAATCTAGGTGGTAACCGGTAGTGCCTTTGTAGTGGCTATAAAGGAAGTCAATTTCCATCTTACTCTTCCTTATATACCCTTTCACGCAGGAGGTGTCTCTCAGTTACAGTCTCTATCTGCATCCTGGTGTATTGAATTTACTTCTCTGAAGCTGCCTTACTGTAAAGCTATAAATTAATTACTGCATTACACATGAAGCCCCTAGGAAAAGGAATGCTGAGGATAAATCTGGGTTTTGTACTTTTTTATGTTGAACAAGTCTGCCATTAATCAAGTCTTTCCACCAACATCTAGGGAACAGACCCAAGATCCCGACTCATTGAGAGATGAACATGTGCATGTGTCTGGTTGTTCTACAGTCTTTCTTTGCAGCATTATGTCATAGTGACTCAGTTACCACACAGACCGATATAATGGAGAAACAATAGGAGAAACAAAACCAACTATTTAATAAAAGACCTACCTACTTGCCAACTGTAGCAGATTGTCAGACAGGGCCTAAATGTTAAACATTTTTAAAGATTATTTCACCATTTCCATTGTTTCCCCATTTTGGAATCACAGAACTGCTGGTCATTGGTCTGGGAAACAGAAACCCAGGATTGTATTTGGAAATTTAAGGAAGAAACACATAAGGGACCCATGAAACTATTAATTTTAACATAGCATGTAAAATGTCAAAGGCATGACAGATCCTTGAAGTCAATTAGAAAACATCAGAAAGTGTGTTCCAGAAATAGAATAAACTTGAGGTCCAAAATAGAAGAAGTGCAACAAATAATTTTTTGAAATGGAAATAAAATGTTGAGAGTTTAGTGTATATCTTTTTTAAAAATTTTTTTTTCAGTGTTCCAAGATTAATTGTTTATGTACCACACCCAGTGCTCCATGCAATATGTGCCCTCCTTAATACCCGCCACCAGGCTCACCGAACCCCCTACCTCCTTCTCCTCCAAAACCCTCGGTTTGTTTTTATTATCCTGAGGAAGTGATAGGTCGAGAAATACTGAGGGTTTTTTTTTCCCCCCTCACATATTGAGTTTCCTCCTTCCTTTGAGAATCAATGTAAAGTTAGTAAGGATGAGTTTGCTTTTCAAACTGAAAATATTTTGGATTTGGCAGGTTCAGTCCCTTCTTGTGTGTCTTTAGGTCCTTTTATTTGTTAACTACATTTATTGAGTTCTGCTGGAGTTGCTGAATAACAATTAAATACTTCTATTTGTCTGAAAGGCATTACTGTAAAGCAGGGTGGCCTTATTGGGTGGGTGTCTCTAAAATACATTTCAAGTCCTAACCACCCTTCTCCTCCCCAGCAGGGGTGTTAGAACAATCCTCTGTGAATTACGGGAAACATTTTAGAGATTACAATGCCAAGGCAAAAGTGGAAGGAGAAATGGGAGTGGGGGTAAAATTCAGTATGTGATCACCATGAGCACAAAGATTTGAGCATCCCTTTCAACTGCCTTTGCTAAAACTCTGAACACCAAAGAGGCTACCTTGTGGGTTGCACCTATTAGTGGTGTCAAATGTTCCTGCAAATTTCTTTTTGTTTCTAGGATCTGCCCACTTGCTTATGTCCCAAATGTGAGAAATACTGCAGTGTTGAATGTTCTGTAGAGTTTCTTGGGTCAGGAGAGGGAGTGGTGACAGCGTTCTCACTGTGTGTGGTCCATAGAGCACCTGCCCCAGAAGTGGGGGAGGGGAGATTGTTGGAAATGTAAATTTCCTGGCCCCTACTCAGAGCTATTAAATTGAGATCTTTGTGTTTGGGGGCAATGACATTACCTTGTGCGTGTGCGTGTGCATGTGCATGTGTGTGTGTGTGTGTGTGTGTGTGTGTGTGTAATTGAATGTTTTAAATAAGTAATATATTCATATAATTTGAAAAAAGGTATATACCCTACCGTCTCCCTACCACTGTTTCCCATATGTCCAGTCCATACAGCTCCTCCAAAGCAACCGTTGATATTACTTTTTTCTGGAGAGTTTCATGTTTCTTTATGCCCATACCTGCAGATATAAATTCTTACTTTTTTCCTTTTATTTCTAAAAAATGCTTTATGCAGAACTGTTACTGTCTTTTACTTTGCTCCTTCACTTAAAGACACTTTAGGACCTTTTTCTATATCAGACATTCAATTATTCATTCATTTAGATACAAGCAGTTATTATGCACCTACTATATGCCAAGTATTGTTGTATATGCTAGGGATACAGATACAGATAATGGACAAAATTGACAAACATTTCTGCCCCATAGCCTTTAATCTTGGAGGAGGGTACATCAAGCAGACAATAAACATAACAAGTAAATTATATATTGTGTTAGAATATAATTAGAGCAGTTGAAAAACTAGAGCAGGATAGCAGGGATTGGGAATTTCAGGTGGCAGTTTTAATTTTAAATGGAACGGTCAGAGGTGGCCTTATCGAGAAAATGACATGTAAGCGAAGACTTGATGTCAGTGAGAGAGTGAGCTTTGGAATTATGTGGGGAGTGTGTGATCCAGACAGGATCAACTAGTGCAAAGGCCCTGGGGTGGGAGTATGACTAGCATATTTAAGGCAAAGAGGCCAGTGCTAACTGGAGCAGAGAAAACGAGGCAGACTATCATAGGGGGTCAGAAAGGCAAAAGGGGAGCAGATCCCATAGAATCTTATAAACCAATGAAAAGATTTTGGGTTTTACTCTTAAGACTCTCAGAGGGTCTTAAGAGGAGGAGAAAAGTGATACAATTTACATAAACATCAGCACACAGAAAACATGCTCATGTTTAATGTTGTATAGTATTCCCTTGGATAAGTACATTGCAATTTTATTTAATCAGGATGCAACTGATAGAGATTTGGGTTGTTTCCAATATTTTGCAACTAAACAAACTTCCATGAATGACAGTACACTTGCGCAAGTATATCTATGGTATTAACTTCCACGAGTGGGATTACTGAATTGCATATTTCTAATTTTGAAAGATATAGTCAAATTGCCCTCCAAAAGCCTAAACCAGTTGGCACTCCCACTAACAATGTAGTTTTTGTTTTCCCACAGGCTTGCCAACGGAGTGTATAATCAAACTCCTGGGTGTTTGCCAATCTGATAGGTGGAAATGATGTCTCAAGATAGTTTGACTTGCATTTCTCTGATTTTGAGTGAGGTTGAGCAACTTTTTTGCTTAGGAGCCAATTCTATTTCCTTTGTTGTGGCCTCTCTGTTATACTTTGCCCATATTCTATGAGGTTCCTGGCCCTTGACAGATTTATTTAAAGTTCATACATATGAAGGAGATCATCTCTTTGGGTTATGAGTTGGAGACTGTTTTCTCTTGTCATTTGGCTTTTGACTTAGCTTATGGTATCCTTTAACATGCAATGATTTCTAATTTTTATGTAGCAGGAGAAAGTATATAGAAAGGCCTTTTCTATATCATCTACTCTGATAATTTTATTTTTTGACTTTTAGATATTTGGCAGATTTGTATTTTCTCCTGGTTTAGTTTATGAAGTATTAAGGTATGGACCCTACTTAATTTTGCTCCAAGTAATGATCAGTTTGTCCCACTACCACTTTTTAAAACAATAATTTTTTAAAAATGCAATTGTGATAAAAGGCAGATAACATAAAATTGACCATCTAGACTATTTTTAAGTGTTCAGCTCAGAGATAGCAAGTATACTCATGTTGTGGAGCAGATTTCTAGAACTTTTCATTTTACAGCATTGAAATTCTATACCCTAGGAACAATAACTCCCCATTTCCCCCTCTCCCCAGCCTCTGGGCTTTCTGTTTCTATGAACTTGAGTATGTTAGACACCTCCTGTAAATGGAATCATTTATGTGACTGGTTTACTTCACTTAGCATAATGTCCTCAAAAGTCATGCATGTTGGGCCATGTGACAGTATTTTCTTGCTTTGAAAGGCTAAGTAATATTCCACCACATGTATAAAGCACATTTTCTTTATTGATACATTTGGATTGTTACATATAAAGCACATTTTCTTTATTGATACATTTGGATTGTTACATTTGTTACATCTTTATTGATACATTTGGATTGTTTATACCTCTTGGTTATTGTGGAAAATGCTGCTGTGAACATCAGTGAGTAAATACCTATTTGAGGTCTTGCTTTCAATTCTTTTGTATATGTACCCCTAAGTGGAATTGTTGCATTATATGGTAAGTCTATCTTTTTTTTTTTTAAAGGAATCATACTGTTTTCCATAGAAGCTGTACCATTTTATGTTCCTACCAATACTGTAGGCAGATTCCAATTTTTCCACATTCTCACCAAGACTTTACTAACATGTTTTTTTCTTTCTTTTCTTTAATTTTGTTCCTTCCTCCCTCCCTCCCTTTCTCTCTTTTTTTCCTTTCTCCCTTCCTTCCTTGGTTTCCTTCTTAGTGGCTCTCTAATGGGTATGAGGTGGTATCTCATGGTCTTAATTTGAATTCCTCTAAATTTTTTTTTCAAATTTTTATTTAAATTCTAGTTAGTTAACATATAATATATTAGTTTCAGGGGTAGAGTTTAGTGATTCATCAACCCAGGGCTCATCACAACAATTGCCCTCCTTGACACCCATCACCCATCTAGCCCATCCTCCCCCAACTCCCTCCAAAAATTTCTCTAATTATTAATAGTGTTGAACATCTTTTCATATGCTTATTAGCCATTGTGAATATCATCTTTGAAGAAATGTCTATTCAAGTCATTTGCCCATTTTTAAATCAGGTTATTTGTGGGGGTTTTTTGTTGTTGACTTGTAAGAATTTTTTATACAGGGAGGCCAGCGTGGCTCAGTGGGTTAAGCATCTACTTCCAGCTCAGGTCATGATTTCCAGGGTTCTGGAACTGAGTCCCACATCAGGCTCCCTGCTCAGTGGGGAGCCTCTTCTCTCTCTGCCTGCCAGTCCCCTTGCTTAGGCGCCCTCTCTCTCTCTCTGACAAATAAATAAAATCTTCTAAAAAAGTTTTAAAAATTTTAAAGAATCTTTTATATGTTGGATATTAGCCCATCGTCAGATATATGATTTGCAAGTAATTTCTCCTATTCCATAGGTTGGCTTTTCATTCTATGGATTGTATCCTTTGATGCACAGAGGTTTTCAAGTCTGAGGTAGTCTCATTTGTCTATTTTTATTTCTGTTGCCTATGCTTTGCCTTACTATCACTTTGCAATAGTAATCTTCTACCTACTGTTTTGAGATGTACATTTTTTATTTTATTTTATTTTATTTATTTATTTTTTGAGATGTACATTTTTAACATGTGTTAAATTCCTATATATAGTTGGGTCTATTTCTGGACATTTTATTCTATTTTCTCGGTTGATCTTTTAGTTTCAGTGTCACTACCACACTGTTTTAATTACTGAGGCTTTTAACTTTAATATCCAGTGAGCCTAACCCTCTCAGTGTTCTTCTTTGTCATTTTCCTTTCTTTCCTTTTTTTGTTTATTTTCCCACATGAACTTCAGAGTAAACTAACAATGACAGAAGTCCTTATTGGTATTTTTATTACTAGAATTGCATTTAGTTTATTAAGAGAGAATCAACATCTGTATGTTGTCAACTTTTCCTAGCCAAGAAAAAGATCTTTGTTTGTTCAAGTATCATTCTGTGTCCTTCAGCAATGTTTTATGGTTTTATTGATATGTGTTCTGCAACATTTACTGTTACAGTTATTCTTAGGTGCTTTAACCTTTTATTATTATTGTAAATGGGGTCTTTTCTCTCATTACAACATCTTACTAGATACAATCAACTAGTTATAGTATATTCATTCTGCACCATTTTATCTAACTAAATTCTCTTGTTTATAAATATTTCCCAATTCTCTAACTATGTAATAATTTCTAACTACATGATAATATCATCTAAAAGTAAAGATTAACTTTCTGCTTTCCAATTTTTATGCTTCTGTTTTCTCATTCACTATTAAATTTAGTTCCATATTAAATAACAGTAATGATTGTAGGCATCCTTGTCTTATAGTTGATTTTAATGGAAACTCCACCAGTGTTTTCCCAGTTGGCATGGTATAAATTTTGGGCTTGAAATGATATATTTTATTATGCTAAGGAACTGTTACTCTATCCTTATTTTTCTGGGGTTGAGTATGATTATTGGCTCTTGTCCATATGCTTCTTTCTAGTATCTAGTATTTAGAAATGATCCTATAATTTTTCTCCTTAGATCTATTAATTTAATGGAATATAATGAATTCCTTAGTAATGAATTATCTTGCATTCCTGTAATAAACTCCAGTTTGGGGGCACCTGCATGGCTCAGTCATTAAGCATTTGGCTTAGGTCATGATCCCAGGGTCCTGCGGTAGAGCCCTGCATCGTCTCCCTGCTCAGCGGGAAGCCTGCTTCTCCTTCTCCCACTCCCCCTGCTTGTGTTCCCTCTCTCACTCTCTCTCTCTGTCAAATAAATAAATAAAATCTTTAAAAATAAATAAATAAATAAACCCCACTTTGTCATGGTGATTTTCCTAACGCAAAGGTAGATGCTATTTGCTAATATTTTATTTATAAATTTTCCACTGATATCCATAAGTGAGATTTTTATAATAATTTTTTGTTTCATTACATTGTGATCAGAGAATATTTTCCATAATATTTCTATTTTTGGAATCAATGGACTTTTACTTTGTGGCCTTACAGTCATTTTCATGACTGTTCCTTAGTCACCTAAAAAATTAGCGGTGTCTATGTTTTCAGGATACAGAGTTGAATAACATATTTTATTAACAGTTTTGATATTAATATCTTCTTTGAACTTCAGGTATTTTGACTTTGTCATAGACTGAGAGGGTTATAGTTTGTATATTTTTCCTTGCATCATCTGTAATTTCTGCTTCGAATGATGGCTCCTATGTATTTGATGACCCTATGTTCATAATTGTTACGGCTTCATTTTCAGTTTTATTGCTTTGCATTGCAAAGTGCCCTTTTTCTTATTTATTTGCTGGCTCAAATTCTACATCATCGGCTAACAGGGTCGTAACCGTACTTTGTTTTCAGTTGCCTTTGCCGGGTGTGTCTTTCCTTACTCTTTGACACTCATACTCTCTGAATCACTTTGGTGTCCTCTGTATCTTAGGTACAGGGCTCCCTTTTGTGATGCAGTCTGCTGCCTCTATCTTTGTTCCCTCGGGGCCTGCGCCAGGCATTGCCCAACAGTGATAGCAGCTGCTTGGCTCTGTCCTTCTCAGGTGAGTCCTTCATCTTTAGCAACAGAAAATTTCTTGGTGCTTTGTGAGAGCCCCACACCCAGTTTGCTTACGTCAGTGCTTACATGCTAGTTCATGGACAGAATATTTGTATCCATTAATTCAGGCTTATATTCACAATAATTTCTTAGGAGTTCCTTTTATTTCTATAAGAGAGTAAATTTAAACAACTACTTTCAGATTCAGCCTTATAATGGTTATTTTGGTGGTGCTATGAATAATACCTTCCTTGGGCAGCCTGACCCATGATATCTCTTGATAATCTTAGTGATACTGGGTTTGGAAGAGCAGGTATCTCTATTAAACAGATAGGCGATAACTGAGATGAGGTTTCTCAAAATTTTATTTTCTCATCATTTCTTACCCAAGTAGACAATTCAGCTTCCGAGACACTACTGAAAGACCTTAATGTGGGAGGGATGTTTCCTAGCACCCAAAGGACAAAGTTTCAAGTTAATAGTAAGTAAAGTGATGGTAGGTTTAATTCTCTTCTAAAAATGCTAATGTTGTTGAAACACCGGAGGGTTTACTTAGGGAGGTCATGGAATGTACCTTTCTGGGGAAACTTTAAAAATACTCTCGGGCAGTTTGAGTGTGGTCCTGCCCCAAGCCATGGGTGACTGGATAAGCCTCTCATGTCCTCTTCCTCCAGAACACTCACCAAGAATATCTCAGGGGCCTGAATGATTCATTTTCAAACTTAAGCCCCAGAAGTATGATCTGTCAGGAGATTGTTATCAATGATATTCAGATTTAAAAGCATAAATTATTTATGTAACAAGAGGCTACCTAATGGAGAAATTTAAGTAAGGACCCAGTATAGCACAATAATGCCACTTCTCTTTGGGGGTTAGGGACAGGGAGATTACAATCAACTTCAAATTGCCTTATGTTAAAGGAAACATGAGAATTTCCACATTTCCTTTTCTGGACTGAAAGAAACATGGTAAAGGATGAAAATCTTTTCACATTGAGACATTTCAGGATTACCTTTTCTTCTAACCAGAAATTCCCAAGTTGTCCTAAGATTCAACATCTGAATCATGCTGACTAGTGAGACATTGTTTGAGCAAGACTAGAATTCTGAACATTCTTAGAGGCTTCATAAAAATCCCAAAATGATGGACAAATGCTTATGTTGTGGTCATGCAAAGAAAAGCCCCCTCGTGATCTGGAATTGAGTTGGTTCATTTTATATTTATAGTATCCACACCAAAGGAATGTAGAATTTGGCGCAGGGAGAGGATGGGAGAAAAGTGAGGAATGGAGACCAGGTTTTTGTCTGTTTGCAAGGGTGTATGTGTTGACCTAGAGCCTATGGGGCACGAGGAGAGGGAGTGTTTGATAGTTTCGTTTGTTTTTAAAGCAGAATCTTCTTCGGGTCTCTAGTGTGGGAGAATGACTGAAAGAATTTTTTTTACTTTCCTTGTTAGCAGCACCATCTGTTTACAATGAAAGCTTGGCTTCTACGTTTTGGCCCAAATAAAAGCCCTAGGGTGCCCATATAAGTCAAACGGATAAAGCATATGTTCGCAGACCTGAGGAATCACTCTCCCTTGCCTGCACAGGGCTTTCATGGTAGATTTACGCAGCATCTTATCCCTGCATAAATTCAAGATGATAAGCTTCTGAGAAGCAAAGGTGGGTCATAGGTCACTGCAATTCACAGCCCCGGCAGCTCATCTGCCATTGAACAAAATGATGGACCTCTTGGGTCACACTTGCCAGGAGAGAGGTTGGCAAGTGGCAAAAGAGCCATCCCTTCCACGACTGTCATGGGATTCTTATACATTTGGGATAGGAACTTAGACACCAAAACAAGGGAATATGGAAATATAGTCTTTGCATAATTGCTAACATTGGACCTCAGTTCCAGATAAAAAGGCGTGTTTCCGTAAGCAGCAAAGGATAAAGTAAGTGAACAAGAGAAAAACATCTAGTACCAAAACATCAAGCTGAGATGGAGGGGGAGGCTGGGAGGCTGAGGAGTTGAAAATGAAGCCAGACATCCCGCCTTCCTCATTCTGCTTTGTGTAGTATCATTAACCCCAGGTGAGGTTCTGAGGCTCTCTACCTGGAGGCCAGGGGTTTTCTCACTTTCCCCAGAAATACACTTTAGATAAGGATTTATAGGACAATTAACAACAAAGAATAAACTGTGAGGCTTGAAAAAAAAATGTTGGTAGTGATGAGAGAAGTTTCACAGAACAATGTTATTTGCATGCCATTAGATAAATCAAGTGTTTATTGGACCCAGCCTGGGCCTGGATTATCTGAGGGAAGGCCCAGGGCTAAGATTTCAGGAGGTTTATCAATGGCTGGGGAAGAGAAAAACAAAACAAAACAAAACAAAACAAACCCATATGCATTTGAAACAGCTGCAGAATAATTAAGTACGTATACACATACCTCGGGTTCAGTTCCAGACCACTGCAATAAAATGAGTATCACAATAAAGCAAGTCAAATGAAATGTTTGGTTTCCTAGTGTATGTAAAATTTATGTTTACATTACACTATAGTCTAATAAGTGTGCAATGGCATTGTCTAAAAACCCAATAGATATACCTTAATTTAAAAATTCTTATTGCTAAAACAGAGCTCACCATCATCTGAGCTTTTAGTAAGTTATGATCTTTTTGCTGGTGAAGGATCTTGCCTTGATGTTGATGGCTACTGACTGATCAGGGTGGTGGTTACTGAAGGTTGGGGGAGGTGGCGCTAGCAATTTCCTAAAATAAGACAGCAGTGAAGTTTACCACACTGATGGGACTCTTCCTTCCATGAATGATTTCTCTGTAGCATGCAATGCGGTTTGATAGCATTTTATCCACAGTAGAACTTCTTTGGAAATTGGAGTCAATCCTTTCAATGCCTGCCACTGCCTTATCAACTATGGGTTTGTAATATTCTGAATCCTTTGTTGTCCTTTTAACAACCTCCACAGCATCTTCATTGGGAGAAGTTTCCATCTCAAGAAGCTACTTTCTTTGCTTACCCATAAGAAACAACTATTCATCTATTAAACTTTTATCATGAGATTGCAGCAATTCAAGTAAAATAGGAATGAGAATAATCTGAAATATGGCAAGAATTACTAAAATGTGACACAGAAATACAGAGTGGGCAAATGATGTTGGGAAAATGGTGCCCATAGACTTGCTCAACATAGGGTTGACACAAAACTTCAATTTTTAAGTAAAGCAGTATCTGCAAAAGTTCAAGAGAGAAAGGTCAGTAAAACTATGCCTGAATCTGCTAGTCTGGAATGTGGCTCTCAAGTTATGTGGATCAGAATCAAATGGTTCTTGATAAAATGCAGATTCCTGGCTCTACCACTTGGATTCAAAAGGTCAGGGCCCGGGCCAAGGATTTGGATTTTAAACCAGAATGCTCAGTGACTTGATGCAAATGAACATCAGAAGTTACTTTGAGAATTGTTAGTTTGGAATATTGTGTCACCTTATTAAAACAAGAGGTAGAAGTAAAATAGCATTTGTTGAGTTCTTACTAGCTGTGGTTTTTTATAAACACCACGTCATTGAATTCTGACAAAAAAAAAAAAATTCTGTAAGGACAATTTAGTCAGGAATTTAGTTGGGGTCTGCATCTGAAGTCTGGACTCTTCTGTTGGCAAGCGTGTGGTTGCTTCTTCCACAGTTGGGAGAAAGTCAGGGTGTGCAGGGGTGGACTGCACAGCCTGGGTGTGGTGTTTCTTGTCTCAGCCTGCTTCCCCTACACCGGCTTCCACATGGCCCCCATGATCTAGCAAATGCAAATCTTGCCATGGCATAACATCCCACTATCTTTATTACACTGTGGTTTACTTTTTTCATTGAGCAGTATAATTAAACAACTTTTTGGTTGGGTTCCCTGAATTTTGGCCCATTGGAGGACATTTTTTGGAATGGCTATTAGGGTAAAAAAGCAATTTAGAAGCATCAATTAAGTCTATTGACTGCATTGCTAGCAGGGAGCTAGGGTGGTTTATGTCTTAGATTCAGTTAATTTTGCTCTCTTTCAGGGCAGCAGGCCGTGTGTTTCGTCCAGTGGTGTTCTGGAACATTAATACTTAGAGTCAGGAAAATGTGTGGATGAATTTGCACAATATCATCTGCCTGTTGGTTAGAAGACCTATACTTCACCATATTTTTGTTTGAGACTAACTTTGGTTACAGGTACATCTGATGTTCTTGAAAACCTGCAGAAGGTGAAGCCTGGTGTGGGCTTGGACCCCTGGATTCTGTTCTTTTTTGTTATTTTTGTTCTTTTAAAAAATGCATTAGCAACAAGGAGATTCAGAAGTATCTGCTCAACCCAATCAGACTTCTCAAACATTGTATGTATAAGCTAACCCTGGAGCTTGTTACAAAGACACATTCCTTAGTCATTTTCATCCCTCACTCTTAAGCACCATAGATCAAGATGGTTCTACTGGAAGATCTCCCACTGCACTGTGAGAACTAGAAGACCCCAACTTCTCCAGCTCTACTTTGCTAGTCTAGTCTAAGCCACATTTTTTCCCAGCCCAGACAACTGGAGACCCTCCAAATTAGTTACCCCCACAACAGCCAGTCTATCACCTTAACATGGAGACAGAGTTAGGTCATTTCCCTGTTTAGAACAACTAAGTGGCTGCCTGTTTTGATTCCAGTAAAACAAAAGTCCTTAAAGTGCTCCAGAGGACATGCGGGATGCAGCTGCTGCCTACTTCTCTAGACCCTCCACGTCCTGTCTACAGTACAGTCTGCTGGTTTCCCTTCAGCTCCTGGCCCATTGCAACTGCTTTTACACTTAACAGCCTTTGCTCTAGTTTCTACGCACCCTTCAAGTCTTAGTTCTTAAGTCATCCATTCAGAAAGTCTTCCTCCATTATTAGACTTTGCTTTTCCTCCACTCATCAAAGGTATTTTATGACTTTGTTTGTATAAAGTGACTCTCTTGCAGAAGGGTGGGCTCCATGAGCATGTGAATACCTGTAGCTCAGCACCCAGTGGAGGCCTGGCACATAACAGAAGCTCAGAGGAAGGGTCAGTCATGGACTGGCCATGGCTGGGCACCCACCTCATTAAAAACTACAAATAGTGTACCAAACATCCAGATACATAAGGTGTTGAATTAAGAGTAGGATAAAAATTTCTGTTGCCTTGTAGAAACCCGGAAATGAATCCAAAAGAACACATCCATGTAAAAAAAAAAAAATGTGCACACAAATTTGTAGAGACCTCATAGATAAGGCAACTGAGGAACAAAGGAGGAGGGAAGCTCATGAATAAGCAAATGCATATTTCATAGCAGCCAATATTTACCTTGGAAGAAAGAGCTCATTCTTGCAGCTGGGCAAAGGTGACAGGTAACATTTTTGAGCCCTGACGTTAAGAGTTCCCAATCACGATGTAGTGAGCACCCTGCCATGTCCTTCTACCATATTTAGAAGAGATTTCTGCATCTCCTCCTAATATTTGAATATGGGTGGCCTTTCAAAACTCTTCCTGTGCGATGAAAGGAGTAAAATAGTGGCTAAGATGACTGTGTCACTGAAAGATTTTCAAGATGCAGTGACATAAGATTCTGGTAGGTTACCTGTAAGAGTATGGCCAGTACCATCTTGGGAAGCCAGAAGCTGAGATGACCAAAGTCTCTGTTAATAAGCTATGCCAGAAGCACAGGTTAGTTTGCACAGAACAGACGCTTCATTTTTTTAAAGAAAGATTTTATTTATTTATTTATTTATTTGACACAGAGAGTAAACACACAAGCAGGGGGAGGGGCAGAAGAAGAGGGAGAAGCAGGCTTCTCACTGAGCAGGAAGCCTGATGTGGGGCTTGATCCCAGGATGCTGGGACCATGACCTGAGCCAAAGGTGCCTGCCTTAACCAAATGAGCCACCCAGATGTCCCCAGATGTAGACTTTAAAGAGTTCCTGCCACCCTAGGAATGTAGCATAGAGTATGAATATGTCAAAGGACCATACATATCTACCACTTTTTAATAATTTACAAGGCATGTTTAAATGGTTATTTCATTGGCTCATCCCAGTTTTCCTGTGAGGCAGATATAGTGATCTCCATCCTACAGAAAAGGAAACAGGCTTGGAGTGTAAGTGACTTGGTTGAGACCATCCAGCTCATCAGAGAAGTGGAGTGCTCATCTCTCTCTCTCTCTCTCTCTTTTTTTTAAGATTTTATTTATTTATTTGACAGAGATTACAAGTAGAGAGAGAGAGGGAGGGAGGGAGGGGGAAGCAGGCTCACCGCTGAGCAGAGAGCCCGATGCGGGGCTTGATCCCAGGACCCTGAGATCACGACCCGAGCTGTAGGCAGAGGTTTTAACCCACTGAGCCACCCAGGCGCCCCTCATCTCTCTTTTTGTAGTGCCTCTCATTTCCCTCCCCTGTTCTCATTAGAAATACGTTCTCTTCTTCCCTAAGAGCAATCCAGAACTGGACTAATGTTTTCTTTGCGTTGCAATAGTGGGGACTTCAAAATCTTATTCAAACGTCAGTTTCTCCCTCCCAAACCCAACCCCTTACAATATTTATCTCTTAAGTTGGAAGAAAGTCAAGCTGTGGGGTGGTAGTGGGAACTTCACTTCATAATTTCATAACTATACTTCCTGAACTTCATTTTTCTTCTTACTGTTTTAAAAAAAAGAACCATAATATTTATTGAGAGAAATTATTATTGATTTGCCAGACTGTATATATATATCATTTAATTGTTATAATAACACTGTCAGGTTATTTTTATATGTGTTCTCATTTTATAGTGCAGGACACTCAAGTCTGAGGAGTTGGATCACTTGCTGAAGAGCCCATAGAAAATTACCGAGGGGACAGGATCCAGACCCATGGAGTATGGCCATCTGACCTGACAGGTAGGCTTTGCTCTTTCTTTCTTGGACTCTGATGGTTTGCACAATGTTGTGGAACTCCCCCAACCTTTAATCAGCCCCTGCTTCTGCTCTGGGACCTGGTAGCTGCTAAAGCAGTGAATCCCAAGTGAGGGAACCCATCTCCAAAACTCATTCTCCTGCAACAGATGCTTGTTTATGAGAAACCAGTTTCTGGAGGTGCCTGGGTAGCTCAGTTGGTTAAAAGTCAGACTCTGAATCTTGGCTCAGGTCATGATCTCAGGGTTCTGAGATTGAGCCCTGTGTTGAGCCCCACATCGGGCATAGAGCCTGCTTAAGATTCTTTCTCTCTCTCCCTCTACGCCACCTCCCACTTTCCCTCGCTTAAAAAATAGAAATCAGCTTTTCGGTACTAGTCAGGCTCTAGGAGTGTGGAGGGGAAAGAAAACTATTTTTCTTGGTTCTGTTTCATTTAAGATTAGGTTCAGCTGCATACAGTACCAATCCCACCCCACCTCCCACTAGAAACAAAAATCAGACACAAAAATGAGTGATTTAAGGGGCTCCTGGGTGGATCAGTCGGTTAAGTACCTGACTTTTGTTCAAGTCATGGTCTCAGGTCCTGGCATGGAGCCCCTCATGGGCGCCATGCTCAGGGCAGAGTCTTCTTCTTTTTTCTCCTCTGTCCCTCTCCTTGCCCTTCCCCTTCCCCCTGCTTGTGTGTGCATTATTATTTGCTCATGATTTTCAGGGATGCAGGTGTCCTTCTATTTTACTGTTTCACCCTTCTTAGTATGTGGCCTGTGTGGCCGAGTGCCATTGTCATATCCCCATTCCGGCCAGGAAGAAGAGGTAAGGGCACACGTGAGCTGTCTTTCAAGCACTTCCGCTTCCATCTCTGTGATGGCCTGGACTTACTCAAATTGCCACATCTAGTGGTGATGGTGCAATGGAACTGGCTAAGACACAGGGGTTCTATTATTTGGGTGCTAGGGTAAGCAACCGGGGATCCTGCCACAGTCTCCATGCTAGAGTCTCCTATGACATCCCATGATAGTCATTCCCAAAACTTAGGGTCTTCAGAATCACCTGGGAAACTTGTTAAAAACTCAAATTACTGGATCCACTGTTAAAGATTCTGACAGTAGATTTGGAATGGGGCCCAATAATCCTCATTTTCCTCAAGAAGCCTACCTCTTCGGGCGCCTGGGTGGCTCAGTGGGTTAAACCTCTGCCTACGGCTCGGGTCATGATCTCAGGGTCCTGGGATCGAGTCCCGCATTGGGCTCTCTGCTCAGCGGGGAGCCTGCTTCCCTCTCTCTCGCTGCCTGTCTCTCTGCCTACTTGTGCTCTCTTTCTGTGTGTCAAATAAAAAAAAAAATAAAATCTTAAAAAAAAAAAAAAAGAAGCCTACCTCTTCATTCAGGTGATCTTGATGCAGAGGGTCAGGGACACACCTGTCTCTGCCTCTTGAGAAATATCATGAGGTTCAATTAGAAACCAGAAGTAGAGAGTAGAGGGTATGATGTAATCTGGTGAACTCAATTAAGAAAATAAACCCCATTGTGTCTCTGTATTAAAATGATACACATTATCTAACCTGCTCCTCTAGTAGCTGCAATGGAGTTTCCAAACTGAAAGAAATGCCGGTAAATTCTCCTTTGTAAGAAAAGAGGATGAAATCAATAAAATATTCTTTTGATTCTGTGAGCTACCCTACTCAGAATTAATTTAGGATATTTTTCAAATTTAGGATTCATTCTTTAAAAATAATGTAAGGTAGGGATACCTGGGTGGCTCAGTTGGTTGGACGACTGCCTTTGGCTCAGGTCATGATCCCGGAGTCCCGGGATAGAGTCCCGCATCGGGCTCCCAGCTCCACGGGGAGTCTGCTTCTCTCTCTGACCTTCTCCTCACTTATGCTCTCTCTCACTCTCTCTCTCTCAAATAAATAAATAAAATCTTAAAAAAAAAAAAAAAGTAAGGTAGATAAGGCCTTATCCTTAAGGCTTGAAATGAGTAAAACTTTAACCACCTCAAAAGATGAATGCAGCTATTAGAGTCTACATGACTTAAAATAAAGCAAGTTATAAAGAAGACAGGGTATCTATAGTTACAGATTCTTTGGTCACAAAATTAAGGTTGAGTCCTTGAAACACAACCCAGTTTAAACTCACAGCCAAAAAGAGTGTGTAAAGAATAGGCAAAAAATACTGTGGCAGTCATCAAAACACAAGAATTCGTAAAAAAAAAAAAAAAAAAGATTGAGGAAAAATGGTAACATTATCATTCCTTCCTTTACAATCACATCATAAATAACCTTCCCCAGCTAGCAACAAACTCTTTTATCCATAATTGGAAGGCGGAGACCTCATAAATTGACTGGGATGTTCTTCCCTTGTTTGACCACAAAGCAGTGATTATTTGAAACTGTAGGCTCCCGTTGGTATGTTTTTCAGAGCAAGTCACTGGTGGGACTGAGAACAGTTGACATTGATTGCTTTGGTGATGGATACCTCAAAGGCAATGTGAGAAGACTCACAAGCACCCTTTTGGATGGGGATGCAGCAAGGTGGTCTTTCAAATATCACCTCAGGCATCTCTGAGATTCGCCTGCCCTGAGGATTGAACACTACCATCACCGTGTGTCCAAACTGTTGTTGGTGGAGGTGGCAAGATGAGGTTACATGTGCCTTTGATTATCTAAAGAGAATGAATATAAAAAACAAAACCCAATCCAAGAAGGAATGTAAATCCAGTCTTCTCCTGCCCTGTTGAAATATAATGTCAGTACTTAAGAATTTTTTTTTTGCCACGAAATGGACTCAGGCCAGATACTGACACTATAACCCCAATTTCTGTTATTTTCTTTGTGAAGCAGTAAGAAGAATGTCTTCATGATTACCAAAAGTATGTGTGGATAGGTGGTAGTGAAGATCAATCATTTTTTCCTTGTGTGATACCCAAGCCCTTTGTGGTATAGATCACAACGGAGCTTTAAAAAAAAAATCATACATTCATTTCCATGATTATTGGACAGGAAGTGTGTAAAACTAAAGCATGAATATGACTTGTATTGTCAATGTCTTTTATGAGTTTTTAAAAAGTAATGTCCTATAAAAGTTATTATTTTATTTTATTTTATTTTTTTAGTATCTTCCTTAGGAATTAGGGCAAAGCTATCCAAAATACACAGTGCAAGAAATATGTGCCAAACCCTATATATAACAGTTCATTCTCTTGGCCTATTCCTTTAATCATGGAACCCTAATCTATCAACTTCTTAACATCCCTGCATTAGAGTTTATTGGCTCCAGCCGTCTCTCACTTTGAGGTATCTTCTGCCATTGTATTTTAAAGACCCACAGCCTATTGGCAATATCACTGCTTTGGTTTTTATTCATATATGCAGTTTTGGACAATTCAAACAGCTCATTGAAACAGCACTGTCCCCCACGGATGTGGTTTACCCTGCAGAGCTATGGAGGAACACATGTTTTTGGAAAGAAGAGAGGCCTTTGTTATTAGGATTGATTTCATTTCATTGTACTTTTGGCTCCTTTTTCAGCACTAGGTTTTTATGAATTTTTTAAAAAAAATAATTAATACTGAAAAATATGCCCAAGTAAGCAGACAGAATAGGACCAACCACATCTGGAAGTGTAGATGAGCAATGAGAGTTCACTATTCAAAAGCAAGGCGAAATGAGGCCATTTAATAAACACTTGTAAAAGCATGCACGATACTTATAAAGGGTTTTTCACCAGAGTTCCATTTGTTTATGGCTGCTTTATGGTTTTCCAAATTAGAGAAAGCTATTTCAAACATGTATGATACACATATGAGCAATTTCCAGAGAAGAAATCTTTGCCAAGAACCATCTAGCAGCCAGCCAGGGAAGCTGCTTTCTCTCTTGGTCTGAGGGCTGTTTTGGGGGGCTTCAGGGTTCTCCCCAGTGCAGCACGCCTCCTGTTAATTTATTGCTATTATTACTTTTTAAATATGAGTAACAGAGTCCACAGTGTCTTTTCTAATAATAGTAAAGCTCAGGGCTTTTAAGAAAAAATGATTAAGACCAGTGCAGTGCTCAGATAATAGAGAGAAAAAACAAAAGACACCAAGAAGCAGAAACCAAGCCAAGAGGAAAAGAGACTTTTCATTTTCTTCATGAGACTGGAGATTCTCCACTAAAGTAAAGGCGCCATCCACGCAGACAGTTACATCTGATGGACATTACTTATGACATTGCTTAAGCAGAGAAAAACAGCCGAAACCCAATTCTCCAGCCTCTAAATGAATTCCCAGCTACAAACCAGAAGAGTAACACTATTAGGTCTTCAGGGCAAAAGTGGAGCTCTACAGCTCAGGTTTCTTTGCACAGTGTTGGCATGACTTCGTGGGATACATGTTTTATTTATGTGGCACCATTACCATGGTTTTAAATAATCGCTGGACACATGCCCATGAATTAGTTTCATCTAATTCTCCTGCTTTTATCCATAATGAGTTCTAACATTCATAGCCAGCTTGACTTGGGCTTGCTCTGTATCTCCTGGAAGACTCGGGGGTAATCCCAGGGGCTCATTATTTCTAATTACTTCATATCTGAAAGTGTAGGACTGAGCTCACTCCACAATCAGCCAAAGGAGGTAGGATTCTTTTCTCTACCACTCTCCTCTCAATTATAAATATGTATGTTTCACAACCAGACCCTTGCCGCCAAAAGCGAAAACCTGCATCAATTTCTGGCATTGTGATCTGGAATTCAGGATGTAGCACAATTAACTCTAGAGAGTATGGACACATATCCAAAAGATGAGGAAAAGAAGATGAGTCTAGGTAAAGACCAGGACAGGATACGGGGCTGGGGCTGTTCTGAAGAGATTTACGGTCCATGCTCTTTGATGCAGTGTCGCCATCAAAAACATATGACGCCTCTGTCACAGAATTTATCTTAGCAATATTTCAGTGGGCTTGGAACTAGGCTGACCAGCTCATCTGAGTTCACTCTGGACTCTGTTGGCTTGGGCTCTGAACATTCTGCATCCCAGGAAACCTCACAGTCCTAGTCCAAACTGGGACAACTGGTCACCCGGACAAGAAACAGAGACATGGGTGTTTGAGAGAGGCACGTGAATACAATGCATTTCAGAATGAAATTAGAAATTAGTCATTTCTGTCATGTCACCTCTCAGAATATTTTCACTATCTTCCACTTGTTACTGAAGGAAGCTAGCAAGAAAGGGGCATTCAAGTAGTAGAACCTTAAAAGGAAAAAAAAAAAAAAGTAGAACATTCAGACATTACACTAGTAAGATGGACTTCTTTATGACGTAAACCCAGTAATTCTGTTTACTATGAGAGAATTGTGCAGAGAGCTTTTTGAATTTCATGGTTTCAGAGAAGTCAATCCTAAAGTATAAGCAATTTTTTTCATACCCCTCTTCTTAAAAAATATTTTATTTATTTATTTGAGAGAGAGAAAGAGCACAAACAGGGGGAGTGTCAGAGGAAGAGAGCAGTAGACTTCCGCTGAGCAGGGAGCCCGATGTTGGGCTCAATCCCAGGACGCAGAGATCATGACCTAGAAAGCAGACGCTTAACCAACGGAACTATCCAGGCGCCCACCCAGGTGCCCCTCCGAACTCCCCCTTTTAAGGAAGATTTTGTGCTATGCTGTTCATCTCAAGGGTCCTAGAAGAAGGATTCTAGAAAATTCAACTTTATGAAGCACTGTGCAAACTCCTCCGCTCCATCTCCAAAGAACTTCCAGTAAAATAGGAAAATATTTTTCCATTAAGATTTTTTGGTGACACACCTCTTTTTCTCTTGGATGGGTCACCATGTTGAGACAGACTTGGAAGCAGGTGCAAGGCAGTCTGCTTTAATTCAGCTCACATTTGGGAACAAATGCTTTGCATTTGGGACCCAAAGAATAACGCACAGCTGCACCTTGCATAAAATCATTACACCAGAATGCAGCCAAAGAATACTTTCACCATTGTTCAGCTGCTGAAAATATGGAGCAAGGGAGTGGAGGTCAACATGACACAAGCTGTGATGGTTCTGGAGTATCATTTTGAAATCAGAGAAAATGATGGAGACTTCTCTGGGATCACGGTTATCACGATTGGGGAAATTGTGTGCCGGGGCTAGAGAGATCACGGGAACTGTCACATGTAGTTTATCAACTATGAATTCCCTTGATTAGGAGCGGTTGAAGAGATGATTTTAGAAATTACAGGCTGCAGGTTTTTTTTTTTGTTTTGTTTTTTAAATCCCAGACTTCAAAGTCACTGCTAGGGTCCTTCCAAAATTCATATACAGAAACCTTAATCCCCAATATGACCTTTGGGACATAATAAGGTCACAGAGGTGAAACTTCCATGAAGGAATTCATGCTCTTATAAGAAGAGACAGGAGAGAGCTTGCTTCTTCTCTCTCTATATGCTCTCTATGCAACATGGGGACATAGCAAGAAGGCAGCCGTCTACAAACCAGGAAGAGTGCCCTTACCAGGAACTGGCTAACTGGCATCTTAATAGTGGGACGTCCAGCCTCTAGAACTACAAGAAAGAAATGTCTGCTGTTTAAGCCACCCAGTCTGTGGTAAGTCATTACAGCAAGCCTGAGCACACAGACCCTTTATTTCTTAACAGAATCGAGCCATTGCAGGAAGTGAAGTTTGTGGTAGACATGTTTAGACTGGTTTATCTAATTTCATTAAATGAGACAGCATCTTCTGAGTTCTTTTGGTAGGACAAAGAATCAAGCAGCCTTTGAAGCCACTGGTGAAGGCTATATGCTACCAGAAACTAGAAAAATCTGCCAAGAGTATCAGACCAAGTTCCAGGTGATCATGCATTGGTGCTGGAGAGGCAAAAGCCTTAAAAGAGATAAATGTCAGAAATTAAGTGTAGTCTATAGAATTGGTCATTAGGATTTGGGCATAGAATGAGACTTCACAGACCTCGATTTTGGTTATAGGCAATTGAATAGTCCTGCAAAATATACATATTAAATTGAAGGGTTGATGAGATTCCTATGTTGAAGGTTTTTTGGCATATTGGTTTTGCTGTCGTTTTGTCATTGATTAACAGGATCAAATTCACATTTGGATTTCAGGGTCTCTGGCAGATGGCCCCCTGGAAAGGTATGATAGAATGTAGTTTATAGGATCAGAGACACCCAATCCAGGTCAGTGGGGAGTGATTTATAGCAAAGAACTTCTGAACAAGCCCGGACTTCACCACCAATTGGTAAAATGACCTGAATTTTCTCTGTTGGTGGAGCTCATGAAAGGGAAGAAAGAGAAAGAAGTGACTGTGGCAGCCCTAAGGAAACAAGGTCAAATGGTAGAGTTTGGCTAAGGCTCCTGGCGTAAACTTGAGAACTAGAATGGAACTCAGTTTGCTGTATCAGATCTAGACTAGCAAGAGCCTGGTCACTGATGACCAAGGAGCCAGCCAGAGTCATCTGCACCTGGTCGCAGACAGCTCCCAGGATTGGTCCCACATTGGTCAGAGCCTGAACTCTAGGCATTAGCTGGTGGAAGACAGATAGAACAATAAAGCTGTGATTGCACAAGATTTGGGGATATGGAGTCACACACACAGTCACCTTACTTGTGTTCAGGGGGTTTCATGATGTACCCTTAAAGAAAAGAACTCTGTAACACATGGTCTTCCGTTCCTTACAGACTGTCAGAACAGAAACTAATTTAGGCTGCTCGTGGCCACTCTGGAACTTAACTCTGGAAGTGCATAGAAGTGAGAGGGACGAGATCCCTGGGTGGTTCAGCTGGTTAGGTTCAGGTCATGCTCTTGGGGTCCAGGATGGAGCCCTGTGTCAGGCTCCCTGCTCAGTGAGAAGCCTGCTTCTCTCCCTCCCTTTGCCCCTCACCCCACTCATTCTCTCTCTGTCTCTCAAACAAATAAATAAAATCTTAAAAAGAAAAAGAACTGGGAGGGAAGGTGACGAACCCAAAGTTAACATAAAAACTGGGAGAAAACCCTGAGGAGACTAAAGATAGTTGGATTGCAATATATGTGTGAAAATGTTGACCCAGTATGGAGGAAGGGCTGGACCCCCTAAGGAGGGTTTAGGTTCAGGGAACAATTTTATCTTTGCCCCCCTTTAGTCTTGTGCGTAGCTGGGATTGCCTCTGCCAGGCAGGTAAAGAATGGTCGGTGAGGTGAAACCTGCTGGTTGTAGGAAGTTAATAATGTTCAGGCCATCTGGCCTGCTCCAGGCATTGCTTCCTCCACCACCCAACACAAGGAAGTTTCCACAGTGTGGGTAGAGTCCCCAGGGGACATACCTGTTTGAGAAAGAGGGAATGCTAAACCCAAAGTGACAGTGCCCAGAGGGTAACATTTAGGAATTTCCAGCTCTCAGGCAGCTCTCTGAGGCCCTGGCTTCCACCTCTCTTCCCAGAGATACTTTCATCCACCAAGAAAACTAATGTCTTCAGAAGAATAAACACTCTCAGGAAAAATGTGAGACTGCTGAAGAAAATAAAAAGAAAAATCTCCAGGGGGAGAACTATCCCAGATGAAGCATACTTGATTCACTGGAGAAATTAAAGAGTTTAAAGTAAGGACACATCAAATATTGTCAGAGGCAAAGGAAGATATTAAAGACATGAAACAGAAACAAGCAGTTACACACAACCAGTTGGAGATATTAAATAGCTAGTTTAAGTTAATATTGTGAATGAATCCAATGACAAATTGGACATAGATAAAAATGAATCAGTGTACAGGAGGTTGGGGTGCAGAGCTTGTTCAATGGAAGGTGCTCCACATCACTCGGCATCAGGGAAATACAAACCAAAACCACAGTGAGACACCACCTCACACCAGTCAGAATGGCTAAAATTAACAAGTCAGGATGTGACAGGTGTTGGCGAGGATGTGGAGAAAGGGGAACCCTCCTGCACTATTGGTGGGAATGCGAGCTTGTGCAACCACTCTGGAAAACAGTATGGAGGTTCCTCAAAGAGTTGAAAATACAGGTACCCTATGACCCAGCAATTGCACTACTGGGTATTTACCCTAGAGATACAAATGTAGTGATCTGAAGGGGCACATGCAACCTAGTGTTTATAGCAGCAATGTCCACAATAGCTGAACTACAGAAAGAACCTAGATTTCCATCGCAGATGAATGGATAAAGAGATGTGGGGTGTGTGTGTGTGTTTGTGTGTGTGTGTGTATGTATATATACACATATACATACACATATGTATATATATACATATACATGTATATATATACACGATGGAATACTATGCAGCCATCAAAAGAAATGACATCTTGCTGTTTGCAATGACGTGGATGGAGCTAGAGGGTATAAGAGGGTATTTGCTGAGGGAAATAAGTTAATCAGAGAAAGACAATTATCATATGATCTCTCTTATATGAGGAATTTGAGAGGCATTGAGGGGGGTTTCAGGGGTAGGAAAGGAAAAAAATGAAACAAGTTGGGATAGGGAGGGAGAGAAACCATAAGAGACTCTTAATCTCACAAAACAAACTGAGGGTTGCTGGGGGGAGGGGGGTAGAGAGAGGGTGGTGGGGTTATGGACCTTGGGGAGGGTATGTGCTATGGTGAGTGCTGTGAAGTGTGTAAACCTGACAATTCACAGACCTGTACCCCTGGGGCAAATAATACATTCTATGTTAATAAAAATAATTAATAAAAAAGACCAGATAGTTAAAAAAAAAAAAAAAGGAACTAGAAAGGAATAAGGAAATAGAATCTATAAAAGAAATGAGGGGTGCCCGGGTGGCTCAGTTGGTTGTGTCAGCTTTTGATTTTGGCTCAGGTCATGATCTCAGGGTCCTCCGCCTTGGGCTCCCTGCTCAGCAGGGAGTCTGCTTAAGATTCTCTCTCTCCCTTGCCCTCTGCCCCCAGTGAAGCATTATGCAGGAGAGGATAAACCACACTGATACAGAAGCAATCCCAGAAGATGAGAAGGGGATAAAAGGAGGGGAGGGCACATTTAAAGAAATGGTAACAGAGAATTTCCCGGATTTAGGGAAGCATGTAAAAATCTCAGATTCGGAAGGTTCCAAGCTGCATGAGACAAGTCTTGGGCCCCACAGCACAGTCTCGCAGCCCAGTTTTTACTCCAGCCATTGCTTGTAGCTCCTTGCAAGTATAACTGGACGGATGTTCCCTAAGCCGCCCTGAGTACCTCTTGCTTTCTGCTCCAGGTTGCTCTGATGCATGGCTTGAGGGCATGCAGGACCCCCTTCAGTACCTGGAAGTACCTGATCACACCCACTGAGCAGCCTTTGTCTGATGGGTAAGCAGGGACTGATGGAAGAATGCACCTTTCTTCAGAGCTGGCTGGACAGAGCCTCTGGTCATGCGACTGGTGCCCCTTAGTCCTCCATTCCTATTTCCTGGGGTCACTGATGAGTCAAGCTGCTGTGGATCCACCACCAGTAGCTCCTTCAGGCATTACTTCTTGTTCTTTGAGAAAACAAAACCCCCTTATGATTTAAGTCACTGTAGACTGGGTTTTCTATTATTCACAGGTGAACACGATGGTAGCTACTAGATATGTGACAGGAAACACAGTGAAGGCCTGAGTGGAGGAAGCTGGACTCTGTTGCTTAGTGTTTAAGTTCAGAATGATTCTTGCTCCCCCAGCTTTATGGAGACGCAATACTCCCCAGTGTCTTGGAAAGAATTTTACTCAGCTCAGCAGAAGACAGGAAGGAAGAGGGGGTGGGTGTTGAGGCATGAACTAGAAGAAACCCTGGGTGCCTCATGGGGATGGCCCCTTTGTGGAAAACTGCAATGCTTTCAGCGAGACAAAATTGGGTAAGGCACAAAGTATTTCCAGCTTTTCCCCTTCCTCATCTTCTACTATCCCATGCCTGTTATACTGATCAGAACCGTGGGCAGAGAGAAATGAAAGATGCCAAAAAATGCCAGAGTGATTCATAGAAATTGGGGCATAGAAAAAAACAAACGAGGAACCAGAACAAGAACAGCAACAAAGAGCTCTGGATGTGGAAGGACCGAGAGAAAAGAGGGAGGTTGGGAGAGGAAGAAAAAAAAGAGAGAGAGAGAGAGAGAGAACTATCTAATGAAGATTTTTGAAAGTTTGGATGTGTATCATACGATGGCATTCCTCCTCTTAGCCGCGCTGAGAAACTTTAGTAAGCTATTAATTCTATTTCAAGGATTTTGATTACGGATTTGTGTCTGGGAAGCAATATCATGCTGATACAGGCCATGAAGTCTCAGTCTCATGCAGATTAACAAAGTAATCTTCCACGGACATTAGAGCATCTGAGAGGAGAAAATTAAGCCACGTTGAGACGCAGAAGTGGGCTTACCAGTTTGAATGGTGAAGCTTGACACAGACACACCTCCGGCTTGTGCCTATGAAAAACTGCAGACCACTTTGGCTATAAACCATTACTGGTAAGTGACGGGCCCCTAGTTGTTCACTCCAGGGTTTCCTCTAGACCCCGCAGTGATGGCAATGGACTCCACTGCTCTTGATACAGCATGATCTGTTTTAAGGCCACAGATAGTTAGTTGAGGGATGGGCAGCTGGTGAAATGGACCAAGCAGAGTCTTCTCTGGTTGTAGACATAAGACCCACGAAGAAGGAGCCCACCCTTTAAATGGTATAACATACAAACTTGGGAGCAGCAACTAGTTCAGCATCTTCTCGTGTCTGATTTATAGCTTTGGAACTGAAGGTTAGAAGCAAGGGAAAAATCTCAGCTTTCCCCTAAGATCGTTCCTTTAATCCCCACCCCCCCCCCCCCGGCCTCAGCACTATAGGTTTTACAGGTGGGTATCAGGTCCTTCCAGTGTCTGTAGTCAATACTCCTGACCTAGGTTCAACCCCAAGCTCTCGCCTTTTTCTTAGAACAAATAGTTTTTGTGAGAAAAGAGATTTTGAGGGGCCACATTTGGAATGATGGAAGCCTCTTCCACTCCGGCTGACCCAGAGCAAATAGGGCACAGCTGAGATGGCCACGTTGGCTAGTTGGGATCCGAGAGCAGCAACAGCCACTGGAACTCGTAAGAGACACCTACTGTCAAGTAACAGAGAAATGGCCCCAAATGCCATCCAAGGATGCTCAACTTGCCTGATAATCAATGAACTACAGATGAAAACAGGTCTTTATTTTTGCTTCTCTGACTGGTAAGGAAAGCTTCTACTCTATAGGCAAAACCATGGAGAAGGAACAGTACTGACAGGAGTCTAAGGCCGATACAGTGATTATGAAAGGCATTTTGGCCATTACTATAGGAATTAGAATACACCCAGTAGTTTAAAAAAATTATGCTTCCAGAAATTAGTTCTAAGAAGATCATAGGATGGGCTAACTGGGCGATGGACATTAAGGAGGGCAGGTGATGTAATGAGCACTGGGTGTTATATAAGATGCTGAATCACTGCCCTCTACCTCTGAAATCAATAATAAATTATATGTTAATCCATTGAATTTAAATTTAGATTTTAAAAATGTTTAAAAAATTATATTTCTAGAAATTTATTCTATTAAGATAATTAGGCAAACTTTAAAAAATGTTTAAAACCCTATATTACATTTGCACAGCAGAAAATCTGAATACAAAAGTATGAGCAGTAAATTCCTCTGGTCGCAAAAATTTTATGCTATCTAAAATTGTTTATAAGACAAGAAAGATTATCTTTTATCTTGGGGGGTAATGATGGTGCCGAAAACATAGTTGGTAGCAGCTACAGAGATGGGGAGGGGCACAAAAATGCCTGTTACAGTCCCCTGGATGTGTGAAGCCTAGTGTCCAGAAAGCTCTGTGGGGCCCTTCCTTGATCCAGGCTCCGTTGTCTCGTCTATGGATCATTTTCTTGGATTCTAGTGATAACATTCGTCATAGCCCGCAGGTTCTCTTGCTTCAACACTGGTGCCCGCTCCCAAGCAAGTGACAGTATACCAACCATTGACTGGCCACATTTTCTTCAGGCTTAATTCTTTCAAAATTTTTTGGCTCATTCATTGGAGACTAGACAGCTTATTTTTGTCACTGGTCATGAATGTAACAGCAGTTTTTGGAGACTTTGGACTTTTATTTAGAATCACCTAAAGAACTTCTAACTGATTTACAGGTTCCATCCCTAGAGAGCCTATCTCACTGATTCAGGAGGGGGGTCTAGGCATGGGTAATTTAAAAAATCTCCCCAGTGAACATGACGAGCAGCGAGGCTTGAGAACCTCCACGGCAGGGGCTAAAAACACAGCCCAAATCCGAGCACAGATGAGAATCATCTGGAGTGACTGCTGGAAATATCCCATTAAGGTGGGTAATTACCTGCTCGATCAGGCTCCTGAACTGGAGAAGCAATTTTCAACAACAGTATACTTTTAGAAGTGTCCAAAGGAAGGGTTTTAATAATAATAATAAAGAAAATAACAAAACCCCCTCCTTGGTTGGTGTTTCTCTGTCTTCTGATGACCAAAATGGTCGACGGCAGTCAAATCATCATTTGACCAATGTATCCTGTATCTTGACCTGCAGGAACAACACCGCATTGCAGAAAACTGTATCAGTTGAGAACTTTTGTTTTTTACCTTCTGTTTGCCTCACTAAATAGGACTGAGTCTGCCAGGCATTCTCCCAGAGACTCATTAGGCCTGTGTCTGAATTTCAGATGATTCACCACCAATGGCATTGTTAGGTAAAAAGCGTTTCCCCAGCAAAGTTCTTTCCAGTCTCTCAAAACAGGAATTCTCAGAGACATGCACTTTACTCAACCCTTTTGCTGTTAAAACTCATATTGCAACATAATAAACTTATACTTCATAGAACGATTCTCTTCATTTCCTCTAATTTCTCTGTGCTTAATCAAGCATTATTAGTCTGCAAATGTAACTCTTCTTTATTTGTTATGTCTAGAGATGCTCAAATTCAGACACTATTTTATCATTTTTTCCACTCGCTGGGCTTGTTATTAAACTGGCCATGTTAAGTTTTCCATTTATAAGATTTCAGGACATTTTTCTGCGTGTTGGTTGCTTCTCCCAGAATACTGAGACACCTCCTTCGATGGGCTTCTTATCTTGTTTAAACTAAAAGAGAACTCAGGGGCTGGATGTATGGTTTCCACTCTCCCTGTGACAGGCCTCGGCCGAGAGAGAACTTTGGCTTGAGATCAAGTGTCTTTTTGCTCTTCTCGGTTTATGTGACGCTCCTGAAGATCCTGTCTGAGCCCCAGCCTCTGTGGTATTTGTCAATCTTGCTTACCTTCTTTTCTCTCCTTGCTTCTCATCGTGGCTCTCAAACTCATTTCTTAACAGAAGGTTTTTCAGTTATTTTCTTGAATTACTATAAGATAAGGAGCCTAATGTAGGGTAGCATGACCAGATTATCTTCCATGATTAATCCCATAAGCTACTTCTGGATATCAAAGATTTCATGTTCAAGCATGTTTGAAAATGCTGCAGACTCTCTCCTCTTAGAGATTTAGGAAGCACATTAGCCTATATCCATTCTCTGAAAAGTCTTCAGTTGAAAACAATCCCCCAAACTCTTTAACTTTGTTTAATTCTAATATTTCCCGAACTGCTTTGACCATAGAACCTACCCCCCCCTCACCCTTTTTTACATGCTGTGAACATTTTGGGAAATACTGAAGGAGCAGACCAGTTCAACTTTTACCAGCTACACAACCTTAGCAAGTCACTAAACTTTTTAAAACTTACTCGCCTCACATCTAGTGTGTATGTGTGTGGCTGTGTGTGCACGTGTGCGTGTGTATGTACACATGTATGCATATATGCATACAGAAATCCACATGTACACACACATGAAAACCCCTTTGAAGCCCACGTGTGCACTGTAAGCCCCCATTATCACAGCCAGCTAGTTTTCAGCTAAGCCTCTGACTGAGCATGGTCTCCAGTCCTCACTGCACATCTTGTAAAACTCTGCCACTTTGGCCCAGCCCTCGTTGTTCTGAGGCAGTTAACTGGCCTGCCCTCACTGATTCTGTGCAGTACCAGGAGGCCTATAGGTACTGACCCCAAGGCGCCAGGCTAAGGGCACGCACCCTCCCACCAAGTGTATGCACTCCCCTGAGGGTGGCAACCACTCTGAGGTGCTCCTGTCTAAATACTGAGGGATTGATTTCCTCTTTGGGGAGCCCCGTGTATGTGCTACATTCAAATAATGTAGCATTATTTGAAATTGGGCCAACCCACACTATCCCCCCAGTTTTAGGGGAAAAAAAAAAACCTTAAAATCCTCCCAAACTTACTTGCCTCCTTTGTAAAGAAAGGAATAATATCTGTCCCTACCAGCTTGTGAAAACACTTTCTAACCTGAGGATTACTATAAAAATAGTAAGAACCAGCCTGAGCAAAACATAATGAACAAACTTAAGCAGAGTTAAGATGAAGGTTTTTTGTGTTTTGAAAAATAGTTCTTTCCTGTAGCTATTGACAAGATGTAATAAAATGTTATTGATAAAATTATACATTCATAATTAATAAGACACATTTTCATTTGATTACTCTTCTGTAAGTCTTGTCAGAAGCAAATCAATAGCCTTAAAAATACTTCAGGGTATGGGCGCCTGGGTGGCTCAGTGGTTTAGGCCACTGCCTTCGGCTCAGGTCGTGATCTCAGGGTCCTGGGATTGAGTCCCGTGTCGGGCTCTCTGCTCAGCGGGGAGCCTGCTTCCTCCTCTCTCTCTCTCTGCCTGCCTCTCTGCCTACTTGTGATCTCTCTCTGTCAAATAAATAAATAAATAATCTTAAAAAAAATACTTCAGGGTATAAAGTTTACTATTAAATATTCTCAGATGAAGAAAAAAACGGCTGTATTTTTTTTTTTCCCTTGGGAGAATAAATTCTGAGACATTTTGAATGCAACTTAGGTCAAGAATGTTTAACCGGCCTATTAAAATGTTGATAAACACTGGAAGTTTCCAGATGGCACTGGGTTGCACCAGGTCTTTCAGAGATCCTTTACAGTCAGTCCATAAGGTAGAAATAAATGTGGACTTGATAGGAGCAGAGTTTCTATTTAGAGTGGTTAATCCACGTCTGGGATATTACTGAAGAGTTTTAATACATTCAGCCGGGTATATTTCTCCCCAAAGCTGCCCTCCAGGAACCACATTTTTGGGGCAGTTCCAGGGATTATAATAGTTCCTTATTTTTCAAGGTAGTTTATATTTTAATTTTCATTACAGCTTCTGAAATGGCTGGAAAGGAGTCTGGACACAGTATAGTAGGGGTGTGGACATGGGGAGAAAATTGCTGGACTTCAGCCAACACAGGGTAAATGTATTTATGCCTTCACACCCCTGTAGTACTTCTATGAGGGTTCCCTTCCCACTTCATCCTGTCTAATTATTGGAATGTAGCTCGAAGCTCTCATGCTACAGAAATCTGGATTCCTTGGTTTTCTGGGTTCCCACAAACCTGAATACATTTCTCTCTAGCAGTTGTCACACTGGATGATACCTATTTATTCACCGCTTACCACCATCACTAGATGCTAAGCAACTTGAGGTCAGAGGCTGTGTGTTAATGTGCATTTATGTCTAGTATGTGGCCCTGTGTTTAACACTCAGTAAACATTCAATGTAAGGACGAAATGGCCGAGTGAGTGAGTGCTCTGTAGCGTGCCCACCAGGCAAGCACATTGTCCTCTTTTGACAGACACTCGTCTTTCCTGAAACCTCATTCCCAACGCTTAGGTGCCATACTTTGTATCTGATGACTCTGTCACCCTTGCCCCACTGGCTAGACCAACTCTCTGACCCAAACATTGACCTCTACAGTCTTGCCAGTAGCTGCAAGAATGCTTTCTTCTGAATTGTGACTTTCTTATCCATTTGTCCCTTCCTGTTTTGGTTTGATTCAGTGGGAGGCACATAGAAGTACAGAGGGCACATAGGCAGAAGTGGAGAGGCTCCCAAAGAGGGCAGAGGTTATGTCGCGGACACTAAGTAGAGAGCTACCGCTGGTCCCAATAACCCCCAATAACCCCCATGTGTTTTTTCCAGCAAGGAATGAATTCCCACTTCTCCAAACCGGGTGGTGCAATTTCCAAGGCTTTGTTTTCTTTTCTATCCCTTTGTGCCCTTGCGTTACATTTCTATCATTTAAGCTGACTTAAGCACTTTACGTTACCTGGCAATGCATCGTCCTTCCTACTTTTACAGACCAGAGAGCAAGGATGAAACATGGCTTTGTATGCACTGCCTTTTCCTGCGGAACACCTAAAACTCTAAGGCCCGTTTCTTCTTTTTCCTTTAACGATTTATTTGTTTATTTTAGAGAGAGGAAAAATGCAAGCAGGAGGAGGGGCAGAGGGAGAGGGAGACAGAATCCTCAAGCAAACTTCCCGATCATGACGGGAGCTGAAATCAAGAGTCAAGAGTCAGACCCTCAACCAACTGAGCCACCCAGGCGCCCCTTGAAGGCACATTTCACAAAGTGGTTCTGAATCACGTGGTGGGGGTGGTTCTAACAAGTTCTGTGGGCATTCTTACACACGTGAAGTTTCAGAATCACTGTTCTCTGATGACAAATGCATTGAGCTAATGCCCCAAAGTGACCAACAACTAGTCTTGTTCCCCTGAGAATCATTCATGCCCAAACAATTCTGCTCTGAAACGAGCTGTTTCAGTCTCTCTTATTCTGTCAAGCTACAGACCCATTATGTACTGGATTTAAATAAATTGGTCAAAAAGCTAGAATTTTTGGACCTATGTTGTAACTGGCTAAGATTAAGGGGGAAAAAAAGGTCTATGGCAAATCCAAACTTGCAGAACAGAAAACATTGAGACATAAGGAAATAGTGATAAATCACTGATTTCTTAATATCCTGGCGTCATTTAGTAAAGTATGCTAAAGACAGCTCACAGGCAAGCCTGCACGTCCCCCTCTCTCCCCAGGCAAAGTTGACATTATGTTATAGTGTTATAGATATTATATCCTTTTTTAGGAGTTGCCTTTTTCTATTTAAGGAAGACACTCTTGAAAATGTTCTTGCATATAATCATCACTCTTTCCTGAGATGACTAGACGTCTTTGGGTCTCTCGTACTCCCTTAGCAACCACGTGAAGGCTAGAATTTCTCTCTATACTCTATTTGACCACGATGGCTTCTCCTCCAAATAATAACAATTCTGGTTTCAGAACAAAATTCTTAAGTAGTTCTGTTTACCCAAACATCATATTTTGTTCTACTCAGACATTATTTAAGAAATCTTGACAAATTCTGGGTTTACTTTTATCCTAAAGTTCTGGCAGCAAGATTGAGATTAATAACACAGAACAATCAGAAACAAAACCCAAAATAAAAGAGAATAGCTAAAAACCCATTAGGTCATTCCACAGCAAGGATTCTCCAAGGGGTACCCTTTTATTTAATGTTTTAAATAAGATGAGTTTCTTTTCTTCTTCTTTTTTTTTTTTTTTTTGAGGTTTTGTTTATTTACTTGAGAGAGAGAGAGAACAAGCCCAGAGGGAGAGGGAGAAGCAGACTCCCCGCTGAGCAGGGAGCCAGGATGGTCTCAATTTTAGAACCCTGAGATCATGACCTGAGCCAAAGGCAGATGTACCATGCGGGTACCCTAAAGAGAGAAAGTAGTAATTGATGCATGAGAACTTTGGGCAGCTTTTGTAAATATTTTTTATTATAAAAACAAAACATTTTGTTTAAAAGGGAGGGAATAGTATTAAAATATATGAAGATTTATAATTAGAAGCTCTCTGTCCCCTTAGTTCAATCCCTAGAAGTAGCCATTATAAATAGTAGGATATGCCTGGGTGGCTCAGTGGGTTAAGCCATTGCCTTCGGCTCAGGTCACGATCTCAGGGTCCTGGGATCGAGTTCCGCATCAGGCTCTCTGCTCAGCAGGGAGCCTGCTTCCCTCTCTCTCTCTCTCTCTGCCTGCCTCTCTGCCTACTTGTGATCTCTCTCTGTCAAATAAATAAATAAAATCTTAAAAAAAAATAGTAGGATATGTGCCTATCCAGAATTTTTCTACATAAATATAACTATATAGGAACTCATTTGGGGCTGAACTATATATACCATTTTATAATTTACCTTTTTCATTTAAAATATAATTTGGATATCCATATATATGTAATATATAGTATATATATATATCTTATCCTTAACTTATTCATTTAATAACTATACAGTATATCATAGCATAGATATCTATAATTAATTTTACTAATCTATTAATACTTAAGAGTATTTCAAATTTTTCCTCTGATACAAGCAATCCTTCAAGGAATTTTGTTCATTTATGAGAGCTTATGTAGACTGAATTATTAGACATGGAAGTGTGGGATCTAAGGATATGTGATTCTAAGTTTTGGCAATACTGCTAAATTGTTCTATAAATATATGATTAGAATTTCTACTTTTACCATAAGGGTGTGCTGAGGAGTATTTATAGCGTGCTAATTAATCTTCTGCTTCAGATTCCTTACTTCCATGGGCTTCGTCCAAGAACTGGGAACTTGAAATGTATCGATGTTTCTAATATTTTTATAAAATCAGCAAAAGTAAGATATTTTAACTATAATAGCTTATGACTACTCTCCCTTTACTTTGACTTCTCTGCTGTCATACCTCTCCCATGCTAGGTGGAGCTAGATTGACTCTTGTGTATTTTGGGGATCAGGCTTAGGGAAGATTGAGTTGGGAATACATCATTTTAAATGACTATTTTTTTTTTAAGTAGCCTCCATCCCAGTGTGGAGCCCAATGTGGGGCTTTAACTCATGACTCTGAAATCAAGACCTGAGCTGAAATCAAGAGTCAGATTCTCAACTGACTGAGCCACCCAGGCACTCCTGGGAATACACCATTTTAACTGCACGTTGTAAAGACCTTTCAGAAGGTTTTGATATGATAAACGGTAAATTATAGACTCATGATTTTGACAGGAAAAGTCCTTATTTTGGTCATCTTTAAAGTTATTTATTAAAGAAATAGTATTAAATTTAGATTAAAAATTAATGGAAGATGAAAACAAAGCAATATAGATGAGTGGTGAAACCAATTAAAGTTATTTTGAAGTAAGAAGTGAACTGTTAAAAAAAAAAAAGGAGGAGACGTTCAAATCACTCCAAAGCAGTAATTCATTAAAAGGATACAATAAATTTTAATTAGGAGTTGTGAATAGACTATTGACTTATTTGATGATTGGATTTATGAAGAGCAGTGAATCATATAAATACATTAAAAATGATTCAGTTTTGTTTTGCCTTGACAGGAAATAATGGCATGGACAATAACAAAGTTCAGAGTATGCCACCATGAAAAAGGGTATCAACTATCAAGAGAGTGCCATGGGGCGCCTGGGTGGCTCAGTTGGTTGAGCCTCTGCCTTCGGCTTGGGTCATGATCCCAGAGTCCTGGGATCAAGCCCCGTATCGGGCTCTCTGCTCAGCGGAAAGCCTGCTTCCCCCTCACTCTCTGTCTGCCTCTCTGCCTACTTGTGATCTCTCTGTCAAATAAATAAATCAAATCTTTAAAAAAAAAAAAAAAAGAGAGAGTGCCATCAATTCAAAAGTCATTAGGGTGATTAATCACTATGGAACTACATTTGAAATTCCCTGAAATATTACAGATCTTGCGTGAAAGAAGCTTTTAGATTTTTTCCAAATTTCCAAATTTGGGTCTCTTAAAAATTTATATGATATTTCCAATAAGTTGTGAGTCTGAAAGAAACTTTTCTGAACTAGCAAAAATGAAAAAAAATTTGATCAACCATCACTTCTATTTCTATTTTCTCTTCGTAAATTATAAAATTGTCACATGAAATGACAATCAGAAAGTATGCAATAAAAAATGCAGGTAAAAAGGTATAGAGGTATGCCAGGGTAATTAACACAAACATTGTCATTTTTCTAGATTTTGCAATGTTTGTGGTGTTGTCATCTTTTGGGAAGGTTATAGTTCATTGGAATTTTTCTCATTCTAAGCTCAATTTCAAGGCTGTTCTTAGTAGTATATTATTTTTCTTAAAGAGGCCTCCAAAATTACATGAGCTTCAGGTACAAATGTTGGATCTGCCTCTGAGTTTATGAGAGATACTGTTTCCCCATGTTCTTGCCAATATTAAGTAGTATTAAAACTTTTGTTCTTGCCAATCTAAGTAATATATGGTATACACCAAAATTAGGGTTGTTGTTCTAACTTACATTTAATTATGAGTTAAACTGAGAAATTTTTATGATTATTTTCTCTAGAATTTCCTGCTCACTATCTTTGTCCATCACTTGTCTGTATTTTTTTTAATGTTATCTTTGAGAACTCTGGGTTTAGCACAGTTCTCCACTCTGTCAATTATACTGCAGATATTTGTTGGGCTTTTATCTTTGCTGATGGTGTAATTTTATTCTCTCATTCAAAACCATTTAATTTTTATTAGAAATACCAATGGACAGCGGCATTTGAAAACAGTAGAAGTGCTGCATTTAATACGCTGAGGCTCAGATAGGGGTTGACTCATTTAAACACCTTCAAAGTTAAGTAAGGTTAAGTATAATTTAAGAAACCTCAAAAACCTCTGTATTTTGGCTTACTTTCTCCAGGCAGAGAGATGGTTAAATGTACTTCCTTAGAAGTCAAGGATTGCAGGTATTTCTTCACTTTTCCTTTCTCTATAATGTCAAGTTACTCTATACGTGGAATGGCTCTGAGAATAGACCCAACCTATAGGACTTGCATTTTCACAGCTAAGAGGGGACCCTGAAAATACAAACTAAAGCTACTCATGCTGCCATCCTCCAGGGGAAGTATCCCTGTCTTTATTCTTCCTGGAGTGAAATGTCCAGAGGTCACTTTCACAGGCTCTTAGCTCTGTATGAATTTTGATGAAGAACAATGCCAATCTCATTGAAAAGACAAGAGTGCCCCACATGGAAACACATTCTGTTATTTAGTACCTCCCCCAGGATGACAAATGTCTGTTGTTCTCCTGACTTGCAAGCTACTTCTCACCTTTAAGGCCCACTTCAAATTCCACCTCAATAAAACTTTTCTGGACCCCAAGGACTAAGGAATCCCTCTCTCATTGATGTTTTCATAGCATTTGGTTGACAGTATTCCTGCAGCACGTAAGATGTATTACAATGTAATGCACATTATGCATATATTTTTTTCACCATCAGACCCTGAGTTGTTTGTAGGTAGGAGTGTGTCTCATTCATCTTTAAATTCATGGAGGCCAGCACAGGGTTTGGCACATAATAGGTACGAAATCTACAAGTATGATTTCAATGGGGAATGAAATAATATATTTCCCAACCGCTAAAAAAAATCATATTGCAGCTGTATTTATAATAACAGAACTGTTGCGTGGATTGCTCTGGTGATAAGCAAAAGTAGGATACTCTGTTGAGTAGGCAAAAATCATGCATTGCAGGACAGATTTTCATTCTTAGTTCTCAAATCCTGCATCCTCATGCCTGAATACAAGTCTATACTTAGTCTCAAGCTCCAAGGACATGTCCACAGGAATCTGGAGTCACCATCGATCTTCATTATAAATGGCTTAACACATTTGCTCTAATACAATCACTCTTTACATTGAGAGAAAACTGCTAACATCTATAGAGAGGCATGATTTTGGCATGAAAACGATGGCACACTTACTTTAATAAATATGCATTTATTTAATTGTACATAATAAATATCTTGGACAAAGACTTCAAAGCCTTTTAAGCACTTGTAGTAAATGATGTGATCTATGGAGGACAGAAGGTCTCTGGGGGACCACCATACCATGTGCTGCTGGCGTCATCCCATCTGTTTATTATGTAGTGCAGATCTTCTCAATAAATCATTGTGCTTTGGAAGTGTAAGTTTCTCATTCATTCTTCCACACTTGCCAAAGTACAACAGATTTGGGAAAGTTATAACAGCCTGGTATTTAATTGATTCTAGAAGTGCACACTGACAGGTATTATTAACAAACCCTAATTACTGATTCAATAAAGAGAGCAAATAACCTCAGGCCACACCAGAATTCATCCTCATGGAGGTCAAGGACAGATACAAGACTCATTTGGGGTCTTTAATGATATCTAGTCAATTTATCTAATCCACACACTTATGCTCATTTATCTTTCACTTGGGAAAATAAGTCTCACAATGATGAGTTCAAATGCATTTGACCTCTAGTTGTAAAAGAGATAATTCATTTACTTGGAATAGATAACTCTCCAAAGAGATTCTATTAATTGGGATTCCTTCTGAAAGTCATAAACTCTAACAATTCCACACATAATTAATTATGTTTATCCTGTTCTTGATCTACTATCTATTTAAGTATATTACAGGGTAAAAACATACTAAATTTGGTACAGGTTCAAACACCACAGGTATATCACTGAACATAAAATCTGTCAGGGACTACTGGCAAATTTCAGAAAGCTAATGTGTCAGTTACTGAATGTCTAGTTGACGCCAGCTGACATAAAATCCTCACCATAACAGTGGGTATTGATCTGTAGGACCCACCTGAGGACGACAGAGAGCAGACCATTCATTCAAGATCAAGTAACAGCCGGAATTCAAATCCAAGTTGGTCTGACTGCAAATACATGCCCTTTCTACTATGCTGGTTTCATTAAGTTGTGTGTAAGTTTGTCGGAAAAAATTCACTTCCTGTGCTACAAACGTCTGATTTGTGAATATTGTATAGGACACCATTTCCCCTTCCACACCTCTGCTTTTTTGAAAGGTGACAGCTTCAATACCAGCCTGCTTATTCTGTCTAGTAACTCGACAGTCCAGAATGATGGCGTCATCTGGGAACCCGGGTAAGGAATTGTCTTTCTCTTTTCCTAACTCTTCACACCCCTTGCCTTGCCTACAGTCCTGTGCCTGTCCTCAGCCGTTCACCAGGAAGCGGTAGGTGAAGTCCGCCCCAGTCTCTTTCACTTCCATTTCCATCATTAATAAGCAAGTCCTTACTGTCCCTCTTTTTTCAAAGCTTGCCCAGTTCTTTAAAAATCATCAAACACCCCCCTTTCCTGTAACCTCTATTTTGTATTATTTAACTTGTTACTTCACAGGTTTTCCTAATTGTGACTGACAAATACAGGAGAGCCAATAACAACACACCTAAAACCAAGAAGGGCTGTCACTGTCCAATGCTCTGAAACTGCCCAGATGGTCCCTTCCTGCAAGACTCCAGTAAACTTATCTAACCCAGTATCTTTCCACAAGCACAGCGCTTCCAAGAAATAAGAATATAAAAAAATCACTTTTATGTCTTAACATTTTTTAATGACTATTACTGCCATAGCTCTGTTTTCTTCTATTTTTTGTTGTTTCAAACTTGGATATCTACAGAGTACTCAACAAAACAAATTCGATGGGATTTGGGGGTATGCCTGCTTTGTAACATTATTTCTGATGGAAAATATATTCTGATTCCAAACAACAGACTGGAGGGTAAAGGGTAGTATGTTATTTTTAAAAATGGGGACTCCTTGTGGTGCCTGGGTGGCCTAGTTGGTTCAGTGTCTGCCTTTGGCTCAGGTCATGATCCCAGGGTCCTGGGATCGAGCCCTGAATCGGGCTTCCTGCTCAGTAGGAAGCCTGCTTCTCCCTCTCCCACTCCCCCTGCCTGTATTCCCTCTCTCACTGTCCCCCTTTCTCAGTCAAATAAATAAATTTTAAAAATCTTTTAAACAAACAAACCAATATAGACTCCTTGTAGTCTCTTTCATTAGTGATGCACATTTGGATTTTGATGATCTGTGGATGACCAAATTGCTTTCATGATCCTTCTGTCTTCTGGCCTTCTCCTCTCCTAGTCTCTGAGTAGATAATAACTTTGGCAAAAGAGACAGGGCTGGGAAAGGCTGAGCTTGCACGTGAAAGAGAACATGTGCTTCTGGTGTACATTTCAAACTTAAACTTTTGATTATCCATGGTTTTGTCTGTACCATCTTTCCCTTCCTTTTGCTTGGTGATTGGTAATCGCTTTCTTAAACAAAGTACTTTTCTTGGCTGCCTAGACATGTACTGAGTAGGAAGAGTAAGCTGAGGGATTTCTCTTACTCCCTTTAATTAGAGCAGACCCAGCAGAGGAAAGTTGGAGTGAATGGCCCACTATGTTTGAAAGAATCCAAGAACCTTTAACTGTAGTTGAAAACAAAGCCCAAGAAAAGAGATGAGAATTTATAAGAGTGGAGAGGGAAAATCTTAAGATGGTATTAAATTAAATTAACCATAAACAATTTTAAAATGCATATCATGGTTTAAAAAATCCAGGCATCTATAAAATAAAACTTACAGAGAACATTATTTGGGAATCAATAATTTCATTGTGTGTTATACTTCATTAAATCTCTTCTAGTCATCTTTGCATAGTTGGCTGTTTTTTAAAGGAAGGGGTCAATTATGTTGCATTTTATTCAGCTGTAAATCTCAGAAGCAAAGCCTCAAGTCACGTGACTATTTGGCACAGTTCTAGACATGTAGGTGTCTTTAAATTTTAAAGCTCAGATCTGCCAGGACAATGACCTAGATTCTTCTTCAAGTTTGGTCCTGTAGGGCTCGTTGCCTCATGCAGGATAATAGCACTATTCTCTGTACCTTGGCTTCTAGCCAGATCAGACTAAGTTAGTAAAGACGTGTTGTCGATTAAGATGAATTTAAAAGAAATACCTCAAATCTCTACCTCTACAGTAGTGATTTGGTATCTAAGGAGTTAACTACAATAGAAGAAGAAGTGTCAAGTGGCAAAATCAAAGAAGAGATTTTAACCTGACCCTTGCAGTGGAGTTCCTGAATTTTTGGAACAGATCAGTTTATGTAATTGTGTACTCCTTTTCTAACAGTTGGTTTTTGAGGCACATCTTAGCATGACCCAACCAGTTGAGGTGTCAAAACAAAAACACTTCCAGGTACTTTAGGTTCTGAGTAAAGTTTTTGTTTTTAGATAGTACAATTTCCTTCTCCCGTGAACTTGTGTCTCTTATATACTTTTCCTGTGGTAGTTTGGGACTCCTCTCTTCAAGTTCACAATAATCCATAATAATGTTACTAAAAGTAGTATTTCTGTGGCTTATTTCATTCATCCACATTTTGGAAATTATCTCTCAAACAAATAACATATTGGGACTTTAGTTTTATTACTTTAAATTCTTGTCTCTTACCCCCTTCTCATTCTTGAAGGAAAACACTCAACAGCTTTAAGACAAAATGAAGGATAGTATTTTCTGTCACTAACAGAAAAAGAATTTTAAATTATTATTATTATTATTTATTTATTTTTAGGAAAGAAGATGTAATAACATTTTTGGCCAGGAGTTTTACATCAAAAGCCATGCCATTTTGGATTTTCTCAAAACACTGTTTAAAAAGACATGCTAACATTACATAGAAATAACAGTAACTACACATTAATGTAGAGTTGATTTTATTGAGTGAATTTCCCAGGTTACCCTTAGGGTTGGAGGTGAGATTTCCAAGGAAGGTTATTTGTACTGTTGATGAGAAAGAATATGTAGTAGTAAAAATTTTGATAATCTTTTACGGAGGGTCTGCTATACCTCAGGCTGCTATACACCTCCAACTCTAATTCTCACACCCAATTTTGTAGGGAGATATCATAATCTCCTCATAAACTGAGAAGTCCAAGCCTAGGTAGAACAAGAACCAACTTAGAATTAAATGGTATGCAACTGGCTCGCTGAGTTTTGAACCCAACACCTGACTATAGAGCTCCGTCTTTCTTGTATAGAAGCCCATCTTGATGCAGACTCCCAGTGTTCTAAAACTTCTCTAATGCCATTCCCTGCGTAGGAGGAGACGTTGCAGTAACTCTGCTGGCAAGAAGCTGGAAGGTGCTTAGACAATGATAAGATGGAAAATATATGCTTTCTAGATCTCCTTCTGGGTGAAGAGAACACTCTTCATCACCTATTTCAACCCACTCTTTACTCCATGATGTCCTGTCCTTCCACACTGAAGTATAGGTGTGCTTAGTCATCAGTTAGATCAGTTATTACCAAGACTACAATGTGGTATAAACATCCCCTATAAGCCCAACCAGTCCCTTGCGCATCTTCTTCCTAGTGGTCTAGGGTAGTTATCAAGAAGCATTCCTTACTCCTATTTTAAAAAAATAAAATTCAAAACCATATGTCCTGATACTTAGAAGGCACTAAATATTTGATTGTTAAATAGATGACATGAATTAGACTTGTATCATTGTTGTATGGAAAGCCCCATGCTCTCCTTGTGAATTCCTAATGATATTGTAACCAGAGTGATACTAACTGGTCTCAGAATATATCTCTGAGGAAGAGAGCTATACTCTGGAAAAAACTTGAGACATATACTAGAAGTTAGCTGACATTAAGACCTCTGCAGAGGGCTTAAGACTTGTGATCAACCTGGGGAAAAACCATGGGGCTAAGTATGCCAACCTGGGGACTTTAGCAATTTCTATCACCATGGGACATTTGGTGCAAAGTGACTTCCCTGTTGAAACTGGTGAAGGGCTGAGTTTTATTTACACTTAGGATGACCTGGGGTCAATCAGAGCCAGCACACATGTATGCAGCACAGAAGCAAAGGAGATCATGAGAGAAAAAGCAGTCAGGAATTCTTAGAGAACTTCAGGGGTTTAAGTCTTTCCCTGGCATGGCACTGGGCAAAGGAGTCCATTAGGCTTGATTCTTTTGTTGCAAGAAGGCTCAGCTAATGTTTGGATTTCAATATAATTTAACCACTAAACCTGTCATCCTCGGTAATCCCCCAACCTCCCTTTCCTATCTTTAAAATGGAGTGTCAGTTCTAAACAGAATTTTCAACTTGTTCTCTTCAGTCTTGAGCTTTCAGATATGAAGGGATTGGCTCAGCAATACGTGTTTTTTTTTTTTTTTTTTTGGTAATGGGAGTGAGGGGAGCAAAGAAGGAAAGATCTCATAGCTGAAGAACACTCGACTGCAAAGCATGGACACAGGTAGTCGCAGGAGGAAATGAATAAGGAATCGCCTTTAAAAAATGACTCAGAATTCTGAGTCAGAGGCTTTTGGGCCAATTTCTGATCTCATCGTGGAGCTTCCTAAAGCACCTGGGCTTTCCTTGGAGGTCTTGTACCTAGACTGGGGCTTAGGCCACACCTGTTTGGCCCTGAGGGAATGAGCTGACAGGAACCCTCCTCAGTACGTTGCAGCTGCTCCCATTAGATCAGACACGGATCAGAGTGATAACTTTTCTAGAGGCATAATTTACCATCTATTTTAGTCATGAATGACAAATTAAGGCACATTAAAGTGCTTTTAAAATGATGCAAACTTTCCTTGTTTAGGGAGCTCAGGAAGTTTGTGTTCGACAATAGTTAGCTTTAATAGCGGTCCTATTATCTAGAGTTTTACAGAAACCCTTGTTTCAAGTTCAAATTCTGATCCAAATATGAAAACCCACTGTCAAGAAAAAAAAGGAAAGTTCCACAAGCTAAGAAATAAATTTTATGTAGGATTGTAAATCAAGTCTTTCATAGGAAATACTTGAAAGAAGAAATTGGCTGGAGGAAAATGATTTTACTTGAAGGGGTATTTGATAGAGATTGAACAGGCTTTTCCTTAATATATCTTGTTCTGCCTACATTAAAAAGTTTTAATTTAGTAAAGTAACCTGAGAGGGATTATTAACCAGAGTCTGCTAAAAAAAAAAGAAAAAAAAAAGGATCTGAAACGATTTCCTTTTTCCATAAGAATCTGCAGACAAGCCATCTGGGGTTGATGAGGTGGGCAAATAGACTTTAAGGAGTTCCTGTCTTCCCTTGTCTAATATGTCTTTAACCTTTGAAGATTCTCAGAATAATGGGCCAGTTTTATAGCTTATGGGGTTTGGCTCCAGGGATTTTTCACAAATACAAATTCTCAAACTCCCAGGGTGACCAATGATCCTGGGAGGAAACTGGGAATGGGGTCAGGGGAGAAAAAAGCAAATCAGTGACTCAGAATTGCACAAATGTATGAGATCACCTCTGTTAGGAATGGACACTCTACAGCATTTTCAGAACATACTCAAGACTGACCCAAATCCAACAGTGAGCACCAGATTAATCTTAAGAATGACTCAACCAAGTTTCCGAATAAATGGATTTGGCTCTGGAGATGAGCAGCAGGGAACAAACTGCCTATGACAATCCTCACGGTGTTATCTTCTCCCCCCTTCAGGCTCCCCCTCTCATCTGAATCTCCCCTCACACACCACACCCTCTCTGTGCTCTCCAAGGTCTTGTAAGGAGTCTTCGGCATACAATCAGGCCAAGTGGTGACTGTTCTTTGGCTATGGAGAATGGCAGGAGAGTTCCCCCAACTGAAAATAGTAGGTTCTCCTGTGGAGGGAAAGCGGGGAGGCAGTGAAATTCCTACTCCTCAGCGGACACTTAAGAGAGAATAGAAAAGAAGGCAGCAGTGAGGGCTAACCTAAGCCATGTACTAGGCAACCTGAGTTGGGAGGAATTGGCAAAACTGCCCCTGGCAATCATCTTCACCTCCACTCTCCCCAGCACCAAAGCCTTCGTGCTCTTTGGAGGTGCTGGCAGAGCCGGTGCTGGGCAGTCTTGCCTGAGAAATCTGGTGAGCTGTCTGCTGCTTCAGCCAAGCAGGGCTGCTACTGGATGATGTAAGCAGTTCCTGTTCTTCAAGGGCAAAGGGTGTGTTCTAGAAAACTAAGGAAAAGGTGAAAACTATTTTAATTTATATGCAATCACTTGACCAGATGCCACCTCTACAGCCTTCAAAAAAATGTTTCATTTGTTGATACAGTATCGTCATTCTGGAATTTTCTGAATTCCTAGATTCTCGAAGACGGTTCTAGCTGCCGCCGCTTGAAAGATGAGCAGATTGTTGTTTTTATCTATACACCAGGGTTTCTCAAGTTTAGCACTACTGACATTTTGGGATAGAAAATCCTTTGTTGTGGGGGGACTTTCCAGTACACTGTCAGTCAGCAGCATGTCGAGCTTCTACCCTCTGGTTGACAGTAGCGGCCTCCTTTCCCAGTTGTGACAACCAAGAATATCGCCTGACGTTGACAAATGTCTCCTGGGAAACAGAATCTCCCTGTCCCCAAGAAGCATTACTCTATACAGATACCATCTAGGACCTGGCGCTTGGGCTTTTCACCTACCCTCTTGTCACAAGGTGCTCCTGGCCATGTCTCCTTGCCCAGAGGAAACATTTAATTTTTCAAAAAGAAACCCAGGGGGAAATATCTTTAAAGTTTACAAAAGAATTAATGGAGAATAAAGAGGCTGAACTGATGACTTGATATGTTAGGATTTTAAAGATTCCTGGTGTTTTAGCATTAGGCCCATTTCACAGATGTCTGGGTTACCCTCAGAAGCATAACATGCCCCTTTGTACCCAGGTAGCACTAAACTCCGCTGTTAGGACCACTTAGCTGGCTAATGATCAGAAATAAGGTTTATGTTTAGAACCCAATTCTGGATTCTAATCTATACTTGGAAATTGACTCAATTGACATTTTAGTTTGCTAAGTCTATGAATTTCTGGCTACCTCAGTTTTACCAGTTCTGGAGTAAGATAGAGCGGTGTCCCTCTCCTCTCCTCCTCACAATTCCTAAATTAATAATCAATATTGCTAAGATATTGGGGCCAATGCCCAGATAATAGTTAGTTCTGAGCTGTGCTGGGTGGAGAAACCTCTAGTTGAAGCTCAGTTGAGAAGTCTAGCGAGGTGTGCAAAAAGTGGGCTCTGTATTCTAAAAAGGGAGTGGTTACATAAATTTGGGGTATTTCCAGTCCTTAATGGTTTGCCATGAGTGCGGCGTATACTGGTTATCAGGGAGTGGAGAATCTCAGCTTTCTTTTTCATGGGGTTTGGATCCTGATCGGCACTGCTTGGGTAGAAAGCCATCTTTTCTTTCAGGTCTCTTAAGGACCCGGAGAGGTGATGTGGTGTACTGCTGGTATCTTAATGTGCTCAAACATTCTGGTTAAACCAAAAAGTTTCAGACATTTCTTCCCAACCTCAAAATGACCAGAATATAAGCTAATTGGTAACATCTAAACACAGCTTTAATGCAGATACACCTACAATAGTTAGCAACATTTCTCTATTGGGTTTCAGGGACAGGAGTTTATCGAACCCATGTTGTTTTCCTGACATTTTGCCTATAAATAGTATGTCACTGTGTGAAAATCACAGATCTGGTTTCCTAAGAGTGCTAAGAGGATTCCCCAAGTTGACTCTGAAATTGTTCTGAAAACTCTGCTCACATAGGTAGTGAGTGGGTAGGCTGCTTGGTTCCACCCTCTGCCGGGGAGCTTTTCACCAGTTATTGTGTCCACAATGCTCCCTCAGCTGGTGACTGAGAAAATAACAGGCTGTTCATCAGACTGGCCCTGAGCTCTTGGAGTTAAAATGCCCAGGTCAGGGACACACATGGTTCCTGCACTCGGGACTGGATTCCCAGTTCCTCTGCCTTTCCTATTCTATGGAAGGGTACTTGCACATGTAGTCCTTATTGAGTAGGTGACCTGTGGGATGGCTCTAGTCCCTACCTAATAAAGAATCTTAGAGCTGTTGGGTTAGTAGAGAAAACTGGAGGGTGGAAATGCAAGACTGGTTTCAAATCTTTTTTCTGAGACTTATCAATACTATTAAAGTTGAATTGTTGGTCACACCTCTCATGTCCTCATCTGCGAAATGCCTTAATAGTGCTTTCCCCCTTCCTTCTCCTGCACACATGCATATGACAGAACACATCCTCACACATTCACACTCACTCACATATTCTACTTGTATTGATAAAAGACCACTCACAAGGATATTGTAAGAAATGAAACTGGATACTGGTCATGAAACCACTTGGAAAACTGCAATGTGCTATAAACACAGGATTGTGTTTATTATGCACAATGGATGGTATATCCTGCACTCCTTATGTCTTTTGGAGGCTTCTCAACACACTGGGGTTGCTATTACATCTGTTATTGAAAATATGAATGTCTGTATTCTTGTTGGTTAGAATTCTTACCATATTAACTATTTTGAATTTTCACTATAAAAAACTTTACAGTTATGTGGGAACTGGTATAAAATTATAATGGGGGGGGGACTCCAGTAAACATTTGAAACAAATGTACTTAGTGTGTGGGGTACTTTGTTGAGGGAATATTTTGCTTACCACCATATTCCTAGTACCTGAGCCAGAATAAATGTTAAATAAATGAATGAAAATACACAATAACTTTCCATTAAAATATCCCCCCTCAAGTCTATCCATATTCTCAGCTATGAGAGAATTTTCCATCACACATGGTCCACATTTGAATGTTCATATTCAGAGCACAGCTGGGTGTTCTTTAAGTTTACTCGTTTTTGGATGGCAGAGACAAATCATAGATTGAAACAGAAGACAAACAATGTCCCTGACATGCTTTGGTGATTAAGATCGAAAACAATCCTTTAGATGCCTTAAAAGTGACTTTATTTTATATATCCCACTTTTCATTAAGCAAATCATACAAATTAAGAGTGTTAACACATATCCTAATGAAGGATTAAGTTGAAACCTAAATAAAAAGATGACAAAATACAAAACAATTATTTTTGGTTGAGATCCCGAGAAGATGATTCATGATCATGTTTCTTCAAAATTATATTTGTTTAATGTGAGATGCCCAGTAAAGTGATCACCTTTGTTATTTGACATTAGATCCATGTCTGCTGGTGTTCAGATCAACTTAGACTATAACATTATAGTGGCTCAGCAGGGAGATGCTTATAAGGTGTGTGGAAATTAATAATATTAATTGCTGCACATTAAAATTGAAGAAAAGAAGTAAAAAACATGGTCTTAAGGTACTAAGCTAAGCTGGTACATTCTAGACTGTCCTTTATTCAACTTAGTCAAACCGATTGGTAGATTGAAGATTTAACTAGATAAACCCATCTAGGAAATAACCGGCCAGCAAAAGACAGTCGTTTGTACGGTTCAGGGCCTCACTATTCCCAGTGTGGTCTGCAGACCATCAGTATCAGTATCATGGGGGGTCTTGTCAGGAATGCAGAATCTCAGTCCCCAGCCCAGACCTACCGAGTCAGACTCTGCTTCGACAAGAACCTCTGGTGATTTTGTATGCACACTACATTTGGAGAAACACAGATCTAGGAGATAATTTCTTAGTTTCAGCATTATCTATGTACTTTCACACTTTTTTTTATAACTTTAAGTGAAACCTCAGTTGAGTCATCAACAACATAAACCGAGAAAAATAGCCTAGGAATAAAGTCTTAGGCTTCACTGCTTCTCATCCTCCTGCTTTTTCCTAAAATAATACAAAGAGACAAGTCTCTATATTTATTTTAGTTTTTGACATATCCTACCTGTCTTTTCTCTTGTCCCTCAGGCTGGTTGATAAGTACATTAAGGTTGAAATATACAACCTAAGGTTCAAATCTTAACAGAGAGGAAAAAAGAGAAAGTTCACTAGTGACGACTGTATCACTATCGACTCTAGGCATTTGTTTGTTCCAGTCCATTCTGGCTTTCAGTGAATGGGAAAGTACTAGAACCGAGTAGAATGAAATCTCTAAAGAGTGGAAATCTTCCATGTACAGGCAACTGGCTTGGGTTGGAGGCAACAATGAGTTTAACATACTACGTTTTAAACAAGTAAAGGTATTTTGAAATAATTTTCTATGTAATACAAAAAAAAATGCCTTGTTAAGCTACCAAATGTTGTTTTTCACACCAGGGGTATAAACATAATTCTGGTGTCTTAAAAAATGTGTTGTTGTGGTGTTTTGTTTTGTTTTGTTTTCTGGTATTTAGTTTAGGAACAATGAACTGTATCTTTAAGTATCCAATATTATATTCACGTCTACTTACCTTGATACACATCGATTTATATCTGCTTGTGCATATACATATTGTCTCATGAAAAAGGGATTGCTGTAATATCTGAGTATTCCCATGTTTTTCAGATTCAGTTTCTCAAATTATCATAGATTGAAACTTAGCCCTTGGTTGCATTTGACAGCGAAAGCTGACAGTCATGATTACTCACTCTGTGCTTCAATATGGCATTTCAGTTAATATTCAGTGTCCCTTCGGGGGAAGACATCATTCTTACCTATATTATATGAAAATAAAAACTGAGCTTTCAGGAGATTAAGTAATTCTCAAACAGCTGGACTTTACATGGTATGACCAAAGCTGTGTTATTAACTATCCTGTTAAACTATTTTGACCTCCCACTGTGGGAGATTTAATGGGACTTCCAAGGGATTGAGAGCAAGATCTGCCTCAGGCAAAAGTATAGAGCTGAAGCTTATTTTTAGATTCTTTTTTCCTCCTTTGTCCCTTTCTCTGGTCTCCATATGCTCTTCTTTTCCAATAAAAACTCTTTCCCTAATTTGACAAATAGAATACTGCTAGGAGCTTGTTAGAACTGGAAATCGAGATAAACAGTCCCAACTGGAACTGTAAACAGTGTTCCACTGAATGTTAATGAGTGTGCCTTGATATTCTCTGCTTAAATGTTTGGGAAAATTCTGGGTTTGAAAATATAAAGAACTCTCTCTACCATATATGTTTTTTCCCCCCTAACACTAGGGATCTGTACCTATCGATCTCTGTCACCTCTCTGTCAATCATCAATCATCTATTAGCTATGTGTGCAATTTTCCTTATATCCACAAACATTGTCCATGCCCTGACTATCTGGAATACGGATTTGGGAAGCCTTTATAAAGGCTATTAGATCCAGAGTTGCTTTTTTTTTTTTTAAGATTTTATTTATTTGTCAGGGATAGAGGAAGAGAGAGCAAGCACAGGGACGCTGGGATCATGACCTGAGCCGAAGGCAGCCGCTTAACCAACTGAGCCACCCAGGCGTCCCCAGAGTTGCATTTTCTGATGCCCTAAGTTAACAGAGCGATAAATCCAGGGACACTGCTTACCTTAGAAGATCACAGGAACAACAAAAAAAAAGTTTTTAAATTTTCAGTTAACAAGTCATTTGTGAATATGTCTCAGTGTGTGCTCCATCTAAAGGAAGTACACACGAAGTTCAAATCGCTTTTGAAAACCAGGGGTCTTCGTAAAAGCTGCTCCAGGAAGGGAGGGGATTCACAGCGCCTCACACGCATTCCAGAACGTCCCCATTCACAGCTCCCTTCTTCCCTAAGTTCCACTTCCCAGGCAGCTGCTTCCCTCTTGCCCCTGGCCTCTTGCCGGCTTTCTCTATTTACTTCCCTTCTCCTCTTTTGGTCAAGGCTCCTTCACGAGTTCCTGGAACTGAATGTCATTCTTTTATAAAGATCAACGTCACTTCTCTCTCATCTGTCACCTCTCTTTCATTTTCCAAACTGCTTCTTTACCCTTCACTCGTGTGTCCCTAACACCACAAATACCCTCTTCCACGGAAAGAGAAGAATTGCAAATGCTTTTGATATATTTTTAAATTTTCTCAAAGAAGGAAAATCTGAATTGAACTATACTAAAAGATGTTGCTGTATTATGTGTAAGATCTGCTAAATTGTGTTTCTTCAGATCATTTAAAACTACTGAATTTTGTAGAAAGAGCTCCTATATTTTATCTACCAACCATTTTGTGTACCACAGAGAAATAAAATGCTGCCGAGTTTTGTAAGCGCTACTGACTGTAAGAGGTCTTCCAATTTTAAAGATATTAAAATATGAAAAAAAGCATCTTTTTGAGGGGGAGAGCAGAGAGAGGAAAAGGGAGAGAATCTTAAGCAGGCTCTACACTCAGCACAGAGCCCGATTCAGGCCTCAATCTTAGGATTCTGAGCTCATGACCTGAGTTAAAATTTAAGAGTCAGACACTTAAATGACTGAACCACCCACGCAGCCTTGAAAAAAAAATGTGTCTTACAATAATTAAATATAATGTATTTCCTTATATATTCTGTAAGTAGTTTATCTATTTTTCAGACTTGTATTTGTATAAAAATTTCACAAGTGAGTTTATTCTTTCTAGACCAGTTTTCCTCCAAATATAGACCATGGATTTGCTATAATACAATTACCTGGGATTGCTCATTTAAAATACTGGACCCCAGGTCAGGTCTATTGAAACAGAATGTTGAGACCGTACCTGGACTGCAATATATTTTAAACTATTCAGATGACTTTAGTATGCAGACAGAGAAGAGAACTTCTCAAAAGTGGTCCCTGGGCCAATAGCAATGACATCACTTGAATGCTTCTTAGAAATACAGAATCTCAAATCTCACCCCAGCTTTCTGTCCCATTGAAGCAAAATCTGCATATTGACTATATGCCCAGGTGATTCATTATTGTTACATTAAAGTTAGAGAAGCATTGTACACAAGGGTTTCTCCAAGTGTGATTTCTGGATCACAGAATTATCGCCTAGGAACTTATTCAAAATGCAAATTTAGAAGCCTCAACCCAGATTTAGTCAATCAGAAACATGGGGAATGGGGTGGGGTGGAACTCAAGTTATCTATGTTTTAATAAGCCTAGAGGTGATTCTGATCTATGCTAAAATGAGGGAACCTCTGCTATAACCTATTCTTTCCTTAAACACAGGTAAAGGCAAGTGCTCATTATGTTAACTCAAGGCACAGAGTTTCAGCTGGGGGCAGATACCTGTTTTGCAGTCATGGTGATTAAGAGACATTAACTAGCGTCTCAAGGGCTAAATAAGCCATTAATCCCAAATGTTAAAATAATACCAGATATAACAATTGGGAAAAGCCAGGTAATAAAATACTGGTGAATGTCAGTCTCTCATTTTTAAATGAGTCAGAGAATGGTAAATACACTCTAAGCCCGAGAAAGTTTTCTAGCTCTAATCTTTTACTTTATCATTTTTTCCCTTGACTATTCAAGGCATCTATTGACAAAGCCATCATATTATAAGTTCTCTGTTGTATCTAATGAGTTATGCTTTCAAATGCTGCAAGCCTTCTACTCAAATTCAGTGGAAAAGATCAGGTACTGAATATTTCCCGACCTACATAAAGGGGAAAGTTGACGATATAAAGCCTTTGGAGAAGGATTCATCATTCAACTGATTACTGAATACCAGCCATAAGACCAATGATATTGGATACTAAGAATTCAAAGATAAAAAGGCAATTCCTTTCCTCAAAGAGCCTACAGTCTATTAGGGAGACAGACACAGCAACTAAATCATTTTGTTTTAATATGATGTGTGGTGTAATGGAGGCATGCAGTGGTCATTTTTTATAAGCACTGGCCTAACAGCAGTTTGAAGATGGATTCGAGGGAGGTGGCTATAACAAGGCGAGAGATCAGAAGATGCTACTGTATGAGTTTAAGCAGGAGGCTGAGCAGTGGCAAAATGCAGAAGGAATCCATATAAGTGTCTTCTAAAACATGATGACTTAGAATAAGCTATTGATCCATTATACTCATGAGGGGTAGGAAGTAAGTGATTAAAAATTTTTTTTTTAAATCTCTGACTTTGGAAGGTTTTATAAAGACCATATTTTAAACTATCCAACAAATGTCTGATGCTTTTCAACTTGCTCTTTTTATTATCTCCAGCACTCTGTGATTGTATTCTTTATGCCAGTATTATGCTTAATTAAGCACGACGACACTATCGATAAAGAGTCAGAAAGCAAGATGCGACACAGACCATCCAAAAATGCAGTTATCCTGGCAAGCTAAGGATAAACCTTACAAAAAAATGGGAGACACTTCCCAGAAATTGTTTTCCCTTTAACTAAAAGATCTAAAAATAAGAGGTTATATTCCAAGGATAATTGAGCATAGTGATCATGATGATGTTACTAGTCTCCAGCATTAGAAACATAGTATCAAGGTTTATATTCCACACCAATGATGTTATGCTGCCTCATACATTTTAAAGATGCTCTAATGCTTTCTTGTTACAAAAGAAACAGACCTCAGGAAAGAGGGTCTCCTATACTCATTAGTTTCTCCAGAGAGTGCTGTCTATTCCAGCCTGAGGCAGTTCCTCCCCACTTGCCATTTGTTCTTAGGACTCATCGCATGCCTCCATCATAGCACTCATCCTACTGAACTGTAGTGACTGATCTATTGCCCTTTTCCCCACAGATAAAACCCAGAAGGGTATTTGGGTTCTATTTACTTTCACCCATTCATTCATTCATTCATTCACGCATTCTATATTTTAGCTGCTGTTTTAGGTACTGAGGGTATAGCATAGGAAAAGACAAACTACCAGTTCTTAAGGAGCTAGAGGTCTAGCGGAAGGAGATGGAGAAACACACACACGGGGAAGTAAATAAGTAATTCTAAATGGTGATGTGTAATACATGATTAATAGAATAAGGCAACCAGGATGAAAAGAAATGGGGTGGAAGAGGCATCCTTTAGCGAGAGTGTTCAGAGCAGGGCTTCCTGAGATGGTGACTTCTGAGTTGAGATTTTGGATCATGAGAAGATAAGGAAGGACTTTAAAGAACTTTCCTGGCAAAAGAAGGTATAAATGCACAGCTCCTGAGATTTCCTGAGTTTGGAAATGAAAAGAAAGGCAATTTATTCAGAGCATAGCTATAGGAGTAAGGCGGGGAAAAGGGTTTGGAGAGGTGGATAGGCTCTCGCTGGCTTTACTTGTAGATGGTATTAAGTGGGTTTTGTGCTAAAAGCAATAAAAATTTCTGGTGGGTTATAATCAGGGGAAGTCATGATCAGATTTATATATTTAGAAGAACAATCTGGCTGATTTTGGAAGACAAAAGGAGGGCTATAATATAAGAGGTGGCTGTTGAGGTCCAGAGAAAAAAATGATGACTTGGACCAGGGTAGAGCAATGGAATGTTTAGATTTGGAGGTTATGCCTACAGGCCTTGGGACAGCCTGAGCCCAAGGCTTCAGTTAAGTATCCAGGTAGAGAGGGTGGTGCTACTTACTGAGACTGTATGAGGAAGGGACTGGGAAGTGCATGGCAACTCGAGTGTTTTTGTTTTGGGACAAACTGAGTTTGAGAGAGCTGTTAGATACCCATATCTTCTGAAAGGATTCCAGAACCAAATCAAATGTGCACAGTCCCCTTTGTAGTTTTTTAACACTACAGAAAAGTGGTTAAGATCCTGAGCTTTGAAGGGAAATAGACCTGAATCTGTACCCCAGTTTTCCTATTAAATCAAATATGCTATGACACTTGGGGAGCTCAGATGGTCTGCCTTTGGCTCAGGCCATGATCTCCCGGTCCTGGGATAGAGTCCCATATCATCAGGCTCCCGACTCAGCAGGGAGTCTGCTTCTCTCTCTGCCCCCACTGCTTGCTCTAGGTCTCTCTCTCTCTCAAATGAATAAATAAAATCTTAAAAAAAAAAATCAAATATGCCATCTTGGATAATCAACTTCTTTGAGTCTCAGTTTTCATATCTGGCAAACATGTACCTCATGGGGTTGCTGTGAAGATTAAATTAGATTATGTATGTGAAATGTTTTGAGGAATGTTGGGATCATAGCAAGTGTTCAACAGTGATACCCCAAACTGGTGATTATAATCATGGTGGGGACGAACTGGCTAAAGGGACAAATGCAGTGGGGAACTCCATCAGCAAGTAGAGAGAGACTTGTGGTCACCCCACTGCGACTGGTGTCAGGAAGGACAGGAAGTGTATTTGTCAGTCAGCAGGGCCTTTCCCCTCAAGCTTTAAGGTTCTCTTATTTCATTTCTTAGGAGGATTGCACTGATTCCCCCTAGTTACCACGCTCTATGTATAATGTGTTCTCTGGTCATGAACAAAATGGTTTTTGTACACAAAATTTAAAAAATTTTTACTGAAATATACTTAACAAAAACTATACCATCTTAACCATACTTGTGTATAGTTCAGGGGCATTATACACCTTCAAATGGTTGTGCGGCCGTCACCAGTATCTGTCTTCAGAGCTCATTTCATCTTCCCAAGCTGAAACTCTAGCCATTTAGTAGTAACTCCCCATTCCTGCCTCTCCCAGACCCCCTGCAACCACTAACTACTTTACGTTTCTATGGATTGACTACTCTAGGTAACTCGGATGGATGGAGTCTTATAGCATCTGTCCTTTTGTGACCGGCTTATTTCACTTCGCATCAGATCTTCCAGGGTCATCCATGTCGTGGCACGTGTCAGAATTTTTTTTCATGGCCAAATAATATTCCATCGTGTGCCTATACCCCATTATGTTTATCCATTCATTTTTCGGTGGGCACTTGGGTTACTTCCACCTTTTAGTTATTGTGAGTAACACTCTTATGGATATGGGTGTACTATATGGAAGGTTTTATGAGACAGTATAAATACTCAGTTACTTATTAATTCATTTACTCATTTTCCCCCCGCCAACTATTTCCTGAATGCTTACAGAGGCTAGCACTGATCATACTTACATGTGAAAGTGCTCCATCATACTTATATGTGAAAGTAACTCCATTAGTTGTTTGCGGTATTCTCAAGAGGCACTAGAATTTTTCAGAACACTAATTTATCTCCATGTTTAAAAACTGTAGAGGAAACTTTAAGATCTTTTGGTTTGGCAATCCACTCAGCAAGCAATTTCTGAAGATTGATGTCGTGCATGGCATGAAATCTGCCTCAAAGAATCTTGCATTCTGCCCCACAAAACCAGAAAATGAAGTAAAAGGAAAAAAAAAGACAGCAGTGGTAATAAACAGAAGGAGAAATGAGAGAGAAATGGCCAAGACGGGGAGGGTGGATAAGATGAAGTGCAAAGTCAATCCACGGCCCCAAATGTTTTAAGATCTTTATGCTTCTTTCTTCATATAGGAATTCTGTGATCATTTTCAAAGAATAGAGCCAAAGAAATAAGCTCCAGAGAATAAAAAATGAAGATTACAAAACTGAGGACATAAAGCCTAACCGAGGCATTTATTTAATATGTCACAAGGCATACATTTATATTCACCTCTTTGTTTTCCCTAAAATGTGATTTGAGAAGAAATGTGGATAAGAGAAAACACTTTTAATTTTAGGTATATTGGAGAGTAAGAACTAATCAATATTCAGGAATTAACTGAGAGTGTCAATCCAGGACAAAATGAATGTGAACAGCTGTGTTCCACAATCTGACCTCAGGACATTGGATCTTTAGTATTTCCATAATATGACTGTAAAAAATATGTCCCTCTAGCCTTATTTGCTTTCCTTAATGGATAATGCTTCTGGCTTGGACCTTTGTGTGGAAAAAAGGATCTTTTGTCTCATAAAATGTTACAGATGCTGCTATGGTAACACACTTTAATTTTATTCCTATCTAAGAAGATAAACATGGAAAAATGCGATTGCCAATTTAATCTAATATTTAACATTAGCTTTAGGTCCACAGAGCATTTTGGTTTTTGTTTTTAGGGAATATTGGCACTTTGTTAACCTGCTGTACTCAATTAAGCAGAATCCTAAAGCCCTGCCTCAAAATACTAAAAAATACCATGTGGCCAAATTTCAAAACCCACAAGGGAAAGAAAGCATGCTGCTTCTATGACAGAATTCTTAGGTGGCCAGAATGAGTTTGCATTTGTGGGAAGTTTCTTCTGGACTAAAAACAAAAACCAAACATCTCAGCATTTACAAAGATAGTATCAGTTTGGTTGAAACAAAACTCCTGAGTTGAATGGAGAGACAATTATTGAATTTTTTCCCTACTAGGAAACCCTGCAACATGTTGCATTAAAACCTTCCTTGCATTAAAACTTCAACATTAAAGCAAGTTGTTTACTTTGCACTCAGTAAATAACCAAGGTTATTGCACCCTGAGGAGGTAATCTGAAGCCCTGATTCCCTGCTGAGGTCTAACAATATACATTTACACAGGAGGTAGAAGCTTCCATGCTTGCCAGTGTCATAAAAACAAAGCAAAAAGCACTAGCAGAAGGAAAGACACAGGAAACATGGTCCATATTATACAGTATGGACTTAAATCCGGTGACATTTCCGTTAGAATTGCAAAGAAAAGCCAGCTCCCAGCAGTGTTTTTTAAAAGCTCATCTGTGCAGTGACTCTCACTTCATAATTGCTATTAATTTTTCTCTTCTGTAATATAAAGGCTTGGCAGCAGAAGAGTTAATGAAGGGTGTGGTCAATTTACACAGATTTTCAATTACAAAGCAGGAGAGATCCAGTCTGATCCTGATTCACCATATGGCACTCTAACCCATTAACCTGCTCCAGAGTATGTACTACTGTGGGTGCCTGGTTCATTCATTCCTTGATTAGAAAACATGCCGTACGCTTAATTTCAGTTATTCTAGATCTTTCTAGAACAATAAAAATCGTTCTTCTTGATTCATATACTAACATTTAGTTATATCCATAATGAATACGCTAACACTACAATAATTTTCAAATACCACAACATACACAAATTGGTAGTAAGTAAACTGAAGTGCCTACCTAGGTTGTTCTTGAAGCAAACTTCAGCACTCTGTAATATTTTCCTTTCATAAAAGTCCCCAAGTATTTACAGTCTGTAGATGAGATCACACTCTTGAAATGGTAAAGATTAAACGAGAGGAGAACGAGAGTGAAAGAGAGGTTGTTCACACTAACACTACTTGTATTGAAAAGATTCGACGGCACTGTCTTGGTTCTCATTGGTCACTCAGTGGCCTGGAACAATATTTGCCCAGTTGCTATGTAGAGAGGGGCGGCTGCCAATTCACTTCACTAATAAGCCTGAACCTGGCCTTTGCAGATAAGAGGGGTTATTGTTTGAGTTAATGTGTTTGCCGATAAGATGCTCACCAATGAAGGTAAAAGAGATACTTTTCTTTGTGGCGAACTGCAGAACTATTACAGACATTTCTCTGCTGCCCTCCGAATTCTAACAGCTGTTGCAAAAAGTAAACCAGCAGCAGAGATGATTTATGTGTGTGTGTGTGTGTGTGTGTGTGTGTGTGTGTGTTTAAATTAGATTTCCCGCTTTCAGGAATGAACATCTAAAAAGATCACATTTAAATATTTTCTTTAAAAGGACACTACAGGGGTGCCTTGGTGGCTCAGTGGGTTAAATCCTCTGCCTTTGGCTCGGGTTGTGATCCCAGGTCCTGGGATCCAGCCCGGCATCTGCTCTGCGGGGAGCCTGCTTCTTCCTCTCTCTCTCTCTGCCTGCCTCTTTGCCTGCTTGAGATCTCTGTCAAATAAATAAAATCTTAAAAAAAAAAAAAAAAGGACACTACACCTGAAATATGTGAGAATAACTAACCCACTGCAACTGTAAGATGCATTAAAATATAATTAAAGCATTCCATGTTGCCTTCGTGTGTGTGTGTCTGTGTGTATACCCATATAGAATAATTATTGTTATTTTTAGTGGAGGTTTACATTAGGGCAAATTTCCCAAATTTCAGGTGAAGCAGTTTGGATTTGACAGATATGCACACACACCCCCCATCACTGAACTGTGAGCACACATAATGCACACATATGTGTGCCAGTTTGAACAGCACTGGACTAAGGTAAAGCACATGTCAATTTGTGCAGGGTTTAGATAAAAGTCCCAAGGTAGGGGATTTTCTTTTTGTATTTAAAGAAATACCCTATTATTTTTTCAATATATATTGAATGTGAGTGAATTTTTTGTGAGATCGTGTAAAGACTATTTATTTATTTATTTTAAATTTTTTATTTATTTTTATAATTTCTTTTCAGTGTTCCAGAATTCATTGTTTATGCACCACACCCAGTGCTCCATGCAAAACGTCCCCTCCTTAATACCCACCACCAGGCTCACCTAACCCCCGACCCACCTTCTCTCCAACATCCTCAGTTATTAAAGACTATTTAGACTCTGAATTTAACTTCATGTAATGAACAGAGGTTCATGAAAACAAATGTATTAGATATGCCTTAAGATACAATTTTTAGTAATGATTTTTGTGTGCCAAATACTAAGAGAAAAATGGAATAAATAATTTATCTTAGCAGGTAAGATGTTTAGGGCACCCGGCAGGCTCAGCTGGTAAAGCATGCAACTCTTGATATCGAGGTTGTGAGTTTAAGCCCCATGTTGGGTAGAGCAATTATTTTAAAAAACAAAACCCTTAAACAAACAAACAAACAAACAAAAAAAACCAAGATGTTTTCTAGTGCTCTGTTGTAAAATTTCTCGAGAGCATTATTAACGATGATGGAAATTCTCTACGTCCCTCTAATTTGCTCTTTATCAATAAGGTAAATAAAACACAATGGAGTTTTTGCTATATATTTGGTTATTATTAATAGAAATAAAAACTAATAATAGATTCATAGATGAGATTAATAAAATTTTTCAGAGAACGAGAAGGGACCATAGTACTTTAAATTCTGCCCTACAATACTGAGGAACTTCCATTTTCATCTTGAGTATTTTTCAAAATTAAAATGAAAATTTTAAATAACTGAAAAATAACTTCAATGGACAACTCAACATGTTTCTGGCATCTTAAAAAAAAAAGTTTCTTGAACTCAACTGTGAAGATCATGGAATACTACTAAAATTCAGCTATTTCTAAGATGGAGCTCTAGGGACAACTGACAGGGCAAGTGAGAGGATATGCTCATAGCTAGAAAGCATGTTGTAGAATACGGTTCCAGTTGCTTTCCTGAGTTGCTCCCCAGTGAAGACAAAATGTTTCAAAGGAACAATCTGGTGAATCCCGGGGTTCAGTGCATTTGCTGGTCTCTACTGAGACTGGCCAATCCATAGGGTCTCTACGTAAAAAACCTTCATTATGTCCATGAAAAACATACATGTAAATGATCCCAATGTTTATATTCATATATAGCTTTCTTTTGCTTAGCATTTTACTTCAGTATCTGGTGAACACTAAAGCTAGAAGAAATGACTGAGACTGATAATCCTCATGTCACTGTGGGAAGAAACATGCTAAGTAGCAATATGTTTATGAACCAGAACATGTTTTTATTTTTATGGACTCATAGATCAATAGTTTCTAAAATATAGGCACCTAGAATTGGTAATTATAGGTGAGAGTCTTCCTCTAAAAATAAAGAATTCTGTTCTTTATAGTAAGGTCTAAATCCAGAGAAGAGTGTAAGCTGAAGGTGGTGTCTCTAAAAATATATTAGTTTTTAGTAGCTGATACTCTAGCACTCCCAGAGGAAATTTTCTGTTGGATGATAGCCAAAGAGATTAGCTAAATGCTAAGAGACCATATCCTTTCTCTAACATTATCTCTGATCTATTTCACACTATTATAATCAAAATACTCCCTTTGTGTCCAGAATTTGGTTACAGGACAGGTCAAAAGTTCTATGGGTATTTTGAGGAAGAAGAAAAAAAAGCACTATACAACATAAAGCATACTAATGCTGTGATAGACACCAGCATTATTTGGCTTGATTTAGAAGATAAAATTTTCTCAAGGCTATAAAGTTTCATGGAACATAAAAAAATCTATAAAGAGGATTCAGCTTTTTTATTATGACAGCTTTTCCTTTCAATTCAAAACAGGTTCTCTTCTATGAGCTTTTTTTTTTTTTTTTTCCCATAAGGTGGGCTGATAGTGACAAGGTAAATATATATTATTCAGCAACAAAAAAGAAATGATGTGACACAACGGCATCTTGCATCTAGGAAAGGTCTTTTCAAAGCCCAAGTCTGACCATGAGCTTTTTTCTAGACGGCCAGGGTTTTCCCTTTCCCTCTAGATGACATTCGAACTGGCCACTCTATCTCTTCCAGTCTTACCCTATCCCTCTCTCTGGAGCTCACCCTGCTTCAGTCAAGTTGGAGTGGTTTTGGATGAATGAACATCTGGCATTCTTCCTCACTTCCAGCTTTCACACCAGATTCTCTTGACCTGAAACATCTTCCTTCTCTGCTTTCTCCTTGACTTATCTCTAAGCTTCCCAAAGTCTCAGTGGGGTGATGTATTTTTCCCTTGTTCTATATTGCCACGGCACTCAGGTATTCCTTTTTGTAGCACAGGTCATGTATGTAAGTACTTTTGCACAAAGGAATTGGCTCTAAACATCCCCTTCCATATCCTCAGATCCTACTACTAGTAGTAGTCAACACTCAATAAATATTTGTTTAATGACCATGAGTTTGAACAGGAATGGATGCTTATTTTTGTAGCACTGGTTAGGGAAAAAAGTGAGGGACTAAAGTTTTCTCAAGGGTAATATATTGGCTTGAGGAAAATGCATGGCTTCTTATTGGGAGTAAAGATGAGGGTGGATCTGTTTTTGATCCATCTGGAGATCTATGACTCAATATTAATCTGCAGTGATTTTCTCTAAAAACACGCTGCTACAGACCTAAAGTTAATAATTGTGTAAGTCCTCCCGGAATCTCGGGGAGATTAATGTTGTATATGTAGTATATACATCATTATGTACGCTGCTGTTTTCATTTATTTCCATTTCTAGGGTCAGCCCCCCAAACTTTGAATTCCTCCATGGATTTCTGTCATTAATCTCAGTCATGAATTTTAAAAGGCAAGGTATATTCCCTCCTTGGTCTTATATAGATAATATCTCACTGTGTTTACCCATAATTTTAGATTATTTAATCTTTTCAATAAGCTCTTGAAGAGCAGTGTGTTTCACTTGTATTTCTGTCTGTGCCTAACACAGTGTTATTCTATAGAAATGCCTCAGATTCTTGCTAAACAGACGAATGAATAAAAAGCAGTTCTATTTGTCTAGAAAGAAATATAAAGAGACGAAATGCTAAAACTCACAGTAGACAAAAGGGGAGTAGGTCTCCTCCCCTGGGACCCTGGTTATATTGGAATCTACAAAGCCTTATCTAATCTCACTTTAGTAAGAAGCACTGGCTTTATTAACATTTGAACAAGAGACCTGGAAATGCTAATTCAGGTATCTCCGTAAACCTTGCGTGAATTCCCCGTGAGTCACATTGAATAGTGTGAACTATGATAATGCCCTAGTAAAGGACAGCAAGGCTTAGAATGGAGCTTTCATCCTCTCCACTTCGGTGAAGCTCGGATAAATTTTCTTTGGTAGTGCTTCTAGAATTGCTTCACGATTCTTTTGCTTCCATGGAACACTGACTGACAGAGATCCATAAAGGGAGCTACCTAGTTCCTGAAAGATCTTAGTTTGTAATCCACATCACACTACACCATTTTTTTTTTTTTTTTTTAGTGTATTGTATCTATAAATAGGGAATACCTCCCCTTCCTCACAGGTACATGTACCATTGTACACATATACAATGGTTTTTCTTACTAAAATTTCACACCTCAAAATCTCCACTCATTTAAAAGATACATGTATTAAAATTACTAACATAAAGAAAAGCTGAGGGGGGGAATTTTTATGTAACACTTTGCGGGTTTCTCGATATGCCCAGTTACACTGAGATTTGGCTTTAATCCTTGAGGTGGTTGGTGGAGGATACCTGAATAATTTCATGATGGCTCAGTTTTTTCTCTGTGCCCCTAAATGATAGAGACCCTCAAACTCTAGTTTCATTTTCCAGCAGATTAGATTCACGGGATGCTATGACTTTAAATGCCTTGATATGCCACCTCCCAATCTTTTACTTCTGGCTTTATCCTATCCACTGAGCTCCAGATTCTTATGTCCAACCGTTCGGACATAACTGTCCAACTGGTCAGAAAACTGATCTGCATCTCCAGTTCAACATGCAGAAAATCTTGATGCCAACTCTTTTCTTGGTCACTCACCTGTGATACCTGCCCACCCACCAGCTGTTCACATTTCTGTTAGTAGATCCACTATCCACTCAATTGCACAGGCCCCAAATTCACTTTTATTTTTTTCATCTGTCAATCAACCTGCCAGAAAGTTCTTCTGGTGGTAACTTACCTTACATATATTGTAAATTCCACTTCTGTTCACTATCTTCATGGCTACAACAAGTCATTTTATTTTCCTGTTGAACTCCCTCATCTATCTTCCTTCACATACTCTTCTGTATATAGCCCATACACAGAGTACTGAGCCACAGGCAGCTTCTGTAAGCAAAACTAAGAACACTTTTTTTTCTTAGGATCATCTAATGGCTTCCTGTTGCAATTAAGGTAAGAGTCCCACTCCTTTTCCATTGATGGCTTAGGGCCCCACATGGTTTGGTTCATTCCACCCTCTAGCACTACTGGCCTTTCCACTCTTCAAACATGCCACTCTCATTCCTACCTCAGGACCTTTCTCCACGGGCTTCCTCTTCCATAAATCTTTCCCCTGCTAAATTGTTCTCAGGGAGATCTCTCCTGACCACACCATCTAAAATAACCCTGCGTCCCTTGTTACTCTCTAATATACATCTTTATTTTCCTCAAGCACTTAAAACCATTTAAAATATGGTGTTTACATATTTATTTATTTGTTACCTTCTTCCTCTTGCCAGACCATAAGCTCCCTGAAGGCAAGAACTTAACCCATCTTGTTAATAACCATATCCCCAGTGCCTAGAATACCAACTTATTCCTAAACCTCTTTAATCATGAATGGATGAATCTCAGACATTATTTGTGTCCTCTGTACCTCTGTTTCCTACTTTAAGTATTGTAAAGTTTAGAAATAATATATATAAATCACCTTGTATAGTGTCAGGAACATAAAAAACCTTGAACAGAAATTTGGTGACTATAGTGGTAAGAGTGTTTTTTCCATAACAGTTAGCACATACTGGGAGGTAAGTTGCTAGGTGAAAAAGACACTTGGTAGTTCACCGTCCACAAATCAATGAGTGGGATACACCACAATAGTAAAAGAAAGGACAAGAACCATATGATCCTCTCAACAGATCCAGAAAAACCATTTGACAGAATACAGCATATTTTCTTGATAAAAACTCTGGAGTGTAGGGCTAGAAGGAACATACCTCAGTATCATAAAAGCTATATACAAAAAACACACAACAAATATCATCCTCAATGTGGAAAGACTGAGAGCTTTTCCTCAAGGTGAGGAATATGGCAGGGATGTCCACTCTCACCACTGTTGTTCAACATAGTACTAGAAGTCCTAGCCTCAGCAGAGAAATAAAAGGCAACCAAATTGGCAAAGAAGAGGTCAAACTCTCACTCTTTGCTGATGACATGCAACTCTATGTAGAAAACCCAAAAGACTCCACCCCAAAATTGCTAGAACTAATACAGGAATTCAGCAGTCACGGGATATAAAATCAACACACAGAAGTCAGTTGCATTTCTCTATACTAACAATAAGGCAGAAGAAAGAGAAGCCAAGGAATCTATCCCATTTACAATTGCACCAAAACCCATAAGATACCTAGGAATAAACCTAACCAAAGACGTAAATGATCTGTACTCTGAAAACTATAGAATGCTTTAGAAAGAAATTGAAGAAGACACAAAGAAATGGAAAAACATTCTATGCTCATGGTTTGGAAGAACAAATATTGTTAAAATGTCATTGCTATCCAAACCAATCTACACATTCAGTGCAATCCCTATCAAAATACCATCAACATTTTTTCACAGAGCTGGAACAAATAATCTTAAAATTTTTATGGAACCAGAAAAGACCCTGAGTAGCTGAAGGTATGTTGAACAAGAAAAACCAAAGCTGGAGGCATCACAATCCCAGACTTGAAGCTATATTACAAAGCTTTAATCATTAAGACAGTGTAGTACTAGCACAAAAACACACACATAGATCAATGGAAGAGAACAGAAAGTCCAGAAATGGACCCTCAACTCTATGGTAAACTAGTCTTTGGCAAAACAGGAAAGAATTCAATGGGAAAAAGACAATCTCTTCAACAATTAATGCTGGAAAAATTGGACAGCCACATGCAGAAGAATGAAACTGGACCACTTTCTTCCACCATACACAAAAATAAATTTGAAATGGATGAAAGACCTGTGAGATAGGAATCCATCAAAATCCTAGAGTAGAACATAGGCAATACCCTCTCTTACCTTGGCTGCAGCAACTTCTTGCTAGACATGTCTTCAAAGGCAAGAGAAACAAAAGATAATCATAGGGGGATGAACCATGAACCATGAGAAACTGTGGACTCTGAAAAACAAACTCGGCTTTGGAGGGGAAGGGCGAGGGGTTTGGGTGAGCTTGGTGGTGGGTATTAAGGAGGGCACATATTGCATGGATCACTGGGTGTGATGCATAAACAATGAATCTTGGAACACTGAAAAAATAAAATAAAGTTTAAAAAAAAAGAAAAGAAGAAAAGGAACTATTGGGACTTAATCAAGATAAAAAGCTTTTGCACAGCAAAAGAAATAGTCAACAAAACTAAAAGTCAACCTATTGAATGGTAGAAGATATTTGAAAATGTCTTATCAGATAAAGGGCTGGTATAAATCTATAAAGCACTTATTAAACTCAACATGCAAAAAGCAAAAAATCCAGTCAAGAAATGGGCAGAAGACAAGAAACGGACATTTCTGCCAAGAGGACATCCAAACGGCCAACGGACACATGAAAGAGTGCTCAACATCACCTGGCATCAGTGATGAGATACCACCTCACACTAGTCAGAATGGCTAAAATTAACAAGTCAGAAAACAACACGTGTTGGCGAGGATGCAGAGAAAGGGGAACCGTCCCACACTGTTGGTGGGAACGCCAGGTAGTGCTGCCACTTTAGAAAACAGTATGGAAGTTCCTCAAAAAGTTGAAAATAGAATTACCCTATGATGCAGCAATTGAACTAATAGGTATTTATCCAAAGGATATAAACATAGGGATTCGAAGGGGTATCTGAACCCCAATGTTTATAGCAGCAATGTCCATAACAGCTAAACTATGGAAAGAGCCCAGATGTCCAACAACAGATGAATAGATAAAGAAGATATATATTATATATATAATGGAATATTACTCAGCTATCAAAAAAAATAAAATTTTGCCATTTGCAAAGATGTGGATGGAACTAGAGGGTAATATGATGTCACTTATATGTGGAATTTAAGAAACAAAACCGACAAACATAGGGATAGGGAAGGAAAAATACGTAAGATGGAAACAGAGAAGGAGACAAACCACAGGACACTCTTAACTATAGAAAACAAACCAAGGGGTGCTGGAGGGGAAGGGGTTGAGAGGCTGGGGCAACTGGGTGATGGGCATTAAGGAGGGCACCTGATGGAACGAGCACTGAGTATTATATGCAACTGATAAATCTCTAAATACTACCTCTGAAACCAACAGTACATTATATGATAATTAAGTTGAATTTAAATAAAAAAATTTTGAAAAGATACTTGGAGTTCTAAGTATTGGGTTTAAATTCCTGTTTATTTTATTGTCTATGTGACCTTCGAGCCAATCTGTTAACTTTTCCAAGTCTCATTCTCTTCATCTGTAAAATAATAACCCAGTTCTAATGAGGATAAGTGCTTAGGCAGTGCCTATAAAAGTGGTTTATAAATTGTAAAGAGTTGAGTAAAGACATGCACTTTAAATATTATTATGGGGAAAAGTATACAGATTAATGGAAGGAAGGAGGTGTGGTAGCCCTTATTCCTTCTGGTGGCGTTTCTCCTGAAGTAGTTAAGTGTATCTATGTTGAATCTCAAAACTGATCCTGTTTCTGATGAAACAGTCCATCCAAAAACCAGTGGATGGACTTTTATCTGGGTCAAATAAAGGGAAGCTTTGGTAATCCCCTTTAAGGGACTGGAAAAATAATAAAAGTTTGAGTGATCTCTGAGTTGTAAGCATGAGTTAAATGTTTGAAGAAGTTAAGAAAAAGCTTCTGAATGTGTTTTGAATTCCCTTTAAAATTTTTTTTAATTTTTTATTTTTTATAAACATATAATTTTATCCCCAGGGGTGCAGGTCTGTGCATTGCCAGGTTTACACACTTTACAGCACTCACCATAGCACATACCTTCCCCAATGTCCATAACCCCACCTCCCTTCTTTTAGCCCCCCTCCCCCCAGCAACCCTCAGTTTGTTTTGTGAGATTAAGAGTCACTTATGGGGGGTGCCTGGGTGGCTCAGTGGGTTAAAGCCTCTGCCTTTGGCTCTGGTCATGGTCCCAGGGTCCTGGGATCGAGCCCCGCATCAGGGAGCCTGCTTCCTCTTCCCTCTCTCTTTGCCTGCCTCTCTGCCTACTTGTGATCTCTATCTGTCGAATAAAATAAATAAAATCTTAAAAAAAAAAAGAGTCACTTATGGTTTGTCTCCCTCCCAATCCCATCTTGTTTCATGAATTCCCTTTTTCTAACTTAAAAAAGATTTTTGAAATTTGTCATGTTTATCAGCCCATAGCATGTGGTCAGCTTTTTTTTTTTTTTTTTTTTTTTGGAGACTCCAGCACTGGTCTGTGGTAACTTTGGGAAAAGGGGTCCTGGAAGTGCTTTGGGCTCCATTGGCTCACCCTCTACTGCATCCAGGGAGACCCAGGGTGCACAGGACTCTGAAGGACAGGTCACACAGCAGGGCATGCATGGGTCTCACTGTGATCTTCCTGGCTCCTGGACGGAATACTAAGTACCTGAGATATTTCCTTATAGATGGTAAATGTGTTTTTCTGCTTTCCTACTGACAATGCTTCCTTTGTCATTACAGGTAATTCTGCTTTCCAAAGCAAACAAATCCCAAGTGTCTTAGTCAGTTTGGGCTACTGTAAGAAATTACTCTACACTGGGTAGCTTATAAACACATTTATTTCTTAAAGTTCCAGAAGCTGGAAGTCCAAGATCAGGGTGCCAGTGTGGTCAGGTTCTGGTGAAAGCCTTTTTCCAGGTTGCAGACTGCAGATTTCTTGCTATGTCTTCACATGGCAGAAGGGCAAGGGTGTCTCTCTGGGGTCTCTTTTACAAGGGCATTCATGAGGGCTCCACCCTCATGACCTAATCACTTTCTAAAAGCCCCACCTTCTAATATGGTCATCTTGGGCATTAGGATTTCAGCATCTGAATTTTGGGGCGACACAAATGTTTGGACCAAGCGTTCTGTACGCCTCGGTCAGGGTTCTCCTGAGAACCAGAGCCAGTAGGATATATGTAGATTCATGAGGAAATTTAACGGATTGGATGATTCTAGCCCACAGTGTCAGGGCAGATATTCTTTACTTGTCACCTGATTCAAATGCTAGTCTCTTCTGGCAACACCTTCAGGAGACGCATCCAGAAGCAAAGTTTTATCAGCTATCTGGGTGTCCCTTAGCCCAGTCAAGCTGACACAATTAATCATCATAATATCCAACAGCCTAGTTACGCTAGAATATTTTTGTGTGTATATACACTTTTTCAATAGAAGAAAGTCTTTGTCCATTTCTAGATGGATATCCAAATGGTAAATCAGCTTTCTGCAGAAATATATTCAAGTGTTCAAGTTCCATTAGGACAGTGCTAATATGCCCGGTGCTTCACAAAGTATCCAGCACTTACTAGGAGCTCAATAAATGGTGATTGAATGGATGTCTAAATGGTTTAATGAGCTTCTTTCTCTGATCCCCTGAAGCCTTGATCACAGAAACAGGTACTTGGGGACAGACACTACTTGGGGAAGTACTATGAATCCCTTAACACATTTTAGTATCATTTAATTCATTTTGATTAGTAAGAATGGTTTCTTTCCTGAGGTAATTGCACTCTTTGTCTTCCAGGTCAAGTAAAACCTTTTAGAGAAAGTTTCAAAAGAAATCTGTCTGTTTCAAATTATGTGTGAACCCGATACTAGAAACTGCTGAGTAGTTTCAGATTACACTGTCAACACTGTGTACAGTTCTAGTGCTTTCTACTGTCTGCCTGCTTTCCAGCTGCAGTTTTACTGGATGAGAAGGACTTCATTCTTAAAGGATTATGTAAGGTGATGGGTGTCATTGTGGAGAGCAAGTGAATGGCTTTATAGAATGAGAGGACAAGTTTTTGAGGTCAGGTATTTCTTTTAGGATACCTAACAAAGCAGGCTACAAATCTAGTTATTGATCTTCTCAAGGAATATTCTATAACCTGTTTCAGTTCATGTTTATCATGAAGTTACATGATAATCATATTCCTCCATATTCCACTTAACACTATTTGAAGACAACTTTTATATACGAAATGTATGTTGAAGTTCGTAAAAGATGCTATTTAAATTTTATATGAACTCAAATATAATTTTAGTAAGTGTCAGATAAAATACACCGGTTTACAGATCACTTTCAAGGCACTTCACTAGTTCTTTACAAGAGGCTCTACTATTATCATTGCAATAATGTTTCCTTGTTAGAAACATGCATGTTTAAACATGCTATCTTAAAGTATTTCAGCTATGTTTGAAATTTGATATAATTCTGTTTCCTAGGGATAAAAAAAAAAAAAAAACAGTGTCAAGATAGGGGCATAGTGTACACAGTTGGAAAGCAAATGACTTGTGCGTCAGTTATCAGAAGGGTTGGGTCAATATCCCATGCTCTGTTCCCTTAATAACCCTTTTTACAGCAAAACTCTCCTGAACATTCTCTTGTAGTCTTGCTATGGTATTGGCTGGTTAACTTGTCAGACTAATTTGAGTTTTAGGTATTAAAAACTCAGTATGAACAGAACCTTAAGGCAAATACTCTATGGGCAAAGAGAAAGTGCTGTGAAAACCTTGCGATAGTGAAATATACAGGGTTCCTTTTCTCCTTGACTGCATTCTTCCGGACAAAATATTTCTGTGTTTGCTGTCAAAGGCATTGGCCATTGAGAATGAGTTAAAGGGGGAGTTTCTGGCTTCATGTCGGAACTCTGAGGAGCTATTTCAGAGTAAATCAGTCACATGGAGAGTTCCTCCACTCTAACCTAGTCCTGTAGCAACCTCTTAGCCTGTGATTTCAATTGCCTTGTGGAAAGTTACATTACAATGCGAACCTTGTCATTTTATAAACACAGAAAGAAGGCACACCTAGGTCATGTTTTACAATAAATGGCAGATCATTATTGCTTCCTTTGCTATTTCCTTTGTAACGCTGATTATGATGAGCTTCTGGCACCGTGACAATAAATGCCATTCCAAAGAAATTCCATGTTCACTTATGTAATAGGATGTCAGAATGGAGCTCTTCCGGCCCCTGCCTCAACTGAAGCACAAATGTGGTAGATATCAGATACTCACATGCATATGAGATAAATCCACATATGTAAATTTTATTTAAAATAATTAAAATGAAATAATCATTGTATTTAAATGAACATGCATTATATTTAAATAAATATAAATAGTAAATAACTATATTTACGTAAATTATTATTTAAAATAATTAAGAACTAGTTTTGAGACTCTTAGGCCCTTCCAGTAATCAGGGACATCAACAGCGTTCAGGGTCTGGGGAGAGAGAAGAGTGGTGAAGAGATCCATTTAAATAGGGCTGTTGCCAGATGTGTCTCCCTTTGTGAAAGGGGCAAGGGAGGGGTGGCACCTCCAAACCACGAACCTAGTGGTGGGGGAAGGTGCCACCTCTAGAACTCTGAAATGTCTCCTTACCTTTGGGATACAGAGGGATTGGTCCCTGACTTGTGCCTGAGGAAACTGAAGTATACTGTGGACGGGAGCCTGCTGTGTCCTGGAAAATTTTATGGAGAGAGGACGTCCAAGTTCCTGTTTACGGAGGAGCTAGGGAAGAGCTGTTCATGTCTTTCCTCCCAGTCTGTGGGCCTAGAGATGTGGAGTGTGTGCACGAGGGACACACAGAATGGAGCTGCAGGAGGTCCCGCCTCAGCCTGGAGGTGTGAGTGGAAATCGCACCAGAAAGGGACTGGAGATGAGGAACTGGTTTGCAGGGGGGAAGGAAGGGGTCACATATGGCCAGTGGGTATGAGGCTGCATCTGCCTGGTGGTTGAAGCTGGAGAAGAGAGGCTCAGCAGAAAAACTCTGGAGCTCACACAACTCTCCGTGAGAAAACAAACGGACTTACAGCTATCTACAGGTCCAGGAAGAGCAAAGCCGCCCAGCCAAGTAAGGACTATCCTGTCCCCTCACTGCTCCTGCCTTTTCCACTTCTGCCCTGCCAGGAGGTATGATCCGTAGGAGGGAAGAGGTGAACAAGGAGAGATTAAGGAGCAGGTGGGAGTCACCTTCCCTGCTACATGTTAAGGGCCTGTACTAGGTCCTAAATGGGGCAAGGGAGAAGATGTCGCACTGTGTCAAACTCAGAGGTTTGATATTCCATCAGCTTAGGCCTTCTTGTTAGCAATGGCAACTGTGCTTGTGACTTCAAGCAAATGTAAGGCGTCCTGCCTAAGACTGGACAGTGTCTTTGGAGTTTTCATCCAGCGACAAGGGAAGATTATTTCAGTACAATGGAATGACTTTAAGGGACAGTGTAAGAGAAGAATAAATTGTGGCACGTTTACATCCCGTGTTGTGCTAGTTCAACCTACTGATTGTGTCTAGAACAAATGTGGATATAATCAAATGGTTATGGTTTCAAAGACAGCATCACATAGAGAAACATCAAGGATAGAGAGTTCAAGAGAGATTCTGTTTGGAATGGACTCAGATCCACTGAAACATTGTCGGACTCATGGAACACTTTAGGGCAACATATATTAAACAAATAGCAAGTGCAACTATGAGTTGAGAGCCAGCTGAACACTGACACTTCCTGGGGAGGATGGTTGCAGAAACACGTGTCCTGCTGCCTTCCAAGCTATGAGTGGTAGGTGCCCTCAGAATAGGATAGGGCTGTAAATTATAGGCAGGAGTGGCTCATTTCTGTAGACTTCACACCTCAGTCACAAAATTGAGCATGGAGCACTCCTACTTTAGGAGTAAGAGTGCCTCATGCTTTGGAACTTGTCCGACACCTTTTCCTCCAGCATACATTTATGTACTTTTTAATTCTTTTTTTTTTTTTTTTTTTTGGTTACTTTGAATTAGGATGTGAAGACTGATATTAACAGTGATATTCCTCCTAGATATGATTTACATGACCCTGTTATACAGACAAGGTTTTAGGCTTGTCGGGGTGGTGGTGATGGTGGATATTTTTGGCTTTTTGAATTCAGGCTACCAAGAGGCTAATTTGCCCACATTGAAAGCATCCTGCTCTGCTTGTCCACTCCACTAGTCCAGGAATTTTACTTTCAGAAAGCCCACTTTTAAGAAATGGAAAATATATGTACATGGAAGAGGGAAAGGACTTCACCTTCTTAGAAATTCCCTATTTTGAAAAGTATTAATAAAACAAGCTACCATCTCTAAGCACATAATATGTGTTAGGAACTGTGCTAAGAAGTTTTAAGCATTTTCTCTCTGATGGGATCTTTAAGGTTGTTCTGGCTACATTTTACAAAGGAGGAAATGGAGGTTTAAGAAGGTTAAAGCATGTGTCCTCAGTCCCAGGACTTGTTTGCCTCTGAGCCTGGAATTGATCCTGTCTTTTTGACTGGATTCCCAGCTCTTAACAGCTATGTTATACAGAGCTAAGCTTTTGAATAAATTATTAATAAGGTGTCAAGACAGGCCATGATGCTGAATACATAGATGGATAATGAGGGATTAAATCAACTGGCTTGGAATGAACTGCATTTTGTTTCCAAATCTGTTACACTTGGCGGGAGTACCAGAAATGGAACAGCTGCCCTACTTACTCTTGTGGTGATCTACCTCACCCCCTGGTTTAATTGTATAACAGAAAGCAGAGGAAGAGATGATTGATCTGGTAACATCGAATCCTTCCTTCCAAAACTCAGACCCAGACATCTAAAAAAAATTTGAACATAGCCTTGTGGCTTCTCTGGAAGAAAGCCAGAGAGCAGCAACATTTCAGAGCAAGCAGAGTCCACAGAAGGCTGTTTGCAATGCATTGGCCTGAACACAGTGGCTCCAAACGCAGTAGGAGATCCCCCATACGCATTAGGCAGATGGCGGCATCTTCTTCCTGCACAGTGAGGGGAAGGCTGCACCCTGGTGAGGGCTCTTCTCAGGCCTCAGGCCTCTGGCAGGATGTCAGTCTCAGTTTCTGTGGTTCCATCCCCTATGCTCCATTCCTAAGTGGCACTGACATATCTCGACCTAACAATTACTGCAGGTATTCAGAACTTACCAGCAAATTCAATTCACTGGGAAAAATACAGGTGAGATCCTTAATAATGATAAATCTATATTTTCTCCCTTATTTTCATTAGAAGTCTGGACCCTGGTAAATGGAACTAAATATTTTTGTATGTGTTTCTCATGATAAATGTATCTTATTGCATTAATTAAATATAAGAACCGGGGCGCCTGGGAGGCTCAGTGGGTTAAGCCTCTGCCTTCGGCTCAAGTCATGATCCCAGGATCCTGGGGTTGAGCCCCACATCAGGCTCTCTACTCAGCAAGGAGCCTGCTTTCCCTCTCTCTCTCTCTGCCTGCCTCTCTGCCTACTTCTGAACTCTCTCTGTCAAATAAATAAATAAATTATATATATATAATTATATATATATATATATATATATATATATATATATATATATATATATCCATATCCTATGGAGGGGGAGCCCAGCTGGCTCAGTCAGTAGAGCACATGATTCTTGATCTCAGGGTCAGTGAGTTCAAGCCCCACAGTGGGCTAAAGCCTCCTTAAAAACAAACAAACAAAACACATTTGTAGAAAAATCACTGAAAATCATGCTACCTAGGGGCAAACACTATTTTCATTTTGATGTATTTTCTTCAGTGTTTACCATTTATCTTTTACTTAATAGAAATCATAGTGCATAAAAAGGAGTTGGATTGATAAGTTTGTCCTTTAAATTGCACTGAAGCTTTTGAGATAATCTGAATGTTGATGATTTATTTTGAGAAGCTCAAGGATTAAATTCTGGTACTTTTTGGAATCAGGGTATTATTAAAAATATAAAAGCAAAATGTAAAAAAAAATTCTTTACATGTAGAATACTGAGGACACTCAAATTGCTACATAATACAAATCTTTGAAAAAAATTAATTAAGGGCTTACTTAGCCTTAAAGATTTCAATGTATTTATATATTCCCCACTTCCTGGCAAAGTTAGAAAATGTTTTGCAACAGAGATGTAATAAGAGATCGAGTCTGTCTTATGAATTGTTAAATGATAATGGTTACTTTTATTTTATTTTATTGTAAAGATTTTTTATTTAACAGAGAGAGAGAGAGTGAGCAAGCACAAGAAGGGGATTGCAGGCAGAGGAAGAAGCAGGTTCCCCACTGAGCAGGGAGCCCAATGTGGGACTCGATCCCAGGACCCTGGGATCATGACCTGACCTGAAGGCAGACACTTTGCCGAATGAGCCACCCAGGCACCTCTGATTAATTTTATTTTAAAAAATACTAAAGGTATCTCCTAGGTAACACTCATTACTATGAGGCCATGAATATCTGTGTTGACAATGGAGTGGGAGACACAGAGGTCTTTAAGTCTTTCTCTGTGGATTTATAGTACGGATTTCTCCACATGGAGTTGGGAATAAGGTCTTTGTTGCAGTGTTGATTTTCCCACTAATTGTTAGTGACTTGCCGAATAAGAGATACTGAAAAGGTACTGGAGAAAATGAAAAGTGAGACAGCTTTCCTTGCCAATAAGGAATTACAAGAAGCAACGTTTTCTTTTTTCTTTTTTCTTTTTTTTTTTAAAGATTTTATTTATTTGAGAGAGAGAGAGAGAAAGAGAGAGAGACAGTGAGTGAGAGCATGAGAGGGGAGAAGGTCAGAGGGAGAAGCAGACTCCCAGTGGATCAGGGAGCCAGATGCGGGCCTTGATCCCGGGACTCCAGGATTATGACCTGAGCCGAAAGCAGCTGTTTAACCCATGGAGCCACCCAGATGCCAGAAGGAACATTTTCTTAATATAGAGAAGGAAGACACAAAAATAAAGCAAGGAACAAGGAACAACCTAATAATGGGTGTTCAAGTATCAGATATTTCATGAAGGATAGTGACTTCATACCCATCCCCATAAAATGGAGCTGATGGGCTTTTTCTGCAAGCTGAAGGGTTTTGTGCATTTAGCAAGGTTTTAATGACAGATACTGTGTTCCAGGTGCTGTGCTGAGCGTGAGTTGTGCTGTCATGAGGACTCGTACGCGGAGTCACGTGAAATGAATAGTTTTTAAAAATCACCATTGTCGTAAATAGCAGAAGGAGAAATACACTCAACAGAGATTGTTCCCAGAATTTAGGGTCGCCTGATCTCACAAATGAAAATACAGGATGGCCTACCCTACCCAGAAGACCTCTCCACTGAATGATAGTGGGGGCGGGGGCGGGGGAGGAGGAGGAGGAGGAGGGGAGGGTGTTTTAGGCAGACAGAAATGCATATTCCAAGGCATCCAGTGTGGGAGGCACTTTTGTGTATATAGAAATCTAAGTTAAATAAAAGGGGAAAACAAACAAACAAACAAACAAACAAACCAACCTGAGAAACAAAGCCAGGCGGAAAAATTGGGGTAAAAATACCTAGTGACATTTTTTTAAAAGTGTAGATTATGAATCATCATACAGAAACTTAGTTTTATTCACCCTAGTCCTCTTTTCCTGACAGCAACACCAAGGATTCTGTTGTGGGCAGACATAGTTATCTTTCTTTACCAGCCAGCCCAAACAGAAAATATTCTCACAAGTAATCTAGTTTTCCTTATTCCCTTGACTTCGAACCTGTCACTTGTTAATTTATCTGAACATTTTACATTTTAATACATTTAATTGTTGCATCACCTGCATTAATGACTCTCATAAAGGCATCACTTTCTGGACTTAGTTTACTTTATTTGCCTGAGCTTTATCCATCTCTACTTTTTGTAGTTTTTTCCAAGAGCCCTGGTGAGGCTATCTCTTTCCATATTGACTTGCCCTCCTCATAGTCCCTTCATGAATGTGGTTCTTCCTTCTATCACACACAAGCACAGCAAAAGATAGACTTAGTCCGGTTTCGATTCCAAACTCCTCACTTACTGTCTGGGTAGACTTGATGGCCTACCTGATATCTCTGAGCCTCAGTTTTCCCATCTTTAAAATGGACCAATGATACTAGAGACTTATCTCAGAAGGATGTTGTATGGATTTAATAATTCCTCACAGACGCAAGATTGTTAGCACGGTTCCTAAAACATATTAAATATCTTATTAGCTTAAAAAATTTTCCTTAAGACTTGCACAGCTTTCTTACTACAGATGTGTTGTGATTTTGTACTGGCTAGGATATTGTGTGTCCCTGGGTTTCCAAAGAGGAAAATTTAGCTAATAAAATGCACAGATTTTTGCTGGCCAGTTAGCATTCAGAGCTCATGAACCTAACTGGGTGGTGTGAGATAGCTCATGGGTGTAAGGAATTCATTGTGTTGCAGTATTAACCTTCCTTAAACATGTAATCTTGTATTTGCTCACATTTATATCCACCTGCCTCTCTTCTGCTAGCTCAAACAACCAAACAAACCAAGCTTCTCTTATCTTTCCCACTCAAAAAGAAAGCTCATGGGACCTTAATGTCGGCTGTAAATTGGAAATGTCACTGCATACTTCTTCTTCTAAATCATTATTACAGTATTAAATCCTATGTTTCTAGCAGTGGTCTAAAAAAACTCTACTGGTTAATTCTGTTTCATTTGTCCTTGGCTTCCTACTTTTAATCAGTTCATTATCTGTGGAAAGGCAGCTTGAAATCCATGATTCATATCACCTCTTTCTTAGGAAGGTATACAGTATAGCTCACAACTGCCTGATCCAATTAAAAGAAAAGAAAAAAGGCAATAAAAAAGAAAACCAAACCATTTTTATTCTGAGCCTTTGTCAAAGGCCTTTGAAAGTCTTAATAAATTTATCTTCAGTTTTACTTTCATCCACATGCATATCTCCTCCCACAAAGAGTAGGTAACAAATTAGCCATAGTTCCTATTTTTGAAATTTTACTATATTTCTCTTAATAACTCATATACAAAGTACTCAAGGGTTTTACTACATGAGCATAAAACATTGTGAGTCCCAAGTTTGCAGTTATGAGGTATACTCATGGAATCCTTCTTAGGAATGAGGTCACGTTGCCAATTCTTAAGCAAGTTAAAAAAATGTGGTTAACAGCTTCCTAATTTTGGCCTTGAGTTTCTTTAAATTATTGAAGTAAAGGGCAGAATATGTGAACAAGTAACGCGCAAAAGAGAAGAATCAAAAGACTGATTCAAATTTAAAATGTAATTAATATTTAAAGAATGAAAATAGAAATAGATTTGTATTTTATCTACCAAATTAATAGAGATGGAAAAAAATAGATTATCCAATTCAGGCAAAAATCCAATGATTACACTTTCTCTTATTTAGGCCTGTGTAAGAACACTTTTGAATAACATTTTGGAAAACAATGTTTGTAATAGTTACAAAAATTTGTAATATGTTACAAAGACACAAATTATAGCGCATAGATCACTCTGCACCTTTGTCACTTGACTTACTAAACCTTCTGAAGCGTTCAGAAACTTTGTAAGAGCTCTACACCAGGGTTGGGGAATGCTCATTAATTGAAAATTGCACATTAGTACTAGTAGCAAATACATAGTTAGAAACCATTTTTCCCCCCACAAAATAATGGCGGCATGTAGGTATAACATTACAGTGCAATGAAAGAACATGAACTGGAAACAGAATATCCAGCTGAAAAACAGAACTAAATTAATAATTGAAGAATTCATGTCTTGTGCCCTTAAGCTAACGAAATACTGACTTCTTCCTATAAATGAGAATAAATTGTTTGTAGAGCAAAATTTGATTCTGAGAGCTCGGTGTGATTAGTAAAGTTACAAAAGAGTATATACCCACATAATGAATGATGAATGTAAACTCAGAAGTTCAAGTGAGTGTATGGCACAGAGAGACTCTTTTAGAGGCCCTACAGAAATTCATAAATAATCTCTAGGTTGAAGTCCAGATTGATTCTAGGGACTTACTGTGTTTTGTCGTTTTGCCGAAGAAGCCAGCTTTGCTCCAGTGCCACATTTGGTTTTCCCTGTGAATCTTGCAAGATTTTATTCTACTTTATCTCAGAGGAACATAGAACTACCATAACTGAAATATTTGTAGGCTTTTGGGAACTCACAAGGTTTGGAGTTGGTGATTCTCCCCATTGGATGATGTGATTGACATACTTAACGTTTTTGTTTTCCTTCCCTATTCTGATGAAGATTTTGTGGTTTCATACTGTCTCACACAAAGGAAAGTCGTTCTTTTAAAATTAGGATTATCTCTGGAGGACCTCTTCTTTCCCTTTTATCATCTAAACCCTTTTCCCAATCCCTCTGGAATCCTGGGTCTTCATTCATCTGAGGCATTTAATAATATGTCTCGATACCAGAGAAATGGTACTGTGTTTTGAGAGAAACGAACTTGAATTTTAATCTCCAAAGTTTTATATTCTTTGTGACTAATGGATGTGTTATTTAATTACTCAGATTTATGTTTTCTATTCATTAAATGATTATACAAGGATGTTGGAAGGAATAAATGTATGAAAGTGTTTTGTAAATAATATAATTTTACATAAATGGGTTATTATCAGCATCATCGACTTCATTTAGGGGATAGAATTTCAGTGTCTTTTGCCAAGTGCCACTCTAAAATAAGATATTTAAAAATCTCTTGGTTTTCTGAGGGTTAGAGGTTGTTTTTTAAATTCCAAGTCTCATTTTTTTCCTTGAACAAATGGCCACAAATGTCTAATAGTTACCTTCTCTAAAATTGAATAGCCATTTGATGGATATCTCAGTTTTGCATCTCTTACCAGATTATTGGAATAAATTGTGGGATATATTTTTCCCTAGAAACAGGATACTCCTTTTTTTTTTTTTCCTTTGGAAATAGTTGGGTGAAGTCTAAATAAGAGGGAGGGAGGGACTGGTTGGTCTGGGTTAAAAACATCAAGATTCTGTGGTATTAGATTTTTGAAAAATCCATAGGAACAAAGCCTGGAAAAGATCAATTAATTAAGTAGTTGATTTTAATAATATGTTGCTTACCTAATTAACATTCATTCTCATATCAAACAAGTGAGCATTAAATATATAAACTGCTAGTTCGTGTCTGTGTTTTGAGACTGTGCAAACACTTACACAGACATCTGACCTAAAAAAAATTGTTTTGAACACCCACCAGGATGAACATCTGTTTTCCATTGACTGCCCTTATGCTTTTGGTTAAGATGCTGTAGCACTGGCTTTTTTTTTTTTTAAAGAGGTGTGACACTGCAATCACTTGACAATTTTAATTATTATAGTAACATATTTGTGCAAGAGGAAAATTCAGGACTCAAGAAGCGTACTACATGGCAGTTTAATTAAACAGATAGTAAGAATTATTCATGTGGTTTAAATCATCAGGTGGGTGTTTTTTTCCAGGATAGTTACTTTCTCAAGCTTTAATAGTAACTTTCATTTTACTTACCACCTTCCTCCAATTGTATTTAAACAGTTAACTCCAATAATAAAAACATTCAGGGTAATAATTTTAAAGAAACTTTAAAAGAAACCAATATGTAAGACTGTGTTTTATAAAGATTTTATTATATCTTTATTAGCTCACATCACAGGACTCACCTCCATAGAGTTTCCAACTTAAACTTTTGCTAGGGCTTTAGCTCTTCTGCAGTGATTCTCAACTGGGATCTCACATTAGATTTCCCTGCTGATGCCCAGGCCCCATACCAGATCATTTCAGAGTATCCAGGGGGTGGAATCCTGCATCAGTATTTTATTTGCCTCTTCTGAGACCCAGCCTTAGGGAATCTCTTTAGATGAAATTAATCACTGAGTGGGAAGAACTTAGTCTTCAAAAATCATCTCAAATGATTTCTTTCTTTCTTCCCTTTTCCTCACTCTCTCCTTCCTTCCTTCCTTCCTTCCTTCCTTCCTTCCTTCCTTCCTTCCTTCCTTTCTCTTTCTTTCTTCTTCTTCTTTCTTGGTATACAACAAAAAAGCCCGATGAACTGTAAAGATAGTTTAGAAGTAATAAGATCTACTGAGAGCATTAGTTTTTCCCGTTTTGTTTTTGTTTTTGTTTTTAGTCTGAAGGAAATGATTCCTTCTCTCTTTTTTATGTGATAAGAGCAGAGAAACAACCTTTTCCCTCTTTAAGTCACAACAATAATAATAAGCATTAGCTTGTAGTGGCTGAACTCTCCCCTCCCCTTTCATCTTTTAGAATTTTTAAAATTTTTTTTAAAGATTTCATCTATCTATTTGAGAGAGAGAGAGAGAGAGTGAGAGCGAGCGAGCGCAAACCAGGGGAGAAGGAGATGGAGAGAGAATCTGAAGCAGACTCTGCACTGAGCACAGAGCCCAGCATGGGGTTCGATCCCACAACCTGGAAATAATGACCCGAACTTAAACCAAGAGTCAGACACTTAACTGGCTGAGCCACACAGGCGCCCCCATCTTGTAGAATTTCTTATCACTGGTTTGAGCTGAGCACCTGCGTTTTGCTACTTTTTGCATGTCAAACACCTGGTGTATTTTGTTTGGTATACAGTAGATATCTAAGAAGCAAATGCTGGATAATTGTGTATATCAAGCATTCAACTGGAAGGAAATTTTTAAAAAGTTTTATTTGTTTATTTTAAGTAATGTCTACATGCAGTGTGGGGCTCTAACCCAGGATCGCAAGATCAAGAGTCACATGCTCTTCCAACTGAGTCAACCAGGCATCCTGAAAGGAGATACCTATAGGTATTCCAGAGGGCTCTTAATTCTTCCTAGCCTTTGACAGTGTCGTCTTGTCTTCACAGAATACAGGGATGATAAACATGTTAAGAATACATACATTTACATGACAATTATTTTAGCTGAAAAGCTGATTTTGCAAATATGTGTGTATGTTCCTGCACCTATCACTTGATTTTCATAATAATCTGAGGCAAATTTGCCAGAGATTGTTGTTGTTTTTTTAAAATTTTATAAGTGGGGAAACCGAGGTTCAGAAAGGTTAAGTAACTAGCCCAGTGACAGGTTAAGTAACTTACCCAGCTAGTGGTAAATACGGGTCAACAATTTAGGGGTTGAGATTACTATTCCTTTTCTTTTCCCACAACACCTTACAACCCCTTGCAGGGTGAAGGCATATGGATCAAATCTGTAGCTGGCCCAAGGGATCACAGAATCAGAACTCTAAAATACTTCAACAGGTCAGACTGCTGGCCAAGAAAATCCAAAAGATGAAACTTAATAGGGAAAATATAAGGTCTTAAGCTTAGATTATAAAAGGAAATTCTGAAACGCAGATTTGGGAGGAGAGCAGGGGACCTAGCTTGTTCATGTGAAAAAAACCTCTATGATAATGAGATAAGCCTATGGCGAGCAGAAATGCATAAGACAAAGTTTTATAGCATCGCCAAAATTATAGTATGTTCTACAAAATGAGAAGGACCCATGTTCTTCTGTGTGCTGCAAATAAACCATTTAGAATTTGTACTTGTTTTGGCCACCACATTTTAAGCAAAATAGTGGCAAATTGATGTTTGTCTGGAGAAAGGTGACCACTATCACCCACACATTAGCTAGCATCCCCAACACACAAATCACCCTGGACCATCCCCTTCCATTCCAGGATTTGGGGGCAGTTTAATGACCTTAAAAAACCTCTATGATGAGGCAGCAGAGTGGCTCAGTGTATGCCTTTGGCTCAGGTCATGATCCCTGGGTCCTGGGATCCAGACCTGCGTTGGGCTTCTTGCTCAGCAGGGAGCCTGCTTCTCCCTCTGCCTGCTGCTCCCCCTGCTTGTGCTCTCTTTCTCTGACAAATAAATCAAACTCTTTAGAGAAGAAAGAAAGAAAGGGAGGAAGGAAGGAAAAGAAAAGAAATGAAACGAAACATCTATGAATTCACAAGGGCTTACATTCTCTTGGGAACTTCTGGTTCTAAGTTCCTGATTCTTGAGATACAAATGACACTCTTTTGCCTGGACTATACTTCTCTATTCTTTGTGGACCCGGCTAGCTCATCTTCTTTTTTTCATTTCCACAGAATCCCACTCACACAAGGCTTTTGGGTGCTAAGAGATTTACTTGTAATTTGGGGAGACAACGAAGGTTTATGGAGCAGGAACAAAAAAAATTGTAGATTAAAAAGCAAATATTCGGGCACCTGGGTGGCTCAGTGGGTTAAGCCTCTGCCTTCAGCTCGGGTCATGATCCCAGGGTCCTGGGATCGAGCACCACATCGGGCTCTCTGCTCGGCAGGGAGCCTGCTTCCTCTCTCTCTCTCTGCCTGCTTCTCTGCCTACTTATGATCTCTGTCTGTCAAATAAATAAATAAAATCTTAAAAAAAAAAAAGCAAATATTCCCTTTATTAAAAGTCTGTCTTCCCTTCCTCCCTCCCTCCTTCTTTCCCTCCCCTCCCCCCATGTCATCCTGCTTCTGGAAATTTCTTAGTGTCTGCCGATATGTTCTTAGCACTCTGTTCTTACTGGTTGCTCTCACTCCTTCTCATTTTGTCCTTCATTCACTTCCTCTCAGATTTCCTGCAACAATTCCATATGCCAGGATTCCATATTCCATATTACTACATACACCAATTCACCTGTCTCCATTTCTTACTCTTAATTCAGTTCCAGGCAACGTGGGCATATACAAAGACTACTAAGATGCTCAGTTAAACAAAAGGGCCACTGCAAGATTTCTTCTCTAACAGAAGCCATTCTTTTTAGAATAGAATTGTGCAGTTAGGTAGCATTTTATTCCTCTGTTAAATCAAGAAAAATGAAAAGTACGAAAATAGTAGCGTCCAAGCCCTTATTTTTAACTAATTTAAAATATTTTACTCATTTAAAATTGCTGTTTGAGGGATTCTTCCACCTTTCCCATCATAATCATATATGAATAGAAACTATTCTTTTTGACCACAGAAAATGCATATTATGTAAACTCAGTTGTTTTGTCATTATAATGAATACTGGTAGTTAAGACAGTATCAGCGTTAGGTTGGGAGAAGAATAGTGCAGTGGTTGTACAGATGGATTAGATCTAGGACATATCTGTCAAAGACATTTGGAATAGCAGATTATGTGGTCTCTGTCTTGTTATACAAATAAATCAAGGACTTGTTTTCCTATTTAAGCAGTAAAAGTAGAATGTTATGTATATAAAGCAATTATCACTAAAATATTGTTCAAATTCCAAATATATGACTATATATGAATATACCTCTCTGTAGCTACATGTATATACCAAGTTCATTCATTAGTTTACCACATTTTTTTTTTTTTTTTTTTTTTTTTTGGTGAGAGAGAGAGAGTGAGAGCGAGCACAGGCAGACAGAGTGGAAGGCAGAGTCAGAGGGAGAAGCAGGCTCCCTGCGGAGCAAGGAGCCCGATATGGGACTCGATCCCAGGACGCTGGGGTCATGACCTGAGCCGAAGGCAGCTGCTTAACCAACTGAGCCACCCAGGCGTCCCAGTTTACCACATTTTTAATGAGTAAACATTAATGGCCTTCAGGGACTTTGTTTTCTCTCTAAAGATGGTGGATTTTTTCCTAAAGATGCTAGCATATCTGATGAAAACTAAAAGTTTATGAGACATTTGCAATGAAATATGATCTGCAGATTTAGTGTTTGTTCAGACCACTTGAAAGATTAGAGGAGACCAACTGTGTCTGTAAGGCAGGGCAACTTTCCCCAGCTCATTTGGGTGTGGGAAGGCACCCTTCAAATAATGACTCAGTCTCTTGGGACAGAGTATAATAAGTACCATATACAATGACTAATACAATTAGTGCTTTAGCTCACCTCATTTACCTCATTATGTTGGCAGTAATACTTGTTCCTTATAACAGAGCAGAGGCAGAGTAAGAAAAGTTCCTGAAATCATATTTTATATTTTAAACTAGATGTTCCATTTAGTAGCACATCTTTCCCAGTCCAACCACAGCCCCTGGACAGTGGAGACAGGACTATATGGAAAAGGAAGACATAAAAAAGAAGAATGAAGATGATTTTACATCGCACATACCATGATCAGGTGTCATCCTGAAAAGCTTTCCTGTATTAACCCACTATTCCTCTCAACAATACTGTGAACTGTAGAGGCCACTTGCAGGCAACCAACTTGAGCCCTGGAAGCCTGAGTAAGGTAGAAGGGCCCACAGCACCCACTGGGCTGAAGGCAAACATGCCCATCAGGTGACCCACCTCAAAATACCCTAAGCCCTACCTGACCAAGGGGCTGCTTACAACAGGCACAGGTACCAAAAAAGGAAAACTTCCATTAGATCCCATACCTCCTCACCTTCCCCCCTTAACTACAGCACCCCACCTCTGCCTCCCCAAAACAGCCTTTCCTCTGCTATCTTGCCCGCTGCTCCCCTGCACTGTACTTGAGGAAATTCTGTCTCCTTTGTTCTGCCTTGGGGGAATTCTTTTTTTTTTTTTTTTAAAGATTTTTATTTATTTATTTGGCAGATAGAGATCACAAGTAGGCAGAGAGGCAAGGGGGGGGGAGCAGGCTCCCCGCTGAGCAGAGAGCTGGATGTGGGGCTAGATCTCAGGACCCTGAGATTATGACCCGAGCGGAAGGCAGGCGCCCCAACCTTGGGGGAATTCTTTCATGGCCTGCAAGGTACCTCCGACCTCCACCCAAGCAGGTCGCTCCACATCGTATCCATTTTACAAATGAGGAAAATGAGGCACAGACAGGACAAGTGATTTTCCAGTGTCACAGGGCTAGTAAATGCTGGGCCTGGGAACTGAGTCCCAGCTGACAGTTTTCCAAGGCCGTGCTATTAACTACTATGTTATTCTTTCTTTTAGAGGGAGTTGATGTACTGCTGGCTCAGAAGGACTTTAAGGTTTATTCACTAGAAGTGGCACAAAGTCTTAGCATAACAAAAGACAGAATATAATTACACTGGAGAGAAAGGAGAAAGATGGAGAGGTGTGAGGAGATAAGTGAAGCAAGGGGTGCTGGTGGAGAAGTTTAATGGAAATGGACCTTGCTCTCTGTCCTGAAGAAGGAAAGGTAAAGCTGCATTGCGGCCATTCAACTTGGTGAATGTGTTCAGGAGGCATTGAAGACACTTACCTCCCCTTATGCGGAGTGCAACGTGCTTTTGCTATTATCATTTCATTGAAGTAAAATGTTCATGAAAATAAAAATTTGAAATTTCATTTGATAAACAAAAGAACACCCAGAGGTATTTTTTTCTGTTTCCCAGATTGGGGGGGTGGGGCGCGGGGGGGAGGCTTCCCTTGTTTCCAGAAGTATCAGGTTGTGGCCTGAGTCTGGGCCAGGTCATGTCCTGGGTGAGGGGGTGTAGGGGGTGGGGAGGGTAAGGATGTAAGTTTGGGAGGCTGTTATATTGGTCCAGACTTCTCTAAAAATGTGAAAGATTCTCACCCAATGTTGGTGTCTACCTAAGTTTTTCTTACATAAGCCGAAAGAATTAGTTTTACACAGCCACAGGTTTAATTCCTTTATTTATAGAAACTACTGGATTGTGTTTGATGTTAAGTATCCAGGTAAGTAAAAGACTAGTTTCCCAGGCAAGCACACTTAACAAACTGCTTCAGAATTCTATGCCACTAAAATTCTGCTGCAGTAGTGATTAATTGGGGGAAGGGCAGTTTTATTTAGTTTTATATTTTATTTAGGCTACAGAGTTAAACTGTTGGGCTGGAATCCTGGCCTCATCACTCACTACCTGTGTGATGTTGGACACACTACTTACCCTCTGTGCCTCAGTTTTCTCATTTGTACAACGTGGATAATTACAGTATAATTTAAAGGTGTATATGCACGTGTGCAGAACGATTCAATGAGTTGAAGAGTTTGAGCATATGGTAATGACACAGACGTGTTAAGTTCTATCCACCACCATCACCTCCCCCACCCCTGCAACTAAAATGTCAGTTTCAGGGACAGAAATTTTTGTCTGTTTTGTTCACTGCTATATTCCAGGCCTCTTGCACAGTGTCTGCACATAGTAGTTGCTCAGTAAATATGTGTGGCTTGTAAGGGTCACTTTTCAAGATTTTTGCTGCAAATGAATTGGGTAATCAAGCAGTTTATATTTTTTCCAAAACCTGTATCTCCTATTAAACATGTGAGAAAAAGAACAAAATAAATAAAAATCCAATTCCTAGGCATTTTAGGTTTACAAGACAATTTGTATCACAACTAATAATACATTGAATAGAGGACATTTTTCTATGACATGAGTCTGGATTTTGTTGCAAGAAATGCTGTAGTCTGAACAATTCTCATATGTATGAGAGAAAAGCGAAAATAAAGAAAAAAAAGCAAAAACCTAAATACGAGAAAAATGGATGAAGATGGAACACAGTTGCCTCCCTGACTATTTATCCCCATCTTAAGTCCTACGGAATTCAGGACTAAACTGCTCAGTTCATTGACTCCTAAGTAACAGTGAGTCAACATATTTGCATAAACACTGCAGTGTGTTTGTACCACACTGTCCATTATTTTCTTTCAAGTATAATTTTCACTGAAATGAACTGTACTCATTAGTGGAGACCATGCAATCAACTTTGTCCCTAGGGAATTCTGAGACAAACTACAGTCTTCAAGAGCAGTCAACAATTTAGAGTACATCTACAGACATTTCACAAAAATGTACTGGGAGGTGAAGGCTGAGGAGGGCGCCAGGGGTAGGGGGAAAAAGCCGAAGAAAAGCTCCAGCTCCTAGTAGTTAATTCAATAATATTATGGTACAAAATGACCTTTTATCATTTCAGAAGCAAGGGATTTTCTCTTCCAACCTGCGGGAAATTTCCAGGGAGCGGCATTAGAGATACAGAAGAATGTGTGATAACCACAGTGTTTCTTGGCCAGGAAGGAATTTGTTTATCCTTTCAATGTTACCGAGTCATAACAAGGTCAAACAAGAAGACAAAAAGAGATTGAAGAATACAAAAACAAACACAAACATACCTCGTACTGGTTTTTTGTCAAAAATGCCTATACTAAGTAAAAACCTAAATGCATTTTAACTTTGGCCAGAACTTAGCTCTTGGCTAACTGAAGTAAAATTGTCATCATTTGACATGGCCCTTCACTCTTAAAGCCTGTTTCAGGATGAAAACATCATTAGGGTCATGTTCAAGCATATGAAGGGTGGGGGGTGTTTTCTGAAGTTTTGCGTTTCAGAAGCAGAGAAGGAAGCCTGGAGAAAGGTAAAATTACTGTAACAGACACAAATCAAACTTAATCACCCACTCATATAATGTGAAAGCCTTTCTGATCTTTTAAGCTCGCCTGTAATTTATCCTTGGAGTCTCTGCCTGTGAAAGTGAAAAGTTGAGAAGGAACCTGATAGCAGCAGCCTATTAAGGTCAGTAACAGTGGAAAGGCTTCATGGAAACCAGCGAAAGCATCTGCTAAAGAGAAAATCGTAAGGGCTCATGTTTCTGCCTAGACTATAATGACCTGGTCATAATACAGTGTCACAATTAATGTTGTTTTTAAGCTTCAGGTGTCTTTAAGGTTCTTGGAGTACAACATGGTTCCCTTCATAAAAAGTTTGACAAATCTGAGTATATGCAGCTGTGTTTTAGTTCAGAAGACTCAACAGGGAATCAACAAGGATGACAAAATTAATTTCAAGCAGTTAGTTGATGACATTGAGTGCTGCATGTCACATAAATTATCTGTGAAAAGAACCTGTAGCCTTTGTGCAAACTTTAGTTTTCTCAATGAATCCTGATTTTAAAAATTTTAATTAATTATTGATTGATTGATTTTTAAAAGTAATCTCTATACCCAACATGGGGCTCTAATGTACAACCTGAGATCAAAGGTCACATGCTTTAATGACTGAGCCAGCCAGGTGAACCCCAGTGAATCTTAATTTCAAACCGGAATAGTGAAACAACTTGACTGAAGACTTAGATTTGAACTCAGATTTTCTCATTTTCTAGCTATCAAACTGTGGGAAAGTTACCTTATTTCTCTAAGTTTCAGTTTTCTCACAGTTGTGAGAATGAAATGAAGTATTAAAACTCATCTCCCATGTTATAGGTACTCAGATGTTTAAAAAGACAAATTCCAAATTATAATTCTGGAAGCTAGCTTTATTGCACATTACAAATTTATCTCTATCTGTGAAATGTCTTTTTTTTTTTTTTTTTTTTATTAACAGTCCATAAGTTGAGTCTTTTTTGTGGGGGTGGAGGGAGGGCCAAATTCTGAACAATGTGAGCATGAGATCATAGCATCCCAAACTTGGGAGACTGTGGTGAAGACAGAGGAGAGACTTTAGAGTTGGGAAGGTTTCCCCCAAAGGTCTGGCATTGTTCCAAAAGTATTCTCCATGTAATTTGAAATTCAATAGGAAACCAAGTTTTATTTTATGTTGAACTTTATGTAATTGCCTCTGTTCTGGAGAATGAGAATGGGCTATAACAGAATGAATTCAGGTAGAAATGAAACAAGGTAATTTGAAAGAGTGTTGAAGGCTAAATTTCATTTCATTTCATACTTATATATAAATTTAGAACAAATCTGGCCTGAACTTGGAATGTCATGATTTTAGCAGTTTCTTATTCTCTTAGATTCTTCTTCTTCTTATTTGTTTGCTTACCTTTTTATTTTAAAAGTAAAGGCTTTAATCTATTTTATTATATTCCAGATAGAAAAAAGGGAGTGGATTTTTACCTTAGAATAATTGACTGGTTCTCTACTTTCAGTTATGAGGCACATTTTATAATTATATACAGTATCAATATATTCACTCTTTTTTTTCGACTCATAGTTTTTTCTTTATCTTACTTGACACCTTATTTCCTTAAGTAAATACTTCAGTAAGTATTTACTTACTGTGTCTATATATTAGGAAAATTCAAATAAAAACAGCTTATTTGGGTATTGTCATTCTTGTGTGTTAAAACAGGGAAAGGATCCAAGAATATACAATATCTCACGTAAAGTTTCTTGAATGATTATTCTCTCCCATTCTCACTTTAAGGGAGAGAAGTCCAATTTACGACTCTAGTAACAAGTTAAACATGAATGTGGCAATAGGTATAAATTATGTTAAACTGGTTTTAAAGAAAATAAACTGTTGCTTCCCATGAACCTTCACCCATCTGAAGCTTTGAAATATTTAGATAAACTTTTCTCTCTCATTTTCATCTGCCTTTGTCGTCTGACGTTGAGCCAGGACTTGAAGCAGACATACTGGGCTCTTGCGAAAAGCTTGTTCCCACAAGATTGCCAGCCAAATTTTGCAGACTCAAGATGTTTGGAGAGTTTGGATAATCATCACAATTTTTGGACGCCTATCTGAGGTAAACATAAATGCCAAACCTTGAGGGTCTCATTATTAGTGAAAGTATGATCCAATATGAGGTATTTCTGTTCTTGGCTGGTTGATATAAGATAATTATAAGGTTTCTTAATTGAAATTTAATTGGAAATACAAAGCGATACATGTTAGTTTATAAAGCATCACAGTGAGACAATTTGCTCCAGTATACCAAATGAACAGAAAACAAATTAGCACATTCTCAGAACTAAGCCACAACTATGTAATCGTGCCACTCCAATCTTTACAAAGATTTTATTTATTGATTGACTGAAACATTTATTTGTTGTCACAATTAACACTTTAAAGGGCTATAAGTGAGGCTATTTTTTTTTTTTTTTTTTTTACTTAAAATGTTCCTTCAGTTCCAGTCTCCCCCTAAAAAACCGTAACAAAAATCCCAATGGCATTTCCTTTTAAGAAATGTGTCTGTAAATGTTAAAGTATAGGAACCTTTGTTCAATACTAAATACATTTTTAAAAGATTTATTATTTAAAGAGAGGGAGAGAGAGCCTGCACATGAGTGTGTCTGTGGGGGGGAGGGTCGGGAGGGATGCTCTGTGAAGCATCAGAAATCAGGCATCTTCTGTGAAAGCCTGGAGCAGGAGAGAGTCTTAAGTCTGAGGTAATTCAATTATTAAAGCTAATGCTTAAAGGAAGAGGAGCAGAACGCTTCTAACTTTGAGAAAAGGTTCCAGGCAGTTCTACTTAACTCTCTTTACTATTAAGACAAGTAAAGGGTGATTGACAAGGTTCAATTTCAGTGAAGCCTCTAACTGGTGCTTAGAGTTCTTGAAATCATGCTGTAAATTACACACAATGCTGCTTATGTGATTATTTGTGCGATGCTATAGTAGTTGTATTTTTATGTAGAAAGAATGAGCCTGGATTGTGTGCTGAATTCCTGCTTTTACTTAGTTACCTCCCGAAACACTAATTTTTGGACACTTGACATTCATATATTCACCTTCTTTTAAGAATAATGACTAAAAGTTTTGACCTGTACTTTGTAGATTTTTGATATGGCTATCATCAGGGAAGATTATAATTTGAAGAGGTTATTATAATTCACTTTGTTTGCCTAAACTTGCTGAGTTTCTCAACAGGAGAGCAATTGGTATTCAGATGGCTTAATTCTCATTGTGCCTGTAGTCAGTATTGCAAGATGTTTAATATCCCATCTCATTAAATGCCACAAACATTTTCCCACCCATGTGATAATACACAGTGTGATGACACCATACATTTCCAACTGTTCCTTAAAGAGTAGTATATGCATACGTACTCCAGCACCTAACCCCCAGCCCCCACCCCATTCTCCCTGCCACCCACCACCACATAAAAACCACTGGCATAGGATAGGTTTAGTTCTTCAAATCTCAATTACTATAGACAATTAATGGAAGCTCTGATAGTAGAGGAAAACCCAATTAAGCATCAAGAAATCTGGACTTTAGTTTTAATAATGAATCTTGTGGAAAATCATTGAATTCCTTGAACCTCAGTTTGCCTATCTATTAAATGGTAATCAACTTTCATATATAATAAATTCTTGTAAAAATCAAGAGATCTTATATACATTAAAACACTTTTAAAAGTATAAAAACCTATATAAGGAAATATTATGGATAATCCTTAGTAGTCATTATCTTTGGGTAATGTAATAAATGATAAAAAAAACTTACATAATGAACATATAATGTTTTAGACATTGTTCTGGGAATGTAGAATTAAAAGGAGAATAAAGCATGTGTCATGTGTGTATCTCTTAAACCACTGAGAAGATAGAATGTATATGGTTAAAAAGATAGTAATACAAAGGTAGAGCAGGGCATGATTCAACAATATGTACTAGAGAAGTTTAAGACAGAAATTATGGTCAGTGAAAGATGTGAAAATTGTGAAGGAACCACCTCCTCTATTAAAATAATGGAGACTTATGATCTTTTTCATCATAATATACATGAAGAAAGTATCGGTATTCTCCATGCAGATATTTGTATAGATTGTAGATCTTGGGGATAGAAATGATTAAAACTTTCTTCTGTAGGAAACACTATCAGATAATAATTTGCCTGTCAACTTTAATAAAATAGAGGAGTGGCTGAAGAGAGGATACATGGTAGTCTCAAACACACAGGGCAACAGATAAAATGTCTTTTAGACAGTTTTGTTGCTTTTGGTGTCCTTGTATTCTCTGTCCTTCTTCTGGCTCTTGTCTTGCTCTTATTGGATTTGATCTCTGCCCTGGAATCAGTCCTAGCCTTTTCCTTGGACTTGGCTTTTCCAGATATGTAGTTTGACCTCAGCTTGAAATCCTGGAAACCCATCTCTGAGGGGTAGTCTTTGATTTCAAGTTTCCTCTTGAAATCTAGTTACTATGCACCCAAGAAAGAGACTGTCTACCTTTGTCTTGTTAAGATGTTAAAAGCCGCTCAGTAATAAAGAGATACTCCATAGGGGAACAACCTGATGAAGCATTTAATATTCTATACAAGATTATTTGACTCTTCAAATATTTATTAACCTGAAATTTCTCAAATGACATTGTCAGTTGCCAAAACGTGCACTTTTATTCTTCATTCTTTATTCTCTGATGTGCCGAACCCTTGCCCTCTTTGTTGAAAATGTCCTTCCTTAGCTTTGACATTAAACTCTCCAGATTCCTCTTTCTTTCTGAATGCTTCTTCTCAGGTGGCACTGGCTTTTTTCCCCTCAGCTACCTTAAGTGCAGGGCTTCCCACAAGACTCTGACATCAGTCTCTGTTTCTCTTGTTTGTCTATCCCATGGCCCAGCTATCTCCACACCGGATAGTCGGCTCCAGCTCCAGCCCATTTCAGGCCACAGGCAAGACCTTTTAAAAATTTTTTTAAAGATTTTATTTATTTATTTGACAGACAGAGATCACAAGTAGGCAGAGAAGCAGGCAGAGAAAGAGGAGGAAGCAGGCTCCCTGCTGAGCAGAGAGCCCGATGGATGCGGGGCTCAATCCCAGGACCCTGCGATCATGACCTGAGCCGAAGGCAGAGGCTTTAACCATTGAGCCACCCAGGCACCTCAAGACCTTTTATATGAATGCTCTACCTATAGCTCAAACTCGAACATGTGATCAATGTTTCCTTAATATCCGATATAAATCCCTCCTTTGTCTTTCCTAACTGAATAGTCATTCAGGCTAAGAATTTTAAGAATCATCTTCATCGGTTCTTTCTACTTAATTTCCAGTAACTGACCAAATCATGAGAAATATCTTCAAAATGCTCTTTGAATCTGGCCTCTGATTTCTATTGTTGTAGATTTTTTCTCCCTGCTTCTTACTGGCAACTATCATAACAACCATCTAATTGAGTTAATAGCTTCTAGTCTTCTCCACAGGCAATTTTATTCATTGCTACAGAATTAATATTTTCTTTTAAATTAATTTCATGATGAAAGTAATAAAATATGATTCTAAAAATTAAAACAACAGCAGGGCAGGGGCACCTGTCTCAGTTGGTTAAATGTCTGCCTTCGGGCTCTGGTCCTGATCCTGGAATTTAGCTTTGCCCTGGGGCGGGCTCCTTGCTCAGCAGGGAGTCTGCTTCTTACTCTCCCTTTCCTTCAACCCCTTCCCCTGCTTGTGCTTTCTCTCTCTCTCTCTAATAAATAAATAAATAAATATTAAACGGAAAAACAACAAAAACAAAACAACAGCAGGATAGAAGGGAATTGCGAATCTTCCTCTCTACTTCCCTCAACTCCCAAAGGTTTGATGTATATTCTTCCAGACATCATTCTAAGACATATGCACATGGGTAACCTTCTTAGAATTTCTCTTTCATCTTGAGAGTTCATCAAGAATTCTTTAAGTCTTTTAACATATAGTCTATCCAATGCTTCTTTGATGTGTCTTTCAATCTAAAGATGCCTGTATTTCTTCAGCTAATTTTCCCCTATTATTTCCTTCTATAATTTCCTTCCCCTCCATTATCTCTTTCTCTTGATGGTAATGGCCAGCACCAATGTTCATACCTGCCTTTATCTGCACTGTATTAGGATTTCTATCTATCTATCTATCTATCTATCTATCTTTGTTTTTTTTTTTTGGTAGGTGTTTCCTAAGTGTGGCCTGGATTTTTGGTTCACTTATATGCTTCATTTTCTTAGGCCAAGTTCACTGGAACTGAGATAGATGGCATCACCCATTTTCACACCAAGTCGCACCAAGTCGTTCACTCCTTCTGATCTTGGGGCTTTGCTCCAGATTAGAAACTTGGTGCTTTATCATTCCTCTGCTTTAAGATGAATTGCATCCATACCTGGGACATTTTCTCCAGAGATTTGGAGACAGCCTTTTAGTCCCTATAATTTGTTCAAGCAACATAATCATAAGATTTTGATCATTGATTTCAGATTTGTCATCATCAACTTAAAAATTATCTAGTCTTTTTTATAAAGATTGATTTATTTATTTGAGAGGAAGAGGATGTGCAGTGGGGAGAGTCAGGGAGAGAAGGAGAGAGAATCCGAGAATCTCAAGCAGACTCCCTGCTGAGCGGGAAGACTGACATGGGGAAAGATCTCATGACTCTGAGATCATGACCTGAGCTGAAGTCAAGAGTCAGATGCTTAACAGACTCAGACACCCAAGAGACCCTATATCTAGTCTTTTTAAGTGATGTTTTTTGTTACTCCAAAACAGTCTTATTATTCAATATTCTGACAAACAGTAGGAAAAGAAAAAAAAAATCATATAGTTCCAAAATTATACATATTCATTTCTATATATCTACATATAGATATATAAATTTCACTTCTATAAGCAATCACTAATACTATAATGTATTATTTTCCTTTGCCTTAAATCAGGGGTATATGATAAGAGAGAGAAAAATTTACAAATATGATTTATAGTTTGCACAAGAATTTCCAGGAAGAGAATTCTCTGTTGAAAATATCTAGGTGCCAGATGTTGCCAAGACTTCAGAGGAGGGGAACATTGCTCTGTCTAGCAGAGGATAATTTGGAGCTTCTGTTGCAATGCAAAAGAGAAGGGAAGGTTGAGAAGTGGAGGTGATTAGGGAGACAGGTGAGAGCAAGATGGAGAGAGGCAAGTACTGTGGTGAAATCTCACAATGGCATGGTGGTTACTGATGGTTACTGGTGAACATAAACGTCCTAAAATGACTATGCTCTCTGGATGATCTGCCCCCCCTTAGCTCCCTTGTACATAAGGTGGACATTTCTGTGATCTCTCACTTGTCTCCTTTCATACCATTTTCTGTGAGGTTCATTAGGCCAATGAATGTGAATGAAACTATTTTAAACGTGGGACTTCAAGAGAGGCTGAATTTTCATATCTGAGTCCACTCAGTGCATCATGGAAGCAGCATGTGCATAAACAGGAGCCCTGCTGGTGAGGAAGGAAGGAAATGGAAGATATCTAGGGTACATTTTAAACTCTCACAGACCATAAACTTGGCAAGAGTAGAAGACAATTATATCCGTATCTTGAGAGGCAGAAATTTCCCATTACTCTCTGCATTGTCTGTCTTCCTCCCTAAATTCTGGATTTACTGAAGTGATGGACCAAACTGTGATACCCTGACACCTGACAGCTTGACATGAATGTGGAATTCATGCAATAGACATTCGATGACAATATGGGAATAAAAGGGCAGAGGGCCTACTTGCAATGAAATATTTTGTGTAGTGAGAAGGTTGAGATTATTGATTAAAATACTGGACTTCCAGTCATTGAGATCTTAATTAACTATTTTCTTTTGTTGCCAGTTACAGGGAATAAATTAGAGTTAGCTGTTGCTACTCTGTGTCTGTCAAATTATATACCTTCACTATTCTAGAGAATAAATCATCATCAAGGACTTGTTCTAATTTTATGCAGTATATAATTATTCTTACACAGAACCTGAGGACCACAGCAGGTTGATGAAATAAAATATTGCTAAAATGCACGCCATCTAGACAGGTGGGAAACCTGGCTGAAAAACATAAAATCAACTTGAAGTTTTCATTAAAACCAAAATAAACATTTAAGGCAATATTTTAGGTGAAGAAAGTATATATTTCTTTAAACATTATTTTCACTTATTTAATCTGATGTTTATTTTGAAAAACAAAAATATCAACACTCAATAATTCTGTATGTAATTATTCAATTTTGTATCTTCTACTGTCCCCTGAGACCTCCCACCAGAGAAGCTGTGGTTGAACTGGATCTTAGGTAAGTTTTAAAAATGAAATGTCTCAAAACATTTTTTTTATATTAAATGATCATTCTCAAGTTTTCATAAAGCAGATACAACTTCAAAACAGCAATTTACAAGTTTAATTTTTTGGAGGAGAAAGTAGCAATGTTTATTCCAGCTGCATCTAGGTAAGGAGTTCAGTAAGAGTCTGAGGAGGCCATGCCTTTTTTTTTTTTTTAAAGATTTTATTTATTTATTTGACAGAGAGAAATTACAAGTACACTGAGAGGCAGGCAGAGAGAGAGAGAGAGAGAAGGAAGCAGGCTCCCTGCTGAGCAGAGAGCCTGATGCGGGACTCGATCCCAGGACCCTGAGATATGACCTGAGCCGAAGGCTGTGGCTTAACCCACTGAGCCACCCAGGTGCCCCAGGCCATGTCTTTTTTAACTGTGTGATGTTCTGCTCTCCTTTTTCCTCTGGCTCTCACACTTGTGTTTATACCGTGCTGCAGATTACATGACTGAAGAAGGGAGTCTGAGCTCAAAGGGCAGAGAACAATTTTTTTTAAAGAACATTTTTTTAAAGATTTTTTTTTAAATTTATTTTTATTAGAGTAAGAGAGATCTCAAAGAGGCAGAGAGGCAGGCAGAGATGGGGGGGGAGAGGTTCCTTGCTGAGCAGAGAGTGAGATGCGGGGCTCGATCCCAGGACCCTAAGATCATGACCTGAGCCGAAGGCAGAGGCTTAATCCACTGAGCCACCCAGGCTCCACATAGAGAACAATTCTTAATGGCACTCCTGATTCTTATGCTGGACACTTTCTCCTTATCATTAATCTGGACTCCTCTTCTTACCTCCAATCTTGAGTCCTAGTTCAAACTGTAACCCTGTTGTACCAACCACCCTTCTCCCCCTCCCCCTACAGTATCCTGTGTTCTGTACTCTCGTTAGAGTTTACTCAGTCCAGGATAACTGACACACACAAAAATACCTGAGAGTACACCTGTGGTAGCTACTCTTCAGATAGACTAGTGTGTGGAAGGAAATAATAGATTGTTGTTTTAAGTCACTAAGTTTTGGAGTGGTTTGCTATGCACCATTAAATACATAAAGCACCACTTCAAATACATAAACCACGAACAGTTAGGAAGTCTGCCAAATAGCCAGCTTTTGCAGTTGGTAATCACACATACACAACTAACCAGGGGTATGTCCTTGGGTGTTTTACTTATATCCATGAGCCTCAGTTTCTCACATGTAAAATGGTGATATAAAAATAATATGGCCCTATGTTTTAGAGATCTTTCAAGGACTGGATGAGAGAATGGGTATAAAATCCTTAGAAATATGCCAGGCATATACAACACTCTATGAAGTATCAGTCATTTCTCTCTTTGACAGAGTATGCAGAAATAAGGAAATTCTACTGAAGACACAAAATGTATTTTTTCATCTTCGCATCAATGTGATTCTTTTATGAAGCTTACAGACTTGGAATTGGCTCATTTAAAAAATCCTAAAAGCAAACAATGAGGAGTAAAAGGGAGGATAGAACTGGAAAAATAATTTCCAAGGCAGATAATTTGCCAGTGAGTAATCTAGAATTTACCTTAGCAATTTCAGGGTAAAAGACTTCAGGGATTGGTCATGCTCTCTCATCTATATTATAAGGGTTATGGGTCTTATAAAAAAGCTATAGGCGAATCAGAAGAAGTTATCAGTCGTGGTGCCAACTAGAAAGAGAGGATACACTAAATCCCAGATGACTCATGGAAGATTTCATGAAAGGACTAGATCTAAAGGTGTCAAGGTATAGGAAACCACAAAGGATGATGCATCACCCTGGGGTTGTAAAGCCGTGTTTCCACTCTTGCGTCTGCAGAATGGAGGCAGAAGAGAGGCAGCAGATTCCTGAACACAGAAGAGAGCCATTTTGAGTGAAGACCTTCCTTGGATGGGGAGAGCCGCCATAAGCCCACAGAGAAGAAGCCAGGGGACTAAGTACCTTGAATTCCTCTGACCTGTCACGCTCCCCAGGCTGAACCCAAACAGAGCGTGAAGGAATCTGTTGTAGTCCACTCAGGTTTGCTTCCTAGGGCAAGAGTGGGGTGGTGGACAGTGGAAAGAGAATATAGGAGTCTATGAAAGAGCCAGTCAGAGGATACTGGGGGGATAAAGTGGTAAGAGCAGACTAATGGTTCCTCACATTTAAGTACTCGTATTTTTCATAACCTTAATACAATTTTGTGGCAGCTTGGACCAAAGGAATATTTTTGAGTTTCTCTTATCCATTAAGAAGACCTAGGGAACCCAAAGGAGGTATTGCCTTCATTTCCTTCTATACCTGACACTCCAAGTCATTAGGAAGCAATCTGTGAGTGTTACTCTTTTCAGCAGTGACTCATGTCACTTCAGGATTGCTGTCAGAAAACTGAGCAAACAGCTATTTGTTCACAAACAACTGAGACAAATGCCACAACTGGTCAGCAAAGCAGGGGACTCTTGCTTACTAATTTATTTCCCCTGAAGGTTTGATCTGGGCATGTTTCATGTATGGCTATCTTGATGGTCTCTAGCACTCAGCCACCTCCAGCTCTGCCTTTTCTCATTTCTTCCTCAACAGTTTCAGACATCATCTGTCTCAAATCCTTCAACCTTTCCTCTTTCTCCAGCTCTCTTTGTTGAACCTTCATTTGCCTCTCTGTAGTGTTTTAACCCCTAACTTCAAGCTTGGTGACCGCTTTCATAGTCTAAGATCTGCTTACTGTCTTTGGCTGACCGAACATAGCCATGCAGGGGAGCGTTTGAGAAATACACGCCAACAGCCTCAGGTCATTTCTAAGAGTCATCACCAATTATCCTCTGGACATTAACTAGAAGTGATTAGTGCAGGGATGGCATTTTGGTGAATGCTGGAAGGCAAACTAAGCTGTGTCTCTAATAAATCCATCTGAGGGGTGAGCAGTCTGCCTAGACGAAGGTGAGGCAGGAGGGCACAAGATACATTAGGTAAGGCAAGTAAAAACGGAGTTATTTGCAATGTGGATAGAAGTGAGAGAGAAGACGAACCAAACTTAACTTTCAGTTTGGATCATAATTTAATTCAATGCAAGTGAGAAAACTGAACATCTTAACTAGAGCAAACTGTAATGAAAGACAGGTTTTGGCTGGGTTTGATCTTTTCCTGATTTGTCAAAATGTGAAAGTCAGAAAAACATCAAAAGAAGAGAAGAAACCCATGTAGGCAGTTGAAGACTCGAGGATGAACCTCCCCTCAAGAAACTACTGAGAACACATAGTATATTCTAAATTGGAAGAAGCTAAGAGCTAGTCTTGTGCCCTGAGAAAAATATGCCTTTGTGAGCTCTTGAGGTATGTGTGGGAAGCTGAACTCTGCTGGAAGGCAATGGGCTGCTTCTAAGTCATGTTAGAAGACAGACACACCTTTAAATTCCAAAGAGCTAAAGCCATTTTACATAGTCTCCTAGATGAATAAATGTTAAGATTTTAAGATTTACAGATGAAAGGGACTGGGTAAGTATGAAAGTTTTTAATTGGCAATGTAAGTTACAGGTATACATTATCTATTATACACAGTGGTAGTAAAGTTATTTTGATTTGGAGTAGGATCGACACACCTTGTTAATGGATTCATCATTGTACCTGCATTGGCCTGTTAGGAATTGGAAAAAAATATATAAAAAATATAATCCAAACACAAGTCTCATACTAGAGTGATTTTACTTGTTGCTTTTCTGTAGACTCTCTGCTATTTAACCGAGTGATGGCATCTCTAATTCGAGGTAGCACATTGCCAACAGTTAAACAAATGGGTACTTAAAACATATGCCCCCACTTCCTCCAATTACATTTTTTTTCTCAAATATTAGGCCCCAGGATAGAAATGAATTGGTCAAGATATTTGTGGAACTGAGTGTATAGATGTATTTCCTATAAATGGAACTGACCTACCCTGAGGTCAGATGGTGCTTTCCTAGAGAACTCCCCTGACAAAACCCCTCTATAATCACCACACCATATGGACCCGAAGAATTTTATGCTGAGCTGGCTAGCTGTCATTTTGATGTGCACATTGACTTTAAGTGCTATAACAACACTCATCCTATATACTGTCCAAGCGTCTATTTGATTTCTTCAATACTGATACTTCCTTCTTAATAGCTGCCTATTTAAAGTTGAAGCTGTATATTTGGTAAAAAACAAAAAAAACAAAACAAAACAAACTTATTGTATTGTATGTTACAATGGCCTTTTGTAGGAAAAGTCTATCGAAAACCAGTTGAGCCAACATGTTGCTGGTGTTGTTGGGGCCCATTCTTTCTTTATTTCAGGCAGTGATAATTTGTCCTTGTTCTCAGAGCATGGAATGAGTCCATGTATCAGGATTCTGGCCAACATATGCCAACACATTCTTAATTAAAATGCTGGCTACTCAACATAAGAATTAAAAAGTACCACACCGGATTACAAATCATATCTGTTATGTTCCGTGTGGGATTACCACTCTGTTCATGAGAGAAAGAGAGAGGCCTTGGTTAACTGGCTTTGGTAGAAGTTATAACCCATGGCCTCCGAAACCACAGCAGTGGAGTGTTTCTACTAATCAAGATCCTGTGGCTCCCTCACAGTGACACTACAGACTGGCGAGAAGTATACACAAGGGAAGGTTCTCTCATGAGGACCATGACGTCATTAGTCATGCCTTTCTTTTCCAAGTCTTCCTTCGAGACCAATGGAAGGAAGCAATTCATGGATATTTTCAAGAAATAATGACTACTGTGTCAGGTGTTTCTAATGGTAAGGTAGGGTTCACCCAAACTTTGTTGGGGCTCCATTCTGTAAGAAGGACTCTGTGTTTCACTCTGATTTTTTGGATAGTAAAGTGTAACAGTAAAAAAGTAAAGACTCTGGGCAATTGGACAATTTTCATAAGCTGTTCATGCTTTTGTTTCTTGTTTTTAAAATGCAGATAATAATATTATAGTTCACTGAACTTAATATACTACTCATTATAAGACACCATTATTTTATGAGCCATTAAGGAAGAAAAAAAAAAAAACAGTTTATGCAGTCCCAAAAGGCAAACAGCTCAATCAAAATGGCAAAATAAATAGTTCTGACCATAGGCAAACATATCATGCCTATGGTCTGATGATGATTGTAAAATGCTCTCTTCTGCAAGATGCACTCGGATTATAGACATGTTAAAATGTGACAAAATATATTCTTAGTACCCCCAAAATATGATAATATCTACCTTGTGGGAATAGTGAATTTATATGTGTAAGAATGTCTGGCATGTGCTAAGTACTCAAAAAATGTTGGCTATTAATATTATTATATCTATTATTACTATTATTATTATTTTTTAAAGAGAGGAGAGATTGAGCACAAGAGGGAGGATGGGAGGGGCAGAGGGAGAATGAAAGAGAGAATCCCAAGGAGGCTCCATGCCCAGAATGGAGCTCCACAAAGGGCTTGATCTCAGCACCCCAAAACCATGACATGAGCCAAAATCAAGTCAGATGCTCTACTGACTGAGCCACACAGGTGCCCCAATACCTATTATCATTACTAGGAGAATGACAACAACAGTAGTGAGACTTCATTTCTGTAGCTCTAAGGAAAACAAAGAGAAATTATTGTGACTTAAGAACGATAAAGGGTTGAGAAGAATGGAAATGACATTCTAGCATAAACTTCCTACAACATACTGGCATGTGTAATTCTTCACAATGACTGCACAGACATGTCTGATGTAGTTGAATGCTATAGTAAGTTTTTAGTGTTAACTTTAAGTTTCCTAATGAGAGCATGACAATGCTTCATTAGGCATAAATAAATAGGAGTGACTAGGCCTAGCTAAGAGCTTACTCTTGATCAAATCCTCTTATTTGTGATTAATACATTTTCAATATTTTTCTAGAAAGTTTACTGCTCCATGGTGTTTCTTTCATTGTAATAAAATTCATATAATGATGTAGAAAAGTCTTACCTTTTTTTTTTTTTTTTTAAGTAGGCTCCATGCCCAGCATGAAGCCTAATGTGGGGCTTGAACTCATGACCCTGAGATCAAGACCTGATCTGAAATCAAGAGTCATACATTTAACCATCTGAGCCAGCCAGGTGCTCCAGTGATGTAGAAAATTCTTAATCTTTGCCTGTGGTGGTTCAAGATCCAAAACTGAAACAAATATTTTCTATCTTTTCTCCCTAGCCTTTATCAACTGTGTATCTATTGCCCTCTCTATGCATAGGCACAACTGGAATAATCTCTATTAATGAAATTGGCCTGTGATAACTTGTGGTGGTAAAAATGTTCTTTTTTTTTAAACTACATTGTATAAAATGAGTCTTCCAAGTAACATCTTGTTTCATTAATATATAAATGTTTGTAAACTTATATGTAGAAGCATATTAGAAAACTCCTATGCTTAACTCACTGATAGATTGTGTATCAATCATCTTTCAAGGTTTCAAATAATATCTTCTTTCATAAAGATATAAGTGTTTGCTGGTGTACCTGGATAGCTCAGTTGGTTAGGCATCTGACTCTTGATATCAGCTCTGATCTTTTTTTTTCTTTTAAAATTTATTTATTTTCAGCATAACAGTATTCATTATTTTTGCACCACACCCAGTGCTCTATGCAATCCGTGCCCTCTATAATACCCACCACCTGGTACCCCGACCTCCCATCCCCCGCCCACTTCAAACCCCTCAGATTGTTTTTCAGAGTCCATAGTCTCTCATGGTTCACCTCCCCTTCCAATTTCCCTCAACTCCCTTCTCCTTTCTAACACCCCTTGTCCTCCATGCTATTTGTTATGCTCCACAAATAAGTGAAACCATATGATAATTGACTCTCTCTGCTTGACTTATTTCATTCAGTATGATCTCTTCCAGTCCTGTCCATGTTGCTACAAAAGTTGATCTCAGGGTCATGAGTCCAAGTCCTGCATTGCGCTCTAGGCGTATGTGTGTGAGTATGTGTGTGTGTGTGTGTGTGTGTGTGCGTGCGAACTTAAACAGGAACAGAATATGATGGCAAAAAATGATTTTGAAGATCTCTCCGGCTTTTAAAGAAAGAACCAATTAACTTCAAATGTAATTTTTTTTTCTCTCCTTCCCTACTTCCTTGCTCCCTCTCTCCCTTCCTTCTTTCTTTTCTTTTTCATCTTTCTGCTCCTTCCTCCCCCATCTCCTCACTCTCCTCCTCCTTTTCCTACTTCAAAGATTCTCCTCCAATACTTGAAAATCCTTTCCACCAGACTTGTTTTCTATTTTTCCATTAGAAATACTTACCCAATTCCAGGAACCAAGGCTAAAAGCTGTCACCTTAGGAAAAAAAAAATCCTATTCCCTAGGTTATTTTTATTTAAGTTTTCTAGCCTACATGTGGACCATATAACCACTGATTGGAAAATGTTTCTGTGGCCTAATTTTTGCTATGCTATTATATAGAACTAGACTTCACTGTTAGAACTCATGATCAACAGAACAAAGTTTCCACTTGGAATTAGTCATATTTCTGCCAGGACAGGCTTTTGATTGGGTTTCACTATCAGTGCTCATGTGACTAGCACTTTACTCCTATTCCAGCAGATATTAAATATGACACTATTTCTTGGCTCAAAGAAATTAAAATTAAACAGGAAAGAATCAGTTCTATTGCCACACATCACTTGAACACATCTACTAACAGAAAATATTTACATCTGGGTCAGCATAGAAAGCTGCATCAGGTTTCAGACTTATAATTGTATTTGCTACAGTTGTATTTATAAAGTAACTCCTTTTAACCGTCAAAAGAATGCACCATCGAAGCAGAGTTCTTGAATTGCTGTAATTATGCCTAAACAGGTTCAGTGATCCGTGATGCGGCACTGCCCCAAGGCAAATGAAGAAACATGTCAAGAAGTTCTTTAAGCAACTCCCCAGAAAAGACTTGAGACACTGAGTAGTTTAGACTGAAGGTATCCATCCCACTTCAGAGTCAAATTCTTTCAAAACAACTATTTCGCAGTAGTTTGCATGATAGTAAATTAAACTTTCAGAAAGTACATTCTTTTTCTTTTTCTTTTTCTTTTGAGAGCTTTGCTGTATGGTATAATACTTAGTAGGAAGAAAAATACAAAATCATAGCCAATTTATCTAGCTGGGGGAAAAGCCTGCATTTGTTACTCCAATTATTTTTAGAGTTTTCTTCCTGCTGAAATTATTGGAATACAAAAACAGGGAGTGGTTAAAGTGTTGGGGAAGCACTTTCAATTGGCTTTAGCAAATATTTAACAAGGAGCCATGAAGTTAACTCAGGAAAATTGCTAAACAATTTAAAAAGCAGCAAGAAAACAATAGTCAGACTTGATTTTTAGAAGGCTTTCCAAGTAGTTGGTAGTCCACAATAAGGCTGACCTTCACAGCTTTGAGGCTTAGGAATAGAGGATGGGGAGATGATTAGTTATAGGAGGGAGGGGTGGAAATGGAAAGGAAATCTTTGGCATTGGTCCCCTCCCCTGAGGCTGTGAAGGAACAGAAGGCCAAGTGAGGTAAAAGTTACTAGACAATGACAACGAGACCAGGGGGCAATATTCCAACACCTCATGGCAGCCTGGGTATTGATTCTGGCCTTGAAATACAAATTTAAGACTCACTGTCCAAACAGGATCAGAAACACATACTGTATTCCTTTTAAATTGTGTTTAGCCTATAAAGTTGAAGAGTCCCTTCTCTACAAACCTTATACCAATGCACTGGGAATGCATAGCAATGCAAAAAAGAGCTGAAGCATGAAGATTTTAAAGAAAGGGAACAGGTTCAAAGATTTTTGAGATGGTAGAGTATAGGGAGTATATACTAAATCAATGACAATAAATGATAAAACTAAACACTTTATAATAATATTAAGTAACTTCCAAATAATACCTTAATATTTATTAAGCTATTACTATGTGCTAGCAGAGTTCTAACACTTTCCTTGTGTTAAATGACTTAACACTCATAATAACACTAGAGGTAAGTAGTTTTATTATTCTCATTTTACTGACAAGGAAACTGAGGCATAGAAAGGTGAAATAACTTGAGGGTGACTGGACTGATAAGTGATAGAGGCAAGATTCACACTCTTGCTTCAGAATCTATATGGTTAGCCACTAAACGCTTTTGCTGTTTGTTCTACAAGCATCTTTTTTTTTGTAATGCACAAGCATTCTTTTTTTTTTTTTAAATTCTAGAGGAATTCTCTGACCACCTTTATTTCCTGGGAAAATTTATGTTGATGTTTGTTTATTGATTGGTTTTCTTGTTAAATCCAGAAACTTGGCCATGGAGATGTAAATTAAAATGATGAAATCAATTTTTCTAACAAATGCTACTGTCTGATTTGGCTGCTACTATTTCATGATTATATGCAAAAGGCTGTTATAACCAATTCAGATTCCTAACTAATACTCTATATTTGCCTTGAGTATCAGTTTGCTGTTTTTTTGTTTGTTTTGTTTTGTTTTTAATCAGTTTGCTTCTTGATTTACTGAGCTATCCATATGAGTAGCATTATGTACTGGCCTGTCACAGCATCACAGTGTCATGGTTTGGCCAAGAACAGATGATAGGGAAGTTGCTGTCACTCTGTAATGTTCAAATCATTAAACAACAACTCCACAAAACAGAAACAATATTGGAGCACCTGGGTGGCTCAGTTGTTAAGCATCTGCCTTCGGCTCAGGTCATGATCCCAGGGTCCTGGGATCGAGCCCCACATCGCCCTACATCGGGCTCCCTGCTTGGTGGGAAACCCGTTTTCCCTCTCCCACTCCCCTGGTTGTGTTCCAGCTCTCGCTATCTCTCTCGCTTTCTGTCAAATAAATAAATAAAACCTTAAAAAACCCCACAAAAAACAGAGGCAATTATTTTCTGGGTTCATTGGTACAGAGCTATCCCATTTCACTCACTGGTCTACAGAAACAGATTCAATATTTGGATTAATGATGGTCTTTGGGCAGTTAAAGCATTGTACAGGCAGAGGTCATTTTTCATGTGGGAATTACAAGTGGGTAGATACTGGATAGAAATGGGTTTTGAGAAAGAATGGAAAGGATAGGAAACAGGACTAAAATAGCATGCTAGGTCATATCACCTTAATTTATTAACTCACTAAAAGCACCTGTGAGAGGGGATCAGCGACAAGTTTATTTCTTCATTTTAGTGAAAATAAAGGCACTACTCTGCTGTTTAATCTCCTTTGGTTTCTAGTTCAATGGCATTTTGAAGTCCTAGGGAACACTTTTATCCTCTGTAAAATATAAAAGACTTATTAGCTTTTCAAGTCAATGCAAATGTACAGAAAAAGAAAAAAAAATTAAGAGACTTAGAAATAAATCAAAGGAAATGATAAAAGAATAAGAAAAATAGGAACCTAAAACATTAACTGGTATTGTTTCCTTTGGATTTTGCCCCATTTTACTTTCTCCTATTTGCCAGATGTGATGATATGGGGAAGGTAATTGGGTTGGTGAGATATGCATATGCAACTCTTATTAATCTTCAGATTTTTCACTACTTCTGAAAAGGTACCACGTGTGTGAGCATGTTTGTGTGTGTCTAAATGCAGGCATTTTGTCCTAGCAATGAGAGACTCATAAACACACTTTTCTAATCTCTGCATTCAATAAATTGGGTATACTATACCATAAAAGATCTTTGGCAGAAGACTGAGTACATATATACCATTATATTAAGAACACCATTAATTTAAAATGAGAAAAAGTTTTAAAGCTCTAAAACGTAACTGAGACAACTCTGAAAATTGACTGAACTCATGAGGGCAAACACCTAAGAGCCAACTTAGCCAATTTGTATTGCTTACCACTCATTTTCTAGGGGGTATTTATAGAGGAAATCATGCCATTCATTAGAAACATTGCTGCAGAATGTACCAGATACATAAATGGGATAGTAGAGTAAAATAAAAAGTCATTATTTTTCAGTGAGTATAAAATCAGCGTTATTTGCACCTGTGTCTCTACTACCCGTCTTAAGATGTGAAATGACGCAAGCGCAATGGATGCCCTCTGCGCACTCCTTACTAATTACATTCCTCTTTATCTCAACAGTGATTGTTGTCTGGAATTCAGCATTTGTCATTCTCAGACATTCTTCTGTGCTTTTGTCATATCCTTAAACCTGGAATAAGACTGTTTTGCAATTTTAACTTCATATGGATTAATTTATTAATGCAATCTGTATGCATGTTTTTGCAACTTTTTTTAGATTGCTATTATGTTTGTGAGTTTCAGACATACTGATTCATGAAACTCTAGTTCATTCATTGTATGAATATAAATCACAACTTATTCATTTTCTTTCCTTTTTTTCAGCCTTACTGAGACATAATAGACATATAACACTGTATAAGTTTGAAGTGATTCATTTATATACTACGAAATGATTACCACAATAAAATTAGTTAACATATCCATCATCTTACATGATTGTAAGTTTTTTGTGTGTATAGTAAGAACAGTTAATATCTATTCTCTTAGCAGTTTTGAAGTATACAATATGGTATTGCTCACTGTAATTATGGCTACAATTTCATTAATCAGTTCCCTCAAACTTACTCAGTTGTAACTGGAAATTCATATCCTTTGACCCACATCTCCCCATTTGCCCTGTCCTCTAGCCCCTGGCAACCACCATTTTATGCTCTGCTCCTGTGAGTTTGTCCTTTTAAAGTTTCAACATATAACTGAGACGATACAGCGTTTGCCTTTCTCTGGCTTGTTTCACTTAGGATAATGCCCTCAAGTTCCATCCCTATTGTAAGTGGCTGAATTTCCTTCTTTTTCATAGTTGAACAATATTCCATAGTATACACATGCCACATTTTCTTTATTCATATGACAATGGACACATAGGTTGTGTTAAAATAGCTATTGTCAAAAAGACGAGAGATAATGACCACTGGTGAGCATGTAGAGAAAAGGGAATCCTTGTACATACTGGTGGGAATTTAAGTTGGAAGAGATGCTATGGAAAATAGTATGGAGGGTACTCAAAAAATTAAAAGGAGAGCTGCCATATGATCCAGCAATCCCACTCTGGATATATATCCGAAGCCAATAAAATCACTATGTCAAAGAGGTATCCATTTTCTTTTTGATTAGTATTTAGGTTCTTTACAGTATTTTGAAACAATGCTATAATGCACATTCTTATATATGCATCCTTGTACACAGGAGCAAAAGTTCCTTTCAGATATATAGCTAGGAGTGAGACTTACTCATTTATTTATTTAGTTCATATTTATTGAGTACCTATTATGTGCCAGGCACCATTCTAGGCTCTAGGGATACAGCAATAAGAATCAGATGGTAGTCCCTATATTCAAGGGTTTTATATTTTACTTAGGGAGACAGACAATGAAAAAAATTAAACAAGTAAAATGCAGAGTGTATCAGGTAAGTTCTGTGGAGAAAACCAAAATGACTGGAACAGAGAGTAAGGTGGGGAGGACCTGTTCTTTTACATCAAGTAGTTTTGGAAGGCCACACTCTGAAGGTGACATTTGAGGAGATATATGAAGAAGATGAAGGATCTAATTCTACATACATCTGGAGGAAGAGTACTTTACATAGAGGGAATAGCATGTGCACAGGCCTGAGACAGGAACACATCTGCATGTTAGGAGTGCAGCAAGGACACCATTGTGGCTGGAGTGGACCAAACAGGAGCATAGTAGGGGATGAAGTCAGAGAGATGGTGCCTTACCAATGTTTATAGGGTCTACAGAATTTACTCTGAATGAGATAGAAGGTACTGGAAAGATTTGCATTGTGTTGTGATCACAATTTCATTAAAAAGAATCATGCTAGGTGCTAACATAGAGTGTAATGAGCAAGGATGGAAACAAAGAGACGGATTAGGAACTTAATGCAAATATCCCAGGGGAAGATGATGATGGCTTCGTCCAGCCAATGATGAGAGCCTGATTAGTGGGGCTTTTATAAAGTGATCAGATTCTAGATATATTAAAGGTTGAGCCAACTGGATTTGCTGGCCGGACTGGATGATGTGAGATGCGAGAAAAAGAGTAGCCAAGGATGACTCCAAGGTTTTTCCCTTAAACAGCTGGAAGCAGAATTGCCACTTGTTGACATGGAAAAGATTTAGGAAAGAGAAGGTTTTTGGAGGAGAGGAGAACGAGAGGTTCGGTCTTGGATATATTAAATTTGATAAACCTATTAGATCTCTAAGCAGAGAGGTCAAGTACGCAATTGGTTAGTTTAGGGTATGTACACCTTTAACTTTATTGGGTATCACAAAATTGCTTCCCAAATTATTTGTACCTAATTACATTTCATGTTGCTGTAATAATACTTGTGTGGTTGCTTTTTCATACTGATAATCTAATGGTACTATCTGGTATTGCATTGTGACAATATTCTGTAACAAAAACAAGCGATACTCCTGGAACTAAGCTATCAAGATCTTTTTCTTCTTTTTGTTTCCATTTATTTGAGAAAAAGAGAAAGAGAGAGTGCACAAGTTGTGGGGGTGGTGGTGCAAAGGGAGATGAGTTTGGGAAACAGACTTGCTGCTGAGCAGGGAGCCCAATGACATGGGGCTTGATCCTGGATCCTGGAATCATGACCTGAGCCAAAGGCAGATGCTTAGCTGACTGAGTCACTCAGGAGCCCCGAGCCATCTAGATCCTAACAAGCACTACATGTCGTAACCTACTGGCTAGTGGTGCAGTTGCCACATTTTCCCAAACCAAAATAGTCAATAATTGGGATATACTGATACCACTAGGAAGAAAAGTGAATCGGTGGTTTGTTTCTATTTTCTTTTGAGGAGATGGAAATTTCTACAGACAGCATTGCATAGATTTGGTATGGATAATTCTCTTGTTTTGGCTTTTGATGATGATCAAAGTCTCTACTAATGTAAACTAATTGGAAGCATTGAAGGTACTGGGTTTTGATTTTAATAGCAATGAATTTAATTACTTTTAATCACATATATTGATTGAAACTTTACTAGGCTAATAATGATGACCTAGTAGGCATCTTATGATTAGATGTAACTGTACTTAAAATATTAAATATGCTTGGACTATTGCTGGATTCACTTTTATTGCAATAAGTGGCTGTTTTTCCCCCTTATGAGTATATACACATTTACCTCACAATACAATTTGAATACGAAGATGGTTTGGACTTCTGATCGTAAAGTGGAAATAATTTCTTTTGTTTGTAGTTACTTGATGGAGAATATCGCCTTTCCTCCATGCCCAAACTTTTTTTGGTTTATGTTGATTGACTTACTTGGCAGTATTAACTTATGGCAAAGAAAGAGAATAACTGTGAATGGCCATGTTTTGTTTTGTTTTGTTAACATAGAAAAACACTGTGGAAATTATCAGGATAACATTTTCTTTAAAGATATTTGGAATATGAATTCCAGATGGCAGTTCTGCTCATCTCCATTTCTGGAACTTGTCAGTAAGCCATGCACAACAAGCAAAGCAGCAGTGACAGTGGCTAAATCTTCTCTTGGGTCACTCAGTACCTGATCAGGAATCAGAAGACATGAGTTATATGGTTATATGGTCTCTATGGTTAATTAATAATTTTTCTGTTCCTAGGCAAATAATTTCCTAGTTTTCTTGGTTTCCTTATATTTAAGTGGTTTGAAATATATGGTTGCCATAATAAAATATTTTTAAAACTATAACGTGAAAATATGAGATCTCATTTTTATAGTACTAAAGGTAGCTTTGAACTAAAATTCTTCATGAATTTTCCTCCAACTCACAAAAGTTGAGAGTGGAGGGAACAGGCAAGGCGAATGATGTAAGGGAACATGTTTTTATACTGTTATAAAGTAGTACATGAGAAATATGAAATACTGGGACATAATCAGAAAAATTAGCAAATTATGACTTGATTTTATTTAATGTAATAATTCAAATTGTTAACAAATAATTTGTGTGTAATTTGAGTAGTATCTAAACTATATATGACCTCAGTTCCTATGCATAAGCTTTCTTCCATCAGCCTTTTTCTCTTTTGTTGAGGTTTTGTTGGAACAATGCAAGAATAAAGAAGGAAAAGAGATTTTTTTCCCCCAGTCCTCTTTGTGGTGTAACTGGAATCTATGCCAGTTATATCTGTGGAAGGATGAAATAAAAAAGCCTTGAAATGACTGGCCTGGCTTCGATCCTACTGTTTTCACCAATCTTCCCTTTAGCTGGGGCCACTTTATCTAAGTTTCACTATGTCCAGGTTCTCAGACCAAGTGGTTTCTCTTTTTTTTTTTTTAATTTTTTTATTTTTTATAAACATATATTTTTATCCCCAAGGGTACAGGTCTGTGAATCGCCAGGTTTACACACTTCACAGCACTCACCAAAGCACATACGCTCCCCAATGTCCATAACCCCACCCCCCTTCCGCCAACCCCCCTCCATCCAGCAAGAGTCACTTATGGTTTGTCTCCCTCCCTGATATGAGGAAGTGGTGCTGCAACATGGGGGCTTAAGTGGGTAGGAGAAGAATCAATGAAACAAGATGGGATTGGGCGGGAGACAAATCTTTTTTCTTTTTTTAAAAAATATTTTATTTATTTATTTGACAGACAGAGATCACAAGTAGGCAGAGAGGCAGGCAGAGAGAGAGCTCCCTGCTGAGCAGAGAGCCCAGTGCAGGGCTCGATTCCAGGACCCTGGGATCATGACTTTAGCCAAAGACAGAGGCTTTAACCCACTGAGCCACCCAGGCACCCCTAAGTGGTTTCTATTTAGGCCAAATTTAAGAAGCTCCAGGCCAGCAGCTTAGTAGCCCAGCCTTGTCAGTCTAACAATTTGTTTCCCTGTTCTGGACCCAGGACTGAAGTCCTGACTCATTTAATCATACCCGAGTCTCTACTTCTGAACTGTCCCTGTCCTATTGTCCTTTGGAGTAACAACCTTGCTTTTTCCTTAACCAAACTCCTGAAGGGCTGAACTTTCTCCCTGTGTTCCAGACTGCTCTATCTGGATGCTGACACCTGCTGCCATATTTTCCCGTGATGCAGGCCTTTTAAGTAAGTCTGGACCTTACCATTGCCTGTTGTACCACATCTCACCCGCCTGTCCAAAAGCTGCTGACTTCTCAATAACTGAATGAATGTCTCTATGCTTACTAGTCAGCATCTGTCAGGCCTCCGCTTATTGCTTGCTTCGGGTTCCCCTGACATCCCGGGCTCTCTGAGGATCCTGTTACCTGCTTCTGGGACCTTAGGAGGTAGCCCAACAATCAATAGATCCATATAATCTCTGGGTTTAGAGTCCCCGGGACTGACTTAGTCAAGCCAGGCTCTAAAGTGCCCCACAGTAGGATACATTTTATTAAAGGTTTTCTTCTTCGTATGAAATTTCCTTCAAAGAAGATGATCTCTGTAGACTCTCATGTCTCATGTGGGACAGGAACTCAGTGTTCCTAGGTATATGTTATATCTACAAATGCATGAAAGAGAGTACCAAGATCTTTGAAACAGAAATTAAGAAAATCCAGCACACTCCCCTGTCAAAATACAAAACAAAAAACAAACAAGAACTCCAAAAAGATTAAAAAAAAAAAAAAAAGACCATCTAACTTTAAACAATGGAATATTTCATCAAAGACTTAATTACTCTAGAAGGGCATAATTTGTAATGTCTCATGGACATTGGTCATGAACTTTGGTAGACCAGGAGATGACATGAGGAAACTAGTTAATAATTCTTTGATCACCAACCAAATTAATGCTCCCCCAACCCCAGTAAAAAGAAAGGAGGAAGAAGTATGAATTTGATGTCCCCCAAATTATTCAATGTTTAAGTGAACTTTAATGTACTAATTACCGTCTGCTCACCTGAATTAATCCTTTGATGTTAAACTGATTTTTTGGGATCATTTCTGAAAGGGTATGGTATTTTTATTTGTCACAGTAATACATTTGAAAGGGGCTTATTTTGGAGGTAAATGTAAGCGGAGTCATGCCATATGAGAACCTGTGAAATTGTTTTGAATGACATGTGAAAGTATCACTCATAGAGAATTATTTGTTCCCAAGATTAGTGGGTTAAAAACAATCTAATCAGAATCCAAAAGAATCACGTAATTTCATTTCCATCATAGGCAAAATAATAAGAAAAGTTCTTTATAGAAAAGATATAAATGCAGAATTTAGGACAGCTTTAATGAAATGAACCCATTAAGAAGTTTTTGACTGCCCCCTGCTGTCAGTTTCTTAAAAGAAATATAGCAAAATTACTGTAAAAACTGACTCGAGGAATTAGTTAAACAAATTAGTAGGAAAAAAAATTCCCTGCCTTTAATTGCACTATTTTTTAGCCAGTAGTGCTAATGCTTACTTCATGTTTGTGAGCAATAAACTGCGAGATCAACTCTAGCAAAGTGTGTCTAGGTGGATGTAAGGTGAGAGGTCAAGTTCATGGCTTGTGAAATGCTGTATTAATAAGAATATACCAGCATTGCAATTTTTAGCCAATGATGTCTAGTTTACCATTTTGCCAAATTTCACAATTTTGAATTTACTTATTTAATACTCCCAGCTTTTAAAAATAATTTTTATTTTTTTAAAATTATTTTTATTAGCATAATGTATTATTTACCCCCGGGGTACAGATCTGTGAATCATCAGGCTTATACATTTCACAGCACTCACCATAGCACATATCCTCTTCGGTGTCCATAACCCTACCACCCTCTCCATACCTCCCTACAGTTTGCTTTGTGAGATTAAGAGCCTCTTATGGTTTGTCTCCCTCCTTATCTCATCTTGTTTCATTTTTTCCTTCCCTACCCCAAAACCTCCTGCCCTGCCTCTCAAATTCCTCAAATCAGAGAGGTCATAAGATAATTATTTCTCTGATTGACTTATTTTGCTCAGCGTAATACCCTCCAGTTGCATCCACATTGTCGCAAATGGCAAGATTTCATTTTTTTAATGGCTGCATAGTATTCCATTGTGTATATATACCACATCTTCTTTATCCATTCATCTGTGATGGAAATCTAGGTTCTTTCCATAGTTTGGCTATTGTGGACATTGCTGCTATAAACATTTGGGTGCAGGTGCCCCTTTGGATCACTACATTTGTATCTTTAGGGTAAATACTCAGTAGTGCAATTGCTGGGTCATAGGGCAGTTCTATTTTCAACATTTTGAGGAACCTCCATGCTGTTTTCCAGAGTGGCTGCACCAGCTTGCATTCCCACCAAGAGTGTAGAAGGGTTCCCCTTTTTCCGCATCCTCGCCAACATCTGTTGTTTCCTGACTTGTTAATTTTAGCCATTCTGACTGGTGTGAGATGGTATCTCATTGTGGTTTTAATTTGTATTTTCCTGATGCTGAGTGATGCTGAACTCTTTTTCATTTGGATGTCTTTTCAGAAATGTACGTTCATGTCCTCTGCCCATTTCTTGATTGGATTATTTGTTCTTTGGGTGTTGAGTTTGATAAGTTCTTTATAGAATTTGGATACTAGCCCTTTATCTGGTATGTCATTTTGAATTTACTTTTTAATATTTATTTAACCCAAGTAAAACATCCTTCATTAATGAAAGCAAAACTTTAAAAATAAATAAATGTATGGCTTATTTTTATAGCATAATCCAGCTTGCAATGTTATTTTCATTTTAGCATATAAAATTAAGAAATGAGAAATAATAAAAGTTATAGGTAATACTAATGCTGTAGTCACGAGCTGCAAGGCACTGTTTAATTTTTTCACACATTATCTTAATCATCATAAAATTGAATGAGGTAAGCATTATTTTAATTCCCATTAGACAGATGAAGAAACTAAGTCACAAAGAAACTTGACTCGGTGACACAACTGGTAAAAGGTGGAGCCATGATTGGAAACCCTGCAGTCTGACTCCCAGGTCACTTTTCTTAACCTTTTTGCACAGAAAGTATGAAATCTGCAGTTAAGGAGGGAGAACTCCAGCTATAAAAATGGTCATGGTTGTGTAATATGTATATTGACTCCAACTAACCTTGTGCTCATGTAATTGTTGTAAATGTAATAATAATAATTATTATTATTAATTTTTTATTTTTGGTATACCCATGCTGTAGTGTCCAGAGCCTTTGTATAAGCAATAGACCTGTATTGTTTCAGTTTGTTTTATCTTTATTGTTTCAGTTTGGTTTACCTTTATGTGTTTCCTTGGTTGCACCACATTGAAGGTGTGTGGTGTGCTTTTTTCAGTGACTATGTGGCCACTTAGCTCAGTCCTTAGATCAGAGTATGTATTTGGGGGTTAATCTTGTGGTTGGCCTCTGTGCACCCGTGCCTTTCATCTCCATACTGCCAAACAATGTCCAGTTTTAACCACACTTTCAACCACCTTCAGCACCTCATATTCAAATGATGCACACATTTTCACAGTGTTTTAATGAATCAGTTGCACATTTTAAGTTTCCTTGGATGCTATTAATTCCAGAGTCCTATTTAATAACCCATTTGTGTTCCTCTATCCCTGTCTGGTCCTTTGCCTTCCCCTTAGGGGCACATGGTTCATGATAACAAATGCATCCCACCCTTGATAACTAGCACAACTAGTATTTGCAATTCTGGGATGCTTTTGTCTTGCAGGTATTTGAAAACACCACTTCAGGCACTAGAGGGCTAACTCTACAGGAAATCTCTTCTCATCCCACATTAGAGTAAAACCAAAAGTCAACACAAATCATTTACTATTCATAACAAAAAGTTCTTACCTGACTCGAGGAGTTGGGTTTCCAGTGACTCTACACTCCAAGTAAACTCTGCTTCCTTCTGCCACTTCTTGGCTCCGAAGCTTCTGGATGAACCGTGGAGCTGAGGGGAAGTGGAATGCATTCTGGGGCTGTGGGTGAGAGATGTTACTGCATGGCACTGCCTTGTGCTGGTCTGCCTGGTAGCAATGCTGGGCTTCGGGTAACTTGACCTCTGCTTCCGTCTCCTGTTGGTCTCCAGTGGGGCTCTGGCTGGCTGAGGCACTCATCAGGGCTGACCGTTGATTTTTAGGAGACAAGTAGCCACTGTCTGGTGACGAGGACTCCCCATTCGGGTTTCTATTTCTTGGTTTTGCAGCTTCTTTAAATATGGATGTCAGCTCCTCAATGAGATTAGCTGCCTTGTCGCATAGCTGGCTCTGCGGGCCAGTCTTACCTTGATACGCTGGTTTGGGCTTCACACTTGTGTTGGGAGTTTTTGCACCACGTTTTTCAGCTTTTTGGAGGCTCCGGATGTAGCTGGGGCTGGCAAGCAGGGGTGATTTGGCGGGTTTCCTCTTTGAAGCAGGTGAAGAGATACGGTCACTTTGTTCTGGAAGAGGTTGGACAGGTGTTGGCCTGTTATCACAAGGTCTTCCTAAGGAGGATGGCTCACCAAATTTGGTCTCCTTATGGGAAGGATTTTCACAGACACTTATAGGAGAGGAATTGAAAATCTGTGAGATCTCCTTTTCTGAGTCACAATCTTCCGTTTCAGAGCTGGCTATTGCTCTCCGGGCTAGGTCAAGACTCTTGTTTATCTCTTCCTGGCTGAGAAAAGCAGATAGCTCAGGGAAGAAGTCAGCATTCTTGCTTTCTTCCTGCATGTCTGATAGGGAATCATAGAACGAGTCATGGGAGGAAGTCTCTGACATAGTTCAATAGTCTTCATATACTTTTTGTTTGCTCTCAACAGAAAGGCCAGAGGCACTGGAAACCAATTTACTTCTTGTGTTCTGAAAGACAATGTAGAGAGAGTTGCCATTAGTAGTAATGGGTGTGTGTGTATACGTGTGTGTTGTCACGGTATTATTAATTTACAGTTTGGGAGAAACATTAAAGTGAACAAATGGAAAAATCATTTTTCTCTATTCTTCAAGTTGGAAGAAACATCAAGTATACTTGTGTTTGTTATCTCATTTTAATTTATTATTTTCCCTGTGAGTGAATATTAAGTATTTTACTAACCAGCACAGAATAATCTAAAAAGAAAATATCTGCATTAGGCACTAAGAGTACAGTAGGACATTCTGCACTTCTCATGTGCCATTTTCCCTCAAGATCAAAGCTTACTGAAGCTCAAAATCCAGAAATGTGGGTGGGAGCTTGGAAGTTTATGAAGGTGAAAGGAGAGACCACATACTAGTATTCGAGTACTTGTGGTTCTCAGTGGGAAGCCAAATCTGTGGACTGGTAGTCAAAAGTTGGGAGCTTGTTTCTGGCCACAATAAAAGAAGAAAAAAAAAGGCAAAGTCATGGCAAATATAGCAAGTGTCAAAATAAACATTCATGCAAGATTTTATTTAACTACTTAATGAGGAAACTGATAAGATGTACAACTATTTCAAAGCAAATTCTAAAGTAAATGAATATATATGTAAGTATAATATATATGTACATATATAATTATGTAAGTATATACGCAATCAAGAATGCTAAAACGAATTTACTAATAAATTTGAAACTGGTTAATATATATAGAGAAATAAAATGTAATGTTTGGAGTCATTTCTACAGAGTACAAACTAACAGTATTTCTACTGGAAAAAATGTATTTGTGTATCTGTGCTCAAGTATAATTTGCATTGTTATTTGATTTCTACAATTTACAAAGGTAATAAAATTGCCTAATAAAAGACAGTAAAAGGCATAGACCACATTAGAATCAGATGACCCTGGAAGGTCTACCAGACCCCATCCAGTATTCTATTGGAAAAGCATCAGTTCTCTATTGCTTATTTCAAAGTCTTTCATAGTTTGTCCTGAGAAGGCAGATGGTTTCACCCAGAACAGAGCCCTTAATTACATTTGACCCTTCAGTCAGGAAACATGGTAGATGGTTTAGAAGTCAAGGTCAAGGTCAACTCTTAAAATGTGTGAGGATATAAATCACCAGGCAGCATTAATTCAGAAGACATGAAAATTAGAAGAGAGAGAGGCTTGGGCCAAAAGTATGTTTATATACTGAAGGTAAAACAGACCATATTTCCATTCCTTACAACATATATTTTTCTTTGGAAGAGAGGCTATTGGTCTGTTTGTTTTTGGTCTTAGAGAAATTAATTTTTTGCATTGAACTTAGTGTGAGAAGGAAATGGAGAAATACACTTTTTTTTTTAAGAGATTGTATTTATTTTTTCAAGAGAGAAAGAGGGAGCAAGCAAGAGAGAACACACAAGTTGGGGGAGGTGGGGAGGAGCAGAGGGAGAAGCAGACTCCCCAGTGATCAGGGAGCCTGACATGGGGCTCGATTCCAGGACCCTGGGATCATGTTCTGAGCCAAAGGCAGCCACTTAACTGACTGAGCCACCCAGGCTCCTGGGAAGTATAGTTTTGAAAAAGATGGGTTTCTGCCTTCATGGAATTTAGTCTATGGGTGATATAAATAAGTAATGAGCATATATATAATTTAGTATGTTAAGTGCTATGGTAAGAAAACAAAGTGCTAGGTTAGCACCTGAAAGGTATAACAGGGTTTGGATCAAGAAAAATTTTATGGAAGTTGAAGCCTATAGGATGGTATGTGAGGGAGGAAGAAGAGTTAGGCAGGTAAAGAGGACACTGGCAGAAGCACAGAGAAAGTTTTGGATCCTAGGGAGAGTACTGGCAGACTCAGGTGACTTAGAGAGGTTTAGTGAAACAGAAATGTATCTGGAAATGGGGAAAATCACCAGAGAAAAAGTTAGAAAGCAGGAGTGGTGTCAGAGGGTCTGGAACCATGTGAAGAACTTGAATTTTATCTTAGGTGCAGCTAGAGGACAAAGAAGACTGTTAAGTATGTGAGAAACATCACCAGAGTTGTTTTATTTTTTTGCTATTTAAAAAAGTTTTTATTTATTTATTTGAGAGAGAGAGAGAGAGTAAGAGAGTGAGAGAGTGAGCATGAGCAGGGAGAGGGCAGAGGGAGAGGGACAAAGAGACTCCCTGCTGAGCTGGGGACTTGGGTCTTGATCCCAGGACCCTGAGATCATGACCTGAGCCAAAGGTAGATACTTAGCCAACTGAGCCACCCAGGTGCTCCAGAGTTGCATTTTATTTTATTTTATTTTATTTTATTTTTAAAGATTTTATTTATTTATTTGACAGAGAGAAATTACAAGTACACTGAGAGGCAGGCAGAGAGAGAGAGAGAAGGAAGCAGGCTCCCTGCTGAGCAGAGAGCCCGATGTGGGACTCGATCCCAGGACCCTGAGATCATGACCTGAGCCGAAGGCAGCGGCTTAACCCACTGAGCCACCCAGGCGCCCCCAGAGTTGCATTTTAGAAAGATAACTGATTGTAGCCTAGCTCAGGAGCTGAGTCAGAGGAAGAGGAAGGCAAGATGAAAGAAGAAAGTCGGTGAGAAGGCTTGTGTCTATTCTTGGGGTGGTGTATATTTATCATTATTTTATCTTTGGATCCCCATCATCTGAGCCTCCTTATTAGTTCTGGATAGTTCCTCATCTTATGTGCCTCAGTGAGAAACTAAATTTATTTATCATATTGGAATGTGGAATCTCCAAATATTTGTTTTCCTAGCTCCTTGGAGCCTGGGCACAAGTCTTGGCACATGGCAGTTATAATGCATCCATCTTTGGCCTTTGAGGCAGGTTCCATGGAGAAAGCATTTTTGTTTCTGGTCATAGCAAAGATGTAGCAGCATGGGGTATGGGGGCAGCAGCGGTGGCTGTGCAGAGGTGGGAGGTGGAAGCTGTGCCATGGGCTATTGAGCTGTCATGGTGGTAGTCACACATGAGCCTTTTTTTGGCCTTTTGGTCTTGCCTCCAGCATACACTCTGGGTCTCATTCTGTGATCTGCCGACTCCTACCAATAATTCACTTTGCACTCAAGTTGACCAAAGAATATTTCTGTCACTTGCCACTAAGGAACACAACTGATAGTAGATTAAAAAAACATGACAGAAGCCTAAATGAGTGACATTGAGATGGACAACAGTGGACAACAGATAGAAGCTAGGACAGAAATCTTTGAGTAATTGAAGAGATGATGCAGAGAGAGGATTATAGATTTCTTATTCAAACAGTGGGATGGACGGTGCCATTAACTCACATGCCACAAGTGGGGGGACAAGTTTTGAGAAAAAAATCTTAATTTTGATTTACACCTTCTACAACAGGGAACTCTGGTATTGATGGCTGAAGGCAATTTGAGATACTGGTCCAGAGTACATGAGTAAAGAGAACAAAATTTGATTGGGAATTATTAACCTATGGGTGGCAATGTAATACAAGATGGTGAATAAGATCAAGGAAGAGAGAGAGAAAAAAAGGAAACAATCCTCTAGAGGTTTCGGGGGAAAACCAGGAGACTGGGGTGTTATAGAAGCTGGGCAAAGAAATGTCTCATGAAGGAGGAAGTATCGTTTTGATTTAGCAACTGGGAACATTTAGCACCATTACCAATAGCAATTTTGGTGTATGTGACAAAGATTGAAGTCAGATTCAAGATATGCTGAGAAATTATGAAAGGAAAGAAAATATAGATTGCACATGTTATTGACTATTTTGAGAAGTTTATAGAAAGGAGGAGAGACAGAGGTAGTTGGTGGACAAAAGTATAAATTTCTGGTGGGTTTATTTGTTAACAGTGTGGCTCGGGAATGTGTTTCAGTGCTAATGGAATTAGACAGAAGAGAGGGAGAAGCAGAAGATCCATGTAAAAAAGTGAGGAAGATGAAAAGACGGGGTCTTCCAGGATGTGAGATTAAATGAGTTACTATGGTACAAACAACTTCCGGTTGGAAAGGAACAGTTCTCCCATTGTCAAAGGAGAGAAATAATTAAAGTGTGTGTGCCTCTGTGTGTGTGTGTGTGTGTGTGTGTGTGTGAAAGAAAGGGTCAGGGGGAATATGCATAAATTTGTTATTGAAAGAAAGGGGAGGTCCTATCTTGAGATTTCTGAGGATTTGGAAGTTTTTGAGGACAGAAGACAATTTGAAATAGCTGATGTAGAGAAAGGAAAAATTTCTTCAAGAAGGGTTTATGGGCAGGTAGCTTAGTTGGTTAGGCGCCTGCCTTCAGCTCAGATCATGATCTCAGGGGCCTGGAATAGAGCCCTGCATTGGGCTTCCTGCTCAGTGGAAGTCTGCTTCACCCTCTCTCTCTGTCATGTCCTCTGCCCCAACTTGGGCATGCACGCTCTCTCTCGCTCTCTCTTTCAAATAAACAAATAACACTTAAAAAAAAAAAAAAAGGAAAAAAAAGATTTGTGGGCAGAGGTGAGAACTTAGTTGAAGTTAAATGTGATGTATTTATAGTATCATTAATCAGTGTGACTGCACACTTCTCTTCACCAGAGCTCAGCCATTCAGTTGAAGACGCGGAGATAAGATGTTTTAGGTTTTGACACACAGGTAAGATGGAAGGGAAATGGACAAGGTTGTTGAGAATATCAGCAAGATTGGGGGAGGATTCTAAAATCTATGCTGGATTTGGATTCATGGGTAGGAGTTTGATTATAAAGAGCTTAAGGGACTGAAGGCTCATTGAAATTAAAGGGGAGATAGAGTGGAAATGAATGAATGAGAGATCTGGAAGGACGTATGGAGATAGTGAAATGTTTGAACTGATCATTTCAGAGGCAGAGCCTTTTGATTCCCGACTACACTTAGAGTGTGGCCCTGTGAAAGTCTTTGACTGTCTCTGAAGAACAATGAGTTTAGTAGCTGCAACAGAGACTTTATGATTGACAAAACCTAAAATATTTATCCAGACTTTTACAGGAAAAGTTTGACAGCTGTAGAACATCAGCTACCTAATAACTTCATCTAGCATGAGCATGACTAATAGTAATCCTGATAATGATGATGATTAACAACATACTGCTCACTGAGGCAGGCATTGTGTCAAGTGCCATTCAGTCGATGACTTCATTTAAAATTCTCGGGTACCTGGGTGGCTCAGTGGGTTAAAGCCTCTGCTTTCGGCTCAGGTCAGGATCCCAGGGTCCTGGGATCAAGCCCCACATCGGCTCTCTGCTCAGCAGGGAGCCTGCTTCCTCCTCTCTCTCTCTCTCTGCCTGCCTCTCTGCCTACTTGTGATCTCTGTCTGTCAAATAAATGAATAAATCTTCAAAAAAAAATAAATAAAATTCTCACAACAGGCCCCCGTTTACAAAGAAGGAAACTGAGGCAGAAAATGTGAATAGAAGAGCCAAGATTCAAATCCAGACAACGACTTCAGAACTTATTATCTTAACCGTAGTCTTAACTACAATATATTATAGTTTCCACAACCAAGAGTCCTAAGCAATATATCAGGCTAATAAAATTTTGGATCAGTTTTCTGCTATTTCTGCTAATATTAGAGTTCTGCTATTAATTTAACTATACTTAGTGCAAAGTGAACATAATAGGATAAATTTCAAAACTTCATAAAAAAATTTTATGAGGAAGCTTAAAGTAAACTTCTGAATGATGAAACACTTTTTAGTTCATTTTTTAAAACAGGGAGTGTTTGCTGGAGGCAGATTAAATCACCTGCTTATTAACTTATATTTTGGTTTTAAAGAGGCGCCATCTGACAGGATCCAGTTGTGAGGATTAGGTGTAGCTTAAAAACTGCTTATACAGTGAAAAAGAAAATAATAGTTCTATAGCATATATGGTTTGGGTTTAATTTGCAACCCAGTTATTGCTGCTAGAACATGCACATGGTCTAGGGAAAATGCTCATTCAACGTGGATGAACAAGGGAGGTTTCCAGGTGGCCCAACTCACGGGAAAATCACGCTTCAGAGATTTTCATGTCAGTCAACAGCCCGCAATTAAAATGTTGTAATCAAAAGAAATATAATTACAAACACCTCCATTATTTCCATGAGATTTAATGTTTTATTTCAAACAGTGCTTTTGGTGATTCTATGCTGGTATAATAGTCACAGAAAGTGAAATACAGTGAAAAGAACTAATTATACTGTCTTTAATGAATAAAGAAGTGAGATAAACATTATCAAGTTCCATTAAACATTAACAAGTTCCAATTTAGCAGGTAGAATTGAAAGATTTTTGAAATTCTGAGGAGTAAAGTATTTTCCTACATCTTTAAATTTTCTCTGTCCCCTGTCTCCGTCCTCAGAAGAAATTTGAATTGCTTGGAAATTCTCCTTTTCATCTTTTTCCCTTTTGTACATTCTTCATCCGTTATTAATAATTTGACTTTAAACTCTGATAAACCAGAGCCATTTTCTAATTTTTTAAAATTTGTATAGGCCTAGCTTCTTCCCCATGGGAGAAATAGCTCTTTGTTGGTCCTGCATGTTTTATGTTTCTATGTTTTTCTGTTTCAACTCCAGTTTATCCTTAAAAATAGTATGTAATTTCACTTCCTTTTGGTGCTTTCTGATTCCTCAGTCAGTGTACTTCTCTCTTTCTTCAAACATGGTACTTTGCATAGCATTCTCCTATAACAGTCATCTTACTGAATTACTAATATGAGTTAGAGAACTCTTCATCCATTAGACTGTGAACTTCTTGAAAGAGATGTAACTGACAGTCTTTGAATGGTTAATGCTTGGCACAGTGTCTGGGCCATGGCAGATGATGGAGAGAAACTGCCTGGTACTTCAAACATGGATTGAACCCTAACTAGGATTTGATGGGAAACAGAGCCATACAAACAAAGACATGAGGCACAAATGTCTCATTCCCTGCTTGCTCTCAGCCATTCAGACCTCACTGCAGCATTTCTCTGGGACCTACTGTACTCAGTGGAACATTGTTCTGCTCTTTCCCCTGCTGTTTCATCTGTCTTACCAATAGGTACTCATCCCCTGGGTTCTGTTTTCTAGTAAGAACTTGATAAAGTAATCAGTGCTATATATTAATAGCTGTTAGTGTGGAAAATATAAAATGCACATTTCATGCTCGTTTCACTAATACAAGACAGTGGCTCTGACACTGCATTAATAAAAACCTTATCTATAAAGATATCAATTCTTATGGTTCTCAGTACCTGCCAAGAAAGATTCTCATGAAAAAATTCAGAATCAGAAAAACATTTATTTTGTTTTCTTAGCATTCCTACTATTAGACAATCACAATTCTGTAACCTTTTTTAATGATGCTCTTTGGCATGGATGTTACCAAGCTCAGAGTTAAATTTTGAATAATAGAAATACGAATATTTTTAGTCCTCCCCCCACCTTTTTTTTTTAGCTCTCTTTCTCTCTTTACTTATTCAGTCAGCATATTTTTTGTTGAGTGCCTACTGCATTAGGCTCCTCTTCTACAGGTTGGAGACATAGCTGTAAGACTCCTCTGCCCTAAGGAGTTAACCTACTAAAGGAGAAAAGGCAAAAATAGGAAATTGAGATAATGTCAGGTTCTCAATTTGGTCTTGGTTTGGTCTTAAACCTTTTAATTGATTTTGGACAACTGCATTGTTCTTTTATTGCATGCAGTCTCAAATTATATTTGAAAGTTAAGGTACAAATGAAACAAAACAAAATAAAACAAACCAGTAAATACAATAAGATGCATGTTGTATATTAAGATTGGTGTTTTTCAGACCTGTTATGGAAGGCATGCTGCTGGTGGGAGGGTGGCACTCACAGGAGGAGGATACCCTCAGGCTTGCTGTGCTTTAGGTTCTTTCAATTTCTACCATGCAGGCAGCTGCAGTTATCCTCACAGTGCTCTGAAGGCAGATTCTTCCAGGCGAACTCTGATATTTATGCATGACATTTATGCTAAACTTAAGGAAATATTTGGTGAAGCAAGGTTTAGGAAGGTTAGCAAATACTATGAGGCATTACAGATTTCCTTCCACCTTGAACTTCAGTGACAGCTTATCAGCATCTTGACTTTCCCAAGCAAATACTGCTTTCTATTGTAAATGTCCTTGGTCACCTATTTTGTTAAACCCCCATGGCATATTTCATTCATTCTAAGGAATTTGATGCTACTTAATTTATAGATTATTTCCAAGAGTAATTTTATGGTTTACAGCTTTTCCCTGAGTTAATATCGTTTGAATTCTGTCAGACGCTCAAGATCTACTATGAAATATGAGTTTTCATTGAACTTTTAAAATTTCATTTGTCTATCACACATTTTAACACAAGCAATTTTATCATTAAATTGTCTTGAAATTACTTTCCTAGTGTTTGGGAAAATATTTATTGTTGAGTTCCTAAATATGAATATATATGATTTACAACATACATGAGTGTATAAATAATAGAAAAGAGAAAAGAGAGACAAATTTAGAAATTATAAATAACATTTGTTTTTTGAGTTGCTGACTTCTGGGGATAATTACGTGAAAACAAGATCTATGGTAACTGGAAAATCCTCTTTTTTGCCAGCCAAAAAATTTTTGTGGGACACCCCCTGCAGGATCCCTGTGAGCTATCTGATCCTCAGAATAATTGATGGGGTTATCATTATTTTTCTTCTTATTTTTATTATTTCTGCACCCAAAACTTCAGCATAAAAACATTCAATTATTTGGCTAAAGGTGAACTGTCAGGAAATGGCAGTTTTAGGGTTAAAACCTGTATTTAACCAAAAAGCTTCCTTTTTCTCTTGGGGATATTATGGCTATTTACTTTAAGAATTTAGATAAGGGGAGAACATATGCAATCTGTTTATGCAATTCCTTGTAGAGACATAGAGAAGCTACCGTGATTTTGAAAGAAAAACTGTTTGATGCTAGAAAAAGGCTGACAGGCACTAAGGGTCACACAGTATCTCATACCACATGAGCCAGGTACTTTATTTATTTAGAGAAGGAGAGAATGTGTGGCGGGGAGAGGGGAGGTGGGAAAGGTCAGAAGGAGAGAAAGAGACAGAATCTTAGGCAGGTCCCATGTTTAGCGTGAGGCCTGACTGGGGCCATGGTGGGTGGGTGGGTGGGTTGTGGTGGTGGTGGTGCTGTAGGTCTGGGGAGATGGGCTAGATCTCACGACCCTGAGATCATGACCTGAGTTGAAATCAAAGAGTCAGATGCTTAACTGACTGAGTCACCCTGACACCTGGGTGTAGTAACATTTCAACAGGCATTTAAAAATGCATATGTACTACTTCAAAGATACAAATGTAGTGATCCAAAGGGCACCTGCACCCCAATGTTTATAGCAGCAATGTCCACAATAGCCAAACTATGGAAAGAACCTAGATGTCCATCAACAGATAAATGTATAACAATGGACTATTACACAGACATCAAAAAAAGGAATCTTGCCATTTGCAATGACATGGATGGAACTAGAGGGTATTATGCTAAGCAAAATAAGTCAATCAGAGAAAGACAATTATCATATGATCTTACTGATACAGAGAATCTTAGAAACAAGGCAGAGGATCATAGGGGAAGAGAAGAAAAAATGAAACAAGATGAAATCAGAGAGTGAGACAAATCATAAGAGACTCTTAATCTTAGGAAACAACTTGAAGGTTGCTGGAGGAGATGGGGAAGGGGAGATGGGGTGACTGGGTGATGGACAATGGGGAGGGTGTATTGTGGTGAACACTATGTGTTGTGTAAGAATGATGACTCACAGACCTCTACCCCTGAAACAAGTAATACATTTGTATGATAATTAAAAAAATAAAAACATAAATGTAATATTAAAAAATTTATAGTTCATCATAAAGGGATTTGGAGAGCAGCTGCCTAGTGGAGGAAATTTTTGTGCTTAAACTTGAAATTTGACATAAACATTTAGCTCTGTCTTATTTTTATGTTAAAGTAGATTATTAATCAGCTAATATCTGACCCTATTAAAGAGGCATAATGAAACTTTAGAGATGATAGATGTCTGTTACCTTAATTGTGGTAGTGGTTTCACAGGTGCATGTGTATGTCCAAACTCATGAAGTTGTTTACATTAAACAGGTGAAGTTTTTTGTGTGTCAATTATACCTCAATAAAGTTAAAAAATGGATATGTAGTTAGGAATAAATACATGAAAAGTTTGGAAGAACATGTACCAGATAATGTTGATTATCTTGTGATAAGGCTTGGGCAGAAATAGGGTTGAGGGGTGGGACATTTAAGAAAATTTTTTGTTGTTTATTCCATATTCTTTGAAAAATTAAAAAAAAAACCAGTTAAATTGAGTGATTTTACAATTTAAATTGAGCATTTTAATTTCTGTTTATTTTCATAATTAAACAATTTCTAAAAAAGTATAAAAACTATTGGTACAAAGGTTCAAAACTAAAGATATTTCAAAATAAAATCTACACTATGAAAACAAAAGTTAAAAATACTTAAAGCTGTTTTATTTTGTTGTTTTGGAATCACAGGCAATTCCTAGGCCAAACTTCTGCCTTTCATTTTTTAAAAAATTTTTATTAAACTTTCATTTATTTATTTTTAAATTCTGTATGACACCATATGAACATATGGTGTCACATTAGTTTAAGGTATAAAATATAGTGATTCAACAATTCTTTACTTTCTCAGTGTTCATCACAGTAATTGTACTCTTAATCCCTATCACTTATTTTACCCACCCCTCCCCCACCTCCCCTCTGGTAACCATCTGTTTGTTCTCTGTAGTTAAGAGTCTGGGTTTTTTGGAAAAAACGTATAAACAACCACAAAACCAGTAAGAAAATGGCAATAAATATCTATCAATATTACTTTGAATATAAATGGACCAAATGTTCCAATCAAAAGACACAAGGTGATATAATAGATAAAAAACAAGGTCCATTCACATGTTGCCTGCAAGAGACTCATTTCAGACCTGAAAACACCTGCAGATTGAAAGTGAAGGGATGGAGAAATATTTATTATTCAAGTGGATGTCAAAAGAAAGCCAGAAAAGCAACAATTACCTCAGATAAAACAGACTCTAAAATAAAGACTATAAAAAAGGAAAGAAGGACACTATATAATAGCAAAAAGGACAACCCCACAAGAAGATATAACAACTGTAAATATTTAAGCACCCAACATGGGAACACCTGAATACATAAACTACTAACAAATATAAAGGGACTATTTGATAGTAACACAAATAGTAGGGGACTTTAACCCCTCACTTACATTGATGGACAGATCACCAAACAGAAAACCAGTAAGGAAACAGTGACTCTGAATGACAGACTAGAACAGATAGATTTAACAGATAAAGTGAGAACATTCCATTCTAAAACAGCAGAACACACATTCTTTTCAAGTGCACATGGAACATTTTCCCGAATAGATCACATATTAGGCCACAAAGCAAGTCTCAACAAATTAAAAAAGATCAAAGTCATATCATGCATCTTTTATGATCACAGTGCTATGAAACTAGAAAACAACTACACACACACACACACACACACACACACACACACACACAGAGTCTGAAAAGACCACAAATACATGGAGGTTATATAACATGCTACTAAACAATGAATGAGCCAAACAAGAAATCAAAGAAGAAATCAAAAAGTACATGGAGATAAATGAAAACATAATGGTCCAAAATCTTTGGGATGCAGCAAGAGTGGTTCTAAGAGCAAAGTTTATAACAATACCTGTTTAACAACCAAGAAGCAAAAAAATCTCAAATAAATAACCTCATCTTACCCTAAAGGAGCTAGAAAAGGAAAAACAGAACAAAACAAAACAAAAACCCACTTGAAATCAGCAGAAAGAAGGAAATAAAGATTAGAGCAGAAATAAATGATATAGAAACTAAAAAAAACCAAACAAAACAACAAATTTAAAAAAACAAAAAGCGGGGCGCCTGGGTGGCTCATTGGGTTGAGCCGCTGCCTTCGGCTCAGGTCATGATCCCGGCGTCCTGGGATCGAGTCCTGCATCGGGCTCTCTGCTCAGCGGGGAGCCTGCTTCCTCCTCTCTCCCTGCCTGCCTCTCCGTCTACTTGTGATTTCTGTCTGTCAAATAAATAAATAAAATCTTTAAAAAAAAAAAAAACAAAAAGCAAAAAAACCAAAACAATAGACCAGATCAATGAAACAAGGAGCTGTTTCTTTGAACAGATAAACTGATAAACCTCTAGTCAGACTCATTAAAAAAAAAACAAAAAAGAAGGAAGAAAGAAAGAACTCAAACAAAGAAACAATAAAAACAATAAGAGTCTGGGTCTTTGTCTTTTTTGTTTGTTTTGTTTCTTAAATTCCACATGAGTCAAATCATATGATATTTGTCTTTCTCTGACTAAATCATTTCACTTAGCATTATATCCTCTAGATCCCTTCATGTTGCAATGTTGCAAATGGCAAGATTTCATTCCTTTTCTAGGGCTGAGTAGTTCATTGTATATATATACCACCTTTTCTTTATCCACTCATCTGTGGATAGACACTTGGGTTGCTTCCATAATTTGGCTACTGTAAATAATGCTACAATAAACAGCGGTGAATATATCTTTCTAAAGGCTTCTTGTTTTCTCTGGATAACTACCTAGTAGTGGAATTACTGGATCATATGGTAATTCTATTTGTAATTCTTTGAGAAACCCTCTGTACTGTTTTCCACAGTGGGTGCACCAATTTGCTTTCCCACAAACAATGCATAAGGGCTCCCTTCTCTCCATATGCTCACCAACATTTCTTGCTTACTGTGTTTTTGATTTTAGCCATTCTGACAGGAATGAGGTGATATTATGGTTTTAATTTGCATTTCCCTGACGATTAGTGATGTTGAGCATTTTTTCAGGTGTCTGTTGGCTATCTGTAGTTCTTCTTTGGACAAATGTCCATTTATATCTTCTGATCATTTTTGAATTGTTTTGAATCTGTTTTTTGGTACTGAGTTATAGAAGTTCTTTATACATTTTGATATTAACCGCTTATCAAATACATCATTTGCAAACATCTTCTCCCATTTTGTGGGTTGCTTTTTTGTTTTGTTGATGGTATCCTTCACTTACAAAAGTCTTTTATTTTGATATAGTCCCAATAATTTAATTTTGCTTTCAGTTCCCTTGCCAAAGATAACATATCTAGAAAAATATTTCTATGGCTGACATCAAAAAGATTATTGCCTATGTTTTCTTCTAGGAATTTTATGATTTTATGTCTCACATTTCACTGTTTTGCATACGGTTGTTCAGTTTTCTGAAAACTATTTGTTGAAAAGACTGTCTTTCTCCCATTATATATTCCTGCCTCCTTTGATGTAGAATAATTGACCATATAATTGTGGGATTACTTTTGGGCTTTCTATTCTGTTCTGTTGATCTATGTGTCTATTTTTGTGCCAGATCATACTGTTTTGATTACTACAGCTTTGTAGTACCTCTTAAAATCTGAGATTGGGATACCCCCAGTTTTGTTTTTCTTTTTCAAGATTGCTTTGACTCTTTGAGGACTCTTGTGCTTCTATGTAAATTTGAGGATTATGAGTTCTAGTTCTGTGAAAACTGCCATTGGTATTTTGGTAGGGATTGCATTAAATATGTACATTGTTTTGAGTAAAATGGATATTTTAACATTTGTACTCCCAATCCACAAGCCTGGAATATTTCACCATGTGTTATCTTCAATTTCTGCCATCAGCATTTTATAGTTCTCAGAGTACAGGTCTTTCACTTCCTTGGTTAGGTTTATTCCTAAGTACTTTATTATTTCTGGTGCAATTGTAAATGGAATTGTTTTCTTAATTTGTCTTCCTTCTATTTCATTATTAGTGAATGGAAATGCAACAGATTACTATATATTGATTTTATATCCTATAACCTTACTGAATTCATTTATCTGTTGTAGTAGTATTTTGGTTCAATCTTTTGGGTTTTCTATATATAGTATTAGATCCTCTGCAAACAGTGAAAGTTTTACTTCTTCCTTATCAGTTTTCTCAGTTTTCTGCCATTGAGTATGATGTTAACTGTGGGATTTTATATATGACCTGCATTATGTTGAGGTATATTCCTTCTACATTTACTTTGTTGAGGGTTTTTATCATGAATGGATGTTGTACTTTGTAAAATACTTCTTTTGCATCAATTGAGATAAACATATGTTTTTTCTTCTTTCTCTTGCTTATGTGATGTATCATGTTGATTGATTTGTGAATAGTAAACCACACTTGCATCCCTGGAATAAATCCCACTTGACTGTGATAATTTTTTTTTAATGTATTGTTGAATGCGGTTTGCTAATATTTTGTTAAAGATTTTTGCATCTATGTTCATTAGAAATATTGGCTGGTAGGTTTTATTTTATTTTATTTTTTGTTGTTTGTTTTTTTGGTAGTGTCTTTTTATCCTTTTTGTATTAGGATAATGCTGGTCTTATGGAATGAATTTGGAAGCTTTCCTTCCTCTATCATTTTTTGAAATAGTTTGAGAAGGATAGGTATTTACTATACTTTTTTTTTTTTTTTTAAGATTTATTGTTTTTAGAGAAAGAGTAAAAGAGAGAGAGCACATGAGCAGGGGTAGGAGCAGGAGAAGATGGAGAGAGAATCTCAAGCAGACTCCCTGCTGAGCATCAATCTCAAAGGGTCAGTCTCATGACCCTGAGATCATGTCCCAAGTCAAAATCAAGAGTCAGATGCTTAACTGATTGGGCTACCCAGTTGCCCTGATATTAACTATTCTTAAGTCTTTAGTAGAATTCACTTGTGAAGCCATTTGGTCCTGGACTTTGGTTTGTTGGGAATTTTTTCATTACCGATTCAATTTCATTGCTAGTAATTGGTCTGTCCAAATTTTCTATTTCTTCCCAGTTCAGTTTTGGGAGAATATTTCTAGGAATTTCTCCATTCCTTCTAGGTTGTCCAATTTGTTGGCATATAATTTTTCATAATATTCTCTTATGATTGTATTTCTATGATGCTGGCTTCTGTTTCACCTGTTTCACTTGTGATTTTATTTATTTGTGTCCTCTTTCTGTTTCCCTGTCTCTCTTTTGATGAATTTGACTAAAGGTTTATCAGTTTTATTGAAGAAAAGCTCCTGGTTTCATTGATTTGTTTTAGTGTTTTTTTACTTTCTATTTCATTTATTTCTGCTTCAATCTTTATTATTTCCTTCCTTCTACTGGCTTTGGGTTTTGTTTGCTCTTCTTTTTCTATTAACTTTAGGTGTATGATTAGGCTGTTTATTTGAGATTTTTCTTGGTTCTGAGGTAGGCCTATATTGCTATAATGCTCCCTCCTAGAACAACTTTTGCTGCATCCCAAAGATTTTGTGTTTTCATTTTCATTTGTCTTCATGTACTTTTTTGATTTCTTCTTTGGTTTCTTGGTTAACCAATTCTCCATTCATTGTTTAATAGTATGTTACATAAGCTTCGTGTATTTGTGGTCTTTCCAGATTTTTTTCTTTTGAAGTTGTTTTCTAGTTTCATAGTGTTGTGATTGGAAGAGATGCATGATACAACTGCAGTCTTTTTTGAATTTGCTGAGACTTGTTTTGTGGCCTGTTTGTGATCTATTCTGGAGAATTTCCCATGTGTACTTGAAAAGAATGTGTATTCCTATTTTTGGATGGAATATTCTGAATATATATGTTAGATCCATCTGCTTCAAAGTGTCATTCAAAACCGCTGTGTCTTTGTTGATTTCCTATCTGGATGATTTATTCATTGATGTAACTGGGGTGTAAAAGTTCCCAACTATTATTGTATTACTATTAATTTCTTCCTTTATGCTTGTTAATAGTTACTTTACATATTTGGTGCTCCCATGTTGGGTGCATAAATATTTACAATTGTTCTATCTTTTGTTGGATGTTCTCTTTATGATGATGTGATGTCCCTTTTTGTGTGTGGGGTTTTTTTTTTTTTTTTTAGGTCTATTTTGTCTAATATAAGTGTTGTCACCCTAGCTTTCTCTTAGCTTCCATTTGCATGACAAATGTTTTCCAGACCTAACTTTCAATCTGCATGCATCTTTAGGTCTGAGAAGTGTCTCTTATAGATAGTATATAATTGGGTCTTGCTTTTTTATCTATTCAATCACATGTGTCTTTTGATTGAAGCATTTAGTCCATTTGCTTTTAAAGTTATTATTGATAATTTCTTCCTTTTATTAACATAACTTTCTGGGCCCAAGTTGGAGCCACTCCTGCCTAGCATATTAAAACTTAGATAACTTTTGAGACTTGTAAATGTTCTGCTTAACTAGAAACACGATCAGTCAATCCCCGAATGCCAAACCAACTCTGGGTTTTATTTGTTTTTATTTGTATTTCTTTACTCTTTCTTACTCAAACAGGGATGACTAAGTGGCTCTTGCCAAGATATTTTCTATTTTTCTCTTCCTTGTTCTTTATTTTTTATACTATAAAAGTTTTCTGGCTTTCTACCTCATTTTGCAGTTCTCCAAAAGGAAACTGTCCACTTACTGAAGTGTTTAAAGAAAACTTGTTTTATTACCTAAATTATCTAGTTTAATCATTTTTTAACAGTTTTTGTGACAAGGATGGAAACTAAAAGTGTAGGTAATGGCCTATAGGACAACAAGATGCTGCATAGATGCCTTGTGAACCCTTTGAATTCTCTGTTCCTTTCATTGTTACTGAGGGCTGTGGGTAAGTCACTGTCAGATTTGAACTCTAACAGTGTTCAGTTGTCCCTTGTGTTCAGCTCTCTGATCCAAACTTTATTTTTAAAATGTTTATTTAAAAAAAGTATACACACAAACATGCACACATACACACAGAAAAAGCATATGTAAACAAACAAACAAATCCCAGAAAGGTTCTGGAAGTCCTGTAAAGGTTCTGGGATAGTTATATTGGGAGTCTACAATGGGTGGCAGTCATTAGGGGACTCACAAAGCCTAATGTGAGTCCACGGCATAAATTACTTGGGTTCTTGGGAAAATAAGTTAAGAAATTAGATTGTTTAGACCATCAAAACCAAAATCTAAGTAGGAACAAGTAAAAGCCATCAGGGTATCTGCCATTATAAAGATAGTTTGTGTAATGAATAATATATCAATTGTTAATGACAACCTTATAAGCTAAAGTCTCAAAAGTGGTGGGGAGGAGTAGAGCACTTAAAAGCTGTTACTGGCACTTAGATCCTAATTCTAGGACTCCCAGACCAAGATAAATTGGTCATGGAATGAGTTAGATTGATACTCATTCACCCACCAACCTCAAGAAAATTTTGTGAAATGAGGCAATTTGAAAACACCACAAAACTCCCAACCCAGTGGCATATACCTCTTAGGTTTTAATTTGTCTTTCAGAGAACCAAGACTTAGCTAAAGAAATAGGATTATCAAGATTCAAAGAATTGAACACACTACATTTTGGTACACCTGCTTATTTAATGTCTAAGAACTATAGTCTTGGAAACTGTAGATATCTTAAAAAAAAAAAAAGATAAACTCTTACTAAAACAACTTAGAATTACAATGGCCATTATGGGGAACATTCCAATTAGACAAGATCATTCATGTAAGAAGTGTCTTGAAAGCAAGGACCCTAAAATCAACAAACAGAATAAGATACCTATTGTAATTGGCATGAAGAAGTCTCCAAAATGGTTCAAGATTCCAAATGGTTTCATTGAAAGATTCATTGCAAAAGGCTGATGAAAAATTATCCTACTTAATATGAGTACTCAGTCTATTAATCCTCCATCTGAACCACTTTTCTACTCTGAAGAGACCACAAGAGTGTAAACAAAAGTCCAAATTATTGGCCTTGTAAGTGCAATAGACCCAACACTAGGAACTCAAAACACTTTGGGCCTTTTCTGTTGTATTCTTACCGTAATCAAAACTCTGGTCTAGAAATTGATGTCTCACTTGCAATTAACTGGGACACTGGAAAAATGATTGCCCCTGAAAATTTTGACAAGTTCTTGACACCAACCCAAGTACCCCCAAGAGGGCCTCCATATGGGCCCCTCCCAGGGTTGATGGTTTCTAAGAGATTTTCCAGTCAACTGCTACTAGTTACCCCTTAAACCACCAAGGGGAAACTAAAACTAAAGTCAATAGAAAACCTTGCAAAATTCTGGTAAATACTGGGCTACAATTTCCACTTTAAATGGACTCACTCTGGAGCTCACAGAAAGGATTCTGGGAAAACTGGCAGAAGCTGGTGAAGGGTGATAGTTATCACCAGAATTAGCTTCCCTGGTACTCTATAGTGCCAGTCAGAGAGGAAGGTAAAATTCCTCTCTGACTGGCAGAGTTTCTTACTTCCAAATCCAGACCCATTGGTTATTGACCCAGGGACAACTATTGGTTTTTGTTTGTTTTTTCCTGTGTTCTGAGAATTTGGCTTGGCAACTGTCAGTTTTGGGGTACCAAAAATATGGTCCAACAGAAATTTGGGCTGTACTTCAATTTGCAACAGAGGCCTTACTGACAGTAACTAGCGCTCAACACTGTTGGGTAAGTCTTACTTTCCTTGGGCTATCTTTAGGAGTGGTTGTGGATCTTGGATCTATCGTATCTTTTGCACCCTCTTTGAGGACACCTCTTGGGTCCATAAAATTGTTCAATACTGCTAGCAATATTTACTATTTGTCCAAGTTGAAACCCAACAAGATATTTGGAAGGATTTTTAAAGTAGTTCTATGGTGAAAAGTTGGCCAAACTGAAAGCTGATATTTAGAGCCTGATAAGAACTTTTTCAAAGGCCTTTTCTCCTAAGATAAATAAAACTATGTACCCAGAGGGAAAGAAAAACATTCCAAAGACAAACAGCTTTTAATCCAGAACATGAGAAACTTCTGATTTGTATCTTAAAGATTCCCTATTAAAGAGAAGGAAACTGAGGACAATAAAATTGGATGGATGAATCAGTGCCTTGATATAGTCAGACTCTTTGGGGAATTGAAAACAGCTATACTACCAATTGAGGGCAACTGTACAACTGGTCTTACAAATTCAGTCTTTGCAAGAACAGAAAAAAGCCCTCTTACCCTTTTTACCAATCTCTAAACCTCCCCTATTCATCTCAAAGCCCTTGTAGATATTATAAAAATTCTGTACTTAGGAAACAAAAGTCCTTCTTGGAGGAATTTGTATTTTTTCTCTGTACCTTTGAGATGAAAATGTTCTGTCTGATCTCTAGAAACTGAGGCCATCTCTTTGAAACACAAAATTCAGGGAGGTAATTCTTATCAGAAGAGAACAAACAAACAAACAAACAAAAAAGGGAAACTGGAAAGGAATCAAATAAAAAATCTTAAGAGCTTTCTCCACAAATATTAGTAAAAGGTTTCAGCCATCTGAGCAGGTAACTTTAACTTACTTTACCTTCTAGAAACATGATTTAGATCCAAATTGTTCTTTTATAAACCGGTGAGTTTTGTATTATTGTACCTGCCTCATAGCTAAGAATTTTAATGCAAAAGCTATTAAGAGCTGTTTGCATATATCTCTGTGTATATGCATGTCCTTGTAGGTATGTTGCAGATTAAATTTTTTATCTCCAGATAGCAGTGCCAAAATTAAATTTTTTAAAAAGATTTTATTTATTTATTTGACACAGAGAGAGAAAGAGAGAGAGATCACAAGTAGGCAGAGAGACAGGCAGAGAGAGAGGGGAAAGCAGGCTCCCCGCTGAGCAGGAAGCCAGATGCGGCCTGATCCTAGGACCCTGAGACCATGACCAGAGCCTAAGGCAGAGGCTTAACCCACTGAGCGACCCAGGCACCCCATCAAAATTAATTTGTAAAGAACTCTATTTAACTGGCTTAAAGAAAATTAACTGTTTTTATAAATCAACTATATTCTCAGATACAAATAAACTAACCCCAATATTTTTCAAGTTCTCATGATTGAGGACAATCTTCAGAAAAAAAAGAAAAAAGCTAGTTTAAGTTTGTTGGTTTAATTAAAATAGGAATGTCTTTAGGAGTATCAGCATTACATGTAATGGGACATACAACTTTTATTTAGCCTAGAATTACAAAAAAGTCAAATAATCTCATATTATCTCTGTTACATAATTTGAAAGCAAGAATGAGAATGTGATGGTTACCTACTTAATGACTCATGAAATTTTCATGAATAATCTAAACATAATTGACAACAAGTAAATTAATTAGACATAAGATAAAAGTTTATAAATGAATTTTAAACAGTCATTATGTTATATGGTATGTCTATTTAAGTTTAAACAATAATTTTGCTTTATGGTGTGTCTACCTAAGAATAATTTCGAAAGGGGTGCCTGAGTGGCTCAGTCGGTTAAGCATCTGGCTCTTGATTTTGGCTCAGGTCATGATCTCAGGATTGTCTCAGTGTGTTAAGCTAGAGCTGGGTGCGGGGCCTGCTTAAGATTCTCTCTTGCTGTCCTTTTCCCCACCCCTCTAAAAAATTTAAAAAAGATAGTTTCTAAAAACCTTTTGGTAACTTAAAACCTTAAAATTACACTGAAATAAATTAAATAATGAATATGCACTGAATATCAAATAATTTCCAAATAAAATAAAATACTGAAACATGAATCACTGAACATAGGCTTATCTACTTTTGGCTTCCTTTTACAGAGAAACTAAAAATATTTGGGTCTATTAGTAAATATGTTTTGTGCCACACTGAAAAATTTACTATGAGGAAGAATATACTTTGAGAAATCATAAAATCTATTTATAAATTTGCCAACCCACAGAATGCTAGCATAATAGACAGTCCACAATTGCTTACTAATTAGTTTTTACTAGAAATAAGAATTCTGAGGGTTAAGAATCCTAATTAGCATATGTCATTAAAGCCACTAGAAATATTAAGACAACCATCTCTATACAAGCAAACTAGGATGTGTATTTAGTAAGAAAAGGTATGATGTATACAGATTATTTTTTTTTGTATACAGATTATTAAGGGGGAAAAATAATTTTGTCCTAAAGTAAAACAACTGATTGTTTCAGAATAAGAAAGAAAGAAAAAAAGGACAAAATCTGAATGAATATATACAGTTGTAGAAAATTTGTGGAAAGGAAATCTTGGAAAGGAATATTATGTGTAGTCAAACTGGTTTAGGTTGGATTTAAAAAATGAGTTTTAATATCAAAAGTATGCAGGTCAAATATTATTTACCAAATTTGTTTCACTATTCTCTAATGGAACAGTTACAAATTATAATCAGAGCTACTTTGCTCAATATTTGTTTTCTTTGCTAGAATTTAGCTAGGGCATAGCCATTAACTCCAGATAGCTGAAATTCCTGACTGGAACTCAGTTATCACAATACCCTTTGATATCCTCCACACACATATTAATAATGAAGTGGAGTCTTTTGTCTTGTCCTTACATGTTTCAGTTGGTGTATCTTTAGGAATATATCATGTTTTTTGAAACTTGACTAATGTTTTCCCTCTAAATTTTTTTTCAATGAAGTAAAGAAATTAAAGTGGTTGTAATGCCCAGTATAATCTAGATACTTACTCTATTATGAAGGATGCTATAGGACCCCTTCGATGTTCAGTTTTAGAAATAAAACAGAGAAGCTCAAACAGAACTGAGACAAGGCCCCTAAGATATAGACCCTACTCCATATTACACACTAGAATGTGAGAGGACTAATTTGTATTCTAGGAATATGTAATCACATATTTAGAGAGCATTTATTGGCTAACTAAATCTCTTACATCTTGTCCATTGTTACTAATTTGTCAAATAATCTCTGATATTTAAAATCTGAATAATCAAGGTGAGCTTTCAAGATCTTTGAGAAAAAAATATTTGAAAGGATATTTATTATATAATTTCTATACATACATGTTGAAGCAGATTTTGCATAGTTATCATCAGGCAATGGACTTGATATGTGGTCACATTATTTAAATTAGAAGGTGATTCATATTTTTAGCAAATGTTAAAAAAAAGTAATATGAGCCTCCAATCATTCTGTATTAACCTCATATACTGGATTCAAGACAATTTCATGTGTAACTTAAAACACGATATAAAATCATACTGTCATATTTAAATTTGACTATAGTTTCCCTTAGTAAGCTCTATTTTATAAATAAGCATGTAACCTTTATGCATAGATATAATTTAAAATATGTATTATAATTTAAAATATCTATTATGATCACAAAAAAGATTTTAAAAAATTTTTGGATTTTTAGTAAAGTTGGAAGTATAGTTAACAACTTAAAATGTTACTAAAAACTAAAGTACCTAACTTTAAGCCCTCAGTATTTAGCCTAAGTATGGGTGAGGTTCAAATTAACTGCGTTCGTATTTTCTATGAAACATAACACATATAAAATCTTGACAAATATTGTTTCATAACTACATTTATTCCTTTTTGAATTGATAGTACCAGTTTAGCATGATTAAGATTATAAGAGAAAATTCAGTTCCTTGATGGCAGAGGTAAAAATAAAGGTAAATCTTATGTATTATCTGCTTTTGGAAAGACTACAAAATCCCCATTAGTTTTTCTCTCCAAACAAACAAACAAAAAAATCAAGGCATCTTCTAAATAGTATTACAATTTCAGGCAAACTGTTATATTTTCAGCTTTAAGAAAAAGTTGAAAGAATGTTGCCCTAGTTAGTATATTAAGAACTACCTTACAAACCTTTTTCAGTCCTTGGTTACTCTGAAGGCTCTGAAAAGGTGATGGGTTTCAGATGAGCATTTCTTCTTTTCTGGGAGAGTGGAGGTTGGTCTTGCCTATTCATTAAAGACAGCTTGGTCCTTGGTCACTTTGAGGCAACTGTGGCCTCAGACTTGCATCTGTCCTCTTACTCCACTCAACTATATTTGGTAACTGAACTCATGTTTCAGCAGACTGCCACGATCAGGAATTCCAGCAGTGGGCTGGGAAGCAACCCTAGGTCTGAGGACTGGGTTCTTAGAAATTAAAGGCACTCAGTGTAGAAAGAACTATATTTATAGATATAATAAACATAGGATTTACACATATCCCTCTACACCCTGATCTTGTGGCTCAAAACCACCACCTGTCCTTTTAACATATTCTTAATCAATTAAAAGTACAGTACGTGATTCCAAGTAGAAAAAGGGACCTTCATAAGAAATGCTCTTCTTTATTATAAACTTCTGCTCTGTATATTTAACTTTTAGTCATATGATAGATTATCCTCAAACGGTAAATCCAGTTAACTATTTAAAAACTCAGCCACCTGCCAAATTGAGTGGGAAGTTCCACTATTGTCTTACTTCAAGTTGTTAATTAAAAGTTATTATAGGACTATCATGTGTATTAAAGACATAGTCTATGGTAGAATTAAATAGGCATAAGCATATAGGGACTGAATCTTATAAACACTGCAACGCTGAGTTCTAAGCTCAAGGCCTACCACCACGTTATGAGTATCTAACAAAGATTTATGGAAGAAATAAGTGTTGAATGAATATTTTTCAGCACAAATAGGAACCTTCTTACAGTTGTAATAAAATGTTTCATGACCATTTTATTACTTATTTTATAGCATCTCATTGTAACATATTCTAATATTCTGAACTTCCAAATAACAAATAGAACTAAGAAGAAAAGAACGTGTTTCTGTTCCGAGGTCAGGTAGCAAAGCAAAATCTAAGGGGGAAAAATAATCACAAAACCTCCCAGTTAAGTTAATTTGGAAATGAAGCTCTGAGTCTTCATATGTCTAAATAATACCATCACACCTGATCCAGTTTCTTATCTAAATAAGTTTTTTTTCTTTTTCTGATGGCAGAAAACTTATGGAGGTCTGCTCTTAAACTTTTTTTTACAGGCAAACCTGGTCCTTTACAAACGATTCTTGAAACTGGGTACTATTGTGGGCAGTTTCAGCCATTATATTTATTAGTAAGTGTTTTCAAAATTTATATTTCTGGGGGAAACCCTCTGACTGATGAATTTGTCTTCTTTTTACTAAAATCCCATAAGATAATAGTAAAAATCCAAAAGGATAAATATTGGTAAAGAAGATAGGAGATGCTGGAAACGGAAAAAAACTGTTGGCAAATGGTTAACATAAAAATCAAAGATCTAATTACATTAGAAAACCTAAATGTCTGCAGGACATGCTTATGAGAAGCAATAATTAGCCCCACAAAGTCCCTGAAAGGCTCAGGAATTATAGGCACCAGGCCCCTCCCTGAAAATTTTAATTGGCAGTTTTAACTATTTCTGGGAGTGAGGCAGGAGCTGAAAATAGGTAATTGGTTCAAAGAATACCCAAGAAGCAGTTAGACCCTATTTTCTCATTTACATTTTGAGCAGCCAGGAGACTACCCTTTCCCATGCCTGGAGAAGGTGGGAGGGATAGTCTCTGGGAAATTAAAAACATACAATCTCCAATCTCAGGAACACAAAACACAGATGAAAAGGATGAGGCTCTTGAAAAAATTTCTGGGGGTTGGATTAGAGAAGGGACAGAGGTTTCCAGTGTATCTAGTAGTACATTTCTAAAAAATAGCAATGATGGGAATATGAAAAAATGGTAACATTTGATATATCTTAGTGTGGGTGTCAGTTACATTAATATCTGTACTTTTTGTGTTTGATCAAAAATTAAACAAAAATCTCTGTTATGTCCTAAGGCAAACTGAATATAAAGAGATTGTAGGAATCAAAGTGTTATAACCTCTTCATGATATTACCATAGTTATGGAAGGAACTGCTGAAACTAACTAGGCAAGTTGTTAAAAATGACATATGTACAATGAATATATAATGGTATTATTAATTTTAGGATAAATGGATGCTAGATATATAACTACACTTCATCTCAATGTTTTAAAAGATTTTATTGTTGTAGTAATAGTGAACTATGCAGGAGTAACCAAATATATTTCTTCTCTACACCAGAATGTATCCAGCAATAAGTTCTGTATATCCCAGGTTAATTTTATAACCTTGTCTAAAGAGTATGCTGAGGACAGGCACATTCATGTTAGTATTTTTCTCTTATTGAAAGACTGTATATTTGAAAATTGCTAAGAAATTTGATTTTAAAAGTTCTTATCACAAGAAAAAAATTGGGACTATGATGATGAATGTTAACTAGATTTGTTGTGGTGATCATTTCATAATATATACATATAACAAATCATTAGGTTGCACCCCTTAAAAATTAATATAATGTTTTATGTCAATTATATTTCAATTAAAAAATACCAGAGGGGTGCCTGGGTGGCTCAGTGGGTTAAGCCTCTGCCTTCGCTCAGGTCATGATCTCAGGGTCCTGGGATTGAGCCCCGCATTGGGCTCTCTGCTTAACAGGAAGCCTGCTTCCCTTTCTCTCTCTCTGCCTGCCTCTCTGCCTACTTGTGATCTCTCTCTGTCAAATAAATAAATAAAAACTAAAAAAAAAAACAAAACCCAGAAAGATAAACATTCTTGCAGTTCTTAAAAAGAGAAGAGATAGGCATGCAATGCATTAAATGGTAAGGTCACAGAATAAAAATTATGAGTTATAGTGACTCATTTTTTTTGTTGTTGTTGTGGGGTCATTCACAAATAAAAGAAAATGTAAGTTTCCCCTCCCTTTTTCCAGGAAGTATAGCCAAATTTTATTATATTTAGTGTTCCTTTGTCACAGGAAACTTTTTATAGATATAGAAAGTTAAAAGTTGCAGGTGTAAAATCTCTTAAGGTGATATTGATTTACATGTATTATTAAAACAAGCAAAACAGATAATCACGTCAAAAAATAGGCAGAAGACATGAACAGACATTTCTCCAAAGAAGACATACAAATGGCTAACAGACACATGAAAAAATGCTCATCATCATTAGCTATCAGGGAGATTAAAATCAAAACCACATTGAGATACCACCTTATACCAGTTAGAATGGCCAAAATCAACAAGACAGTAAACAACAAGTGTTGGAGAGGATGTGGAGAAAGGGGAAGCCTCTTACACTGTTGGTGGGAAGGCAAGTTGGTGCAGCCACTTTGGAAAACAGTGTGGAGATTCCTTAAGAAATTAAAAATAGAGCTACTGTATGACCTTGCAATTGCAATACTGGGTATTTACCCCAAAGATACAGATGTAGTGAAAAGAAGGGCCATCTGTACCCTAATGTTCATAGCAGCAATGGCCACAGTCGCCAAACTGTGGAAAGAACCAAGATGCCCTTTAATGGATGAATGGATAAAGAAGATATGGCCCATATATACATTGGAATATTATGCCTCCGTCAGAAAGGATGAATACCCAACTTTTGTATCAACATGGATGGGACTGGAAGAGATTATGCTGAGTGAAATAAGTCAAGCAGAGAGAGTCGATTATCATATGGTTTCACTTACTTGTGGAGCATAAGGAATAACATGGATGACATGGGGAGATAGAAAGAAGTGAGTTGGGGGAAATCGGAGGGGGAGACAAACCACGAGAGACTGTGGTCTCTGAGAGACAAGCTAAGGGTTTTGGAAGGGGGGTGGTGGGTGGCGGGAGCCTGGTGGTAGGTATTGTGGAGGGCACGTATTGCATGGAACACGGAGTGTGGTGATAAACAATGAATTTTGGAACACTGAAAAAAAAATAAAATAAAATAAACAAAACAAAACAAAAAACAAGCCTGTAAGATTATCAGCAGGGAAGTGGATGTTGGTGCTTCTAGGAAAAGATTCTGACTTAGAATCTTAGAATCTAAGAAGGTTCCAGACTTAGAGAGAGTTGGGTTCTCAGAACCTAGGAGGACAGAGTGGTGGTGGGTTCTGTGGTTGATGGTCATCCTCATGCAGGTTGGGACAAACACCTGTTCACAGAAGGGACTGAGTGAAGATAGCTGGGCTCTGAGCATTAAACATCATGGCCTTGGGGACTGCAGTGAAAGAGGTAGAGGTTTCTTTCTAATGGGGGCTAGAACAATAACTCTCATGGCCTATCTTAGTGGTGAGCATATTGTTCTACTGACCAGAGGGAGGGCCTCTCCTACATGTTGCTGGACTGCCTAGTTGTTAGATACTGCTATACCACCAGAGAAGTGATGAAAGTCATAAGAAGGAAAAAGTACAAAAGGTAGCTTATGGTCCTGAGAGATAGGATTTTATTCAAAAAGGTACAGAAATAGATTTCTTCTTGTACATCATGAGGAGTGTAGCAAACCACGCTTGTTTTAAAAAAAAAAAAAATTTTTTTTTTTTAAATTTATTTGACAGACAGATATCACAGGTAGGCAGAGAGGCAGGCAGAGAGAGAGGAAGGAAAGCAGGTTCCCTGCTGAGCAGAGGGCCTGATGCGGGGCTCAATCCTAGGATCCTGGGATCATGACCTGAGCTGAAAGCAGAGGCTTTAACCCACCGAGCCACCCAGGCGCCCCAACCATGCTTGTTTTAAACATATTGTAAAAATCTGAGAACCAAACCCTTCTTTTGCTTAGGAAAGACTCCTGGCAAAGGCTCTTGAGTTATTATAACGAGGTTTAATTAATATTATGGATGAGATTAGTTCATACACAGTAATACAGTTTCTCAGGTACTTTTATTATTTACCCCCAGAGCCCATTTCTATGGGTACCAAGGTTGGGCAGTGGGATCAGTGACCCCTTTAGTGGGTCTCAGTTCAGCTTTCCAATGATTACCTTCTTTTGTTATAAAAATTCCTGCTCTTTTGAAGTGCTTTATTTGAAGCGCATCTTACACCCACTTTTTTTTTTTTTTTTTTTAATTACGACTTTGGATCTAGTTGGGCTCTTGATTCTTTGCACTCCAAGTGCTTCCATCACTCTGGGTGTTGTCAGCATCTATTTGTTTATTTACTCCACAAGTGGCATATTGGTTCTTTGACCTGCTTATCTTTCATGATCTTCGGGTCTGTTCTTCTACTTACAGATGGCATAGATGGGCCTGCTCCATCTCTTAAATCATGTATTAGTTATCTACTCTTTCATGACAAATTGTTGAAAAAAACTAGTGTCCTAAAACAACTATTGTTTCACACAGTTTCTGTGCATCAGGAACCACTAGGGTCTCAGCTGGGTGATCCTGGATCAGAGTATCAAGAGATTACAATTAAGATGTTGCTCATAGCTACTCTTGTCTGAAAGTGTGACTGGACCTGGATGACCTACTTCCAGGGTGGCTCACTCATGTGTCTAGAAAGTTAATGCTGATGTTGGCAGGAGCCCTGTGGACTTTTCCATATCATAGCCTGAGTTTCCTTATGTCATGACAGCTAGATTCCTCTAGAGTTAATGATTCGACAAAGAGCAAGATATAAGCTACAATGTCTTTTATGACTAGCCTTGGAGATCACATCCCATCTTTTCTGCAATATTCCTTGGTTATGTAAGTCAGCACTATCCAACATAGAAAGAACTTTACAAGGGCATACCAGTTGATGAGATCATTGGGGGTCATCTTGGAGGTTCTCTAACATACCTTTATTCCATTAGCTATACTTGGACAGGCTACAATTTCAAAACTGTTAACTTCAATCCTCCAGACCTATCCTTCAGTGACTATACTGGCTTTTCTTCTTTACTGAGACTTCCAGGCTATAAATCACTTTACTTTCATGTTATCTATACGTCTGTCTTACAGTTTCAGGTTAATTAAGGACAAAGTATACTTTAGTACACTGGTTTATGAGTTTCCTTTTAAAAGACGTAGACCTTTGTTGTTCAGACAAACAACAGGTAAAGATAATCAAAACGTCTTTGATGGAAGGGGTGTAAAAAGGAGTGTGCAGACTTGCTCCTGCACCCTTCTTTAAAATTTTCTCTCCTGGAGGTCCCAGAAGTTCTGAAAAATTCTCCAACTCTCAAGGAGCTGGCCTACTTATCCCCACTTCTGAATATTTTACTCCCCCTCATTCCTGGCACTCTACCAACAAACAGAGATTATGCGGCAGCAAATAAAATAGTAACTGAGAAATCTGATCAAGAAACAAACTAAAAATTGAGGCAGAAAATGTTCAGTTTAACGCAAATTTATCCTATTGAGCCACTTGTTGGCCTACCCGGTGATCTTAGGAGCAAGTGTGCTTCAAACCATGATGTCTTCCTACTTCTTTCTCTTACTTTGTATCTGACTTGAATACATGCCACAGAATCAGGTATGCCCCCAAAGGCTTGTTTGATTAAACATTATTTTCAGCTCTATCAAACAGCAAACTTCAGATTTGTCCCTCATGAGTTTTATTTTATAAACTGTGGATCTGCTGTACATGTGTAGCCCAAGCCTGTGGGTGGTCTTTTGATCATATGCTTCTGCTACTTGAGATATTTGCCAATTTGTGTATGTGCACAAAAATGAGTAGAAAAAAATAAATTTTATCATAACAGTAATAAACGTAGAGTTGAAGTACAGGAATAGATTCCATAATCCATGTTTCTATACGGATATTTGCACACAGTTAGATATGACCCTTAATCTGAAATAATCTCATTTTCAACTTGGTTTATAGGGTCTAAATATAGAAGTTTTATACTTCTGGGCTTGAAAGCCAGTATCATAAATTCCAGAGCAGCTTTTGTTGAACTTAAGCAAAATAATTTTAACATTTCTTTATAAAGACAGAATAACATGGATATCAAAATGAACTAAGAAGGAAATACAGGTTGATGTTTTGAATAGCAATATAAAATCTGGAAACTTATTAGTAAATAGAAGTCAATAGTATATTAAAGAAGAATATAGAATGACCAACTAGGTTTTATATTAACATCCAAAGATTTAACACTTAAGTCTCATATTAATAAGTCAAAAGACAAAAGCTATATGGCCATGTCCATAGATTGCTAATGGGTCTTTGGACAAAATTTAACAACCACTCTCAATTAAAAAAACAAAACAAAACAAAACTTTATGGGATGGGAAAAGAATGGGAGGAATTTATTTTGTAACAAAATTCTTAAAAATAATCTACAAATGTCATATAATTTCAATTAAAACAGCATTTTTTTTTGTGTGTGTGTGTGTGGAGAAAGAAAAACAGATACAGAGATTATCTAGAGGAATTAGCATGGTGAAATATCCAGGATGATTTTGAGAAAAGAAACAGTATTAGAGGAGGAGCCTTTCAAGACCACTGGAGTACTAACAGATTCCTTATGGATGAACAATAAGGAATGGAACAAGGGTTTAAATGGAATGATGTATCTTATTCCTGTATATGAAGAACATTACATTCAAATAGGAGTGCATATTAAATAACTACATGTCAATTTCTTGGCTTTGTTCAATTCCATAGATCTTCTCCTCATTATACTTTAATAAACTGGATTGCTCTTTTTCTTCATTCAGAAAAATAACTGTTGTTAAGGCTCACACAAGTTGGAAAAAAAGAATGTGGAATGAATAATTAAGTGTGCAGTTATGAGTATATTGGAGGTAGAATTAGGATAAAAACAGTATACCTATCTGTGTGTATTATCATCAAACATATGTATGTATAATTTTATTTGTATATCTATATCTATGTCTATAATTTCTCCTGCTTTCTTGGTATATGAATGAAAAATTCTAAAGTTTTCCTGCAAGGTTAACAGTGTTTAATTCAGGGGAGTAAAGGCACTCTGACTGGGATAGTGAATAGAGTTCCGGGGCAGACGTTACTCCAATGTGCATGTGCTGTTGTTACTTTTAAAAATGGCATCAGATAATCTTGACGATTTACATCTTGACTGTTTTACATCTTATGTTTTTCCTTGCTACTACTACTAATTTTTAAAATGTATTTTCTAATACAGTATAATAAGAAGTAATATGGAAAAGAGATCCTAAATATAGTATTAAGCAAGACAAGCACATTGTACATTAGTGTTGTAGCTAGAAGGTAAAATTAAAGGAAACCTTCAATTATCTTTTTTGTATTTCTAATTTGTATGTGCTTGCATTACACTTATCCAACATAGAAGGATAACTTATAATTAACTTATCATTAAAAAATGCTGAAAAAAATTAACCACATAATGAGCTTAAAGTCATTTTAATCTTTTAAAATCCTCTCTTGACTGATGCATCTACTACAAAGTATAAGTTTTTGAAATCTTTGCATATAAAATAGAGCATAACTAATTAAAGAAGTTTTGAATCCAGTATATCTTAATTCAGAGAATTATAAATAAACTTCATTGATTTTAAAGAAAAATGTTTTCTTCTAACCTTGGTTAGCTTTTGCCTGCTGATTGGCAAATCATCAGATCTATTTATAAGTGGACTGTATTCTGCATATATGAACATTCATCTTCATCTGGCTAATTTTAAATGTCATGGCCTTTAGATGGTAGCTATACTTGTGGTGAGCATAGCATAAAGTATAAACTTATTGAATCACTGTATTTTACATCTGAAACTAATGTAATATTGAGTTTCAACTATAATTTTAAAAAAAGTCACAGTCTTTGACCCACTCTGTCCTAGATTTGCTTCAAGAATGTAGCCCTAACTACAGGAAAAGCTTAATGTAAAAACATGTTAAACTCTGCACTGTTTATAATAGCAAAAGACTGAAGCAACTTAAATGCAATTTATGGACAGGTTGGTAAACTCATGGAATTTTGAAGTAGCCATAAAAACTGATTTTTCTGCAATGTTTATATTAACATAGAAAATGCTCATTATATTATGCTACGGGAAAAGAAAGAAAACCAATAGTTTTTATAGTTTGACCCTAACTTAAAAAAAACTTAAGGACCTTTGCATGGCTGAAAATTTTAACGTTTTAAATTGAGTTGGTTTGATATTAAAAAAAAAAAAAAGAAGAAGACTTCACTAAACTGAAGTCATTTGGGGTTTTTTTCCTCCATTAGAAGGGAAAGACAAAGCAACCAAAATAATTGGCTATTTAAAACCGGCTTTGAGACTCATTTGATCTAAATAAAAACTGGCAGCCTTCTGTTTCTCTTAAAGTTTGCATTTTAAATGCCTCATGGAGATATTTAATGAGGGAATATTAAACTTGAAAGTGGTCACTGCCAGACAACTAGGGACAGCTGTATGACAATTTCAGGAGCTGCTTACCAAAGAGAGTCTAATGTGGAAGGGTGTGGCTGTTTTCCCTGGGGGAAACAGAAAGGAAGGAAGACTATGACAAAGGAGGAAATCAGCTGTTAGACCAAAGAAGGATTTAAACATTGAAAAAATGCCAACCGTTGAAGACAGTTGCTCTATCACACAAAATCCTGAGGCCTGTCCATGGTCTACGTCTGTTGGCCTAGCAATTTGCTCAGCTATTGCTATTTTGGGAAGGAATTTCCACCAAGCTGGCCTATCTTCAGCCCCTGAGGTTTCCTCTGATTGACTGATCAACAGGTGTTGAAAAAGACTGTGGCAGAAATATCACAGACACAGTGTACTCATTTGACTTCTGTAACTGTGACTGTAGTTTTACTTGATTATCATTTCATAATCAAGGAGACTTCCTACAAGAGAAAACCTAAACACATTATTTATGACATTTATAGGTAATTGCTTTTCCACTGTTGGGTCCCCCAAAATTAGGTACCCCAATAATGGGTCTGTGATTAAAGGAGCGAGACTGATATAAAGCAAAGGTCAAGCAAAGCTTTATTTTGTGCCAAGCATCAGGAATCAGACCGACATCAAACAGACCCATTGGTGCCGCTCCTTATAGAGAGGACGACCCCTCCCTGCCTTCCAGACTAACTTTTATAGAGCAAAGGCCATGTGGTTGGGCGTGGCCACACACAGGTGGCCAATGAGATTGTAACACACACAGGAAACTCCACAGTGATGCTAGGTGACTAATTGAATTACAATTTACCCTAGTAGACATTTGAACCAGCCTATCACCTAGTTCAGAATTGGCGCACAAAAGGTGCCGGAAGGCAGGGGCCCATACTCCTTGGTAGCTAGGAGACAGTATGCATCCCCATTGATTGAATACCTCCACATGGTCTGACCCACCCTTGTATTTGGACTTTGTTACCTGGGACTGGTTTCCCAGACTTGCTTTTAAATAAGTTCCCCTGGGGGCGCCTGGGTGGCTCAGTGGTTAAGCCGCTGCCTTCGGCTCAGTTCATGATCTCAGGGTCCTGGGATCGAGTCCCGCATCGGGCTCTCTGCTCAGCGGGGAGCCTGCTTCCTCCTCTCTCTCTCTCTCTCTCTGCCTGCCTCTCTGCCTGCTTGTGATTTCTCTCTGTCAAATAAATAAATAATAAATAAATAAATAAATAAATAAATAAATAAGTTCCCCTGGGCGGGGGGGTAGTCAATTTAAGTTTTACAACAAAATGGCAGTTCAACCAGGGTGGGGCCGCTCTGGCTGAATAGGCCCTTACACCAGAGACAACATATGTATTTGTTAGTACCATATGTATTTATAATTTATAAATTAAATATTGTACTGATGGTTACCCTGAAATCTAAATAAATATGATATAGAATGAACTTTTCTTTTTTTAGAGAGAAGGGGGAGGGGCAGAGAGAGGAAGAGAGGGAAGGAGAGAGAATCGTAAGTAAGCTCCATGTCCAGTGCAGAACTTTATCCTAGGACCTGAGCTGAAATGGAGTATCAGACCCTTAACTAACTGAGCCATCCAGCTGCCCTAGTTACATCATTTTTATACTAAATTTCATTTGGTTTTTCTTTAAAATTTAGAGCAAAAGAAATACATGTACATGAGTCATTCTAAGTTACAATAAAAAGAAAATTTTAAAAAGGTCCAAATTCTCAAAATTTATATGTCTTGCATACGTATTTTGGGGTGGAGTAGCTAACGTTCATGGAATCCCCACTTGATAAATTTGTATCATAAAAGACAAAATCCATTAAGAACCTGTGGGACTGATTTCAATAATAGTGAAGAAAAGAAATAAAAATTAAATCCTATGTGCTTTGGGGTGGAGCACTAATACTTTAACATTTAAAGCACTTTATGAGATAATTTAACAGACACAGAGAATATAGTGCTTAAGCAAAGATATTTAGAATTAGATCAGATTTCAAGATCTTGGCTACCGCTAATCAGCTGTAGGACTATGCATCTATAATTTAACTTCTTTAAGACTATTTACCTCATCTATTAAATGGAAACAATAATAGTGTGCACCTCATGGTTATTTTTGTGATAATTAAACGTGATAATAATACATAGTAAGGGCTTACCATGTTGCCTAGCATTCAAAAGAGCTCAGCAAATGCTTTTACGATAAAACCCAATTTTCTGTGACTAGCAAATGTGTTCATATGATACGTAAGTCCAGTAAGCACCAGATACTAGTGATCTGACATAAAATGAACTCATGACTTAGTCAATGGTCAAGTTTCAGATTCTTTTGTTTTCTCCATATCATCATTGAAAAATAAACAACAATTTCAATAAAAAAAGAAAAACCAAAACCAAACAGAAGTGATCAATGCCTCCACTGCCTCTTAAAACTAACTTGATTTTTAGGCTTTGAGAAGAAACCTTTTTTCTGGGCTCTTACTATTGTGGACAAGTTACCTTTTCTTTTAAGATAAAATTGCTGGGTTCCAATTCTTTCCATTTACTACCCAACTCTGGTACGACGGCCCTCAGGACCACCCTGAATCCCAGCACATGCACAACATCATGGAATTAAGTGTCTGGAGCACTAAAAGGCAAAACCAGGCTAGGGTTGAAACCCCAAAAGCAAACACAAGTAAGTGTCATAACAAAAATAAAAGGCATTTCCCACCTCAATTTAAAGTCTTTTTGGTTAATTATTGTCGTTACAAATGTTCCCAGTGCACAGTAAGTCTATGTGAAATTTTTCATAAAAATGAAATTCTTATGACAGAAACTCAAGTCCTTGTCCTCCTTTACTCCATTTTTAAGTGCCCAGCACCCACATAAGAATGCCACATCTTTCTGTGAAATTTTCACAGTTCAGAGTGTCCAGCATTTAATTTCTCACCCTCTTCATTTTCTTCGACCAATCTTGTTTAGATTTCCAGATATTTCTGTCTACATTCCTTTTCTAGTTACATCCATGTCCTAAAGATCACTCTTGCCTCTATCACCTCTTTGAAATTCTCAGTGTAACCCGATGACTGGGGGGGGGGGGGGGGGGGGGGGAGCTTTCAATCCTGCACCACTATTCTGTGCATGAAAACTGGGAAAAAAGAAACCCTAAAAGTTCCAGCACTATTCTGTGCATGAAAACTGGGAAAAAAGAAACCCTAAAAGTTCCAGCCCGGAGACGGAAAACAGAAACCGCTTTCCTAGGTACAAAAGGCGGGCTGGGCAGTTTTGCTTGTCAGAAGCCCACATGCAGGCTCACGCTGGAGCCTCCACTTCCGCTCTGCTTTCGGACGCCTACGTCACTTCCTCCCCGGAAGGCGCCGGGAAGGCGGCGCCTTGCTGCTGCTCTTCAGTGGCTGTGCGTTCAGTTCTGCTCCAGTTCTCTGGTTCCTGGGTGAAGAGTGGGAGGTGCTCCGGGGATCTTGGTGAGATTGGTAGCTGAAGGGGATCAAGGTATAGGGATGTGGCTGGAGCAGGAATGCTCCATGCGGGTTCTAGGACGTCTTTGGCATCTGGACAGATTGAACGTGGAGGTACTTGGGGCTGTTCTCAGGCCCTCAGGGCACGAGGTGTGGGGAGCTGGGGGCGCCCACTAGGCGACTGGACGCCCCAGGAGGTGGGGTATAGGGAGAGGCAGGGAAAAGGGACACCCGTGAGGAGCGCGTGAAGGGTTGGGGGTGGGGATTCGAGGAGTCTGACGTCTGAAGAAGAGGGCCGAGTGGAGTGTTCAGGCATTTAAGGGTCTTCTTGAAAGAAAGGGCGCTGGGGATCTGGCGTCTTGAGGAGAAACGAGGTGAGGTCAGATCTGAGCGCGAACAGTAAGATCTAGACGTTGACAGCAGCAAGCCGCTTCCTCTTCCTGTACTGGACATAGACCTTTTTAATCGCAGAAATCTGCTTTTATCCCGTGTTCTCTCTCTCTCTTGTTTCTCTTTTGTTTACAAGTTGCATTTGTAAATTCAAATTTAATTTCTCAAGGGATGTGACATCCGCTGCGATGGGGCCTTGAGAATCGTAACAGTTCCTAACAATCTCTTCTAGAAGAAGCCAGGCAAAGGATATTGCCAGGAGGAAGCCGTTCCTTCAAAGGCAGAATTCGAGGTCCAAAAGAGAACATCGAGGCAACGCAAATCTTCATGGTTTTGAGTAGTTTTCCTGAAAGCAGTTGCCTGTCATTCAATGAATCTTAGGTTTGCAGTTTAAAGTTTAGTAAAAGAATATAGATGCTGGTAGTTGAGCCTGCTCAAGTAATTCCAGGATAGGTTCAGCCTCCAAGGTCTCTGCCTCTCCCTTATATCCAAAGCTATCAGAAAGAAGTTCATGTGTCTATAGCTTCTATCTATCTATCTATCTATCTATCATCTATCTGTCTTATCTATCAGTCATCTATCCATCTATTCATTTTCTTCCATCTGTCCATCTCTAGACCTATACAATTTTAAAACCTATTTGGCTGTCGTCCTGGTGTGCACATGCTTTTCTCACTTAATGATTTATTGGTACATACTACTCTCATTTAGTAATTGCTGTATGGTATCTCATTTATGCTGTATCCTAACTGAGTAGTTTTATTTCAAGCAGAAGAGGACATAAAACAAAAAAGTAAATGCCCTTCTCTATTACTTCCCTCACCATATTTAGTCTCACAATTTTAATTCTCCTGAAGGCTATGATGGTAAAGATGTTATTTATAACTCTATTGCTTTGTTACTTGTAAATTATATACTTACAACTCTGATTCTTGGTTTATTGGCTTTGGGTACAGTCTACCAATTTACTGCTGTGAAAACACACACACACGCGCACACAAACACACAGCTACCAGTCTGTTTTCCAATATGAGTTATATTTAAAAAATTCTTTCCATGGTTAGCTTTATGACTTCAAACAATATGTGTGTATTATTTTCCATGGCTACATTGATGAAGGTGTTGAAGTCTACCTTCCTGGCTGCCACATGCTCACTTCCCACTCCTGTGAGTAAGGAGGTCTGATGTTTGTTTTACTGAAGTGACCCTTCTTAGGTCATCTTCTAAATATATCTTCATTGTATTTGGGAATACATTTCTTTCAGAAAAGTATCAGGATTCTGATTTCATTTGTTGTAGTTAGTTCTCTTTTATATTCAGAGGTCTTACATTTGTTCTCTTATTTCCCATGCATCTTTCTCAAATTAGTGGAGACTATCTTATTTGAAATGATATCTTAACTGGGAAAACATCTTCATCTGATCTCTGTAGTAAGCCTAAGTCTTTTGTTTAACCCACTCTTTATGGTCTTTGTTGAGTGAGGCCCACCAGCCCCTGAGTCTTATCACTTTTTATTTAAAATATAGAAATAGTTGCTTTGAAAAGCCCCAAACTTCTCAACTCTTCCTTCTAACTCTGCTTTCCAACTTGCCAGTTCTTTCCTAAGACATTTTCCCCCTTTTCTTCTTTGGTGCTAGCTTTCTAAAATCAGAAAATAAAAGACAATGGATACTGATAAACTTTTCCCATCTCTTTCCTTAGAGTGTTAGGCTCAGTTGGACTGTGATTGTTTTCCCAGTTTTGCAGGAGATAGCTTTTACCAAGTATTTTGCTTTGAATCACATGGGTTTCAGCCTTAGAGTCTGAGATGCCTGGTTTCTCACTGCCTATTATTTGTCCATTGAGGCCCAAGTTACATACCATGTTTCACTGATATTTCTTGTCCATGTCTCCATCTCTTCTAACACATCTCTGAAAAGAGGATGCCTATACAACTCTATGGTACGTTGTAGTTTAACTGTTTTACAATTTAGTGGTACATAAAATAATGCTACATCTTGTAATTCATGGCTTCTTAGAGTAGAAGAACTATAATATTGTACAATTATATAACAGCAGTACCCTACTTCTGTGTCACTTTCTGTATTAGCTAAGGGAATACTAACTTTTGTAACAATTAGAACCTCTACATTTCAGTGGCAAAACATAATAGAAACTTATATAATGTTCTTCTTAGGGTTCAAAGCAGAGTTTCTTAGTTAGTGGACAGCCTTTGATGGTAATTTAGTAGCTCGAATCCTATGTTGTGGTTCCATTTTCCTCCCAAGTCTTAATGTTCTCTGCAGTTAGCTTTTTAGAAGGGAAATGACAGTAGACAAGGCATACCTACTTTTCAGGAGCCCTGCCATAATTCCCATTTACATACCATTAGTGAGAATAATTTTATGGCCACCTCCAGATACAAAAATGTCAGAAAACGTAGTTGTTGGCCAGATAACTACTTCTTAGTGACAGCTTTAAACTGTGAAAAGGGAAATATGAATTTTGGTGGACTTACTACCCCAAAGATCCTTTTTCTATTTTTTCTTTTTACTTCAATCAGAATCTAAATAAAGTTCTCCCATTGCAATTAGTGGATAGGACTCTTAAGTGTCTTTTAATCTGCAGATTTCCTTTATTCTCTTTCCCTTTCTGTTCTTTCTTTCTCTTATTCTTGTCATTGGAGGCCTGATCAGTTTTTTTTTTTTTTCCCAATGATGCTTATAGATGGAGTTTGTTCCATTTAGAGACAGGTGTCATGCTTTCTCTATTTTTGTGATATTAGCACCTGGTGTTCAATATCTAAATCTATTAGTCATTAGACATTTCAAAATGAGGATAATATAAATTTCATTCATTTTTCATAGTTTTTTTTTTTGAACTGGGTTATTTCTATAAAGACAAACTGCCCCTCATACTATTTGCTTAATCAGAGATATAATTTGTATGGGAAATATGGGATAGATATTTGATTCTTTAAATCTTTATTTTTTTATTTGGCATTTGTCTTAGTCTACCATAGTTGCCATAACAGATCCCATAGACCATTTGGGTTTGAACAACAAAAAAATACTTCTCTTGAGAAGTTCAATAAGTCTATATCAAGGCTCCAGCTGATTCAGTTTCTGGTGAAAGTTCTCTTCCTGGCTTGTGGATGGCTACCTTCACACTGTGTCCTCACAGGAGGTAGGGTGAAGGTAGGGGTGTAGCATGAGGAGAGCTTTCTGCTGTCTCTTTCTTATAAGGCCACTAATCCTTTCATGAGGACCCCACCCTCATGACCTTATCTAATCCTTGTTATCTCTCCCATCAGCCCCATCTCCAAATACCATCTTGTGGGGGTTAGGGCTTCAACATATGAATTTGGGGAGATATAAACATTCAGTCTTTAACATCCTCTTTGGATGCTATCTCTGGACTCCCTGTTGTAAAAAAAAAAATGATAGAAATAACATATTTAGTTCTTTTTCTACCATTGTTCTCTTTTTATTTTTCCCAAATTGGTTGGTTATATTGGTCCTTTTTATTGTCAGTGTTTAAAATATTTACATTGCATTCTTTGAATAAATTAAGTTCATTGTTATTTGCCTACATATTGAATTTAAAACTTAACAAAAAAAACTATAACATTATAACTATATGTGTGTGTGTGTATATTCATTATGGAGTTAAGTGTGATTAGACCTGAATAGTAGGAAATGTATCCTCTATTAAATCTTGCTTACTGTAGACTTTTCAAAGCATTAAAGAACATAAAAGACATTGGTCATGTGTCAGAGCATTCAGTGTTGATCATGATGATAGAAGAGCTTACTTAAATCAGTTCAAACTATGTCCAGATACATTAAGCAATTTATGTATTAGCACATTTTATCTTGGTAATTACTCTAGGATACTAATATTATTCCAAATTTGCAGATGAGAGAACTGAAGCAAAGAGAGAATAAGCAACTTGCCTCAGTTCATACAACCTAATAGATGGAGAATTAAGATTTCAATTAAGTTCAGGCATCCTGGCTTCAGAGCTCATGCTCTCATTTGCCTTGCCATGCTGCTTCTTATTTCCATTCTGTTGTAGCTAAAAAGTCTGGCAGATTTTAGCTTTTATCTTTGGTGCACTGAAATTTTACCAGGATGTGTCTAGTTGTGGGTTTCTTTTTCATAATCAAATTTACTTCATTTTTGAAGAACCTTTAAAATCTAGGGATTCGTATCTTTCTATAGCCCTAGATCGGTCTTCTAAAATTACATTTTCTCATGTTATATTTTTGATTATTTTATTTTTATTTTTTAAAAGATTTGATTTATTTATTTGACAGACAGATCACAAGTAGGCAGAGAGGCAGGCAGAGTGGGGAGGAGGGAAGCAGGCTCCCCACTGAGCAGAAAGCCCAATGATGTGGAACTTGATCCCAAGACCCTGAGATCATGACCTGAACTGAAAGCAGAGGTTTTAACACACTGAGCCACCCAGGTGCCCCATATTTTTGATTATTTTTATCACTCATTTTGGTATCCCAGTATTTCCTCCTGGATTTCCTGTTAAGTGGATTATACACTTCAATCTACCTTTCAAATGTCTGAATATTTCCCTGGTTTCTACCTCTTTGTCTTTTCCTCTGTGTTTTGGGAGATTAGCTTACCATCTTGGGACTCAATTTTATTGTTCACCAAACTAATTTATTTTATATCTGTAGTCATACTTTTAATTTTCAGGAGCACTTTTTTGTTCCTGTATTTTTTCTTTTCAATAGCAGTATGATTCTGTTTCTTAAATTCAGTATCTTTTTGTTTCTCTATGTGACTACTAGTTGGGATTTTTTTATAGTTCTTTTCTGACTCTAAATCATCTCTTTTTTTACAAATTATGTGTTTTTCCATCTGCTTATTTATTTTGTTTCTCTTTATATTTGGTGTTTATTTTCTGTCTGATGATCTTTACTTTTATATTCATAATATAAATAAATGCAGTGGTTAGTAAAATGACTGATTTGGGTTTCCCTAACCTGTTTCTCCAATAAATAGGAGTGAAAGCTAATTATGGACTCTTAAATTAGTGTTTTCTAATTGTGGACTCTTAAATGTGTATTTTGGGGAAAGTCTCCTGGTAGATTGTGGTTAGGACCCCATATCCTCATACATAATTTAAAAATTAGCAGAAATATCTGAAAAGTAATTTATAACATAAATTTTTATAATGGAAATCTTTGAGCATGATTAATCAAGAATAGTATGTATTCATATGCTATACTTCTATTAGAATCACCATGAATTTAACAGCTACAAATGGACCATATTGGTGTTTCAAATACTGTGGGCACTCTTATAGTGGATGCCATAATATTTTGAAATGATGAACAACACTTGTTGTTTCGAATAAAACAAACAGTAGGAGTGCCTGGGTGGCTCAGTTGGTTAAATGTCTGACTCTTGATTTTGGCTCAGGTCATGATCTCCAAGTCATGGGATAGAGCCCCCTGGTGGCTCCACACTCAAGGGGAATTTGCTTTTTTTTTTTTTTTAATAATTTTTTTCAATTTATTTATTTTCAGAAAAACAGTATTCATTATTTTTTCACCATACCCAGTGCTCCATGCAATCTGTGCCCTCTATAATACCCACCACCTGGTACCCCAACCTCCCACCCCCCCGCCACTTCAAAGCCCTCAGATTGTTTTTCAGAGTCCATAGTCTCTCATGATTCACCTCCCCTTCCAATTTACCCCAACTCCCTTCTCTTCTCTAACACCCCTTGTCCTCCATGATATTTGTTATGCTCCACAAATAAGTGAAACCATATGATAATTGACTCTCTCTGCTTGACTTATTTCACTCAGCATAATCTCTTTCAGTCCCGTCCATGTTGTTACAAAAGTTGGGTATTCATCCTTTCTGATGGAGGCATAATGCTCCATTGTGTATATGGACCACATCTTCCTTATCCATTCGTCCGTTGAAGGGCATCTTAGTTCTTTCCATAGTTTGGCGACTGTGGCCATTGCTGCTATAAACATTGGGGTACAGATGGTCCTTCTTTTCACGACATCTGTATCCTTGGGGTAAATACCCAGGAGTGCAATGGCAGGGTCATAGGGAAGCTCTATTTTTAATTTCTGGAGGAATCTCCACACTGTTCTCCAAAGAGGGTGCACCAACTTGCATTCCCACCAACAGTGTAAGAGGGTTCCCCTTTCTCCATATCCTCTCCAACACATGTTGTTTCTTGTTTTTTTTTTTTTTTTAAGATTTTATTTATTTATTTGACAGAGAGAGATCACAAGTAGGCAGAGAGGCAGGCAGAGAGAGAAAGAGGAGGAAACAGGCTCCCTGCGGAGCAGAGAGCCCGATGCGGGACTCAATCCCAGGACCCTGAGATCATGACCTGAGCCGAAGGCAGCGGCTTAACCCACTGAGCCACCCAGGCGCCCGTTTCCTGTTTTGTTAATCAGAAGTTATTATCAACAGTTATATGCCAATAAGCTTAGCAACCTAGATGAAATGGATGCATTCCTGGAAAAATATAAACTACCAAAATTGAACCAGGAAGAAATCGACAACCTGAATAGACTGATATCTAATAATGAGATTGAAGCAGTGACCAAAAACCTCCCAAAAAACAAGAGCCCAGGACCTGACGGATTCTCTGGGGAATTCTACCAAACCTTCAAAGAAGAAATAACACCTATTCTCCTGAAGCTGTTACAAAAAATTGAAGCAGAAGGAAAACTTCCAGACTCTTTCTATGAAGCCAGCATTACTCTGATCCCCAAACCAGGCAAAGACCCTACCAAAAAGGAGAATTTTAGACCAATATCACTGATGAATATGGATGCTAAGATTCTCAACAAGATCCTAGCCAACAGGATCCAACAGCACATTAAAAAGATTATCCACCATGATCAGGTGGGATTCATCCCTGGGCTACAAGGATAGGTCAACATTCGCAAATCAATCAATGTGATACAACAAATTAATATGAGAAGAGAGAAGAACCACACGGTCCTCTCAATTGATGCAGAAAAAGCATTTGACAAAATCCAGCATCCGTTCCTGATTAAAACGCTTCAAAGTTTAGGGATAGAGAGAACATTCCTGAACCTCATCAAATCTATCTATGAAAGACCCTCAGCAAATATCATCCTCAATGGGAAAAAGCTTGCAGCCTTCCTGTTGAGATCAGGAACAAGACAAGGATTCCCACTTTCACCACTCTTGTTCAACATAGTATTAGAAGTCCTAGCAACAGCAATCAGACAACAAAGAGAAATAAAAGGTATCCAAATTGGCAATGAAGTCAAACTCTCTCTCTTCGCAGATGACATGATTCTTTATATGGAAAACCCAAAAGACTCCACCCCCAAACTACTAGAATTCATGCAGCAATTCAGCAACGTGGCAGGATACAAAGTCAATGTGCAGAAATCAGTGGCTTTCTTATACATGAACAATGAAAATATAGAAAGGGAAATTAGAGAATTGATTCCATTTACTATAGCACCAAGAACCATAAGATACCTGGGAATAAACCTAACCAAAGAGGTAAAGGATCTGTACTTGAGGAACTACAGAACACTCATGAAAGAAATTGAAGAAGACACAAAAAGATGGAAGACCATTCCATGCTCTTGGATCAGAAGAATAAACATTGTTAAAATGTCTATACTGCCTAGAGCAATCTATACTTTTAATGCCATTCTGATCAAAATTCTTCTGGTATTCTTCAAAGAGCTGGAGCAAATAATCCAAAAATTTCTATGGTATCAGAAGAGACCCCGAATCGCTAAGGAAATGTTGAAAAACAAAAATAAAACTGGGGACATCACGTTACCTGATTTCAAGCTTTATTACAAAGCTGTGATCTCCAAGACAGCATGGTACTGGCATAAAAACAGACACATAGACCAGTGGAACAGAGTAGAGAGCCCAGATATAGACCCTCAACTCTATGGTCAATCTTCGACAAAGCAGGAAAAAATATACAGTGGAAAAAAGACAGTCTCTTCAATAAATGGTGCTGGGAAAACTGGACAGCTATACATAGAAGAATGAAACTTGACCATTCTCTTACACCATACACAAAGATAAACTCAAAATGGATAAAAGACCTCAATGTGAGACAGGAATCCATCAGACTCCTAGAGGAGAACATAGGCAGTAATCTCTTCGATATCAGCCACAGCAACTTCTTTCAAGATATGTCTCCAAAGGAAAAGGAAACAAAAGCGAAAATAAACTTTTGGGACTTCATCAAAATCAAAAGCTTCTGCACAGCAAAGGAAACAGTCAAAAAAACAAAGTGGCAACCCATGGAATGGGAGAAGATATTTGCAAATGACAGTACAGACAAAAGGTTGATATCCAGGATCTATAATGAACTCCTCAAACTCAACACACACAAAACAGGCAACCATATCAAAAAATGGGCAGAAGATATGAACAGACACTTCTCCAGTCAAGACATACAAATGGCTATCAGACACATGAAAAAAGGTTCATCATCATTAGCCCTCAGGGAGAGTAAAATTAAAACCACATTGAGATATCACCTTATACCAGTTAGAATGGCCAAAATTAACAAAACAGGGAATTTGCTTTTGATTCTGTCTCTCCCGTTCCCTCTGCCCCTCCCAGTCCATCACGTGCTCTCTTTCAAATAAATCTTAAAAAAAGGATAATATTCTTTGATGTACGTAAGATTGTATAAACTCCATTATATAAAAAATGTATGAACAAACTTTGTATTTATAAGTAATATAGGTTTTAATTCTAGGCTTAGAAAATTATAAGTCTATTTGTAATCTACATCAGTGTCCAGCAAGGCATCCAAAACATGTACAAGGTACAGGGAAATTCTTCAGAGTTGAAACTATCTATGATTTGTATAGTATTTCTATCCCCCAGCATTAAATACCAGTGTCTGTAGAATATTCTAGAATGTTGCTGGTAGAGTGTTGCCACTTTTGGGAACTATGGTGCTATAATTTTCTCTCCTCCTATTTCTCTACTAGTCTTACTCCATTTTATTTCTATAGTCCAGGAATTCTTTATTTTCTATAAAATTATGAATATATATATTTAACATGAGTACATTTTCTGCAATTTCAATGATATCTTGGGAGAAAAGGGATGCAGAAGTGTCCTTCATCCTACTGTCTTGAACTGAAAGTCTTCATCTATTTTCTGTTCTTCCTTAAACTCACCTCTCTGCTGCTTCCCCAAGCCTCAAACATGCTCAAGTCTTTTCCATGTTAAAAAAGACTCAAATGGGTTTTGTACTCTCCTCTACCTACTTTTCTATTTCTATACTTTCCTAAAAGGAACAAACTTCTTGAAATGGTAGATTATGTTTACCATCTCTGTCTTTTCTCTTTTATTTTCTCTTTAAAACCTCCCTCTTTTACTGTCACTTTTGCCCTCCATACAGCGGTCCTTCAAAGAACAACCAAAGTCATCTTTTGAAGATGAAGATCAGATCATGTCACTTTGCCTTTTCATTGTACACTGAACTCTGATTATAATGAAATCCCTACTCCATGTCCTGTCCTGATGAGTCAGCCCTGGCCTAACTCTTCAACTTCAGCTCATGTCACTCTACTTAATTCCCTCTGCACCAGTCACAGCCGACTTCTGTCATTTCCTAGAATGTACCAAGCCTTATCCCTGCTTAGGTGCTGTTTTAAGTTTCTTCCGGAAATGCTCTGTCTTTGCCCTTTCCATGGTTGCTCCATTCTTCAGGTCTTATCTGAAATGTCATTTCTTGGAGGTATCTTTCCCAATAATCCCATCCATTTTTTATAAAAGATTTTATTTATTGAATGAGAGAGAGTGAGAAAGAGAGCATGAACAGGGAAATGGAAAGGGAGAAGCAGACTACCCTGTTGTCCAGGGCTCTTAGGTCTCTGCTGCTATTAGGTTTGATATGCAGCAGTGGAAGTAACCAAATCACTGTGGTGGAGGCGTCTGCATTCTGTTGGGCACCTGCATAGCTCCATCATTGCTACTGTAACTACTTTGTTCATGGTCCATTGTGCAATCTGTAGAAGGCAGAAGACAGAGACTGGCTGCTATCTACTGGATGTATCATCCTGTCTACTTAGTTGTTTGGGCTCCTGACTAGGGAATAATCTTTTTTTTTTTTTTTTTTGGAATTTATTCTTTTCTTTTATTTTAAAAAAATTTTTTAATTTTTTATATACATATATTTTTATCCCCAGGGGTACAGGTCTGTGAATTGCCAGGTTTACAGACTTCACAGTACTCACCAAAGCACATACTCTCCCCAATGTCCATAACCCCACCCCCCTTCTCTCAACCCCGCTCCCCCCAGCAACCCTCAGTTTGTTTTGTGAGATTAAGAGTCACTTATGGTTTGTCTCCCTCCCAATCCCATCTTGTTTCATTTATTCTTCTCCTACCCACTTAAGCCCCCATGTTGCATCTCCACTTCCTCATATCAGGGAGATCATACGGCAGTTGTCTTTCTAAGCTTGACTTATTTCGCTAAGCATGATACGCTCTAGTACCATCCATGTTGTCGCAAATGGCAAGATTTTATTTCTTTTGATGGCTGCATAGTATTCCATTGTGTATATATACCACATCTTCTTGATCCATTCATCTATTGATGGACATCTAGGTTCTTTCCATAGTTTGGCTATTGTGGACATTGCTGCTATAAACATTCAGGTGTACGTGCCCCTTTGGATCACTATTTTCGTATCTTTAGGGTAAATACCCAGTAGTGCAATTGCTGGGTCATAGGGCAGTTTTATTTTAAACATTTTGAGGAACCTCCATGCTGTTTTCCAGAGTGGTTGCACCAGCTTGCATTCCCACCAACAGTGTAGGAGGGTTCCCCTTTCTCTACATTCTCGCCAGCATCTGTCATTTCCTGACTTGTTGATTTTAGCCATTCTGACTGGTGTGAGGTGATATCTCATTGTGGTTTTGATTTGTGTTTCCCTGATGATATGGAGCACTTTATCATGTGTCTGTTGGCCATATGGATGTCTTCTTTGCAGAAATGTCTGTTCATGTCCTCTTCCCATTTCTTGATTGGATTATTTGTTCTTTGGGTGTTGAGTTTGCTAAGTTCTTTATAGATTTTGGACACTAGTCCTTTATCTGATATGTCGTTTGCAAATATCTTCTCCCATTCTGCCAGTTGTCTTTTGATTTTGTTAACTGTTTCCTTTGCTGTGCAAAAGCTTTTGATCTTGATGAAATCCCAATAGTTCATTTTTGCCCTTGCTTCCCTTGCCTTTCGCGATGTTCCTAGGAAGATGTTGCTGTGGCTGAGGTCGAAGAAGTTGCTGCCTGTGTTCTCCTCAAGGATTTTGATGGATTCCTTTCTCACATTGAGGTCCTTCATCCATTTTGAGTCTATTTTTGTGTGTGGTTTAGGAAATGGTCCAATTTCATTTTTCTGCATGTGGCTGTCCAATTTTCCCAACACCATTTATTAAAGAGGCTGTCTTTTTTCCATTGGACATTCTTTCCTGCTTTGTTGAAGATTAGTTGACCATAGAGTTGGGGGTCTATTTCTGGGCTCTCTATTCTGTTCCATTGATCTATGTGTCTATTTTTGTGCCAGTACCATGCTGTTTTAATGATGACAGTTTTGTAATAGAGCTTGAAGTCCAGAATTGTGATGCCACCAACTTTGGTTTTCCTTTTCAACATCCCTTTGGCTATTCGAGGTCTTTTCGGGTTCCATATAAATTTTAGAATTATTTGCTCCATTCCTTTGAAAAAGATGGATGGTACTTTGATAGGAATTGCATTAAATGTGTAGATTGCTTTAGGTAGCATAGACATTTTCACAATATTTATTCTTCCAATCCAGGAGCATGGAACATTTTTCCATTTCTTTGTGTCTTCCTCAATTTCTTTTATGAGTACTTTATACTTTTCTGAGTATAGATACTTAGCCTCTTTGGTTAGGTTTATTCCTAGGTATCTTATGGTTTTGGGTACAATTGTAAATGGGATTGACTCCTTAATTTCTCTTTCTTCTGTCTTGTTGTTGGTGTAGAGAAATGCAACTGATTTCTGTGCATTGATTTTATATCCTGACACTTTACTGAATTCCTGTACAAGTTCTAGCAGTTTTGGAGTGGAGTCTTTTGGGTTTTCCACATATAGTATCATGTCATCTGCAAAGAGTGATAATTTGACTTCTTCTTTGCCAATTTGGATGCCTTTAATTTCCTTTTGTTGTCTGATTGCTGAGGCTAGGACTTCTAGTACTATGTTGAATAGCAGTGGTGATAATGGACATCCCTGCCGTGTTCCTGACCTTAGTGGAAAAGCTTTCAGTTTTTCTCCATTGAGAATGATATTTGTGGTGGGTTTTTCATAGATGGCTTTGATGATATTGAGGTATGTGCCCTCTATCCCTACACTTTGAAGAGTTTGATCAGGAAGGGATGCTGTACTTTGTCAAATGTTTTTTTAGCATCTATTGAGAATATCATATGGTTCTTGTTCTTTCTTTTATTGATGTGTTGTATCACATTGACTGATTTGCAGATGTTGAACCAACCTTGCAGCCCTGGAATAAATCCCACTTGATTGTGGTGAATAATCCTTTTAATGTACTGTTGAATCCTATTGACTAGTATTTTGGTGAGAATTTTCGCATCTGTGTTCATCAAGGATATTGGTCTATAGCTCTCTTTTTTGATGGGATCCTTGTCTGGTTTTGGGATCAAGGTGATGCTGGCCTCATAAAATGAGTTTGGAAATTTTCCTTCCATTTCTATTTTTTGGAACAGTTTCAGGAGAATAGGAATTAGTTCTTCTTTAAAAGTTTGGTAGAATTCCCCCGGGAAGCCGTCTGGCCCTGGGCTTTTGTTTGGAGATTTTTAATGACTGTTTCAATCTCCTTACTGGTTATAGGTCTGTTTAGGCTTTCTATTTCTTCCTGGTTCAGTTGTGGTAGTTTATATGTTTCTAGGAATGTATCCATTTCTTCCAGATTGTCAAATTTGTTGGCGTAGAGTTGCTCATAGTATGTTCTTATAATAGTTTGTATTTCTTTGGTGTTAGTTGTGATTTCTCCTCTTTCATTCATGATTTTATTTATTTGGGTCCTTTCTCTTTTCTTTTTGATAAGTCTGGCCAGGGGTTTATCAATTTTATTAATTCTTTCAAAGAACCAGCTCCTAGTTTCGTTGATTTGTTCTATTGTTTTTTTGGTTTCTATTTCATTGATTTCTGCTCTTTATGATTTCTTTTCTCCTGCTGGGCTTAGGGTTTCTTTCTTGTTCTTTCTCCAGCTCCTTTAGGTGTAGGGTTAGGTTGTGTACCTGAGACCTTTCTTGTTTCTTGAGAAAGGCTTGTACCGCTATATATTTTCCTCTCAGGACTGCCTTTGTTGTGTCCCACAGATTTTGAACCGTTGTATTTTCATTATCATTTGTTTCCATGATTTTTTTCAATTCTTCTTTAATTTCCCGGTTGACCCATTCATTCTTTAGAAGGATGCTGTTTAGTCTCCATGTATTTGGGTTCTTTCCAAATTCCTCTTGTGGTTGAGTTCTAGCTTCAGAGCATTGTGGTCTGAAAATATGCAGGGAATGATCCCAACCTTTTGATATCGGTTGAGTCCTGATTTAGGACCAAGGATGTGATCTTTTCTGGAGAATGTTCCATGTGCACTAGAGAAGAATGTGTATTCTGTTGCTTTGGGATGAAATGTTCTGAATATATCTCTGATGTCCATCTGGTCCAATGTGTCGTTCAAGGCCTTTATTTCCTTGCTGACCTTTTGCTTGGATGATCTGTCCATTTCAGTGAGGGGAGTGTTAAAGTCCCCTACTATTATTGTATTATTGTTGATGTGTTTCTTTGATTTTGTTATTAATTGGTTTATATAGTTGGCTGCTCCCACGTTGGGGGCATAGATATTTAAAATTGTTAGATCTTCTTGTTGGACAGACCCTTTGAGTATGATATAGTGTCCTTCCTCATCTCTTATTATATTCTTTGTCTTAAAATCTAATTGATCTAAGGATTGCCATTCCTGCTTTCTTCTGATGTCCATTAGCATGGTAAATTCTTTTCCACCCCCTCACTTTAAATCTGGAGGTGTCTTCGGGCTTAAAATGAGTTTCTTGGAGGCAACATATAGATGGGTTTTGTTTTTTTTTTTATCCATTCTGATACCCTGTGTCTTTTGATTGGGGCATTTAGCCCATTAACATTCAGGGTAACTATTGAGAGATATGAATTTAGTGCCATTGTATTGCCTGTAAGGTGCCTGTTACTGTATATTGTCTCTGTTCCTTTCTGATCTACCACTTGTAGGCTCTCTCTTTGCTTAGAGGACCCCTTTCAATATTTCCTGTAGAGCTGGTTTGGTGTTTTCAAATTCTTTCAGTTGTTGTTTGTCCTGGAAGCTTTTAATCTCTCCTTCTATTTTCAATGATAGCCTAGCCGGATATAGTATTCTTGGCTGCATGTTTTTCTCGTTTAGTGCTCTGAAAATATCATGCCAGCTCTTTCTGGCCTGCCAGGTCTCTGTGGATAAGTCAGCTGCCAATCTAATATTTTTACCATTGTATGTTACAGACTTCTTTTCCTGGGCTGCTTTCAGGATTTTCTCTTTGTCACTAAGGCTTGTAAATTTTACTATTAGGTGACGGGGTGGGGGCCTATTCTTACTGATTTTGAGGGGCGTTCTCTGAACCTCCTGAATTTTGATGCTCGTTCCCTTTGCCATGTTGGGGAAATTCTCCCCAATAATTCTCTCCAGTATACCTTCTGCTCCCCTCTCTCTTTCTTCTTCTTCCGGAATCCCAATTATTCTAATGTTGTTTCGTCTTATCGTGTCACTTATCTCTCGAATTCTCCCCTCGTGGTCCATTAGCTGTTTGTCCCTCTTTTGCTCAGCTTCTTTATTCTCTGTCATTTGGTCTTCTATATCGCTAATTCTTTCTTCTGCCTCATTTATCCTAGCAGTGAGAGCCTCTATTTTTGATTGCATCTCATTAATAGCCTTTTTGATTTCAACTTGGTTAGATTTTAGTTCTTTTATTTCTCCAGAAAGGGCTTTTATATCTCCCGAGAGGTTTTCTCTAATATCTTCCATGCCTTTTTAGAGCCCGGCTAGAACCTTGAGAAATGTCATTCTGAACTCTAGATCTGACATATTACCAATCTCTGTATTGATTAGGTCCCTAGCCTTTGGTACTGCCTCTTGTTCTTTTTCTTTGTGGTGAATTTTTCCGCCTTGTCATTTTGTCCAGCTAAGAGTATATGAAGGAGCAAGTAAAATACTAAAAGGGTGGCAACAACCCCAGAAAAATATGCTTTAACCAAATTAGAAGAGATCCTGAATCGTGAGGGGGGAGAAAGGGGATAAAAAGAGGTTCAAAAAGAAAGAAAGAAAAAGAAAGAAGATGAAAAAAAAAAAAAAAGAAAAGAATTAAGAAAATGAATAAAGTATAAAAAAGCAAAAATATATATATTTGATAAACTAGTTAAAAATGCTAAAAAGGATAAGGGTAAAAGTTAAAAAAAATTTTAGCAGAAGAAGAGAAAAAAGATGAAAAAGAAAAAAAGCAAATTAACTGCAAGACTAAAAAATCACAGGGAGAAAGCCATGAGTTCTGTGCTTTGCTTTCTCCTCCTCTGGAATTCTGCTGCTCTCCTTGGTATTGAAACTGCACTCCTTGGTAGGTGAACTTGGTCTTTGCTGGATTTCTTGTTGATCTTCTCGGGGAGGGGCCTGTTGTAGTGATTCTCAAGTGTCTTTGCCCCAGTCTGAATTGCACTGCCCTACCATGGGCCAGGCTGAGTAATCCGCTCGGCTTTGCTTTCAGGAACTTTTGTTCCCTGAGCGCTTTCCTTAGAGTTCCAGAGGACGGGGAATACAAATGGTGGCCTCCTGGTCTCCAGCCCGGAGGAGCCGATAGCCTGGGGCCCCATTCCCCAGTGCGCCCTCAGAGAACAGCCCCCAGTAACTCCCGTCTGCCTGACCTCCGGCCGCGCTCCAAGCTCACCGAGCCTGTGGCTGGTTCAAGGTAACCCCGAGCTGTGAGCTTACTGTCAGCTCTGTCTCTGTAGCCGGCTTTCCCGTCCAATACCTGCAAGCTCTGCGACACTCAGACACCCACGATCCTTCTGTTACCCTGCGGGACCTGAGGCCACGCTGACCCTGCATGGGCTTCGTCCCAGTTTAGCCTCTGGAGCGATGTCCCTCAGCGGAACAGACTTTTAAAAGTCCTGATTTTGTGCGCGGTTGCTCCGCCGCTTGCTAGGAGCCGGCCCCTCTCCCAGGGTCTATCTTCCCATCGCTTTGGAATCACTTCTCCGCCAGTCCTACCTTTCAGAAAGTGGTTGTTTTTCTGTTTCTAGAATTGCTGTTCTTCTTCTCTTTGATCTGCCGATGGATTTGCAGGTGTTTGCAATCTTTAGATAAGCTATCTAGCTGATCTCCTGCTAGCTGAAGTAGTCTCAGCCTGCTACTTCTCCGCCATCTTGACTCCTCCCTCTAGGGAATAATCTTCTAAGGGTGTGCCTGAGACACAAAGAGCTGCACAGTTTGTATCCACTTGCATAGTTTGAGCCACACACTTCTCTTCCAGATTTTTTTTTTTCTCCAATTTTTCAACCTTGCTTTCTCTGGGCCCTGACCAACCAGCGAAATGATGCTGCTGCTTAAGAATATGTGTATATCTTTATATCCAACCACTTTTCCTTACATAGTCAATTGATGACCAGAAATACTGCCAGAGCCATGCCCACTAGGAGGATTTTTCCTCTGTCATGGTTACTCCTACTTAAGCCTGTTATGCAGCAACACCCATTTTGGTTTACAATAGCATACTGATTTGACAAACTAAGAAGGAAGCTCAGGCTTTTTCTCTTCCCCTTTCTGCTAGGAGTAGGGGACCCCATATTAGGTCATAGGTATGAGCTGAGAGAGAGGAATCAGAACAACAGAGGTGACATGTGGTATCTGTTTGTGTAACTTATGCCCATTAGATATGTTTGGCCATTATCTTTAATGTTTCATTTCCATCATTCAGTGGATACTATAGTGCCTTCCTGTGATTTGGAACATCTGATGACATTCAGTCTTTGATAGGTGTCTCTCATTGCATGATCATTTGATATGCCATGGTTTAAAAAAATGCAGTGGTAATTAGGTCAATAGAATACAAACAACTTCCTCCTTTATGGTATTCCCTAACTTCTCCCAACTTCCCAGTGCTTCTTTGAAGATCTCCCTCATCATTGCAACTTTCTCTTTAAAAATTAGCATCCCAAACCTGCCCTCCAATGCTTCTGGTGTGATAATGACACTTCTGCTCAATGCTCCTGTAACTTTTTGTTCTAATTCTAGTTATAGTTCTGCTTCTCTGTAAAGCTCATGCATTTTGAGTACCTTATATTTTTATTATTGGCAATTGTAGGAGTTCTTAATATATTCTGGATACAGTCCCTTTTCACATATCTTGTTGCACATATAGCCTGGTCTGTGGCTTGCCACTTCATTTTCGTAATGCCATCTTCAGATGATCAGACATCTTTATTTTGATGAAATCTAAGTTGTCATGCTTTAATAGTTATTGCTCCTGTATTTCTGCTTAAGAAATTATTGCCTATATCTTAATTCTAAAGATATTCTCCTATATTTGGTTCTAGAAATATATAGTTTTAACTTTGCATTTGAATCTGTGATTTTTTTTGAATTAATTTTTTTTTTAATGTGGTTTGAGTTAGGGATTGAGGTTGAGTTATTGCAGCATCAACTGATGGGAAAATTTTTCTCCCTTCAGTGGATTTCTTTGGTTTCTTTGTCAAAATTCAAATAACTACATGCATGAGTCCATTTCTGGCCTCCCTACTCTGTTTCAACAAGAGACTTGATATTATTTTTTTACTAGTACTACAGTGTCCTAATCAATAACACTTTATACAAAGTCTTGAGATCAGTTTTGTATTTTTTTTTTTCAGGTGTGGCTATTTTAGTTCTGTGTACTTTCACATGAATTTTACAATCAAATTGCCAATTTCTATTTTTATAAAAGGTTGATAGGCTTATAATTGATATTCATTAAATCTTAGGTCAGTATAGAGTCTTTCAATTCATAAACAGGTTATACACTTCCATTTATTAGATCTCAAATTTTTCTTGTTTCGCAGTTTTTAGTAAGGAGGTCTTAAAAATCTTTGGTTAAATGTATTAATAAATATTTAATGTTCTTGATATTATTATCTATTAAATTTCTAAAAATAATTACTTCTTTTGCTGTTAATATGTAGAAATAGAATTGATTTTTGTTTATTGACTTCATATTCTGCAATTTTGTTAGTCCAGTTTATTAATTTTAGTCGCTCATTTGTACGTTAGGATTTTCTACATGTTTTCAGTGAATAAATATTTTCTTATTTTTTCTTGTTTTGATTTTATGTTTTTTTCCTTTTTCTTGCCTTATTCCACTGCTGGAAGCTCCAATGGCTGACATAGAGTGAGTAGGCATCTTTACTTCATTCTTGATATTAAAAGTAAAGCATTTAGTATTTCCCCATTAGGTATTATGCTACCTGTAGTTATTTTGTAGATATCATTTATCAGAAGGAGGAAATCCTTTTCTATTTCTAGGTTTCTGTGATTTTTTTCATAAGCAAGTATTAAATTTTTTCAAATGATTTCTGTACATGTATTAAAATTGTTATGTTTTTCTTCCTTTTTTAAAAAATTTGGTGAAATCCATTGACTGATTTTTGAATTGATTTAATCTTTTATTCCTGATAAAATCCTACCTGGTTATGACATTCAATATTTTAAAAATACATAGCTGGATTTGATTTTCTATTATTTTGTTAATGTTAGGATTCCTAATATTTTAAAAATATTAATATGTGTGTATGTCCATGAATTTTATTTAATTATTAGATTTTACTTAATTATTAAATTATTACTAAATAATAAATATTAAATTAAAAATAAAATTATTTAACTTAATAATTTATTAAATTTTTATTAAATTTTTATAATGGCTAGATTTGATTTCCTAATATATTAACTGTTCATTGTTAATATTAGGGTTCCTAATATTTTGTTTATATACATACGTGTGTGTGTGTATATATACACACACACACATATATATGAGATATGGTATATGTATATTTTAGAGGGGAGGGAGGAGCAGAGAGAAAGAGAGAGAGAGAATCTTTTTTTTTTTTTAAAGATTTTATTTATTTATTTGTTTGTCAGAGAGAGAGAGAGTGCGGGAGAACACAAGCAGGCAGAGCGGCAGGCAGAGGCAGAGAGAGAAGTAGGCTCCCCACTGAACAAGGAGCCTGATGCGGGACTCGATCCCAGGACCCTGGGATCACGACCTCAGCCGAAGGCAGCAGCTTAATGAACTGAGCCACCCAGGCATCTCTAGAGAGAGAATCTTAAGCAAGCTCTCTGCCTACCCAGTGTAAGGCTTGATCTCACAACCCTGAGATCATGACCCAAGCCAAAATCAAGAGTTGGTCACTTAACCAACTGAGCCACTCAGGTGTCCCCTAATACTTTGCTAATATTAATATATATTATTCATGAGGAACATTGATCTGTAATTTTCTTTTTTTACAGTGTCTTTGGTTTTGGTAGCAGCATTATGCTGAGCTTATAAAATATATTGGGAAGTCATTCCTCCTCTTTTTTCTTAAAGAGCCTCTCTGTAACATTGTTATTATTTTCTCCTTAGATAAATTTGATAAAATTTTCTGTGAAACCATCTGGTGCTTGGAATTTCCTTTGTGTGAAGATTTTTGATACAAAATCAATTTCTTTAATAGATACAGGGCCATTTAAACTTTCTTTTTTACTTTGTGTCCATATCAAGAAATTTGTTCATCTTATCTAAATTGTCTATTATTTTGGCACAAAATTGGTTTGCAATATTATCACATTTTCCTTTTAGTGTTTGAAGATTTTAGTGATGTCCTCTTTTTCATTCTTTTTGTTTTTAAGATTTTATTTTATTTTTTATTTTTTTGAGATAGAGAGTGTGAGAGAGAAGGAGAGAGTATGAGCCAGGGGTTGGGGGATGGTCAGAGGAAGAGGGAGAAGCCTGCTCCCCACAGAGCAGGGAGCCTAATACAGGGCTCAATCCCAGGACCCCAGGATCTCGACCTGAACTGAGGGCTGATGCTTAACCAACTGAGCCACCCAGGTGCCCCATTATTCTTTGTGTTACTAATTTGTGGCTTCTCTTGTTAATTTATTTACTTAGAGGTTTGTTAATTTTGTTGATATTTTCAAAGACCCAATTTTGCCTTTGTTGTTTTCTCTATTGTTTGTCTGGTTTTTGAAAAGTTTTATTGATTTCCTCTCTTATCTTTATTATTTCTTTCTCTTGGAATTCTTTACTCTTTCTTCCCCTGCCTTATTAGATTGGAAGCTTAAGTCAAGTCCTGTCTTCTTCACTATGAGGAATAGTTAAAATTTCTTTCTAAGCATTGCTTTAGCTGCACACTACAAATTTGCATCTGTTTTTTTCTTCACTACTTCATTAGAAATATTTTGTAACATCTCTTGTGATTTCTCTTTGACAATGAATTATTTATTTATTTACTTATTTTTAAAAATTTTTTCAATTTACTTATTTTCAGAAAAACAGTATTCATTATTTTTATCACCACACCCAGTGCTCCATGCAATCCATGCCCTCTATAATACCCACCACCTGGTACCCCAACCTCCCACACCCCCGCCACTTCAAACCCCTCAGATTGTTTTTCAGAGTCCATAGTCTCTCATGATTCACCTCCCTTAAAAGATTTTATTTATTTATTTGACAGACAGAGATCAGAAGTAGTCAGAGAGGTAGGCAGAGAGGGAGAGAGGAGGAAGCAGGGTCCCCACTAAGCAGAGAGCCTGATGCGGGGCTCGATCCCAGGACCCCGGGATCATGACCCGAGCCAAAGTCAGAGGCTTTAAACCACCGAGCCACCGAGGTGCCCCATGACAATGAATTATTTAGAGATGTGTTATTTTAATTTATATGTTTTTTTCTAGGTATGTTATTCTTATATCTAATGTAATTACTTTGTGGACAGAAAAACTATTTCTTTATAGTTTCAATTATTTATAAATATTAGGACTTATGGTGTGCTTGGGTGGCTCAGTCAAGCATCAGACTCTTGGTTTCAGCTCAGGTCATGATTTCAGAGTATTGGGATCAAGCCCCACATTGGGCTCTGTGCTCTGCAGAGTCTGCTTGAGATTCTTTCCCTCTCCCTGCCTCTCTGCCCCCATCCCCACTTCTGTGCACACACACTCTCTTTCTCTTAAATAAATAAATAGTCTTCAAAAAAATATTAGGACTCTGTTTATGGCCCTATATATGGCATGTTTTGGTGAATGTGAATGTACCATCTTTTTTTTTTTTTAAAGTAGGCTCCATTCAAAGTGGGGCGTGAACTCACTACCCTCAGATTAAGACTTGAGCTAAGATCAAGAGTCTGAGCCACCCAGATGCCCCATGTACCCTGTATTTTTGAAAAGAGTATATAACATGTTCTGGAAATGTCATTAAGTCAGAATGGTAGATAGCTAAAATTATTTTTTTAAAGAATATGCTAATATTTGGATTCATCATAAACATTTAAATGTGGTATTTTGGGGCACCTGGCTAACTCAGTCAGTACAGCATGTGACTCTTGATCTCTCATGGTTTTAAGTTCAAGCCCCATGTTGGTTATAAAGGTTACTTAAAAAAAGAAAACAAATCTTAAAAAAAAATTATATGGTATTTTAGTTTTGTTATTTTAGAAATAGTAGGTATATGTCAGTGTTCTTATATATATTATATATAATACATGTATGTTATAGACATTAACATATACAATTTTATTATGATGGATGTTTATTTTAAGGACTCCCAGAATACAAGAAAGGAGGAGAAATTGTATAGCCTTTTTGCTCTCTAACCACCTATCCTTAAATTCTAGGAAACACTTTAGACTTTAAAAGTCAGCAGGGGTTTCATTTGCAGCTCAGTAGAATGGCAAATTCAGCTGAGGTACTAGGCTTGTTGTTACTTGTTATTTATGTTAAATGTCCCCAATCAGGTAGTATATATATAGCTTTTTAAAATTAAAAATTGAATAGATTCTAGTTTTAGAAGATCTCAATCCAAATACATAATTTCTCTCATCCCCAGAAGCAACAGTTATTTTATTCTTAAGAATTCTGGTGTAGGGGGGCCTGGCTGGCTCAGCTTGGAAAGCGTGCAAATCTTGATCTCAGTGTTGTGAGTTAAAGCCTCATATTGGGCATAGAGCTTACTTAAATAAAAAAAGAAAAAAATTCTGGTGTATATTTGTTCAACTTTTATTTATAGGTTTTTTTTCAATTGGTTTGTTTTAACATTATTTAAAGATGTAAGCAGTGTTTTCATTGATACAGAAAAGTAAGGCTTCTGTAATTGACAATCTAGATTACTTCACTTAAAAATGGCAATTTTGGTCTTTTGATTAAAGACTTATATTCTTTAAGGATGAGACACATTACCTGAAACATTATATTTTATTTATTTATTGAGAGTAGACCACATTAGCTTCCAAATTGTGATAAAATATATTCATCCATTTGCTACTTTTATCCTCTTGAATTTGGAGAGGAAAAGAATTGGAAGGTGAGAAGTGAAATTGTTGTGTACTCTAAGTAGTATGTGCCTGCTTAAATATGCAAGACACTTGATATAAGTCCAAGTTTTGACCTATGACATATACTTGTGAACTGATATTTAAGGATTGAATCCTAGACTTATCTAGAATTCAGAGCAAAACAATTGGGCCACATTTGGTTTGATCCTATATTCTTTTATTCTCCAACTAACACAATTAACCACTAAATGATTATTTCAAAATAATGTACTTATTTTCCTCACCACAGTAGACTGTGTATATTTTGATTTTCCTGAACTTCTTTCACTGAGTACTATTTAAATCACCATCTTCAATACAATACTAACATTGGTGTTCAGGGTTTTTTAGATGCTTATCAAGAGACTGGAAATTATTCTTGGGAAAACATATTTTCTGATGGCTTTAGACAGCCTGAATGATCAACAGTCCTTTTCTAAATCCTTAATGATACATTCCTGGAAAATAGGAGTCTAGGTTGTGCGTTCACTGGGACAAGAATCTGATAATCTCAGACTTTATGCATATATTATACAGACCATGGACAGAAACAAAAGCTTTTTGAGGAGTTAACATTAATAATTCCTGTTGTTTTGTCTTAGTTTTTCATTTTAATTCTCAAAATGACTTAATTCAATATTTTTCCATCTTTTTTTATGGAACCTATTATAGGTAGACCTAAAAAATGAAATAAATTTAATAATAGTAGATAGATTTTCACTCTTCTGCTATGATATACTGCAACTTAAATACTGTGATACAAAGTTAACTATTAATATAGCATATTTAAACCAACAAGAAAATAAAAATATATATTTGCTTAATATATATACATGTTTATAACAAAATATGGAAGAAATATTCATAGCTATTACTGTCCTCATTTCTGATGACATGACATGATTATAGCTGGTATTTATGACTACATTCTTCTACTACCTACATAATCTTCTACTACTTAATCCATGTTCCCTTTGCTCTCAGAAGGTGCTTCAGCTGGTTAAGATTCTTTGTCAGGTGGGAGGTATTAGTTTCCTAGGGCTACTATAACAAAATATCCCAGACTTGGTGGCTTAAATCAAGAGGAGTTTATTCTCTACAGTTCTGTAGGAAAAAGTCTGAAACCAAAGCACCTGCAGGTTTGTTTGTTCCTGAAGCTTCTGAAGTAAAAACTGTTCGATATCTTTTTCTTAGCTTCTAGTTATTGCTAGCATCCTTGGCTTTCTTGGTTTATAGATGCATCACTCCAGTCTTTGCCTCCATATTCCGATGCTATTTCTGTGTGTTTACTTTGTATCCAAATTTCTCTCTCCTTAAAAGGACAATACTCATTGGATAAGGGCCCACTCCAATCTGGATTGACCTCATCTTAACTTGATTATATCTGCAAAGACCCTATTTCACAATAACATGTTCACAGGTACTGGGGGTTAGGACGTAATATGTCTTGTTCCAGAACACAAGTCAGTCTACAACATGGGGTAACCCAAACCTTTATTCCTGAAGGGCTTGGATTATTAGAAATCCGTCTTCTGAGTTGTTACAGTTTCCCTTTGACTTTAATCACGTGGCAGGATAGCATTAAGAGATACTTTAAGGGATCTCCTATATTCCAGACATACTCTTTATTATCTCTATTGTGTAGTAGCAGTGCAATTTTTCCTTTGTAATCATAATCAGTTGAAGCACCCAGCACAATACATTCCTTCTTTTTCAGTTGATTCAGAGGCATTAGGAACCCAAAGTGGCAGGATTGCAGTCTTAATTTCAGTGGAATCATTGTGTCTTTCTTGGTAGAAGAATTCCTCCCTTTGGAACTAAGACCTCTAGACAAACAGAGCATAGGGCTACCACAATAGGGAGCAAAAGTTTTGCCAGGCGATTACTAGGGGTAACAGAGGAGCTTTTCTCTTTCCACTTCTTCAATGCTGAATTTGTTAATCCTGCTTATGGGAGAATAGTACCATGTACTGCACGCTGATTTCAAGCTTATACAGCTTCTTGCAGAGCCTTGCCCTAGAGCTACGAGGTATTGTTACCTAGCTGGTGTGGTAGCTGAGTTTCAAAAGACGATTTGACCATTTTATTGAACCAACTGCCTCAGGATGATGGAGAACGTGGTAAGACCAGTGAATTCCATGTTATGGGCTTATTGCTGCAAAGTGAGTTCTTTGATCAGAAGCAATGCTGTGTCAAATACCAGAATGGTGGATAAGGAATTTTTTAGGTTGAAGGATGGTAGTTTTGGAAAAAGCTTTATGTACAGGGAATGTAAATCTATATCCAGAATAAGTGTCTATTCCAGTGAGAACAGACAATTTCCACTTCAGTCATAGAAGCAGTTCAGTGTAATTAGCTACCTGCCATCAGGGAATGGTGCCGTATCCGAGACAGTGTTGATCTTTCCTCCTGGAAGACGGGGCATTTAGCAGTGGCTATAGCCAAGTGGCTGTGGTTAGTAGAAGTCCATGTTGATGAGTTTATATATAAACTTCCCTCTCTGTCAGCACAGTGCTTTGTTAATGAGCTCATTGGGCAATGACTGCAGTAGCAAAAGAAAGAAGCTGACTGGGATCTACAAAATGGGTCATTCTATCTACTTGATTTTTAAAATCCTTCTCTGCTGAGGTCACCTGTTGGTGAACCTTCACATGGGACACAAATATCTTCATGTTTTTTTGTTCACTTTCAGGTAGTGCCTGCTCATTGTTCAGGGCCATTTCTTTTCTTTCTTTTTTTTTTTTGAAGATTTTATTTATTCATTTGACAGACAGAGATCACAAGTAGGCAAAGAGGCAGACAGAGAGAGAGGAAGGGAAGCAGGCTCCCCGCTGAGCAGAGAGCCAGATACGTGGCTCAATCCCAGGACCCTGAGATCATGACCTGAGCCGAAGGCAGAGGCTTAACCCACTGAGCCACCCAGGTGCGCCATGCAGGACCATTTCTAAACCAAACCTGATTTCTGTCTTCCTCAGCCAGCTGGTTTTAGGGAATGACAGATGTGGTCACCTTTGCAGGCCGGCAGGGACAATTAAATACAACAGGAGTAGGGGCTTTTGTAGTGGCCATTTCAGCCATTTTTTAATGTATTTTACTTGTACCTTCAGATCCTTTTGTAACTTAATCCTGTATACACCACTTCAATTTGATGAAGGCGTGCTGCTGCGCATGCTCAATTTTGTGGCTTCCTGGGTCAGCTAGTTCATGATGGGAAACTCAAGTTGTATGGTAACTTGGTGGCCCATAATTAAGTACTTAATCTTTAGTAAGGTGTAGTAGCAAATCTTTCTTCCAAAATATTAAGGTTCTGTGCTGTGATTAACCTATAGGGACCTGCTGAAGGCTTTAATGGTGTCTGTATGTCTCAGTGACATTTCAAGTGCCGTCGGATCTACTGGACCATATGGTCTCAATGGTAGAGCAGTTTGCTTGGTAGCTTGGACATGTTTTAGAGCGTTTTTTATTCTGGATCCCAATCAGAACTAGCATCTTTTCAGGTCAGTGTAGCACACAGAAATGAAGAATATGTGGCCTCCCAAATCTAAAGAGACTCAGTAGGCATTGTGCCTCTTTTTGGGTTGTAGCAGGGGCCAGATGCAACAACTTACCTTTCATCTTAGAAAGGACACCTAGATATTCCCTGCATTGTTGGACACCTAGAAATTCACTGAGATGGAAAGTCCCTAGATTTTTGTTGGATTTATCTTCCACTTTTGACACGAAAACAGCTTATCAGTATGTCAAATACCTTCTATTTCTTACTCATTAGGTCCAATGTGCATAATAGCATTAATGTAAGGGACCAGTATGAAGTCTTGTAGATGAGAAAAGTTATCAAATTCCCTAGGGAGTAAATTATGGCATAGAACTGCAAGGTTGATATATCTCTGAGGTAGGACAGTAAGGGAATATTGCTGGCTTTGCCAGCTGAAAGCAAACTGCTTTTGGTGGTCTTTATTAACAGGATTGAGAACAAAAATCATTTGCCAGATCAATAGGAACATAAGTTACCAAGGGTATATAAGTTTAACTAGTAAAGCTACATCTGGAACAGCAGCTTCATTCAGTCACCTCGTGAATAAATTTATGATAAGGCAGCAACAGTCTTCAAAATTCATCTGTTTTCTGTATAGGCAAGGTAGTCAAGCTGAATGGAAATGTGATGAAAATCCCATCCTTATCTTTCAAGTCTTTGATGGAGGCATTCATCTCTGCAGTCTCTGTAGGAATGTGGTATTGTTTTTGGTTCACTGTTTTTCTAAGTATAGGCATTTTTTAGTGACTTCATAATAGCCTTCATTCTATAGGTCAGGGAACCAATGGTGGGTATTCTGCCAGTTGCTGAGTCTGTTCCAAGTTGCATCCTGAAATTGGTGAAACTTACACAGATCAATTTAGCATTTAGTAGACTGCTGACCTTATTTAGGAACACCGTGATCAACTGGTTGTATCATAGGTTTCTGTGAATAAGACTATTCAGATTACTGCTTTGACTCCACTGTCTATTTTGGTACCTATGATTACCTTGTCTGTGGTGATTAAATGCTGCCAGTAAGCCCCTGCCGCCCAGGATGCAATTAGCCTCATTCCATTTAGAGATTCTGGTTCTAGTAAGCATTTTCCATAGTAATTTCTGACCTTCAGAGAAGAATAACTGCAGCTATTCAAAATAGCTGGAGCTACCCTCACAATTTTATTTCTCATCTGGGGCAAAAGGTGTGTCCTCTCCATCCTCATGGGACGGTGAACAGATCTTATGTGATAAATCAACTCTAAAATTCTAATACCCCTAAGTCTTTGGATACCTAGAGTCAGTCGCATGTCTGACTGGAGTTTCAGAAACAGAAGACAGAGGCAGTATCAGGGTAAGCAATATTCAAAAAGATAATGACTGAAAGTTTTTTGGACTTATTGGAAGACATGAAGTTTTGAATTCAAGATGCTTAGTCAGTCTCACATTAAATATGCAAACACATACACAAACATATAATAAGACATGATTATACAATAGCAGCAAAACATAAAGTTCTTCAAAGAATCAGAAAACAGTTACCTATAAAGGAATAAAAGCTAGACTGTTGGGGCACCTGGGTGGCTCAGTGGGTTAAGCCTCTGCCTTCAGCTCAGGTCATGATCTCAGGGTCCTGGGATTGAGCCCTGCATTGGGCTCTCTGCTCTGTGGGCAGCCTACTTCCCCCTCTCTCTCTGCCTGCCTCTCTGCCTACTTGTGATCTCTCTCTCTCTCTGTCAAAAAAAAAAAAAAGAAAAGAAAAGTTAAACTGTTAGTTGACTTAACAGCAACAGTAGAAACGAAGAAAATGAAGTAATGTCTTTTAAGTAATAAAACAAAATAAAAGTCAGTTTTTGGCAGATAGTGTACTCAGAAGAAGTCCAATTTAAGAAGGTGAGATAACAGATATTTTCAGACACCACAACTCAGTATGAGTTAATGAGCATCACCCCCTCATTAAAGGTATTTGTATAGGTTAATTTAGAAGGAAGTAAATTGTCCCAAAGGAATATCAGAGATGTAAGAGGAAAACAAATGGAAAATTCAGATATGTTGATAGAAGGGTATTGTCTGGAATTTTAGGAATGAGGGAGGAGAAAGATTAAAATTTGTGTTTTTAATTTTGATATGTACAAAAAAATCCATTAATCCATCATCATATTCAGCATGTAAGCCATATATAGGAAACATGAAACTGAAAAATCAAGGAGGCCCTGAAGAATATTCTATGATGGATGAAACAATTTATTAATTTTTTTCTATTTATTTTGTAATTTTACTTTCTTGGTGGCCTATGTATGGGTCAGTTCTGAGCAACTCTTTTGTGCTGTTATTTCTTTACCATGACATAGGAAACAATAAAAACAAGTATTTGGAAATGAAAAACCCATGTGTTTTTCTGTCTATCTGTTGATCCATCTGCAACTATCTACACACCTACCTATCTGTATGGCTTTATCCTATTTCTTTATATTCTGCCTTGCTCCAGAATTTTTGGTGTAAGGAATGCATCATTGGGAAGATCTAACTTGGTGAACATCAATCAGATGCATGTAAAATACTGTGTTTGTGAGATTTGAAAATAACATTAAAAATTCTTAAAGGATAGTTGTGTATTTCCTCCTAATTTAATTTTTTATTTGTTTACAAAAATCTTCTTGGGAAAGATGACTCATTTGGGTTTTATTCCAGTGATGTCTCCTGTAGTTAAAAGTTTATTGGAGACATGATGAAGGATTTCCCTTTTCTTAAGAGAGAGAGTTAACAAAGTGCCAAATTCAGTGCTATAAACTAAACTTGTGCAATGAATGTCTCATCGGAATGCCTGTGTATTATATATCTGGATGTAGCAAATTAGATACAATAATGTGACTATAATATATAATATATTGAAGTGAATATAATATCTAATATATCAATATGATTTGAACATGACCAGGTAAAAGTCTGTATAGTTTTAAACTTATAATAAAAATACTCCACCTATATTCAGTTTCATAAATACTGAATACTGTTGGGACTGTTTGAGAAATGGGTTAGAGTTAATAGAGTTAATAATATATAAATTTATTGCATACATACATACATCTTTTGTGATGATCCAGTTTTTACTTCACTGGTTATACAAAAGGATGGACTTTTGAACTGGCTTGCTTACAGACCCCTTAGTGATGACCCGGCCATGACTAGGACTGTGTCATTTTGATGGTGAGTTCTGTGACCATATTAAAATTGAGCTTAAATGAATTGCCTTTTCAGCTTTTCATTGAACAGTCAAAAAGTGTTATATTATAAATAAAAATTATATTTTGATTGAGATTAGAATATATATAATAGAAGTGCTTCAGAAAGTATATGATCTGGAAGAAAATCACACTGTATTGCCTAGTATGTATTGTATCTGCATGAAGATCTATCTATTATTTCAAATACAATAGTATTCATTTTATTAGAAAGTATACATACATGGTATTTACACTAACAATATCAGATGTTGTTATAAGTAAGAAAGATAATTTATGCTTTTAGTAGTCTGTCTATTCCCAGAAGTAAATAACCATAGCCTTCCTAGACATTTCAGCTGTTTTCATGCTGACGGTTGTCTAGTTGATTGGGTGCTGATAAATACCAGCATAATTGTGCCCACAGAAGCCCAATAATAAGGAGGGATTTAAACTGCAAAAAGAGAAGCCTATGAAGCCATTAAAAATGTGCCTTTAGAAAATAGATTAGGGAGTCTTTTCTTTCTAGTTTGTTCTTTATTTTTAGTGTATCTTTTCCAATCACATGTTTATTCTCACTTTTCTCAAGACTGATACAACCTCTTTCCAAAAAAATCTATAAATACATATAGTGAGCATGCTAATTGAATATATAAATACCCACTTATATAACTAGCTATCAAGATTTTGTATGATATGTTTCCAAAAAGGTTTGCTTTGTGATCATATAGATATAGGTACAGAAAAAAACAAACAAACAAAGGAACAATAACTCAAGCTCATTTGTATCTTTTGTTTGTAAAAACTGTTCCTTAGGTCTAGAGTGAGTTTAATTTTGCTTGCTGGAATTTTCTATGCCATTTGAATATCTACATGGTGAAAGATAATTGATAGTAGCTTCTCTTAGCTGTAAGCTCCTAAACCTCTGGTTATATCCAGAGTGGTAGTTTTTCTTTTTGGGAATGCTGATGGTAGTCTGAATATTCTTGATCAAGGTTGACAAACTTTTTTAAGGGCAAGGTTGTTTTAGTATTTTAGGCTTTGCAAGCCGAGAGACAAAATTGAGACTATGATATAGGTACTTATATAACCATCTAAGATGTAACCATTTAAAAATGTATAAAACATGCTTAGCTAGGATGCCAAAGAGGGGAACCCCTTCACCAAAATAGGTGTTTTTGAAACCTGACCTTGTGGGTCTTAGTTTATTGATCTTGTTCTAAATGGATTCTGCCCCTACCTGCCTCTTCTCCTAGCAAATGATAGAGGTAATGTCCAGGTGTTTTTTTTTTTTTTTTTTTTTTGTTTTTTGGTCTCATTAAACTTTTGTTTTAATAGATCTTAAAATTCTGTGACAGATTTTTGGTAAATTTGTTTCCATTAAAATGTGCTGATTTTAAAAACTAATAAAACTTCAGTCAACATACACAACACAAAACATGGGCCACAAAACATTCTCCTTTCCTTCTGAAGATTTTATCATGCATTGGTTATCATTAACTAGTCTTTTACTTTTAACTTAAATGGCCAATTGACACAAACAGTTCTGAGATTATTCTTCCACCACTGATAAGACTGGGGTGGCGGGTACTGGGGATAATATTTATTTAGCCTTCTGAGCTTTCTGGGTGGACTGGGTGACCTTGCCAGTTACAGCTACTTTCTGGTCTAATGCTTTGATGACACCCACAGCAACCATCTGTCTCATATCATGAACAGCAAAAACGGCCCAGAGGAGGATAGTCAGAGAAGCTGTCAACACACATAAGCTTCCCAGGAACCATATCAATGATGACAGCATCACCAGATTTCAAGAACTTGGGACCACTTTCCAGCTTTTTTCCAGCACGACGATTTATCTTTTCCTTCAGCTCAGCGAACTTGCATGTCCTGGTATTCTTGGTGTGGGACTTTAGCAGAGCAGATGTCTCTCTTCCTTAGATAAAGAATTATTTTTTAACATATTATAATCTGACTTCATTAGCAAAGGTAGACTAAATTACTCTTTTGGAGTTAAATAATGATGATGATAATAATAATAATAAAAGAAGGTGATTTGGTGTGGGGTAGTGAAGACATATCCATAATAGTAATGATTTTAAGTACTTTCTATATTTTGAGTCTTTCTATTTCAGAAAAATCTAGAGACCAATACATTCGTGATTTTGTAAAAAAAGAATCAGAGTCATGAACAATTTTATGGAAAATTATTAGAATAAATCTCTTCAAAAATCATTGTAACTCAAACTACCCAGTGAAGAGAGGACTCTAGTAGAGCTAACTTGAATATTACAAGTAGTTTCTATATATTTCACCCAATTTTTAAAAATCGTTTTACTTTCCTTAACCTGATGTATGTTTGTCTCCTTGGAGCTTTTTTTCCCCTGCTTTTTTTTCTTATGTTTACTTATAAATGAGTTTTTATTTTTTTATTTTTTATTTTAAAAAATATTTTATTTATTTATTTGACAGAGATCACAAGTAGGCAGAGAGGCAGGCAGAGAGAGAGGAGGCAGCAGGCTCCCTGTAGAGCAGAGAGCCCGTTGTGGGGCTTCATCCCTTGACTCTGGGATCATGACCCGAGCCGAAGGCAGAGGCTTTAACCCACTGAGCCACCCAGATGCCCCATAAATGAGTTTTTATTTTACTTTTGAAATTAGAAATTCTGAGAAAATTATATGGAATTTAGTGTTTTATCCTCCTTATGATAAGAAGATAGACTTATCTGATAAAGACTTTAAGGCATGAGAGGATTAGGAGCATGGATTTAGAAATGTTGAGGGACATCTGGGTGGCTCAGTCTAAGTGGCTGCCTTCTGCTCAGGTCATGATCCCAGGGACCTGGGAGAGAGTCCCACATTGGGCTCGTTGCTCAGCAGGCAACCTACTTCTCCCTCTGCCTTCTGTCCCCCATGCTTGTGCTTGCTCTCTCCCTCTCTCTCTCTGACAAATAAATAAAAATCTTTAAATAAAAGAAAATAGAAATGTTGAATTTGGGGGCACCTGGGTGGCTTAGCCAGTTAAGCATCTGCCTTTGGCTCAGGTAATTATCCCAGGGTCTTGGGATTGAGCCCTGCTCAGCAGTTTGTTTCTTTCTCTCCCTCTCCCTGCCACTCCTCCTGCTTGTGTTCTCCCTCTCCCTCTGTCAAATAAACAAATAGAAAATATTAAAAAAAAATAAGAAATGTTGAATTTAAGTTAAAAGAAACACTTACTTATTTCAATGAAAGTCTTTTTACATATAGTTGGTAAAAATTGGTCTAATGAACTCATCAGCTTTGTTATTTTGCATGAATTTTGAAAGGTGTCTAAACATTTTTAAATTATTTATACCATTGATCTATTGGGGATTTATTTTAGATTGAAGAGAAGAACAATCTCCTTTCTGTAAGAGTGAGTCTCCTCTATATCTATTTTTTTCTTTTTTAAGGGAATATTCTTTCTTTCCCCTACCCAGGGATATACTTGTGGGCATACATAAAATGCCTGTAATTAAAAAAAAATGAAAAAGATCATGCAGAAAAGGATCAGGTAATGTAACTATGTTTATAATTGAACAAATTGTTAGATGATGCTGCTTGTGAAGATACCAGTTGGCAATCATTCACTGACAGGATTTCATTAGGCTTCAGTACATCTTTCCTGGTCTCGTGGTTGGGAATTAAAGGAAGATATTTGTTTTATTAAAACTCCCTTCTGAGGTCGGCAATGCTAAATATTTGAGAGAGCACCTACCAAACTGATGACTAAAGGCATTTATCATAGCTGCCTTACCAAATTTGAATGGGTATGGAAATATTTTGGGGAATGAAAAATAAAGTCTAAAATAAAGGAAATTTTATTATTAGGAAAGGAACCCCCCCATATGAAAATATTTCCCCTTCCCGCCAGTTTCAGGATTTTTTTTTTAAGATTTTATTTATTTGAGAGAGAGAGAGAGTGAGTGAGAGATAGAGAGCAGTGGGGAAAGGGTAGTGGGAGAAGTAGACTTCATGCTTAGCAGGGAGCCTGATGCAGGACTCAAGCCCAGGACAGTGGTGTCATGACCTGAGCCAAAGGCAGATGCTTAACTGACTGAGCCACCTAGGTGCCTCAGTTTCAGGAAATTCTTTTTCTTTTCTTTTTTTTTTTTTTAAGATTTTGTTTATTTATTTGACAGAGAGAGGGATAGATCACAAGTAGGCAGAGCAGCAGGCAGAGAGAGGGGGGAAACAGGCTCCCTGCTGAGCAAAGAGCCCGATGTGGGCTCGATCCCAAGACTCTGAGATCATGACCCGAGCCAAAGGCAGAGGCTTTAACCCACTGAGCCACCCAGGCGCCCCAGTTTCAGGAAATTCTTATTGGAGCACTGGACTTTTCCTTTTCCTTACCAGATCTGAATCTAACAACAACAACAAAAAAAACTAAGAGCAAAAAGACTCCAAGGAAGTGCATGTCATTTAGAGATCGAGGACTTTTGCAAAAGGTTTTCTAGATAACATTGGTAAGTCATCCACCAATTACCCTAAAAGGTTTTTGGCACTGCTGTGAGGTCTGTCTCCTAGAACTGTTTCAAAGGTCAAGCTGTGTCTCCCTGGCACACCTGCTTTTTTGGCTGTAGAGGCTCTACCTCATCCCACAGATCTCACCTCTTCCTGGCTGAGGGTGACCAGATGGGACATTTTGGGGCAGAGTTTCAGGCTTTACTTTAAGCAGAAAGACCAGAGCAAAAAGAGTGTTCAGAAGTCACCCCTATCTGCAGTCATCTTTAGAGGCCTTGCTTAGCTTTCCCCTACCCAGGGGGCTGGCTCCTGACATGTGGTTTGAGGGCACTCCTTCTGATGAAGTGCTGTATACACTGCAATTCAGGCAAAATGGGAATTAAATGTTAGATCCAGCTTTTGGGGAGATGGAATAAATTACAACTCCTCCAAGAGTATGTGGGTCCTCCATTGCCTATTGGGATCTTGTCTTGTCTTTTCCTTTCCTTTCTCTCTTCTGTTTTGGAATGTTGAGTATTTTTAAGTATTTAAATTCCAATTAGTTAACTTACAATGCAGTATCATTTCGAGGTGTACAATATAGTGATTCAACATTCCATACATCAGCTGGTGCTCATCTCAAGTGCACACCTTAATACCTATCACCTATTTAACCCATCCCTCACCCACTTCCCTTCTAGTAACCATCAGTTTGTTCTCTGTAGTTGAGTCTGTTTCTTGTTTTGTCTCTTTCTCTTTTTTCCCCTTTGCTTATTTGTTTTATTTCTTAAATTCCACATCTAGTGAGGGATTTCTGTTTTATAAATAGGAAATTTTATCCCACTTCTTTGTCTGATGTCTGCTTAGAGATTGTTGGTGTTGAGTTTCTATCACCAGGGAATAAAGGGCTCAAAACACTTTGTGGCAAGAAGTACATATCAATAATTACTTTGAATGTAAATGGATTAAACACTCAAATCAGGAGACATAGGATGATGGAATGGAAAAAAGCAAGATTCAACTATGTGCTGCCTACAAGAGACTCATTTTAGACTTAAAGACTCATTCAGATTGAAAGTGAAGGGATGGGAAAGCATTTATTATGCAAATGGAATTGCATAGAAAGAGGAAAGTAGCAATACTTATATATAAGACAAAATAGACTTTAAAACACAATCATAAAGGGACTTCTCTAAGAAGGAGATATAATGATTGTAAGTATTTATGCACCCACCATGGGAACACCTAAAAACAGAAGCTAATAACGAAGTAATTGAAAGAATTTCAAGAACAGTAGGGGACTTTTAACATCCTGCTTACATCAATGGACAGATCATCTGAATAGGTAATCAACGAGGAAACAGTAGCCTTGAGTGACACTTGGGACCATAATGGATCTAACAGATATGTCCTAAAACAGCAGAAAATGCATTCTTCTTAAGTACACATGGAACGTTCTCCAAAAGTGATCACATATTAGGCCACAAAGCAAGTCTCAACAAATTCAAAAAGATCAATATCATACCATGCATTTTTTTCTGATCACAATGCTATGAAACTAGAAATCAACCACAGGAAAAAGTTTGGAAAGAATACAAACATATGGAGATTACATAACATGCTACTAAACAATGAATGGGCTAACCAAGAAGCAAACAGGAAATTTAAAAAAATATGTGAAGACAAATGAAAATGAGAACACAATGGATCAAAATCTTTGGTATATAGCAAAAGTGCTTCTGAGAGGGAAGTTTATACCAATACAAGTTTACCTTAAGAAGCAAAATAATCTTGGGGCACCTGGGTACTCAGTGGGTTAAAGTCTCTGCCTTCAGCTCAGGTCATGATCTCAGGGTCCTGGGATGGAGCCCCACATCAGGCTCTCTGCTCAGTGGAGAGCCTGCTTCCCCACTCTGCCTGACTCTCTGCCTTCTTGTGATCTCTCTCCGTCTAATAAATAAATAAAATATTTAAAAGAAAAAAGCAAAAAAACTTTAGTAAGTAACCTAACCTTACACCTAAAGGAGCTAGAAAAAGAAGAGTAAAGAACAAACTAGTAGAAGGAAGTAAATTAGATTAGAGCAGAAATAAAAGAGAAAGTAAAAAAAAAAAAACACTATAACAAATCAAGGAAACAGGAACTGTTTCTCTGAAAAGATTAAAAAAAAAAAAAAAAAAAAGAATCCTTTAGCCAGATTCATAAGAGAGAGGAAGAGGGAAAGGACTCAAATACAAAATCACAAATGAAAGAGGAGAAATAGGGGTACCTGGGAGCTCAGTCGTTAAGCATCTGCCTTTGGCTCAGGACACGATCCCAGGGTCCTGGGATTGAGCCCCACATCAGGCTCCTTGCTCAGCAGGAAGCTTGCTTCTCCCCCTCTTAGTCCCCCTCCATGTGTTCCCTCTCTCGTTGTGTCCTTTCTGTCAAATAAGTGAAATCTTAAAAAAAAAAAAAAAAAGGAAGAGGAGAAATAAATGACACCACAGAAATACAAAGGATATGAGGGAACAGTATGGAAAGTTGTATGCTAACAAATTGACAACCTTGAAGAAATGGAAAAACTCCTAGAAACATATAACTTCTCAAAACTGATCAGGAAGAAATAGTAAATTTTTTACCATCAATGAATTTGAATCAATAATAAAAAAACTCAGAACAAATAAGAGTCCAGGTGCAGATGGTATCAGAGACTGTCACCAGACAGTGAATTCTATCAAACATTTAAAGAAAACTTAATACGTATTCTTCTCAAACTATTCCAAAAAATAGAAGGGGAAGGAAAGCTTCCAAATTCATTCCATGAAGCCAGAATTACCTTGAAACCAAGAACAGTTATAGACACTGCCAAAAATGGAACCAAAGGCCAATATCTCTGAAGAATATAGATGCAAAGATCTTCAACATAACATTAGCAAACTGAACGCAACAGTACATTAAAAAAATTTCACTGTGAACAGGTGGGGTTTATTCCAGGTATGCAATGGCATTCAGTATTCACAAATCAATCAACATGTTACATTACATCAATAAGAGAAAGGATAAATACCACACCTGATCATTTCAATAGGTGGAGAAAAAGCACTGGACAAAGTACAACATCCAGACATGATAAAAACCATCAACAAAGTAGGTTTAGAGGGAATATACCTCACATAATCAAGAGCAAATATGAAAACCCACAGCAAACGTCATACTCAATAGTGGAAAACTGAGAAATTTTCCCTTAAGATCAGTAATAAGACAAGGGTGTCCACTGTCACCTCTTTTATTCAACATAGTACTGGAATTGTAGCCACCTAGGTGGCTCAGTAGGTTAAGCATCTGCCTTCAGCTCAGGTTGTGATCCAGGGTCCTGGAATGAAAGCCTGCATCAGACTTTTGCTCAGCAAGGAGCCTCCTTCTCCCTCTCCCTCTGCCTGCCACTCCCCCTGCTTATGCTCTCTCTCTCTCTCTCACTCTGTCAAATAAATCTTCAAAAAATGCATCCAAATTGTTAAGGAAGAAATAACACTTTAACTATTTGCAGATGACATGATCTATATATAGAAAAACCCGAATGACTCCACCAAAAAAAATACTAGAACTGATGAATGAATTCAGTAAGGTCACAGGATTCAAAATCATTGTACAGAAATCTGTTACACTTCTATACACTATTAATGAAGTAGCAGAAAGAGAAATCAGGAAAACAGTCCCATTTACAGTTGCACCCAAAATAATAAAATACCCAGCAATAAACTTAATCAAGGAGATGAAGGGACTCAACATGTGAAAACTATAAAACAGCAAATGGAAAGATGCTCCATGCTCCTGGATTGGGAGTACGAATATTGTTAAAATATCGCAACTACCCAAAGTACTCTACAGATTTAATGCGATCTCTATCAAAATATCAACAGCATTGGGGCATCTGGGTGGCTCAGTCATTAAACATTTGCTGTTGGCTCAGGTCATGACCGCAGGGTCCTGGGATCAAGCCCTCCATCAGGCTCCCTGCTCAGCAGAAAGCCTGCTTCTCCCTTTCCCACTCCCTCTGCCTGTGTTCACTCTCTCGCTGCCTCTCTCTCTGTCAAATAAATTAATAAAAAAAAAATACCAACAGCATTTTTCACAGAGCTAGAATGAACAATCCTCAATTTAGCATGGAACCACAAAAGACCCCCAAATAGTTAAAGTAGCCTTGTAAATGAACAAAACTGGAGATATTCCAATCTCATATTTCAAATTATACTACAAAGTTGTAGTAATCAAAACAGTGTGGTACTGGCACAAAAATAGACACAGAGTAATGGAACAAAATAGCCCAGAAACAATCCCATGATTATATGGTCAGTTAATCTTTGATAAAAAAGGAATGACTATGCAATGAGAAGAAGACAGTGTCTTCAACAAGGGTGTTGGGAAAACTGGATAGCTACATGCAAAATAATGAAAACGAACCAGTTTTTTTAAATACCATACACAAAAATAAACTCAAAATAAAGACCTAAATGGAAGATTTGAATCTATAAAAATCCTAGAAGAGAGCATAAGCAGTAGTTTCTCTGACTTTGGCTGTAGCAGTTTTTTTTTTTTTTTTTTTTTTTCTAGATATGTGTCCTGAGGCAGGGGAAACAAAAGCAAAACTATTGAGACTTCATAAAAATAAAAAGTTTCTGCATAGAAAAGGAAATAATCAACAAAACTGAAAGACAAGCTTCTGAATTGGAGAAGTTATTTTCAAATGGCTTCTCTGATAAAGGGTTAGTATCCAAAATACATAAGGAACTTCTAAAAATCAACACTCACAAATCCCAAATAATCCAATTGAAAAATGGGCAGAAGACATGACTAGACATTTTTCCAAAGAAGACATACAGAAGACCAACAGACACATGAAAAGATGCTCAGCATCACTCACTGTCAGAGAAAATACAAATCAAAACCACAATGAGATATCACCTCACACCTGTCAGAATAGCTAAAATCAAAAACACAAGAAATAAGTGTTGGTGAGGACGTGGAGAAAAGGGAACAGTCTTGTTCACACTCTTGGTGGGAGTGTGAATTGGTGCAGCCACTGGAAAACAGTATAGAGATTTCTCAAAAAATTAAAATTAGAATTATATCCCACTAGTGGGTTTTTACTCAAAGAAAAAAAATTAATTTGAAAAGATTTGTGTACACGATGTTTACTTCAGCATTATTTATAATAGCCAAATTATGGAAGCAACCCATGTCCATCAATAGATGAAAGGATAAAGAATTATGTGGTATATATACAAAGGAATATTACTCAGCTATAAAAAAGAATGAGATCTTAACCATTTGCAACAACATGGATGTAGAGATAATGTTAAGTGAAATAGAGAAAGATAAATACCATGTGATTTTACTCATATGTAGAATTTAAAACAAAACAAATGGACAAAGAAAAAACAAACTGGAAAACAGACTTTGAAATACAGAGAACACACTGATGGTTACCAGAGGGAAAGTAGGTAGGTGGCGGGGTGGGGGGGGGAGATATAGGTAAAGGAAATAAGAGTACACTTATTGCAATGAGTACTGACTAACATAGAGACTTGTTGAATCAGTATATTGTACATTTGGAAATAATATAACACTGTATGTTAATTATATTGGATTTAAAATTCAAAAAAGATAAAATCACAAAACAAAATGCAAAGTCTGACTCAAAGGGAAAAAATTTTTAGAAATGACTCTAGTATATTTATGGAATGCAAGATTATGCTAAAACTACATATATTATCTCATTTTATTCAAAGTACTAACCTCTAAGATATTATTGTCCCTGTTTTGCAGATGGATAATAGAATTACACAGAGGTTAAGAAAGGGGATCTCAACGGGGAAAAAAATGGCACATTCAAAAAGAAATTGAAGACAGTGTGAAAAAAGGACTCTTTACAAAGTTGTGGACAGCATTCAGGGGACCATCAAAGAAGGTGAGGCACAGCAATGGCAACAGGGTGCATCAATGAACAGAAGCCATCACTACCTGGGATATGTGAAATTTGCTGTTGAGAAGTGATTCTCCATATGTCTCTTATTGTTCTGCATGCCCCGAGAGCAAAAGCACTGACAGCTTTTGTTTTAGATTATGATTTTAAGGATCTTGTATAGTGAACAGCCTTGGAAATAGAAATTTTGTCTTCTAGAGTAAAGACCAGGTTTGTTTAGTCTTCAGTGTAATAAAAATAATGTCTTCCTCCAGGGCAAAGGTGTAGGTTTTCTTGCAGCCCATTATAAAAGACTTGAGTTTTTTTTAAGTTGAGTTTTTTAAGTTAATAAGCCCATTATAAAACACTTGAGGTTTTTTTTTTTAAGTTTTTTTTTTTTTTTTTTTTTAAGTATCTTTCTTAGTTGTGACATAAACCCACTCTATGAATATAGCTTGTACCTGGGCCCTGTATCTCCCTTGTAGAACATAGACTCAGGAATTAACACACACAGTGTTTATGCCATGCTGGTTATAGTGTGAATAATAAAGTTATTTGTTTCTGACCTGAGCGTCTCATGCCTTTTTCCAGCATCCATGAGACTAAGTCAGAATAGATTGCAGATAGGTGGAAATCTCAGCCCTTTTATTATTCTTGATAGGAATAGGGAAAGGGAATGGTTTTCAGAACCCTTTAAGAGCTGTAGCTACTGGATAGTAGATGTCCATTAACAAACATTTACAAACTATGATCTAGCAGAGAGAGTTGAGCAGAAATGGGTCCTGCCGCTTCTACATGCTCTTTAAAGTTTCTGTGATTTCCCATGATCTACTTTATCAATGTGTCCAACAGGTAGTAGAGCCATTTTTGTGAAATATATATGAGATGTGTGTGCATACTATTTTCAGGTATTATTTACTCATGTGACTCAGGTAACCTGTGCTTTTATTCTTTATTTTCTTGAAGATTAAAATGTGAAAGTGACAGCTAAGGGAAAATTTAGAGAAAAATGGGACTGAATAGAGAGGTAATTTTGATAGTAGTCGAAGTTACCACATGTCATTTCATTTCTAAACTTACAATTCTTTTTCAAGTAATTCTTCTTAATCATCCAGTCTTGAGTAGTTCCTACTTGAGTAGTACCTACTTTTTCAAGTATGTATGTAGGGCCACATGACTCTTCACAGTATTCACCCTTGTAGTTCATCATTTTGTTATCCAGCAAAGCTGGTCCCTCAGTCCACGTGTACCATGCTAATTTCCGTCTCCAAGCCTTACCCTATGTATTTTTACTTATCCATAATGTTATATAAGGAATTGGCATTGACTGCAACTAACAGAGAATTGACAATGGCTTTAAAAAGAGAATTTTTTTTTTCTCTCTTAGGTAAAGGAAGTCCAGAGATAGGGAGTTTATTGCTGCTGTGGCCACTCTTTGTGTCACAAGGGACATAGGCTCCTCTATCATGCTCCACCACAGCTGGTGTGTGGTTTTATTCTTAAGGCTATTCCATAGATGAACTTTTATTCTTAAAGTTATTTCATTGGCTGCTGATGCTCCAGCCATTATGGCCATATTTCAGAATAAAATGAGAAGAGGAAAAAAAGGCAAATATGTACAATTTCAGTTGTATTTTCTGTTTAAGGAGCTTTCTTAGAAATTCCACCAATTTCTGCTTATGTCTCAATGGCCAAATTTGTTATAAAGCCACACATACCCACAGGGTTGTTAGAAAATGCAGGCTTTTTGTTGGGCTCATTACCCTGTCCTTTAATATAGGCAGTGATAAGGAAGAATGGGTTAATGGATATGGAGATACGGAGGTAGCAATTATCAGTCTCTTCTACAGATACCTTCTTCCTTGTCTTCATCTGCCTACATTCTATCCATCCTCCAAATTCAGTTTATGGTCCATCTTTTTTCATGAAGCCTTCTCAACTACTTCAGTTGTGGAGCCCTACTGCCTCTATCCCTCGTTGGACTTTGAATTATAAATTTATTTCATAATTATCTAGGTCAAGAACAATCCCTTGTTTCACCCACCAGACTGAAAGTCCCTGGACGTAGGAACTATGTTAAATGCCTTTGAACCTTCTTAAAGCATACATCCACCTTCTGCATAAACAGATAGTCCAAGAATACTTGTTGAAGAGAGAGGGCATTACAACATCCCTGACTTTATATTAAATACTTAGTAGTTGTATAGAAATAAAGAGGCTGTATAGGAACATGAGAGTTTGTACAGAATGATTGGGATATGGTGAGTTTCTATCTTATCCCTCCATGTTTCAGAATTTCTGCTGGTTGTTCCTTAAAAGCAAATACTGTATATGGCCAAGAATAGGCCTTGGAAAATGTTGCTTTATTTTGATCAGATAACTAAAGTCAAAAGATTTTTTTCTGTGCATGTTGAAAAGAAGATATGCATGTTATGTGCAGGTTATCATGTTATTTTCCTGTAGAAACCTGTTTAGAGCTGAGTGCAAGTGACTCTTATTTCAGCTATGAATCACAAAATTTGTTCCTTTTTTTTGGCGTACATTTACACAGCCATTTCAAAGTTATTTAAGATGATAGGGAAGTGTGGGTAGATTGAATATTAATTTTATTTAATCATGAGCTTTTTATTTTTTATTTTTTTAAGTGGGCTCCATGTAGACCCAAACTCACCATCCTCAGATCAAGACCTGAGCTGAAATCAAGATTTGGATGCTTAACTGACTGAGCCACGTAAGCACTCCAAGTTTGTTTTTATTTTTTGTTTTTTGTTTTGTTTTGTTTTGTTTTTTTAGTGCTCTAAAACCTCTGCTAAGGGCAAGCAGAATTGAATTTAATCAGATTAAGTTGATTGGTTGACTAGATTATTGACATAAGTGATAAAGCAATTATTACTGATGCTCTTTATGACAATTTTATTGTTTTTTTAACAATACAAAATTTGCAAAGGTTAACTCTAGCTGTTCAAATGATAAAAAGGATCTATTTGCTCCTGGAGAAATACCGAGAGATTTTAGAAGAGGAACATAATCAATTTGTAGCCAAAGCCTTAAGAATTTAGGTTTTAGGGGCACCTCAGTGGCTCAGTGGGTTAAAGCCTCTGCCTTCAGCTCGGGTCATGATCTCAGAGTCTTGGGATCGAGCCCCACATTGGGCTCTCTGCTCAGTGTGGAGCCTACTTCCCCCCTCTCTCTCTCTGCCTGTCTCTCTGCCTACTTGTGATCTCTGTCTGTCAAATAAATAAATAAAATCTTAAAAAAAAAAGAATTTAGGTTTTAATGCTTTGACTCTTTAAATCCAACCGTGAGGGTAAATGTAAAGTCTCATTACTTTTAATTTTTAATCAATTTTAATATAGTAGAAAAATTAATTGGTGTTAATGAAGTATCTCATATGTAGTTAGCAACTGAACATATTTACTGATTCCAATTTATAATACAGCAGATTTGAGACTATTCATTGGTAACCTATTTACTAAAATTTGAAGCATATTAGAATTAGAAAATTTGTATGGACACTTTGTGGAATCAGAGTTTAAATATCAAATGATTTCAAGATGACACTTTGAAGCCTCTTAATAATAAGAATGAATCCTCTACTTGATTATGGCACTGTATCTACAAATTGTTGTGAGAACTAAGAATAGTCTTTAATAGGCTACTAGCTTCCAATTCCAGATGTACTTTGTTTTTAACATTAATATCTGATTTTTTATTTATCCCAAAATGATGTTTTAGGTGATAAAACTCATCTTACTTAAATATCATAGCATTTGACAACATGGTAAAAATGTGTTATGTGTGGGTGTGCTCAGTAAATATTAAATGTTTTTTCAATTTTGTGTTTAAGATGATTTCAGATAAAACTCTATGTTAAAATAATAGCAGATAACAAGAGATGAAGAATAAATATTGAAGTGATACTGCACCTGCTTGGTTTCCACTATGATATATGGGCTATTACTTGATGTGAGACGAGAGGAAAAAAAACGAAATTCCGAGGTCCTGGATTTTATTTCTGACATGTTACAGGTAATAACAACAATCATTGTATTTTCAAATTAGTGTGATTTTTCAGCTTCTTTTTACTGTGTCTTTACATGTTGTATTTACATAAAATTTTATATGTAATGTCATTTGAAACTGTTTCATCAAGAAGGTCAATTACAAGCTTGTGGAATATGACCTTTCTTTTTCTTTCTTTCTTTCTTTCTTTCTTTCTTTCTTTCTTTCTTTCTTTCTTTCTTTCTTTCTTTTTTTTTTTTAAGATTTTATTTATATACTTGAGAGAAAGTGAGTGAGAGAGAGCATGAACTGGTGATGGAGGGGCAGTGGGAGAGGGAGAAGAAGACTCCACTGAGCAGGGAGTCTGATGTGGGGCTGGATCCTAAGACCCTGGGATCATGACCTGAGCTGACGGCAGATGCTTAACTGACTGAGCCACCCAGGTGCCCATGAATTTTCATCTATTATATAAACCATTACTGCCTCCCTCAGATTTGGTGGAGCCCTGACAAAATTCCAGATCAACCTGGTATCCTATCCCCACATTCACTTCCCTCTGCTCACATATGCCCATCATCTCTGCTGAGAAAGCCTACCATGAACAGCTTTTTGTAACAGAGATCACCAGTGCATGCTTTGAACCAGCCAACCAGATGGTAAAATGTGACTCTTGCCATGGTAAATACATGGCTTACTGCCTGTTGTATTGTGGTGATATGGTTCTCAAAGATGTTAGTGCCACCACTGCTACCATCAAAACCAAGTGCAGCATCCAGTTTATGGACTGGTACCCCACTAGCTTTGAAGTTGGCATTAATTTTCAGCTTCACACTATGGTATCTGGTGGAGACCTGGCCAAAGTACAGTGAGCTGGGTGCATGCTGAGCACCACCTCTACCATTGCTGGGGCCTGGGCTGTCCTGGCTCATAACTTTGACCCGCATATGCCAGATATGCCGTTGTTCACTTGTGTGTGGGTGAGGGCATGGAGGAACTGTTTTCTGAGACCTGGGTGGACATGGCTACCCTTGAGCAGGACTATGAGGAAGTTGGTGTGGATTCTGTTGAAGAAGAGAGTGAAGAAGGCAAGGAATACTAATTACTATTCCTTTCATTCTTGCAGCATGTCATACTCAGAACTTAAGCTTTAACATTAGCTTACAGGCATTAAAGCTTTCTGGTTAGATTGTCTTCTTCATGCATGAGTGGGGGGTGGGGCAGAGGAAGAGGGTTAGAGAGAGAGAATCCCCAAGCAGACTCCCTGCTCATTATGGAGCCTGACGCGGGGCTTGATTCCAGGATCCTGAGATCATGACTGAGCCAAATAAAGAGTTGGCCACTGAACTGACTGAGCTACCAGGCGCTCCTACATTGTCTTCACTTTTAACTGTGATCATGTCTTACTTTTCTATGTGTGCATGTAAGATTTTTTCCATCATGTCTCAAAGTAAAGGCTCTAAGGGAAAAAAAAAAAACACCTCTGGTTTCTTTGATTGAGTCACATAGACATCTTTGAGTTCCATCAGCCCAGAGGAGCTTCCAAAGATTGCCTATAATAACAGAAAAACTTTTATGTAGGTGTACATATGTACAGGCAAATTGGGTGTTCTAAACTGGGAGTTCATATTTAGGTTCCAAAAATACTGTCTGTGAATGGATAAGAAAGATAATTCTGATTGTGCATTCTTTGCTTTTAGATTGCTAGTGATACAAACTATCATCATCCAATTTAAGCATTTTTTAGAAAGTTAACTTTTTCTAAAGTGATCAATTTTGTCATGGATTTACATAGAAGAGTTGTGGGAAAATGGCTAAAACATGTAAACCGAAGAGAAAGATGTGCAGGCTCCATAGACAGTTGTATGCTGGACTCCCACTATCTTAGTTGTTCTTAAACACATTTATTTAAAATTGAAAAATATTGATTAGCAAATGAGAATAAAATATATCCATGTAGAAGGTCAGAAACTAATATTCTGTTTTTCCTAAAGCAGGAGGAACAGTTCCTCATTTCACTATGGATCACACATTCTTCATTATTCCTACATACATTATAATTTTTCTAATCAGTTCACTCTAGCATGTCTCTGGAAGGGGGCTGAGCAAAGAGGGTGGATAGGTAGGTATGTTTTCCCATCTTCTGCATATCATACAGCAATCAGATAGTATTAAGATTCTTTGACTAGTCATCATCATTTTGATATGGTATAAGCATGGGTCCTAGTGATGAATATCTGGTGAGACATTCTCACATGTCCTCAAAGGTAGCAGATGGTTTTCTTCTGTGTCCAAAGAGTATAACTAGAGAATGATGAATCACAGATTTTTCCTTCTTGGCCTTTTTATTTCCATCATCAGGAAAAGATATACTGATATCTATCTATACGTGAAGCTAGACTAACATGGCCTTACTAATTGGAATTCAATTTTGCAAAACTTTTTCTGTACTTATGAAATACCAAATAATAAGAAAACTAAAAAGGATGATTCACACAGCCTCACTTTCTATTTTTCAGAAAGAAAACTCTCCCTCTAGGCCAAAATGTAAAACAAACTTTCTTTTCTGAAGTGATGACTTCAGGAATCAAGCATTTTCCTCAATCATTTCTTTGAATGTTTACCACACCTAATCTTCAGAGATTCAAAGTTCTGGATATAGCATAATCTAGGTGAAGAAGAGAAAGAATACAAATGATATCCTCTTTGTTTTGGTAAAATTCTCTTTACGTTCTTGACAAAAAATGGTGCTCTGAATCCTGCAGTGGAGCTCCCTGATGTTGTGGGTAATTAGGAGTGAGCAGCAGTGATTGTTGCTCAAGGTCTTTAGGCAAAGCCTGTACTTCCTACTAATGCATGGAGAAAGTACTGAAGGAGAGCAATGAAGGGACAGTTGTGTATGTTACACTAATAAAGGTAGCACTGAAGTGACTTGAATTTTCTTTCATTCCTGAATCTCTCCTTTAAAAATAACTCACATGGTCATGTGGTAGATTTAGGTCACTTTATTTCTTAAGTTGCATTTTCTTTTTTCAGTTTCAGAGGCTGTAATATCATTTTCCTTAGAACTAGGGGCAAAAGAAAGGTCTTCAGATCTTGATGTCTCCTTTCAGATTAGGCTTTATGCTTAGATTCAGAAGCATTTGCCTTTACTGACTCATACCTTTTTAGGCTTGATCTTGTGGGAAGGTTTTCCTGATGTATGGGGATCTTTTCCTGGATTTTCCTTCGGATAAAGCCTTGTTTATCTCCATTTTACTGTTCACTGAGTGTTACCACTTAAGCCTATTTGTTTAGTCAAGTAACTCAAATATAGCTATTTAATACTGAGGGACAGGAAAGGGACTAAGCTTTTGAGACTCATCGAACAATACACTGGCAGACAAAGTCTATTGTTGTTTGAGGTTTTTATGTCTGTTCTCTTTTAAGTGACTAATGGGTCTTTTTTCTTGTTGGTCAGACCCTTGTTCAAGTAGCAGCACTGTTGAGAATCATTTTACAAAAAGGTTAACCTTGTGGCAGAGCTCTATGTGGTGTTCTCACAAGAGATTACCATTATAATACCTTAAACTGTCAGGTATGGCATATTAATGAATTTATAATTAGATTATTATTATCAGTACACACACACACATATATCTATATCTATATTTATATCTATCTTTTATTGGGAATCTGCAGAGTCACAAATCCTTGTGGAAATACTTTCATTGAATTTATAAGAAATGTAATTGTTACAGGGAAGAGTTAAAGTTGTTCTACCTAAAGAGTGAGAACTAGGATCATCATTCCCTAAGGACACTTACATGAAATTTCAAGTGATAGGTTATTATATTGCATTCTAATTTGTAAAGGGATTCAAATAGATTTAATAAACCTGAAACAGTATACAATAACTACCCAGGTTCTTTTTTTCGATTTACAACTCTTGTTCTTATAAATAATATTTAAGAATATTCATAATAAACTTGTTTTAAAAATAATGGCATTTCTGTTGTTGGGTAAATCATAGATATTTTTTTTCCCCTTACTGGACTTGTAGGTAAACAATTAAGACTAAGCAAATTGTAAAGCAACCATTATAGAGCATACACTTTTCCAGTTTCATTAATCTAAATGCTCATAAATAGAAGGACGTAAATTATAAATATCAGACATATACTGGATCTGAATGAAACTTTCCTCAGTGGCAATAGTCTATCCTAATTATCTGTAAGTATACATAGTGGGTATTCAGCTTGTAGTTTTTAGTTTCTTATTACTGTGCCTGACAAAATAAATGCTCAGTATAGTTAGCTACCCTAATTGTTCATATTTTTAGATACTTATTATGGTGCCTGCTTGTTTTGAAATTCTGCTGCTTACTCTTCATTGCTAAAAATGGGTGAAAACAATTAGATATGTTATATTTGATGAGATAGGTTCAGTATTAAGTCTCTGGGTCGATGTCCTAGTGTTTATATGCCCAGTAATTTCTAATTTGAAAAATGTGGGACTGTGTGATTGAAACTATCCAGTAACTATCTGCTAACACTCTTTTGTTGTGTCAGCCAGTGTATCAACAGAAAACAGATTGCATATTGCAAATTGCATAGTATATAGAGAAGTGTTTTTATACAAGCTGTTTACAAATGTTTGTGTGAGGAAAACCACAAGGGAAATGTGGTAATCCAGAAATAGTACCAGCCCCTTGCTGTTACTAGCTGTGTAGTAAAGAGGGGAGGAAGCAGTACGGAACTCAAAAAGAGAGAGGGGTTGTAAATATGGCCTCTTTGGTAAGGGCAGTGCTCTTTATGGGAGAACATAGACAGCCAAGTTTGACCTCCTAGGGAGTGAGATAATAGAATAAAGATCTTCACCTGTTTTCTGTCTTTCCCCGTCATGCCTGGGCTTTCCAGTGGCCACAGCCAGTAGAAGCCAAAGAGTGTCAGGGTGAAACACTTCCAGCTAAGTGGTTTGCAGTTTGCTCTATATGCTTAGAAAGACACTGCAGGGCTTCAATTAATGACATGGCCTGATTTGACTTATGGTAAAAATCCTCTATGGCTACAATATGACATGTATAGAGGAAGAGTGGAACCAAAGAAAACAGTCAGGAGGCTATTGTAGAAATCCAGGTCGTGGTAGATTGAATGCCAGTAGGAATAGAGAGGGAAACATGGCCTCAGTTTCCTCAGTTTTCAGAATTGGAATTTATATGAATTAATGATATATTAGTTGAGACTGAAGAAGAGGTAAATATCAGTGGTCTGTATTGCCTGAATCACCATGTACTTTATTTAGGCTTGATCAATCATATGAAACTGCCTATTTTATGCTTCTGTGTTTTTTCCTTTTACCATTTGCAAATCAACTTTTCAACTGATAGATTTTTTTTTTCTTTACTAGGTTCATAATTCTTGGCAGAGAGATTGAAGGAAAATTTGGGAGCATTTCTTTATCATGATCCAGTATTCCTTTGTTTTTTTCAGCTACTCTAAGAAATCCTAAGCTTCTCATTAAGTAAGTGTAGGTTTCATTTTGGACATAATGTTTATTATGATTTGAATAAATTATATACTATCTATATGGTCTGAAGTTTTTAGGGTTATTTCTGTAACATTTATAAATTTCAGATAAATTTGTTACCTGTCTTTGAAAGTTCAGCAACTATCACTTCTCTAAAATTTTTTTGAACATATATTTCCTGGAAGAGAGAAGGACCACCTCTTCCCCAAAAGAAAATCAAGATCTTGGGGCGCCTGGGTGGCTCAGTGGGTTAAAGCCTCTGCCTTCAGCTCAGGTCATGATCCCAGGGTCCTGGGATCGAGCCCCGCATCAGGCTCTCTGCTCAGCTGGGAGCCTGCTTCCCTCTCTCTCTGCCTGCTTCTCTTCCTACTTGTGATCTCTGTCTGTCAAATAAATAAATAAAATCTTAAAAAAAAAAAAACCCAAACAAACAAAAAAGAAAATCAAGATCTCCCACAGCCAGGTCTGAAATTGTGTATAAAAATTTCTAATAATTCTCAAGTGTCATCTGAAGTGATATTGTTTTCATTTTTCTTTGTTCTTATCCAAGAAGTAAAGCCACAGGAAATAACTGGACACAACCATTGACCCTGAGGCTTCTTAACATAGTTCCACCCTATAGATGGTGGTCATAAGAACAACAAAGTTATATTATTTGGATACCAAGTATTTTTTTGTACCAGACTTGGCTTTTCCTAGCACACAACAATCATAATAATATCAACAATGACAAGAAATACTTATATAGTGTTTCCTTCATGGCAAATATATTAATTCCCTTAATTCTTAACAACCTTATGAGGAAGGTACTTTTATTATCCTCCATTTTAAAATGAAGAAATGAGTGGGAATAAAAGAATTATGTTTTTTGTGTTTTCAAATTGTGATTTTATTTTTATGTTATTTGTTGAGGGGAATATGGTTAGCGCTCTTGTGCGTATGTTAGTCGTGTGTAAAAGTATAGGTCTAGTAGGGCTGTAATTGCTATAAATGTTGATGTAATAATTATATTATTTTTTGTGAGTTCATGGATGATTATTCATTTAGGGATGAAGTCTGAAAGGGGAGGCAGACCTCCTAGTGATAGGTTAAGAAGCTTGTCCAGAGTCTATGGCTAGGAAGTGACGGTGCTAGGATTCAAGCTCCTATAATTTAAATCCTAAGCACAGGTGCTTAAGCATAAATTTTTAGACCTGAGGAATTACCTATGCTTGGTAGGTAACTGGCTACATTGGTAATTGGTAGTTGGTAACTGGCTCCATTTTTTTTGCTTAAATAATCTGCATATTTATTATTTAAGGTGGCTACAATCAGTAGAACAGTATTAGAAACAGGCAGACAAAATTATGAAAGAAAATTTATTTCTGAAATAAAGTCTGTGTCTCCAATTTCTTTCTTTTTTTTTTTTTAAGATTTTATTTATTTATTTGACAGAGAGAAATCACAAGTAGGCAGAGAGGCAGGCAGAGAGAGAGAGAGAGGAGGAAGCAGGCTCCCTGCTGAGCAGAGAGCCCGATGCGGGACTCGATCCCAGGACCCTGAGATCATGACCTGAGCCGAAGGCAGCGGCTTAACCACTGAGCCACCCAGGCGCCCTGTGTCTCCAATTTCTTAACGGCTACTTGCACACAGGTCAGTCATATGAAGTTAGACTTGGTAAGCTTGATATAGAAGAAGTATAGGGGTTTTTATATTTTCCTTTAAAGTTATCTATATTCCAATCGCTATGTGTCCATTAATTTGGACATTCTTTCTCTTCAGTGCTCTACAAAGAGAGATACAGTGATTTAGAGAAGCATATGGGTTCTATAAAACATGATGTTTATTTTGATCATTTTCATTCATGTGCTGCAGTACATATTTTAAGTATAAAGCCATATTTACCTATTAGAGGAATTAATGTATTTCACAACTGGAAAGTGGTTCAATTAATCTTCATAGAATTCAACATATGTTTTTTACAATAGATAATCTTAATCTTGGGTCAGTGGACATGAAGATGGTAATCATTCATGCTAACCATGGATGTTACACATTCATGGGAGACTACAATTCTCCCTAATAATTTTGAGTGTATACTTTTTCTAGATTGCATTAGAATCTCAATGTTATCTGTGACATTCAAAGTTTAGTAATTACCTCTAGAGAGAAAGTAATGGAGAATTCTAATTTGGGTTCTTTGGTTAGCTAATTATTATGTTTTCCCTAGACATTTGTCTTTACCTACTTTGCTTGTTCTTAGCTTCTCCGTGACTAATAGAGCAGCTACAACTGTATGGACACCCCTTGTTCATGTCAGAATCTAATAATTGCCAAATAATCTAAATAAGGAAGAGACACCTCTTTTTTTTTTTTTTTTAAAGACTTTATTTATTTATTTGACAGACAGACAGCGAGAGAGGGAACATAAGCAGGGGGAGTGGGAGAGGGAGAAGCAGGCTTTCTGCTGAGCAGGTAGCCTGATGCGGAGCTCAATCCCAGGACCCCAAGATTATGTCCTGAGCTAAAGGCAGACACTCAAGGACTAAGCCACCCAGACGCCCCAGGAAGAGACACCCCTTACTAACATGAAAATATTGATATAGCTTTTTTTCATGCTTGATTGATAAGTTGGAAGATTTATGAGATCCTCGTTGGGACACTGAATTGTGAATGTGTGAAGATTTATTAATTTCTTTTGCTTTTCTCTCCTTCTTTTCCATCCTGTTCCCTGACTGGATGGTGATGATGATGATTATTATTATTAGGTTCAACTTGCCTCTCGAAGGTACAAAGACATTAGCCAATGGGCGGTTTTTTCATTATGCTGTGTTCAAGATTCTACTCTTCCATTCATTTTCCTAAAATATAATTCTCATCCTCTCCATCTTCTATTCAACAGCCTTCAATGTGTTTTTATTGGAAACAAATACATTTCATACTTCTGACATTGGCATTCAAGATCTTCTCTAGCCTAGATTCACTTTCTTCACCTGGAAGACATCCTCACAATATGTATTGTATATTGTACTTAGAATGCTTCACCCAAGATGCTAAACTATAGATTTATAGATCTTATTCATCTTCCATGTCTCTGCTAATGAGGGAATTCAGAAGTCTTTGTATGATCTCTCTTTCTGGAAGTAATCTTCTTTTCTGCTTATATATGGCTCATGTTTTAAGAAACAGCACCAATGATGGTTAGCCTGCTGTTATTTTGTTTTGTTTTTTCTTTATCTTTTTGTAAAAAATTAGATTCCAAACTTTATGATGCTTTTTCACCTCTGGATTATCTAATAGCTAGCTCACAGTGCCTTAGGTCTAAAAGCTGCTCAATATATACCTTTGTAGAAAAACAATGATGATTATATGCTGGGCATTTAACACTGTAGACAGTACTTGCTTTTCTTTTTATTTTCATAACATCTTGATAATAAGTATACTATGATTATCCTCAATTTATAGATGAGGAAAGAGAGGGAGAGAGAGGTTAAATAGCCGAAGAACTCATAGTTAGTAATTGTCTGACTAGGATACAAATTCAGATGGTCTGATTGCAAGGCTTAATGCTTTTAGCTGTAGTGTTTCACTGAAAAATTTGTAGATTGAATGCCCGAGTGAGTGGCTGAATGGAAATGATTTCATAGACTATGAGCTGTGATGATCAAGGGGGTGTAAAACCTAGCTGAAGTGATTCTATTTCATGGACATTTTCAAATAGTAATTTATTATGTAACTTTTCATGTGCTTTTCACTGACTCAAACTAAATGTTATAGTACACATTCCTGCCCTTCAGTCCTCTCTCCATACCTGACTCCAAGCCTAGAGAATAGATACACTATGAAGACACATAATTTTTAAAACTTTCTAGATTTTCTGATGTTTTCAACATAGATTTCCCAATTACTTTCTAATTGCATAGTATTTTGTAAATATTTTTTAATGGTTTACTCTTCTTAGGGAGGTTCCAGACAGATTATCTTTTTGTTGCTGCTGTTGTAAACAAGGCTTCTTGCCAAACATGGGGCTTGAACACATAACCCTGAGATCAGGAGTCATATCCTTTACTGATTGAGGCAGGTAGGTGCTCCCTAGACAGGTTAACTTTAATAGGCTGTGAGTACAGTGGGTAGGAATACTTGGCAAGAGTATCATTTCGGGCTACATGCCTTCCTCTATTCTCAGTAGCTATTAATGGAGTAACTGGAAAGCAACATAACCACTACAGTGTGCTCTGACCCCATATGACTTCTGCAAGGCTCTACCTCTGAAATCTTCTTAAATCTTGACTCATGTATGGGGATAGATATAAAGACTTAGGCTTTTTAAAGTTTTAGGACAACTAGGTTAAGTTTCTGAGCTGTGCATTTACATTAGACTTTCTTTGTGCTCTTAAGGTAGCAATAACAACAGCAAGTTGACCTGTGCAATTGAACAATTTATTTCTGTTCTAGTGTAACATATATCATATGAAACTGAAATTGCTCAATCATGACAGGAAGTAGAATAGTCTGAGGCAAGAAGAGAAGAAGGAAAGGGGGCCATATATCCTTGATCTTCTGTTACCATCTCGTGGAGATGATTTCTCATGGAGATGGAACAAGATCAGTGAGCTTTCATCTGGCTGTGGTGAGGGATTGCATTCAATCCATATGTTGCTTGTTCCTAGGCGAAAAGAAGAGCTGAATGGTCTTCACTATGATGTTTCTTGGCTCCCCCAGAGGATGTTAGCACCAGGTGGTCCTAGAAAGAACTGCTGTCAGTCTCTTTCCACTGAGTTCAGGTAATTTTTTTACCAGCACCTATAGCTTTTGACTCATTATCTTATTTTTGGAAAGTAAAATGAGAGCATTGTGTATGAAGAAAATGTGTTTATGAATGAAGATGTAGTAGAAACTAGTGAGCTTTTATATATCATTGTTCTGTATCACCTTATACATCCTCTTGGTTGGTTTAAAGTATAATAGCTAATGAACAACTGTGTTTGATACTCTTAGTGATAGTGTTGATAAAATGAAAAAGAATATCTGTAAGTTGATAACTAATCACCTTTACAAGTGGGATACTAAAGCATTAAAGAGATTTGGGAAGGGGGAATTTTTATTTTTTAAAACTGACAATATTATTTAATGTTTTATGTGTCATATTAAATCCTCTCATGTACTTCTTTGTTTCATGTGCCACAATTTGGGAATAACTTTTATATCTGTCAGTTAACAAAGATTTATTGAGTAATGACTATGTGAAAACTGTGTGTAAAAATCAAAGTTAGAAGACATGTTTGCTGCCTTCAAAGAGCTTACTCCCTAGCTTGGAATATGTGGCATGCATGTGGGAGAAGATGGCTCACAGCATAAGGTTGTCCATGATAAGTAGCACATGTACCCTAGCACAGTGCTCAGCACGGGCACAGAAACAGGAAAATGGAAAGTATAACAGTAATGTTTGTGTAATACTGAGTAATTACACATCAACAGGTTACTTTGGCCCTACTGCAGAATTACATTTAGTGTCCTTTTCTTTGGCCTTTGTTCATGCATGGATAGAGAGAAACAGATGAAAAAGAGCCCTAGGAAAATTGTCACACTGTCCATGTAAGGATTTGGTTAGAGGCTTTATTCGTCATTACTCACACAGTGTTTTCTTTTCTTTTCTTTTTTTTTTTTAAATTTTAAAAGATTTTATTTATTTACTTGAGAGACAGAGATCACAAGTAGGCAGAGAGGCAGACTCCCTGCTGAGCAGAGAGCCCATGAGGGGCTTGAACCCAGGACCCTGGGATCATGACCTGAGCTGAAGGCAGAGGCTTTAACCCACTGAGCCACCCAGGCACCCCTCACACAGTGCTTTTTGTGAGTTTACTGAGAGATTCTTAGTGGTTTTTTTGCTGAAATAACTGTTTATCTCATAAACAATGTGAAATGTGTGTGTTAACTTTTCTTTCTACATGTGGCTGCTAGGAATATTTGAGTACGATTTATGGCCTGTTTTATGCTCTTTCTCTCATTTTTTTTTCTTTTTACCATATTTTGATTTATTTTATCTTATGTTATCTTCACCTGTATAAAATACCTTAATTCTTGGAGTAGTGCAGGTTGTGAATAAATTAAATACCAAGTGAATAATAAAAACAGTACTTGTAGCAAAACAAACAAGAATATTTCTAATGTCAGAGTTTTCCATTTATGCTATTTCAATTAAAGAAACTACTGCTTTTGATTCTGAAAGAATTTGTGCTTAGGTATGAAATTTGGAAGCTAATCTAGATTACAGTACAAGCTACATCTGTTTCTTTACCTACTAATTGCCTAACTTAAAGCAAGTTTACCTCTGGGATTTAGCTTTCTTCTATAAAATGTAGATGAAAATGCCATCTCCATAGTTTGTTCTAAATACTAACTGCAGTAAAATATAAGTGCTTGGCAATGTGCAGCACAGCACTGGTGCATAATCAGAACTAAATAATGAGGTAATACTCCTAGTGCTGTAATAACTTGTTACTTGCTCTCTAAATTTGCCCCTCAAGTTTTTGTGGTAGATATAAGTTTAAAATGAGTTTAGGGCATGCATCCTAGTTAAATGGTAATTTTGATTAGATAGTATCAAGGTAGATTTTTAAGAGGAAATTTACCTGTATTTATAGATGTTGGTTGAAACCAAATAGAATTTTACCTTAATTTCACAAATGAATAAAGTAACTGGTGATTTCAGTAAATGAGTATTAACCTATAAAACAATGATGCAATCAATCATTTTACCAAGCAGTTTAATTGTTTAAATAAATTTAAAAATAAAAGATAACTTTCTGGGGTGCCTGGGTAGCTCAATGGGTTGAGTGTCTGCCTCCAGCTTAGGTTGTGAGGTCCTGGGATTGAGTCCACATTGTGCTCCCTGCTTAGGGGAATGTCTGCTTCTCCCTCTCCTTCTGACCCTTCTCCCTGATTGTGCTCTTGCATGCTCTGTCTATCTCTCTCAAATGAATTAAAAAAAAAAAAAAAGGGGAGCCGTCTTTCTGAGAAATATTTCTCCTGTAGTTGACCCTTGATGAACTCCTGGAGGATTTTAAGGCTGCTTTCTTTACATGTGTATAACTGAAAAGTGTTAGAAGACTTTGCTTTTTTCCTACCAATTGCTTCCAAGTTGGTGAACATGAGAAATTAATATTGACTTCCTTTGTCAAGAATCAGTAAGGAAATTTCCAGTTTGGAATGATTTAAAAAATAAATAACTTTGCTTTAGAGAGTCTCTGGTAGAAGGAGCTTCTTACAGAATAGCTCTATTACCTTGAGTGTTTAATGCTCAGACCCACTGCAGAGTGTGACAATGCTTTTTGTTTTCCAAAGAAAGGAACTTTATGATTACCAAACATTAACTTGATAGTGGAAGAGGAAAATAAGTCATTCATGAACCATTTTGAGTGAAGGTTGCTTACATACTAAGGCTAGAATATTAGATCAGCAAATGTGGGAAATGAAAGAGAAAATGGACACTAGAAAAGTAGATACTATTTCTTGGTGAGGATTCTGAGAAAGGGGAACCCTCTTACACTGTTGGTGGGAATGCAAGCTGGTGCAGCCACTCTGGAAAACAGCATGGAGGTTCCTCAAAAAGTTGAAAATAGAACTACCTTATGACCCAGCAATTGCACTACTGGGTATTTACCCTAAAGATACAAACGTAGTGACCTGAAGGGGCACGTGCGCCCAAATGTTTATAGCAGCAATGTCCACAATAGGTAAACTATGGAAGAGCCTAGATGTCCATTAACAGATGAATGGATAAAGATGATGTGGTATATATATACAATGGAATACTATGCAGCCATCAAAAGAAATGAAATCTTGCCATTTGCGACGATGTGGATGTAACTAGAGGGTATTATGCTTAGCAAAGTAAGTCAGTTGGAAAAAGGCAACTGTCATATGATCTCCCTGATATGAGGAAGTGGTTATGCAATGGTGGGGGGCTTAAGGGGTAGGAAAAGAATAAATGAAACAAGATGGGAACGGGAGGGAGACAAACCATAAGAGACTCTTAATATCACAAAACAAACTGAGGGTGGCTGGGGGAGGTGGGTAGGGAGAGGGTTATGGACATTGGGGAGGGTATGTGCTATGGTGAGTGCTGTGAAGTGTGTAAACCTGGTGATTCACAGACCTGTATCCTGGGGATAATAATACATTATATATTTATAAAAAATTTTTTTTAAATTAAAAAAAAAAGAAACCCTAAAAAAAATAGATACTATTACTGCAACTTTTTTTTTTTTCCTGGTAGGATAGCTTATGGTTACAAATGTAGTCTCTGGAAGCAGAGTACAGGGTCTAAATACCTGCTACTTATTGGCTATGCTATCTTTTGCCAGTTACTGAAACTTTTGTGTTTCAATTTCATTTCCCGTGAGATGAAAGGGAATAACATTACTTACTCTACGGGAGAATTAAGTGAGAGTATTAGTGTTAAGTTCTTAAAACAGTGCATGGCATATGGTAAACACTATATAAGTCTAAGCTATAACACTGTATAACATTATAAGAGACCATTTTATAGTAGCCACTCTTACAGTAAGTCACTATTTAAATTTCATTATAAATAAAAAAAAATTCTTCAGTGGCACTAGTCACATTTTAAGTCCTCAAAAGCTATATGTGGCTAATGATTTATACTTCGGACATAGCAGAGTAGAACATTTTTTGCAGGAAGTTCTATTAATACAGATATCACTGTCTTCTTTTATTATTATTTTCCTTTTCTAGAAATTTAGATCAGAACCTGCTAGGGAAAATAAATATAGAGAAAAAGCTAGAATAATGTAAATAGTTGAATCATGGAAATGATTTGTGGATTCCCCTATGGGTTACTATATTCTTAATTGGAGTAAAGGACAAAGATGAGCCTTATACTTCCCTAAGAGTTATGGATATAAGAAACAGTGTGAACAAAAGTAGTCAATTATGTGGAGTAATGAGAACATGACAGAGAAAATAAGATGAATGTCATCCACTGTGGCATGACCTAGAGTAGGTTTTACAGGGTTAACAATTTTGATTTTAAGATCTAATGTGACTCATCCAATATAGAGAGACTTAACAGGTTAAAAGATGTGAAGACTCCCAACTGTGCCTCATTTAATGAATTGCAAAGAAGGAAGACTGGTCATTTTAACAATTTTCTCTCAGGGAATACAAACAGTGATTTGCTTCAGCCTGACACTGTCTACCATGTAAGTGGAGAATGCATCTGATGGATAAAACATGTTTATGAGAGAATGGAGTTCATCTGCTATTTAGCCTCTGTAAGACCTCAGCCACCAAACATGGCACATGTTCAGGCATATTAGTAGCAGTGTCCATGAGAATGATGACCTGGAAGCCAGAGTGATTTCATTCTTTTTTCATTTATGTTGGCTTGAGGGACGCAGCTCCTTTGTAGAAAATTTCCAGACACCCCCTTTTCTCTCATTTTGAGCACTCCATATTTGCTGTGGGAAGAGCAAGAGGAATTAGTTCACATTTCTCCTATATTGATTATAGACTTCATAGTGCTACTACTCAAGTCCCCAATGAATTCTCTGGACAGGAGTCTATGGGGTAGAGTACAAATCACTTGAAACTCTGAGAGGTTCTGTTAGAGTGTCAGAAGGGTTTAGGGTTAATCAGAACTGTGAGCAATAAATTCCATTTCGATAATATCTAACAATACAGATTGACACTTGTGCTCTCATTTCATTTCTAGGGCACATAGTCACATCTCATGTAAAGCAGTGCTGCTCAAGTGTCTGCTTATGTAACATCTAAAAGAATGTTTGTTTATTTATTTTCGAAGTGGCTTAAAACAACAAAAACTTATTATCTGACAGTTCTGGAAACTAGAAGTCCAAAATCAAGATGTGAGTATGGCGATGCTCTCTCTAGCAGCTCTAAGGAAGAATCCTTCTTTCCTCTTCTAGCTTCAAGTGTTTCCTGGTGGTCCTTGGTGTTCCCTGACTTACAGATACATCACTCCAGGAGCATGGCTGTTTGTTCCTCTGTGTTTTCACTCTGTGCATGTCTGTGTTTGCAAGACTTTCTCTTAACAAAGGTGCCAGTCATAGTGGATTAAGGATTCACCCTACTAGAGTATGATTTCATTTTAACGAATCTTCAATGACCATATTTCCAAATAGAGTCATTTTCTGACATACTGGGGATTAGGATTTTAACGCATTTTTGGGAGGAGAGGACACAATCAACCCTTAACAACAAGCATGTTCTTAGAACTATTCTTACAGTTTTTGCATACAGTTGTTTAATTTGATAATATAACTTATTCATCACACTTGAATCCAAAATTAAATTTGTCTTTTTTTTTTTTTTTAGTTGTAGTTCACACTCAATGTTATGTTAGTTTCAGGTGTATGATATAGTGATTCAACAAATCTATATGTTATGCTACGCTTACCCCAAGTATAGCTATCATGTGTCACCATATGCCATTATACCAATGACTATATTCCCTATGCTGTACCTTTTATCCCTGTTACTTACTCATTCTGTAACTTAACCTGTATCTCCTACTCCCTTTTACCAATTTTGCCCATCCCTCCCACTTTCCTCCCTCATGGCAACCATTAGTTTATTCCCTTGCTTGAGGAGGTTTCAGATCTTAAATTAAGGCATTTATTCCATTTTTAGTGCATTTTTATATGTGGTGCTAAAAGGTAGTCCAGTTTCATTCTTTTGGATAGCTTTCTACTTTCCTCAGTACCATTTATAGAAGACACTGTCTTGTACCCATTCTATATTTTTGCATCCTTTGCCCTCATAGATTAATTGACTATATAAATGTGGATTTGTTTGTGGGCTCTCTGTTTTGTTCCACTGTCAGTGTGTTTGTATTTGTGCCAGTATCTTTTGGTTATTACAGCTTTGTAGGATAGCTTGAAATCTGAGATTGTTGTACCTCCAGCTGTGTTCTTTCTCAAGACTACTGTTGATATTTGGGGTCTTTTGTGGTTTCATATAAATTTTGGTATTATTTGTTTCTGTTTTGTGAAAAATGTTGTTGGTATTTTGATAGGGATTGCATTGAATCTGTAGATTGTTTTGTTTCATATAGTTATTTTAACAATACTAATTCTTCCAATCCATGAGCATGGAATATTTTTCTATTTATTTGTGTCATCTTCATTTTCTTTCATCAGAGTTTTATAGTTTTCAGAATAAGAGCCTTTCACTTCCTTTGTTAATTTATTCCTAGATATTTTATTCTTTTTGGTGAAATTGTAAATGGAATTGTTTTTCTTGACTTCTCTTTCTGCTACTTTGTGATTAAGGTATAGAAACAATCAATTTCTATATATTAATTTTGTATCCTGCAACTGCAACTTCAGTAGTATTCATTTATTGCAACTAACCATCTTGAGTTTATCTTGTTTGGAATTTTCTGTACTTCCTAAACCTGGATATCTCTTTCCTTCCCAAACTTAGGGAAGTTCTCAGCTATTACTCTTCAAATAAGGTCTCTTCCCCTTTCTCTCTTTTCCTTCTGGTATCCCTATAATGTGAATGTTTGTTTACTTGATGTAAACTTATCCTCAATTCTTTCTTTTTTTAATTAGCATATAATGAATTATTTATATCAAGGGTACTGGTCTGTGATTTATCAGTCTTACACAGTTCACAATTCACAGCACTTACCATAGACATACCCTCCCCAATGTCCATCACCCAGTCACCCCATCCCTCCCACCCGCCCCCAGTCCAACAACCCTCAGTTTGTTTCCTGAGATTAAGAGTCTTCTTATGGTTTGTTTCCCTCTCTGGTTTTGTCTCGTTTCATTTTGCCTTCCCTTTCCCTATGTTCCTCTTACTTATTTCTCAAATTCTTCGTATCAATGAGATCATATGATAATTGTCTTTCTCTGATTGACTTACTTAGCTTAGTATAATACTCTTTAGTTCCATCCACGTCACTGCAGATGGCAAGATTTCATTTTTTTGATGGCTGCATAATATGCCATTGTATATATATACCACATCTTTTTTATCCATTCATCTGTTGATGGACATCTAAGCTCTTTCTATAGTTTGGGTATTGTGGACATTGCTGCTATAAACATTCCAGTGCATGTGCCCCTTCAGATCACTACATTTGTGTCTTTGGGATAAATACCTAGTAGTGCAATTGCTGGGTTGTAGGGTTGGTATATTTTCAATTTTTTGAGGAACCTCTGTGCTGTTTTCCAGAGTGGCTGCACCAGCTTGCATTCACACCAACAGCATAAGAGGGTTCCCCTTTCTCCATCTCCTTGCCAACATTTGTTGTTTCCTGTCATATTAATTTTAGCCATTCTGACTGATGGTATCACATTATGGTTTTGATTTATATTTCCCTGATGCCGAGGGATGTGGAGCACTTTTTCCTGTGTCTATTGGCCATTTGGATGTCTTATTTGCATAAATGTCTGCTCATGTCTTCTGCCCATTTCTTGATTGGATTATTTATTCTTTGGGTGTTGAGTTTGATAAATTCTTTATAGATTTGGGATACTAGACCTTTATCTGATATGTCATTTGCAGTTATCTTCTCCCATTCTGTCAGTTGTCTTTTGGTTTTGCTGACTTTCTTTTGCTGGCAAAAGCTTTTTATCTTGATGAAGTCCCAATAGTTCATTTTTGCCCTAGCTTCCCTTTCCTTTGGAAATGTATCTAGGAAGAAGTTGCTGCAGTTGAGATAGAAGAGATTGCTGCCTGTGTTATTTTCAAGGATTTTGATGGATTCCACTCTCACATTGAGGTCATTCATTCATGTTGAGTCTATTTTTGTGTGTGGTGTAAGAAAATGGTCCAGTTCCATTCTTCTGCATGTCGCTGTCCAATGTTCCCAACACCATTTGTTGAAGAGACTGTCTTTTTTTCTGGTGGACATTCTTAACCGCTTTGTCAAAGATTAGTTGACCATAGAGTTGAGGGTCCATTTCTGGGTTCTTTATTCTGTTCCATTGATCTATCTGTTTTTGTGCCAGGACCATAGTGTTTTGATGATTACAGCTTTGTAATAGAGCTTGAGGTTTGGAATTGTGTTGTTGTCAACTTTGGTTTTCTTTTTCAACATTCCTCTGGCTACTAGGGGTCTTTTCTGGTTCCATACATATTTTAGGTTTATTTGTTCCATTTGTGTGGAAAAAGTTGATGGTGTTTTGATAAGGATTGCTTTAAATGTGTAGATTTCTTTAGGTAGCAATAGACAGACAGTAGATTATAGATTTGTTGCCTCTTTGGTAGGGTTTATTCCTAAGTATCTTATGGTTTTTGATGCAATTGTAAATGGGATCAACTCCTTAATTTCTCTTTCTTCTGTTTCATTGTTAATGTATAGAAATGCAGCTGATTTCTGTAAATTGATTTTATACCCTGACACCTCACTGAATTTCTGTATGAGTTCTAGCAGTTTTAGAGTGGATTCTTTCAAGCTTTCTGCATAAAGTATCATATCATTTGCAAATATCATATCATTTGACTTCTTCGCTGACTCAGATGCCTTTTATTTCTTTGTATTGTCTGATAGCTGAGGCTAGGACTTCTAGTACCGTGTAGAATAACAGTGGTGTTGGTGGACATCCTGCTCTGTTCCTGACCTTAGGGGAAAAGCTCTCAGTTTTTCCCCATTAAGAATGATATTCACTGTGGGTTTTTCATAGATGGCTTTGATGATGTTGAGGTATGTACCCTTTATTCTTACACTTTGAAGCATTTTGGTTGAGAAAGGATGCTATACTTTGTGAAATTATTTTTTGCACCTATTGAGAGGATCCCATAGTTCTTGTTCTTTCTTTTATTAATGTATTGTATCACATTGATTGATTTACAGATGTTGAACCAACTTGCAGCCCAGAAATAAATCCCACTAGGTCATGGTGAATGATGTACTGTTGGATCCAATTGGTTAGTATTTTGGTGAGAATTTTTGCATCCATGTTCAACAGGGATATTGGTCTGTAATTCTCCTTTTTGATGGGGTCTTTGTCTGGTTTTAGGATCAAGGTAATGCTGGCCTCATAAAATGAGTTTGGAAGTTTACCTTCCATTTATATTTTTGGGAACAGTTTCAGAAGAATTGGTATTAATTCTTCTTTAAATGTTTGGTAGAATTCCCCTGGGAAGCCATCTGGCCCTGGACTCTTGTTTGTTGGGAGATTTTTGATGACTGCTTCAATTTCCTTGCTGGTTATGGGTCTGTTCAGGTTTTCTATTTCTTCCTTGTTCAGTTGTGGTAGTTCATGTGTCTCTAGGAATGGATCCATTACTTCCAGATTGTCAAATTTGCTGGTGTATTGTTGCTTATAATATGTTCTTATAATTGTTTGTTTTTCTTTGGTATTGGTGTGATCTCTCTTCTTTCATTCATGATTGTATGTATTTGGGTCCTTTTTTCTTTTCTTTTTTATAAGTCTGGCCAGGATGTTATCAATCTTAATGCTTTCAAAGAACTAGCTCCTAGTTTTGTTGATCCGTTCTACTATTCTTTTGGTTTCTCTTTTATTGATTTCTGCTCTGATCTTTATTATTTCTCTTCTCCTGCTGGGTTTAGGCTTTCTTTGCTGTTCTTTCTACAGCTCCTTTAAGTGTAGGGTTAGGTTGTGTACTTGAGACCTTTCTTGTTTCTTGAGAAAGGCTTGTGTTGCTATATAATTTCCTCCGTATAATTTCCTCTGTGCTGCATCTCAAAGATTTTGAAGAATTGTGTTTTCATTTTCATGAATTTTTAAAAATTTTCTTTAATTTCCTGGTTGACCCCTTCATTCTTTAGTAGGGTGCTCTTTAGTCTCCATGTATTTGAGTTCTTTGCAGCTTTATTCCTGTGATTGAGTTTGAGTTTCAAGGCATTGTGGTCTGAAAATATGCAAAGAACGATCCCAATCTCTTGGTACTGGTTGAGACCTGATTTGTGACCCAGGATGTGATCTATTCTGGAGAATGTTCCATGTATACTAGAGAAGAATGTGTATTATGTTGCTTTGGGATGGAATGTTCTGAATGTATCTGTGAAGTCTGTCTGGTCCAGTGTGTCATTTAAAGCCTTTATTTCCTTGTTGATCTTTTGCTTAAGATGATCTGTCCATTTCGGTGAGGGGGGTGTTAACTTCCTCTACTATTATTGTATTATTGTCAATGTGTTTCTTTCCTTTTGTTATATATTGGATTATATAACTGGCTACTCCAATCTTAGGGAAATAGATATTTAAAATTGTTAGCTCTTCTTGTTGGACAGACCCTGTAAGTATGACATAGTGTCCTTCTTCATCTCTTATTATAGTCTTTGGCTTAAAATCTTATTTATCTGATATAGGGCCACCCCAGCTTTCTTTTGTTGTCCATTAGCATGATAAATAGTTCTCTATCCCCTCATTTTAAGTCTGGAGGTGTCTTTGGGTCCAAAATGAGTTTCTTGTAGACAGCATATCAATGGGTCTTATTTTGTTTTTGTTTTTTTAAAAATCCATTCTGATACGCTGTGTCTTTTAATTGGGGCATTTAGCCCATTTATTTTGAGGGTAACTATGGGAAGATATGAATTTAGTGCCATTGTATTGCCTGTAAGGTGACTGTTCCTGTATATTGTCTCTGTTCCTTTCTGGTCTATTACTTTTAGGTTCTCCCTTTGCTTAGAGGGCCCCTTTCAATATTTCCTGTAGGACTGGATTGGTGTTCACAAATTCTATTAGTTTTTTTTTTTTAAAGATTTTATTTATTTGTCAGAGAGAGAGAGCACAGGAAGAGGCAGAGGGAGAAGCAGGCTCCCTGTTGAGCAAGGAGCCCGATGTGGGACTCGATCCCAGGATGCTGGTATCACAACCTGAGCTGAAGGCAGCTGCTCAACCAACTGAGCCACCCAGGTGTCCCTCTATTAGTTTTTGTTTATACTGGAAGTTTTTTTTTTTATTTTTTAAGAATTTTATTTATTTATTTGACAGAGAGAGATCACAAGTAGGCAGAGAGGCAGGCAGAGAGAGAGGAAGGGAAGCAGGCCCCTGCTGAGCAGAGAGCCCAATGTGGGACTCGATCCCAGGACCCTGAGATCATGACCTGAGCCGAAGGCAGTGGCTTAACCTACTGAGTCACCCAGGTGCCCCTGGGAGTTTTTTTTTTAAATCTCTCCTTCTATTTTCAGTAACAGTCTAGCTAGATATAGTATTCTTGGCTGCATATTTTTCTCATTTAGTGCTTGGAATATATCACACCAGTCCGTTCTGGCCTGCCAGGTCTTCATGGATAGGTCTGCGGCCAAGCTAATGTTTTTACTATTGTAGGTTCCAGACCTTTTATCCCGAGCTGCTTTCAGGATTTTCTCTTTGTCACTGAGACTTGTAAGTTTTACTATTAGATGATGGGGTATTGAGCCCTTTTTATTGATTTTGAGATGGGTTCGCTGTGCCTCCTGGAGTTTGATGCCTGTTTCCTTCCCCAAATTAGGGAAGTTCTATGCTATAATTTGCTTCAAAATACCTTCTGTTCCTCTCTCTCTTCTTCTTCTAGGATCCTAATTATTCTAATATTGTTTTGTCATATGCTATCACTTATCTTTTGAATTCTTTTCTCCTGATCCAGTAGTTGTTTATCTGTCTTTTTTCCAGCTTCTTTATTCTCCATCATTTGGTCTTCTGTATCAATAATTTTCTTTTCTGCCTCACTTATCCCAGCAGTTAGAGCCTCCATTTTTTAATTGCATCTCAGTCATAGCATTTTGATTTTGATTTGGTTATTAGGTTTTTCGTTCTTTTATTTCTCCCTAAAGGGATTCTCAAGTATCTTCTATGCTTTTTCAAGCCTAGGTAGTGTCTTTATAATCGTCATTCTGAATTCTATTTCTGACAACTTACTAATGTCCATATTGATTAAGAATAAAAAAATTTTAAAAACATAGAAAAAGAAAAAATCAAGAAAATTTAAAAAATTAACTTTGAAAGACTAAAGATTCATGGGGAAAAAGCCATGAATTCTTTGTGCTGTATTCCCCTAGTGCTGGCCTTTTGCTGGTGTTCTCATTGATTGATAAACTTGGTCTTGGATGGATGTTCTTGCTGGTCTTCTGGGAGGAGAGGCCTGTTGTGTGATTCTCAAATGTCTTTGCCCAAGGCAGAATTGCACAGCCCTTGTGGGGGCCAGGCTAAGTAATCTGTTCTGGTTTTCTCTCAGTAGCTTTTTCTCCCTAAAAGCTTTCCATACAGCTTTGGAGGACAAGAATGAAAATGGTGGCCTCTGAATCTCTGGCCCTGGAGGAGTCAAGAACTCAGGGCTTCACTCTTCAGTGAGCCCTCAGAGATAAGCTGTCAGTCACTTCTGTCTCCTTGGTCTCTGGCTGTATTCTCTGCTCACCCAGCCTGTTACCAAACATTTCTATCTCTGACACATGACCCCATTTGGAATTTCTAACTCCATTTGATTCCTGTGGTACACTCCCATGCTGCTTCTCCCTGGGAGCAAGGGGGGTCTCCTTGGATATACTGCTTTTTGGGTCCCTGCTCAAAGAGCAGTAGCCTGACTGCCACAGATCATAGTTTATGGGAACCCAGAGCTGAAAGCCCACTCTTTGGCTCTGTCTTTGGCTCTGTTTTTGGCTCTGGCTTCCCTGCTCCAATACTTGGGAGCTCTGCCACACTTAGGCACCCCTGATCTTTCTGTGACCCCATGGGTCCTGAGACCACACTGTTCCAGTGCAGATTCCTCTCCCCCCGCCCAAGCTTAATCACTGGAGCGACGTTCCACAGAGGACCCGACTTCTAAAACTTCTGATTTTGTGTTCGGTAGCTCTGTCATTTTCCAGTAGCCAGCTGACAGATGCTCCCTCCTCCTGTGGTCTATCTTCCCAAATATCACCTTGGATTCACTTCTCCACACATCATACCTTCCAGAAAGTCGTTGCTTTTCTGTTCATAGAATTGTTGCTATTCTTTTGTTCAACTTCCTTTTCAGTTTGTAGGTGTTCATAATGGTTTGATAACTATCTAGCTGAATTCCTGGGACCAGAAAAAAATTTAGGTCTCCACTCCTCTGCCATTTTGCTCTATCCTCAGTTCTTAAAAGTCATTTTTCTTTATCCTATTTAGCTTGGGTGCTTTCCATTACCCTGTCTTCCAGATTTGTTCTTCTTCATCAACTACTGTTGATTCCCTCTAGTGTATTTTTCATTGCAGTTGTTGTGTTTTTCAACTCTGAATGTTTTTTTTTCTATATTTCTGTTGAAGTCCTCATGTAATTTTTCAACTCTTCTTTCTCTTCTAGTGAACATCTTCATGATCAATTCTTCAAACTCTTTATTAGACATATTGCTTATCTGTTTTGTTTAGTTCTTTTTATGAGGTTTTGTCTTTGTTTTTCATTTGTAACATATTCCTCTGTCTTTGTAGTTTGTTTTCTTTTTGTGTTGTTTGTATGAATTAGGTGGAACAGTTACTTTTTCTAAACTTGAAGGAATGTTCTCATGTATGGTTGTTCCCTGTGTAGACTGTGTTGGTCTTTTGATTTAGGGTGGTTGGCTAGAGCTGTGGCTGGCATGTGTTGGAGGTGACTTCATAGGTTGGCTGGGGCTGACCTCATGGGATGGCTGTAACCAAAGTTGTCATGGGCTGGGGTGGTCTTAGGGCTCTCTGAGCAGAAAACACTCTAGAAGGACAGGTGAAGCTGAAGTAGGTGTGGGGCTGGGGCAGTCTTGGTTGCTTACACAGGATGTACCTTGGTGGAGCAGCTGAAACTGAGGTAGGCATGAGCCAGGGGTTCCCAGGGTGCTCTGTGCAGGGGACACCCTTGAGGGTTGGCTGTAGTTGAATAAGGCATGAGCCAGGAGATCCCAGAGTTGTGTGTGCTGTGGGTATCCTAGCAAGTTATCTGGTACTGATGTGGTTTGGGCCTGGAGTATACCAGGGTGCTTTGTGCATCTGTCACCTTGGTATGTTCATGCTCTCAAGGTGGAGAGAAAATGAACTGTGGTGCTCACCAGCCCCTCTTACCCAAAGAGAGTTCCAATGGATCTCCTGCTGTTTGGTGGAGTTCTAGGATTGGCTCTTTTATATGCGTGCTGCTTTTTTAAACTTCATCTTTGTGTGTGTGTGTGTATGTATGTGTGTGTGTGTGTCCCAGAGCAGACGGGTCTGCTCATAGTCTTTCAGTATTAATTCTCCCACTGCAATTCACAGCAATAGTAGTGGGTGTTCCCTTCATTATCATGTTTCCATCTCTCTTGCCATACTCCATGTGATCACTGTATCACAGCCCTCAGTTCGTAGGAGGAGTTCCTTCATAAATAGGTATAGATTTGGTATGTCCTTGAAGGACGTGAGTTCAGGAACTTCCTTTGTCACCATCTTAGAGTTGGAACTCTGAGTAAATTCAACTTTTTTGAGAACCTTTATTTTGAGGCCTTGCTTGTGAAAATATGTTTGTGGCTTTCATTGTTCTGAGTTAAGTCAGAGCCTTTGGAAAACTCTCTATAGAGGTAAGAGTCTTAGGAAGGCCTTGCTTTGCCCACTATGGGTATTTCTCCTTAGTAGATTCCTGAATGGCTCATAGTTTATAAAGCTACAACCACTTTGAGCAGCCTGAGAAGCTCCAAAGGCTTTAAACATATTTTGGGAGTTGGAACAGGGTGAATAACATGTTTAGTCAGTATTATTTTTATTTGCCATTAAATTATTAAAGTATGTCTATATTGGGGCAGTCTTCCAAATACATCAGCATCAGAAACTATCTTATAGGCAACCATTTATGATAAGTACCACACAAAGTACTGTGTTAACACAAATAACTTTAAGGCTAATATTTAGAATCAGAGAAAGCATTATAGAAGAAGTAATTTTCCAACCAGATCTTAAAGAATAAGTAAGAGTGTATTAAATAGATTAAAAATGGAGTGGTAAGAGAGTGTTTTAAGCAGAGTATGATAACAAAACCAAATCACAGTTGCTTTCAATGCTTGAATAATGTCAGGTGGACAAGAGAGCCATTCTTGTTCACTTCTGTCTCCATTCTTGTTCATATCAACTTCCTAGTTCTAAAATATATGGATAAGGACACAGATTTCTTTCATTTAATTGGTGACTGTGAATTTCAAAAATAATGGTCAGTTTTAGGAAATCCAAAAGATGATTTGAAGGATATATGTATGCAAAGAAAAATAGGAGTTGAATAATTTCTGCTACAGCATGGATTCTGTGGTCCTTCAAATGCATGGTGCAAGTTTAGAGGAAGTAAACTTGGGAACTGCATGAAGGAAAATTTCTATATTTTCTTAACACCTGTGTTGTATTCTGTAAGGGTTTTATAAGTTAAATATACATCTTATTGTCATATTATGCATTTTCCTTACATATTTACATTGGACGGCTTTCTGGGTAATTAATTCTGTCAATCTCCTTATAATGAATGTCAATCAAAATGTAGGGGTTTTATTATTTTTTTCTACTGTTTGGTGATTACTCGAATGAACTATGTGATGATTAACAAGACACTGTGCTCTTAGCATTTAAACAGTCAAAATCTTCTGTGAAAAACTTCAACACACTTAAACTAAAATCTGTCCAAATCACTCAGAATTTGATTGTGGGAATTTTTAAGCCCAATTATGTGGTCTTCATCCCTTTGATAGAAAGATATATTTGAATGTATGCAATGAAATGGAAAAATGTTTTATTTTATAGTCAAACAGAATTGAATTCGATATTATCTTGACTATCCAGCTGAAAGATGTTGGCTAAGTTATGAAATATAACTTAGCTTCCCTTTTGGCAAAATAGGAGTAAAAATGTATACCCCTAGTTGTTTTGAGATTAAATTACAACATATAATGTATGAAAAATGATTGGGATAGAGTAATGACTCAGGAAATGGTAATGTTAAATTTAGCAGAATTTTATGTTTAATGTCTAGCAGAATTTAGTTTTGAGTATGTTTCTAACCTACTAAATTTTTTTCATTAATAATCCATAAATCACAAAAGACCCATATCAATTCTGAATAGTAATTTAGTTATGTAGGAAGACATCTGAGATTATAAGAAAGCCACTGCTATGGACAAAATGTTTGTGTTCACTCAAATTTTATATGTTTAAATCTTAGCTTCCAATATGAGGTTATTAGGAGGTGGGGTCTTGGGAGTTAATTAGATAATGAGAGTGGTGTCCTCAGAATGGGACTAGTACCCTTAGGATAGGAGACATAAGAGATCACTATCTTTAATAACTTTGACAGAGGTTTTTTTTTTTTTTTTTTTTTTTTTTTTTTTAGTTTCTACATTTATTTGTTCTTCTCATAGAGACAAAAGTATACTTTTATATATCCTGGTAGTGAAGGATTTATATGTCACTGAGAAAAGATTTTTACTTTGTTAGTAGTGTCATAATTAAAAAATAAAAAAGAAGGATAAGAAGGAGGAGGAAGGGGAGAGGGGAGGAGGAGGAAATTATAACCATAACATAAACAGATGAATATTTAAATACTACTAAGGCTGTGACAAATGAATATAGTACCCTGAAGGAGAAGAAATCTCTCCAGTGAGCCTTATAAGCAGTTGATTTATAAATTAGGAAATATGATTCTTAAAAATATAAAAAACAGTTTTAAGACAGTTTTAAGTAGCAAACTTCAAGTGAATTTCTTATTTTGCTAATTTTTAAAATTTTTTACTAACATATGATGTATTATTTGTTTCAGGGTATAGGCCTGTGATTCATCAGTCTTAGACAATTCACGGTATTCACCATAGCATGTACTCTCCCTAATTTCCATCATCAAGTGAATTTTTTATGTAAATGAGGTTGTTGATACAAATTCTATGCTTGTATGTATTATATCTATCATAGCTATTATATATCTATATATATTCTTATATATAAGAAAATAATTAACTTATAACTTGATATTATTGTACTTTATATAATAAGGGACTGGATACTCATAAAGAGATAAAGAATGCTTAATTTATTTACTTTTGGGCTTTTTGTGCTAAATTTGTTAGCTAATTTGTATACATGTATGCATTAGGTATTTAGTTTTCATTATGATCTGTCTGCACCTTAGCCTTAAGCCACAAACTACAAAATATGTTTTAGACCCAGACCATGAACAAAGAACATTTGTTTCTCTGGGAGAAAGAAATAATCTCTCCTATGATCCAGGATATCTTATCAAGACAACGCCTATAGTATGAGATTACTTATATTACATAGGCTTAGAGAAACACCAGCGTTTCACCCTGTTTAGAAATAGAAAAACCTATATTTATTAAAACTTATCCATAATTGGTTTATATTAGGCATTTGCCAAAATTTGCTGTGACTATTCTTTTGTCTAATTCTAATTTTTTTCTTGAAATAAACCCCTTGTAACAAATGTGGTAAATATCAATCCAACTATATCTATAATCACTTTAAACATCCATGGTCTAGGAGTGCCTGGGTGGTGCATTTGGCTGAGCATCTGATTCTTGGTTTGGCTCAGACTGTGATCCCAGTGTTATGGGATGGAGACCCACATTAAGTTCATTGCTCAGTGCAGAGAAGTCTGCTTAAGACTTTGTCTCCCTCTCTCTGCCTCTCCCCACCCCCACTCCAATAGATAAACAAACAAACAATCAATGGTCTACATACATCAATTAAAAGACAGAGTTTGTCAGAGTGGATCAAAACCAGGAATCATATATGAATTTTCTATATGAAACCCATTTTTAAATGTAAAGATACATATAGATTAAAAGTAAATGGATTGTACTTTCAGTTTCCTATTCCACCATGTAAGGAGCTTGGAAGCTTCCACTCTATCTTAACAACAAATAAAAAACAATAAGCTAAAAAATTGACCACTCTTTTTGGATATCTAAGAAGAGTAAGGCTACAGGCAAAAGTGTTGTCTCCCAAACTGAACAGTCAGACAAATACAGAGAATTACAACAAACCCAACTACCAAAGCAGAAACCTCAGTGGGAAACAATACTGGGGTAAGAAAACCTTTATTGTGACTACAAATTTCTGGAGAGTGGGTAAGAGAACCTTCATTGTGACTACAGATTGCTGAAGACTGGTGGTGTGAGAAAGTTTGAGTTTAAAATCCAGAAGAATTCAGGAATAGGATGATTCCTCCATGCTTTTGTAAGTCTTCTATCCAGGAGTTGACTAGGGTCTTATAATATATATTAGAGGAAAATCTCCTATGTTTCTGGCAGGAGGTGAAGAAAAGGAACCATTTTTGAAACAGATCAGAGCATTCAGTTTTTAACAAGGTTTGCCCTCAGGAGAAATTAGTTATCCATAGCCTAACCTGCTAAGGGTGTTATCAGAGTGTAACTTATCTGAAGGAAAGGAAATACTTTACTCTAGCCCACTTAAGCCATCTTGTCTTGCCTATGGGAGGAAGAAAAAATGCTTGTGACGAGCACAGTCCAGATGCTTAGGATCTCAAAAATACTGAGACCTAATCTAGGATCTCAAAAATACTGAGACCTAATCATCGGCCTGTACAATGCTTTTCTTCTCCTTGCACTTTACCACCACATTACTAACGACCTATTTAGAACAGTTCCTTTTAGCTGTTACATCACTCCAGCTACCAAGAAAGAATTACAAGGCATGCTAAAAGGCAAAACTAAACAAAACAAACCTCCCCACAGAAACAAAAAACAAAAAACTCAAACAACAACAAACAAAAACAATGAAAGTGCCAGAGTAAGTAACAGAACCAAAATTGGTGGCAGTGTTAAAATTATCAATCCGAGAATTTAAAACAACTATGATTAATATGCTAAGAGCTGTAAAGTAGACAGCATGCAAGAGCAGAGGGGCAGTGTAAGCAGAGCAATGACAATCCAAAGAAGGTACTGCTAAGAAATGCTAGTGATAAGAAACATGGTGACAGAAATGAAGAATGACTTTGATCTGTTTATTAGTAGACTGGATACAACTAAGGAAGAATCTCTGAGCTTGATGTTATATCAATAGAAGTGTTTAAAACTGAAAAGCAAAGAGAACAAACACTGAAAAAAAAAAAAAAACCCACCAGAATGTCCAAGAAGTGAGGGACAACTACCAATGCTGTAACATATGCAAAATGGGAACACCAGGACAAGAAAGCAATAAAGGAACAGAAGAATATATAAAACAATAATGACTGAGTTTCCCCAAATTAATGTCAGATGGCAAAGTCCAGATCTGGGAAACTTTGAGAACAGCAAGCAGCTAAAACATTTTAAAAAACCCCTATACCTAGGCATATAATTTTCAACAATAGAAAAGCAAATATATATAGAAAATCCTGAAAGAAGCCAGCACGAGGAAAAAAAGCAACATTTTGTCTATAGAGGGATAAAAATAAGAATTATATCTCAGAAACTATGCAAGTAAGAAGAGAGTGGAATGAAATATTTACATTGTTGAGAGAAAATACCCACTGACCTAGAATTCTGTTCCTTGCAAAATTATCCTTCAGAGGTGAAGGAGAAATAAAGATTTTCTTAGATAAACAAAAATTGAGGTAATTTGTCAGTAGACAATGAGAAGTGTTAAAATAAGTTTTTAGAAAATAATACAGGTAAAAACCTTAGAACTACATAGAAAAAGGAATAGCTTTGAGGAAGAAATAAATGAGGTTATAAAATTATTTTGTGACACACACAGGAATATTATGCAGCCATCATAAATGAAAGCTTGCCATTTGCAATGATGTGAATGGAACTAGAGGGTATTATTGCTAAGCAAAATAAGTCAATCAGAGAAAGACAATTATATAATCTCACTGATAAATGGAATTTAAGAAACAAGGCAAAGGATCATAGAGGAAGAGAGAGGAAAATGAAACACGATGAAACCAGAGAGGGAGACAAACCATAAGAGATTTTAATATTAGGAAACAAACTGAGGGTTATTGATGGGGAGGAGGCTGGGGGATGGGGTGGCTGGGTGATGGACACTGGGGAGGGCACATGTTGTGGTGATTATGTAAGACTGATGAATCACAGACCTGTACCCCTGAAATAATACATTATATTTTAATTAAAAATATGAAATTTTCCCTAAAAAAAAAAAAGGAACTATGTTAGAGTTTGTTCAAGTGTTTATAGACCAAGCTTAAGTCTAGTCGAGAAGAGTGCTCAAGGGAGCCTGGCTAGAGTTTGCTAAAAAAGAGAATCTTTGTCAGTCCTTTCCAACATAATGTTTTGTTCTTTTCCTCTTTTTTTTTTTCTTTTTAGTCTTTATTAATTTTTTATTTTTTATAAACATATATTTTTATCCCCAGGGATACGGGTCTGTGAATCACCAGGTTTACACACTTCACAGCACTCACCAAAGCACATACCCTCCCCAATGTCCATAATCCCACCCCCTTCACCCAAACCCCCTCCCCCCAGCAACCCTCAGTTTGTTTTGTGAGATGGGAGACAAACCATAAGTGTTCTTTTCCTCTTAAACAAAGTTGAGGTAATTATTGTTATCACAATTGAAAGAATCCTAAATAATAAATTAATATTTACCTTGTGCAACAATAGTTTCCATATACTTGATTATTTACTTGGAATACTTTTCTAGAAGGAGAATATATCAAAATATATTTTAAAAATAAAATTTTCTTATTCCTGATTGATTTGTTTAAAATAATAATAGTGACAATGTATTCCACTATGTATGACTACATAGGTGTGCTTATATATAAGTGAGAAGCACAACAATGATGACACAGGGACAGAAGGGAGGAATTGGGATTATTTTGTTATTATTAGGTATTCATAATGCATAGCCTGCATAATGTTATTTGGAATTGGGCTTGGAATAGTTATAAATATGTATTTCAAACTCAAGGGCAACCAATGAAAGAAGTAAAAGGAGAAATATAACTAATAAGCTGAGAAAGGAGAAAAAAATGGAATCATAAAATGCTCAATTAAAATCACAAATGGCAAAAAGAGAGTGAAAGACAAAAATAGCTACAAAGAACAAGGGCAACAAACGGAAAACAGTAACAAATATGGTAGATAGTAATCCAGCTATTTGAATAATCATGTTGAATGTCAATAGCCAAAATACAATAGTAAAAGACAGTATATTGTAAGATATAACACTCAAGTATATGTTGTCTGCAAGAAACCCAATTTAAATATAAAGATACATAGATTAAAAGTAAGGGGATGGAAAGATATATATCTCACTAACACTAATTAAAAGAAAGAAAGAGGAGCCATATTAATTTCATATAAAGCAAACTTTAGAGGAAGCAAAGTCATCAGGAATAAGGAAGAGCATGACATAATGAAAGGGGTCAATTTTTCAAGGAGATATAACAATCCTTAATGTGTATGTGTCTAAAAACAGATAATCAAAATATGAGGCAAAAACTGACAGAACTGTAAGGAGAAACAGAAAATCCACTCTTAAAGTTGGAGACTTCAACATCCCTCTATTAGAAGTGGACAGATCCAGGAGGCAGAAAATAAGTAAGGACATATGTGAACTCAAAAATGCCATCAGTCAAATGAATGAAATTAACCTTTAAAGACTACTTCATTCAACAACAGCTCACATGGAACATACTCTTCTTGAGCTCACATGGCACATCCACCAAGGTAGACTACATTCTGGGCCACTCACATGCTTTAACGAATTTAAAAGAATAGAAATAAAGTCTGTTTTCAGATTGCAGTGGAATTAAACTAAAAATCAGTAATAAAAATACCTAAAAGATCCCAAAATTTGTATAAGTGACACACTTCTAAATAATACAAAAGTCCAAAAACAAATTTCGGGAGAAATTAAGAAATATTCTGAATTAAATGAGAATGAAAACACTAATCATCAAAAATGATGAGATGCAGTGGTAAAGCCATTGATTCAGAAGGAAATCTATAATATTGAATGCCTACACTGCAAAATAAAAAATTTCTTTTTTTTTTCCAAAATAAATTTCTAAAATCAATTTTCTAATGTTCTACCTTAGGAAACTATAAAAAGCAGGAACAAATTAAATCCAAAGAAATCAGTAGAAAAGAAACAATAAAAATTAGAACAGAAACCAATGAAACTGAAATCAGGAAATTAATGGAGAAAATCAATGACATCAAAAAATAGTTCTTTGAAAAGTCCAATGAAATCAATAAGTTGCTAGCCAGGCTAAGTAAAAATGAAAGAGAGTAAAAGTTACTAACATTAGAAGTGAAAGAGGGACACCTCAGTATCTCACTTGGTTAGGTGTCCAATTTTTGATTTTGGCTCAGGTCATGATCTCATGGTCATGAGGTAGAGCCCTTCATCAGGCTCTGTGTCTGGGAAGTCTGCTCAAGATTCTCTCTCTCTCCTTCTGCCCCTTCCCCTGCTCTTTTTCTCTTTTTTCTAAAATATATAAATAAATTTTTAAAATTTACACAAGAAGAAATAGATACTCGAATAGGCTTATATCTCTGAAATATATTAAATCTATAAGTAATAACTTCCCAAGACAGAAAGCCCCAGTTACAGATGGGTTCATTGGTGAACTCTAACATTTATGAAAGAAACCATACCAACTCTTTAAAATCCTTGTCAGAGGACAGAGCAGGGAGAATACTTCCTGACTTATTCTGTGAGGCCAACATTACCCTAATATCAAACAGGAAAACGTTATAAGAAAATAAAACTACAAATTAATATTTCTCATGAGCATTGATGACAGAATCCTCAACTAAATAGTAGAAAGTTCAACAATGTATAGAAAGAATTATATACTATGAGCAAATGGATTTTATACCATTATACAAGGCTAGTTCAGCATTTGAAAAATCTGTTGATATACTTCATATCAGCAGGCTAAAGAAGACAAATCCCTTGATTATCTCAATAGGTACAGAGAAAGCATGTCTCACTGCTCTCTTCCAACATCATAGTGGAAGTGCAATCCAATAAAATAATACAAGAAAAGGAAATAAAATGTATACTGATTGAGAAGGAAGACCTGTTCACAGATGACAACTCTCTATGTAGAAAATATGAGTCAGTTGAAAACTCCTGGAACTAATGAGCAATATATCCTGCAAGGCTGCAGGATATATAGTTAATATAAAAAATCAATCTAAAAGCCAGTCAGTCTAATTCCTATATACCTGCAAAAAAAAAAAAAAAAGAATTTGAAATGAAAAACACAATATCATTTTTTATTAGTGCCCCTCTAAATTAAATGCTTAGGTATAAATCTAACAAAATATGCCCAAGATCTGCAATGAAAAAACTACAACACTAAGTTGAAAGAAACGAAAGAATAAATAAATAGAGAGGTAGTCCATGGTCATGGATAAGAAGACTCAGTATTATTAAGATGTCGGTTCTTTTCAACTTCATCTATAGATTTAAAACTATCCCAATTAAAATCCCAGAAAGTTTGTGGATTTTGACAAACTGATTCTAAAGTTTATATAAAGAGGGTAAAAGACACAGAATAGGAATTAATATATTGAACAAGAAAAATAAAATTGGAGGACAGACACTACTTACCTTCAAGACTTACTATAAAACTTTTCTAATTAAGATGTGGTATTGACAAGAATAGACAAATAGAATGGTGGAAACAAATAGAGTTCCCATAAATAAATGCCCACAAATATAGTTAACTAATTTTTGATAAAGGAGCAAAGGAAATACAATGGAGCAAAGATAGTCTTTTCAACATGTGGTGCTGAAACAACTGGACATCCACATGTAAAAAAATGAATCTGGATACAGACCTTATGCCCTTCACAAAATTAACTCAAAATGGATTATAGACCTAAATGTAAACCCCAAGATCTGGATAACCTTGGTTTTGGTGATGACTTTTTAGATATGGCATTAACAGCACAATCTATGAAAGGAATACTTGATAAATTGGACTTCATTAAAATTAAAAATTTAAGCTCTGTGAAAGATACCAGCAAGAGAAAGTAAAGGCAAACAAACCACAGCCTGGGAGAAAAATTTTGCAAAAAGATGCATCTGCTAAACTATTACCCAAAATACACCAAAAAGAAAAAAAATCCTCTTAAAACTCAACAATAAGAAAACAATTCAATTAAAAATGGGCAAAAAAGCTATATAGAAAATGGATATCAAATTTCAGTCATGAATGATGAGAGAGTTCTAGAGATCTCTGTACAACTTTGTGCTTAGTTAACATACTGTACTATGCATTTAAAACTTACTAAGTATATAAATCTTTTGTGTTTTTGCCACAAAAATCACAGAAATAAATATATTATAGACATGTCCATTAATGGAAAAATTTGATCCTTATTTCTTGGCATTTATATTACATATACCAATTGATTGTCAACTTTCTTCATGTATAAAATATAAATCAAATGTTAGTTATAGACACATACAAATAGGGATTAAGCAAATATTAATTTGAGTAGTGGTAATATTAGTTCTGCCAGCAGATTTATACATTCCTTCTGAGATTTGATTCCTCCAAAGAGAGCCCAAAAATGTGTTAAAATGAGTGACATGGTACATTCAGTAAAGTTCTAAAGTATCTATAAATTGTTTTTCTACAAAGATGCTACATAAATTTTAAAAAGAAATAAATAGAATGAAGTAATGGGAGCTTTGCTAAAGATAATGATCAGATAAATAATTCTGCCAACCTAAGTCTGGTCTAATATATTGTTTAAATTATAAATATAAATTATAAATAATATATAGATTATATAATATGTTATATAAATTAATTATTAATTAAATTAAATCATAATTAATTAGACTAAATATAAATTCTAAATACTATATTGCCTAAACTATTTTTGACATTTACAAATTCTGAAATTAAGAGTTTAAATGGCAATTTTCCATGTTGCTTTTTTTTTTTAAAGATTTTTTTTTATTTATATATTTGAAAGAGAGAAATTACAAGTACACTGAGAGGCAGGCAGAGAGAGAGAGAGGGAAGCAGGCTCCCTGCTGAGCAGAGAGCCCGATGCGGGACTCGATCCCAGGACCCTGAGATCATGACCTGAGCTGAAGGCAGCGGCTTAACCCACTGAGCCACCCAGGCGCCCCTCCATGTTGCTTTTATATTTTCTTTTGTTGCCTATAGTATTATAATCAGTATTTATAGACAGTCTTTAAATGAAACATCCAGTGTAGTTTTAATGATGATTTGTTTCTTTGAGTGCCCAACTCTGGATTTGGCTCAGGTCATGATCTTAGGGTCATGGGATAGAGCCTTGCTTTGGGCCCTGCACTCAGCTGGGAGTCTGCTTGAGGATTCTCTGTCTTTCCTCTTGCTGTCCCTTCCCCACAGGTGTGCTCTCTCTCTCAGACAAATAAATCTTTAAAAAGTAAACTAAGACCTGAACAGACAACACACCGAAGGAGATATCCAAATGGCAAGTAAGTGTATGAAGAGATGTTCAACATCATATGACATGATAGAATTGCAAATTAAAACAATAATGAGATATATTAAACACATATTAGAATGGCTCAAATCCTGAATGCTAAGAATGTCGAATGCTGGCAAATATGTGGAGCAATAGGAACACTCATTCTTTTCTAGTGGAAATGCAAAATGGTGTATCACTTTGGAAGACAGTTCGACAACTTTTTTTAGATTTTATGTATTTATTTGTTTATTTATAGATATTGAGTGAACATGAGTGGGGGAAGGGGCAATGAGGGAAAAATGAGAGAGAGAATCTCAGCCAGACTTCCCATTGAGCATGAAGCCCAACCTGGAGCTCAATCTCAGGATCCTGTGATCATGAACTAAGCCAAAATCAAGAGTCTATTGCTTAGTCGACTGAGCCACCCAGTTTGGCAATTTTTTATAAAACTAAAAATACTCTTAGCAGAAGATCCCAAATACTCCTTGGTATTTATCCAAAGGAACGGAAAACTTATATACAATAAAAACCTACACGTGGATTTTTATAGCAGCTTGTTCATGATTGTCAAAACTTGGAAATAACCAGGATGTCCTTCCTTCAGTAGATTAATGGATAAATAAACTATGGTATATCTAGATAATTGAATATTCTTAGCACTAAAAATAAATGAGCTATGAAGCCTTGAAAAGACAAGGAGGAAACTTAAATGCATATTACTGAGTGAAAGAAGCCAATCAGAGGAGGAGCAAACTATATGATCCCAACTATATGACATTTTGGAAAAGGCAAAACTGTGGAGACAATGGAATAATCATTGATTGCCAGAGGTTAAAGGGAAGGAAAGTATGAATGGATAGAGCACAGGGGATTTTTAGTGCAATGAAATACTCTATATGATACTATAGGGGTAGACAAGTATCATTATACATTTGTTTAAATCCATAAAACACCTAATACTTAAGAGTAAACCCTAATGTAAATTATGGACTTTGGGTGATAATGATGTGTCAGTGTAAGCGCACTGATTATAACAAGTACATACTGGTGTGGAAATTTTGATAGCTGAAGAAAGCATGTGTATATGGTGACCAGACTATCTGAGAAATCTCTGTCCCTTCTGCTCAATTTTTCTGTGAATCTAAAACTGCTTTAAAAATTAAAGCAAAAAAAAAAAAAAAGTATATAAGCACAGAGACAACAGTTTTAGAAAAACAGACACCTGAAAACCATAGGGATTTCTGTTTTGTTTTGTTTAATCCTGTACCCAAAATGAACTTAATATTTTACCATATTAGTTTTTAACTTCTTTAGCTTTGGCCTTTGTTTGAGAGACAAAGACTTTTTTTCTGATACCTAAGGTAATGTTAACTTTTCTTTTGGTAGAATAATAGAGGGTACAGGATCTGTTTCAAAGAGGGGTATTCTTCCCAGTAACCTTTTTCCAGACCTCTCTTTGGGTGTATACTATTGGCAGTAGTTGTTTCCAATCATAATTATATTTCTTCATTTGAAATAAGTCAATAGGAAGGCCCCTTTCTATTTTGCTTTGCTTTTGTTTTTTAATTAGGAACCTTAAAGAGCAATCTAACAGAGAGATTTCACAGAGAGCTCACAGTATTGTATATATTCCATTTACTTTAATAATGTGAAGGTTCTCTCATATAACAAATTCCTTCTCTGGGATTTTTTGGACACAGAAATACCAAACTGGATACTATTTCTTTCAGGGAAGAAGCTGTGAAATGAAAGGCTCTCCACTCTGGATCCAAAGAATAGAGTTGATTGGTTGGCACAAAGAAGAAAAACAGTAAAAACAAATACTTCATAGAGAGAAAATTGACAGAATTTGAGTCTCTAGTTCATTCCTTTATTCACAAGTATATATTGATCACCTCCTATGTGTTGATCTAGACATTGATCTAGAATCTGGGCATAAATAAGTACCATATATAGGAAAAAACTCCTTACTGTTAAGGGGTTTGTATTCTTATGGGGTAGGCAGATAATTAACAAACAAATACATAGGAGAAGAAAGAAGTCATACAATCATTTGAGGAAAAAAATTCCAGGCATAAGGAGGAGGAAGCTCAGTAGCCCTGAGGAAAATATAAACTTGCATTCAAGATACAGAAAGAAGGCCAACAGAGCTGTAGCATAGCAAAGATTATAATAAGAGATGAATGTGGAGGGACAGGAAGACCATAGAATGTAGGGCTTGTAGGTAGTTGAATCTAAACACTAAAGAAAAACATTGAATATTTTGGCCAGTTTATAGAAATAATCTGATCTGCATTTATAAAAGATGGTTCTGGTGACTATGAAAATAGACAAAATGTGGGGATAAGAAGGGAGGCATACTACCATGATAGTCATAGGGCTTAGATTAGGTTGGATGCAATTGGAAGGGTGAGGTATTTAGCCACCTGTATTTAGCGTAAGTATGGATGCATTTTCAGATAATTGATCAAATTTAAGTAAATTTGATAGAATCTGATGTTAGTTCATACAAGGAATATGAGATTAAGAGGGGAACAAAGGTGACCTGTAGGATTTTGCCTTGTGTTGAGGTGGGTACTATTTAGTAAGATAGAGAAGAGTAGATATGGGGAGATGGAAGGATGAAGAGTTCTGTTTTGGAACTATTTAGTTTGAGAAGCCTATTAAGTATTCAAATGAACATATATTGAACTTAGAGATTGGAGCTTGAGGTAAAAATATGTGAGTAATTAAATAATATATAAAGTCACAAGTGTAGGTTAGGCCACCATGAGTGAGTATAAATAGAAGAGAGATATACAAATAGAGAGAGATGAGGCTGGGTTCAGTCCAACATTGTAAAGTTTGAAATCAGTGGAGGAGCTGGAAATAGTGACTACAGGGTGGCCAGTGAGATAGGAGAAAAGTGAGGAGAGGGTGATGTCCTATAGGTCAAGTGAAGAAAGTGTTTCTAAAGGAGGGAATAATCAACCTTGTAGACCTTTGAGTAGGATGAGGATGCATTTAGCAAGTGGAGGTTGTTTTCCTTGATAAGCAGTTTAATAAGAGAATGATCAAGATAAAAGTGTGATGAAGTTAAGGAGAAACTGGAAGCAGGTAGAGTAGAGTAGAGTAAATAAAGCCAACTTCTGGCTTCCACAAAAAAGGAAGCAGAGATTTGGACTGACAGTTGGAGTCTGTCTTAGTCTGTTTGGGCTACTATAAGACAGTACCATAGATCGAGTGGCTGATCAGCAACAGAAATTTATTTCTCACAGTTCTGGAGGCTTGAAGTCCTAAACTTGAGTTTCAGCATACTTGGGTTTTGGTGAGAGCTCTCTTTTGGGTTACAGACTGCTGACTTCTTTTATCCTCAAATAGTGGAGAGCAGAGTGAAGAAGCAAGCTCTCTCTTTACTCTTATAGGGGTCCCCCTTCATGACCTTACTTGATTCTGATTAATTCCCAAAGACACTATCTCCTAATACCGGATCACATTTAGTGGGGTAAGATTTCAACATAGAAATTTGGGGGGGACACATTCGATCCATAATAGGGTCATTTATCAGATTAAGTGAATTTTTTTAAAGGTCAAATTAATAGTTTGCTTGAATGCTGTTAATTTATTAGTTACTTATTAGATTAGAGGGAGAAATCAATGAAGCACGGGGTGTTAGTTTGCTATGGCAGCTGTAACAACTCACCCCAAGTGTGGTGGCTTAAAACAATAGAAGGTGTTTTATAGTTCTGGAAGCCAGCTGTCTGAAATGAGTAACAATGAGCCCAAATCAAGGTGCCAGGAAGATTTGCTGTCTCTGAACCCTAGGGGCAAGTGTTTCTTTGCATTTTCCAGCCTTTTAGTTGCTTTCCTTGAATTCCTTAGCTCATGGCCCCTGTTTCAATCTTCAAAACCAGCAAATGTAACATCTTCAAATCCTTCTGTTTCTGTGGTCACATCACCTTCTTCTGAAATCAAATCTTTCTCTGCTTCCCCCTTATGAAGATACTCTGATTATATTTAGGGTTTACCTAGATAATCCAGGATAATTTATTTGTATCAAGAGTTTAATGAGATTACATCTGTGAAGTCACTTTTGCCATATAAGACAATAGTCACAGATTCTAGGGATTAAGACACGGACACAGTTAGGGCTTTTTATTCAATATGTCACAATGGGAGAGAGGGGATGATCCCAGGAGCAATGTCCCTGCTCATTGAGAGAGTTTAGGTATGGATAGGAATGAGAGTATTTTACTCTTTGTAACAGTGTCTTAGGTACTGATGCTGATAGTCTGATACAATTATTAGTGCAAAGATGGTACTATTTGCTCTTGAAACCCAGATAAATTCCAGTCCCTGGATTTTGTGAGACACTGCAAAATCTTAATAACAAATTTTCCTTTCATGTCTAACTTATTTTGAGCGGGCTTCTGTCATTTGCAATCAAGGGATTTTTGTTTAAGTTATAAAGTAATTATTTAAATTTGTATTTGATGCAATATTTTTAAGTAAAGTTTTCTGCAGAGAAAATTTCTTCTTTTTCAAATTTTCCAAAAAACAATTGTTTGATTATTTTGAGTTCCTAGGAAACGTGCCCTTCTAAACTTCTAACCTGTTCTTAAACAATTAAAAGTATAAGGGCTAATTTCAAGTAGAAAAAGTGACACTTATAAGGAATGCTCTTATAATCTACTGCTATCTGCTTATGAATTTAACTCAAGTGGCAGATTGACTTAAAATGGTTATTCTGTAGCTATTTAAAAATAGCTACCCATTTTACTCACATCGACATAAAAATGATCATATAATGATGATGATTATTATGGACACAGGCTATAACAAGAAGATGAAACAGGAATGATAGAGGCATGGAACTTAAGCCATTTTACTACCTTGAGTTCAGTGCCTGCACATCAAGAGCATCCAAATAATGTTTGTTGAAAGAATCAATGATTGAATGAGTAGAGAAATCCAACTTGCATATTTTTTACAGGAAACTACCCTTTAAATTTGGGCTTTCTAAGATTCTGTCTTAGATAAAAAGGGTCAAGATAAAAAAGCTTTTTTTTTTTTAACTTCTTTATTAAGTTTATTGCATCAAAGATATACATTCTCATATTGACAATTCTTGTCATGAACAAACGCAACAAAAAATAAAGGCAACAGCAAGGTGTGCTTCACATATAAACAATCATGTGGTAAGAACAAGAAATCCCTCCCTGTACAACAAAAAGATTAGGAAGCAAAATGTGAATAATCCCTGTGTTCAGAATATACCCAAATGTGTGTACAAAGACAGTGCACCCATAATACAGCTCACTTAAATTTCTCTTTATGATGCATAATTCCTTAATGATCTATTTATGAAATAAGAATGAACATTAAGGAACATGAACTCCAAATTGCATTTGGAATTCTCTAATTGATGTAATTCTGTTTGTAACAACTCATCTTTCCATTTTACTTCATCTATTAACAATATCTTAAATGAGATTATAAATACTTACAAATAACATAAATTCAAGATTAGTGTGGTCAAAGATTTCTTTATATAGCTAATAAATGTGAGGTCTTTAGCCAGCAGAGGGTGTCAGATTAAATATATTCTGTCAGGTAAGACCTGTTCATGATAAGTACAAACCTTCTTGTAGTTGTAAAAATGTTCCACAACCAATATCTCACCTATTCTGTAGCATCTCCTTGTAATGTAGTCTAATATTTTAATACCTCAAGTAGCAAATACAGGCAAAAAAACAAAAAAAAAACAAAAAAAAACAAACACACTTCTGTCCTGACATCTGGTAGCAGAACCATATCTAAGAGGCAGAAATACATAGGCATACCTCGTTTTATTGCACTTAACTTTATCGCACTTCCAAGACACTGCATCTTTTACAAATTGAAGAGTAATAACAACCTTGGATCATGCCAGTTTATTGGTGCCATTTTTCCAATAGTACCCTATATCACATTTTGGTAATTCTTTGCAATATTTCAAACTTTTTCATTATTATTATATTTGTTATGGTGATCTGTGACCAGTGATCTTTGGTGTTGCTATTATAATTGTTTTGGGGCACCACATACCCTGTCCCGTATAAGATGGCAAACTTAATAAGTTGTGTGTTCTGTCCCACTGATGAACCATTCCCCTCTCTTTTTCTCTCTCTCTTTGGTTCTCCCTTTCCCTGTGATACAACAATATCAAAATTAGGCCAGTTTATAACCCTACAATGGTCCTTAGATATTTAAATGAAAGGAAAGGTCATGTCTCTTACATTAAAACAGAAGCTAAAACAATTAAGCTTAGTGAGAAAGGCATGTTGAAAGCCAAGATAGGCCTAAAGCTAGGCCTCTTCAAGCAAACATCCAAGTTGTGAATGCAAAGAAAAAAGTTCTTGAAGGAAATTAAAAGTTCTACTTCAGTGAACACACAAATGATAAGAAAGTCAAATAGCTTTATTGTTGAGATGGAGAAAATTTTAATGGTCTGGATAGAAGATCAAATCAGCCTCTATCTATCTATCTATCTATCTACCTACCTAGATAGATATATAGTGTGTATCTATATATTGCATATGTGTATGATATATATAGTATTTTTAACAAATACTTTATTTATTTATTTGTCAGAGAGAGAGAGTGCAAACACAGGCAGGGAGAGCGGCAGGCAGAGGGAGAAGCAGGCTACCCCAGTGAACAAGGAGTCTGATGTGGGACTTGATCCCAGGACTGGGATCATGACCTGAGTCGAAGGTAGACCCTAACTGAATGAGCCACCCTGGAGTCCCACAGTATTTATTTACTGAAGCCAATGCCTAAGCCTGAATAAGACCCTGACTCTCTTCAATTCCATGAAGTCTGGGAGAGGTAAAGTGACTGCAGAAGAAAAGTGGGAAGCTAGCAGAGGTTGGTTCATAAGGTTTAAGGGAAGAAGTCATCTCCGTAACATAAAAGCAAGAGGTGAAGCTGCAAATGCTAATGTAGACGTTGCAGCTAGTTATCCAGAAGATCTGGCTCAGATAAATAATGAAGGTGGCTACACTGAAGAACAGATTTTCAGTGTAGATGAAATAGCCTTTTGTTGGAAGAAGATGCCATCTAGGACTTTCCTAGCTAGAGAGGAGAAATCAACACTGGCTTCAAAGCTTCAAAGGCTGATTCTGTTGTAGGGGCTAATGCAGCTGGTGACTTTAAGTTGAAGCCAATGTTCATTGACTATTTCAAAATGGCCCTTAAGAATTATACTAAATTATACTAAATCTGCTCTGCTAATACTCTATAAATGGAATAACAAGGCCTGGATGACACATGCTGACAACACATCTGTTGTCAGCATGATTCACTGAATATTTTAATCCCACTGTTGAGACCTAATATTCAGAAAAAAAAAATGCTTTCAAAATTTGACTGCTTATTGATAATGCACCTGATCACCCAAGAGCTCTGATGGGGATGGGCAGTGAGACTAATGTTTTCATGCCTCCTAACACAACATTCGTTCTACAGTTTATGGATCAAGGAGCCCTTTTGACTCTCAAGTCTTATTACTTAAGAAGTACATTTGGTAAGGCGATAGCTGCCATAGACAGTGATTCCTCTGATGGATCCGGACAAAGTAAATTGTAAATTTTGAAAAGGATTTACCATTTTAAATGTCATTAAGAATATTCATGATTAATGGAAAGAGGTCGAAATGTCAACATTCACAGGAATTTGGAAGAAGTTGAACTTTGAAATCTGAACTTTGAGGGTTTCAAGACTTCAATGGAGGAAGTAACTGCAAACAGCAAGATAACTAGAATTAGAAATAGAGCCTGAAGATGTAGCTAACTTGCTGCAATCTCATGATAAAACAAGCAGATGAGGAGTTGCTTATTATGGATGAAGAAAGAAAGTAGTTTCTTGAGAAGGAATACTCCTGGTGAAGATGCTATGAAGATTGTTGAAATGACAGCAACGACTTTATAATATTTCATAAACTTAGTTCATAAAGCAGCAGCAAGGTTTGAGAGGACTGACCCCAATTTTGGGAGAAATCGTCCATGAAAAGAAGAATCAGCTGATGCAGGAAACTTCATTGTTTTTGTTTCTTTTTAAAGAAATTGCCACAGCTATCTTAGCCTTCAACAACCACCACTCCAATTAGTCAGCAGCCATCAACACTAGGGAAGACCCTCCACCAGCAAAAATATTACAACTCACTAGAAAGCTCAGAGGATGGCTAGCATATTTTTTTTTTTTAGCAATAATGTATTTTTAAAATAAAGCATATAAATTTTTTAGACATAAAGCTCTCCCACACTTAATAGACTACAGCATAGCGTAAACATAACATTTTTATGTACTAGGAAAACTAAAAAATTATTTGACTCACTTTATTGCAATATTTGCTTTATTGTAGTGGTCTGAAACTGAACCTGAGGTGTCTCTAAGGTAGCCCTGTGTTTAAAAGACTCTGTTATGTTAACTTAGAATTAATTATAGAGGCTTTCTTTATTTAAATACTTCATACTCACATTTGATTAGATTTCTTTAAAAAACATTTTTTTATTAGCATATAGTGTATTATTTGCTACAGAGGTACATGTCTGTGAATCATCAGTCTTACATAAACAATTCAAAGCACTCACCATAGCACATACCCTCCCTAATGTCCATAACCTAGCCACCTATCCCTACCTCTCATCCTCCAGCAACCCTCAGTTTGTTTCCTGAGATTTAAGAGTCTCTTATGATCCTATCTTGTTTCATTTTTTTCCCTACCTATCCCCCACGACCTCCCACCCTGCCTCTCAAATTCCTCATATCAGAGAGATCATATGATAATTGTCTTTCTCTGACTGACTTATTTTGCTTGGCATAATACCCTCTAGTCCATCCATTTCCTTGCAAATGGCAAGATTTTTTATGGTTGCATAATATTTCATTATACACACACACACACACACACCATATCTTCTTTATCCATTCATCTGTTGATGGACATCTAGGTGATTGAATTTCTTATGTAAAGTAGTTTCTTGGTGAGCTTGGCTGGTTGAACACATGATTTTCCCTCCTGAACTCCGCACATATAGTAATACAAACCTATAAGGATAAAGTTGGAAGTAGGAGATAGTAGAAGATTCCAAAACCAACAAAATTGTTGGAAATGATAAACAGATGAAGCAGTGGTCTAATTAAATTAGAGAACAGAACATCAGTCAGCTGATTAATCAACCAGAGAGAAGAGAAGGGAAAAACTTAAAGCCCTGTGCAAAGAGATGCTGATGAGAAGCAAATGAATTGTCTATGGAGCCCCAGAGAAATCCAGAATTCGAAGGCACCAGGCACTTCTTTGTAAGTACTTTTAATTGGCAAACTATGGATATATGTGGGAATGAGATAGGAGCTGAAAACAGGGTTGAAAGAATGTCTAAGGCACAGATAAATTCTACCTTCCCATTCCCCACTTTGTTCATAAAAACTAAACCAGAAAGGCTTCCACCTAGTGACACAAATCCAGAAGACAGCAGATGAATCACTGGAAAGTCTGGGGGAACTGGATTATAGAGGGGGAAATAAGTTCACGTGAATCTAGTATGTTTTTATCTAGAACATTAAAAATGACCCTTATTGATTTTAAACCCCTGAAAGAAAGTGTCCTCTACTCTATGCCAGTTTTTGTCTGTGGAGTTGCAAATCTTTAGGTCCTTCTATAAATAGATCAGCTTTCACACACTTTAAGTGTTCCCATTTTAAAAAGTTTATATCTTTTGATTCACCCCATCTTACTGTATTTTGAGTACCTATATGATATCGTGCTTATCTGAACATTATTTATAATAGCAAAAATGGGTGACAACCTAAATCCCTAATTTATGGAATGGCTAAATAAACTCATGGAATTTTAAAGTGGTTATAGTATGTGATATTTTTGAAGTGTTTGTAATAGCATAGAAAAAACTCATAGAATACTAATGGAAAGTAGAAGAAAATCACATGTACTTACAATGTAAGCACATGATTAAAAAATGTGGACCTTTTTATGACTGAATATTTTAATGTTTTAAATTGAGTTGATATAAAGAGAAACAAAAAACTTGACTGAATGAGGCTTTTTAGTTTTTTTTTCTTCACTAGAGGAGAAAGGCAAAACTATCACAGTAACTGGATATTTAAAAATGGCTTTCAAACTTATCTGATCTAAATAAAAACTGATAGCCTTCATTTTCTCTTAAAATTTGCATTGTACATGCCTCATGGAGATACTTAGTAAGGAAATGTCAAACTTACAAGTGGAACTGTCTCTGCCAGACAACTAGGGACAGCTGTATAACAATTTCTGGAGCTGTTTACCAAAGAAATCCTAATGTAAAAGAATGTGGCTGTCACTCCTTGGGAAAACAGAAAGGAAGGGAAAACATGGTAAAGGAGGAAGTCAGCTGTTGGACCAAAGAAGGAATTAAGTATTAAAATTCCAATCATTGAAGACAGTTGCTCTGCCACACAAAATCCTGAGGTCTGTTCATTGTCTGCTTCTGTAGAACTAACAATTTGCTCAGCACTATTTTGGGAAAGAATTTCTACAGAGCTGGCATATCTTCAGCCCCCAGTGTTTCCTCTCATTGACTCATCAACAGGTGTTAAAAAGAAATATCACAGACCCAGTAAGCTCATTTTAATTTCATACCTGTGTCTCTGGTTTTGTTGGAATGTTTTATTTCTTCAGGATAAAGAAGCCAATAAATTATTGTTGACATGATACTTTTCCATAGGCATACATATGAATTTATTAATACCGTATTTTTATTTATGATTTGTAAATTTAATATTGAGGGTATGATCACACAATTCAAACCTAAACAAATTTCGTAAAGAATGAATTCTCTCTGTAATGAGAGATGCTGGCATTATGATTTTAAGAAAGCATGCAACAACATTGATGTTAAAAATAATGTATTATATCTGGGAAAATAATATTGAAATTCCTTAAAAAGTCACATGTCAGATAAGCTTCAGAAACAACAATCACATCATTATCAGAGAAAAAATTAAAAACAAAACAATATAGTATTAACTGTTATACCTTTGACAAATAATTTTCAGGAATTTAAGCATAAGACATAATTATATGTGACTTAAGGAATGAAGGAATGATCATTCTGTTTCTCCATTTAACAGCCTAGTTTGGCATATTCCTAAACTTGAAAAGAAGGAATGACTCCTCACAGTGGATTACCACAGCCTTAGTGAGGTCACAGCATTAAGGTCCTCCTTATTAAGGCCTTCATAACCAATACTCAGTATTGTTAAAATTACTCCTTCCATCCAATCAACAGCCACTAAATAACTTGGCATAATAGAAATGGTTAATAATGTTCTGTTTAGTGTCTATTTCAAAAGTCTCTTAGTCACAATACTCTCTACCAGGGTACCCAGGGGGTACCTCAGCAGCCTTGACATTGCACACGGTTTTTGAAGTCTAGATCTTATCTGTGTACAGCTATGGGGAGATTAATTTATTCATTTTATTTGTTTATTCAGGACATACAAATACTAGCAATGTGGCTTACAAAAAAGGGGATGGGCTGTTGCTTCACACATAGTGCAAGGTCCTGACACACAGATGACATTCTTGAAAATTATTTTGTGAGCTTTGAGGGCTGCTCTATCTTAGGTAATGTCATGACCCAACTATTGTCCCTAATAACATCCACAATATTAATACAAGTCTAAAAACTTTTAGTTTTTTGGGGGGGTCTGGATGCAGCATATTCTACTTTGTTTTTTAAATCTTACTGATACTTTAACTTGCAAGTCAGTCCACCTTAAATGGAGTTCCCTCCAACAAATGTTCTGAAACCTATCTAAACTGAAATCAGGAGGCACCCCCATAAGTGTCTTCAGAGACTCCCTACTGTAAATGCTTTAACAACCTCTCCCAGAGTCTTTGGACCACCTCTGAGGTCCATGGATTGCCTATGAACTTCTGCTACAAAATACTAGCCTTCCTTAGCTCTCTACTATATACTATTACAGTGGCATTTACTGACCACACACTGGGATCTCCTGGAAATAGAGACTTTTATAGACCCAGAGCATATGACCTTATGTATTCAATTGCCCATTATACTTTGGGTCATGGAAGCAATACCTTGCAAACTTGGAATTGCAACCAAGGCTTCCTTGCTATAGGATGGAGCCAGACTTGGGCTTTCTGGCACATCCCACTTGTACAAGTCCTCCTTATCTCTTTTTCTTAGTCACTTGCCAGATGCCATTGTGTTGGAGGAGATCACCTCTCTCCCAGACACTCTGGCTACCTGGAGAACAAAACTGAGTAAACAGAATTGGAAATTTGTAGGTTTTACAGATGGACTCCATCACTGTATGTGATTGAGCTCAGTGGAATGCTGCTGCTTTCCCATATCTTAACTAAATTGTCCCTGCTAAAGGAGAAGACCCAAGGGTTAGCCTATTTGACCAAACTTTAGATGGTTATCTCATCATGGATGCTCAGAGCATTAATTGGTCCATCTATACATTTTTACATATTCTTGGGTTGTGGCCTAAGAGTTTCTCCCTTTGATAAAGAACTCTGGAAATCTCTTGCTTTACAGATACCCAAAATATAAATTAATGTAACAGGTATTTCTGCATACATTAAAGCCACACCACAATACCTCAATATTCATTATATGTTTGGAGTTCCAGTCATTACTGATAGTGACTGAAGACTCATTTCACTTATTAGAAAGCATAGGGCTGGGCTCTTTAAAAAAGCATCCATTAGAACTTCTACCTTCCTTATGTGCCCTTTGCAGTCAATTTAATTGGTTTCATTGAGAAGTCCAATGAATTCTTCCAAGAGTTCTTATTTAATTAAACATTAGCAAATGGATTTCCTGGTGGGATCCATGGCCACGGGCATTTATTAAACTAAATTCATACTTCCTGGGGACATGCACTTCCTCCATCAGTGCCACACAGATTCCTCAGCTGTCTTTGATGACCATAAAGAGGGGTACCTCTAAAATTTATGTTTTCAGTGATCACCTCTCCATTTGGTTTTCTCCCTCATGGTCACTCAGGTACCTACTTTGCTTCCTGGGAGGAATTTCTTCTCTTCTTTAAAGTCTCAGTCATCACCACAGCTTAAATTGATGTCAAGGTATTTTATTGTGAGGCCTAGATTATCTTGTGCCCTTGTACGGGAAGAAAAATTATCTTTTACCCTCTTTGGGTCTCTGGCTGGGCTTAAGAATTAAATGGACATAAGACAGATTAATAGGAGAAAAGCATACAAATCTTACTGAATTTTTACATGTACATGGAAACCTTCACAAGAGAATAGAGACCCAAAGGAGTGACCAGAGCAGGAAGTTTTTATACCTCCTAGACAAACCACCAATAGGGAGGAGTCAAGATGGCAGAGAAGTAGCAGGCTGAGACTACTTCAGCTAGCAAGAGATCAGCTAGATAGCTTATCTAAAGATTGCAAACATCTGCAAATCCATCGGCAGATCGAAGAGAAGAAGAACAGCAATTCTAGAAACAGAAAAACAACCACTTTCTGAAAGGTAGGACTGGCGGAGAAGTGAATCCAAAGCGACAGGAAGATAGGCCCCAGGGGGAGGGGCCAGCTCCCAGCAAGCGGCGGAGCAATGGAGCACAAAATCGGGACTTTTAAAAGTCTGTTCTGCTGAAGGACATCGCTCCAGAGGCTAAACCGGGGCGAAGCCCACGCGGGGTCAGCATGGCCTCAGGTCCCGCAGGTCCTTTAGGTCCCAGTGTGGGCTTCAGGTCCCGCAGGGTCACAGAAGGATAGGGGGTGTCTGAGTGTCGCAGAGCTTGCGGGTATTGGAATGGGAAAGCTGGCTACAGAGACAGAGCCAACAGTGAGCTCCCAGCTTGGGGTTACCTTGAACCAGCCACAGGCTCGGTGAGCTCAGAGCGCGGCCGGAGGTCAGGCAGATGGGAGTTACTGGGCGCTGTTCTCTGAGGACACACTGAGGAGTGGGGCCCCAGGCTCTCGGCTCCTCCGGGCTGGAGACCAGGAGGCCGCCATTTTCATTCCTGTCCTCTGGAACTCTAAGGAAAGCACTCAGGGAACAAAAGCTCCTGAAAGCAAACCGGAGCGGATTACTCGGCCCGGCCCCTGGTAAGGACGGTGCAATTCCGCCTGGGGCAAAGACACTTGAGAATCACTACAACAGGCCCCTCCCCCAGAAGATCAACAAGAAATCCAGCCAAGACCAAGTTCACCTACCAAGGAGTGCAGTTTCAATACCAAGGAGAGCAGCAGAATTCCAGAGGAGGAGAAAGCAAAGCACCGAACTCATGGCTTTCTCCCTATGATTCGTTAGTCTTGCAGTTAATTTAATTTTTTTTAATTTTTCATTTTTTTTTCTTCTTCTGCTAAAAATTTTTTTTAACTTTTACCCTTTTCTTTTTTTAACGTTTTTTAACTAGTTTATCTAATATATATATATTCTTTTTTATACTTTTCTTTATTCGTTTTCTTTTTTTTAATTCTTTTCTTTATTTCCTTTTTTTTTTCTTTCTTTCTTTCTGAACCTCTTTTTATCCCCTTTCTCCCCCCTCACAATTTGGGATTTCTTCTGATTTGGTTAAAGCATATTTTTCTGGGGTTGTTGCCACCCTTTTAGTATTTTACTTGCTTCTTCATATATCTTATCTGGACAAAATGACAAGGCAGAAAAATTCACCACAAAATAAAGAACAAGAGGCAGTACTGAAGGCTAGGGACCTAATCAATACAGACATTGGTAATATGTCAGATCTAGAGTTCAGAATGACAATTCTCAAGGTTCTAGCTGGGCTCGAAAAAGGCATGGAAGATATTAGAAGAAACCCTCTCGGGAGATATAGACAAACCAACAATAAATGTATCAAGAATTGACAAGTTGAAGGTGTTTGGGCTATGGGTAAGAAATGATGAAAAAGTAAAAAGTTAGTTTATACAGACTTTCTGGCCCTAAATTTCTTGTGTTTGATAATAACTATATCTTCTTTCTTTCTGGTATCGGGAGATGGGGGAAATACCTTTCACAGGAGATCTGTCTCCTGCTTTCAGGGAAGAAGGTTGTGGGGGAGGTTAGAGTGATCTTGTTTCATCTGTGCTTCTCAGCTCTTTCAGCTAATTTATTCAGTATGCCAAGGTGCCATATCTTTGGGTGTCATGTCCTGAACCTCATCACTATCTTGACTTCTTTGTATCTCCCAGGGCTACATGAGTTCCTCCAGCCAGGCATATCTCCTCTCTCTGGGCCATATCTGGTGAGAAGGGTTCCCCACTTGGCTAGTTCCTCTATCAGCCAAAATAGCTACATTTACCTAACAGTTCCACTTCCTTGTCAGTCAGCAAAATATTTTTATTTTATTTATTTATTTTTTAAAGATTTTTTTAATTTGAGAGAGAGAGACTATGGCAGAGGAGCAAAGTGAAAGGGAGAGAGAGAGTCTCAAGCAGACTCTATCCTCAGCACAGAACCTGATGTAGGGCTTGAGCTCAAGACCCTGAGATCATGACCTAAGCCAAAATCAAGAGTCAGATGCTTAATTGACTGAGTCACTCAGATGCCCCAGCCAACAAAATTATTTAACAGAGGGACAGACTAGAATCAGGAAGGAAATAGGCTCTTCCAGTTACCCAGATGAGAAATGGTGTTGCTTACTCTAGCCTTTGGAAAGTGAGAGCGAGAAGAGATCTCAGATTCTGTAAATGTTAGCAGAGTTCCAATTCACTAAGATTTGAGGAAGGTGAAGATGCAGCAATGATTCCCAGGCTTCTCACTTGAACAGTTGTTAGGAGATAATTCCACCAATTTTGATAGGGAAGGTAGGAAGAGAAATAGTTTTGAAAAAGAATACTGTTACGGGGGACAAGATGGCGGGGGAGTAGGAGAAGGTGCCTTTTCAGCCTGTACCCCAAAGTGAGCTGATTACCTACCAAAGAACTCCGTTCACCCATGAAATCAGCCTGAGATCAGAATTATACACGTCTGGAACTCTGCAGGGGCAGAAGACACCAGTGGGCAGGTAAAGCGGAGTGGGAACAGTGACTGATATCGGAATTCATATTGATAGGAATACACTAATCATAGGAGATCTTAACACACCTCTCTCAGAAATAGACAGATCATCGAAGCAGAAAATCAATAAAGAAACAAGATCATTGAAATGACACATTGGACCAGATGGACCTCATAGATATATAAAGAACATTCCACCCTAAAACAACAGAATACTCATTCTTTTCAAGTGCACACGGAACCTTCTGCAGAATAGACCACATACTGGGTCACAAATCAGGATTCAACCGATACCAAAAGACTGAGATTATTCCCTGCATATTCTCAGATCACAATGCTTTGAAACTGAGCTCAATCACAAGGAAAAGTTCAGAAGGAACTCAAACACCTGGAAGCTAAAGGCCACCTTGCTTAAGAATGCTTGGGTCAACCAGGAGATCAAAGAAGAACTGAAACAATTCATGGAAACCAATGAGAATGAAGACACTTCGGTCCAAAACCTATGGGATACAGCAAAGGCGGTCCTAAGGGGGAAATACATAGCCATCCAAGCCTCCCTCAAAAAAATTGATATATCCAGAATACACCAGCTGTCTCTATACCTGAAAGAACTGGAGAATCAACAACAAATCAAACCAACTCCACACATAAGAAGGGAAATCATCAAGATTAGAGCTGAGATCAATGAGGTAGAAACCAGAGATACAGTAGAACATATCAATAAAACTAGAAGCTGATTTTTTGAAAGAATCAATAAGATTGATAAACCATTGGCCACACTAATCCAAAAGAAAAGAGAGAAAGCCCAAATTCATAAAATTATGAATGAAAAGGGATAGATCACAACTAACACCAAGGAAGTAGAAACAATCATCAGAAGTTATTATCAACAGTTATATGCCAATAAGCTTATCAACTTAGATGAAATGGATGCATTCCTGGAAAACTATAAACTCTCAAAATTGAACCAGGAAGAAATCGACAACCTGAATAGACCGATATCTAGTAACGAGATTGAAGCAGTGATCAAAAACCTCCCAAAAAACAAGAGCCCAGGAACTGACGGATTCCCTGGGGAATTCTACCAAACTTTCAAAGAAGAAATAACACCTATTCTCCTGAAGCTGTTTGAAAAAAATTGAAGCAAAAGGAAAACTTCCAGACTCTTTCTATGAAGCCAGCATTACCCTGATCCCCAAACCAGGCAAAAACCCTACCAAAAAGGAGAATTTCAGACCAATATCACTAATGAATATGGATGCTAAGATTCTCAACAAGATCCTAGCCAACAGGATCTAACAGCACATTAAAAAGATTATCCACCATGATCAGGTGGGATTCATCCCTGGGCTACAAGGATGGTTCAACATTTGCAAATCAATCAATGTGATCGAACAAATTAATAAGAGAAGAGAGAAGAACCACATGGTCCTCTCAATTGATGCAGAAAAAGCATTTGACAAAATCCAGCATCTGTTCCTGATTAAAATGCTTCAAAGTATAGGGATAGAGGGAGAATTCCTGAACCTCGTTAAATCCATCTATGAAAGACCCTCAGCAAATATCATCCTCAATGGGAAAAAGCTTGCAGCCTTCCTGTTGAGATCAGGAACAAGACAAGGATATCCACTTTCACCACTCTTGTTCAACATAGTATTAGAAGTCCTAGCAACAGCAATCAGACAACAAAGAGAAATAAAAGGTATCCAAATGGGCAATGAAGAAGTCAAACTCTCTCTCTTCGCAGATGACATGATTCTTTATATGGAAAATCCAAAAGACTCCACCCCCAAACTACTAGAACTCATACAGCAATTCAGCAACATGGCAGGATACAAAGTCAATGTGCAGAAATCAGTGGCTTTCTTATACACGAACAATGAAAATATAGAAAGGGAAATTAGAGAATTAATTCCATTTACTATAGCACCAAGAACCATAAGATACCTGGGAATAAACCTAACCAAAGAGGTAAAGGATCTGTACTCAAGGAACTACAGAACACTCATGAAAGAAATTGAAAAAGACACAAAAAGATGGAAGACCATTCCATGCTCTTGGATGGGAAGAATAAACATTGTTAAAATGTCTATACTGCCTAGAGCAATCTATACTTTTATTGCCATTCTGATCAAAATTCCACCGGTATTCTTCAAAGAGCTGGAGCAAAAATCCAAAAATTTCTATGGAATCAGAAGAGACCCCGAATCGCTAAGGAAATGTTGAAAAACAAAAATAAAACAGGGGGCATCACGTTACCTGATTTCAAGCTTTATTAAAAAGCTGTGATCACCAAGACAGCATGGTACTGGCATAAAAACAGACACATAGACCAGTGGATCAGAGGAGAGAGCCCAGATATAGACCCTCAACTCTATGGTCAATTAATCTTCAACAAAGCAGGAAAAAATATACAGTGGAAAAAAGACAGTCTCTTCAAAAAATGGTGCTGGGAAATCTGGACAGCTATACGTAGAAGAACGAAACTCGACCATTCTCTTACACCGTACACAAAGATAAACTCAAAATGGATAAAAGACCTCAACGTGAGACAGGAACGCATCAGACTCCTAGAGGAGAACATAGGCAGTAATCTCTTCGATATCAGCCACAGCAACTTCTTTTATGATATGTCTCCAAAGGCAAAGGAAACAAAAGCGAAAATAAACTTTGGTACTTCATCAAAATGAAAATCTTCTGCACAGCAAAGGAAACAGTCAAAAAAACAAAGAGGCAACCCACGGAATGGGAGAAGATATTTGCAAATGAGAGTACAGACAAAAAGTTGATATCCAGGATCTATAATGAACTCCTCAAACTCAACACACACGAATCAGGCAAACATATCAAAAAATGGGCAGAAGATATGAACAGACACTTCTCCAATGAAGACATACAAATGGCTATCAGACACACGAAAAAATGTTCATCATCACTAGTCCTCAGGGAGATTCAAATTAAAACCATATTGAGATATCACCTTATAACAGTTAGAATGGCCAAAATTAGCAAGACAGGAAACAACATGTGTTGGAGGGGATGTGGAGAAAGGGGAACCCTCTTCCACTGTTGGTGGGAATGCAAGTTGGTGCAGCCTCTTTGGAGAACAGTGTGGAGATTCCTCAAGAAATTAAAAATAGAGCTTCCCTGCAATGACCCTGCAATTGCACTCCTGGGTATTTACCCCAAAGATACAGATGTCATGAAAAGAAGGGCCATCTGTACCCCAATGTTTATAGCAGCAATGGCCACGGTCGCCAAACTATGGAAAGAACCAAGATGCCCTTCAACGGACGAATGGATAAAGAAGATGTGGTCCATATACACTATGGAGTATTATGCCTCCATCAGAAAGGATGAATACCCAACTTTTGTAGCAACATGGATGGGACTGGAAGAGATTATGCTGAGTGAAATAAGTCCAGCAGAGAGAGTCAATTATCATATGATTTCACTTATTTGTGGAGCATAACAAATATCATGGAGGACAAGGGGTGTTAGAGAGGAGAAGGGAGTTGGGGTAAATTGGAAGGGGAGGTGAATCATGGGAGACTATGGACTCTGAAAAACAATCCGTATGGTTTGAAGTGGCGGGGAGGGGGTGGGAGGTTGGGGTCCTAGGTGGTGGGTATTATAGAGGGCATGGATTGCATGGAGCACTGGGTGTGGTGAAAAAATAATGAATACTGTTTTTCTGAAAATAAACAAATCAATTTAATAATAATAAAAAAAAGGAATACTGTAAACTAAAAGAAAAGAGGCTCTTTGGAAAACAGATTGGTTAAAAATCTTTCCAGTATTTCAGAGAGAGAGAGAGAGAGAAGTAAATGGATCATGGACTAAATAAGCCTTTTTTAGGTTTAGATTTCTCAATGATTGGATCATCATTGGTCATCTTTGACAGAGCAATTTCATCTTTTCTGGACTAAAGGGGCCTGAGGACTTGGAAAAGTGTGAAGATGTATAGACCACTAAAGTGTAGATCACTAAAGGGTACTGTGCCAAAAATAGGAGGTATGAGACAGAGCAGGAGATCATTTTTATTATTTTAAAATAGACCTCAGTCTATTAGTGGAGTGAATGGTGCATTTTAGTCACCTGGTGAAGTTGTGGATACATCAGTCTGAAGAAAAATGGACTGAGATGCTTGAGGAGGGAACTGAATCCAGATCATAGAGGGTTGATTATGTTGGCTATGGGTGGTGCCTGGTGTTCTTCTCAGGCTCTAAGCTGGGGTGGTGTATGGAGTTATCCCTGAGAGATAATTGAAAAATTAGATACCCTGTCATTAGAAAGAACTTGAGGAGAATATATAGTGCTGTAGGATTGGAACCATCATTGTAAAATATACAAAAGCCTTGGGGGTAAAAGTAAAATGCACTGGCTGTGTTTGTGAACAGTTAGATGGGGTACAAACTTGGTCATTTTCCTCAGTATCCAGAGACAAACAAATTTTTGAGTTGTTTCAGATTATTCAGTTGCAGGCACAAGTGTAGGGGAAACTAAATAAGCTCAAGCAGCTGTACATGTTAATCAAGGGAAAACTGAAGTGTTTACTTACAGGGTCATCCTGGTAAGACAAGAATTCAGGAGTCCCAAGAAGCTTAAATGCAGGAAATAAAAGGGAGGGGTCTGAAAATTAGAAATGTAGTTTGTGATTCTGTTTGTGATGATTAAGATTCTGGACAAAGTCCAGGGTGTGCATGGGAGTAGGTGGCAGTAGGTCATTGAAGCTGAAAAGGAAAACTGGAGTTTTTGTGTGTTGTTTAAATACACAGGGGTGAAATACTGAAAATGATTGGGTTGTGATTTATTGAATTCTCACTTGATAAATTTAAAGTCAATAAAAAAATCATAAAGTATTATATATACACTAAAAAGCTTATCTCAACAATTTAACCAAAACAGAAAGCAAAATGAAATCATTTGTCTATTAGTGCAAGGCTTTCAGCTGCAGAATGTGAATTTGTCTGAGATCATGTAATAGAGAAGAATATAGGGTAGACCTTGGGGTTAGACCCGATTTTCAATGTTGGCACCATTTACTAGCTGTGTTATCTCTCTAAACCTTATTTATTTCATCTATAAAATGACGAAAATAATAGCACAGAGTTCATGAAATTGTGAGAATTAATGTAAGTATAAATATAAAGATACTAGCATATTGCTTAGCACACAGTAGGCTCCTCAGTTAATGCTGCCTCTTTAAACAAAATCCATTATTTCTGCTCCTAGCAAATCAGATGATTTCTTTCTTTCCCTCCTTTCCTTCCTTCCTTCTTTCCCTTCCCCGCGCTTCCCTTCCCTTCCCTTCCCTTTTTCCTTTCCCTTCTTTCCTCCCCTCCCCTCCCTTCCTACCTACCTCCCTCTCTTTCTTTCTTTCTTTTTCTTTCTTTCCTTCCTCCTTCTTTCTTATCAGTTTCTTATGAGTTTACAGTAGTGTATCAGTTTCCTATTGGTACTGTAAGAGATTACAATAAACTCAGTGGCCTGACACAACACAATTTATTCTCTTATAGTTCTGAAGGTCAGAAGTCCAAAATCAGCCTCCCAGAGTTAAAGTCATACCTCCCTCTTTTAAGGATGCCTTTGAGCCCACCAGAGTTATTCTGCGTAATTCCTCAGCTCACAATCCTTTATTTAATTTAGTCCGCAGAGTAACTTTTGCTAGAGAATTTAATATGTTCACAGGTTGCAGGAATTAGAACACTGACTTCTTGGCAGGAGGAAAGAGGGGTATTACTATTATTAGAGATGTTAGTGAAGGACAGATAGGAATATAGTATAACTTTAGACCAGTCATGTATCAAGTTACAGACTTTTAAATTTTCTTTCTCAGTTTCATCATCAACAAACACATCACAAATTTGCAAATAAGGGAATGAATGAATGGACACCTGATGGATGTGAGAAATGTTCACCCTCTTCATCCCAACCTTTTTCTTTAACAACTTGACTCTCCAATTTATGACCAGAAAATGTCATTCACTGCTCTTTCTGTTCTCTGTTTTCTCTGTGAAACAGTGCCCACACATCTGTTCTTTACTCTCCTTGCAGACAAAGCAGCTGTGGCTTCCTATTGTTGCTAAGATTACCCAAATCCACCGCCACCTCCACACGCCTCCTCCTAGAATTCCAGTATATTTGCACATTGAAATTAAGCACACCAAAAGGCTGAAAAGAAAAAGAGGCTAGTGTTAAAACCCAAACTGCAGACATCCCTAGGCAGAAATTTTGTGGAAATAACATTAAGGCAGAAATAAAAGTGAGCATGTTGCATTTTCATTTAATTTTTAATGGTGTTTTTGGCCCAGGAAATCTCCAAATATAGTTCACACATAACAGTAATCATTCGCTTCTCATAATGGAAACTCGGGAGTTCATGTATTCTTCCATACCGTTTCTGTTTTTGTTTCTGCATAAAGATGGAACTGCAAGTCTTCACCTCTCACGGGAGAACTTCAGATTCCACACTGTGACCGTGCATCTATTTCTAAACAGCTGCTTCTCGAATTTATGTTTAGAGGTCTCAGATTCGTGTTTCCTCTATTTTATGTCCAAATTCCAAAGCCTTTATTATTGTTTTTGCTATCTCTTAAGGTTCAGATTGAAGAGAAGGATGCTAAAATTTACTTTTGTGGAAACGGTTTTCTTTCTTCTTTCCTGAAGGAAAATGAAACTTACCCATCCCTGAGAGGAGAAATGAAACCGAAACTCCCTTCCAGGTTATAAAAGACTGGCTGCGCCGGCTCCGCTACACAGAAGCCCAAGTTCAGGCTATGTGTCCAGCTTACACTCCGGCTCCAGGTTCGTCCTCTCTCCGCCACTTCTCCGCCGGCGGGCGGCCAGCCCCTGTCAGCGCTCCTCAGACGCAGGTGGGGGCCGGACTCCAGGGGGAGGAGGTGTGGGGAGTGGCAGGTGCTCCAACGCAGGACCCAGCCGGGATGGGGATGGGGATGGGGATGGGGATGGGGATGGGGGTGGGGGGAAGGTTGGGACCGGGCCTGCGGAGCGGGCTTGTAGATGACAGGTGTAACTAAGGGAGAGACTTGAAATGGAGATGCCCCACAGGGGGTCAAGCTCTCTGGTCTGAGCGGGAGGAGGCCCAGAGTCGCTCTGGGCACGCGGTGCTCTGGTGTGGGGCGCTGCGAGCGCCACCAGGAACCCCCAAACGGTGCTGGACAGGTCTTTTTTTTTTTAAATATATTATTATTATTATTTTTTTTATTTAAAAATTTTTTAAAAATTAATTTATTATTTTTTTTCAGCGTAACAGTATTCATTGTTTTTGCACCACACCCAGTGCTCCATGCAATCCGTGCCCTCTCTAATACCCACCACCTGGTTCCCCCAACCTCCCACCCCCCCACCCCTTCTGGACAGGTCTTTTTGTTGGCCTTGGGAGGCAAAGCCTGGGGGGAGAGAGTGGGAAGGGACACTGGTTAGGAGTGCCAGGGTCTAAAGTCTGAAGGAGAGCAAAGGCATTTAAGGGATCCTCTTGAAAGAAAGGGCGCAGGGGATCTGGGGCCTTGAGGAGAAACTAAGAGAGGTCAGATCTGAGCATGAACAATAAAATCTAGATGTGGACAGCAGCAAGCAGCTTCCTAATCCACGCAGAACCTGATGCTCAATTACAAACTTGCAGAATCAGAATCTGCATTTTAACACTATGGAGTATTATGCCTCCATCAGAAAGGATGAATATCCAACTTTTGTAGCAACATGGATGGGACGGAAAAAGATTATGCTGAGTGAAATAAGTCAAGCAGAGAGAGTCAATTATCATATGGTTTTACTTACTTGTGGAGCATAACAAATATCATGGAGGACATGGGGAGTTGGAGAGGAGAAGGGAGTTGGGGGAAATTGGAAGGGGAGGTAACCATGAGAGACTATGGACTCTGAAAAACAATCTGAGGGGAATGAAGTGGTGGGGGGTGGGAGGTTGGGGTACCAGGTGGTGGGTATTATAGAGGGCACAGATTGCATGGAGCACTGGGTGTGGTGCAAAAATAATGAATACTGTTATGCTGAAAATAAATAAATTTAATTAAGGAAAAAAAAAGAATCTGCATTTTAATAGCTCACAGGTGATTCCGCCATACCCCTACATTTCAGTGGTTTCATACAATAATAATTTATTTCTTAAAAACAATTAAAATAATGTATTCATGGTCAAGGGGCACGCATTAGTTTTCTACTGCTGCATAACCAGTTACCACAAATTTAGTGGCATAAGTCAATACAAATTTATTATTTTATAAGTTTCCATGAATCAGAAATCCAGGCACTGATTAACTGAATCCTTTTGCTCAGCATCTCACCAGACTGAAATGAGTGTGTCTGCTGAGGCTGACATCTTGTCCAGGCTTTGGTCGCTCATTCAGATTGTTGGGAGAATCCAATTCCTTGCACCTAGAAGGTTGAGGTTTCCTGTTTTCTTGCTGGTGTCTTGAAGGCCATCTAGGATTCTGTCTGTTGCTGGTCAGCTCTTCTCCAGTGTTTCAGGAACTATAGTTTTTCCGTCGAGTGGTTCCATCATTCCCTGGGCCTTATTCTCTGGATTGGACTTCTATCTTTTCCAATAATCTATGATTTCTCTTTTTTACCCTTCTCTTCTCCCTATTAAAGAGTGTTTAAATCAGAATCCAAAATAGGATTCTGGCACTACTATGATTAGATGATATGTTTTTTTTTTTTTTCCCTCTTCTATCCTTTTATTTTATTTTTTTTTAATATAATTTTTTATTTTTTATAAACATATATTTTTATCCCCAGGGGTACAGGTCTGTGAATCACCAGGTTTACACACTTCACAGCACTCACCAAAACACATACCCTCCCCAATGTCCATAATACCACCCCCTTCTCCCAAACCCCCTCCCCCCAGCAACCCTTCCTGATCAAAACTCTTCAAAGTGTAGGGATAGAGGGCACATACCTCAATATCATCAAAGCCATCTATGAAAAACCCACCGCAAATATCATTCTCAATGGATTAGATGATATGTTTTTAAGTTTGCTTTAATCTCTTATCCTCTCATAATTTATTTATTAATAAATTGGGGTCCCTTCCCTTCTCTTTCCTTTTCTTCCTTCCCTTTATCTTTCCCCTCCCCTCCCCTTTCTTCCCTTCCTTTCCCTTTCTCTTTCCCTTTCCCTTTCCCTTTTTGGTCTTGCAGGGAGTCTCCTAGTCTTCCTGGTGCTATTTAATAGGTTCTTCTAGCTTATAAATGTCTTGTCAATTAATTGTTGCTACTGGAGTTTTGATCAAATTCAGGTTAAAATATTTTTTTGGTTAGAGTATTTCTTTTTTTATTTTTTTAAAAGATTTTATTTATTTATTTGACAGAGAGAAATCACAAGTAGATGGAGAGGCAGGCAGAGAGAGAGAGGGAAGCAGGCTCCCTGCAGAACAGAGAGCCCGATGCAGGGCTCGATCCCAGGACCCTGAGATTATGACCTGAGCCAAAGGCAGTGACTTAACCCACTGAGCCACCCAGGCGCCCCTGGTTAGAGTATTTCAATAATGGTATAGTTCTATATGGAAGTAGATATTTGCCTATATTTTTGTTGTGCTATGATCTAAAAATAGCAAGATCTATTAATTCATTAGTTATAATATGAATATACATGAAATTCTCCCATATAATTATTTGGTATCCCATTGGTTCAGTACCTATATAAGAAAGGCAATTTAACTTCTTGATTCCAGAAACCCTTAAATTTTGGTTTATTATCTTTGGATACAATCCCTGGACTCTCTTCTATGAAAAACAAAGAACCTAATATACCCTCTTTTTTTTCTACAATTCATCCCTTTCTGAACCTCCCTATTTTGTTATTACATTATTTTTATACTGTCAGGGTTTATCATAGTTTACAGTATTTTAAAACTCTAATTCTTGTGATTTATTTCTATTTGAATCACAAACTGAAGGCCAAGTAAACAAGTTACAACATTATGTTATTTATTGTAGAAGCAATCTATATGTTTGTTTTGGAAATGTAGTTATCATTAAGACTGCTATTTGAGGGTCACCTGGGTGGCTCAGTGGGTTAAAACCTCTGCCTTCCGCTCAGGTCATGATCTCAGGGTCCTGGGATCAAGCCCCACATCAGGCTCTCTGCTTCTCTGCCTACTTGTAATCTCTGTCTGTCAAATAAATAAATCATATCATTAAAAAAAAGACTGCTGTTTGAAATGGATACTTTTCTTAATTCAAAGTATCATGGATCCTCCTATAATCTTTATGGCTTCCTTTAATTTTTCTGGGTCATATGTAGTTTCACTGTTTCCTGATTGTCCTATGCTTGTTCCCCCCCCCCCCCCCAATTTTCTGTATTATCTCCTTAAATAAAATTATCATTTAGGATAGGTGGTTGGTGAAATTTCTGACTTCTTGAATGTTTGGTGATACTCTCTTTCTGCCCTCTTAATGGATTGAATGACTAGATATGGAGTTCTAAGTTCAAAATATATTCCCTTGGGAACTTTGCAAATATTGCTTTCTTTTATCAAAACATCCAGTGATGCTCCTTGTTTTATTCAGTTCTGTGTGTCACATGCTATATTCATCAATTTGTATACATCAGGTCATACATTTTATTAGCTAGAAAACACAAACAGGAAAGTAACATTATTGTCTGAGTCAGTTTCATAGGTAAGTAGACTGATATAGGGAAAGTAAATAACTTGCCTAATATTATTAAACTATAGTATGTGTCAGAACTAGGATTAAAACCTAGGCATTCTGCCAATAATGCTTATGCCTTTAACTACTTTACTTATGGACTCTGACTTACATTTCTTCATAGCATATCTCCATCTTTCTTTTTGCTCTTGGAGCTCTGCAATTTAAAGTTGCTATTTCTAAGTGTGTGTTTCTCTTTTGTCATTATTTTTTCTTAGTACTTGGAAGAACTTTTCAGTCTAAAAATGTGTACTTTAACTGTGGTTCCATATTATTGTATGACTTTAAAGTTATATCTTTGGTTATTTTTATCTTTACTCATTTTAGAATCTTAGTTTTCTCCATCTGGAATTACTATGGGATGATCTTAAAACTTTTGAATCTATCCTTTGTGTTTCTTGGTATTTTTTCTATTTTCTATCTCCTTGTTTTTTTCTTCTGTCTTCTGAATTTCCTGGGGGTGCCTCAGATGGTTAAGTGTCTGACTTCTGCTTATATCATGATCTCAGGGTCCTGGGATGGAGCCCCACATTGGACTCCCCACTGAGAGGGAGGTTTGCTTATCCGTCTCCCTCTGCCCCTCCTACCACTAGTGCTCTCTATGTCTCTAAATAAATAAATAAATAAATAAATCTTTAAAAAACTTTCCTGGATTTCATATTTCCGGCTTAAGATATCAACATGTCCATTTTATTGTTCTGCACATGATTTTTTCCTGAAATTATATTTAAAAAATTTTATAAGGATTTATGAGCATTTAAATTTTTATAAGCATTTAAAAAAAGTTTTTATTTATTTATCTGACAGAGAGATCACAAGTAGGCAGAGAGGCAGACAGAGAGAGAGTGGGAAGCAGGCTCCCTCCTAGTACCCTGAGATCATGATCTGAGATGAAGGTAGAGGCTTAACCCACTGAGTCACCCAGGTGTCCCAAGCATTTTTTTTTTTTTTTCTGTAGCAGTTTGTTATTGTTGCATTAGATAATATTGTAATTATTGGAAAGCTAATTTGAACTATTCTGTCCTTGAGTCATGTTTATTCATCTGGCTTCTTCTTAATACCCCCCAAAGTCTAATGATTCTATTTTTAAAATTTACACATATTTAATGATTATTATGATGAGTAATTGGCTTTATTTTCCGTAATGTGCCTCTCCCTTAAATAAGAAAGAACTGCACATAGTGATATAAATTCTGTGTAAATGTTAAGTGGGGCATGAATTCAGAGTGATATTTCATAAGGAGTTTCCTGTAGGCTGTGTGACAGGAGAGTAGGCAGTCAGGCTGTGGAGCCCCTTTACTGTCAAATTGAGAAAGGTTTTATTCTGCCACGATGGCTCTTGTTGAAAAGTTGTATAGTGTCCAACATGTCTCATCAGTGATTGTTGTTATTTAATTTAAAAATGTTATTTCTTTCAATTTATGTATATTCTATTTTCAAATGATTTTGTTAGGACTAATTAATTAGTTTGGAGCTATCTATTTAATAAATAAACTATAAGGTATTTATTTTGTCCTAGGAGTACCATAAAAAATTTCCTGAGACATTAAGGGCACTGTGTAACATCTGGGAATCTATGAATTACCTTGTTTCATCTTATTTCATGCACTCTAACCCTACCTTTTCTGGAGCTCTTCCTTCTATAAGATACTTGGGGTTAATTTTCTCCTGTTTACTCAGTTCTCACTGACTCATCTTTTCTGTTTGAGCTTGGAGAACTGAAGGAAGACAATATGGATAATGTGCAGTTAGTGAGGTGGAAGATTGCATGAATCAGATGGCAGACGGTTTGCAGGAAATTCTCTAAACTTCTTTCCTGGGCAAAAGTCCCTTATAATCTGGGCTACATCTACTTTTTCTGTCTCATTTCCAATCAAGTTATTCTGTTTTATACCATATAGAACAGTCTGTGGAACCAAACTTGTCATGTGGTTTCATATCTATGTGCATTAAACCAGTGCTATTTTGCTGTCTGAAATGTGATCCTCTTTATCTTTACCTTCTCCAATATATCCATAAAACCTCAGAATAGAGGACCTTTCCAGCTGATTGAAGAACTCTCTCAATTCGCTAATAGCTTCCTGTACATTTCTGCTGGATCACTCAGCACATTATACTTTTTTATTTAATTCTCTTTAAACCGTTACCAGATTGTAAGGGTCATGTGTTAGGTATATTTTCATATGTTGCAGCAAGTATAAAGCTTGGTGAGGAGTAGATGCTCTATGTATTTGACAAAAGGTAAAATGACTGGGTAAGTGAGAGACCGTACTTTTGCCCCTGTCTTCATTAAGTGTTTCCTAAACGTTCCATTCCAACCCACAGTAATGTCTTCTTTCTATAAGCTTGTTCATTTTTATAGTTATAAACTTCCTTGCATTGTTATTTTAATATTTAAAATCATTGTGTGCCTCACCATTATGTTTTCCTTACTGTCATATAATGTGAATATCTATCTATTTATCTATCTAATCAAATCATCTGTCTCTCATCTATTCATCTATCTATCAAGTTTCATTGCCCTAAGACACAGTATGACATGTTTGAGGAATGTCTCAATATTTGGTTTTTCTGACAGAATGCTCAAGTTCATTCTCTTCTGCCTCTTTGACAGTTCTTTCTCAGGTACCTTTGCAGATGCTTCCTCTTCTCTCTTGGCATTTATTGTGTATTAGTGATCTATATAACTGGATTTTTAGTTCTTTTTTCTTCCATGATACTGTGTCTCTTTGTCCAAGCAAGCTCATCTATGTCAATGGACTTGTTTGCAATAATATTAAAATTACTCACATATTCAGGTCTAGCCCAGACCTTGTGTTTGACTTCTAGACCTATATATTTATTTCATTATTTTTATTTTTATTTTTTAAAATTTTATTTATTTATTTGACAGAGAGAGACACAGCGAGAGAGTGAACATAAGCAGGGGAAGTGGGAGAGGGAGAAGCAGGCTTCCTGCTGAGCAGGGGCTCGATCCCATGACCCTGGGGTCATGACCTGAACCAAAGGCACATGCCTCATGACTGAGTCACTCAGGCACCCCACCTATATATATATATTTTAAAAAATTTTATTTATTTATTGTGTCAGAGAGAGAGAGAGAGAAGAGGGGAGAGCACAAGCAGGGGGAACAGCAGGCAGAGGGAAAAGCATGTTCCCTGCTGAGCAAAGATCCCGATGCGGGACTTGATCCCAGGACCCTGGGGTCATGAACTGAGCCAAAGGCAGATGCTTAACCGACTGAACCACCCAGATGTTCCATAAACCTAAATATTTAATAACTCTTGTTACTTATCCTATAATAGGTCTTGAAATCAAGTCAAACTCAGACTTGCCACAAATTTGAATTCATGATCTTTCCCTGAAATGTGGGCTTGTTCCAAGGTTTCCTGCCATGGGAATGTCCTAGTCCTTTATCCTGCTGCATCAGGTAGAATCCTAAGAATCATCCTTGACAACCCTCAATCTCCCCTCTTCTCCATCCATATCAGATCCATTACCAAATTGTGGCAAACTTACCTTCTAAATATTTAATATCCTTAAGTGCCCAAACTACCAACAAACTGTATTACATCAAATTATGATCATCACCCTTCTAAACAATGTTTTTTCTCTCTGCTCCAGTAACAGGAAATTTGGTCCCATTCTATCTCTTCTCTCTATATTACTATATATTACTATAGCCAGAGTAATCTTTCAAAATGTAAAGCCACCATAACACTACCTGTTTAAAATCCATCAGTGGATTTTAAGATGAAAACATGCCCTCAAAAGCTCTGCATGCTCTTCTGTTTCTGGAACCCTGTAGCACAGCTAGCTTTTCCATCACCCTCTCCATTTCAGCCTTGCTGGCTTCTATTTTGGATCTAGTACCACCCACGTTCCTTCATGCTATAAGACTTTTGTACATGGTGTTTGGATATGCCCTCTTCCTGGAATGCTACTCTTCCCTACTCCTTTGTTTAATTAATTCTTGTTTCATTTTTCAAAAATCAGCTCAGCATTACTTAGGGAAGCTTCCTCTATTCTCTTTGACTTTGTCACATTTGTAATTTTTCACTGTTTATTTAATTATCCATTAATATTCATCTTTCCTGATGGACTTTAAGCTCCATGAGAACTGACAGCATGTTGCCTTTTGTTCATTTTTGTATTCTCACTGCCTGATGTTTTGCTTAATATACAATAGTTATTCAATACTATTTGTTGATGGAATAAATGAATTTCTAATTTTTCTTCTTTCTCTGCAGGTCTGTCATTTTCATTAAAAACTGCTGCTTAGAGGTACCAAAGTAAAGGATATTTGCTATATTTAATATTTTCCATTTCCAGTCCAAGGCCCAGATAGCAGCAACAATGGGTAATTTTCAATTGAAAGTTTTTATAAATTATAAAATAATGATTCTTTATGCTATACAGATTTAATTTTTTTTACAGATTTAATAGAATTAAAATAACTATTTCTTTTTCAAATAATAATCAATCCTTTTTTACAGGCTTAGAAGAACACATGATGTTTTTAGAGAGAATGTCACAGCTAATTTTGAATGAAGTACCAAAAGCTGAGTGAGTATTATAAGAAAGAAAGAGATGTAGAGTTTGACAGATTTCCTATTGTCTATTTGACATTAAGTAGTGTCGGTCTAAAAAAAGTAATGCCTGGTTCCATCAAGATGGCAAAGGAGTAAGGGACTCCATTTCAACCAGCCCCCTCAATTTAGCTAGAAATCTACCAGGGCACTCTGAATGCCACATGAAATCATCCTGAGATTTAATATTATACACATCTGGATCTCTATGGGGGCAAAGGATCATGTTGAGAGGTACAAAAGATATGGTTGGGATTGCACAGACAGGTACTGGAGGATAAACAGAAGGGGGAGGGAGCTACCAGAAGCCCGCCATTGGAAAGTAATACCCCAAAGCGAAAGTGCCCTGCACTTGGGGACCAGCGATAACTTGGAGACTGGTGGCTATGAGAGGGAAGGGACTAATAACAGTATTCAAACAGAACAAAGGGGCTTAAGGGATAATTGCTGGGACTGGTTGGCCACAGGTGTGGACCCAAGCTTATTGTCCCGGGACTGGCTGCAGTGGTTGCCCACCCGTGCCTAAGAGGACCCAGCTTGGATTGGAGGCCACAGTCCCAGGAGCAGCAGTCACCAGGGCTGGGCTTGCCTGGACCAGTATTGCTCACAGTTTTGGTCGCACAGAGGTGTAGAGACAAATGTGGGCCTCAGTTGACCATTGGGAGGGTTGCTGGGGATGCATATTGCCTGTGGGAGGCTGTGATATTCAATGGTGCTTCTAGAGGAGGAGTCTGTGTTTTGTGGAAGATTCAGAGAGGAACAGACCGTGTGGCTTCTCTCTGAGGCCAAAGTCAGGGTGTGGACAGTTTACTTTGCTCTGACCCACAAAAAGGTACAAAAAACTGCCAGAGAACAAAAGCCTCCAGATTTAAAAAAGCCCGGAAAAACAGGTTTCCATGGAGCCCAGCCCCTTGATAGTGGGCAGGGCAACTCTGCCCAAGCAGGATTGACCGAAAAACAATGCAAAAGGCCCCTCCCCCAGAAGACAAGCTGAAAGAACAAGAGGACAACCACCACAGGGTCCCCATAAAACTGTAAAACCTGGACACCAGAGCAAAGCAGTATAAGCAAACTCCTGGTATTGTCCCACAGCCTGTACATTGCTTAGATACAACTTTTCTCTCTTTCTCTCTTTTTAATTCTTTCTAATGACTCTTGGTGTTTTTTGTTGTTGCTGTTTTGTTTTGTTTTAACCTTCTTATCATTTCAACTAGATGTTTAATACAACATATTCCATAGTAAAACTTAAATTTTTCATGCATGTGCTTTTTTCTTTTTCTTTTTTAAATATATATAGATATAGGCTTCACTGTAGTCCTTTTCTCCCCTATTCAATACCATATATATATATAAATATATATATATATACCGTGTGTGTGTGTGTGTGTGTGTGTGTGTATGCCAGTTTTAATTTCCCTGTATCTCTGGGAAGTAGAGTTCTCTAACAGAGAACTCAAAATACACCCAGGAAGAACTGAAATACCTTTCCTAGCCCACACTGAGGGATTATAACCACCTTCCCCTCACTCCCATTGTTTTATTTTGGGTGCCTTTTCTCTTTCTTCTTTCTTTCTTTTTTGGTTGGTCTTTGTTTTTGTACTTTATAAATCTTACTCTTGGGGCTCATTTCAGCTGTTTTTTATTTTTGTTTGTTTGTTTGTTTGTTTGTTTCTTTTTGGTGGTGACCAATAGCTCTGAACCTTCCCGGAAGCACCTTGCCTAGATAGTGATTGGTATTTTTGGCTGTATACCCCCTCAACCACAACTCAACAGAATGACTAGGAGGAGGAACTCCCAACAAAGAAAAGACCCAGAGACAATGGCCTCTCCCACAGATCTAATGGATATGGATCTAAGCAAGTTGTCAGAAATAGATTTCAAGGTAGCCTATGAAGACAATAGTCAGGTTGGAGAAAACTACCAAGACTGAAACAGGAAGGAATTGACAACATGAATAGACCTATAACCAGTAACAAGATTGAAGCAGTGATAAAAAAACTCCCCAAAAAATAAGAGTCCAGGGCCTGATGGATTCCCTGGGTAATTCTACCAAGCTTTCAAAGAAGAAATAATACCTATTCTCCTGAAGCTGGTTCAAAAAATAGAAACAGAAGGAAAACTTCCAGACTATTTCTATAAAGCCAGCATTACCTTGATCCCCAAACCAGGCAAAGACCCTATCAACAAGCAGAATTTCAGACCAATATCCCTGATGAATGTGGACACCAAGATTCTCGACAAGATCTTAGCTAATAGGATCCAACAGTACTTTAAAAGGATTATCCATCATGACCAGGTGGGATTTATCCCTGAAATGCAAGGTTTGTTCAACATCTGCAAATCAATCAAAGTGACAGAACATATAAAGAAGAGGTAAGAACCACATTTTCCTCTCAATTGATGCAGAAAAAGCATTTGACAAAATACAGCATCTGTTCCTGATTAAAACTCTTCAGAATATAGAGATAGAAGGAACATTCCTCAACTTCATAAAATCCATCTATGAAAACCCACAGTGAGTATCTTTCTCAATGGGGAAAAGTTGAGAGCCTTTCCACTGAGATCAGGAACACAAGGATGCCCATTCTCACCACTGTTGTTCAACATAGTACTAGAAGTCCTAGCAACAACAATCAGACAACAAAAAGAAATAAAAGGTATTCAAATTGACAAAGAAGTCAATATCTCTCTCTTCACAGATGACATGATACTCTATGGAAAACCCCAAAGACTCCACCCCCAAATTACTAGAACTCATACAGCAATTCAGTAATATGGCAGAATACAAAATCTAGTGCATAGAAATCAGTTACCTTCTTATATACTAGCAAAGTAACTGTGGAAAGAGAAGTCAGAGAATCATTTCCATTTACAATAGTACCCCAAACCGTAAGATACCTGGAATAAACCTAACCGAAGAGGCAAAGGATCTATACTCTAGGAACTACAAAACAGTCATGAAAGAAATTGAAGAAGACACAAAAAGATGGAGAAACATTGCATGCTCATGGATCAAAAGAATAAAAATTGTTATAATATTTGTGCTGCCCAGAACAATCTATACTTTCAATGCCATCCTGATCAAAATACCAATGGCATTTTTCAAAGTGCTGGAACAAACTATCCTAAAATTTGTATGGAACCAGAAAAGACCCCCGGTTGCCAAAGAAATGTTGAAAAAGAAAAATAAAGCTGGGGCCATCACATTGCCTGATTTCAAGCTATATCTACACAGCTCTCTTACAAAATAGCATGGTACTGCAAAAAACAAAACAAAACAAAACAAAACAACCCAGACACATAGACCAATGGAACAAAATAGAGAGCCTAGATATGGACTCTCAACTCTATGGTCAACTAATCTTCAACAAAGCAAGAAAAAATATTCAATGGAAAAAAGTCTCTTCAATAAATGGTGCTGGGAAAATTGGACAGCTATATACAGAAGAATGAAAACCGACCAATCTCTTAAACCATACACAAAGATAAACTCAAAACGGATTAAAGATGTGAGACAGGAATTCATCAGAGTCCTAGAGGAGAACATAGGCAAGAATCTCTTCTATAGCAAGTCACAGCAACTCCTTTAAAAACGCATCTCCAAAGGCAAAGGGAAACAAAAGCAAATATGAACTTTTGGGACTTCATCAATATAAAAAGCTTCTGCACAGCAAAGGAAACAGTCAACAAATCAAAGAGGTAACCCTAAGAATGGGAGAAGGTATTTACAAATGACATATTAGACAAAGGACTGATATCCAAGATCTATAAAGAACTTCTCAAACTCAACATCCAAAAGGCAAATAATCAAAAAATGGGTAGAAGATATGAACAGATATTTCTCCTAACAGATATTTCTTCCTAAGAAGAACTACAAATGGCTAACAGACATATGAAGAAGTGTCTGTTAAATGAAACACAAATAAGTGCAGTATCATTAGCCATCAGGGAGATTTAAATCAAAACCACATTGAGATACTATCTTACACCAGTTAGAATGGCAAAAATTGATAAGGCAAGAAAGGACAAATGATGGAGAAGTTGTGGATAAAGGGGAACCCCCTTACACTGTTGGTGGGAATGCAGGTTGGTGCAGCCACTTTGGAAAACAGTGTGGAGATTCCTCAAAAAGTTAAAAATTGAACTATCCTATTACCCAGCAATTACACTACTGGGTATTTACCCCAAAGACACAGATGTAGTGAAAAGAAGGGCCGTATGCACCCCAATGTTCATAGCAGCAGTGTCCACAATAGTCAAACTGTGGAAAGAGCTGCGATGCCCTTCAACAGATGAATGGATAAAGATGATATGGTTCATACACACAATGAAATATTACTCACCCATCAGAAATGATGAATACCCAACTTTTGCATCAAAAGGGATGGGACTAGAGGAGATTATGCTAAGTGAAATAAGTCAAGCAGAGAAAGTCGGTTATCATATGGTTTCACTTGTGGAACATAAAGAATGACATGGAGGACTTTAGGAGAAGGAAGGGACAAATGAAGGGGGAGAAATTGGAGTGGGAGGTGAACCATGAAAGACTATGGAAACTGGGAAACAATCTGAGGGTTTTAGAAGGGAGGGAAATGGGGGAATGGATGAGTCTGGTTATGGGTATTAAGGAGGGCACTCATTGCTTGGAGTGCTGGGTGTTATATGCAAACAATGAATCATGGAACACCACATCAAAAACTAATAATGGACTGTATAGTAACTAGCATAGCATAATAAAAAAGTAATGCATTTCTATCTCAGTATATGTCATAGTATATTTTAAATATAATTATATATATACATATTTATATGATTAATAGAACTTTGAGAGCTTTTTGATGCTGAATGGACACAGTTTTCTCTTGCTTTATTTGTGCATAACTGTCAATGAACCTATTGTTCTATAAAGAAATAAGATTGATTAAGTGGGAAGCATTTAATACCAGTCTATATGCAGAATAGAGGTGTTAAATTCTGATTCCAATCCAGATACTGATACGTGATCTTACACAATTTGCTCTTATCTCTTTGAACCTCAGTTTCTGTATCTGTAGAATGATAATGATCCTGTCTTTTTCCTATGAAGGATAGTCATGCATATGGATATATTTGGAAAGTCTTAGCATACAGCCTGACATAAAATAATTACTCTGCAAATCACTTGCTGATAATAGTGATAATGGATAATAATAACAATGCTACTGCCTTTTTCGGGCTTTATTGAGTCAATATGTAATTTTTGTTTTAACTTTTTTCATTTTAGATATTCCAGTTTATTCAATGATTTTGTTGAATCTGAATTTTTTCTGATTGATGGAGATTCATTACTTACTACATGCATATGTGAGAAATCATTAAAGCCGGGGCAGGAGCTCCACTTCTTTTATCTGGTTGAATACTATCTTATGGATCTTACCAGTAAAGGAGGACAATTTGCCATAGTTTTCTTCAAGGTAACGTGACAGTAGAGTTCTTTACTATGATTTAAGAGCCAGAACTAAAATACCTTACTATTTTGTAATTTTCCCCCTTATTACAAAGTTAAATATATCTAAAACAATTCAGAAAACTTAAAGGGAAGAACAGAAAAAAATACTTAAAATCTCAGTATTCAGAAATTACCATATTTAAGATTATATTTTAGTGATGCTTGGGTGACTCAGTTGGTTAAGTGACTGGCTGAGGTCATGATCCTAGGGTCCTGGGATTGAGGCCCGAGTCTGGCCTCTTGCTCTTCAGGGAGCCTGCTTCTCTCTCTGCCTGTTCTTCCTGTCATTCCCTCTGCTTGTACACACACTCTCTCTTTCTGTCAAATAAATAAATAAATAAATAAATAAATAAATAAATAAATCTTTTTAAAAAAAGAGTATATTTTATTCTCAATAATTAAATTTCATGTAAAGACACACAGGATCATGAAGGAGGATGAGCTATCCTCTCAACCAAAACTCAGTTGATCTCTGGATTCTACTTTTCCAACTCTGAAAACTGCGTCTGTCTTCAGAACTCAGCAATTTATTTGAGCCTTGAAAATGTCAAACTCCTTAATACTGCTTTGCTTATTATTTGTCCTATAATAAATACTTCTGAGGGAATATATTTGATCTTCCTTTTCCAATTATGAATATAATTAGTAAAATATTAAGAGTTTCAAATACAGGTAGGTATAACCACTACCACCCCTTCCTTATTACCCTAAAGGTAACCACTGTGTTTCTCTTAAGGATTTTGGAGTATATCTGTTCAGTCACTTTGCAATCTACATTCTTGCTAGATTTTTAAACATTGCTGACTTTTTGCAAGCAATGTTTTAAATAAAGAGCCAGGATTCTAGTCTAATGTTGATAGTCTAGTTAACTGTACTAATTCTGATCTGTTGAGAAAAAACTCTGCTGCTTCAGGAAGATCATTCTAAATTGGAAAAGTCCTCTCAAAGTGATTCACCTTGGCTTCCTGTTCTGCATAATTTATATCCACCATTTGCTTTTGCATGTTTTTCTGTCCTTTTTCTTTCTGAAGTGACATTGGAGAGAAAAAGAATCAGAACACAAAAGGAAAGTAGGATAAACCTTGACTATTATGTGCCTGCTTAAAGGGGACATATGTATTTAAGTCCAAGTTGTGATTTATGGCTTGTATTTGAGAAATGGCTGTCAAGGCTTAAGGTTATATTCCCTGACTAAAGCTGAACAAAACTGTGTTGGAATACATTCCTTTAGTGACTTTAATAATATATGTAAACCAGTTAAATGATAATTTCAAAAGGATATACTTTATCCCATCCCCACAGGATGCTGAGTATGCATATTTCAACTTCCCAGAACTTCTTCCACTGAGAACTGCTTTAATTCTTCATCTTCAGCATAATACCACCATTGATGTTCGAACAACATTTTCTGGATGCCTATCACAGGAGTGGGAAGCTTTCTTGGCAGACAGTTACCCATATTACCTGATAGTTGCAGATGAAGGCCTGAACCATCTACAAACATACCTTTTCAACTTTTTAATTACTCAGTCCTGGGCGATGAAGGTCAACGTTGTGCTTTCCTCAGGGCAAACATCTGATATTCTTCGACTTTATGCATATCTTATGCCAAGCATGCATAAAAACCAAAAATTTTTCAAAGAGGTAACCGATACCTAAAGACAAATTTCTTCTAGGATTTTATAAAATTTAATGACTCCAGTCATTAAACTCTTTCCAACTCTAGTTGCCTACTGTGAGTAGGAACAGCCCTGGGATTGATTTTTAATTGGGAAGAGGTACTATAATCACTTGATCTCCTTTTATTCTGGTGGAGCAATTTCTGAATCTGAGTTTGAAGGATGCCTTAACAAACATGCTTCCCAATCTCTCCTTAAGAAGTTTTTTTTTTTAAAGTGTTAGATTTTATCTCTAGTATAATAATGTATTTCCTTGTTTAATGAAAACTCATTTTTAAGAGGTTATTTCATTTATCTCTTTACGGATGTTATGTGCTCAAAATAAAAATGTGTTGTATATTGATAGTGGTTGTTGCTGGGTGATAGGTACCTGGGGGAAGATTATGCTATTCCTTATTTATGTGTGTGTGTGAAATTTTTCACAATAAAATATGGTGTATTAAGTGGGCACACTCTTCGAGATGTTGTAAATGTTCTAAAATTAAATTGTAATGGTGGCTGCACAACTCTGTAACTTCACCAAAAGCCATTGAATTGTCCCCTTAAAAAGTGAGTGAATTTTATATTATGTTAATTATACTTTTCATAGAGTTGTTAAAAATGCACTAAATTCCCGGACAAAATTTAATCCAGCAAAAGCAAAATTGTGCTTGGCAGGCTTTAAAAGAATTGATGATATGTAATTACATTAGTGTATTTTTTTTTAAACTGGGAAATACATTTTAACGATTGTATCTTCAGTATATGATTTTCTGTAGTTGGAAAGTGATTATATATTTTATTTGTGACAATTTATCTGACTTGCCTTCCTTTTACAGAATAAAAAGAAGATTGAGAGTGCTTATAAAACCCTGATTAAACAATTGGAAGAGTATAGAATTTCAGCACTAGAATCACTTTTTGGAAAATTAAAATGGAAAAATATGATGAAAGAGGTACTGAAACCTTAAAAAAAAAACCTTTTTATTTGAGTTAATTTTTTGATTATGAAAAAGTTGCAGAAATAGTACTGATTTCCCATAGACTTCTTACCCAGATTCCCCTAATATTAGCATCTGATGTGACCATGGTACATTTTTCAAAACTAGGAAATGAACAACAGCACAATACTATTAACTAAGCTTCACACATTATTTGAGTTTCACTTACTTTTCCACAAATGTCCTTTTTCTGTTCTAGGATTCTGTCCAGCATCCCACATCCATTAATTTTTTAACCTCTAGTCTCCCAATCTGTAGTAGTTTCCTTGTCTTCTGTGCTTTTGATGTTTTTGAAAGGTATTGATCATTTATTTATTTTTTTAAATATCCCTCAATTTGGGTTTGTCTGGTGTTTTCTAATGACTGGGATGAAGTTATTTATTTTTGGCAAGAATGCCAATGAATTGGTATTGTGAACAATAGTATGTCAAAGGGTTCATGATATTGATATGTCTTAACACTGATTAAGCTGGTGCCTTCTAGCCTTCTCCACTGTAAAGTTGCTACCTTTCCTGACTATGTAAATCCTGTTTTTTTCTCAGACTTTTGCTAATTAATTTTAGAACCCATCAATGGATCTTGTCGTCAACAATTATTGCTAGGTATGTTTGCCCAATAGGTATTTTGTATTTCACTCTTTCCTTCTACTTTTCTTACTTAGAATTCTGTAAGGGAAAGCTTCTATATCTCTGCCCTTTACTTGTTTATTTACTTATATCAGTATAGACTAGGGAATATTTTACACTATGGATCAAAGTCCAATATTACAATAGTTCTGGTGCTCAAATAGTTCTAGGTTTGAACACTAGAGACTCCTTCAAGTTTGCACCTATGTTCTTTTGCATGCCCACCCCCCTTCCCATCTTTTTCTCTTCTAAAACCACTTTATTGACGTTTGATGACATACCTTGTGGTGATGGTTACATGGCTGTATATTTATCTTCAAATTCATCAGGCTCCATCTTTTTGAGCACTGTTTTACTTTTTGAAACCACAACTCGTAATTTCTCTGCTTCAACCTTGAAATCAACCACTTCTCCAAGGAGTTCTGGTTGCTTTTGTGGAAAACAGTATTTAGAAGCCAAGATCTGGGAAATATGTTTGTTCATTTCTTTTTTCTTTTTAAATTTATTTATTTGACACAGAGAGAGCACAAACAGGGGAAGCATCAGAGGGAGAGGGAGAAGCAGGCTCCTCACTGAGCATCCCACTGATGTGGGCCTTGATCCCAGGACTCTGGGATCATGACCTGAGCTGAAGGCAGATGCTAACTGACTGAGTCATCCAGGTGCCCCTGTTTGTTCATTTCTACTGGGGTATCATTGCAATGAGGATTTTTCAGCAGACATAGCTAGGAAATATATGTATATATGCTAAGCCATGCATCTACACCTATTTTTTAATCTATCATCTATCGTAAATATCACGTATTTATACCAGTAACTTCTACTTTGATCCAACTTCCTATGCTTCATTTTACCCTTCCCCTTTCCTTATTTGTAATTTATTTCTTCAATTTATGCGAAATTTATCTCTCATTATGCACTATATATATATAAAGTTGTTTTAGGATTGCTAACCATATCTTGTGAGAAACATATTTACTAGAAGGTTACAGGATTTATGTGCAGTTCTTTTTGTCTTTAGTCATAGAATACATAAAATACTGCTTTCCAAAGGTATTTAGGTTAGTTCTTTTCTTGCAGGCCCCATTCAGTTTGGTTGTTATTCATTACTAATACAGTTAGGTTCATTGGTTAGTATTTGTATTTCACTTTGGGTCCCTGCCACCCATTTACAGTTTGTTTTTAATTATCGGTTTATTTTGGAGGGTATGTGAAAGGTGTAAGAAGAATACTTATGATTCTAAGAATCAGAGATATACAAAAGATAGGTTCAAAGAAGTGACACTTTGTTCTTATCCCTGCTGCTCTGATCCCATTCTCCTCTACAGTTACCCCTTTCCCAAATACTTTCCATAAGTGATTTGTCTCTTTAGTTTCAGGTTTATCTTTCTTGTATTATTATTGTTATTATTTTTTGTACAAAAAAGCAGATGTGTGTATTTTCTAATATCTTCTTTCTTAAATAAAGGATCATATATATAGATTTTTTCAGTATCTTTCTTTTTATTCTTAACAGCATATTTAGCAATCATTTTAAAACAATTTATAGATATCTTCTTCATTATGTTATATAGCTGCATAGCACTCCTTCATGTGGATGTACTGTAATTTGTTTAACCAGTTTTCTATTATGCAATTTATACTTGCTTTTAACATTTTGCAATTATAATCAATGCTGTATTAAATAATTATTTGTAACATATGCAATTTTTTTTTTTTATTATTGGAGGTATAGCTTCAGAGTAGCTTTTAAAAATGGAATCGATGAGCCAAAAGATAGAGATGAACCATGAGAGACTGTGGACTCTGAGAAACAAACTGAGGGTTTTGGAGGGGAGGGGTGTGGGGGCTTAGGTGAGCCTGATGGTGGGTATTAAAGAGGGCACGTGTTGCATGGAGCACTGGGTGTGGTGCACAAAACAATGAATCTTGGAACACTGAAAAAATAAAATTAAATAGAAAAAAATAGGACGATAAATATAAAGTTAAGGTATTATCATCACTTAATAATGTTATCCTGCTGGGGCACCTGAGTGGCTCAGTGGTTTAAGCCTCTGCCTTCGGCTCAGGCATGATCCTAGGGTCCTGAGATCGAGCCCTGTATCAGGTTCTCTGCTCAGCAGGAGCCTGCTTCCCCCTTTCTCTGCCTGCCTCTCTACTTGTGATCTCTCTTTCTGTGTCAAATAAATAAATAAAAATCTTAAAAAAAATTAAGAAAATGTTATGCTGTAAATTGTTTCTTTGTTAAAATGATTTGAAATTGTGGAGTTTTATGGAGACAATAAAAGTATTTTGAGAGTTGTAAATCTCTCTGCAAAGTAATATGACTACTACTAATAAATAATAAACATAAAAAGATAAATGTACATGTTGCTTACTTAGGTTTTATTAATTTTAATTTTAGAAGGATTATATCATTTTTTTGTCTTTCAATTTTAAGTCTTCTCTCTATATTACAGATATTAGCGCTTTGTGATACATATTATGAGTATTTTCTTCTAACTTGTCAGGTTTTTTTTACTTTGTTTATGATTTTTTGTTGTGTACATTTTTAAAAATTTTAATGTCAAATTTATTAATTTTTTTGTTGTGCTGTTGCCTCTAGACTTTGAGTCATAGTCAGAAAGACTTGCCCTACATACATACATCAAAGAGGATTTGCCTGTGGTTTCTTCTTATACTTAAAATTTCTAAAACCTTAGATTCCTAATCTATTTGTAATTCATTCTTATAGTGTGAGGTATAGATATAATTTTTATTTTTTCAAAGGGATTCTCAGTAACATTTATTAGAAAGTCCTTTTTTATCTCAGTGATTTCAGATGCAACATTTATTAAATTTCTATATGTTTTTGGAAATAAATCTGGACGTTCCACTCTGTTCCTCTGGTTTATTTGCAAATTTTACACTCTTTTGATTAGAAAGATTTAATAGTATTTTTAATACTATTTCTATATAAATATAGAATATTTATATAATATATAAAATATTACATATACTATATATAAATATATATACTATATATAAAACATTATATATACTATAATATATAGTATAAATATACTATAATATTTTTAATACTATTATAAATACTAATGTATTTATAGATTATAAATACATTATATTTATATAATGTATTATATATAAATTATATAATTTATATAATTATAATGTATTATATATAATAAATTATATATTATATAAATATAAATTATATTAAATATAATGTATTTATAATACATTATAAATATAATGTATTTATAATACATTATAAATATAATGTATTTATAATACATTATAAATATAATGTATTTATAATACATTATAAATATAATGTATTTATAATACATTATAAATATAATGTATTTATAATACATTATAAATATAATGTATTTATAATACATTAAAAATGTATGGCGGGCTCTGGGAAGGGTGGGCTCCTCGGGCAGCGGCCTGTCGGCGCCCGGCACTGACCTGTCTGGGATAGGCGGGCCCCTGCAGGGGCCCCGGACACACAGGGAAGCAGAAAACCAAACATTTCACTGGGAAAGGACACACTCCCTGGCCTCAGGAGGAGCACAGTGAGTTCTTACAGAGCCACGCCGTCGCAGTGCGTTCTGACCGTTCTCTCTCCATGTTTGTAAATCTGTAATATACCATTCTCTATGACCTGTTTTTCCTGGAAGAAGACGACGAAAAAAAGATTTGACAGGCCATCTTTTTTTTGTACTTAAAAATAGCATTAAGAACAATAATAAAGTGCTCTTAAAACAACAAAAAGTTATATTATTAAATTATATATATTATATATTATATAAATATGTAATATTTATAAATACTAATACTAATATATAATAGTATATTTAATACTATTTAATACTACCCTTCCCAGAGCCCACAATACATTTTTAATGTATTGTTTAGCTGGGTTTTCCATGTATAGTTTTTCTCTTACATTCATTTTGCATTTTTATTTTTCTATCTGAACTTTTGTTATCAACTTGTCTAAGTTAAAAAACAATCTTGTTATTTTTGTTGGAGTATATTGAACTTATAAGTTAAACTGGAGAGAATTGGCATTTTTATAATGTTGACTTATTTCATGCAAGAAGAAGGGGTGTTTTTACATTTGTTCAAATCTATTTTTGTGAGTCAAAAAATTTTCTTTTATATGTTTTGTATATTTCTTTTTAATTTTTTTTCTAAACATTTGATGTTTTGCTGTTATTAAGTAAATTTTGCTCTTATTCCAAGATTTTATCTACTATTGTGTTCTTTGATGCTTTGTTGTTTATACATATGAAGTCTATTGATTTTGTGTCAATTCTATGTGCTGATGTCTCATTGGTATTTTAATATTTTAATTAATTATTCTTTGGGGTTATCCACATATACTGTCATATAATCTGTGAACAGTGATAGTATTAAATCTTCTTTATCCATTCCTATGCCTGAAATTACCTTTTCTTGTCTAGGTGCTTTAGGTAACAAACTTGTTACAATAGTGGATAGTAGCAGATACAGTGAGCATTTTTGCCTATTTCCTAATCTTCGTGGGAATGTCTATAGTGTTTTGGCATATATGTATATTCATTCTGATGTTAAGATTGTATCCCTCAACTTGGATTTTTTGAGTGTTTTTATCATGAATGTGTATTGAAAGTACATATACAATTATGATTTTTAAATATTAGCTTTATTAATATGGTATTTTGATATAATAGATTTTTAGATATTGAAGCAAATCTATTCCTGGAATAAATCCCATTTGATCATGTATTATTTTCTTGATGTGGTGTGGGTTCTGGTTGCTAATATTTTGTTTAGAGTTTTTACATCAGTATGCGTGAGTGATGCTTTTTTGTAGTTTTTTCTGTGCACTGTAATTATTTGGTTGTGTATCAGTGTCATTCATGCTTCATAAAAAAAATTAGAATATTTTCTTTTTAAGTATTCCAAAATAATTTATGGATCACTGGGATTATGTGTTTTTTTTTTTTTTTTTTGGATTATGTGGTTTTTGAAGATTAAAATAGAATTTCTTTATAAAGCCATATGGAACTGGGGATTTTTTGTGGGACAGTTTCTTAATTTTCTCTATTTGTCCTATAGAAATTGGTTTATTTAAGCTTAGTAACTCCAGTGGGGTCAATTTTTATAATTAACCTTTATGAGGAAGTTATCCATTTATTTACATTTCAAATTTATTTGCATAGAAGTTTACAAAATAGGGCATATGACTTTTTTTAGTAGTTATTTTTCTTTACATTTCTATTCTGCTCATTTTTTATTTCTCCCATTTATTAATGATCAAATTTGCTAGTGGATTGTATGTTTTTTAAAGTTTTTTTTTTAAATCCCTGGAATTCTGATTTATTAATTAGATATCTCTACCAATTTTCTCTTCTTAATTTTGCTTATTTATATCTTTATTTTTCACCTCTTTTACTTCCCTTTAGTCCAGTTTGTTTTTAGATTTTTTTTTTGGAGCTGAGAATTAAACTCATTTATTCTTTAATATTTATTATTAAATATGTTTAATACAATAATTTTGTTTTGGTCACTGCTTTACATTTATCCCATAAATTATGATATGTAGTGTTTTTATTATCATTTTTATAAATTGTATTTGTATTTCCTTTTTACTTATGAATAGCTTTGTAAAAAATGTTTTTAAGCTTTAGATTGAAGGGTCTTTGTGCCTTTTTTAAAGAAACTAAATTCTACCCTATTATATTTTGATCAGAGAGCTGTTTGTAGTGTTTCTACACTATGAAAGTTACTGATGTTTTATTTTTGACTTAACATATGACCAATTTTTATGGATGTGCTGGGGGCACTTAAGAGGAATACATATTCTGTATCACCAGAGTTTAATTCATAGGATCTACACTATTGATTATTCTTTTAAGTCATCTTATTTTTTTGTCTACTTGATTTCTCTTGTAATGAAAGTAGTGTATTAAATTCTGTTATTAATAATATGTTTATATATATAGCTCCTTTAATCTCCTGTAGTTTTTGTATCATAAAGTCAGTTATGACATTTTATGTTGCATAATTATTCATATAAGATGAATCATTCATAAAGGTTCTGTCACCATTATGGATGGCTTTTAGAATAAAAGAGTGCTTTTCTTTTTCACATTTAATGTCCTTTTCTTTCCTTTCTTTCTTTTCTTTTTTTTTTTTTTTAACATTTAGTGCTTTTGAACTTGAATTCTCCCTATACTGTTATAAAAACTGCTAGCCTCTCTTCTCTTCTCCCCCACCATTTGCCTGGTATACTTTTATCCAACCCTTTATTTTTAGTCCTTCTGAGTCACTTTATTTAAGTTGTGTTTCTTGCACACCACATGTATTTGAGTCATTAAAAAATTTTCACATATTTTATTTTTACTTGATGCATAATATTTCCCTAATGCTAAACACCTAAATTATCTGAGAATTGATTTCTAAAAATAATTCTGTATGAACCTCTTAGTGCATAAATCTTGGTACACAGTTTGTGTTATTTACCTATCCTGGATACCTAGAACTTGAATAGCCAGTCACAAAGTATCAATATATTTAATAGTAATCATATGTGTTGCTAAATATACCTATCTCTAGCAAAGCATAAGAGAAATGACACATCACTTGATTTCCAGTGCTGTCTGTTATTATTAGAATATTCTAATATTTATTAATTTGTAAATAAAAATATGCTATTTATTTGTTCTCATATTACTAGAGAGTTCAAACATTTTTTCTATTTTGTTAATATTTATATTTCTTCTGTGAATTATCTGCTCATGTCTTATTAAAGGCCAAGATGTTTTATTATTGATTTATAATAATTTGCAATAATTTACAGCTCTTTACATAGTTAAATTTTAATTTTACTAAAACATGTATCTTCCCATCTTAAAATTTTATCATTTTTAACAGAAATTTTATAGTTTTATGTAGTCATACCTATCTTTGTATGATTTCTTCTAGTAAGATTACTTATGAATAAAAATATTTTTAAAATATCCTGACATTTACAGTTTTCTTTTGTCACAGGCATGTGAAACTATTTCTCAGCTTAAGCAACTCTGGCCAGAAGGATCTGACATTCGACGTGTTCTTTGTGTTACTTCATGCTCGTTGTCTTTGAGAATGTACCATCACTTTTTAGAAAACAGAAAGAAGACTATGTCTGATGAGAAAACTAACATCCAAGAGGTGTGATTGTTGTAGCTTTACTGGGAAATACCACTGCTTTCCACTTTTGAAATTTTACTGATTTTCATCTACCTTTTTTTCCATTTGGTACTTTACTTATTTCCCCAACTTATATAAATTTCTCCCAAAAGATGGAAAAACTGGAATTTTCTTATCAGAAATATTTATGATGCTGTTATATGATTTAGTGTTTTACTATAAAGACGTTTCCCCCAGTACACATTTAGTAAAATTTATCCAATCATCTAGAAGAAGGGGTAATAAGAAAGGAAATTAGCTCTTGATGAGAGCTTACATTATAATGTTCTATGTTTTTTATATGCCTTGTGTCTTATATTCTCACAACAGCATTTTAAGGGAGGTATTTATTCACATTTCACATATGGAAACACCTGAGGTTCAGAAAGTCCAGGTAACATTTTTTTAAAAATTGTGTTATATTAGTCTCCAAACAGTACATCATATTTTTTGATGTAGTGTTCCAAGATTCATTGTTTATGTATAATACCCAGTGCTCCCTGCAATACGTGCCCTCCTTAATACCCATCACCAGGGTCACTTATCCAACCCCTTGCCCCTCTAAAACCCTCACTTTGTTTCTCAGAGTCCACAGTCACTCATGGTTCTCCAAGTAACATTCCTTAATTAAATTGTGGTGTGGAATGAGGATTGAACCTGTATCTGTCTTGTTCAAATTCTGTAACACCTAACTGTCTTTAGAAAGAACATTTCTTGCTGTGAAGTGTTTAAACCTGGCGATTCACAGACCTGTACCCCTGGGGATAAAAATATATGTTTATAAAAAGTAAAAAATTAAAAAAAAAGAAAGAACATTCTTGCTGTAGTGTCTTAGTGCCATCCTAGCTGGAGGAAATACTAAAGCTCTTAACCTTCTTTATAGTTGATAGAGTTCATTAAGAATCTCTTGGTCAGTATGGGTTTGCTGGTCAACTAAACAGTCATCCCTATATATATATATGTGTTTATATGCACACCCACACACACACACACACACACACACACACACACACACACACGTACACATACTATTTTGTTATACAACCTGACTCCTGGGGGATTCTTGCCTGAATTTTTATTAAAGTAAAATGAAGCCTTTTGTAACTTTTTGTACATTCTCAGAAATGAATAGGGTTTACTACCTTTTACCTAGCATCATTTATATTTGGTTTTCTAATATCTACTTGAATATATTCTTTTTTTGTTAATTATAGTTCTACTTGAATACATTCTTAGTAAAATATCTTTTATGTCATTAGATATGACATTTTAAATTATTATCACAAAAATGGTACCAAACCAAGTGTTTCTTGCTGGAACTTCTAGGCATTAGACCCTATTTGGCCCTGTGGAGGCACTCTGAAATAAATCATAGTTTTGTTTCACTGACAACACTGCAAACATTTGAAGATGGCCAAGAGGTCCTTGTACCATCACGTTAAATATGCCCATTTCTTTATTCTTTTTTAAATTGGATAAGTTCTTTTAGATGTGTCCTGGTTTCTTCACTCTAAATAGTATTCAGTGTAACTTTGAAAATACAATGCTTTGGACAGAATAGGACATTTAAAGCATGGCTCCATCCTTGCAAAGTCCTGTTCCCACAGGAACAGATAAATTTCATTAACTGTTGGATCAGCTCATGTAAAGTTAAGCTTAACTAAAAATACTAAAAAAATTCTTTATGTAAACTACTATTGAGCTGGCAGTTCCCCATCTCCTTACCTGACATCTGGGTTTTGTATGCAGTCAAATTTATGTATGAAGAAAAAAAACTCAAAAGCCTTATTGAATAAAGAATGTAACAAAGCAAAGTGTGGCTGCTGACCTTTGTGGTGTTGCATGTGTATCATGCAATTTCATAGTCTGCTGATCTCTATTTTACCTTCTTTATTTTACTCAGGTGGAAAGTAATTGCTTAGCTTTACAAGAGATGGAAGATTTGTGTAAACTGCATTGTCTCAGTGTGGTTTTCCTACTCCACTTACCTCTTTCTCAAAGAGCCTGCACTAGATTCATCACTTCTCATTGGACTAAGAACATTCACACGTTCTTAGAAATGGTAAATATGTTCTTTATTAGTTTATTTATTTTTTTGTTTCCATTGTTTGATATAAAGAAACCACAGTCACCTTCAAAAATAGATTCATAGGGGCGCCTGGGTGGCTCAGTGGGTTAAGCCGCTGCCTTCGGCTCAGGTCATGATCTCAGGGTCCTGGGATCGAGTCCCGCATCGGGCTCTCTGCTCAGCAGGGAGCCTGCCTCCCTTCCTCTCTCTCTACCTGCCTCTCCGTCTACTTGTGATTTCTCTCTGTCAAATAAATAAATAAAATCTTTAAAAAAAATAGATTCATAAGGGGGCACCTGGGTAGCTCAGTTGGTTAAGTATCTGACTTGGTTTTGGCTCAGGTCATGATCTCAGGGTTGTGAGTTCAAGCCTCATGCTGGGCTCCATGTTGGACAAAGAGCCTATTAAAAAAAAGAAAAAGATTTATAAGGGGATATTGTCAACTGTTTGGAGACCTTAAAGATTTAAGGGCCCAAGTCAGTTTCTTTCTGATTTCAAAAATGCTGGTAGTAATAACAAACAGCATGATATATATCCAATCTAAGAATAAAACAAAACCAAAAAAACCTATTTTCCTTCTAATTGTGGTCAAGATAAGGTTTATGTGTCATTAATTATAAGATATTTGTGAACATTTTTGTTCTGCTCTTGAGAGGAATTGAAAGTATAAATGTATTGGTCATTTATGTCCATTATAGATGTTAGATAGAGAAAATTTGTAGACTTTAGGAAAATAGTAAAAACAAAAGACTCACTATTCAAATCAATTCATATATTACATTGGAATATATTATATTATATATCAACATATAATGTAAATATTTTTCTTTTCACATATTTTAAAGTTTTCTCTCATACTCTTGGTTAACCTCATTTTTTAATGGCTACTATTTTTTAATGGGTATACCACAGTTTACTCACCCCTTTTTCTATTATAAGATAATAAGAGATTTTAATTGTTGTATTATAAATGCCGCTATTTTCCAGGTTCTTTGAGTGTAAGACTTTTCCTTTAATTTGGGGATATTGACTTAGACTTCATGCTCAGAAGGGGGATTAGTGGATAAATTTAAATACAAGATGTTTATATAAAAAAAATTAAAATTAAATTAAAAATCTTGATACTTGCAGTCAAAATGTTCAAGGAAAGTATTTTAGAACCAATCAATTCATAAGCTAGTCCACAAATATTTATCTAATATATGTACATTGTGAGAGACACTGAGGATACAGTGAGAAAAATAAGAATATATTTACCCATCTCATCCCATCACTTTCATACACCTATATTTTGCAGGAAGAGAAGTATTAAATTTTTAAAATTATTATTAAGGAGGAATTATAGGATACTTTAAAGTCTGATAATAAAAAGATTCAATTCAGTTAGAAAAGAATGGCTTCTTTTAAGAGATGAAGAGAAATGAAGTAATGCAAATCTTGAAGGATTTGCAAGTTGGAGAGAGGATGGATACTGGATTACAGGAGATGAAACAGCATGTGGGATCATCCTGAGAATGGCATGATCAAGGAACTGGAACACAACTTGTATAACTGGAATAGAAAGAATATGGGAAAGTGATAAAGCTGAAGAGATGGTTAAGAGACAAATCATATAGGAAGGACAGTATAGATCCTGTAAAGGGAATGGAGATTTAACTTGATCATAAGCACAATGAGAACCAACTGAATGATTTCATGCAAATAAATGACACTTTCATTAAAAAAAATTTTTTTTTCTTTGGCTTGCAATGCAGAGAGTGCATTGTAGTGGCAAAACTGGATTTACGGAAACCAGTTAGGTGACTGTTACCTCAGTCCATGTAAGTGTTAATTATATTAGGGACTAAGGAAGTGGTAAGTAAGAATGAATACCAATAGGCAATTTCAACAATTATTTAACAAGTTAACTATGGGCATGAGAGAAAGGGAAAAGTCAAGTGACTCAAATCTCTGGCTGGAGCATTTTTGGGGATGATGCCATTGTATGAAGTATAATTGTGGAAGAAGATCTCAAGTTCAGTTTTGGAGATGCTGAGTTTGAGGTGCCAATGAAATACTCAAATGGAGATATCTAGTAGGCAATTTGAAATACTGGTTGAAGCTTAACAGAGTGGAATGAATTGGGGATCAAGATTTGGAAATCACTAGGCAATGGTTGTTAATTTATGCCAAGGCAGTGGATAAAATGATTTTGGGAAAGACAAGAGGGCCTAGGACAGAGACCTGAGATCCTCCAATTTAAAATGGTTAGGAATAGATTGAGCCAGAATCTATGGCAGAGTGGATTCAGTAGTGAGTGGAAGGGAGAAGATAAAGATGAAGAGAAGTTTATATGTAAGGAGTTGAGAATAAAGAAAGTGATAGGATAAAATACAATAGGAAGGTGGGCCAATTAGGAATGTTTTTAAAATGGCAAAGACTGAGCATGTTTAAATTAAGAGAGAGGATAGGATGAAAATCAGGGAAAAGTAAGGTGAGAGGGGATGGGGTCTAGCATATGTTCCTATACAGAGGGAGGGATATTGCCATTCTCATAGGAGAGAATAAAGAAAGAATGGTGCAGCATTGGCTGTGATGGAAATTGTAAGATAACTTGGTTTCTGTGTCTGGTTTAAGGTTCTTTATGAAATAGGAGTCAAAGTCAAATACTGAATGCTGTGGTGGGGAAACAAGCCCAGAAGTTTAAGAACGGTGAAATATTTTGGAAATATTTACTGAGGATCTTAGGGGAGTAAACTATATTGAGGGGGGTATACTCTCTCTCTCTCTCTATATATATATATATAGTATAGGGGGTATATATATATCTATATATCTATATAGATATATAGGACTTGTGCTATATATATATATATATATGGACTTGTGCTTTCCTTGTGATTCTTTCTGCCTGTCACTGGATCTGCTCTTTTCAGGGAAATAGGCCCCAAAGGCCCCGAGCCTCAGTTTAAGTAAGCCCTTAGGCCTCTGGGAGCACATTGGGTTCTATTTATTCATGTATTTATTTGTTCCTTCCTTACCTTATCCCCACTGAGCTCCGGGGAGAGGGCCTACCCTGTCTTCCCGTGGAAGCAGGGCCTTGTTCTTAGCTGTCCAGCACTTCCATACCATTTTGCCTGTGGATGATCCTGGCTGGGGCTGAGCCACCCAGTCCCACTCTCCCAAAGTAGCTCCTCGGCCAGGAGAGTGGCCTTTTATACATCTATTTATTTTGTATGTGTGTATTCGTGCGCAGGAGGTTGTTTGTTGCTTTATTTTTTTAAGGCTCTGGAGTGTTGTGTATGGTTTCTCTTCACCTCCCAGCCTTCCCATGGGCACTTCCAAGACGAGAGGGCATTTCTCGTAAAGCAAAGGAGAAATCCCCTGGAACGGTGGACAGTAGTGCCCATCAGCTGTGGTGGACCTTCCTGAAAAATAAATATCCTCTAAATTAAAAAAAAATATATATATATGGTATATATAGGGGGGTAAACTATATATCACTCTGTCCTACCTAGCACTTTGAAGGTTTATTTGAAGTTTTTGACAAAACAATTATAGTTGCATCAGTATGTTTTATTGCACGATTTTCTTTTTCTAGTAGTCTCAACAACATGCCTATAAGCACAAGGAAAGCAATTGGATGGTATGGAAAAAAGGGACGTGATAATTTAGGCACAAAAAAGCTATTAGTAGATATACATAATTTTATGGAAAAGAAAAAAGGAAAAGAGATTTTAGTATCTTCACAAGAGGATGGTAAAAATGATAGACGAGAAAATAAGGTTGCATGAGGTAAACCAAATGGACTCTATTGGATAGGTCCTATCCAGAACTGAGGTCCTGATATGATTAATAAAGAAGTGTGGATGATCATTACACAAAGTTATATGGATGGGTCAACAGGAGGGAGTAAGGAATTATTCATCAGGGAGTGTGGCATATACTTAATGTTTTCTTGTCTGAGTCTACCACTCACTTACTTTTCCATCTGCCTATAAATGCCTGCAACTCCACACCTGGAGGATTTATTTGCTTGATCTGAAATGCTGAAGTATTAATTCTCATGCCCTCCACCAAAGACAGATGAGGAATTGGTGGATGAAGACCCCAGCTTCCTTGTATATAAGTTGAGATATGTATTCTACACTGTCTCCTAGAATTCCCTAGTGAAATTAAGTTCCAGTTGTTCCCAGTGGTCATGGATTGGATAATGTATCCTTTATTGGTTTCTTTTCTTTTCTGTCTTACTTCTTCATTCCCTGGCTGGTGTTTCTTGAGGTCACTCTGTTAGTTGAAGTTGAGTCTCAGGGGAGTGCAAACCAGGACGGAGAGGGAAGGTATGTTTTGGTGATGACAAGGTCATTGGTGTGTCCATGAGAATGTGAGATGGATAGAATGGTGAAGGGGGGTGGTCACTGGATATAAGAAATCCAAGAAATGTTGCAATAATTGTCTCCTTGGAGGTTAAAGTTATACATGGTGTTGTTAAGATAGAGGCAGAGGGGGACTGTGAGCTGGCATAAAAAAAAAAAAAACCTTTTAGTGAGGGGAAGTGAGCAAGGAATTTGTTAAATGAGCATGTTAGGGAGGACTTCTGAATTGTACAGAGAGAAGAAAGGCAGCATTTTATAGAATAGTGTGAAAAAATAGTTTGAAATGATGAGGATACAAGTTCTATTTCATAACCCTGAGGTAAAACTGTATGTGAAAGGATGAGCAGCTTTTCGCTGTTATGATTGCAAGGGAAGTAATGTTATTGGGGAAGAATCAGAGTTTCATCCAAGTCTCTATCTTCTCACTTTCTCATTCTCAGCAAACAAGAGTATCAGAACAACTCAAGAGGAATCATTTAGAGTTTCTTGCCTTTTTTTTCCTCTAAGGTCTCCTATGGCTGTCTGATGAATTCTATGCAGGGAGTTATCCCTTCCTCAGGATAATGCAAATGCATAAAATAAGATATTTAGGATTACAAGGGCATCAGTTACACTGAAATAGCTATTAAAATATTAAAAACAGGGGCACCTGGGTGGCTCAGTGGGTTAAAGTCTCTGCCTTCAGCTCAGGTCATGATCCCAGCGTCCTGGGGTCCTGGGATCCAGCCCGCATGGGGTTTTCTGCTCAGTAGGAAGCCTGTTTTCCCCCCTCTCTCTCTGCCTGCCTCTCTGCCTACATGTGATCTCTATTTGATAAATAAATAAAATCTTAAATAAATATATTAAAAACACACATTTGTGATTTAGTAATATATGTGTTTACTTGTTACTACATTAGGCAGTCCTATAACTACCATGCTTTCAATGTATGGTAAATATAAACAGTATCTCTAGATGTTTCTAGCAGTTGCAATGTAATGCAAAGATATGTTATTTCTACTGGTGCTAAATCCCAGCTAAGCAGCTAAGGCATAGAAGTATGGCATGTCACCTGGGTTTATTACTGAAAATAAACATTTTTGCTACAAGTTATCAAAAATTAAATTATAATTTTCTGATCTAAATTCATTAACTCCCTAAATTCTATTAGGTAAAAAACCTCCTGTGATAAGATTTTTTTTGCATGACCTCTCTCCTCACAACCCCACCTTCTAGTTGGACCGGCATGTGGTCTTACTTTAGGGATTGGAGGAAAATAGTCATATTTCCTGCCCTTTGAAAGAATAATATTGGTCTGTATATAACAAATATTATTGAAAAATACAATAACCTTCTTCTGCCCATACTGAACCTTCCTCATAAAGTGTCCATGAATTGAGGAGGGCAGAGAGGTGGAGAATAAATGAAGTCACCATGAGTGGGGTGGGAAGGGCATTATAGAATCCCCCTAAAGTTTCAGGGTTATGTGCATGGATAAAACCTGTGATTAATTTTTAGGGCACAGACTGGGAGATACCTGGTCTCACTTAGGATACCTGTGGCTATATGTGCCAGGGAACTGGACTAGAAAATGCAGTGTGGTGTCTATCCATGAAAGTATGGGAAATGGTGCCTGAACTTCCTGAGGGAGGGTCTGAAAGTTCTTGTAGGTTCTGAATGAGTCATGCTAGTTGATTGAAAGGGAAGGGAAATCGGCTAGTCTTTACAGAATTTTCAGAAACCAGATGAGGGGATAAGTGGGAAAAGACATCTTTTAAGTCTGAGGACGTATTTCAGTAGACTATGAGCTCCATGGGACCAAATGAAAGCCACTCCACAGGCACTGACCATTTAATCTCTATTCAAGGGATCTGGATCTATTGCCCATGTAGAATACTGAAGAGTGAGGTATAACTGGAGACAACCATACTGAGTGGTGGGCACTGTTTTTTACCAAAATGTATAAATCTTTTTAGACACATTTTGTTGTTGTTGTTGTTGTTTTCCCACAAATATATAAACACTCCTGTCAAAGCCTGGCATGGGAGACTCATGAAAAGAATTGATCTGAGTGTGACTAGGAAGTAATTAAATTGGACTGATTTTACTTTGTAGTGCTTACATTATATTTACTGAAATGGCATAATGCATATGTAGGATCCTACATAATGCATATGTAGGAACAGAAAAATGCATTGTGTATCTAGGTTTATATTTGTGAGTATTTATGTTTATATTTTGTATATATATAATATAAATTTATATTTATATTATATATAATTTATATTATATTAGTTTATATTTGTGAGCATTTACAACTACTCTAACAGAAATGTTGAAGGTTTTATGATGTGGTATACACAATACCATGTGGTTCTGCTGATGCTCAGGGGTGAAAATATTTTCCTATATCCCAATTCCTATTGAGGAACTTTCCTTTAGGCATTTTGATAGTCTGTTAGGAAGAGACTGACTATGGTTAATTAAAGGATTAGGAAGACTGTATTTCCAGCTCCTTTTAGTTTATTTATTTAATTTTAAATATTTTACTTATTTATTTGAGAGAGAAAGAAAGACAGTGCATGCATGAGTGACAAGAGGGAGAAGGGAGAGAGAGACACGGACTCTCCGTTTAGCAGGGTAGCCAGAGAGAGAGCTCCATCCCAAGACCCTGGGATCATGACCCGAGCCTAAGGCAGATGCTTAACCAACTAAGCAACCCAGGCACCCCGATTTACTTTAGACATTTTAATAAAAGTCATGTCAGGTTAATACATTAAGCCTATTGACATGACATATCAGATGTTGAAATAATACATTATCATATCAATATTATTGTGTTACAAATTTTGTGCTAAAGTTATTTCTCAGATAATTGATCTTTTGTCAACTTTTTATAGGTTGAATTACATATACTCAGTTACTGAAGGGTATGAATGTAATAATTGTGGTATTGATTTACAGATTTAGATAAATGCTCTGTGTGTATGGTTTTCACTTACAGACAGTTTTATAAACAATTTTTATGGACAGTTGTAATTAGGTAGAAGGATATTACAAAGTCTTTCTAAATTGTGGAATGTTCTAAGATGGTTCTGCAGGACATACTTTGTAATTTTAGCTGATAGAAAAAAATCACATGGCATGGATTGAGGACATGATAGGAATAGCTGCTAGGTATTTTGCACCAGCTTTATGTGTGTACTTTACCTATATTACCTCATTAAGACATAACAATACACTTCTTATGTCCTCATTTTACAGGTGAGAAACTTGGGCTCAGAAAGTCTAAGTGGCCCCTTAGCACAGCTAATAAATGATCAAGGTGGGAGATAAGTTCCTCTCTGTCCAGTTTCCAAATCTGTGCCCTTCCCACCATTCTTTGCTCCCTTAATAGAGGGAAACAGCTGATTACTCAAGAGTCAAGCACTCCTCTGGTCTTTTCTATCATCCGTACTTCATTTTGGTAACACCCAGTAGCTGGAAATGTAATTCAGGTAGCTTCTGAAATTTCACAATAACAGGCATATTCTGAGGTCTGTGGAAAAAGCAACTAAGCAAACTCTGAAGGGAGAGTTTCATGTTTACTCCAATCTTGACCCTTGGAGACCATATGGAGGCCCTTCTAATGTGACGTGAATAAAATGAGGAATGTGTGCTGTACCCTATTCATGTATTACCATTTGTTTACTCAGTGGCATTATGGGATAAGATTGGGTGGGGAGAACTTTACATGTCTGTGGTTTTCCAAGTATGGTTCCCTTGAACAACAGCATCAGCATCACCTGGGAACTTGTTAAAAATGCAAATTCTTTGGCTCCATCCCAGAGCTACTGAATCAATCTTGGGATGATGCCTAGCAATCTGTGTTTTATTTGACAATCTTTTCAGGTGAGGCTCCTGTTGAGGCTGCAGAATCATTGCTCTATGGTTTTGTGGAGATCTCTTTATTGTAGTTAAAACTACACTGTAGGTAGGAGGTCCCTACGTTGATATTTATGACTTCTTTTGAAACTTGGTCAATCTCCCTGATATCTATTTAGAGCTAGGTTGTCCAAAACAGTAGCCCATAGCCACAAGTGGATATTAAACATGTGGAATGTGGGTAGTCTGAAGTGAGATGTGCTCTAAACTTAAAGGAAACACCAGATTTCAAAAAAACTTAGTATGAAAAACATGCAAACTACTCTATTATAATTTTTATATTGATTACACATTGAAATAATACTTTGAGGGTGCCTGGGTGGCTCAGTTGGTTGAGTGGCTTGCTGCCTTTGGCTCAAGTCATGATCCTGGGGTCCTGGGATCGAGTCTGCATTAGGCTCCCTGCTCGGCGGGCAGTCTGTTTCTCCCTCTGACCTTTCTCCTTTCATGCTCACTCGCTCTCATTCTCTCTTTCAACTAAATAAATAAAATCTTAAAAAGCAAATAATTCTTTGGATGCGTTGAGTTAATTAAAATAAATTTTTTAAAATGTGACTTCTGGAAATTTAGGATAAAATATGCAGCGTGCCCATGTTCTATTTTTGTTGGACAATTCTGAGTTCTCTTTCAACATCAATATTGATAAGTAAATTGTTCACATATGGAAAGCATTTGATTTTATTATTGAGGGAGGGTGGGGCAGAGAAGGCTTGGTTTCCCCCCAATGAATTTAATTCCCCAAACATTATTATTGACTGAAAAAATGACTAGGCTCTCATTTGCTAAGGTTGTTTACTCATGTCTATTCAACTCTGAACTAAGTGTGGCCAGTGAAGACATTCTGTCTGTGTAGATGTGAATATAGCCTCACTATCATAAACTCAGCAGGTGTAGATGGAAGGGAATCTTGAGTTTGAGTTTGAAGGGAATCTTTCATCATCTTTGAAGATGATGAATTCATCATCTTCTAGACCACTAAAAAATTAAATGCTATTTCTTAAATACTATTTTGACCTGAAAGTAGAATTGGAAAACATTAAAATCTCAGTAAAGAACAGAGGCACATTTGAAAACAGAAGTATTTCTGTAGCATTGGGACAAATCTATGAAATTTGTGTGAGGAAAGAATCGTATTGAGTCAAACACAGATTTCTATGATTCAGAATAAAGAACTATTGCTGATTTAATTTTTTGGTCAGTTTGGTTTTATTTTATGATATAACCTTTTAAGATAAAAGCATTCAGCATTATCCAGCCTGAAAGAACGTAATAAGAATTGGAAGAACCTTGCCAACTTGCCTTTTATTGGATTATTGATGCATTTGAAGTTGTATTATAGTTTATTGCTAATATAACAATCATCAATAACTTGGTTTTATTTTTGATTTGCAGAAAAAGTGGTGTGAATATTTCATCCTAAGTAATATAAACATTTGTGAATTCTGGAATCTGAATTTAATTCACCTTTCAGACTTAAGTGATGAGCTTTTGTTGAAGAATATTGCTTTTTACTATGAAAATGAAAATGTTGAAGGTACCATCTCAGTATATTTTAATAATTGTACTTTCATCCAGAGATAGACCTTATAAGGAATTTAAAACTTCAAAATCGTTTTCCTATATGTCCAACATAAAACGTAGTAATTATTTTCCTTTCAATCTTTGTTCATATATATATATATATATATATATATGTTTTATTTAGTTGCAATCAGAGTGAGTTACATTTTAAAACATTTTTAAATTAATATACTCAAGTATTCTTGAAAAAAAAATACATGTTTGGGTATTTGGCATTGCGAGCACAAAACTTCAAAATCGTTTTCCTATATGTCCAACATAAAACGTAGCAATTATTTTCCTTTCAATCTTTGTTTATATATATATATGTTTTATTTAGTTGCAATCAGAGTGAGTTACATTTTAAAACATTTTTAAATTAATATACTCAAGTATTCTTGAAAAAAAAACATGTTTGGGTATTTGGCATTTTTAGATAATTTTAACAGTTTAATTTTTCACTTAAATATATGCATTATATTTAAAAATATTTATTCAAATTAAGGTAATCATCTGACTACTATGATATATTTAGGGAATTTTAATTTTTTTCCAAAGATGAAGCTGATTTATATGTTATATGTAATTTGTTTTTCTTTCTTTGAATTATTTTGTTAGAATAAATTTTCTGCTATTTCTTAGTAGTCAAAGAAAAAGAAAACATGTTTTAAGAGAGCTATAACTCATTGAGCATTCTTGAAACTTCTTTGACCTCTAGAATTTGGTTCCTACACATGCCAAACATTGAAATGAGTTAGCAACATATAAATGTAGCAGCTCTCTACAAATGTTCTTATCTCTGAAAAATAAGTTATATTCAATTGGCTGTAAAGTTATATGTGGCATAACATTTTTTACCTTATAAAATAGATATCCAAAATCTGTTGTTATGATAGCTGTAAATTACTTATTTAGGTGCAGTGTGGAACTCACTGAAAATTTTACAGTTTGACAAATAATTCAGAGCGTTATGAATTTTGTCAAAGTGTATGCTTCTGTATACATAGTAGTGACTTTTAATATTTAGTACTTTTAACTATCATATAGGCTTACATTTGAATTTGGGAGATATCATTATGAAAGATTATGAATATCTTTGGAATACTGTGTCAAAGTTGGTTGGAAAGTTTGCTGTTGGAAAGCCATTTCCTCTGAGAACAACAAAGCTTTGTTTTCTTGAAAAGAATCCATCACCAATCAAAGGTAATAAATCTCCAAATTAAGTTGAAGTAACAGTTTAGATCTCTGAAGATTTTTTTTGAAAACACTACTAACTGTTGTATATCTAAATTTTTTTTCTGGCACTATGCATTTAAATAATAAATTAATAATAATAATAAATAAAAATAAAATAACCTTTTGCTGTATCATTGGGATGACATGCTATAACTATAGTTTTGAAGAGCTATATGTTTTGCTTATAGCTAATGTTGTTGCCAATTTCATTTGTTACTTTCATTTCTATCAATATGGCAGTATAGGTTAGGGGAAAAATCTCTTCTGGGAAACAACTGAAATGCTGGTAAGACACACCAAACAACTTTTAGTATTATCATAGCTAAGCTCAAAACAATAGAAATGCAATTCCAGGAGAGAAGAATAAAGGGAGACTGATCTCTGGCTAATACAAAATGAATTACTAGGTTGATTTCTAATTATAGGTCCATCTTCCCAAGAATTTGGGGTTTCAGTTATTCTGTTAGTAGTTTCAAGACAACTCTAAGCTGAAAAATTAGCTTAAAGTGATCAGAAGAATCTAGTTCATTCTTTGTATATGAAAAACATCATAAACCCTGGGAATGCCTGAGTGGCTCAGTCAGTTAAGCATCTGCCTTCAGCTCAGGTAATGATCCCAGGGTCCTGAGATCTAGTCCCACATAAGGCTTCTCCTGTTGCCAGGGATCCTGGCAGGGCTCCTGCTTCTCCTGTTGCCCGCCATTTCTCCTCCTTGTGCTCTCCCTCTCTGACAAATAAGTTAATAAAAATAAAATCTTAAAAAAGAGAAATATGATTAAGCCATCATCGTAACATCATAGAAGATGTCTCCATGTGATGAATTTCAGGAAGAATAAAATGTCCCCCTAAGGAATGGGAGAAGGAAATCTAATGTGAATTTAGGATGTATCAATATAAATATATTTTTCAGAATATGGGGAAAGACTACATATACTCTTTATATATATATACATATATCTATATATGTATATATATATACACACTCTTGTCCAGATGAGTTCTACCAGACAAAGACTCTTGAGGAAGATCAAATAAGGGGTTTATTGATCATAGAAAGATCAAATAAGGGAGTGGTAAGATAAGATCAGGAAGAGAACAAAACCAGTGTAGGACATGTTAATGAGCAGGTTTCCACTGTAGACAGGTACAGGCAGATTTTACTGGGAATCTTAGAATGTCATTCAAACCACCTCAGTGATATCTTACCTGAAGAGCAAGATAGCTGGGGCATTTACCTGCAACTCCTGTTACATTTTTGGCTGAGGGCTATCTATGGGGCATGGGATCCTTAGCACTTCTGGCCTTCACATGGATGTAAGAAGACAAGTACTCAGGCAGAGAGTGCAGAGACCTGTAGTAAGAAGGTGTCAGGCAAACAGAAACTGAACATGAAGGGGATGGGCAGAGCAATGGCAGCTTACCTATAATTGTGAACCAGGTATAAATAAAAAGGCATTCGTTAACCAACTATTATGTATAGGATATATGTTTGATATGTATGGTATCTATCACATGTATGTGTATATGTGCAGATACATATATGTATACATATATAATATCAAAGAGAATGTAAGAAAATACTGTCATGATAACAAGTTATTTCATTATTATCTATATAGCTTCCCCCTTTTTTTTTTTTAAGGTTTTATTTATTTATTTGACAGAGAGAGTGAGCACAGGCAGATAGAGTGGCAGGCAGAGGCAGAGGGAGAAGTGGGCTCCCTGCTGAGCAAGGAGCCCGATGTGGGACTTGATCCCAGGAGGCTGGGATCATGATCTGAGCCAAAGGCAGCTGCTTAACCAACTGAGCCACCCAGGCGTCCCAATCTTCCTTATTTTTTAAATATTTATTTCCATAAAATTATTTATGTGGGAGATCTGAGTGCAAGTTCCATGTTCAACTTCCTTGTAATAAGGGATAATGAAGGAAATAGATGTTTAAAAACAGTAAACAGTTGTTTTTCTACCTACCTATATACCTACATGCCTAAATACTGCCTATTTCCTCATACCCTGCTACATTCCAAAATGTTTTAGTGGGCAATAGCTTTATGGGAAGGTCTGGAATTGATAAATGTAAATACAATCAATGAAAAATGTTTTTTATTTTAAGGCTTTAGAAAATGATGTGTAACGTTCTTATGTGAAAGTCTCACTTTTGACACTGTCTTAATTTTTTTTTTTTTTTTTTTACTTGTTTACAGATACCTCCAAGGAAAAGATTCCTAATTTGGGATTTATTTCAATGTCATGTGAACTGGTTGATAAGTTTGTTGGTGATCTTTTGAAAGACTTGCCTTTCTTAAAGAGGTATAAGACCAAAAATGTCTTAGTAAATGGGTGGAATGGATGACTTACTCATTAAAGATTCTATGAAATGAAACAAATTAAATGGAGTATATTAAATGCAGTATGTGTTTGTAACACATAGTGAGTTTAATAGCAAATTTATCAATGTCTTTGATCTTAACTAGGTTAAAATCAACATGGTTTTAATTTTAGAGTAAAATTACTCCAGTTGGATGTTTTTAATTAGTGGATTAATTAATGAATATTTGTTGATGTTGTTGGGATTGCTAGAGATGTGGGGTAGATTCTGGGTTCTTAAGCACCTAATAAACTGTTTTTGGGATTCTAACACCCACATCATATTATAGAAAGAAGAAGGGTGGCTTTAATTTTTATAATTATAATTTATAATTATTATTTATAAATTATATTATAATTTCATTTTAAAAAATGAAACCTGTGCTGTGTTCTATTTAGAGGCATGAAATTTAAAATGTGCATATATTTCTTTTGTCTCATAGCGATGATCCTACTGTGACTTCACTAGTTAAACAAAAGGAATTTGATGAACTTGTGCATTGGCATTCTCACAGACCTCTTAGTGATGATTATGATAGGACAAAGTGTCAATTTGATGGTGAGTTATGTGTCTCTGGTGAAATAAATTAAAATCAATTTCATTCTCTTTTTATTTTGTAAAAAATTATCATATCATGAGCCACAAGTTATATTTCTTGAATGATAATAGTCTACAAGATATTTAGATGTATGTCAGTAAAGACGGTAATAAAAAAGTCCCACTCTGTTTACTGATAGTCATAGGAACACAGGAATGCAGATGTCCTAGGAAGTGCACCAATACTGCATTTGTCCCCACAAAAACTTGGAGCTGTTTTAAATAAATATGGTTTGCAATTTAAAATATCTGTGTATTCCTTGACATTCATAATACTAAGGCCCTAGTCTTTTGAGCAATTTCAGCTACTTTCACACCACCCAGTTGATTACATATAACAAGTGCCAGTATTTTATGTGCTTGCAAGCTTGGGATGATTGGAACTGCAAAAGGAGGCCCATGAAACCACTAAAAGTAGATCAATAGAGATTTAATTAGGTATCTTGTCCCCTTGGTTCATCCCTTGTCTTCATCTCATGTTTGTCTACCCCTATCTTACCTCCACCCTTTTTCAAGATGATAAAACTTAACTTTCAGAAGAATCTAGGAGGGTGCATCGTAGGCTTGCTTATACTTAACAGCCTGTTTACAAAAATAGCTACTAAGACCATGCAAGATGTGAGGGGACCTTTTAGATTAACCATTAATATCCTTCAAAACAGTTTAATTAGATATATGTAGATACAGACATAGACAAATCAACCAGCTTAATTATCCTCTTAATTGTAGTTTTCTTTGGGTATGGAAGTAAATCATTCCTTGATTGTTGGAATTTCCTGTGTCTTTGGATTTTTCCATGGTGTAAGTGTTTTTCAGCTGCCAAACTCTTGGCTCTGTGGCTATGATTGAGAGTAAGGATTTTTCAAGCAGTGCCGGAAGCCAGGATATCCAAGATAGATATCTTCTTGATTTTGCCTCTATCTTCTTCTTCTTAAACTCAATCATAGAGCAAATAAAGAGGTAATATGCAGAATCTATCATTCTTTGTAGCATGATATTTGCTTTGGGAAGTAAATAGTGAAAGAGTGTATTGTCACTTCCATCTTTTATTTTATTTATTTATTTTTACTTCCATCTTTTAAATAAGGAAAAGAGTTATTCTATAGATAAATATTTGCCTGACTTGATTCCCTCTTTAATAAATGTAAATCAGACTAAACTATTATTCCAAACTAAAAAGTACATGTATGGTTGGGATGGTATGAAGGTTTAGTGAGAATGCTTTTGAAAAAAATCAAGTAGTTTTACATTTTAAGTCTTTTATTTTTCAGAAAAATCTAGAGATCCTCGTTATCTTAGGTCTGTGCAGAAGTATCATGTTTTCCAGCGATTTTATGGGAGTTCATTAGAATCAGTCTCTCCAAAATTGGTTGTAACTCAAGCTGTCAAGCCAAAGAATAATTTCAGTGCACCTAAGAAGAAAAAGGCACATGTAAGTTCTATTAATTCTATCAAATTTTAGAACTGTTTTCTGACTTTTCTTAAGTTGCTATTTGTTAAATTCCTCTGGTAGTTTCTTTTCATTCTATGCTTTTTATTTTTATATATGAACACTTAGATTATTTTATTTATTTGGTAAGAAAGTCTAACCTCCATATACAAGGTTATATATGGTCCTCTATACATAATAAAATGTATATGTATTTGAAAAAGAATATAAGACAATAGGTTACTAAAGGCTTGGATTTAGAAATGTTGAAATAAAATTAATAATATAGTTCTTTTGAATTCTGGTCTAAGATGGCAATATAGGAGGTTCCTGAAATCATCTCCTCCCATGGACATACAGAATTTACAGATAAATATAGGAAAATTTTCTCTGAAGGCAATCCAGAAACTAGAGAACTAGTGAGAAAATGAGAAACAAATGAGAAAAATCTCACAATCAAACAGGTAGAAGAAGAGGCTGAAACATACTCTCACTATAAACCCCATCCCTGGTACAGAGACATGCAATTAGGAGAAAACTCCAAAGTCCTAATTTTGCCCTCAGGAGGAAAAGATTAGAACCAAATTTTTGGTCTGGCACCCCAACTTTTGAGTTCCACTTGAGGAACTTTGAGTGGAAAGGGCCTCTCAAAACATCTAGCTTTGAATGCCAACAAAGCTTGCATCCACAGGACCCACAAGACTGTAGCTTGATTATCCCCACCCAAGGCATAGAGGCAGCAGACTGAAATGCTTATTCCCAGTCTTTCCCAGAAAGAGACTGATTTGCATACTTTAAAAGTAACAAAAAGAATCTGAGCATACCACTACAGAAAGCTATCAAGTCACAAAGCAAGAGGTAAAAGAGAAAAACAAAGGGATTGTAAATCAGTCAGAAAAAATTAATGGTCATAGTAAGCCAATACATATTAATAATTAATTTAAATGTTAATGGACTAAATTCTCCAATCACAAGACATAGAGGGGCTGAATTAATAATAATAATAATAATAATAATACCCTACTATATGATATTTAAAAGAGACTCACTTCAGCTTTATTCAGCTTTACGGACACACAAACTGAAAGTAAAGGGATGGAAGAAGATATTCCATGCAAATAGAAAACAAAAAATGCAGGGGTAGCTATATTTATATTAGAGAAAATAGACATTAAGGTGAAGACTATCATAAGAAACAAGGAAAGTTATTATACAATAATAAAGGTGAAAACCTGAAAACATTTTCTCTAATTCAGGAACAAGACAATGATGCCCACTCTCACCACTTTTATTAAGAATGGTCTGGAGGGAGACAAACCATAAGTGACTCTTAATCTCACAAAACAAACTTAGGGTTGCTGGGGGGAGGGGGTTTGGGAGAAGGGGGTGGGATTATGGACATTGGGGAGGGTATGTGCTTTGGTGAGAGCTGTGAAGTGTGTAAACCTGGTGATTCACAGACCTGTACCCCTGGGGATAAAAATATATGTTTATAAAAAATAAAAAATTATATATAAAAAAAAAGAATGGTCTGGAAATCCTAGTCAGAGCAATTAGGCAAGAAAAATAAATACAAGTTCTCCAAATTGGTAAGGAAGTAGTAAAACTTTCACTATTCATTGATGACATGACATTATATATAAAAAAAATTCTAAAAACTTTACCAAAAAAAAAAGTTAGAACTAATAAATGAATTTGGTAAAGTTGCAGAATACAAAATTAATGTACAGAAATCTGTTGTGCTTCTATCCACAAATAGCACACTAGCAGAAAGAGAAATTAAGATAACAATTCTATTTACAATTGTATCAAAATACCTAGATATAAATTTTATCAAGGAGGTGAAAGACCTGTACTTTACTTAGTGAAAACTATAAAACATCAATGAAAGAAACTGAAGATGACACACAAAAAAATGGAAAGATATTCTGTGCTCATGGATTGGAAGAATTATTATTCTCAAAATGTCCATGGTACCTAAAGCAATCTACAAATTTAATTCAATCCCTATAAAACTACCAATAACATTTTTCACAGAATTAGAAGAAATAATTCTAAAATGTGTATGGAACCACAAAAGAACCTGAATAGTCAAAGCAATCTTGAAAAAGATGAACAAAACTGGAAGTATCACAATCTCAGATTTCAAGATATACTACAAAGCTGTAATAATCAAAAGAGTATGGTACTGGCCCCAAAACAGACATACAAATCAATAGAAGAGAATAAAGAGCCCAGAAACAAACATGCATATATGCTTAATTCAAGAAAAAGGAGGCAAGAATATGCAATGAGGGGAAAGACAGTTTATAAATGGTGTTGGGAAAATTGGACAGCCACCTGCAAAAGAATGAAACTAGCATACATAAAAATCAACTCAAAATAAATTAAAGACTTGAATAAAAGACCTGAAACCATAGAACTCCCAGAAGAAAAAAGGGGTAAGTACCTTGACATTGGTCTCAGCAATGATTTTTTTTTGACATCAAAAAAAGCAAAGGTAACAAAAGCAAAAATAAATGAGACTGCATCAAACTAAAAACTCTGTACAGCAGAGGAAGCCATCAGTGAAATGAAAAAGCAGTCTACTCTATGGGAGAAGATATTTGCAAATCATATACCTGATTAGGGGTTAATATCTAAAATATATAAAGAAGTAATATTACTTAATAACAACACCCCCCCAAACCAAACAATCTGGTTTTAAAAGTGGACTGAGTACTGAATAGAATTTTTTTCAAGAACATATATGAATGGCCAACGGTATATGAAAACGTGCTCAACATCGTCAGTCATCAGGGAAATACAAGTCAAAACCACAATGAAATATTATCTCAGAGATGTCAGAATAGCTGCCATGAAAAAGACAGAAGGTAGCAAGTGTTGACAAGGATTTGGAGAAAGGGGAACCCTTATGCACTGTACATGGAAATGTAAATGGTGCAGCTACTATGAAACAATATGGATATTACTCAAAAAATTAAAAATAGAACTACCATAGGAGCTAGCAATCCACTTCTGGGCATTTATCCAAGGAAATGAAAATAGGCTATGGAAAATATATCTGCACCCCCATGTTCATGGCAGCATTATTTATAATAGCCAAGATATGGAAACAGAGTAAACATTTATCAGTGGATGGATGAATAAAGATTATGGGGTATATATACCCCATATGGAATATTATTTAGCTATAAGAAGGAATTCCTGCCATTTCTGACAACATGGATAACCTGGCAATGCTCAGTGAAGTACACTAGACAAAGATAAATACTGCATGTTATCATTTATATGTGGAATAAAAAAAAAATGGTTGCCACAGACTGGGTGGGTGGGGGCAATAGGTAGAGGTTGGTAAAAAAGTGCAAACTTTCAGCTATACAGTGAATAGTGTCTGAGAACCCAATGTAAAATATAGTGACTGTAGTTGATAACACTGTAATACATCATTAAAATTTACTAAGAGAGTAGATTTTCAATGTTTTCACTTTCAAAAAAGATAAATGTGTGAGGTAATGGATGGATTACTTAACCCAATGGGGAAAGTTCAACTATATATATTCATATTTCAAATCACCATGATGTATACTTTAAATATTTTAGTTATATTTTTCCATAATAACTCAGTAAAGCTGACATTTTTCAAAAAGTCCAAGCAGAAATGAGGACTTTTGCTTTAATAGTTAAAAAGCAGCCTTTCCCAAGCCCATGTATGTAGTCATTGTTTTTCTTCTTTTGGTGACAACCCCCTTTTTATTTTCATAGACAATTTTTTTGTTGGTGAAATCATCCAATTACTTTTCCTTTTTCATTTAGGGCTATGAAGAAGTTTCTTTTTTCTTTTTTTTTTTTTTAAGAGGGATGTTATAAAATAGAAAGTTTGTAGCAAAAATTCTCATTATATGGTATAAGTTATGAAGACTGAAAATATGCCAGTTTTTCTCTTACATTATTAGAAATTAAATAAGTTATCTTATTGAAGATAAACACTCTCAGCACTATATAAAGTGCTCTTCTAGCAACCATTTAATAAGTCTGCATTTTCAGGATATGATAAGCATTGTGATGGCAAAGGGCCAAGGGTCACCCTTTTCGTACTGAGAAAGAATCATGCTGTGTTAACTGAGCACCAAACGTTTGGCAGATTAAAACATTAGGAATCCTCAAATAATGTCGATTAGAATTATTGAGAAAATGATGACAAATAATATTGACTTCATTGTAGACAAACTTATATGTTAATTTCATGACTAATCAGAATAATGGAAGATTTATAGAATTCTCTAGTGAATACAATTCTTTAATTTGTTTTTGTAGATTAATGAATTAGATTGGTAAAAGTCTAGTAAAGAGGATCCATATTGAGTTTAAGTCAACTGGAAAAGCTTATCCAGATAAAGCAAATCAGTTGTATTTATGTTGTTTCTTTCTATCCACTCCTTTCCTTCATCTGCTTTTGCTTTTCCTCATTCACTTATCAAATATTATAAGCTAAATGTTTTTTTATAAGCTAAATGTTTTGTGCTTGAAACATACAGACAACTATGACATATTCCTGTTTCAAGAAAGTTAATCTAGATAGATTAGAGGGATAGACAAGTAAAATCATAACTACAGTATATGTAATGAGTACTTTGATAGAGAGATGCCCTGGCAGAGAAGAAATATATGAGTTAAGCTTGGGAGTTAGGAAAGGCTTCATAGAGGAAATATCTTGAAGGACAAGTAGGAGACAGGGAGATGACAATGGAAAAATGGAAGAGGAAAATCCAATCCAGAGAGAGCAGCAGGAAGCAATGCAGGAGACATGAGAAAACAGTGGCCTGATGTTTCCAATTTTATTAATTTACTCTTTGATTTATAATCTAATCTATACCACTCAGAAATCTATATAGTTATCTGCAGAGAGGCTTTATAGTGATTAAATTTAATTGTCATAAGTTTTTAATTAAGAGAGGGTTTAATTTTAAGAAATAAATACTGAACCTAAAATTGTTCCTATTCAAGAACAGAATGATGGTCAAAATAACCAGTATATGCTTAAAAATATTGTCTCATATATGAAATTTAATCTTGGAATATTTCCAACTTGTTTCATGATATGCTTCTTTTCCCCTTTTTTGGACAGGAGACCAAGGCTGAAATAATTACTAGAGAGAATAAAAAGAGATTATTTGCTAAGGAAGAGGAAAAAGAGGAGAAAAAATGGAGTGCTCTGTCATTTTCTATTGAAGAGGAAATGAAAGAGAACTTAAACTCTGGAATAAAGAACCTGGAAGATTTTTTGAAATCATGTAAAAGTAACTCAGTGAAATTTCGAGTTGAAATGGTAGCATTGACTGCCTGCTTGAAAGCATGGAAAGAACATTGCCGAGGTAAATTTATGTGATTTTGTGTTTTTTGTTTTGATGAACTGGAGAATTAATCAAAGGATGTAATGATGATAGCTGTCATTTATTAACTGGAAGTTTGTGTTAGAAGCCTTAGATTCATTATGCGATTTTATCCTCACAGAATTCCTCTAAAGATTACTTCTTTTATCAGTGAGCAGTGAAATCTCAAAGTAGCTAATATATAGCACATTCCTAAGCAAATTCAAATCAAATCAGTCAAAGATAGGAATAAGAATAACTTCTTATAAAACTGTGGGCATAGTTAAAGAAACCAGCAAAGACGGTGAGGCACTCTGGGAGATCTGTCTCTCATTTTTGAAATCTGAAGTGCAAACGTTTTCTTTCTGGGTAAAACTAAAGATTATGTTTGCCAGCCATGTTGAATTCTTCTAAATGTTTCCATGATACCCATGTGCTATACTTTGCAATTTCTATAACACATAGTAGAATAAAAAAGAAGAGACAGGAAGAAGAAGATAAGGGGAAATAAACCTGGGTAAAGGTACATAAATTAGTAACAGATAAATGATATGTGCCATAAGAACTCCAAACTGACAATTCTTCCCAGTAACCTAGTTGATCTGTCTGTCTCTGGCATCTCCACACTTGAATCCATTTAATACATGGTCACTGGATCCTTCCCCTCCCCCCTACTCTCATTGTATTAACTTCAAAAGCTGTCAGCCTTTCACTGTGGATTTTTTCACAGTGAGAAGCACAAGATCTGGCTTATATATTTCTCCCCAAACAAGATGTTGTATCAGAATTTGCAGCTGACTCCTACTAAGAAAGATCAGAATTAAATGGTTTACTCTCCTGAGGGGAATAATTCTATATTAAAAATTTTTTTTAGTCTCTTGTAGTACTCAGTAGGTATTTGGTAATATTTGTTAGATAGCTAAAACATAGGTTTATTGGAAGAAATTTGAAATTAAAAACAGCCCTAACATAGTAAGTATGGAAAGGTTAGCAGTTAGGAAGAATACAAAGAATGTAATAACCATGAAGAAATGAAGAAGAATTAACAAACTCTGTATTTTTCAGTTGTAATAGACTAATTGAAAACCTCCAATGAATTGTACAAAATAATTATCTATGGTCAACAGTAGGACTCAATAAATTTTGCAAAGTTTTTAACCAGATATTTAAAGTCATCTAAATATTTTTTTTGACGATAGTAGAGATGGCATGAAAATAATAGGTAAGAAAATATTTGTTGTTCCCCAGAACACTTAATACAACCTTGAGCTTTAATAATCTTATTACTATCATGAACTATAAGACTTTTCTCTGTCTCCTTTATTTGCACAGCTATTTCCCAGTTGTCCATAGAAATGATGAAGTAGGTATAGGCGCACTTTAATTATATTTTACCTAGTCATCTGTATTCCAAAAACTATATAAATGTTAAATAAAATAATTAGGTCAGATTGATAGCCTGGATGACAAACCTTGGATAATCAAACATTATAAAAATTATATTGGTCTTTATAAAATTATATTGTTTATTATTTGCCAAGGTGAAACCACAAAAGATTTAAATATAGCTGTTCAAATGATGAAAAGGATCCATTCCTTGATGGAAAAATACCCAGAACTTTTGCAGGAGGCAGATCAGCAACTCATAGCCAAATGCCTGAAGTATTTAGGATTTGATGAATTGGCAACTTCTTTCTATCCGACCCAGGTAATTTTCAGAATAGCTCATTTTAATAGAATAATTATGGGGTGTACATAAAGTGTCTTGCAAATGCAGTCCCTTCTTCTAGATTTTTTCTTTTTTTAACTGACAATATTTACTCCTGTCTTCAATCATTGCTAGTAATTCAGCTGCCGAAACTTGAAATAAACTAGAAAACTGATACAGATACTTGTCTGAACAAACAGATGCCAGTTAATTTCTGCAGACCCTTTAAACTAATACTGTATTTAATTCTAGCAAAAAATTTAAAAACTATATTGTGATGGTTTAGTTGTCTTTAAGTGTATTAGATTGTAGCTACAAATACCATAATGGATATTTGAAAATCTTGACGTCTGTCAATGTACTCACAGTTAAGATGGTGATTGAGGTGGTAAAGAACTTCATCAATAAATACTACAAAATTGAAAAGATGGTAAAATGCTTTTCTTGTAAAAAGTACTCAATAATACATTAAATTAATTACTTAATTATTTAAATAATGTTGTAGTTTAAAATAACTCTCCAAATGGACTTTTGAAATAATGTAGGTTGCAAGAGATGACATAAAGAAGAAAATAGATAAATACTCAATTGGCATTGGGCCAGTTCGGTTTCAACTACAGTACATGGGCCATTATTTGATACGAGATGAGAGAAAAGATCCAGATCCCAGAGTTCAGGATTTTATTCCTGACACATGGCAGGTAATAACTGAATGAAACAAAAATCTTATTTTATTTGTATTTTATCATTAAATGTAATATCAGGACCTTCTCATTATTGTGGCTTTACATATTATATTTGGCATGAACTTCATATGGAATCATGTTATTTAAAATTATTTTATCATTGGAAATGATGAAATAGAAAGTCTTTTCCATTTAAAGGAAGTGAAATTTTCATTTTGTTCATTTTTTATAAATGGAGGTACTTGGATGAATTCACATACATTTTTAAAGTTCTGTCTGTATTATTCAGTTATATCATTGTGGAACAACCTCCATGTTTTCCCTGTGTCAATAGAAGATTTCATATGTAAATGCACACAGAGCAGTTTTGGTAGTTTAAACAACATAGCAATTTTTTTAGATATTCACACGCTATACCTGTCACCATCATAGCCATTCTTCTATACATACATGTAAAATTGATGGATATAAAACTTGGGGTAAAATGGTATGTTTCTGCATAGATTAAACCATATAAAATTGCTAATAAATGAATGTATTTACCTACAAACATGCAATTTCATAGGTTCAGTCTACTAGAATTCAAATTCAGAATATGACTTTATCTTTCTTATGTTGATGATAGTGTAAGATCTTTAAAAATTCCTGCCTCCTTTTCAGGAATGGGAGGACCTGTTCCTTACTTTAGTGTAAGACACAAAGCTGCCAAGTGCTCTTTATTAATTTCACACACATTTCAATTATTCTGTGTCCATCTAATTTTGAGATGTGGCCCAGTGTGGACCTACATTAAGAGTGTGCAGACAGTTGTCTTTCTCCGCTTGACTATCATATGATCTCCCTGATATGAGGAAGTGGTGATGCAACATGGGGGCTTAAGTGGGTAGAAGAAGAATCAATGAAACAAGATGGAATTGGGAGGGAGACAAACCATAAGTGACTCTTAATTTCACAAAACAAACTGAGGGTTGCTGGGGGGAGGGAGGTTGGGAGAAGGGGGTGGGATTATGGACATTGGGGAAGGTATGTGCTTTGGTGAGTGCTGTGAAGTGTGTAAACCTGGTGATTCACAGACCTGTACCCCTGGGGATAAAAATATATGTTTATAAAAAAAAATTAAAAAGAAAAAAACATAAACTGAAGGGTTGAAGTTTCTTGTGCCCTCCAAAGTAGGTAACTGACATTCTTTTGTATGTAAAGAAAAGATAAGTAGTGAAATTATGAAGGATTGATTTTCTTTCTCCTTAGCTATCATTTCACTATTACAAAAATACACACTGGCTACTTCTTAGAACTTAATTTCTCAAAGCCTTTAGGGAAGCACTCTACTGAATCAATGACAAATACTTAGATAAAAAGAAATCTTCTCAGTGACGAGATATTTTATTCAGGCTCATTTTCCATTTTTCACACACAAACTCCCCTGCAGATGCTCAAAAGCATAGCAATCCTGTCTTCTGAGAGAATGTTATGAGTTTTTCAGATTTTCCTGTGTTTCTTCATGCATTTTCAACTCCCCATCATTCCATATGAAATTCAGAAAATTATAATAGAAGTGTATTCATCGATTTGCTTTGGTAACATGCTGTTCATATTATTGATGTGAATGGTTCTCTGAACCCTGCAGCGAGAGCTCCTTGATGTTGTGGATAATAATGAGTCAGCAGTGATTGTCGCCCCAACATCCTCAGGCAAAACCTATGCTTCCTACTACTGCATGGAGAAGGTGCTGAAGGAGAGCAGTGAAGGGGTGGTCGTGTATGTTGCACCAACAAAGGTAGCCCTCAAGTGACTCGCATTTTCTTTCATTCCGAAACTTTTCTTTTAAAATAATACATGTACTCACACAGTGAATCTATTTCACTTTATATTATTTGTTTATTTTCTAGTTTTATTGATCTATAATTGACATATAACATTGTATTATTTAAGGTGTACCACACATAATTTGATATATGTATATATTGTGAAATAATTGCCACAATAAGTTTAGTTAACATCCATCACCTTATATACTTACAAACTTTTTTCCTTATGATAGGAACTTTTAAGATCTATACTCAGCAACTTTCAAATATGCAATGCAGTATTGTTAACTATAGTTTCCATGCTGTACATTACATATGTACTACTTATATATTGTAACTGGAAGTTTGCACCTTTTGTCCACCTTCACCCATTCCACCCACTATCTCCAACTCCTACCCCTGGCATCCATCAATTTGTTCTGTTTCTGTAACTTTCACTTCATTTTGTGACCTATATTTTCTCCTTCCAGTTTTAGAGGCCAATGTAACTCTTTTCTCAGAACCATTGTGAGGAAAAGGTCTGGTCTTGTGGTTTTGTCATTCAGCATTATGCTTACTTTGAGAGAAGCACTCACACTTTGCTGGGCAATATTGAGTCACTTAGGAATCTAATATTGGCTTTGCAGGGTTTATGGAATTTCACTGATTTGCTCTTGGGCATTCGTGACTGGCCTGTTTCTCAAGCCCATTTGTTTTGTCATATTTCTTTTAAATCTATTACTGCTTAATGTTAAATTTAAAAACAAAAAATATGATCTTTGTCATTAAGGAGAAAGTTTGACTTTCAGAAAGTGTAAGTTTGCATATCCTCACTCATAACCCTTGTAAAGTGATTACTCTTAGAAAAGGCACATTGAGTTTAAATAACTTTAATTCTATAGATTAAAATGAATTCAGACTCCATTTAAGCTTCTAGGAAAAATTTAGTGAATTGTGGTCAGCCTTAGAATCAGATTGATCAATATGATTAGTTGAAATGAGCACTCTATTTTTTACTGTAGCTTTTTTTTTGTTTTTCATGGCTTAATAAGTGCTCATTACTAGAAATTAGTAATATATATAAAAAATTAACCTAGTTAGAAGTAGAATTTTAGTAACAACATGGTTACTTTTTGCCAAATTACTCTTTTAAAAGTTCAAATCCATTTTTATTCCCACTGACAGATATGGCAGTGTGTATTCTCTTATCTTCTCTAACATTTCTATTATTATTAAAATGTTTTGCCTTACTCACAGGTGAAAACTGCTATCTCATATTTAAATTTGCTTTTCTGTGATCACTAGTCATTTGGGTATCTTTATGTGATTTTGGGCTCTGATATTTTTTTATTCATGAACTACTTATAGATGCATTTGCCCGTTTGTCTTTTACTTTGGGGGAATTGAGATTGGCTTTTCATTCATTTGTTTTGTATACTAAGTACATTGCTCTGTGTGTATCATAGCATATACTTTTATTGGTTATTTTGTCTTTTTACTATGTTGAGTCATATTAATGACAATGTTTTGTTACTAACTTTGTGTACTCAGGTCTTTCAGTATTTTCATTTAATGTTTCCGTGTGTGCTCAGATATGTGAAAATGTTCACTTTTTAGTGTCTTTATGCTTATGTTTTAAAATTTATGTTTTATGGGGTTTTTTAAAGATTTTATTCATTTATTTGACAGACAGAGATCACAAGTAGGCAGGGAGGCAGGCAGAGAGAGAGAGAAGCAGGTTCCCCGCTGAGCAGAGAGCCTGATGTGGAACTTGATCCCAAGACCCTGAGATCATGACCTGAGCTGAAGGCAGAGACTTAACCCCCTGAGTGCCCCTAAAATTTATGTTTTAATCTGTGTTACTTTTGAGGGGGGCATAAAGTATAAAAAAGATGTTTATAGATTCCACATACTCAGATTCCACTAGTCACCTGATCCTAAGTATTCATGTATATGTTCAAACTTCAGATGTCTGAAGGTAGTTCCCAAATAGAAGAACCACATATCTATCTGACAATCCTTCACTTGGTCTTTCTTCTATAGTAGACTCACAGCTTCTTTCTAAGCCTTGGTCACACAGGTGTTTAGCTATTTTTTTCTGATATATGAGCAACATTTCCTGTTTTTTTCCTTCTGATTAAGCCCAATTTCCCCCCATTTTACTTTAAGTTGAAGTTTATCAATGTGGTTCACATGCTTAGTCAAATATTTCAAAGAGAGCATGTTAGTGTATTTAGAGTAGATGGGCATAAGAAAGGTTCTGTTAAGCTTTCTGACATTTTTTTTAAGATTTTTAAAAAATTTTATTTGAGAGAGAGAGTGAAAGAGAGCGTGAGAGGGGAGAAGATCAGAGGGAGAAGAAGACTCTCCATGGAGCAGGGAGCCTGATGCAGGACTCAATTCCGCGTGTCCGGGATCATGACCTGAGCCAAAGGCAGTTGCTCAACCAGCTGAGCCACCCAGGCACCCCAAGCTCTCTGACTTTTAACTGTACATATTTTTAGACAGTTCCTGTCATTCTCTGAGGTTTCATCTGTGCTTTATTATGTGATTATTGAATTTCTTCCCTTGTCAATCAGGCTCTTGTTAATCAAGTGGCAGCAACTGTTCAGAATCGTTTCACCAAAAATCTGCCAAATGGTGAAGCTCTGTGTGGTGTTTTTACAAGGGATTATCGTCACGATGCCCTAAACTGTCAGGTAGGTTATATTAATTAATGCATTTGTTTTCAAATTATATAATAGTACTAATATATTTCTCTTTAACAAAATTCAGCATCTTCACAAAGCCTCATGGAAATGATTTTTTGAATTTGCAAAAGATGAAATGGCTTTACAGAAAATTTAATATTGTTACATTCCAAAGAGTTGAGAAATAGCACTCATCTTTCTCTAAGAACACTTAGGTTTGAACTTCAGATTTCAGTTATAGTTTAGTACATTATCTTGGTTTATAAATGGATTAAAAATGATCTGAAGAACCTAATGCTATAAAAAATTAATAAAAAATCTCTAATCAGAAAGACTTTTTCTTGGTAATCAGGATATTCTCACTTTTCTTGATGAGTAATATACTCATAATTTAAAAAACGTATTATTGATAGAATACCTGATGCTAAGTAAGCCATAGATAGTTTTCCTCCTTAACAAATTCATAAATACATAATTAAGACTGAACAAAAAGTGAAAAGATGATTATAGTACATAATATAGTATATAGTATATAGTATAGTATAGTATAGTATAGTATAGTATATAGTATATAGTATAACACATGAAGATGTGTTACCCAGATTGCCTTTCAAGGATGGACTTGCTGCCCAGATATTGGGAGAGTGGTCAAGACAAATGCCAGCTGTCAGTTCCTCTAGTTCTGCCTCCACAGTCCCTGTCCTGTGGTTGAGCTAGGCAGGGGTATAAATGCTGGGACATTTTGGCCTCATGTGGAATAGCTCTGACAGCCAGTATTCACTCCAGAATTCTGTACCAGGTTCACCAAGGTTTCATCAGGCCTGTTTTGAAGTATAACTTCTCCCTCAGCCCAATTCTTCTTCTCCCAATATCCATAGTTGTTGATCCTCTATAGACATTTTTAAACAAAACTATCTCAGGGTCAGATTGAAGAAATAAACCTGCGATGATTAACTCCATTTGTATTATTTTGCTTATAAATAAGAATTTAAATGGTAAATATGATATTTTACCACTTTGACTCATAAGAATTATAGTTTTATAAGGTTTAACCTAATATATCACAATTTTAATGAAATATTCTCAGAAGTGATATTATATCATAATTATTAGCAGGTATACTCAGGAGTTTTAACTCTATTTTTCATATTCTTATAACAAAGTCTGCACATAGTAAAGTACTCAAAATTTTTGTTTATACAATGTTATTTTTAGGTACTTATTACAGTTCCTGTCTGCTTTGAAATTCTGCTATTAGCTCCTCATCGCCAAACGTGGGTGAAAAGGATCAGATATGTTATATTCGATGAGGTAGGTTTGGTATTGTTTCTCTAGGTTGATTTCCTAGTGTACATAAGTGCTATAATGAAGATATTTGGTACTTTAAGACATTTATCCTTTTGTATAGAGTTCAGGTTGTGGGGGGTACTTCCTTCTGAATGGTTTCCTCAGTGAATCATGCTGTCTTTTGGCTGCATTTTGCTGTTGTGACTCAATAGGGGATGTTGGTATATGCTGCAGAGGTCTGTGTAACAAGGCAGAATTAACCACCATGACATAAGTTTTCCTGGTAGAGATTTCAAAATCCAGTTTTGACTTCTAGAGCAAAGCATTTTGGTCTCTAACAATGATAGCAGTTATGTGAATAATTTTGTCAGTCATCAAACACAACAGAAAACAAATGGCCAGTCAAAACACAACAGAGAGTTTTCGAAAAGTGTATGTTAGGGAAACTATAAAGGTTAGTGTGGTATTCAGAGCTAGTAACTTACCCCTATGCTTAAAGGGACAAGACAAAGAAGCAGTTACTGATACGCAGAAGGAGATTGATTGAGGTAGCTGTATTGTGAGTATTAATCTTATTTGAGGGGCATAGCTAATTCAAGATAACCTTTCAGGAAGGGAGCCAATGAAATAAAGATGTCATTTTCCTTCCTGCTCTTGATCCCTTGCCAAGGCTCTCCATTGGTCAAGTCCAAGGGAGAAAGAGAGCATTGGAGTCTTTGAAGTGAAGCCAGAGAGACCAGGATGGAAAATAATGGAAGTTTATAGAGACAAATGGAAGATATTTATAGCATTTTTACAGTATTTATAAATGTTATAAAAGTTTATAGCATTTATAAATATTTATAATATTTTATCCTTATATTCTATTTTGTATTTTTATAAATATATATTTTATATATATACTTAAAATATATTTATATAATATAAAATACATGTTTAATATATTATATATTAAATATATAAATATATATTTATTAAATATTATATGCTGTTTATTAAATATGTTTATTATAGTCATATATTTTATTTGTGTATATATATATATTTTACTTACATATGTTATAATATCTAATTTATATATAGCATATATTTATATAATATATAATCATGTATTATATTTATATATTTATATAATACATATAAAATATATATTTATTAAATTTATTCATATTCATATTCAATATTCATATTGTATTCATTTACATATAACATATGTTTTATATATATTTATATGCTTAAAATATAATTTATATGTAACATATAAAATATACATATTTTATTTATTTAATATTTATATTAAATAATAAATATTAAATAGATATTAAATAAATATGTATTAAATATTTATAACATTTTATCCTTATATTTTATTAAGGATATTTATTGAAAGATACTTAAAATATTATAAAAGGATATATTCCTTTGCTCCAAGGAATTTCAGCCTGAAGTGGAAGAAGATGATAAACTTGTATTTAACTTAACTATTCTTGTTGTAAACTTGGAGCTACTAAGTTGGCTATATGTTTTATTTGTTTGATACTGATTTTTTGGTGCTTATTTTTAGTTACTCTGTATATATTGCATCTTGAAGGCTTTGAATATTTCTGTTCAAAATAAAAATTCAACAATTCTCTGTAATCAAGAACTTCAGTTGTACTCTAATTTCAAAACTCTGAAATGGTATGGCGTTCCCATACCTCATATAAGTTTATACCTCATATAAAACTGGGGAAGTTTTATATAAGGTAAAGCTGAAAGGTTTTGAAGGCTAATGCCAATTCTGGCAGGGTCAGAGGGAAGTACTATCTGCTTTTACAAAGCGTTCAGCAGAGTTGTATATTATCTAACCAGGCAAAACCAAATGGGCAGTGGAAAAAAAAAAAACAACTTTTAATCTCTGTCTCAGGTGGTACTTTCCCGCTAATTGCCAGGCTTCATAATTTAATCTGTTTAAAGAAGACTACCTTTGAGAATCTTCTCTGAATTGAGTTTAGTTTGCCTATTTGATTAAAAGACATTCATTCATTAATTCAGCAAATATTTAAGGGGTTCCCCTCCCATGCCAGGCACTGTTGGTGTTGGGAATGCCCAGGTTCTAGAGTCACAGAGTAATTGAAGAAAAGAGAATTAAACAAGTAAGCACACAAACAAGTACACATGTGACTATGCCAAACCCATATTGTTACATACTGTAAAGGGAAAGAACACTCTGGCATGACTGATAATGGCAGGAAGGCCATAGGAGAGCAACTCTGGAGTGGCAGTCAGCAAAGTCCTTCTAATGATATGCCATTAGCCTGAACTATACAAGCTGAAAAGAGGGGTAAAAGCATGTTAAGCAGGAGGAATGATACATGTAAAAGCTCTGAGATAGGAAAGGTATGTTCAAGGAACAACAGAAAGTCTAGTATGTCCTAAACAGAGGGGGAGCAGGATGGGACAGAATGACTTAGTAACGAAGCTAGAGAGGCAAGAGGGGGACAAATTAAGTATAATGTACACCCTGTTAAAGAGTCAACATTCTGTTCCATTTGCAAAGGAAGATATTGAAGAAATTTAATTAGGGACATGGACTTATCTAATTTGTCTTTAAGACATTTCGTTTTGGCTGTGATAGAAGAATTAGGGGACATCGAGGAAAACTAGGTGGTAGTCAGGAGGATGTTGTAGTGGTGCAGCTGAGATATGATGGTGGCTTGGGTGACAGTACACATTGGAGAGAAATGCATAGATTTGAAAGAAATTTTTGAAAGTAAGAGAAATAGGAGTTATTGATGGATTGGTCATGGGGATTGAAGAAAATTCGTGTCAAGATTTTCTCTTACCTGATTTGTGGATATTTATATAAACTTGGCATTGTCAATAGAAGGAACATGAAACTATATATGGTGATTTGAGCTTCTGTGTCTTATTTTCATTTGCTATTTTAAAATCAGCTTTTTAAGGAGAATTTTTTTTAATAGGTCCATTGTCTTGGTGGAGAAATTGGAGCAGAAGTCTGGGAGCATCTCCTTGTCATGATCCGATGCCCTTTTCTGGCTCTTTCAGCTACCATAAGTAATCCTCAGCATCTCACTGAGTAGGTATTATGTTCCAATTTGGATAAATGCATTTCAGTTTTAAATTTTATACTTTCTATATAGGTTCTGGAGACTTTCCTAACTTTCTGGTGAGTTTATTAACTTATCTCTGGCTGTACAAGCAACAGAGCAGCTACCACACTTCTTGGCAGGTGCTGAGAAAGGCCACACTCAGTAAAGGAAAATCAAGGACTGTCCCAGCCAGATCTGCTGTTGAGTAAAAAATTTCTTCATATGTCAAAAAAAGTCCACCAGCAGTGATAGATTTATGTTCCTTTTTCTTCTGTCCTTTAGCAAGAAAGAAAAAATGAAATAGTATAATGACATTCCCTGACACAGACCTTGAGATTTTTTCTGTTGTCCCACTTTGTAGATGTTTAGAAAGATAGCAAAACCTTACTAATTGAAAAGCCCATTTCATTTTGGGCTAGATTTTTGCCTCATTGCTATAACAATTAGAGAAAAGGCTACTGTCTGTCATACACTATTCTAAGTGTTTTGCAAATAGCAAATTATTAATATTAATAATTAGTATTTCAGTAATACTAATTTAATAATTGATATTGATAATTAACATTAATAATTTACTAATACTCAACAACCCTTATGATTTACTATTTCCATTACTACTATTGATTTGTATTTCTACTACTATTATTATTTCCATTTTTATGGAATGTAGAATGTGGAAAATGAAGTACAAACAATGTAAGTGATTCAACCAAGAGCATCAGACAACAATAAGGAGGCTGGAATTCAGTCTCAGGTAGTCTGCCTCTAAGGCCTATTCCTTTAATTATAATTTTTAAGGCATCTTTATTTAAAATATTTAATGTCACAAGAAGTAGCATTATATTGCTGTTTGCATAATATGTAAATTTATTTTTTAAGGTGGCTACAATCAGTAAAACACTACTGGAAACAAGAAGACAATACAATGAGAAAAAATACTGCTTTGAAAAAAAATGCTGTCTGTTGTGCCAATTCTCCCAAAGATTACTTCCAAATAAAGGAATCATATAAAGTTAGACTTGGTATGTTTGGAATTTTTCTTTTGCTTCAAAATCATTGTAGTCCTTATGTGTCCACTGATTTGGAAATTCTTCCTCTTCATTTTTAGTGCTCTACGGTGAGAGATACAATGATTTAGAGAAGTATATATGTTCAATAAAACATAATGACATCTGTTTTGATCATTTTCACCCATGTGCTGCACTAACAACAGACCATGTAAGTAATACTTTAGCCATATTTGTCCTGACTAATATAAATTAGTTGTATATATGTTAAAATTGAAAAGCTGCCTAGTTGATTCTTAGGAGAACTGTAGAATAGATACTTTGTAACAGATATTTAACGTTAGTTTTATTTTTTATTTAGTTTATTGAATATAGTTGACATGTAAGTCTAAATGTACGGTGTATAACATGCTAATTGATATATTTATATATTGTAAAATAATTGTGATAACAATATTAGCACTTCTATCACATTATATAATTATACTACAATATTATTGTCCATATTTATTATACTGTGTATTAAATCTCTATGTTGTGTTTACTCTTGGCAAATTTGTGCGTTTAAACAACTGATCTTAACTCCTCTACCTCACATCCCCTGGTAACTATCATTTTACTGTGTTTTTTATGAGTTTGACTTTTTTAGATTCCATGTATAAGTGATATTATGCTGACACTTGTATTTCTCTGTCTGACTTATCTCTGTATAACTTAGCATAGTGTGCTTGGTACATTTATGTTGTTTCAAATGGCAGAATATCATCCTTTCTCAGGGTTGAGGAATATTTATTAACATCGGTTTTTTAAAAGTAACAAAAATAACTTTGTAGTCTTCAATGAACCCTCAGTGATGTTTGGATCCACAAGGCTTAAAAATGACTAAAAATTTTAGTCATTTTTTTGGACTGAAGTTTTTTTTTTTTTAAAGATTTTATTTATTTATTTGACAGAGAGAAATTACAAGTACACTCAGAGGCAGGCAGAGAGAGAGAGAGAAGGAAGCAGACTCCCTGCTGAGCAGAGAGCCCGATGTGGGACTCGATCCCAGGACCCTGAGATCATGACCTGAGCCGAAGGCAGCGGCTTAACCCACTGAGCCACCCAGGCGCCCCAAGGACTGAAGTTTTTTAAGTTAATTTATTTATTCCTGGATATTATCTTTGCCCATTGTCCTTCTCAGTACCCATGTGTCTCTGTCCACCTTTGTGACACCAACCCTTAGTGCACGACTATATGTGGAAAGCTCCTAGAACATGTGAGAATCTGATCACTGTCAGTTAGGTTAAATAAGGAAAAGACAATTATAACATGATTATTTGGTAGTGAATCAATACAGTGGAGGTCTTAAGATATTATTTGGAGCATCGAGGTATCTGTGGGGGAAGACTTCTTAATTTTCCAGGCATAATTCTCTTCCTTTCTCATACTATTCTTAGGAATAACCCATTCAAGCTCTCATTGCCTCTCAAAGTGATAATTAGTCATTATTTACCTTCCTTTCAAAACCTAGCAAGTAGAATATATTCTAAATTTTGTTGTCAGGTAAAACTCCTAACACATATTTATGATCTTGCTAAGTTTAATGGCTTTCCTTTGGAAGTGATTAAATCCATAGCTCCTTGGCTTGGCTTCCTAGGTCTTCTCTAACCTGGCCCCAAAACCTGATGTATCTTATGTGGATGACCTCATGATTTATATTGCTCCTGACACCACCAACAGATGCCAAATGCCAGTTGTTCAGATCCTGTTTATCTTTTTTTTTTAATATTTTATTTATTTGACAGAGATCACAGGTAGGCAGAGAGGCAGGCAGAGAGAGAGAGAGAGGAGGAAGCTGGCTCCCTGTTGAGCAGAGAGCCCAATGCAGGGCTCGATCCCAGGATCCTGGGATCATGACCTGAACCAAAGGCAGAGGCTTTAACCCACTGAGCCACCCAGGTGCCCCCAGATCCTCTTTATCTTGTATGACTCTTTTTTTTTTTTTTTAAAGATTTTATTTATTTGACTCAGATAGAAAGATTACAAGTAGGCAGAGAGGCAGGAAGAGAGAGGGGGGAAGCAGGCTCCCCGAGGAGCAGAGAGCCCGATGTGGGGCTTGATCCCAGGACTCTGGGGTTATGACCCAAGCCGAAGGCAGAGGCTTAACCCACTGAGCCACACAGGCGCCCTTGTATGAATCTTCTAATGTGAAACATCTTCAGAGTCCTTCTGTGACTTTGTTAGCTGGATGTAATCTCTCCATAGCACCTTGTCTGTATTTCTTATATGACACCAGTCATGATCAGCTTACTGCTAAAGTTGTTGATATACATGTCTCCTTTATCTTACTAGAATAACTCCTTGAAGACAAAATTTTATGTCCTTATGAGTTCCTAAAAACTGTGTATATAAAAGATGCTTAATAAATATATGTTAAGTAAAGACAGCCAACTTAAACTGATCATTTTCTTTATTTCTAAGAATTTTATGTATTTTATCTCTTTAAATGATCACAACAGTTTTAGGATGGATGTGTTGTTGATACTCCCATTTTACAAATGAGAACAGTGAGGCATAGAGTATTTAACTAACTCATTATTGCACCAAAACTAAGTGGTGGGGCCAGGATGCAACCAAGACCGACTTCAGAGTTTGCCCTATCATCACAGGTTTCTGAATGATCTATTAACAAATACCTGAATGAGTGAATGAATGGGAATCACGTTATAGCCTTTGGGCTATGATGCAATGGCTTCTAAAAGCAACCAAATGAATCCTAATCATGGTAATTTTTAAAAAATTTAATTTCTTTTCAGTGTAACAGAATTCATTGTTTATGCACCACACCCAGTGCTCCATGCACTCTGTGCCCTCTTTAATACCCACCACCTGGTACCCCGACCTCCCACTCCCCGCCCCTTCAAACCCTCAGATTGTTTTTCAGAGTCCATAGTCTCTCATGGTGCATCTCACCCTCCAATTTCCCTCAACTCCCTTCTCCACTCCATCTCCCCATGTCATCATGGTAATTTTCTAATAAGATTTTATTTCAGAAGTTTCTCTTTGTGTGGCAATGGCCCAATCCAAACCCTAAATAAAACTAAAATATTGACAAAATCCCTGTAACCTCACACTTTAGATTTAGAATATGGATGAAAACCCACACATAAATAAGTCTTCTTTTTCTGTCTCTATCTTTCTGTCTCTTTCTTTCTTTCCCCACTGTCACCTGACAATTCTAAAACAGCATAGAATTTAAAAAATTATTTATTTTGTGGAGGATGGTTCTAGGCCGGTTATCTTTAAGTAGCAATAAGTGCAGTGATTTGGAGCACCTAGCAAGATTGGCATTTTGGTCCAAGTGCCTTTCCTCCCTTTTCACTAGCTATTAATAGAGTCACTGGAAAGCAACAGAATTGCTACAGTATGCTCTGACCCCATATGACTTCTGCAAGGGTCACACTGTTGTATGAGTCTTCTTAAGACTTCTGGACTTTTGCAGAAGGAATGCAGGATAAACCCAAAGGGCATTGTTAAATGTGTTTTGATAGCTGTGTGCGTAGCATGTGTTTATATAGTGTGTTTCTTAAAGTAGCAGCAATACAAAACAAGCAGACCTTCCCAAATGAGTAAATTATTCCTGATGTTGTATAGTATACTTCAGATTAATATGAAAGAACTCAGTGGCACAAAAAAGCATAATAGATTATTGTAACCTAAAGAGAAGAACCATCCACCCCGACTGTTGCCCCTCAGCTTAGTCACAGAAATAATTTGAGAAGAGAAGGGGTGAAACAGGATGCGTAGGGTGGCCTTAATCCAACTGAGGTGAAGGACTGCCCTTCAATCATATGAGGCCTATTTCTGGAAAAAGAAAAAAGAAAAAACAGATCTTGGCCTTTGCGACCCATTACCATGCCACAGAGGAGTAGCTGCTCAGTCCTGGAGAGCTGTCCGCCCCAGGAAGTCGTGGAAGGAACTGTTGCCTCTTTCTGCTCAGTACAGATCAATTCTTACCATTGCTTGAGGCCTTAGGGACAATATGGTTTGCAAAATAGCATCATGATATAATACTATTGTGTTTACAAATGTAGGCTGGTACAAATTTATGACCTTTTATTTCTCTTCCTTCTCAATGTAGACTAGCTCAGGTTTTGCCCATTCATTAGTTACTAGGTAGTGGAGAACAACTGAATTGAATTCCCAGCTTTTAGCCATAGAATTATTAAACTGATTTTAAAAATTAAGACTTGTAAGTTGATCATTGACAGTTGAGACATCAACTGTCAGATATTTCACTGGACTTGTTACATACATTATCTAACTTGATTCTTGCAACAAATCTATGGCACGGGCAGAATTGTCCATTTTAGAAACTGAGAAGCTCGGGCTTGTATAAAAGACTAAGTAACAGACTTAAGAAATCACAATCATTTCAGTGACAGAAATAAGATTTATATTTAAAAAATTGTGATAACTTTTGGATTTATCTTACATATATGTTTTTTAGTTAGGCGAAATAATATACCACTTTCAAGTAGTATTAATAAGAGAACACAATGCTTACATTCTAAAAATAACATAATCAGTTACTGTGTTGGCATAATGCAGCCTCATGTTCAGGGATTTTACACAGGTTCACAGGGCAAAGGACAGAATATAAGACAAAATGAAAGACTATTAAAATTTTTAATTTTATTTTAAATGTAGATTGAAAAGTATGGATTTCCTTCTGATCTTACCCTTTCCCCTCGAGAAACCATCCAGCTCTATGATAGCATGTTTCAATTCTGGGAAAGCTGGCCCAGGGCCCAGGTAAGTAATAATTACATATTTGATTTGAATTAATTTTATTACAGTGGATGGTAACACAGATGTTCAGAAAGACAAATTCTAACCCTTTCTGTTCATGTGCATATAATCTTTTAAAATTATAGATAGACAGTTTCCAAAACAAAATCATCCCTCTTGAGACGTTCTTCTTGCTAACATATTGTGTTTTGCTTTAATGGTATGTAATGCCATTGAATTCCAGAAGATATTTCTTCTTTCAGTTTCTGGGATATTTTTGATATTTTAGTCTCCTTTTACATCTTGGATTCATACTCCTTCATTTGCTCATTGTACTCCCCTTTTCCCTTTATACCCTAATTGCAGTCTGTTTTCATCTTCTATGTGGTTGTGCTCTGCATTGTTTCTTTGAAGAGAACTCTTCAAAATATTCCTATTCCATCCTATTAGGTTTATATATTGGAAACTTTGAGGGGCTAAAAAGACATTCTATAGTCTGTACTCCCAAGAAGTTTATAATTCTGTTAAATGAAATACATAATTGAGAAACATCTTTGGATTATTTTGCATAATTTTATTTAATTTTGTACTGTTTCTTTTCAAGGAATTTGATCCAGAAAAATTCATTCATTTTAAAAATAAAATAGTCATTAAAAAGTTGGATGCTAGAAAATATGAAGAGAGCTTAAAGGCCGAATTAACAAGCTGGATCAAAAATGGCCACGCTGAGGAGGTAATAATAATAATATTATTATTATTATTACTATTATTTTAGTCTTCAATGTTCATTTTACGACTCTAGGCAGAACAGAAGTCTAATGATTCTGAGGTAGAATAGAAAGAGGAAAAGGACATTTCTTTTTGTTTAATCCTTTGTGCTTTCTAAAACACATCCCAGAAGCCACGGGTTCCTGTTCAGTGTAACAATAGGACAAGAACAGCAGTGTCACTATCCACAGTCAGTGTTTTTGATATGGTGGCAGCAGAAAGATTGAAATCATAGTAACAGTAGCTCAAAAGAAGCCTTTATACATTTCATCATTTTTGTCTTGGGATTTTTTTTCTTTTATGATCTTTATTTCAATTTGTATGAACTAATTGTGTATTAAAATGTTCACCTGGGGTCATGTAAGTTTTCATATTTATATTAAGTAAGTTGATGGTCTTTATATTTTGAAGTTTGTTTTATTATCATACATCAAGGTTTCTCATTTTTGGTGAGTGATTTATATTAGACTTTTCCCATTTGAGTTTTTTCCATTACATTTTAACTCAGGTAATCTCCTCCCACTCAGAAACATAATTAATTTATATTTTCTTCCATTTATTTTGTCATTTAAAAACTTTCAAAAGGCATTTAAAAGTGGTTTTCATACAAGATATGGAGAGAAACTGATTTACCCCACCTTCTGTGGTAGTGGTACCAGCATCATTTGCTAACAACCTCTTTCTGACTGACTTTTGTTGTCTTACATAATTGCATGTTAAATTGCATATATGTATGCATGTATATATGTATTAGTCTTTTTGTTGTTGTTCTTTGGTATATTGATTTGTGTATTTCTTTGATGGTTCTTTACAAAATGTTATATTTTCATAAGTATTTTATTATATTTTATTTTAAAGAAGCACAGAAATAGAGATTAGACAACTATGAAAATATTTTATCCAGAAGTAATAATTCCTTTTTTTATTGTGCAGAATTTAAAACTAATACTTTTTTATTCATTGCTACAGGCAAAAATGGTTCTGAGGAATCTTAGTCCTGATTCAGTTTTTAGTTCAGAAAACATGATAACAATGTTTCCACTTCTCGTTGAAAAGCTAAGGAAAATGGAAAAGTTACCAGCATTATTTTTTTTGTAAGTCATTTAATTTAATTAATTTTTGTTTGTAATTTGTATCAGGCTTATTCTTTTAAGTTGAGGAAAATTACACAAACTTTACTGTTGTAATTAGGTACTCATAACTATTTTTGGTGCTCACTTGTTATCAGAATGCATATATAAAAAACAGAACTTTTTAGTTTAGAAAATATTTAGTTTTTTTTCTTTTAATATTTATTTGACAGAGACAGACACAGCAAGAGAGGGAACAGAAGCAGAGGGAGTGGGAGAGGGAGAAGCAGGCTTCCTGTCCCAGGACCCTGGGATCATGACCTGAGTGGAAGGCAGAGTCTTAACAACTGAAACACCAAAGTACCCCCCCAAAATATTTAGTTCTTAAAAATACCAGTTCTTAAAAAAATATTTTTACTTGTGCTATTACAAATTACCATCTTTGAATAGTCTCCTACTCCATTTTTTATCTTTTTAATGTAAACTATTATATTTATTTAAGTCTTATAAATTTCCAGTAAATATCGAGGTATTTTGCAAAATAAATTGAATGTTTACACACACAGGTATCCCACATAAAATTAAAGTATCCTTAAAACATACTAGCATGTTTATTGGTGTGGCATTTTATTGTTTTTAATTTTGTGCACCTGAGATATTCCTGAAAGCCTAACTACAATACAGAAATCCAAAAATAACTATTTATTTTTCATGCACACATACATACTTAAAACATTGAAGAAGTAAAATATTTTCACCCAATGTGTGAAGGAAGTCAAGAGTTAAAGTTCCAGGTAAAAAATAGATAAGTCATGGGAATGTAAGGTACAACATAGATAATCTAGTTAATAATGGTGTATTTTATATTTGAAGGTTGCTAAGAGATTAGTTCTTAAAAGTTCTTGTCGCCCGAAAACAAATTCTGTAGCTGTGTGTAGTAATATGTTAATTAGACTGATTGTTGGGATCATTTCTATAACATATGCAAATATTGAATCATTATATTATATACCTGAAATTAATATAATATTGTGTGTTAATTTTACTGCAGTTAAAAAAAAAAGGCAAGAGTACTACAGAATATATAGCATTTTGTGTACCTATAAAAGCTGCTTTGGAAACTACTTAGGAGCACAATCACTATATTTTGTAGTATGGGCAAGCTAATGAGATAAATGGAACATGACTATTTTTCTAACGCAGTTTCTTAACTTATGTCCCTTTAGTAGTTCATAAGGTTTCCATTTTGACCTGTCATCACAAGCTTGTGAGATTGGTTTTTGTAAATGTTATTCTGATTGTGTAAATTCATTTCTTGCTACTGTTGTAATTTACATTACTCTGATCAGTATTAAAGTTGAGCATTTCTTTCAAGTAAGTAGTCTTTTAATGTTTTCCTCATGTGCTATTCAAATAACTTTTCTTTTGGGTTTCACAGCTTTGTTTTGTTTTGTTTTTCAAACAACAACATAATTCTTTGTCAGTTATCAATTTGGCAGTTATCTTCTCTGAGTCTAGCACCTGTCCTTTAACTTTGTCTATGCTATCTTTTGTTAAACCGTTATGTTTAATTTTGATGCATTAAAATTCATCAACGCTTAAAAAATGGAAAATGTTTCACAAAAGCCTCATAGATTTAGTTTTCTTGAGGAATTGAATCTTGGCATGTCTATGAAATTTTGGGCTCTCTGCAGAACATACTATGAAAATCCTTGGTCTTACACAGTTTGATTTAATCCTAAGTAACCCTAGATCATCAATAAATTGCAATTTTTTTTAGGGCTCAATCTGTATATCTGAGAACTTATCAAGTAATAGTCATCCCTGTCAAACTTCTCCAGTTTGGTGTCTAGAAAGAAATGTGTGGAGCACGTTTAATGTTTAGTGATGGCATTAGTGTGTGCTTAAGAACACACATTTCATGGTCAGTCCCAAGTTTGTGTCCTACTTCTGCTCTCAATTAGTATGGCACTTCTAGACAGCTACTTCATGGCTTTGAGCCTTAGTTTCCGTATTTGCAAAATGAGGTGATAAAAATAGTAATGTGTAGGGTTGGGGTGAAAATTAAATACAAATGAATTATTAAAACCCTTAGTACAGTATGATAAAATGAAATTGATGGAAGTCCAATTTTGATAACATTCATTCTAAATAGGGTATCAGAGAGATTTAAGAGGAAAAATTGTTTCCAAGTGATCTAGTGATCTTGATTTTAAAAATTGTTGATGAAAATGATGCCATTTCATGCAGAATGTATATCTAAACGAAGTAAATCAAATTAAAATAAAAAAAAAGAAGCAACATGAAAGAAGCCCATGTTCTTAGTCATGAAATCACTAAGAACATGGGCTTAGAGGCCAGACTCTGTCACATTCAAGGTGTGGAATCCTGGGCAGATCACTTAATCTCTTTATATATCCGTTTTCTCATCTATGGAATAGGGATAATAATAGTGCTTTCCTCATAGGGTGATTGTGAGAACAAAATGGGTTAATATATTTATGATACTTAGAGTAATACCTGAAGATAACATGTTTAAGTGTTTATTAACTTTATTATTTTATTGTCTACTATATAAAATTTCTTGCCATGTGACATAGACTGCCATTTATTTAAACCTCACTTCACCAGGATACCAACATTTTTTACTCCTTATCTGGTCTCTGGAAAGAAGTAGTCATAATCCAAAAAGTTAGGGCAAGAACCCAACATTGTCTCCGTTCCTGCCTAAGAGCAAAATTTTTACTCTATGATCTCACTTATATATAAGATCTAAAAAAGCTAAACTCATGGAAACAGAGAGTAGATTGATGGTTACCAGGGTCTCAGGGTCTCATATAATGTATAGCACGGTGACTATAGCTAACAATACTGCATTGTTAAAAGAGTAGATCTTAAATTTTTTCAGACTAACACACAAAAGGCAACCACAGGAGGTGATGGATGTATTAACTAACTTTTTTATGGTAATCACTTTGTGATAGGCAGATGTATCAAATCATTACGTTGTACACCTTACACTTACACAATGTTACATGTCAATTATATTTCAATAAAACTTGAAAAAAACAAAGAAGCATCTAAAATTCACAAAAGATTTGTGAAATCTGAACTAACACATATTTATATAATGCTAAGGGTCTTTGATTCTGTTAGGAGGCAGACCTATATATGAGTGGAATTAAATACAAGAGCAACTACAACAATATAAATAAATAAAGACCATAATTCTTTTTTTTAAGATTTTATTTATTTATTTGACAGATATCACAAGTAGACAGAGAGACAGGCAGAGAGAGAGAAAGGAGGAAGCAGGCTCCCCACTGAGCAGAGAGCCCTATGTGGGGCTCAATCCCAGGACTCTGAGATCATGACCTGAGCCAAAGGCAGAAACTTAACCCACTGAGCCACCCAGGCGCCTCTCTTTTTTGTTTTTAAACTTCTTTTTCGTGGGGCGCCTGGGTGACTCAGTGGGTTAAAGCCTCTGCCTTTGGCTCAGGCCATGATCTCAGGGTCCTAGGATCCAGCCCCATTGGGCTTTCTGCTCCGCCGGGAGCCTGCTTCCTCCTCCCCCTCTGCCTGTCTCTTTACCAACTTGTGATCTCCCTCTCTCTGTCAAATAAATAAATAAAATCTTTTTAAAAAAATGAATAAACTTCTTTTTCTCATCTTGTATTTTTTTGGGCACGGGGCAATCCCTTTTCTGTGTATAAATAGAGAAAATCCATTGTTCTATGTCTGTTACTTGTGGAGTATCTTACCTAGTCTTATGGGAAAATTTTCCATGGGCTCTCATTGTTGTTGCCTCAGGGGTAAGGTCTGCACAAGGAGGGGAACTTACTATTTACTATCAGGTAGTTAATAAGGAGTCTGTTGACCCAGAATAGCTTGTTTGCCTATTCAGGATAAAACTCATAAAGATGGATATTAAAAGCTCAATAGGTATATGTCAGGATGTTAACAGTAGATGGAAATACGATTTAAATTTTATTTATGATACAATTTTCAGGGCAAATGGTCTTTTCATTTGCTTGTAGATTCAACTTAAGCGATGTGGAAAAAACAGCTAAACGGGTGAGAAGTTCCCTGGAGAAAAAGCAAGAAAGTCAAAGGCCTCCCAAAGCTGACAAAGAAGCCCATGATATGACTAACAAACTTCGGAAAATTAAAAAATCCATTGAGAAACAAAGGACAATGTAAGTACTTAATGAAACAAATTAGTGGTTAAGGGTTAAAATACTCCACAAGTCGAATTGGAAACACATTGAATGTATTACAAAGAAATTCTAGTTATTGCTTGAACTTATTTGCAAATTGTGTAAATTTGGGTGGAAGAATGGGGTAAAGATAAGTGGTCATAATATTTATGTACATATTCTTTAGTTGCATAGATGGGTCTCATTTAGGACTTCAGAGAGGCAGAACCACAGCATATGAGCATTGGTAGATTATGTACCTGACATAATCATCCCTCAAAATAAGCGTATGTGACTCCAACTTTCAGAGCAAAGTCTTTGAGGAGTTAGTCCTCCAAGCAAAGTCAAAACACGTTATCTTGGGCCACAGCATGGAGGTGTCACTGATTTATCCTCACGGTCACATAAGTGAACGTTGAATGAATTGGAAAATTGATTGAAATGCCAGTTTTATGCTTGATAGAATTTTGCTTTTGACTCCTCTTCTTTATTCCCATGCCTAATCCTGACAACTCTAATTAAAGATGTTTACTGCCTTCCTATTATTCTCTCCATCTTATTTGCCACCTGGTGTACATGTTAATTATTTCTTTCTTGAATGACTGCAAGGGTCTTCTTTTTAGATTCCAGAGGCTCAGGTTCACTGCTCTCCAGGATAGCTAACGATTGCTCTTGCTAACTTTCAAATTGATTAAATTATTCAATGTTCAGTATTCTTCTTTCCTTCTTCCTTGCTTCAATGATAAAGTATACATTTTTTGGATGTTGTTGGCATGCCAACAAGTTTTGGGCTTTGCCCTAACTTTTCCAGTTTTACTTCCTACCACTCTCCTCTAATAATGTTCAACATTTATTGTTCTCCTTACATGACCTGTTCTACTTCTATGTTCTTCCACAATCTGATCCATCTGCCTTAAGTACACTCCTTTTGGATTGTCCCCAAAGCTTACACTCATAATTTTGCTATCTCTTCTCTGACTCTTGCTAGAATTCCCCTGTTAAATTTAGTACTCTTTTTTTCTGTGCTCTTGTTACATTTTCAGTATTTAGTAGATCAGTTATTATAATGCATTACTGTTATTTTTCACTTGTCTTTCTTTTTCCTACATTATTAATATTTTCCTCTTTTTATCTGCAGTGCTCAGCACATTGCTTGGCAGGTAATAGTCATTTCATAAATATTTTTAAATGAATCTGAATAATCAAACTCAGATATTTCCTCAAAGTAGACACAGTTTTTAGAACTTCTCTGATTCAGATTTCTTACATTCTAGAGAAAGTTATAATTTGCGGCTGACCTTACTTCTTAACTTCTCTCTGCCTGTTGTGCTATTTCCTTGGAAGTAGTGAGAGGTGAAGAGCCCAGACAGGGACAGAATAGGAATTATAATCCTTTTCAGTAACTGATCTTTATTTATTTTTTTTAAAGAGTTTATTTATTTATTTGACAGAGAGAGATCACAGTAGGAGAGAGGAAGGGAAGAGATCACAGAGAGAGAGGAAGGGAAGCAGGCCCCCTGCTGAGCAGAGAGCCCGATGTGGGACTCGATCCCAGGACCCCGAGATCATGACCCGAGCCGAAGGCAGTGGCTTAACCCACTGAGCCACCCAGGCGCCCCCAGTAAATGATCTTTAGACAATTTTTCTTCAGAGCATCATTTCAAATTGGATTAGTGACCAACAATTCAAACTATAAAAATATAAAGGATGCTTTAATACCTTGTTCAGTATTGTCATTATATGGAGGAGACCCTGTGTTTTGGAGAGTACCACTCTGGCCCTCTTCTATCTATATCTATTCCTATAATGTTATGAGTCAGTGGATCTTAGGAGGCATAGCCCCCTGAAGCTCCTTCTCACCCTTTTAAATTCCACATTATCATGGAAGTATATTTATTGAGGTAGGAGAGAATATATTTTATTTGGCAGATTGTTACCTTGATTTAAAACTTATAGTTAAACATCAATATGTGGGTCTCCATTAGCACTCTGCCGCATGCTCTGCAAACATTAATGCCAGGCCTTTCCATAGTCATATCATTCTCTCTTGAGTTAAGGATAATGTTAGTTGGAGGAGGGAACTCTTAGCGATGGGATACCAGTGAGCTATCTTCTCATATTTGGAGATGTCTTATACCCACAGCTAAGAGACAAAGTGAAAATAATTAAAGAAGGGGTAAGTGATCTGGGTGTCTATAAAAGGCCATTACATTGAGAGGTAATGGATAATACAGTCTGATGACATAGCCAGGGTTTATGCAACTATGCCTGAGGTAAGATTCTTCACTAGCACACTCTGAGATGGGGACATCTATGTAGGTGATTTATTGAAAGTTTATGCTCATGAGGGACCTATAGGAAAGTGAAAGAAGCAACAATAAAAGAGGAGGGGGAGAAAGTAAAGAAAATATGTGTGGATATGCATGCCTGAGTCTCATCCAATAGGGAGATCTGGGAGCATCACAGACTTGTCCCAGCTTGGGTCCACGTGGGTGATTTTTGTACCTCATATTAGTTAATTACTGGCCTTAGGTTTCTTCCTCTCTCCCAAGAGAGGTTGTAACTTCACAAGCATTTCTAGGAAGCTCTTGTCAGTTAAGGACAATTCTCCAGGGAACAGGGTAGCTGAGATCCCTTCCTTAACAACCAAACTCAAAGCTGTTGTAGCTTCTACCACAAGGAGAGAAGGACAATAGCCTGAAATTGGCAATGTGGAGCAAGGGGGACACCTACCTTACCTCCATGCTTGGTGTCATTAAGGCTGAAAAAGAGAAAATGATTGCCACTTTAGTAAGGGGAAGTGAGGTCATCTGGGGAGAACTGACTTTGGAAAGAGTGCTACTTGCAGCGGGGTGGGGGGAGGGAACATTCAGGGAAAATATGGGTACACTGGAAAATGTTTACTGAATGACCCCAAGTTCCAGAGGCTAATGAGGATATGGAAAAGGAAGTCTGAGTCAAAATAGTACAGATGTATATGGGAGTGAATGTCTGGGCGATGAGGGGATCTAGGAGGTCTTCGGTTCACTAAGGTAGCCAAATCTGACTATTCATTACTTAAAATTTATTTTTACAAACAGAGATGAAAAAAGCCAGAAAAATCCCAGAAAAATGGATCAAATGCTAATACATGAAGCTGAACATAATAATCTACTCAAGATTTTGGAGAAGAACCTGGAAATCCCTCAAGAGTGCACTTATGCTAATCAAAAAGCGATAGACACCGAGGTCAGCCCTTGGAATGAAATACTCCTCTAGGAAATGACTTTACTCATCAGCCATTATTTCTCAGTTATAGACAGTGTTGAATGTAATAACTAAATGCAATCTCTAGAAGAATAGAATTCTCTCTGTATGACCTTCTAGTTACACATAACTCTTTAGGGCTCTGCAGAGATTTTAGAGATTATTTCTTTCTTGTAACAATGAACTCTTTTTTTTTTTTTTTAACAATGAACTCTTGAGAGGGTCTGTCTTTTTATTATTTTTTTCCATCACAAAGGGCTTCTTCACAGCCTGAATTCTAAACTTTAATTCCACATGCCTCATTTCAATATTTGGGTACATGTGGTTCAATACTCTTTAAATAATGTACAATGTACACAGAATTTGTCAAAATCAGAAGCTGTCTATATTATAGTTAAAACATTCTACCAAAAGACATTGAAATATATAAAAGTGCTATGCCATTTTTTCCTTAAAACTTTTTTAATGCAAACAATTCATGCTTAAGGTAGATGAATTTTTTTTTTTTAATTTTTTTTAATTTTTTATTTTTTATAAACATTTTTTTTTAATTTTTTATTTTTTATAAACATATATTTTTATCCCAGCAATGTCCACAATAGCCAAACTATGGAAAGAACCTATATGTCCATCAACAGATGAATGGATCAAGAAGACGTGGTATATATGCACAATGGAATACTATGCAGCCATCAAAAGGTAGATGAATTTGAAAATACAAATTAGTAACAATAAAAACAATGCCATCAGTCAGAAGTAATCACTGCCCTTCTGAATGAACCTTTTATATATTTTTCATTTATGACCACACATACACACACATGCGCGCACACACACACACACAGTTCTATTGTATACCTTTTTTTAAAAAAACTTTTTAATAACCATGAATTTACATCATCATTTGAATAGCTCCTCAATATTCCATTGCATGGATGACTATACAACTGAAGCATCTTTTGCTTTTGGATACTCAAGGTTTTTTTTTTTCTTTTATCTCCCCCTCATAAACAGTGTTTATCCCCCTTAGGGAATGGTTGTTTTTTAGGCCATTTGTGAATGATTTACAGAGAGAAGTAAGCACTTCCAGACTATATGGGGTAAGAAGCCTGCTCTGCCTTCCTGAAGAAGTCTCTCTTTCTCTCTCTCTCTCTCTCAGTCCATAGGGGGAACTTGTAAGGCTCCAATAGAGAATTGATTTCCCCCCAGGCAAAAGCAGGTCGTACACTCACACCTTCTCTGGGGTATTTCATCTACTGTTTTGTCTGTACTATTCACCCCTGAAGTGGGGTCAAACAGTGAGAGACAGTCTGTTCAAAGATTTGGGAATATTTCCTATAGTTACTGTTGCTGCTGTAAAATATTCTTTTTGCTCATGTACAGTCAATTTCAAGCAGCGGTGTTTCTTTAAAACTACGATAAAGTATGACTGTTACTTCCTTTAAATATTTTTTTCTGATATAAATTAAACTTAGATAAATGATCAAAATCGCTAATACTCTTATTTCTCTCAGACTTTGCAGATGGTGTTTGATCGAGTAAAATTCACAAGAAAAGGTGCAGAGCTGAAGGCTTTGGCAGAAAGGGGTATTGGCTATCATCACAGCTCTTTAAGCTTCAAAGAAAAACAGTTAGTTGAGATTCTTTTTAGGAAAGGATTTATTAGGGTAGGTAAATTTTTTCATTTTAAAAATTGAAGCTGTGTCTATATGAAAGTGAATGTTCATGAAAGGGAAAAATAGTAACTTTTTTTCTCATCTAATTATATCCTTTATTTTTTTACAACACATGATATCACTGCATATTCTTCCATCTCATCTAATTGAGGGAGAGGGTTTGAAATTTATCATTTAGTTTATCTCTTTTTCAAGAATTTAACTATTCCCTAAACAGATAACTTTTTCAAATATTTCTGCAGTGAAGTGTAACTCTTATGATCTAGGAATAGCAATCTCTTGCTTTTTCATTTATAGTATCTAGGGAATGTTGTCAGCTGTTTGTATAATTTTGGTTACAGACATTCTTTCATGGGCTTAGAGGACACTTATAATAGGTTTTGGTCAAATCTTTTTTCAGTGTAATAGCTGAAGTAAGAGCAAGAATGTATCACTTCCTTAGAGCCCACTTGGCAGGTTTTAGATGAGTCACCACTAAATTCTCTCTCTCCCATCACTGATGAACAAGAGGAAGATTACTTTAAATAGCTTGAAAACCCAACCCTCACTATGTGTTATTTAGTATGTTACATGAGGATGCATGGAGATGGTCAGGATAAATCTATAGGAAGGATTAACATAATTTCTTAGTTTAAATCTTGAGCAGTATTTAAGAATAGCCTCTGAGTTTTTAAAAATTTTCCATATCAGATTTTTTGTTTGATGTATATTATATTTGTGTATGTGAGAGAAAGAAAGCGAGAGAGAGTGCAAAAGCAGGGGGAAGGAGAGGAGAGAATGAGAGGATATTACTCTATGTAGTATTTTTTTTTTTAAGACTTTTTTTGTTTCAGAGAGAGAGAGAGAACACAGAGGGAGAGGCAGTGGGGGAAGCTGACTCCAGCTGAGCAGAGAGCCTGATGTGGTGCTTAATCCTAGGACCCTGGGATCAGGACCTGAGCTGAAGGCAGCCCCTTAACCATCTAAGCGACCCAGGCACCCCTCTAGTTATTGACTTTTAAAATAAATAATTAGCTTGTTATTAGTTAAGAGAAAAGCTAAGCAATGTTGTTAATAATATATTTTGGTTTTTATCCAGATTAAAAAATTACCTTTTAGCTTTCCTCAACATTTTGCCTTCAGCTCAGGTCCTGATCCCAGGATCCTGGAATTGAGCCCTGAATCGGGCTCCCTGCTTGGCAGAGAGTCTGCTTATCCCTCTCCTTCTGCCCCTCCTCCCTGCCTGAACTCTCTCTCTCCCTCAAATAAATAAATATAATCTTTAAACAAAAAGGTCAATAACTAGAGACAAAATTTTCTACATGCTTATAAATTGGGGAAAAGAGGCACATGTATTTTGGTTGGCATATCTTATGTCTAAAATAGTATATGCTAAGTAGTAGTGCCTTAATTACTATTAGTTTAATGAATGAATAATTAGATCACTCTAGAAAGGCAATATGGAAATAGTGATAGCTTTGTTATAGAAAACACATTTTTTAAAAAATGTATGTGTTCTACTTATAATATGAATTTAATGTTCTTTTCCATTTTTGTTTTTGTTAAAGAACTTTAGAAAAATAGTTAATAAGTCATGTGTTTCATTTTCACAAATGTAGACCTCAGTTATAGAATAATTAGAGAAAATTATTCCATATACTTAAGTATTACCTTTAAGACATGGCATATATGACAATGTAAAGAGAAAGAGAGGACCAATAGAAATACCCAAAATTATATGAGAAAATGAGCAAAAGTTGGAACATTTAAGAAATAAAGTTTTCCCTGCTCCTTTTTGGTCAGTTGTAAGGCAATTGAGGGGGGCGGGGATGAAACTGTGTTTTGCCCTTATTACAACATATGTTATCTCCATTGAAATGACCTTCACAGATAAGCTGGAGTGGATGAAGTGGGCAGTGTCCCAGAAAGAGGTTTGTAAAAGTATTATTACCCTGCCATGAGGAAATTCCCTTTTTTAGTCATTCCTTAAGAAATAGTTACTGAACACCTGTCATGTGCCAGGTACTCTTGTCAGTGTGGAGGAACAATAGCCAAGTCGGCCATCTCTGGCTTTCCCACTGGGGTTCAATTGAAGAGCAGAGAGTTTCAGGAAGTACATGGCACTCTACTGAAATACTATTTCATGAAGAATTGTTTTATTCTCTTTCTAGGTGGTGACAGCTACTGGGACACTTGCTTTAGGAATCAACATGCCTTGCAAATCAGTGGTTTTTGCTCAAAACTCAGTCTATCTGGATGCTTTAAATTACAGACAGGTATTGCAATATGCATACAGTCACGATTGCCTTATGAAAATATGGCCATAAAATGGTAAAATATGTGAGCTGTTAGTTTAAGAACATATTGCAATTCATGTGCTAGCACACCCTAACATTCATTCATGCCTGACTGTCTGGTTTAGCTGTGGTATTATGGTAGGCACATGAGTGTAGAATTACATCATGTGTAATCTGATGGCCATCATAATCCTGCTAGCAGAAATAGTCATCAAATATTCTAAGTGAAATAACGCAAGCAGAGAAAGTCAATTATCATATGGTTTCACTTATTTGTGGAACATAAAGAATAGCATGGAGGACATTAGAGAAGGAAAGGAAAATCGGAGGTGGCCATCATTGGCCATCATTGACCAGATATGTGACTTTGGGTGAGATAGATCTTAACCGCCTGACCGTTTTCTTCCTGTCTCTAAAATAAGGGTGATAATTACTACTTCACAGCATTTGCAAGAATTAAATGAAGTTATTTGTAAGAAAGGTAAATATCAAAGGTGCTAGATAAACATTTACTCATACATTTCCTGTGCACGTGTTTTTGCACTCTGGAGTTAATACTTCTCTCTTCTTTGCTCCCAATACACAGCCTATTACCAAGCCCACTTCATTATTCTCCTAGATGTATTTGATTTTTGCCTTGCAATTTCTGTTTTCATTATCTCTCATCATATCTTCTTGGCCTTGTATTATTAAAACAGTTCTCTTGATTTTCAATTCTCCTTACTCTTCTATGTCCCATACACAGTTTAGTTTGTATTCATATGGCTTCCCTGCTCAAGAATAATTTTTTTTTTAATATTTTATTTATTTGACAGAGAGAGAGATCACAATTAGGCAGAGAGGCAGGGAGAGAGAGGAGGGGGGAAGCAGGCTTCCTGCTGAGCAGAGAGCCTGATGCAGGTCTCAGTCCCAGGACTCTGAGATCATGACCTGAGCTAAAGGCAGAAGCTTAAACCACTGAGCCACCTAGGCACCCTTTTTTTTTTTTTATTATATTTTTATTATCTTCTGTTAGTCACCATACCGTACATCGTTAGTTTTTGATGTAGTGTTCCAAGATTCATTGTTTATGCACCACACCCAGTGCTCCATGCAATATGTGCCCTCCACAATACCCACCACCAGGCTCACCCAACCCCCCAATCCCCTCCCCTCTAAAACTCTCAGCTTGTTTCTCGGAATCCATGGTCTCTCATAGTTCATCTCCACCTCCGATTTTACCTTTCCTTTTAATGTACTCCATGCTATTCCTTATGTTCCACAAATAAGTGAAACCATATGATAATTGACTTTCCCTGCTTGCCTTATTTCACTTAGAGTATTTGATGACAATTTCTGCTAGCAGGATTATTTTTTAAGGTATGGGCCAACATTCAAGTTTTTATCAAAATGCCCTCCTCCTTTTCTCTCTCAACATTTCTTATCCTTGTAGGCTTTGTTCTATCCAATATAACACTCCTCTTATTTCTCACTACTTTACTAACCCCTGTCTTTCTGATCTCTCCTCCTGGGGCTGTGTTCTGCATGAGCTCTCCTATCCTATATCTGGGAGTCACATGCATTTTTCACTATGTGTTATGATGTTGCAGATGATAGACTTGGGAGTCAAAATGCCAGGGTGTGAGTTGGATATTCCACTTTCTGGGGTTTGACTACAGACAAGTTTCTTCTATCCCTCATGCCCCTATTTCTACTTTGTAAAATGGAGATAATGATTATATTTACCTCATATGGTTGTTGTTGTGAGGTCTATATAAAAACAGTTCAAAGGATTTAGCACTTTCTAAGCACTTAATATATGAGAACTAATACCACTTCCCTAAAGAGTTTGTTTTCAACAAGTAGAATTTCAGAATTTTATCTTACTCATGTATTCCTCAATTTGTGCACAATTTTTATGGTGACTTGTAATGCAACACACTGGTGTGTGAGAAAGGAACAAGGGAGGGTGCCTGGGTGGCTCAGTGGGTTAAGCCACTGCCTTCGGCTCAGGTCATGATCTCAGGGTCCTGGGATCGAGTCCCGCATCAGGCTCTCTGCTGCTCAGCAGGGAGCCTGCTTCCCTCTCTCTCTCTGCCTGCCTCTCTGTCTACTTGTGATCTCTGTTAAATAAATAAATAAAATCTTAAAAAAAAAAAAAAGAAAGAAAGGAACAAGGGAGAGAAAGTGGGAAAGGAGAGAATTGGTGTAATTAGTTCAGCTATAAGTGAATTTGAAATTAGGGTCTAGTCTTCTTGTTGTGCTCTGTTCCATCTGTATATCATGATATAAATATGTAACATGATTTTTGGCATGAAATAATTACATAATAATGATAAATTTCTCATTCTCAGCTCTGTCTTAGCCATGGTAAATTTCCAAAGTGCTACACATTGGATTATAAGTTCTGTTTATATGCTGGTTGGACATATGTACAATGTACTTGCTCCAACCCTATGTAAAAGGCTTAATTCTTATACTGTGATGAAGAAAGTAGGGAAGTTTTACTTTGTGATTCTCTTCTGTTTCCAGATGTCTGGACGTGCTGGAAGACGAGGTCAAGACCTGCTGGGAGATGTATATTTTTTTGATATTCCTTTGCCCAAAATAGAAAAACTCATTAAATCCAATGTTCCTGAACTGAGAGGACAGTTCCCTCTTGGCATTACCCTGGTCCTACGACTCATGCTGCTGGCTTCCAAGGGAGACGACCCAGAGGATGCTAAAGCAAAGGTACTGAGCTTGACATTTTCTGAGATGGAGTCTTCACTACTGGCTTGGCTGTGGTTAGGTTTGCTCTTTCTTAGAAGTCTGTAGCAATAACTTTTAAATTTCACAGGTTTTTATGCTTTGTAATGTCTTGCATAGTATAGGGTTGCGGCAGAGTGGGAGAATAATAATTAGTTTTGTTTGTCTCCTCTATCAAGCATAGAATTTGTGTTAGTTGAGCATTTGGAATTAAAGATTACTTTTTTCATGTGTGATTGGTATTGTCCTATAGTAGTTAAGGGTGCTGGCTATTGATTATATTTTATTTTATTTTTAAAAGATTTTATTTATTTACTCGGAGAGAAAGAGGCAGAGAGTATGAGTGGGAGAAGGGGCAGAGGGAGAGGGAGATGGTCTTATGCAGACTCGTTGATCAGCGCAGAGCCCGATGTGGGGCTCGATCTCATGACCCTGAGATCATGACCTGAAATCCAGATTCAGATGTTCAACCCACCTTGGCACCCCTGGCTATAGATTTTAAAAGATCTGGGTTAGATTCTATTTTCAAAAGGAACACAATTTCTTGTGATCATTTCATAATAAAAGAGTTTATTTTTTGTAAAAAAGCAAAGTAACCCAAATTCATGAAAGAATATTTAATTAATGCAAAAGGTTAAAAGAAAGCAAAAGACAGTCATATTATCATTTGCCATAGGGGTACCTTTGGTTTTCAAACACTGATATACTTGATTAGACATTGATTGATATGACTATAAACTTTTCCTGAGATAAATATTTTGTGTCTAATCTCACAATGAAATATTTAAAATTCATAATGAAACAATTTGGTTTTCATCCCTATGAAGTTGCATTGTTTTTGTGTATTGATTAATATGTCCAATTAAACCAGTTACTGTTTGTTGATGTGAGGAGTCTTTCGGGACTTCCTTGATGAGTTGGCTCTTATGTTGCTGATGTCTTACAGAGCAGGCACATATCATTTTAGACCAAAACTTCCCCATTTCTGCATTCTTAATTTTTGCTTCTGTGTAGGAGAGAAGAATACATCTTTTAGCAAGCTTTAAAAGATTTTTAAAGAGAGTTTATTAGAGTGGTTTATTTTCTTTGCCTTGGCGTGTTTGAGAAAATCTGTCTGTAATCTTCACACATGAAAGGCTCAAATTTGGACATAAAATTTTTAGAATATTCCCTTTACTCTTCACATCAAAGTAAGAGAGTTTCATTCCCTCTGGCATATACTATTATGGTGGAGTTGACTCTTTTAGTATCCCTTAGTAGAGCCATGTAATTCCTATTTTCTTGTAGTCGATTTTTTTCTGCCTATGTATTTATATGAATTTTTAAAAAAATACTTATATTTCAAATTCTTTTCCCCAGGATTTTCTGTTTTGAGGGTCATTTTTTAAATTGACCTTTTAGTTCTATGCTAAGAATTTTTAATCTTTATGTTTACATAAAGCATGCTCATAGGAAGCTTCAGGTTCAGTTTTTAAAATTTTGGTAAAACAAAAATAACATAAAATTTATGTTACATACATTTGCATTGGACAGTGCTCAAGTAGTTTTAGAACTAAGAAGAGATATCTTAAATTAGATTTTTGCTATTTGTTTCTATTTTAATTTGTTCAGTTTCTTATCAGAAAGGGTTATATTTTTAAATGAAAAATTCTTTTTCTGTACTCCATTGCTATGTTTTTCTTAATTATAAGAGAACCTGTGAAGTTTATCTTTCACATTGCTGAAGCTGCTGTCCAGAGTTTGTTCTACTCTTTAGTAATACACATGTGGATTTTAAGTCTGCTACTGGAATTTTAATTTTCCTGAAATTCTTCACTATTTCTTATATCACTCTTTTATATAATAAATAGAGTATTTTTTAGTGTCAATTTTTAATTGTCCATTTACCTTATGCTGTTTTGCCTTGTCTTGTAGAGGTCATATCTTATGGCATCCATTAAGGGTGCCAAATAATTTTTCAAAAAACTTTTTTGCTTCATAAAGAAAGCAATTTTACAGGTCAGCTTTCCCCCAGCCTTTTTTTCTTCTTTCTTTCTTATCTTTCTTTCTTTCTTTCTTTTTTAAGAGTAAAAGTCAGTGTTCTTATGATGTTTCTACAGAAACTGATCCCTGATCATCTTGTTGAACTAACCTCTTCCTGATTTCCCACACAAGCCTAGTACCTGCTCCATGGATATTTCAGACACATTACAGTCTGAGGACCATGGCTTTGCTGTTTCTTTTGCTTGTAGTATCTTTTCTCGGATATGTGCATAACCTCACTCCTTTACCTCATGCAACTTTTTTCTCTAACATTACTCTCAGTGAAGCCTACTGTCACTGCTCTTTCTAAATTTGTAAATGTATCTCCTGTCTGCTGCACCATGATCTATGTTCATTTATACATAACATGTATCACTCCTTACATTGCACCAAATATCTATCTATCTATCTATCTATCTATCTATCTATTATATATCATGTTTTTATTTATTTTCTCTATATTTTTCACTGGAATATAAGCACTCTGTGGCCAAAGATGCTTCTCTTAGTCCCTGGTACAGACATTTAATAAATACTTTTAGTATATTTTAGTATCTTAGCAAGGTGATCAGTTTTCTTATAAAGAGTTTATCTCTTGTGGGTTTTTCTTTTTTTTTTTTTTAAGATTTTATTTATTTATTTGACAGAGAGAAATTACAAGTACACTGAGAGGCAGGCAGAGAGAGAGAAGGAAGCAGACTCCCTGCTGAGCAGAGAGCCCGATGTGGGACTCGATCCCAGGACCCTGAGATCATGACCTGAGCCGAAGGCAGCGGCTTAACCCACTGAGCCACCCAGGCGCCCCTCTTGTGGGTTTTTCTATTTCTCACTTGAATATAGGTACATTTAAGTCAGATGGGCTGCCAAAAAATAGGATATATGATTTCACTCTGGCTTCTCTCTGGCCATCTAAGTGCTATTCAAATACCCTATTAAATGTGAGGGTAGCTGAATAGCTTTTGGCTCAAACGTTAGTGTTTGGTACATTTTAAACTTATGTAGCTTTTCTGGACTGAAAGTTCCTTGGTCTACTCTTGCCAGTCTCACTGCCGCATTTATCATATGGATGCCACTCATCACTACAAACTATGGTATACATTTCTGTCAGGGGCCTTACTATCTTAGTACGACTTTAGTTATGTGTCTAGATCTCTAAGATTACAGTGAATCACCATGAGTTGCTCACTCTCCTACTACTCAGCTGTTGCCATCCATGGCTAAATGCAAAGCAACAGAGACAGACAGGAAGTAGGAAAGGACATTTGGAAAACTCTCAAAAAGACTCATCCTAAAATAAAAGTGATGGGCATTATATCCCCCTTCCTATCTCCCTTCTTTTTCTCATCTGTATCCTCCCAGCTTCCTTCCACATAGTTCACTGGCCTTACAGTGAGGACAGACTCTTCCTAGGCTCTATAAACTCTCAGGTCTAATGGTAGCCAGGCTTAAGTTTGGTGATATCAGGAAAATTTCCTTTTATTAGAACCTCAGAGATGTTTTAGTGGACAGCTCAGTTACCTGAACTGCTACCTCAGGGCTGTTTTACACCAGAAACAAAGCAATATTTTTAATATTTTTGTTTTAATCAACCTATTCTATTTTTTTAAAAGATATTTACTTATTTATTTGACAGAGAGAGAGAGATCACAAGTAGACAGAGAGACAGGTGGAGGGAGAGGGGGAAGCAGGCTCCCTGCTGAGCAGAGATCGATCCCAGGACCCTGACATCATGACCTGAGCCAAAGGCAGAGGCTTAACCCACTGAGCCACCCAGGCACCCCTATTCTATTATTTTTGCCACGACACTGAAGTGAATATAATAGGAAATCTTGTTTTCCTCCAGAATGAGCCAAGAGGTGTAAGCTCGTAAAAGGGGTTCACATTTATTATCAGATCTTTCAGCAATATTTCAGTTCTGATGGTTCTGTTTTATATGTTCTTTTGTTAAAGGAAGGATATGCCATGTAAGAAGATGGTAAAGCAAATAATGTGAAATTTAACTGAATCTTATATATTGCAGGAATCTGTGTGATATAATAGATATGGGTAATATTTATCCTATTGTTATATATTCTTTTATGTGATAGGTGCAGTGACAGGAGGGACAGAGGTAAGGCTCAGGAGAATAAAGTATAAGCCTCAGAGATAGGAGTTAGGGCACACTATGTGGGACTATATATGAAAGATACTAAGCTCGCCAAGAGGCGAGAGATGGAGCAGCATGAACATTTAGGTGTGATTGCCTTTGTAAGTTTCTGTGGAAAAGGCAAGACAGGGCAGAGAAAGCAGTTTAGGACTGGCTAGTTTGAATAATTCTGCTGGGTTTTGGGCTGAGCAGGTGGCCTCTTGTCGCCTTGTACATGTCTCTGGGATGATTTAGGACACCAAAAGTATTGGCTAGATGTGTGAGAATTAGGGAAGGAAGTAGTTAGGGGTATAAACTTGGGTTTGGTTGGTTTGTATATGATAGGCATGCTTTTAGGCAAGTTGTTATCTTTAGGAGTCAGCTAGCCCAGGAAGGGACAGTCTCTCCCCAACCAGAAAGATTTTTTGTTTGTTTCTTTTTTCAGAAAGGTTTTTTAAGATGTCAAAACATCATTAGAAAAAAATTTAAATTACAATATATCTGTATCATTATTTACAAATATATTTCATAAAACTAATATGTTGTGAATTAACATATTCTTTTTTAAAGGTGCTGTCAGTGCTACAGCATTCATTGCTGTCCTTCAAAAAACCCAGAGTCATGGAGATGTTAAAACTTTATTTCTTGTTTTCTTTGCAATTCCTTGTGAAACAGGTATGATTGCTTTTTGCCTTTTTGTGAAATAGGAATGGTGCTGTCTTTACTTTTTATCCTGCTGAATTGTGGTCTTTAGAAGATTATATCCAATGACTAATATTTCTTTAATTAATATAATCATCACACTTGGCCCAGGTAACGATTATTAATCTCTCTTATATTGGCATTAAATACTGTTTTAAACTAGCACTTAATGTTATTTATTAATTAATGGATGTGGTGTGTTGAGTCAAACTAATAAATTGTTTTTGTTTTTTAGGGCTATTTAGATCAAGAAGGTAAACCAGTGGGGTTTGCTGGACTTGTATCACATTTGCATTATCATGAGCCTTCTAATCTTGTTTTTGTCAGTTTTCTTGTAAAAGGCCTTTTCCACAATCTATGTCAGCCAACTAGAAAAGGTAAGCTTGATGGTTGTGTGTATAATCTTGAAATAGTAACAGAGACCATAGTGAAGCTAGCACTTCAGGAAAATTTTTTTCTACATAGAAAACACAAGTTAATATTTAGATAATTTAGAGATACAAAATTAGATAAAGTTTTGTATACCTACTAATACAGATCATATGGGAGATAGCCATATTTTGTGACATCTATTTTAAAATGTCAGTTTCTTATGAACTTTAGTGATTTCTGGATTCCAAGACTCAGAACAAATTAAAAAATATGTGATTTTTTTTAATAAATATTTTCCCTAATAAAATGTAATATGTGCTCATTATAGAAAAGGGATATAGGGGCGCCTGGGTGGCTCAGTGGTTTGGGCTGCTGCCTTTGGCTCGGGTCATGATCTCAGGGTCCTGGGATCGAGCCCCGCATCGGGCTCCCTGCTCCGCAGGAAGCCTGCTTCCCTCTCTCTCTCTCTCTGCCTGCCTCTCTGCCTACTTGTGATCTCCGTCTTTCAAATAAATAAATAAAATCTTTAAAAAAAAAAAAAAAAGAAAAGATATAGTCAGGCATTATGTTAAATATAATATTCACAATTAGTATTTATGAATATTCCAATCATATTCTTATAGAATATAACTGTATATTTAAATAACTGATGTATTAATTGTACAATCTAGAATCTTATGTTCCTTGAAATATAGTTATGCCAGTATCATATAAATTTTTTGTGAATTCCATTTTTATGCCCACCTAATATTCCATTTAATACATTTTTTTTAAAATTAAAAATTATTTCTATAATCAAGGCCTAGACCCTTAAACAGTGTCCCTAAAAGACATGTTTTCTTTTTGGTGCTTAAATTTATTGTATTTCCTAATGCTTTTCAAATGCAATGCCTTTTACAGCATTGCTTTATTTCTGTCATAAATGGATAGCAAAATTTTACTTTGTGCAATAATCCAGTTCATTATGCTCTGAACATGCATTGTTCCCTGAAACAAGGCTATTCAGGGAATTCTGTCCCTGCAAAAGCTCTGTAAAAGAGAAATAATTTCCTGCAACAGGAAGTACAGTTGTGTTCATTGCTGTATGGGTGTGGGTGGGGTGGGAGGGTGTATGCTATTATAATCATGGAGATAGAAAATTTGATAACTTTATGAGGCATGTGATATGGCTATTGCTCCTTTGTAAGTAAGGAAACTGATAAAGAGATGTTAAATAAATTACCATGGTCACACAATTTTTTAAAAAATATTTATTTATTTGACAGACAGAGATCACAAGTAGGGGCAGTCAGAGAGAGAGAGAGGGGAAAGCAGGCTCCCCGCTGAGCAGAGAGCCCGACGCGGGGCTCGATCCCAGGACCCTGGGACCGTGACCTTAGCTGAAGGCAGAGGCTTTAACCTACTGAGCCACCCAGGTGCCCCCATGGTCACACAATTTTAATAAGTGCCAGAGCCAAGATTCAAATATAAGTAGTCTGACTCTAGAGCCCAACTTATTAAAGGTAGAACCTTTTTAATCACTGCAGTATAATGCTCATGTGTTATGAAGGATAGAAAGTAAGTCAAGTGATTGTACCTTAATATGAGTGGCAATAAGGTAAAGAAGGAAGATAAAGCTGGGAGGTTATTTGTAAGCTGAATTTTGGAAAGCCTTAAATGCTAAGCTAAGGAGATTGGATTTTGTTTATGAGGTATTGACCTGCAAACAGGGATTTTTTGAATGGGTGAGAGACAAGATCATAGATGCTTTAGGAAAACTGATCATGGCCTGAAGTTAAGGGAGGGGGATGGGTAGAATCCAGGTAAGGAGATGAGGCAATTTGTGGTTGGAATGATTTTGGTACAAACTAGTGTGGGGGGTAGCAAGAATAAAAAAGAAGGCACAGATGTAAACTGTCAGCAGACATAGTCATTCCTTCGTTGCTATATTTGTTACAGTATTTTCAGTTTTCATGAAATGAAATGCAGTATAATATCCAATTTAAATGTTAAAAATGGGATTGGCACTTTTTTTTTTTACCTTTATAACAAGATTCTTTGTATTGTATAGATTCAAAACATTTTTCTCAAGATGTTATGGAAAAATTAGTGTTAGTATTGGCAAATCTGTTTGGAAGAAGACCTCTTCCAGCAAAGTTCCAGGATACTACTGTCAAGTTTTATCAATCAAAGGTAAAATGTATGCTTCTGGTAACATTAAATAATTAATGTCATTAAGTAGTTCCTACCATAAATGATTCAGCAGTAGAAGGATTTTATCAATATAAGGTTCATTTGTTTATAGAATAATAGTTTGTTCTTTCTGTAATCCCTGTTATATTTAACCTCTAATTCATAAGCCTCTCCATATCAATATACCAAAAGACTAAATTTCTTGGGAAAAAATAAGGTAAAAAATTTTGCCTGTGTTTTCTATTTCATTGTATGACTCTGTCAAATTATAGCATTCAGTGGCTAAAGAAATAAATGTAGATAATTACACAGTAAATGAACAAATTGTTCCTATCATTGAATCTGTAGTTCCCTTAGCGTCTTTTTACCTTGGGAGGTAGGGTTACAGGCAAGAAGTGTATGTTGTGAACTATAATGTCCTCAGTGAAAAAAAATTAGAATAGTCATTAAAGAAATAATTCCTTGACACATGTAGAATAAAAGCAGGAAAACTCTTTTCCAATTTTATTTGCAACATATTCTTTGATCAGGATTTGCTATTATTAAATCAACATCAAATACTGTTACTAATATACCCCACTGGAATCTGAGAAAGTGGGATAGGTGGGTTATAAAATAGCTTTAGTAAAAGGTGACAAGGAACAAAAAGAGATGAGTCAATCTATATTGTCTAACTCCACAATGTCAAATTACAAATCTTAGCCCTCACAGAATGTTCTCTTGACCAGTGAACATAACTTTAGTCATTGACCTCTCATCTTCACATTTTTTAATCACATGTAAACTCTTGAAGCATTATTTGTTTTGTTTAAACAATTTATATTTAACTTAATTCAGTATCTAGATTATCACAAAGAAAGATATCATAAAGATAAACACTAAAGGAAGGTTTTGCATGGAGACCTCCTGTCTTTCTCGCTGTCTGCCAGTCTCTTTCTTTTTCTCTTTTTTAAAGGTCATTGGAAATTTGTGCACTTTCAGGTAGGATATAGTAGAAGGTTATCACTTGTGTTGCAATGGAGAGTTGTGGAAACAGTGAGGATTTGACTGTCTAAAATTGTAAAATGGCAAAAACTTACTAATGATGTAATGGGAATCTTTAATCATGGCTTCCTACCAAATTTGTTCATTCTGAACATGGTGTAAAAATATTACTTAGCATATACAGAGAGCTGCTTCTGAGATTAAAACAATTATTAAAGCTTTTAGTGACCTTATGAGGCAGAGTAACAGAAACGTGGGAGACATAGTGATTCTATGAGTTTATTGAGAATGTTTACTGAGTACCAGGTCTGCATGAAATGCTAGATTACTACACCAAATGTTTGCAATCTTGTGGCATTTATTAAGTAAAAACCCACTAAAAGGAAGGTTCTGCACTTATTCATAGGCTTGTATGCCCCTCAAGACATTTTTGAAGGCTTTTAGAACTGGAAGATGTGGAAGGTTAGGAAGCTCTGTAGGAAAGAGGTAGATCTTTGGCAGTCTTTTAGGACTGAGAAAACAAGTCCCACCAGCCTCATACTCAAAGTCCCAAGAGACTCATGACTCAAGAACAAAGTTAAGTCAGGTATAGATGGAAACATAATAAAACTGGAAAACTATACCAGCAATACCAGCAATACCACTTTAATCTCTATTTGGACTGAAGTGATCACATCTTCAATCACATAACCAGACACAAAAATGGGAAAACTCACTCTGGTGGAAGATAATATCATTTGAAGCCTATCAGGTCCTTTTATAAACAATTTATGGTGGAAAAAAAAATCCCAGAACTAAAAAAGTGAATAATCAAGAATATGACCAATTGGCAGAAAGAAAAGCAGGCAATAGTAGTCGACACACAGATGATTCAGATATTAGAGTTAAGAGGCAGAGAATTTAAGTATGATTAGTATGTTCAAGAAAATAGGAAAAATGATAGATAAATAGGAGAAGTGTTAGAAAACAGATAGTGATAGAAAAAATTCATGGAAGGTTAGAGAGTTTCACCAGATAATTAGAATTTTACCACATAATTAAATGGAAATGTAAGAATTGAGAAATATAATATCTGATCAGAATATGCCTATCAGAAGTCAGAATCAATGAGCTGACAGCTCAACAAAAAGTACCCAAACTGTACCACAGAAGAAAATAATTGAAGGCAGATAGCATAAGAGAAATATGGATTATAGTCAAAAGGTCTAATGTTATGTAATGGGAGTCTATTAAGAAAAGAAGGGAAGAAAATGGCAGAAAAGTATTCAAAACTCTTCTATTTGGGAATTTTCTAAAGCTGGTAAAAGGCAGCACTCCATAGTTCCAAAAGCTTATTAGTCAACTTCAAGAAGGATAAATATAAATGTTAAACTAAAACTATTGAAAGTAAAAAACAAAGAGAAAATCATAAACCAGCTAGAGCTGAAACAGGCATTTCCTTGAAAAAAGCAATGATATTGATAGCTGACTTTTTTTTTTCATAGTCAACAAAAACATTTGCCATATTACCAGAAGAGAAAGCAGAAGTAGATGAAAAGTTGCATACTTAAGCTACATATGATAGCTGACTTTTTAACCAAAATAGTTGAAGCTAGAAGAAAATGGGCAAAAAATTTCCTCCTACTCTATTTTCATACATAAATATGTATGTATATTTTGCATGTTTTAAACATAATTTAAAATAGGCTAAATATATTGTAATTGATTTAATAATACATCAGGAAGGTATTCATGAATCTTATTTTACTTTTTTAACTTTATTATTACTGAGGTATATCTGATATACAAGGAATTGCACACATTTAATATATATGTCTTAATAGTTTGGACATGTGCATATATCCATGATATCATCACTACAACCCAGGTATGACATATATTCATCATATCCCATATTCCTTGTGTGTAAGGTGGTTTTTCTTTTTTTTGGTAGGAGCACTTAACATGAGATTTATCCTCTTTATGTATTTTAAACTTAACAATATTGTATTGTTAACTATAGGTACTCCATTGTACAGTCGATATCTAGAATTTATTTGTCTTGCATAACAGAAACTTTATATCCAATGAAAAACAATTCCCCCTTTCTTCCTCCACCCAGGCCCTGGGAGTCACCATTCTAGTCTCTGCATCTATGAGTTTAACCATTTATGATATAAGTGGAATATAAATAGAATTTATAAGATATAAATTCCATTACATGAAATCATGAATTACTTGTCCTTCTGTGACTGGCTTATTTTACTTAGCATAATATCTTCTAGGTTCATCCATGTTTTTGCTAATGGAAAGATTTCCTTCCTTTTAAATGTAGTATAATATTCTATTGTATGTATATACCACATTACCGTATCCATTCATCTCTTGATGGACATTTGAGTTGTTTCCATATCTAGCTTATTGTGAATAGTTTTGAAGTGAACAAGGGGGTACAGGTATCTCTTCAAGATCCTTATTTTAATTCTTTTGATATATACATGACAATGGGATTCCGGGATCATATGGTAGTTCTATTTTTAATTTTTTGAGGAAAACTCTAAATGTTCTCCATAGTGTCTGCATCAGTGTACATTTCTACCAAGAGTGTACAGGGAGTCTAAGTTTTCTATATTCTCCTCAACACTTACCTTTTTGATTTTTTGATAATACCCATACTAACAGGTAGGAGACAATATCTAATGTGGGCTTCATCTGCATTTCCCTAATGATTAGTGCAGTTGAGCAACTTTTAATACACGTAGTGGTCATTTGTATGACTTTGAATCAAGTCCTTTGCCCACTTTTTAAATTTTTTTGCTATAGAGTTGTAGAAGATTTATTTGTATATTTGGATATTATCCCCTTACCAGGTAGTTGAAATATTAGAAATATTTTCTTCCATTCTGGAAATGCCTTTTCACTTTATTATTTCCTTTGCTATGCAGAATGTTTTAGTTTGATTTAGTCCTACTTATTTATTTTCATTTTTGTTGCCTGTGCTTCTGATGTCATATTAAAAAAAAATCATTTCCTTAGTCCTACTTATTTATTTTCATTTTTGTTGCCTGTGCTTCTAGTGTCATATAAAAAATCATTTCTAAGACCAATGTCCTTATATTTTCTTCTATGAATTTTATATTTTCAAGTCTTACATTTAATTCTTTAATGCATTTGAGTTTGTTTTTATGTATAGTGTATGGTAAGGGTCAATTTCATTCTTTTACATGTGTTTATCAAATTTTGCCAACACCATTTGTTGAAGAGATCATTCTTTTCCCATTGTATGTTCTTGACACCCTTGTCAAAGATTTTTTGACCATATATACTTGGAATTTTTTCTGGACTCTATTTTGTTCCATTAGTCTATATGTCTTTCATGATACTAATACAATACTGTTTTAATTACTGTACCCTTATAATGTGTTCTAAAATTACAAAATGTGATGCCTCTGGCTTTATTCCCTCTCTTCAAGATTATTTTGATGATTCAGGGTATTTTGTGATTCCATATGAATTCTGGGACTGGCATTTTTCTGTAAAAAATGCCATGAGATTTTGATAGGAATTGCAGTTAACCTATAGATCACTTTGGATATTTTTGATATCTTATTAGTAATTATTATTTTAATCTATGAACATGGCATTCCTTTGCATTATTTGTGTCTGCTGTAATTTTGTTCATGAATGTCTTTTTTTAACTTTAACCTGGACTGTCACTTTATTTATTTATTTATTTTGAATGTTTATTTAAAATTTTATTGATTTTCCTTTTTAAGGTTATGCTAGTCACCATACAGTACATCATTAGTTTTTGATGTAGTGTTCCTTGATTCATTGTTTGCATATAATACCCAGCGCTCCATGCAATATATGTCCTCCTCAATACTCATCACTGGGCTCACCCATCCCCCACCCTCCCCAAAACTCTCAGTTTGATTCCAAGTCCATAGTCTGTCATGGTTCCTCTCTCCCTCTCATTTCCCGCCCTTCATTTTCCCCTTCCTTCTCCTAATGTCCTCTATGTTATGAGTGTTTTATACTTTTTAAAGTGAAGAGATCTTTACCTCCTTGGTTAAGTTTATACCTAAATATTTTATTCTTTTTGGATGCTATCACAAATGAGATTGTCCTAATTTTCTTTTCAGATACTTACTTAATGTATAGAAATACATTTTTTTGAAACACAACTATTTATGTTGATCTTGTATCCTCCAACTTTGCTGTTACCGTTGGTTAGTTCTAATAGTTTCTTGTATATGTGTTAAAAGAAATACCATATATTTTAGGCAGACAAAAACATCTAAACTTGGGAGACTTGAAGATGTAACAGGTCATGAAATCTACTAGAAAGGATAAATGTGTGGGTAAATATAAATAAATATCTACTATATCCAAAAATAATTATAAAATCTATTATATATATATAAACTAAAATGCATGATAATCATAACATAAGTGTTGGGAAGGGTAAATATATTTGAATATTTTAAGTTCTTATACTATTAAGAGTTGTGAAAATTAAAAATGTATTTTATATTCTCTGGGATAAAGACTAGCAAAATAGTGCACAAGTGTTAATAGAAGAAAACCTGATTTTAAAAAAAGGCAAGAACAGAGAAAAATAATATATAATATATGGTCTGGATAGAAACTAAATATTAAAGTTGTATATACAAACTCAACTGTATAAGTAACTGCATTGGAAAGACATGTACTAAATACTTCAGGTAAAATACTAACATTTTTAGATATTATTAAGAAAAAAACCACAATTATATGCTGTTTATACAAATCACATTTTAGCTATATGGTCCCAGAAAGGTTGAAGGTAAAATGATAGAAGAATAGAAGTAAATACTTACCGGAAGAATCCAAAATTCCCGAGTTGCCTGAAAATTAGATAGATGCATTTCTAAATACATAGGTCAACAAAAGAAATAGCAGGAGACTTTAACATGGTTCTGGGACTGAGGGTGTAGGTGGTATGACAGAGCCCTAATTAGTTGCTTATAAGCCTTGTAACACTGATTTTAAAAAATTTGTACTTGTAGTGCTTACTGTGGTAAAATACCTTTTAAAATTCTTACCTTAATGAAGTCTCAAAAGTTCATTTTCACTTTTGTTTCCTTTGCCTTTGGAGACATGTCTTAGAAGTTGCTGTGGCTGATGTTGAAGAGGTTACCGCCTATGTTCTCCTCTAGGATTTTGATAGATTCCTGCCTCACATTGAGGTCTTTTATCCATTTTGAGTTTATCTTTGTATATGGTGTGAGAGAATGGCCGGGTTTCATTCTTCTATACATAGCTGTCCAATTTTCCCAGCACCATTTATTGAAGAGTCTTTCTTCCACTGGATATTTTTTCCTGCCTTGTTGAAGATTATTTGACCACAGAGTTGCAGGTCCATATCTGGACTCTCTACTCTGTTCCACTCGTCTATGTGTCTGTTTTTATGCCAGTACCATGCTGTCTTGGTAATCACAGCTTCGTAGTAAAGCTTGAAATCAGGCAATGTGATGTCGTCAGTTTTGTTTTTATTTTTCAACATTTCCTTAGCAATTCGATGTCTCCTCTGGTTCCATACAAATTTTAGGATTGTTTGTTCCAGCACTCTGAAAAATGCCAGTGGAATTTTGATCAGGATGGCATTGAAAGTATACAGCACAGATATAGACAGATATAGACTATTGCTCTAGACAGCACAGACATTTTAACAATGTTTATTCTTTTGATCCATGAACATGGAATGTTTTTCCATCTTTTTGTGTCTTCTTCAATTTCTTTCATGAGTGTTCTGTAGTTCCTCGAGTACAGATACTTTACCTCTTTGGTTAGGTTTATTTCCAGATATCTTATGCTTCTTGGAGCTAGAGTAAATGGAATCAATTCTCTAATTTCCCTTTCTATATTTTCATTGTTAGAATAATTACACTGATACATATACATTGATACAAATGCATTGTTAGAATGTATAAGAAAGCAAATGATTTCTGTGCATTGATTTTGTATCCTGCCACATTACTGAATTGCTGTATGAGTTCTAGTAGTTGGGGTGGAGACTTTGGGCTTTCTATATAAAGTATCATGTCATCTGTGAATAGAGAGAGTTTGACTTCTTTGCCAATTTGAATACCTTTTATTTCTTTTTGTTTTCTGATTGCTGTTGCTAGTATTTCTAGTACTATGTTGAAGAACAGTGGTGAGAGTGGGCATCCTTGTCATGTTCCTGATCTCAAAGGGAAGGCTGTCAGCTTTTCCTTATTGAGAATGATATTCGCTGTGGGTTTTTCATAGGTTTTATGAAGTTGAGGAATGTTCCCTCTATCCCTATATTTTGAATAGTTTTAATCAGGAATGGATGCTGTATTTTGTCAAATGCTTTTTCTGCATCAATTGAGGGGACAATGTGGTTCTTCTCCTTTCTCTTATTGATTTGTTCTATCACATTGATTTGCGAATGTTGAACCACCCTTGCATGCCATGGATAAATCCCACCTGGTCTTGATGGATAATCTTTTTAATGTACTGTTGGATCATATTGGTTAGGATCTTGTTGAGAATCTTGGCATCCATATTCAGCAGGAATATTGGTCAGAAATTCTTTTTGGTGGGGTCTTTGCCTGGTTTGGGAATCAAGGTAATGCTGAATTCATAGAAAGAGTCTGGAAGTTTTCTTTCTGTTTCTATTTTTTGAAACAGCTTCAGGAGAATAGGTATTATCTGTTTTTTTGGATGTTTGGTAGAATTCTCCACGGAATCCATCAGGTCCTGGACTCTTGTTTTTTGGGAGGTTTTTGGTCACTGCTTCAATCTCGTTACTAGATATTGGTCTATTTAGGCTGTCAATTTCTTCCTGATTCAGTTTTAGAAATTTATAGATTTCCAGGAATGCATCCATTTCATCTAGGTTGCTTAACTTACTGACATATAAATGTTGATAATAATTTCTGATGATTGTTTCTATTTTCTTGGTGTTAGTCGTGATCTCTGCCCCTTTCATTCATTATTTATTAATTTGGGTCCTTTCTCTTTTCTTTTGGATTAGTTTGGCCAGTGGTTTATTGTTCTTATTGATTCTTCTAAAAAACCAGCTTCTAGTTTCATTGATGTGTTCTGCTGTATCTCTAGTTTCTAACTCATTGAACTCTGCTCTAATCTTGATTATTTCCCTTCTTGGGCAGGTGGCTGGCTTAATTTGGGGTTGATTTTCCAGTAAAGAGTGTTGGTGTATTCAGGATTTTTTTTTTGTTTTTTGGAGTGAGGCTTGGATGGCTATATATTCCCCCACCCCAGGACTGCCTTTGCCATATCCCATAGGTTTTGGACTGATGTGTCTTCATTCTCATTGGTTTCCATGAATTGTTTAAGTTCTTCTCTGATTTCATGGTTGATCCAAACGTTCTTGAGCAGGATTGTCTTTAGCTTCCAAGTGTTTGAATTCCTCCCAAAATTTTTCTTGTGGTTGAGTTTCAGTTCCAAAGCATTGTGAGAATAATCAGGGAATAATCTCAATCTTTTGGTATTGGTTGATCCCTGATTTGTGACCCAGTATGTGGTCTATCTTGGAGAAAATTCCATGTGTGCTCGAGAAGGATGAGTATTCTGTTGTTTTAGGGTAGAGAGTTCTGTATATATCTATGAGGTCCATCTGGTCCAATGTGTCATTCAAAGCTCTTGTTTCTTTATTGATTTTCTGCTTGGATGATCTATTACTGAGAGTGGCATGGTAAGAGCCCCTACAATTAATGTAGTCATATTAGTATGACTCTTTATTTTGGTTAACAGTTAACTTATGTAGTTGACTGCTCCCATATTGGGGGCATAAATATTTATAAATTGTTAGATATTCTTGATGGATAGACCCTTTAATAATGATGTAGTGTCCTTCTGTATCTCTGACTACTATCTTTAGCTTAAAATCTAATTTATCTGATGAGAGAATCACCACCCCAGCTTTCTTTTGAGGCCCGTTGGCATGTAAGATTGTTCTCCATCCCTTCACTTTCAGTCTGGATGTATCTTTAGGTTCCAAATATGTCTCTTGTAGACAACATATGGGTCCTGTCCTTTTATCCAGTCTGCAACCCTGGGCCATTTTTTGGGAACATTTAGGTTGTTTATGATGAGAGTGATTATTGAAAGATAAGTTTTTATTGACATCATGTTGCCTGTGAAGTCCTTGTTTCTACAGATTGTCTCTATAAATTTCTGTTCTATGTCACTCTTGGGTTCTTTTTTCTTTTATAGAATGCCCCTCAATATTTCTTGTAGTGCCACTTACTCTTTTAAACCTTGCCGGTCTTATCTCTCCAACCATTTTGAATGTCAGCCTTGCTGGATAGAGTATTCTTGGTTGCATGTTCTTCTTATTAGTATCCTGAATATATCTTTCCAGCCCTTTCTGGCTTTCCAGGTTTCTATGGACAGGGCTGATGTTATTCTGATAGTCTTTCCTCTGTACATAAGGCATATCTTAACCCTAGTTTCCCTTAAGACCTTCTGTCTGAAATTATGATTTGTGAATTTCACAATTAAGTATCTGAAAAGCTTCTGTACAGCAAAGGAAATAGTCAACAAAGCAAAGTGGCAACTCACAGAATGGGAGAAGATATTCACAAATGACACTACAGACAAAGGGCTGATATCCAAGATCTATAAAGAATTCCTCAACTGAATGCTCAAAAAACAGATAATCACATCAGAAATGGGCAGAAGGCATGAACAGACATTTCTCCAAAGAAGACATATAAATATTTAACAGACAAATGAGAAAATGTTTATTATCATTAGCCACCAGGGAGATTCAAACAAAACCACATTGAGACACCACCTTATACCAGTTAGAATGGCCAAAATTAGCAAGACAAGAAACAAGTGTTGGAGAGGATGTGAAGAAAGGGAACCCTCTTACACTGTTGGTGGGAATGTAAGTTGGTACTGCCACTTTGGAAAACAGTGCAGAGATTCCTCAAAAAATTAAAAATACAGCTACCCTATGACCCTATGACCCTAATCAAAGATACAAATGCAGTGAAAAGAAGGGCCAGATGTACCCCAGTGTTCATAGCAGCAGTGGCCACAGTTGCCAAACTGTGGAAAGAGCCAAGATGCCCTTCAACAGATGAATGGATAAAGAAGATATAGTCCATATATACAATGGAATATTATGCCTCCATCAGAAAGGATGAATACCCAACTTTTGTATCAACATGAATGGGACTGGAAGAGATTATGCTGAGTGAAATAAGTCAAGCAGAGAGAGTCAATTATCATATGGTTTCACTTATTTGTGGAGCATAAGGAATAACATGGAGGACATGGGGAGATGGAGAGGAGAAGTGAGTTGGGGGAAATTGGAGGGGGAGACAAACCATGAGAGACTGTGGACTCAGAAACAAACTGAGGATTTTGGAGGGGAGTGGGGTGGGATGTTGAGTAAGCTTGATGGTGGGTATTATGGAAGGCACGTATTGCATGAAGCACTGGGTGTGGTGCATAAGCAATGAATCTTGGAACACAAAAAATAAAGTAAAAAAATTAAGAAAATACATTGGACAAAATATAAATAGGATGAGAATAAAATGAAATCATTAAATATTTTAATTAAACAATAATAAATATACAAATACAAGATGTAACTCATACAAAATTTATAGGCTTAGAGCAAAATTTATAGGCTTATAATTATATCTTAGAAAAGATTAAAGGCTGAAAAAATCAATGATTTAATTTTTCAGCTTAAGCTCAGAAAATAAAACAAATAGAAAATCTAATTAAAGGTAAATTTTACAAATATTGGGACAGAAAATGGGATATTACTACAGCTCTTACTTTGGACATTGAGAAGACTAAAAGAGGGTATTATGAATAATTTATGCCATTACATTTTGTTATTTGGACAAAATGGGCATATTCCTAGAAAATGCAACCTTCCAAAACTAACCAAGGAAGATATAAAAAGTCCTGTGTCTGGGATCTGTTAAGGAAATGTGGTCAATGTTGTACGGAAGTGTTGAATCACTATACTGTACACTTGGAATTAATATTAAACTGGATGTTAACCACACTGGAATTTAAATAAAAAATTTAAAAAAAAGAAAAAGATGGTGTTGATTAAGTAGTGTGAAAGCAAAATTTTAAGTGAGTGTACTAGTTTTTATAAATACACATAGAAACAAAAAATGAATTTTACTTCAATTTCACAGATGAAAGAATGTAACAATTATATTATTGAATAAATAATTGACTAAATAATTTGAATGAATAATTGAATAAATAATGTGACTACAGAATTATATTGCAGTGTTCTTTGCCACTCTTCCAAAGTTTTAGTATTCAAGGAAGGCATATTGATCTTTCTAAAAAAACTATTTGGCTTTCCATTGTTCTTAATGATATCCCTGATGATTTAGGTTTTCCTTGATGATCTCCCTGAGGATTTTAACGATGCTTTACATGAGTATAACATGGACATTACAAAAGCCTTTGCCTCCTTCCTACTAAATGTTTCCAAATTGGCTGATATGAAACAGGAATATCAACTCCCATTGTCAAAAATAGGTAAGTATATCTTAGCTCCACTGTGGAACAATTTAAAGGAAAAAAAAAAAAAAGAATATTTTTTCCAGAGGAAGAGAAGAGCCTGGGAAGGATCAGTATGCCTTAAAAAAATCTGCTTTCCAAAGAAGGAAACTCTTGATTTTTAGAAGCCAAAAGGGCAATGGAGAATAAAAATAAATAGAGTCATTTATAAACCATCTTGATTAAAGATTGCTTTTGGGGCAAGCCTGGAAAGTGCAGTAAGGACATTTATAAAATGAAGAGAATATGAGAGACCATTCTATCACTCATTTTCTTGAAGAAATATGTATAGACTTGGAAGATTACCTGGACCCAAACTCTGGTTCTGCTATTCTTAGAAGGGAGACCTTGGGCAAGATTCCATATTATTTCAATAATCCATATTCATGCCTCAATTTTCTCAAAAGTTATATAAAAAAGAGAATGGCATTACAAACCTAGTTTGGGTGAGATTTAAATAATTCAGTTAATATATGTGAATATCTTAAAACAATATCTAGCACATAGTAAACACATTAATCTTTGCTCTTATTTTTCATAAGCCATTGGATATAAATTGAGGGGAAAATGAACAGGAAAAGCTGACTTGGATAAAAGGAAAGGGTTGAGTCATGGGTAGCAATTTCCTAATTTTATTATACCCTAACATCTTCAATTGGAAAAAGAAAGCAGAGCCTATTACTTCCTGGGCCTATTAAAGTGAGAAGCAGCATGAACAAAAGTAAACAGTAACAGTGGATCATTGTGAGCATCTCAAAGGCAGCAAAATAGGAGTGCCTTCATTACAAATTAGAGTCACCTTTGGATGCACAATCTGGTGCTTTTTGAGAGCAGGATTAGAGGGGATGCCTGGGTGGCTCAGTTGGTTAAGCATCTGCCTTTCACTCAGGTTATGATCCCGGAGTTCAAGGATGGAGTCCCATGTTGGGCTCCCTGCTTAGTGTGGAGCCTGCTTCTCCCTCTGCCCCTCCTCCTGCTTGTGTGCATGTGCTCTCTCTCTCTCTCGAATACATAAATAAAATCGTTTAAAAAAAGAATGGGAATGGAAAAAATATTTCTTCTCATATGCCATTTCCAAACCCATTGACAGTGGCCTCTTGGGATACCCTCGCTGGAATGATTGTGAGGCTAGATCTAAGTTCGGTGGGAAAAAGCTTCAAGGTAATAACAATAATTCTGTGTTAAAAGAGAATTCAATTTAAAGGTAGTCTTTTATTACCTGTTGATCAAGGAACTAAAACATAATACCAAATTTCATAATATTGATAACATTAACAGCTAACATTTACTGAATTATGCTGTGCCAAGATGTGCAACTCTCTTAAAAAAAAGTATTTTATTTATTTTTCAGAGAGAGAACACAAGCAGGGGCAGCTGAAGGCAGAGGGAGAAGCAGGCTCCCCACTAGGCCAGGAGTTCAATGTGGGACTTGATCCCAGGTCCCCGGGATCATGACCTGAGCCAAAGGCAGAGGCTTAACGTCGACTGAGCCACCCAGGTGCCCCATGCTACTCATGCTATGTGATATACTCATCCAGTCTGTCATAGGTCCTGGAAAGTTGAATTACTCCATTGTAGCATGGTCTAGAGAATGTGCATAAAGTGTAACAATTTGGCTGATTTTTTTAAAAGCTAAACTATTCCAACTTATTGTGGCCAGATTTCACAGGAAAAGAATGTGAGGACTCTGAACTTGTGTCTCACTTGATGAATTGCAAAGAAGGAAGAGTAGCTATTTCTCCATTTGTTTGTCTCTCTGGGAACTCTGATGGTGATTTGCTTCAACTAAATACTCCAAACCATGTAAGTGGAAATGGGGTTTATACTTTAAAGATCTTTAAGAAAGAATTGAATGCATGCTTCTATGCTGTTTAGAAAGAGTTCAAATTTCCCAAATTGAAAAAAAAAAATCCAGGTGTATGAACAGAAATATCCAGAAAATGGTACTCTTGAGGCCGATATGATTTCAGTTTTTCAGTGTTGACATGAGGGACCCTCCTCCATTATACAGAATTCCCAAGTATCACCACTTTTCTTCTGTCTTTGTGGTTTGACGCAAGTTTGTTGTGAAAAGAGCACATATAACTATCTTGAGGCCTTCCTGGTTTTGCTATAAATGTTATAAATCCCATATGTATTCTGGATCACTGATGTCCAAAATGGTGTACAAAGAACTAGACACATTGGGAATATGTTGGATAATTCACTGAATGTTGGAATAAACTTACAGAAATTTAATTTTTATTTTAACACAAAGTTTGAGAAAGAAAATAAGTTTTGTTATATTTGATGTTATGGTTTGACACTAGGGTTTGAACTCTATTCTAGCCCCAAATCAGATAGTCCTCTTATGTAAAATAGCCCAGTATCACTTAAAAGAATTTTGAAAAACTTTGTGAATTTTAAATGGACACCTACATTTTTGTCACAAGTTCTACTAATTTCTGATGATATAATTTCCAGCTTCAGATAAACTTTGATATGTTAAAATAAAGTTACCATATCATTTTTAATGTATAAAATGTAATCTGAATGCTGAGGCACTTGAATACTCATAATTATGAAGTTAAAAACAGTCAAGAATAAAGTTTCTAATGATTTAAAATTTGCTAATGTTCTTTTCTCTTATATTTAGATTATACATTCCGCAACCTAATTTTACCTTAATGTAATATATTTTTAAACATTAAGCTACCCTGTCTATCACATTTCTTAGCTTAAATAGTATGCAATTTCAATTTAAACAAGAATGCAATTTCAGTAGTATACAACAGGTTATTTCCTGTTAATTGCAGAAACTTAAATATAATACAAATTTTGAGAAGTAATTACCAAAAATAAAATTAATGTTATATTAGAAATGTATTAATGGGATGGATGAAACTATTTCTTTTTAAATTAGTACAATAACTAAGAATGAATATTTACTTATTTTTAGAATGAAACAGTTCCAGCTTCAAATTTTAATTTGAATGTTGAGAAGCCTTATTCAAATAGAAAAGTAGCTCAGAATGGAACAACTTTTATAACAGTGATACACAATTCTTCTAATTCTTTCTGAGCTGTTTGTCCCAAATCACCTACCAGTCTATTATCACAAACATATTTTTAATGTCTCTTAATTAACAACTTAAGTAGATCCACTGTAATTTTGCTGAATTCAAGTAATTGGAAACAACCTAATTTAAAAGAAAAAAAGTTATTTTTTTGCTTAATCCTTAAGTCACCCCTTTTCTTAATAGGAAAGCAATATGGCTCTTTGTTGCTACTCTGTACATTTTTAAACCCCAAGAACTTTGAGGAAGCTTTTTGTTTTATAAGATGAGAAAAAAATCATTCATGAAAAAAGAGATGAGAAAGGACTTTTTTAAAAAAATTGATAATGTACATGGTTTAAAAATTACTTAGAGACCACTGCTCCAGGTCTTTACACTCATGGGAGTTGTATCTTAACAGAATGTGGGAGAATGTGGAATTCTGAGATAGAAATAACAGAGGACTGAAATTAGCTTATAAGATCAATAATTTTATGAAGCTTGGGGTGCCTGGGTGGCTCGGTGGGTTAAAGCCTCTGCCTTAGGCTCAGGTCATGATCCCAGGGTCCCAGGATCGAGCCCTGCCTCGGGCTCTCTGCTCAGTGGGGAACCTGCTTCCTCCTCTCTCTCTACCTGCCTCTCTGCCTACTTGTGATCTGTCTGTCAAATAAATAAAATCTTTTAAAAAAATTTTATGAAGCTTTTTCTCTGTATTTTATTTCTATAATTATAATTTCTTACGTAAGAAGTTTGTAGCTAATCATATTGAAAATAAGACATTAATTATTAAGTATTATAATTTCCCTTTTTTTTTCTATTTTACAATTAATTCAACTTATGGATAGTAGGTCACATTAACTTTTGCTTCCCTTCCATGTGCACATTTTTCCATGGGGTTTTTGAGGAACACTAATACAGTTATAATATGATATAGTGTCCTCGTCTTATTGCCACATAGTCACCATCAATTAGAAGAGATCTTTAAGGGACAAAGCAGGAACTAATACAGACTTTTCACTGTTCCTGCTGGTGTGTTAGAAGAAGCAGGTTCTATATCATTTATTTTGAAGCATCCTGAACAGATGAGTATTTCTAGAGTACGCCTTGATGGCGACATGTCCTTTGCCTTACCCAACTCACTTTATGCAATTTTATTTTACTAATGTAAGTTATAATCTCTCAAATCTTATTTTGATTTTATTATTTGTTACATTTTAATGTAATGCTACATAGGTATTCATACAATCTTTAAATAACATATAGATAAGCTGTAAAGCATTAAACTAAAATGAAAACCCATGGACTCAGGACCCATGTACTCCTCCTCTATTTTACTCCCTTGTCTTTCCTCTTTCTCTAGGATACAAATTATCCTGAATTTTGTGTTTTTAATTCTCCTTTAAAAAACAGCATATTCCAAAGTTCCTTTTTCTATTTGCTGTTTTTGAGTTTTATAGAAAGTAAAAGAATACTTACTCTAGTCTCCTGGATGTTGTTTTTTGCTTTTGTTTTGTTTTGCTCTTTGCACAAGATTCATTCATGTTGTCAGTTGAAGCTCTATTTTATTTTCACTGCTTCATAATATTTCAGAGTGTGGATATAAAACAAGCCATTGATCTAGTTTCCTCTTAAAAACTGTTTGTGTTTGTTTTTATTCTTTACTGTTACAAAAAGGGCTGCTACAAAAATCTAGTGCCCATGTGCAATAGTTTCCCTGGAATGTAAATATTCTGGATTTTTTAGGTCAAAGAGGTTTCTGGATCATAATGGAATAAGAACAAGAACTTATAGTGATAAAAGAACTTTTCATGCTTCCACCAAATCATTTGAGAACGTAGTTGTACTGATTAGTGTATTAGAGTAGTTCCTATTGACCCTGTATAGTTTTCATAAAATGACCAGACATGAAAGGCTATTGACTTGTTAACTTGCTATTCTTACTTTTTTTCTCTTTCCTTGTATCTCTCTCTCCCCTTCCTTTTTATTCTGGTGATTGGGTTCTTGCAGTTGTTAGAGTTGAATTCTTCTCTTGAGACACAGAAGGCACCAGATCTCTGATACTCTGTTTATAAGATATCTCTTATACCAATTAGGATAATGAAAAAAATTAAAATTAGCTTTTCTTTCCAAGTGACTCTTGTTATTATTCTCATGGCTGGACAGTTGAAATTGCCGAGTACGCTGTGAGGCAATAATGTTCATAGGTGGTACCAAGTCATTTTCTAGACTTGCATAGGATAGCACCAACCCAGTGTGTATGAAAGACACCCTCTTACTTCATCATGAACAGTGTGCTTCAAAAAAGTTGAATAAAGAAAGGAACTATAAAGCACAATATAAGAAAGCATAAACTTTCTTTACACATAAATAACAAAAAGATTTGTGTTTCTTTAGGTCATTCTACGCACAATTGGTATCAATCACAATCAGGCTCCTGTGTTGTGGTCACAGATACTTGATAACCAAGGAAGAAGAATGCCACTTAATGCTTACGCACTTGATTTCTATAAACATGGTTCCTTGATAGGACTAGTCCAGGACAACAGGTATGTTTTATCTGTCTTCCCCTATCCACCCCCCCAATCTTTCAACTTCTATCTTTCTGTGTCCATGTCTGTACTCATGTCTGTGTCTCCATCTTTCTCTTTCATTTCTACCTCTACCTGTGGTTTACCAGCAAAATCTTAGAAATTAGGGTGATTCACTTGACCTAAAGATGTACCCTGCAGATATATTTTCATACTCTCACAGATGTGTTTTTATTTATTACTATCCTATTTATTGATTATAAGCTATTTAAAAAACTCACTATTAGCTGCAAGAAGTATATAACTCACACTTCTGAAGATTGAGCATAGGACAATTGTTTTAGCTCTTTGTTCTTGCCAAAGGACAAATCATTTTCAAAAACAGTAAGGAAGGGTGTATCCTCTTGGATTTGCCTGAAAGTAGAGAAATTGGTCCAGGCACTGAGCACATAGATGTGATAGGGGCATTCTGTCACACTAATAAGTAATTCAGTAGAAAATTTGCATAAAATTTTGAGCAGTTTTTATTGAATTAAAGGATTTAAAACTTGGGACACTAGATAAATATTGATTTTTTTAAAATTTCATAGCTCACTGATGCAGATGTATTTTATTCCTTTTTAAAGTTTTTTATTTTAATCACCTTGTGTTCATTATGACAAGTGCACTCCTTAATCCCCATCATATATTTTACCCATCCCCCTCCCCCATCCCCTCTGGTAAACATGTGATTGTTCTCTATAGTTAAGAGTCCATGAGAGACTATGGACTCGGAAAAACAATCTGAGGGTTTTGAAGGGGCGGGGGGTCGGAGGTCGGGGTACCAGGTGGTGGGTATTATAGAGGGCACGGATTGCATGGAGCACTGGGTGTGGTGCAAAAATAATGAATACTGTTATGCTGGAAAAAAAAAAAAGAGTCCATTTCTTGGTTTGCCTCTCTCTCTTTCTCTTTGCTTGTTTGTTTTATTTTTAAATTACACAGTGAGTGAAATCCTTCAGTATTTATCTTTCTTTGGCCGACTTATTTCACTTAGCGTTATACTCTCCTGCTTCATCCTTGTTATTGCAAATAGCAAGATTTCATTCTTTTTTATGGCTGAAATATATATATATATATATATATATATATATATATATAATTTCCATTTGTCAGTTGATGGACACTTGATAATGGACTGCTTCCATATCTTGGCTATTGTAAATAATCCTTCTATAACAAAGGGTGCATATAGCCCTTTGAATTAATGTTTTTTTTTATTCTTTGGATAAATACTCAGTAGTGTGATTGCTAGATAGTAGGGTAGTTCTAATTGTAACTTTTTGAGGAAACTCCATACAGTTTTTCATAGTGGCTGAACCAGTCTTCACTCTACTAACAGTGCAGGAAGGTCATCCTTTATCCATGTCCTCATGAACACCTACTGGTGTTCTTGTGTTTTTTTTTTTTATTTTTTTTTATTTTAGTCATTCTGACAAGGATGAGGTGATATCTCATTGTAGTTTTGATTTGCATTTCCCTGATGGAAAGTAATGATGATCGTCTCCTCATGTGTCTGTGGGCTCTCTGTATATCCTTCTTGGAGAAATGTCCATTCAGGTTTTCTGCCATTTTTTAAATGGACTATCTGCTTTTTGGGTGTTGAGTTTTATAAATTCTTTATATATTGTGCATAGAGTCCTTTATCAGATATCTTATTTGGAAATATCTTCTTCTATTCCCTAGGTTGTCTTTTAGTTTTGTTGATTATTTCCTTCACTGCAGAAGTTACTTTTTTTTTTTTTTTTTTAAGTAGGGTCCACACCCAACACGAGGCTTGAACTCACAACCCTGAGATTAAGAGTCCCGTATTCTACCAACTGAGCCAGCCAGGTGCCCCTGAAGCTACTTATTTCATAGTCCAAATAGTTTGTTTGCTTTTGTTTTCCTTACCTCAGGGGATCTATCTAGAAAGAAGTTACTATATTCAATGTCAAAGAAGTTATTGCTTGTGTTCTCTTCTAGCATTTTTATGGTTTCAGGTTTCACATTTAGGTCTTTAATCCATTTTCTTTTAAAGATTTTATTTATTTATCAGAGAGAGAGGGAGACAGAGAGAGCACAGGCAGACAGAATGGCAGGCAGAGGCAGAGGGAGAAGCAGGCTCCCTGCCGAGCAAGGAGCCCGATGTGGGACTCGATCCCAGGACGCTGGGATCATGACCTGAGCTGAAGGCAGCTGCTTAACCAACTGAGCCACCCAGGCGTCCCTTTAATCCATTTTTAATTTGGAATTACTTTTTTTTTCTTCTTCTTCTTCTTCTAGTTGCTTTGGCTATTCAGGATCTCTTGTGGTTCATACAAATTTTAGGATTTTTATAGCTCCGTGAAAAATGCTGGTTGTATTTTGATAGGGATTTCATTGAATCTATAATTGCTCTGTGTAGTATAAACATTTTAACAATATTTGTTCTACCATTCCATGAGTATGGAATGTCTTTCCATTTCTTAGTGTCGTCTTTCATTTCTTTCATCAGCATTTTATAGTTTTCAGGGTACAGATCTTTCACCTTTTTGGTTAGGTTTATTCCCAGGTATCTTTTGTTTTTGATGCAATTGTAAATGGGATTGATTCCTTAATTTCTCTTTCTGCTGCTTCATTATTGATGTATAGAAATGCAACAGATTTCTGTACAATGATTTTGTATCCTGTGACTGTACTGAATTCATATTTCAGTTCTAGCAGATTTTTAGTGGTCTTTCTGGTTTTCTATACATAGCATCATGTCATCTGCAAATAGTGAAATTTACTTCTTTACACAATTAGATGTCTTTTATTTGTTTTTGTTGTCTGATTACTGTGGCTATGACCTTAGGGAAAAACTCTCAGTTTGTTCCCAATGAGGATGATATTAGTTGTGGGTTTTTCATGTATGGCCTTTATTATATTGAGGTATGTTCCCTCTAAGCCTGTTTTGTTGAGGGTTTTTTTTTTTTTTATCATGAATGCATGTTGTATTTTATCAAATGCTTTTTTTGGCATCTATTGAAATGATCATATGGTTCTTAGCCTTTCTTGTATTTTGTGATATATCACATTGATTACTTTGTGAATATTGAACAACCACGCAACTCAGGAATAAATCCCAGTTGATCAAGATAAATGAGTTTTTAAATGTATTGTTGGAGTTAGTTTGCCAGTATTTTGTTGAAGATATTTGCATTTACATTCATCAGAGATATTGGCCTGTAGGTCTCTTTTTTGTAGTGTCTTTATCTGGTTTTGGTATCAGGGCAATGCTGGCCTCACAGAATGAATTTGGAAATTTTCCTTCCTCTTCTATGTTTTGGAATAGTTTGAGAAGAGTAGTAATTAACTCTTTGGTAAGTGTTTGGGACAATTTGCCTGTGAAGCCATCCGGTCTTAGAATTTTGTTTTGGGGGAGTTTTTTGATTACTAATTTAATTTCTTTACTGGTATTCAGTCAGTTCAAATTTTCTATTTCTTCCTGTTTCAGTTTTGGTAGGTTTTATGTTTCTAGGAATTTAGTTATTTTTTCCAGGTTGTCTAATTTGTTGACATATAGTTTTTTACAATATTCTCTTAGAATTGTTTGTATTTCTGTTGGTGTTGGTAGTTACTTCTCCATTCTAATTTATGATTAGAGGTTTATCAGTTTTATTGATTTTTTTCAAAAAGCCACCTTCTGGTTACATTGATCTGTTCTATTGTTTGTTTGTTTAGTTCTTACATCACTTATTTCTGCTCTAATCTTCATTTATTTCTTTCCTTCTGCTGGTTTTAGGTTTTGTTTGTTATTTTTAACTCTTTTGGGTGTAAGATTAGATTTTTTTTATTTGAGAGTTTTTTTTTTTACTTATTGAGGTGGGATTGTATTGCTATAAATATTCCTCTTAGAACCACTTTTGCTGCATCCCAAAGATTTTGGACCATTGTGTTTTCATTTTTATTTGTTTCCATATATATATATTTAAAGATTTTATTTATTTATTTATTTGGCAGAGAGAGAGATCACAAGTAGGCAGAGAGAGAGGGGGAAGTTGGCTCCCTGCTGAGCAGAGAGCCCGATGCGGGACTAGATCCCAGGACCCTGAGATATTGACCTGAGCTGAAGGCAGAGGCTTAACCCACTGAGCCACCCAGGTGCCCCCATATATCTTTTTAATTTATTCTTTGAGCTCCTCGTTTACCCATTCAATTCATTGTGTTGTAGCATGTTATTTAACCTTCATGTATTTGTGGTTCTTCCAGATTTTTTCTTGTGACTGACTTCTAGTTTTCTTTTTTTTTTTTTTTAAGATTATGTATTTATTTATCTGACAGAGAGAGAGTATCACAAGTAGTGAGAGTATCACAAGTAGGCAGAGAGGCAGGCAGAGAGAGAGGGGGAAGCAGGATCTCTGCTGAACAGAGAGTCCCATGTGGGGCTCGATCCCAGGATGCTGAGATCATGACCTGAGCTGAAGGCAGAGGCTTAACCCACTGACTCACCCAGGTGCCCCTGATTTCTAGTTTCTCGAGGTTGTGGTCAGAAAGGATGTATGGTGTGGTTTTGATCTTTCTGAATCCTTGAGGCTTGTTTCGTGGCCTAATATGTCATCTATTCTGGAGACTGTTCCATGTGTACTTGAAAATAATGTGTATTCTACTGTTTTAAGGTGGAATGTTCTGAATATATCTGTTAAATTCGTCTGGTTCAGTGTGTCATTCAAAGTCACTGTTTCCTTGTTGATTTTCTGTTTAGATGATCTGGCCATTGATGTAAGTGTGATGTTAAAGTCCCCCACTATCTTTGTGTTATTATCCATTAGTTCCTTTATACTTGTTATTAACTGTTTTACATATTTAGGTGCTCTCATGTTGGGTGCCTAAATATTTACAATTGTTTTATCTTCTTGTTGGGTTCTCCCCTTTATGATTATATAGTGCCTTTCTTTGTCTTTTGTTACCATCTGCTTTAAAATCTAATTTGTCCAATATAAGTATTGCTAGTCTGGCTTTCTTTTGACAGCCATATGCATGATAAATATTTATTCATCCCCTCACTTTCAATCTGTGAGTGTCTTCAGGGCTACAATGCTCTTATAGGCAGCATATAGATGTCTTTTTTTTTTTTCTTTTAATCCATTCTGCCACCCTGTATCTTTTGATTCAAGTGTTTCATCCATTTTCATACAATGTAATTATTGCTGGATATATACATTTATTGCTGTTTCATTACTTGTTTTGTGGTTGTTCCTAAAGATTTTCTCTGATCCTTTCTTGTCTTTCTCTCTTTCATGGTTTGCTGGTTTTCTTTAGTGATATATTTGGATTTCTTTTCTTTATTTTTGCATGTTTATTAGTTGTTTTTGATTTTTGGTTACCATTAGGTTACATCCTCTGCATTTTTAACTGTTGGTCTATATTAAGCTTGTGGTCATTTAGGTTTGAACCATTCCTTACTCCTCTCCTCCCCTGTTTTAGATATAAGATACCTTCTTTTACATACTTCTATTTTGTGAGTACCTTGGGTGGTCTTTTACAAAAAGAATTCATTTTTACTGCTTTTGTGTTTCCTACCTTCATACTGTCACTTTTGGTCTCTCATTTCCACTCAAAGAGTCTCCTTTAATATTTCTTGGAGGGCTAGTGTGTTGGTCATGAACTGCTCTAAAAAAAAATTTTTTTTTTTTTTGGCCTGGGAAACTCTTTATCTCTTCTATTCTGAATGATAGAATTGCTGGACAGAGCATTCTTGGCTGTATATTTTTCCCATTCAGCACTTTAAATATGTCAGAACAGATGTATGGTGTGGTTTTGATCTTTCTGAATCCTTTTTTCTTTTGCTTGGAAAATTTCTGCTAAAAAAGCCTCTGATAGCCTTATGGAGTTTCTCTTGTAGGTAACTGCCTTATTTTGTCTTGCTGATCTTAATTTTTTTTCTTTATCACTATATTTTGCCATTTAAATTATGTCTTGGTGTGAATCTGCTTTTGTTGATTTTATTGGGAGTTTTCTGTGCCCCCTGGATATGGATATCTTTTTCCTTTCCCTGTTAGGAAAGTTTTCATCTATTATTCTTCAAATAAATTTTCTGTCCCCTTTTCTTACTCTTCTTCCTCTAGGACTTTTATAATGTGAATTTTTAAGTAAAGATTTTATTTACTTATTTGAGACAGTGAGAGAGAGAATGTGCACAAGTAGAGGGGATGGAGAGAGGAAGAAGCAGCCTCCCCACTGATCAGGGAGCCTGATGTGGGGCTTAATCCCAGGACCCTGAGATTGTGATCTGAGCTGACGACAGACACTTAACTGACTGACCCACCCAGGTGCCCCTATAATGTAAATGTTACTACATTTGATAGAGTCACTGCGTTCCCTAAGTCTTTTCTTATTTTGCATAATTCCTTTATTTCTTTTGTTCAGCTTGGTTACTTTCTATTACCATGAGTTCTAGGTCATTAATTTGTTCCACTGATTTTCCATCCTGCTGTTCATTCCATTGTGTTTGTCATTTCATTTACTGAGCCCTTTATTCCTGGTATATTATTCCTTATCTCTGTGTTAAGGTTCTCACTCATGTCTTCCATTCTTAAGTCCAGTGAGTATCTTTATAATCATTACTTTAAATTCTGTTTCACTGAGATCCCTGGCCATGGCCTTATCCTGTTCTTTCATTTGGGACAAATTCCTCTGTCTTCTCATTTTGTCTGTCTCTGTGTCAGCTACCGTGTGTTAGGAAACTCAGGTACCTCTGCTGTTTTTGAAGGTAATGATCTTATATAGAACTCATTGTTGGGAGTTGCAGTTTGGGAGGTGTTTGAGCTGGTCTCTCCTCAGGGGGTCCACAGTGCTGGGACTGAGGCAAGCATAACTTGGAAGGGTGGATACACCAGAGCATGGCAGGTACCAAGCTTGGCATAAACAAGTTAGGTGCTGACCATTCCTACAACTAGCCCTGTGCTAGTTGTGGTGGGGGAGGGAAGTGGTGCTGGTCAGTGTCTTTGTTCACAGAGAGGTCTTTTGTGAACACTACCTCTCTGGGACATTTTCCAAGAAGAACAAATAACCTCCCAGAGCACTGTATGCCACAGGCACCCTTCAATTGCTATTTCCACACTATACATCCATGGGTTGTTTGCCCTGCCTTTTCTCCAAAAGCAGTCCTGATACCCCTGGGCTATATCCAAGCCAAGCCCACTGACCTTTAAAATTCTAGCCTTTAAGCTCATTGGTTGCAAGAACTCATGATATTCAGCCCCTCTCATTTTCCAAGCCAGTTGCTATGGTGAATCATCTTCCCTTTATGCTCCACTGTGTGCTAGTCTGTCTTTACCCTGCTCCACCTCTAAGGCTCCCATCCCACTGCAATGGGCAGTTCCCTCCCAGACCACATCTCTGCAGTTCCTACTTTCTTCAATGTAGTTTTTTTTTTAATCTACCTTCAGTTGTGGACTTTGTTCTGTCTGTTTGATTTCTGGGGTATTTAGGATACTTTGTTAGTTATATAGTTGTGTTCATGGGATGAAGCAAGCCTAGGGTCTTCCTAGGCATTTCTGATCATTTTTAAAAATATAACTCATTATTGTGAATTAAGTTGTGACATTAGTAAAAAATTCATTTGATTCTTCCATTTTGATTCTCCAGCTCCCATTCGCTCTCCTGAACTTAACTTTCCTATTTTAGATTTCTTTTGAGAAGGTCAATCTTCTATGTGTATTGATTATGTGTGGTTGTAATACTTATGATTTTTTGAATTCAGAATCATCATTCCTGTTGATTGAATCATCATCTGTGTGGCAAAAAGTTTCTAGTAAATATGTCATGACAGACAAAAGTAATTTATTATTGATAAATCCAGCATTTCAGTATGACATAAGTTCTTTAATGTTTTTATACTATTAAATTTCAAAATCATATTTTGTTTAGGATAAATGAAGGAGCTGCTTATCAGTTGTTGAAAGATTTTGCACTCACCATTAAATCTATCAGGTATGTTATGCATTTTAAATATTGATTTCAAATTTTCCAAAAATTTAATGGTAATTTGAAAAATGTTGACCTTATACTTAAAAATGCCCTTGAGCTTCTTAGGTGTCACACATTTCAATTCCCCAAACACTTTACAGAGCTTCTTTTCAACACCCTGTTGCATTGGTTCTATAATAGAATTAATTCCAAAGCCCATTTGACATAAGGTTTTATTCAGACCAGAACCTCAGCCTCTGCATAACAACAGGACAATATTCAAAAGCCTCAAGAATTCCTAGATCCTAGTATTCTCAGTTTTCACAACCAGTGTTTGTCAGATACATGATACTTCAGAAGATCCCTTAGGGCTCCATGGATTCCCTGGTTTATATCAACTTACGTATTCTGGACTTTCTTGCTTTATTTTATATAGTGTTTTTTTTTCCAGGCTTTCTCTGACTCTGGTCTCTCATGCTGGCTTCCTGTTTCCATCTTTAGCAGAGTACAGTGGGGATTCAAACAACTCTAAACTTTCTATGGATATACCCATCCTAAGGGTTTATTACAAGGTCCACCCTCAGGCCCATCTAGTGTTGCCTGGTTAAATAAACATCTTCTTAAAGCTTCCTGTTTGTGTGCACTTCAATATTTTATGGGTTTTCCCTTTTATATCACGTACTTTAAAAAATTAAATATCTTCACATATATGTATACATGCAATTAGCCATGAATCTCTTTATGAATTTCTTGCTAATCAGGTCACTGGCTTTTAATTTTTTGATTTGAGATTAATTAGACCTGTTTGGATGTTTTATACAAAGAATGAGACTTTGGGGATGCTAGAACAAAGGAAGCTGCTCTAGATATTTTCTTGAGTATATCCAGACAGTGTATTTCTTGAGTGGTTCATGGTTATTCAAGAGTATCCCAGGAAACACCGGAGACTTTGTAACCATCTCAAAATCTCATCCTAGAAATATCATTCATTCATCTGAAAAGTATTGAATATTGTTGGTTTGAGACATACTTCTAGGTATTTGATATGTAGCGAATCAGTAAATCTTTTCCTGCTTTAAATGTAATCTTACAGTGTAGTGTGAAGAAACTGACTTGTAGCTACTAAAAAGGCAGTAAGTGCTAGGATGACAGATAATGAGGCAACCTTGGATTCAGAGAGGGACTTTCAAATGAAGTAATTTTTTCACTAAGTCTTAAAGGATCTTAAGGGATAGGACAGAGGAAATAGTGTTTTCAAAGTACAGAAATGAAAAATGGTCTGATATGTCAGGGAGAGGCTTCAATCTCACTCAAGTGGCATGGGGAATATGGGAGATGTGATAGAAATGGGGAAGATACGGAGTTGCTTAAAGCAGCTTTAAAGGCAATTAGGATATGTATTGGAAAGGGTATTAAGTCTCATATTATGGAGTGGGCTTAATATTATGAATAATGTGTAGACAGTGTATAGGCATGGGTATGATATGGATCTGTGGTTTATATATGTGAGAGAGATGTATAAGGTTTATCTGTTTATATATGTGATGGAGACTCAAAGGCTATAAGAGCCATGCAAGTGAGAGTGAGTGTGAGTCTGAATTAAGGAAAGAGAAATAGTGATGTAAAGGAGTAGTTAGAGAAATACTTATAGGATAGAATTCAGAGAAAGTTTCAATAAAGTTCATGTGGTTGGTGATGATAATAAGTTTCTACCTTAGTTAAGGATACCTAAGAAATATAGAAGTGAGGATGAAGTTTGAGGAGGACTAAGAACCAAAAATAATGAGTTAGAATTTATACATGTTCCATAATATCTGTGGGGTGTAATTCAAGAGGAAATGGTCAGTGTCATAATTATAAGTCTATGATTAGGAGTATATTCAGTGTTATAGATACAGATCTGGTCATTCTTTGTGGTAGGTCAGTGAAGACACTAGGAAAAATTCTGGAACTCTAGTGCAACCAAGGTAGATAAGGAATTACAAAAGGCTGATAAAATGTCAGATGCCAATTGTGGTCAGTACTTTTATCAGCCCATCTGCACTGTTCATTCTTGCTTATACATTTCTTGTTGCTGCTGTAACAAATTACCACAAACTCAGTGGTTTGAACCAACACAAATTTATTATCTTACAGTTCTGGAAGCCTGGTGTCCCAAACAAGTCTAACTGCATTAAAATCAAGATGTTGGCAAAGCTAATTTCTTTCTGGAGACTTGAGGACCATCTGTTTTATTGTCTTTTCTAGCTTCTAGATGCTGCTGGCATTATTTTGCTTATGGTCTCCTTTCATCTTCAAGGCCAGCAATAGTGGTGACTTACATTTGCATTACTCTGAGATGAACTCTCTCCTGTCTCCCTCTCACAAAAATCTTTTAGACTATATTGGGCCCAGCCAGATAATGCAGAATTATTTTTCTATCACAAAGTCAGCTGATGAGCAACTTGAATTCCATCTGCAAACTTAATTCTCTTTGCTGTGTAAGCTAACATAGTCCTAGATTTTTGAGTATTAGAAAACACAAATAAAGGTCACTCTTCTGTTTATTCCACCCTGTTTTTTTTAAAAAAACTTTCTCACATATCTAGGAAAAGGAAGTAATATTTTGCTCTTCATAGAGGTACTTGCTTATGGAGTTCAGTATATACTGGGCATGATAGTCAAAAAAAACCGAAAACAAACAAAACAAAACATGCAAAATAGCCTCCAACGACATGCGTGGCAAGAAGGAAGGGACTTTGTTTTGCTGTTGTTGAAAGGAGAAGTGATAAGTTTACGTGGAATTTGGTGGCCTTTAAATATATGTTTATAAACAATAAAAAATTAAAAAAAAATTCTCTTGGTAACTGACATGAAGAAGAGCTGCATGGGGATTGTTTTGTTATCTTCATTTTGTTTTTTTTACACACTTTTTTTTAGATCAAAATATTTCTTATCAGTATTCTTCATATTTTGCTAACATTTCATCATCTAGTAGGATTTACTTAATTCTTCCCGCCTGGGGGAAAGTACTTCTTATAATACTGACTCTCACTAATATATGTGTTCTCTCTGTGTATGTGTGTGTGTGTGTGTGTATTTCCATTTACAGTGTTTCCTTGCGTGAACTATGTGACAATGAAGATGACAACGTGGTCTTAGCATTTGAACAATTGAGTAACACCTTCTCTGAAAAACTTGAAGGAGTTTAAAAATAAAGACTATCCAGACCACTTAAAATATTGCCACTGACATTTTTAAGTCATATTTTGTGATCTGTATACTAATCAGAAATATATACCTGATGAAGTGGAAAGGACAAACAACTTGGGAGTCTGAATTGTGATCAAACCTGCCATGTTCTCTCACGAGTACCCTTGGACAAGTTTTTTAATATCTTTGGAGTCTTAGCTTCTGTATATAATTGAATAATAATGCCTATGTTTCAGCTGGTTTGTGGACTGATTGAAAAAATGTAAAGATTTTTTATGTGATTAAAGAACAATTTTTACTCTGTGAAGCCTAAGCAAATATTACATTCTCAGCACTTTTCTCCTGGATGTTATAATTTGTAAAAGTCTATCAAGGGTAGAATATAATCCATATCCTGAAGTTGAAATATGTTTTCTATATTAACTTAAATGTGATTATCTGATTTTGATAAATGGTTTTTAAAAATGACAACTTCTAGTAAACTTGAATTACTTTTTAAAAAAATATAAATGGGAGTTTTGGCATAAATCCTATGATGCTCTAGGGTAACATATAGCTGGTGATTTGGATTGATTTTAATTGTATGTAAATGATTGAAAACACAAAGGAATAAATGGATATAAATAATTTTCCATTTGTCTCTTTTTGTAAAGTCTATACATCTTTCTATTCATTTGCACATACTTATGCATTTTATATGTAATAAATAGTTTATGTCTAATAGCTTTCCCTTCCTAGTCTAAGCCTCAGATCACAGTTTTGGAATCTATTTTAGACCCTAAAATTGAGCAGAACATTTTATCCTCAGAGAAATCTCTCTCCTTCTATCTAGGTGTCCTACTGAAGGTGATTTTTGTATGACATTATTTATACATAATATTATATTGGCTTAGAAAAACACCCATGGTTCATTTTGTCTGGAGATAAAAGAATATTCTGTTATCTGGAACTGAGCCATTATTGTATGTACCATGTTAGGGGAGTCTAGTTAGGGGAGTCTAGTTTTTTCAGAGTAAACCCTTTTATACCCCTGCCCCCAACTTTAACCTCCACCAACCTCTAGATGTTCTCTATTTCTGTAATATTGTCATTTCAAGATCTAAATAAATGGAATTATACAGTACCTAGCCTTCTGAGATTTTTCCTTTCACATAGCATAATTCCATCAAGATTAATCCAGGTTTTTACATATACCAGTAGTGTGTCCCTTTTTATTATTGAATAATATTCCACAGTATGGTTGCACCACAGTTTGTTTAACCATTCAACACAGGGAAGGACATTGGGTTGTTTATAACTTTTGGCTGTTACAAGTAAAGCTGCTATTAATATTTATGTTTCTTCTGGGATATATATAGAGCTTCTTTTTGACCCTTGCTGACACCAGGGGAGAAGGAAACAGGGGATGATTCACACTTCTCTGTTGTTTTAGGGTGAGGATGGAAGCTCAGCTGTCACAGGGAATGTATGTAGGACAGTATTGATTAGTGTGGCTTTGCACCAACTCATTCTTTCTTACTAATATTAGTTGAAGGTAGAGGTTCAGCACCCTCCCACCCCAATACACACACACCAGGGGAGGGGGTAAGAGCAGGTTTCTGATTATTTCCACCTCACACAGCCTTATTTAATCTCATTGATGCTAGGTCAGGGAATGGCTAGATGGTTCCAACAACATCTGGAGAGGGTGAAGTGTAGTGGTGATTAGTCCCTCTTCATACTGCTTTGGATATACAAGAGACCATCAGAAAACTCAGAGAACTCATTATCATGTTATCAAGTCTAAAGGTTCCTATTGTTTTTGTGTTATGTCTAAGTAATTTTATCTCCAAAAAGGAAGACCTAGGAGGAATGGGATTGCTCTGTCTTACATTTTTATTGAAAGAAAGGAAGATGTTGAAAGGACATGTTGGAAAAAGTTTGAGTCTCTATTTTTTACATGAATCAACAAATGAATCAAGGGAAAGCTTCACCTCTTTATAACTTAATGTTATGATTTCAGCAGTAATTTGTATGTGGTTCAGGAAATCTTATGGTAGGCGGGCAATGCTTCCATGGCCTGAGAATTTTCTGAAAGCCAATTTTTGCTTTTCTCAATATCCCTTTTGATCCTGTTTTACATCTTCCCTTAGAATGAAGGCCCATTCTATCACCTTCATGATATTGCAGAGAGTCAAAGTCCTTACTAGCTCCAGAACTTATTAGGGGAAGTGATATCTTATCAGTGTAAAGACAAATTAGCTCTTATTATGCGGATGTGACAATATGAAACCAAAACTAACTTCCTACTTAATAAATAGGTCAAAAATGCTTGTACCACACATCCTTGTGATCCTGGATTTGATAACAAGCCTTTAGTGTAGCTACTGCTGCTGAACAATGTCCTAGAAGCCAAAAAAGGCAGACTCTTTTAATTGCAATGATTTGCTGGTTGACACAATTCTACACAGGTATTTAGTCCCCTCTGAAAGAATGTATGATCGTACCCTGACCTTAGCAGATTTTATGCTGGTTGGATATGAGGTTAGTTAACAGTAAACTAAAATAAAACTCAGTTTAACAAATGGTATATTTAGTTAGTACTTTTTTAAATGCTAGGTTCCTATAATAAATATTTCAGATTTTTATGGTTTTTCTTATAGCTTCTGAACCACAAGTTGCACGAGTCATCAACACTGGCTTCTTTTCTCCTTAGCCTCCACAGCTTCCAGTATTTTCCCATGAAATAAATTGCCACACTACTTTTAGGGTTTGTTATGAAATAAAATAAAGAATATACGGCTGAAGAAAAAAAGAAGATATGTGGGAGTATTTCCTTGGTACATTGCAAGGAGAGAGAGAGAGTATATGATGTGTATATGTCTGTGCGTGTGCATAAGGTACATTGGCTCTGCACTATGTAACAATTCTTCCTTCACTGGAAAATAGGAGCTTTATAAGTAAACTGCCACTAGTGTTTCTAGAGCATAGTACTGAAAGGCCTGAGCTGTCCCACTGTTTTCAAGATAATTCATGTATGATATAATAATAGAAGGAAATGAAAGCATGATATTTTCTGTAAAACTTTTATATGACTTTGTTATAAAAAAGTTGTTATCTGTGAGTGAATTCTCCAACTCTTGATGCAATTAATACTAATGTATTATTGATTTAGCCTTCATAGGGTCTCTCAAATTTCTATTTATCATGTTTGCACAGGTCTATGCTATTAAATTATTAGAATACATTTATTAATTTACATTTCAAGTTCTTGTCTAATGAACAAACATATATATCACTGCCCAGTTGAGCTTCCTGAATACAACTTTTCTTTCTTCCTATATGTTCTTTTATATATTCATACTTGAATTCAGTACATCTTGGTTACATGCTTACTGTATGTCATGCACGGCAGGAGCCACTGATCAAGTAGGAAGACTGAGGTAAGTAGATATTTACATTAAAGGAAGGGTGCAATAAAACGTAGTCATAATTTTATCATTGGTATGTGCTTTAATCCTTAAAATAAGCCTTGAGATAGATCTAATTGTTATTTGCATTGGATAGATGCAGAAATTAGATGTAGAGCAATCAGATAACTTTTCCAAGATCATGCAGCTATTAAATGTAAAGCTCACTTCTTTTGGGGGAATTTTAACTGAAGTAGTCTGACCTGAAAAGGTGCTCTCTTAGCTGCCATAGTATACTCCCAGCTGACAATAATGATAATAACAATTAATTTTTATTGAGAACTGACAATATTCTAGGTACTGTGCTAAATGTCTTACAGGTAATATATCATTTAATTCTTAAAGCATCTTTGGGAGAGAAATACCTATAATACCATACTTTTTGTGAGCACAGTTATAGGTACTTGGAATTATTGAGCAAGGCATTACATAGGAAGTTTGACTTTATTAAACACTTAGTGTAGATACATTGGAGGCAGTAAAGCAAGTGGGTAAAAAGTCCAGATTTCTTTTTTGGGATGATACTCTAGCAGTGGTGTAGTGGCTGAAATAAACAGTAATCCTGGAGACATAGACCAGTTAGGATCCCTTTAAAATAGTCAAGTGAGAAGTTATAAAACAATATCCTTACCTTATCAAAGGCAGTGATGCTAGGCATAGAAAGAAGGGATGGATATGAAAGATATTTAGGAGATACAATTGACAAGGTCTGATGATGACTTCAGTATGGGTCTTATAGGAGAGGAGATAGGCTTCTCATTTGGATGAAAGAATGGAACATATGGATTGGTGTGGAGGACCACAGGGGAAGGGAGGGAAAATCAAATGGGAAGAAATCAGAGAGGGAGACAAACCAAAAGAGACTCTGGACTCTGGGAAACAAACTAAAGGTTGCAAAAGGGGAGGGTTGGGGAGGGGGTAATAGGGTGAAGGCATTAAGGAGGGCACACGATATGATGAGCACTGGGTGTTATACTCAACTAATGAATCCTTGAACACTCCATCAAAAACTAATGATGTACTATATGCTGGATAACTGGACATGATTAAAAAAAGAAAAAGAATGGATTAGGATGCCATTAAACTAAGCCAGGTATATAGGGCAGACATTTTAGGAACTAAACATAATGATTTAATTTGGAGCATATTGAGACTGAATTTCCTCATTAACATTTCTGATAAGGATCTGAGGTTCAGGAGAGATATTCAAGCTGAGGGTAAAAGTTAGGCATACCATAGTCATCAGTGAATATTTAATATTTGGAGTCTTAGAGGCATATCTTATGCTCAAAACCTCATGACATTTAATCATAAAATCATAAGCTGACTTTATCAAAGGTAAAATCCAAACTCTTTGGAATGCTGTTTAAGACCTCTTTAATCTGGCATTAACTTGTCCTTCAAGTTATATTGTGTACTTTTTGTCAACATTTTATATCTTTAATGACCATGTAACATATGATAATATATCACTACATTTAATGTAATGTAAATGTAATTTGTATTTTTCTCTTTTTAAGACCAATTCTTTGGCCCTGAATTTCTCCCTCTTTATTTAACTCTTAACCATACTTTACAACTCTCCTCAAATATCATCTCTGTGCAGCTTCCCTACCAGATAATTTTTTTCTCCTTTTTAGATCTATTAGAATGGTGAAAACATAAAAGTACCTCTTCCAATATTCAACTCTGAGTCTTTACCAGTTAACTCTAAATCTAATCTTGTAATTATATACATTCAAAGTTATATCAAGAGTCAAAATCTTTTCTGTAGAATGCACAAGCAAAACTCTTCATTGAGATAGTGTCTAAAGCTGCTATGAAGCAATTGCTAAAAACCTAGTTAAAAAGAGCATATTAGGGGAGCCTGAGTGGCTTGGTCAGTTGAGCCTCCTGCTCTTGATTTTTGGCTCAGGTGATCTCAGGTGTTGGGATTGAGCCCTGCATCAGGTCACACATTCAGCAAGGAGTCTTCTGGAGATTCTCTGTCTCTCTCTCTTCCCTTTCCCCTGCCCACGCTAAAATAAATAAAACTTAAAGAGAGAGAGAGAGAGAACACACATGAAAGATAATATGCAAACCATTTGTGAAAAAAGAAGGCACCAGAAAGGGTAACTGGATTTGGAGGCTTCTGTTTTGATGGTTGCCAAAAGGAAAGAGGTAAGGGAATGGGTAAAATAGGAGAAGAGGATTAAGTGGTACAAATCTCCAGCTATAAAATAAGTAAGTCACAGGACTGAAAAGTAAATCATAGGAACATAGTTAATAGTCTTAAAATATTGCAGTATTTGTATGATGACAGATGATAACTAAGCTTTAATCATGTGAGCATTTTGATATGTATATGAATTTCAAATCACTATTGTTGTACACCTGGAACTAATATATTCTATGTCAACTTTATTTAAATTAAAAAAAAAAAAAAGAAACATTGAGGGAGATTCATTGTGCTAGCTCTCCACATAGCACTGTTGCAGAAAAAATATTCTCCACTGTGTGGTTTTATCTTTCATTGGATATTAAACTCCATTCAGCAGATCAGTTTTGAGCATATATCAAATGTTAGGTTCTAGTCCACACTGATTCTGGCTTTTGAGGTGATAAAAAATTTTTAGTGACTCTCAAGACCCCAGTTAATTATCCCATGACTTCCTATCTCATTGCTTTGATTTCTATAGAATTTAAGAAGCAAATAAGAGAAGAAGGAGAATATAAGTGTGAGTTGACTAATTTCTTGGAATAGTTGGTAGCTGGGGCTATGCCAGGGCAGTGAGGAAGTGAGGAAGGTATGTGTACACTTTCAACCTTTGCCTTTAGTGTTCTTTATATATATTTTCCTAGAGGATGTGGCCTGAAGAAGTGGAATATAACCCTGAAAATCTGTAATAAACTATTATGCCTTCCTCTTTTATCAACATCTGAAGGAAATGAAACTGAATGCTGGGGGACTTAGATGGTGCTGAAGGTGCTGCCATTGGTGCAGTTGGAGGAGTACAGTAGCTCTGTCTACCTTTCTAGGTCTTCTCAGGAAATCCTTGGGAACTCACTCTACCATCTTGTGCCTGCTGCTGGTGGTTGGACCGTAAGAAAGAAATTACAGACCACAGGTAGAACAGGGTTTGATGCCTTGTGTATAGAAGAAGTGGTGAGGAAAAAAAAAAAAAAAAGTGGATATGTGTAGGGACCGTTTAAGAAAAAAGAACTGACTACAAAGAGCTGAGTTAAACTTGAATGTTCTACATAGGACAGAATAGTGGTGGTGGTTTGTGTCCCAAGACAAAGTGTTTGATTTGAAAATAAATATTTTATTCTTTTAATTTAATTTCATTTTTTCAGTGTTCCAAGATTCATTGTTTATGCACCACACCCTGTGTTCCATACAATATGTGCCCTCCTTAATACCCACCACCAGCCTCACCCATTCCCCTCACTTCTAAAACCCTCAGTTTGTTTCTCCGAGTCCACAGTCTCTCATGGTTCATCTCCCCCTCTGATTTCCCCCAATTCACTTTTCCTTTCCTTCTCCTAATGTCCTCCATGTTATCCATTATGTTCCCCAGGTAAGTGAAACCATATGATAATTGACTTTCCCTGCTTGACTTACTTCACTCAGCATAATCTCCAGTCCTGTCCATGTTGATACAAAAGTTAGGTATTCATCCTTTCTGATGGAGGCATAATACTCCACTGTATATACAGACCATATCTTCTTTATCCTTTTGGCCATTGAAGGGCATTTTAGCTCTTTCCACAGTTTGGCGATTGTTGCCATTGCAGCTATGAACATTAGGGTACAGATGGCCCTTCTTTTCACTCCATCTGTATCTTTGGGGTAAATACCTAGTAGTGCAATGGCAGGGACATAAGGTAGTTCTATTTTTAATTTTTTGAGGAATCTCACACTGTTTTCCAAAGTGGCTGCACCAACTTGCATTCCACCAACAGCTTAAGAGGGTTCCCCTTTCTCCACATCCTCTTCAACACTTGTTGTTTCTTGTCTTCTCAATTTTGGCCATTCTAACTGGTGTAAGGTGGTGTCTCAATGTGGTTTTGACTGGAATTTCCCTGCCGGCTAATGATGATGAACATTTTTTCATGTGTCTGTTAGCCATTTGCAGACATTTCTCCAAAGAAGACATACAAGTGAAAAAAATTTAACTCTAAGATCCATTGAGATTAATGTTAAAATGGTCCTTTTATATTAAATTTATATTTTTAAAATATGATAGGACTTTTCAGTACCAGCTCCATTATTTAAAAAGAATGTGATATACAAATTTACAGTAAGCTTTAGGCTTAATGTAACTGATAAAAGAAGCATACAAATGGCACACACACACACACACACACACATATATATATTGTTAATATTTTGTTAATTTGTATATATCTATTTTATTAATATTTTGTTAATATTTCTATTTTGTTAAGTCAAGTGCTGGGAAGTAAGGAACTTAGCAGGATTGTAGAGAAACAGTAGTGCTAATAAGTGAGAAATCTATCTTAAATGGTGGTTTGTAAACTTATATTTTAAAATACTATTAACAGGGACGCCTGGGTGGCTCAGTTGGTTAAGCAGCTGCCTTCAGCTCAGGTCATGATCCTGGCATCCTGGGATTGAGTCCCACATCGGGCTCCTTGCTCCGCAGGGAGCCTGTTTCTCTCTCTGACTCTGCCTGCCATTCTGTCTGCCTGTGCTCACTCTTGCTCTCTCTCTCTGACAAAATAAATAAAATAAAATAAAATAAAATAAAATACTATTAACACAGTTAAGTCTTGAATATATCTTTAAGTTTAATAGTTGGGAGTTATATTTTACTTTAGGATGGAGGTGATATACGAATCGACTAAGTTGGGTTTTTCTGAACTGTTAAGGTTAAGTTTCTGCAATATTTCAGTAAAACTGAAAATCAAAAGGAAAGTTATTATCTCAGAGGTTATTTCTAAACTTAATTATGACACTCATAGGAGTACCCACTTACCTTTTAATGACCCCAATAGTATTGTTTGTCTATTGAAAAAGAGGCCTTGAATCAGATAAACTCAAATTTTTTATTCTATTAGCTACATAACTTTTTGAACCCTTTCTGACCCTCTGATTTCTTATCTGTAAAATTAGAGTTAATAATTCCAACAACATAGAATTATTCAGAAGGCTATAGAAGAATGTTTAGGATTTAAAAAAAAACACGTATTTTTATATTACATGTGGTAGAATACATAATTTTTACCAAAAAAAGCAAAGAATGACATGATAATATATATAGAAGACACAAAATGCCACCAAAAAAACTACTAGAACTGAAGAAAAAAAAAGAATGAGACATCAATGAAATTGCGTCTTTCCAAGGTTGCTATTTAGATAATTCTCTGAGTCCTTTGTTGCGTCTTTCAGGGGAAATATTTGAGGAAAAATGGTATTGTGTCCATCATTAAGACAAGCATGATTGCCTTGGATACGCTTCCAATTATTTTGTGATACAATTGACCAGTGGGCTTAATCAAATAAGATTTATACATATACCATCTGTAGACTAGGAAAATATTCTCTCTTTTTAGAAAAAAATGATTTTACTTATTTATTAGAAAAAGAGAGCATGAGCACAAGCAGGGGGAAAGGCAGAAAGAGAAGCAGACTCCCAGCTGAGCAGGGAGTCCAACACAGGATTCAGTTCTAGGACCCTGGGATCATGGCCTGAGTGGAAGGCAGATGCCTAGTTGACTGAGCCACCCATGCTCCCCAGGAAGATACTTTCTTTAAGAGGTACACTCTGAGCAAATTTGTGGAAGAGCTCCATTAGAACTTCGCTTTCTTAGACCTGCTGTTGGTCCCTGAACATGCTGTTCTGTTTTTCTGGAATGCTCTTACCTTTTGTTTATCTGACAAACTCCTGATAATCCATCAAAATCAAGTTCAAATATTATCTCCTTTGAGAAGCATTTTCAGTTCTCCTAGGAACTCCTTTCTTTGTGTTTTATCCTGCTGAATTTATTTACTAGCTATAATACCACCTTCAGCATATCACCTTTAACCTGCTCACTTATCTCCCTCTTTCTCTAGACTGTGTGCTTCTTGAGGCTAATTGTCTTGGGGATACTGTCTAAAATAGTGTCTAATACTATAGTAAATTCCCCAGAAAAGATGGTTGACTGGATTAATTAATTACATATTTATCAAAATTAAGTTATATTTGTGGGAAATTTTATTTGCTGAAAAATTCCAGAACCAGGAAGTGCTGAAAATGTAAGAATTTGTGGCAGAATGGTCAACATTTATTTTTTTTTAAAGACATGTTTATTTATTTTAGAGAGAAGAGAGAGAGTGAAAGCAGGGGGAGGTCCAAGGTATATATATATATATATAGAGAGAGAGAGAGAGAGACTCCCCAAGAAGATGGCCTCCTGAGTGTTGAGCCTGAGGTGGGGCTCTGTCCCAGGACCCTGAGATCATGACCTGAGCTGAAATCAAGCATCAGATACTTACTCTCTACTGAGTCACCCAGGTGCTGCAGAGTGGTCAACATTTTTACATCATTTCATTTTATACTTACACTTATTTGCTTTCCTTTTTTTTTTCTTTTTTAAGCATAGTTGACACATACTATTATAATAGTTTCAGGTGTACAACATAGTTATTAGGCAAGTTTATATATTATACTATGTTCACCACAAACGTAAGTACCATTTGTCACCACACAACACTATTATGATGTCATTGACTATATTCCTTACAATGTGCTTTTTATTCCCATGATTTATTCATTCCATAACTGGAAGCCTGTATCTCCTACTGCCCTTCACCCATTTTGGTTATCCCTCCACCCCCATATCCTCTGACAACCATCAATTTCTTCTCTGAGTTTCTAAGTCTCATTCTGCTTTATGTTTATTCATTTGTTTTTTTAGATTCCACATATGAGCAAAATAATATGGTATTTTTGTCCAGTATGACTTACCTTGCTTAGCAAAATACCCTCTGGGTCCATCAGTGTTATTGTAAATGGCACAACCTCATCCTTTTTATAGTTAATAATATTCTATTATGTACATAATACATATGTATTATGTACATAATGGACTATTATCCTCCTTATTCACTAATCTATTGATGGATACTTTGGTTGCTTCTATTAGTTACTGTAAAGAATGCTGCAATAAACACAGGGGTGTATATATCTTTTGAAATTAGTGTTTTTGCATTCTTTGGGTAAATACCCACCAGCAGGATTATTGGATCACATGGTATATAGATATTTTAAAAATTTTTAAGGAACCTCTACAGTGGCTGTACCAATTTACACTCCCATCAATAGTGTACAGGAGCTCCTTTTTCTTCACGTCCTCACCAACACTTGTTATTTCTTTTTACTTTTTAAAATTTTAGCCATTTCGACAGGTATAAGGTGGTATGTCATTGTGATTGTGATTTGCATTTCCTTGATGATTAATGATGTCAAATGTCTTTTCATGTGTCTGTTGGCCATTTGTATATCTTCTTTGGGAAAAAGTCTATTCAGGTCCTCTGCCTGTTTTAATCAGATTATTTTTTTGGTATTGGTTTGTATAAATTCTTTTATGTATTTTAGATATTAACCCCTTATTAGAGATATCAATTGAAAATATCTTCTCTCATTTAGTAGGTTGCCTTTTTGTTATGTCGATGGTTTTCTTTGATGTGCAAAAGTTTTTTATTTTGATATAGTCCCAATAATAAATTTTTGTTTTTTTTCCCCCTTGTCTTAGGAGACATACCTAGAAAAATGTTGCTACAACAGAGCAATGCCAGAGAAATTACAACTTATGCTCCCTTCTAGAATTTTTGTGGTTTCAGGTCTCATATTTAGGTCTTTAATCCATTTTGAATTTATTTTTTGTGTATGATATAAGAAAGTTGTCCAGTCTCATTTTTTTGTACATAGCTGTCCAGCTTTTCCAACACCATTTTGAGACTATATTTTCCCCATTGTATATTTCTGCCTGCTATGTCATAGATTAATTGACCATATAAGTATGGGTTTATTTGTGGGTTTTCTTTTCTGTTCTATTGATCTCTGCTCTATTTTTGCTACTACTCTACTGTTTTGATTACTACAGCTTTGTAGTAAATCTTAAATCTGGAGTTGTGATATTTCCAGCTTTGTTTTTCTGTCTCGAGACTTTTTTTGGGTTATTTGAGGTTTTTGTTTGTTTGTTTGGTTTTTTGGTGATTCCATACACATTTTAGTATTATTTATTATAGTTCTATGGAAAATGTTATTGGTATTTTGATAGGGAATGCATTAAATCTGTGGATTGCTTTGGGTAGTATGGAAATTTTAACAATAATAATTCTTCCAATTGATGAGGTTGGAAAATCTTTCCATTGATTTGTGTCACCCTTAATTTCCTTCCTCAGTCTATTACAGTTTTCAGAGTATAGATCTTTGACCTCTTTGTTTATGTTTATTCCTAGGTATTATATTCTTTTTGGTATAATTGTAAGTGGAGTTATTTTCTCAATTTCTCTTGCTACTATTTAATTATTAGTGTATAAAAACACTACTGATTTCCAGGTGTTTGTTTTATATTTTGCAACTTTACTGATTTGTTGCTTCTAGTTTTTTGATGTAACCTTTAGGGTTTTTCTATGTACAGTATCATTTCATCTGCCAATAGTGACCGTTTAATTTCTTCTTTCCCAATATGCATGCCTCATGTTTCTTTTTCTTATCTGGTTCCTGTGACTAGGACTTCCACTACTATGTTGAATAAATATGGTGATGGTGGACATCCTTGTCTTGTTCCTGATCTAGAGGAAAAGTTCTCAAGTTTTCCCTATTAAGGATGGTGTTAGCTGTAGGTTTTTCATATATGGCCTTTATTATGTTGAGGTTTGTTCTCTCTAAAACTACTTGGTTGAGGTTATTAATCATGAATGGGTGTTGCACTTTCTCAAATGCTTTTCCTTCACCTATTAAGATTACCATGTGATTTTTATTCTTTGTTTTATTGATGTGGTATATCACATTGATTGATTTGTGAATATTATACCACCCTTGCCTCCCATGTATAAGCCCCAGTTGATTATAATGAATTCTTTTAGTATTGTTGAATGTATTGTTGAATGCAGTTTTCTAATTTTTTTGAGGATTTTTGCATCTATGCTTATCAGGGATATTGGCCTATAATTTTCTTTTTTTATGGTATCTTTGTCTGGTTTTGGTATCAGGATAATGCTGTCCTCAAAGAATGCATTTTGAAATTTTCCTTCCTCTTCTATATTTTGAAATAGTTTGAGTAGAACAGGTATTAACTCTTCTTTAAATTTTCACTAAAATTTAATTGTGAATCCTTCTGTTTCTAGACTTACTTTTTGATTCTGAATTTTGCTGATGTTAGTAGTGATAGGTGATGAATCATAAAGATTTAAGAATACTCTTCTTGGAAGTTTGATGATGCATGATTAAGTGTAGAAAAAAGAAGGGTTGTTTAGATATTTCGAGGAATGTGATAATGGATCCAAATAGAAGAAAGTTAAAAAAAAAAAAAAAAGGCCTGAAATTGAATGAAGAGTATAACAGAGATAGCAGTATGATTATTTTAGGATACAAAAGACATGGCTATGTTTATACACTGAAGGAGAAAAGCCAGAAGAGAGAGATGAGGGAGGAGAAAACGGGCTAAAGGGAAGTAACATTTAGAGGGTCCAGGAGAGAATGAAAAGGATTGGAGCACCGATAAAATAATTTATATATAAGAGGAGACACTATACTTCAGTTTTAGATACAGAAGAAAGAAGAAGTGCCTGGAGCACAAATAGTTATATCTGAGGGCAGTGGCAGGAAATTGAGCCTAAAGACTGACATCTTAACAGTGTAGCAAATCAGTGTGATAATCTTTGGAATTGTTCATGTTGATTAGAGTACAGACTATATTATGATAGATGGCAGGAAATTTAACAGAACTCTGAGACAAAATGGTATTCTTAGGAAAATGTGAACTGCTTTTAATCTTCTTTATTGATAGAGATTGAAAACAAATGCATTTATGAGTGTAATAGCACCATGCAAGTGCCAGAGACTATAATATCTCTCTCAGTAAAAATACTCAGTTGGGAAAATAGGTATGATTAAATGGGGAGACCACTTGGTTAAGTTTTTTGGTAGGTCATCCTTATCTTTTCTCATGTCAATAAATTCTACTCTTCAGCTTTTTATTTGACTCCTCAAGAGACTTTAATAACTTCAAAATCCATTTCCATACATATTCCCTCCATCCCTGAAAATTCATTTTAGCTAACTCTTCAGTTCTTTTGGCATAAAACTATTCCTCCCTGAGCACATGGGCTGTCTTATTTATGGACTCTGATTAACTGTCTTGAGTCAATGAAGGGGTAGGGATCGATCTTGAGGAAAATAAACATTTTGTGACGTATGTACTTCAGGTGAAGTTTTTGCATGGTGTCTAAACAAGCAGAGGCTCTTTTCCTCTAGCAAGGGGTAAAGCACTGCTCTCCATGGCTAAAGGATTTAGGGGAGTTGGAAATTTAAGATTCTTTAGCTTATCCACCCAAATATCCTACAGCAGGGTTTTCTCCTGTTAGGGTTTTTGACATGAAGACCTGTCAAGATTGTGTATTCTCCTTTCAGTGATGCTTTTTTTTTTTTTTTTATAAACATGTATTTTTATCCCCAGGGGTACATACACAATGGAATACTATGCAGCCATCAAAGAAATGAAATCTTGCCATTTGTGACAACATGGATGGAATTACAGTGTATCATGCTTAGCGAAATAAGTCAAGCAGAGAAAGACAACCATCATATGATCTCCCTGATATGAGGAAGTGATGATGCAACATGGGGGCTTAAGTGGGTAGGAGAAGAATAAATGAAACAAGATGGGATTGGGAGGGAGACAAACCATAAGTGACTCTTAATCTCACAAAACAAACTGAGGGTTGCTGGGGGGAGGGGGCTTGGGAGAAGGGGGTGGGATTATGGACATTGGGGAGGGTATGTGCTTTGGTGAGTGCTGTGAAGTGTGTAAACCTGGTGATTCACAGACCTGTACCCCTGGGGATAAAAATATATGTTTATAAAAAATAAAAATTAAAAAAATATATATGTATATAAAAAATAAAAAATTAAAATAAACTGTCGCTGAGACATTCTGATTTCCATAGCATGCTTTAATTTTACTTAATTTCAATGCTCAATCTATCATTTTCTGTATGAAAGTGTTTTCAGTGCTTAGGAGAATATGATTCACCCCACTCTTAAAATTATCATTGCTCCCCTATTTTCAAGTGCCAAGTCTAATAAGTATTCTCAATGCCTTAACTACCACCACTTCATTAGAAGGAAGCATAGAGGAAAGCCTTAGTAATTGTCATTCTCCTATGTGCCAGGGTTATTAGTGCCTCTCTTTGCACCAGCAGTGGAATCACTGTTGACATCACACTAAGGAATAATCCAACTGCAAAATCCTATCCTGAGAATATTCTTTCAAGCACCACTCTGATTATCAACTCTTTTTTGAGTTATAACAAAGCAGAGCCCAAGACAAAAAAAGTAAAAAGTATGTGCTAATAAGTTATTAAGGCATGAAAACTGAGGAAGTCAAAGGTAAAAGAAAAGAAGAGGAATGAAGAAGAGAAAGAAGAAGAGCCATATAAGAGTACATTGGTGAGTTGTCTACGGCTTAATATCATACAACAAATAATTCATTCCCTTGGTGCAATCTTGTAAGAGACCACTTACAGTAATGCATTCCAGGACAATCCATGCAGGGAAGGATGGGAGGACCTAGGCTCTGATTGCTACAATCATTTGTCAAATATCTGCCATGTAGGGCATCATACTGTTGGATATAAAGTGTTCGTGTGGGTGTAGTGTTCATGCCTCAATGGCAGCAGGACAATCCCCAAACAAGGAGCAAGAGGCAAAATGTTGAATTTTGCCTTCCTGAATCTGACTAATGCTCATGCAGAAATGTTTGCCGCAGTGGTGGCTGGAACAAAACAAGGGCCAAGGGCCCTGGAGATGGATGAGGCTAAGAAAGATCTGAAGTGTTATGTAAGAGTTTTCTGACACAATTAAGGTAAGCAATTTATTAATCAATATATAATATGTAAAAAGTATACATTTTAGCCCTTCTAACAATTTTATTATCTGGGCCCTTGAGAGATGCTATAGTCAAATGACTCTCAGATGCTCTTTTTGCAAAAATAAAACATTCAATTTTGTGACATTTGTATAGTTTCTTTTCATATAATTTGATATAATGTGATTTCTCCTAAAGAGATACTGTTAAAATATCTTGGTGACACTAATAATGCTATTGTTGATTAGAGTTTATTTAGAGAGATCTGTGTGTAACTGTGCTATGAATCTAAGTACCTATAGTACTTATGGTTGTATCTACTTCCCTTAGGTTTACAGTGGCCCTTTATGAGTTTGATTTCTGAGGAACCACAGTGACCTTTTCCTCCACAAGCTGAAGAATAAACATTTTGGTGTAATATGAAGTTAGGCCCTCTGCCAACCAACAAGGCACTGTCCTCAGTTGTTGGGATATTTCTTGGTGAACCACTTAAATATTTTACTATTGGAAAAAGAACAAATAAAGAGTATGCATATTGATACATTGAGAGAACATATAGTTTGTAAACTCATATAAGGAAATGATGGATGTCATTGGGCACACAGAAACAAGCAGATTTTTAGCTTTAACTGGGTGCTAATTCAATGTAATCTGATTTACTATGTGCTCAACTGGGAAAGAAAAGCATAAGATTGAAATAAAATTTGAAATGTGGGAAAGTTACCTATGAAGTCTTCCAAAGTTAAGGCGTACATAGAAATTTTTACTGTTTTCTTACTTTTCTTGGATCAATTCCTCCTTTAAACATATATATTCTTTTTTGTCTTTGGAAATGTGACTTTCAGATTTATTTTTTTCAGGAATATGTTTTGTACGACTGTGATATTTTATCTTCCCTTTTGAGTAACCTTACTGCAAAAGTGTGTGGGGAGAAGATTGTGTAAAGCTGTCCTCATTAGGAAACTAGGGATTGAAGAGATTTAGAGAGAGAAGGAATCAAACGCATTTTACCTTTGGAAGGAGTAAACTACATTGGGATATGTTATTTCAAATAAAGTTACACAAAGTGGCCTTGTTTTCCTAGATCATGGCTTCTACACCTAGTATGTCAGATGAGAAATCAAGATCTAGTGACAGTGACAGTGGCATTGATACTGGAAGTGATAGCTGTAATGTCAGTGAGACCACAGAGAGTTTGTTATCATTTGATGTGTCTGAAGAAGAAAACATCGAATCTTAGAAGACATACTGGGGGAGCCAGCTTCTAGGCAACTGACACGTGAGTTTGAAATAAATGAAGAGAAACTTTAAAAAGCTGAAGCTACAGATGTTAGCATTGTGATTCAGAAAGATCAGATGAAGCATCCCCTATCGATAAATTTTTCTCCCTCCTTCCTCCTCCCCCCCTTCTTCCTGTCTGCCCTCTATCTTTCTCTGTCTCCCTCAAAAACACTGATGCCTCCCCTCATTTTCCCCTCTAATATTAGACAAGATTTTTTTTTTCTTGTTATTCTTTAGTTGGCTTGCTGGTTTGAATAGTTTGCTTTTATTGGAATCTATATTGTGAAAACCAAAACCAAAACCAAAACAAAAAAGAAGTGTTTAGAAATTTTATGACAGTATGTAGTTGATTTTATTTAAGCTAAATATGGATCTGTTAAATTCCATTCTAGCACAGATTCTTGGACTTTTCATCAGTCCTATTGAATCAATAATTCTTTCAGGATAGGGACTGGCAATCAAAAATTTAACAAGGTTCACACACAATTCTGATTACAGGACTATAAATTTCAAAGCAGGTCTCAAGAGTTTGAAGAGTAGTCTATTAATCACAATTCCTAAATATACTATATATCTGATATATATGTACTATATATGTGATAATATATCATAAATTCCTCAATATACTTTGAACCTAATGAGATACAGTACATTCTTATTTTTAACTAGACATATTCCAACAGTTCTTTTCACTTCTTAGGCATTTCGATGACATTCTTCTTTAATTTTCTGAAAGATTAAATTTTAATATAAATATTATTAATGGGAAAAAAGAAACTCCTTTTTCTAGGGTTAAATGTCACCTAGGCTTTGAATATTGACTCTAGTACTCACTAGACTTTTTATAAAAAATTTTACTGTAGGTACATCAAACCTTGTTTGCTTCAGAATCCGTGGCTAGGAGCTGATAGCAGAAGTGTCCTTTGCTCTGTGATACTAAAACTCTAAAAAAAAGTTACATGATGGGGACGCCTGGGTGGCCCAGTTGGTTGGACGACTGCCTTCGGCTCAGGTCATGATCCCGGAGTCCCAGGATCGAGTCCCGCATAGGTCTCCCAGTTCCACGGGGAGTCTGCTTCTCTCTCTGACCTTCTCCTTGCTCATGTTCTCTCTCACTCTCATTCTCTCTCAAATAAATACATTAAATCTTTAAAAAAAAAAAAAAGTTACATGATGCGTAAGACTGTGAAAGCCTAACTACATGCTCCCCAAATCATAACATACAGGTGAGATTCCTTCAAAAATTAATATTTAATTTTCCTTTTAAACCTGTGACACTGCTAAAGGTCTAACCTAAAGGTGTAACCGCAGCATCATACAGAAAATATGTGTGTGTTATGTGTTTGCTCAATGAACATTAATATAAGTGTATTGATCATATTTTTATGAAAGCATGTAGGATTCTTTTCAAAACAAGTTAAGATTTTTTTTCCTCTTGTGGTGAGCTTGTCACCTCTTTCTTCCCTGACCAAAGAATAAATAACTCTTTTATTCTTGACTCAGCTGATCATCACTGCTGCTGAAATTTCATAGGCTGATTTCAAAGCCTAGTTGGCAATATCACACAGGAGATTTAGCTTTTATAAAAGCTCTTAGGAACGGTGTTGCTGGTGGCAGTAAGTATGGTGGTGATCAAGATATCTAGCCGTCTCCTCTGTTGCTTAGAACCCATGTTTCCTGTTAAGACCAATAATAATGGTGATATTACTATTAATAGCCGTTAAGTTTTATTGTGTCTTTATTATGTGCTCATACCAGGTACATTATTCACATTATCATTAATCTTCACAGCCATTTGGCACATTAGATGTTCTTGTTATCCTGCTTTGTAGGTGAATTAGAGTGATAGGCAGGGTTGGGATACAAACCCAAGTTTTTGTTTGTTTCTGCTGGTATATAGAGCATATCTCCTACTCAGCCCTGGTCTTCCACATAGGAACAGGTATAACAATATGAAACTTTATCAGCTTCCTTGTATTGCTGCTTTGAGATTGTAAATAAATACATATCAGACATACCTTCAGTGTGTGACCATCCTCTACCTTTTTTAAAAAATGCAAGTATTAGATACAGGGAATGCTGAGGCTCTACTTATTCTGAAAAATCTTCACTCAGGCAAAATGACTAGTTATGCAGCTTAGAAAAATAAATTATACACTGTTAAATTTTTTCTAAAAATGACTCTGTAAAAGATAAATCTGTCATATGGGAAAACTTTGCATATCTGAATTTTTACATTATCTGTAGGCTGATATTTCCTTAAATTTATGTTTTTCTAGGACTTAGGAATCACCAACACTAAATGAAGTAGTAGATCTTTGCAGAATGTACTGCCTTAGTGTGATTATCCTTCAATACTTAACCTCTGTTTCAAAGAGCTAAGAATAAAGTTTCTACTTCTATTTGGTACAGAACACTTATACCATTTCTAGAAATGGCAGGTCAACCACATGGAAATTTACAAACATTTTAAATTCAATAAGGCAAAAGTTTAAAGGCATAATACTTTGGTTTTCAGATACTACTTTTTTATTATGCATCTTAAAAATTGCTATATGCATGTTTCTAGGAAAAATGGTTCCATCATATATAAATGTATTCAACAAGAGAAAGTATTTTAAACACATATAAAATGATATATATTCCTAAGAATTCCAGATAATCGTATAATTTCTTTGAAGAAACAATACTATTGATATATATTTACATTAAAGTAATAGTTTACATAAATTTTGTGTTTATACTTTATTAATTAAAACAGAAAAAGGAACGTAAAAGTCATTTGTCAGCTATTGTGAAACTAAAGAAACTTGGTTTCCATATTTAACATAGCGCTTCCCAGTTTGATATTACTTTTGTGTAGTTCATTGGAATCTCATTTTGGATTGACACCTTAGCTGGAAAAAAAGGATACTTTTTGGAGCTGACTTCAACCAAAGAAAACATGAAGTTGGAGAGAGAAATTGTTTTCTCATGGGGTCAAATCTTGGATCTCATGGACAAAGGAGAGTGAGTTAAGCAATAGAGTTTTATTAAGGGAAGATACAGAAAAAGCTTTCAGGAGTGAGAGGAGTCCCAACAGGATTGCCAGGGAGGCCTTTTAGGATTGGTCTTTTATAGAAAGCTAACCAGGGAACTTAAATCCTTTTAACATCTCTATTGATAGCACCTTGGAGTAAAGACTAGCGATAACACCTTCAATGGCTTACTTCCTTTTTAGGGTCCAGTAATTCTTTGTTGGTCACAAATAGCTGTTATAACAAGCCCCCACCTCTGACACCTAGACCCGGATGGATGGTCTGGTTTATTTCCTTTTCCCTGGTTTCCTTACACCTCCACATTTTTGGAATTTTTGTGAGCCTGATCTCACAGCTACCTCTCTCTACCTAGCACCCCTGCCTGTCCCTTCCTCAAAGGTAGCATAATACGTTTTATAATGACTGAAGCCTGTAAGAGAATTATTCCCATTGCCTTAGCACAGTACAAAAGGATACTAAGTTACATGAAACTAAAGCAATGCCTTTGTGAATGTTGAGAAACCCACATAATACAATACATTAAAGCACAGTTACATAGTTGTAAAACTCCATTGTTTCTGTCAGCACAGTATCACTCTGCATGCAGAGGATGTTCCACTGTATACTTAAGAAATCCCATCTGATATGTACTTGTATTTATTTAAGTTCTAACTAATGAATTAAGGGCAAAAACATTTTAAAAATAATTCATTTATTTTTAAAATTTTGCTATTTTTTTCTTTATTTATAGTTGACATACAATGTTATGTTGAAGGGTAAAACTACCCAGAGCAGGCCAGGAGACCCCAGAAGATGGAAAATTACTAACAATAAGCTAGAGATAACCAGAAGCCCTACTGGGAACAAGAGATAACCAGCTGTTTCTGCTTCTGTAAACAGGCTTCGTGCCACAGGCCTGCTGTACCCTTCCCGCCTAAAGCAGCCTCTGCTCCCCCTGTTTAAACCCACCTACCAACAGCCCTCAAAGCCCTTGGAACCTGACTGCCCTAAGTCCCTTGTACAAGCCCTGTTAACTGTGTTGCCCAGGACTCAGACCTTTGAGCATGAGCTCATCTGGGTCCGCCGTCATAAAATAAACGTGCATTCTCCTATTTCTCCGAGTGTCACTTCACCTCTTGAAGGTCTCACTTTTATTTTTTCCACAACAGTGTTAGTTTCAGGTGTATGCCATAACGAAGCAACAATTCTGTACATCACTCAGCGCTTATCAGGAAAAGTGTAGTTACCATCTGTCATCACATGTTATTACAATACTATTGACAATATTCCCTATGCTGTACTTTTCATCCCCATGACTTAGTCACTTTATAATGGGAGGTTTGTACCTCTTATTTCCCTTTACCTATTTTGCCTATTCCCCTATCCCATTCCTGCCATCACTGATGTGGGACACAGAGGCAGAAGAAAATCATTAAAATTCCTTACCTACTGACAAGCCCTTGAAACAGGCAGAGTGGCTCTCCTCTAGGGACTTAACTGCCCTCACCTTGAAGTTTTGCTAAGGACAATCCTAGCCTGACCGACCCCCTCGTCCAGCAGGTCCAACCAGGATCCTGTAAGTCTACTTTAACAATTCCTTTAGGAAACTTCATCTCTAAACCTCCAAGATAGTGTTGGGAATCATTCCCAAGCATATGGCCCACTGATATATATCTAAAGGGTGTCACGAGAAGATTTTTACTACTAGTAATAAATAACCTTTCTCTCAACAATAGCTAGCCCCTCAAGGTCCTGGAGACCTTGCTTCCAAAATTCCTTAGAGACTTACATCATCCCTAATCCCCTTTGTCCTCACCCACCACCGAGTCCACCTCTACTCTGCCTTTAAAAACTCTGACTATAATTTGGTTCGGGGTCCAACTCCCTACTCCTCTGTGTCGGGTATACTTGGGCCCAAGCTTAAGCTTGTCAAATAAACCCTCGTGTGATTACATTGGTGTTGGCTCCTTGGTGGTCTCTCAGCTGCGAAAACTCGGGCGTAACAATCACTAGCTTGTTCTCTATATTTATGACTGCTTCTGTTTTGTTTTTTCAATTTCACAAGTACGTGAAATCATATGGCATTTGTCTTTGTCTGTCTGACTTCTTTTTTTTCCTTTCCAATTTATTTAAATTCCTGTTAATACGCAGTGTGATTTCAGTTACAGGGCTAGAATTTAGTGATTCATCACCCACATACAACACCTGGTGTTCATTACAACAAGTGCCCTCCTTAATCCCCATCAGCTGTTTAACCCATCCCCCACCCAGCTCCTCTCTGGTAACCATGTTTATTGTTCAATATTAAGAATCTGCTTCTTGATTTTTCTCTCTCTCCACCTCCCAATATTCATTTGTTTTGATTCTTAAATTCCACATATGAGTAAAATCACATGGTATTTGTCTTTCTCCAGCTGACTTATTTTGCTTAGTACAATACTCTAACTCCATCCACGTCATTGCAAATGGCAAGATTTCATTCTTTTCTATGGCTGAGTAATACTTTATTGTAGATATATAGCATATCTTCTTTATCCACTCATCAATTGGTGAGTGCTTGGGTTGCTTCTATATCTTGGCTGCTGCAAATAATGCTGAAGTAAACATAAGGGTCTACATACCTTTTTGAGTTAGTGTTTTGATTTTCTTGGGGTAAATACCCAGCAATGGAATTACTGAATCGTATGGTTTTTCTATTTTTAATTTTTTGAGGAACCTGCATTCTGTTTTCCAAGTGGCTGCACCACTTTACATTCCTACCAACAGTGCACTGACTGTTCCATTTTCTCTTTATCTTGTCCAACACTTGCTTTTTCTTGTCTTTTCAATACTAGTCATGCTAACTGGTATGAAGTGATATTTCATTTTGGTTTTGATATGCATATCCTTGGGGATTAGTGATGTTGAGCATCTTTTCATGTGTCTGTTGGCTTGTATATCTTCTGTATATTTGTGTATCTTCTTTGGATAAATGTCTATTCAGGTTCACTTCTCATTTTCCATTTTTAAAGCAGATTTGTTTCTTTAGTGTTGCATTGATTAAGTTTTTCATATATTTGGGGTACTAACCTCTATCTAATATATCATTTCCAAATACCTTCTCCCATTTAACAGGTTACATTTTTCCATTATTTTTCTCAGTTAAAGAAATGTAAATTTTTCATCTTAAAATAAGGAGAGGCTAGACATAATTGGAATGTGAATTTCACTAGCCTGCCTGACTTAACTGATAACATTTTATGGAAAAATTATTGCTTATTGTAATTGAATTTAATACTATGGAGGTATGTTTTAGATGACTGTATAATGAAGCCTTTTATTTTTTTTTTGGTGAGTGGGTCGGGATTTTATTTGACAAATAATTATAGTAGACTATGAATCACTTAACTTCAATTGGGTAGGAAGCTTTCTTCACAGATATTTTCTGTGGAAAATCTATATTTTCACAAGGGATAAATGGTTCTATTGAAGGTCTAGTAACAAACTATGAGGTCATGCCAGCTATTTGAGAAAAAAAAAGACATAGGAGGTTAAACTGGAAAAAAGGGCTATAAGGGCTACTATAAGGGCTAGTCCTAGAATACCAGACAGGTGTTACCATTCATTGTGTTGCCTTTCCTAAATCAGATATTTTGCATATAAAATAAAATTTGCTGTTGATCATCTTAGAAAAGGTGTTGTTTCTCGAAATTGAAGAGGAGTGTCAGGTTGGAGTATTATCTGAAGGACGATTATCTGAAGGAAGAGATAGACAGTTCAAGAGCCCTGCCCTGCTTCATCCAGCATGACCTTCAGCATTATATTGATTTCTGACTCCATCACCTACCGTATTGGACCCATGGGTTGCCTTCTCATTGTCCCATCTGATTTTGTTTTCTGAGTGAGAGAAAAATAGAGCAACACCAGTAACTAAGTTCAAAGATACTTTACTGTCTTATAACACTAGTTCCAACATGAAAAATATGCAAGGACCCATTCTATTTTATTTTAAGTATCCAAAATGAGATATGGACATAAACGTATGAAATAATTTATATACTCATAAAACATAAGACATGGTACTATCACTCAGACTTTGAATATATTTTCTTCTTCCACACAGGGCTAAATTTAGGATTGAGTGACAGTTTGATGCAGGAATATCTGAAGCCCGGGAACACAATCTTAACACTATCAGGGGATGATAACTTTGGAAGACCCATGCCCTTGAGGACAACATCCAGACCATTTCTTACACAGGAAGACCCATGTCACCAAGAAGTGCTGACAATGTTTTCAAGTTGATCTCATTCAGGACAGAAAAAGATTAGCAGTATAATCCTTGTGTAGAAAATAGATCTTGCCCTTTGAAGTTTTGTTGTTTTGCAGCACGGGTCCTGCTGATTAGCTGCCATACCTATAGCACCTTCTTTGCCTTCCTGTTTTATTTGTTTAAGTGAGAACATGAGAAAGGAAGCTAACATTTTTTTTTTAAAGATTTTTATTTATTTATTTGACATAGATCACAAGTAGGCAGAGAGGCAGATGGTGGGGGGGGAAGCAGACTCCCTGCTGAGCAGAGAGCCCGATGAGGGGCTCAATCCCATGACCCAGAGATCACGACCTGAGCCAAAGGCAGAGGCTTAACCCACTGAGCCACCCAGGTGCCCCAGGAAGCTAACATTTAATAAGCACCCATTCTGTCAGGTATTGTTCTTTGTCCTTCACATGATTGTTGAATTGGGTTTTCAAAACAGCCCTACTCATATTAGTGTCATTCTCTATTTACAGATAAGATCGTGGGAAGTTGTCTTAAATCGCAGAGCAAATTCATGGTAGAGAGAAGATTGGAATTCATGTCTGTCTGTCTTCGTAGCCAGGCAGAGAAGATACCTTATAGTAATATCTTTAGTGTTTTTCTATAAAATGTAATAGTTTTACTAAAGCATATTTGCAGAAACCAGCTTATATTTAAGTAGGTCTCAGGGGATTGTGGTTGACAGATTAAACCAGCCTATTTATGCAGGAAAACTTAATTTGGGATTTAAAGGAAATATATAAAGGTTCTTTAAGCTTCAACTATTCAGAGATATAGAATTAACTTTGTTACTATTTCATTTTTTAGTACTGATGATTAAATTCAGAAAAAATTTATAAACTTTACAGCTTGCTTTCTTTGTTCTATGGAAAAATAGGTATATTTCTTACTGTAGTTCAGAATAAATACTTGTCTTTTCTAGGTTGCATATTGACCTTTTGATATTTCTCAAATGTGTTCAACTGCAGTTGAAAAGAATTTTCTTTTTTTTTTTTTTAAAGATTTTATTTGTTTATTTGACAGAGAGAGATCACAAGTAGGCAGAGAGAGAGAGAGGGATGCAGGCCCCCCACTGAGTGAGAGCCCCATGTGGGACTCGATCCCAGGACCCCGAGATCATGACCTGAGCTGAAGGTGAGGTTTAACTCACTGAACCAACCAGGTGCCCTGAAAGGAAATTTCTACATTAGTTCACTCAGTATATTTTTACCTTGTGATTTAATAAGTGTGATACAAATTTTATTAAAACATTCTGATTTGCAACAATTCTATTGAAGTATTGTTTATTTTGCAATAAAAACAAAATGTTTAGCTTTGTTCTTTTAGAAACACTTGCATCATGATGGTAAATTCTTTTTTTTTTTTAAGACAACATTCATGATATTTTTTAAAAAATGATTTTATTTATTTTATAGAAAGCAAAAGCAGTAACAGAGGGAGAGGGATCACAGAGGTAGAGGGAGAAGCAGACTTGTGGCTGAGTGGAGAGCCTGAGGTGGGGCTTTATCCCAGGACCCTGAGATCATGACCTGAGCTGGAGGCAGACACTTAACCGACTGAGCCATCCAGGCGTCCACACAATGGTAAATTCTTTAGAGTTTTGTGTTCAAATATTAAGTGTATTCCTAAATACTACCAGAATAAAATCAAGAAAATCATATATTGGGACTCATTCCCCTGAAAACTGAGATTATAGAAGATTATGCTGGAGATATTTTGTCAAAACTACCTTTTCTAAGGAAGTATTTATGGAAAAATGTTGTGTTGTTTGTGGAATTTATTTTCTGTATTATGTATAATGAGCTGGATTTATTGTTGTATATATTGTACATGCATAATTAAAACTCATATTGGATGATAAATTTTAATGAGAAGTTTTGTGATTTTACTTTATACATAATTGACTATTATGATTTTAAAAACATTAAAAAATTTCTTCAAACAACTTTCCTTCATCCTTTGCATGTAGAGTTATCTCTTTCACCTTTATTCTCTATAATGGGCATGATAAGTTAAGGGTATAATTAAAGGGTAAGTGTGTGGTGGTAGCCAAGGTACAGAATTTTAAAGGGCAAATGTGGAATGAATCAACAGTGTGGATTTTGAAATCATCAGAAACAGTGAGAGAAGACAATAATTAAGGTAAAGACATTTTTATATCTTCAATGAAAGATAGAGAATAGCAAGGAGGATAATTCAGCAGGGAAGCATTTTTGGAATTGACACTGAAGTAAGGCTACATGAGGGATATTAATGTTGAAATGTATCCACTTTTTATCTGAAATTCAAATATGTCTTACATTTTTATTTTCCAAGTCTATTAGTTTTATATCAGAAGCATGCATTTCAATGGAGTAGAAAGGGCAATAGAGGTCCTGAAACAGGAGTGTAAGTGTATTAAATTGTTTCTGGGGCCAATTGGATGAAGAAAATGAAGAAAAATTAGCCAGACTTGAAGAAGAAGCAAAGGAAAGAGAAAAATCCTCAGGAAAGAGCAGTTGGGTAAAAGGAATATTCAGGGTTTACAGATATAGGATATTATTGATGACAGTCCTTAAGGTCTAGAAGATACTGTGAAAGGGTTTAGTGAGGTTATAGAAGTAGATTCATAGGAACATTAGAATCCAGTAATAATGGATAGTGACCTTGTAAGTATAGACATTGGATAGAAGAATGAGATAACCAGAGGAGTCTGGCTTGATGAAGCTAGTTCTAAAGATGGTTTAAGTAGTCCAAATATTAACCATCATTTTAGGGATGGGTCTTTTAGGCAGTTAATGGTGATGAGACAAGGAATACTGAAATGTGTGTGGAGGGGAGAGTGTGAATTATAGTGGTCTCACAAGAACTTTGGTGAATTTGGAAGCAAAGGTGATCCTACCAATTACATATATGGCAGATGTGACAAAACAGATCATTATGAAAATAACAAATTATTCTGCGAATATTACATTTTTAAAAGAAATGAAAGTCTATTTCTAGATGACACAATGCACCAAAATAAGTTTTAAATTGGTAGAAAGCTAAATGTGAAAGACAACTGTTGCACTCACGGAAAAAAATATAGGAAAATATTTTTATGACCGCAGGGTCATAAACCTCAGGGTTTTATGACTTAGAGCATTCAGTTGTTATATAAAATTTATGTCATTAAGAAACGTGATACATTAGACAATATTAAAATTAAGTACTATAAGAGAAAAATTGTGGAAATGTTTAAAATGTATCTAACCAGCAGAGAATTAGTATAAAAAATTTAGTATAAAGAATTCCCCAAATTCATAAGAAAATGATGAATGAGACAGAATAAAAAGAGCAAAGAATAGAAGCAGTTAATTATAGATGAGCAGGTGTGGTAATTGCCAATAAAACTGTGAAAAGATGTTTAACTTTGCTGTTAGTCAAGGAAATGAAGATTTAATTAGGATTAAAACTACAATTGGCCATTATTCCACACCCTTCATTTTGGTAAAATTTACAAGGCTGAACCATGCCAGAGATATGTGGCAATGGAAAAAATCTAGGGAAGCAATGGAAACATTGTTTAAACATTGACCTGGAAATAGAAATTGGTAAAAACCTAGTGAAATTCAAGGTATGCTTTCTCAACAAACTGCAGTTTCAGTAGAGAAACTCTTGTATGTTTGCATAAGGAAAAATTGCATTAATGATCATTGTAGTAGCATTGTTTGTTGTAGTATGCTAAATATCCAGCTGTAGGATAATGAGAAGTAAATTTTGGGAAATTAAAATAATGTAACACTTCTCAGTAAAAAGAAGTAACTGCACACAAACACACGCACATCAACATGTATGAATCTCAAAAGCATATTGTTAATGTAACACAGAAAGTTAGAAAATGATAGAACTATTATGAGGTCATTTATGTGCAGTCTGTTTAGCAATAGTATATAAATATGCCTGGGCATGATGAATACAAGGTAGCAGTTACTTTCCCAAGAGAGAAGAAAAGGTTTCTCTGAGTTAACTAGGAGGCTTAAAATGTATCTGCAGTGCTCTACTTTTTTTTTTTTTTTAATTTTTTTAATTTTTGTCTACCTTTTTTTTTTTTTTAACAAATGAAGCAAACCTAGAAAACCATTAACATTTGACTAAGTAAGTGGTCATTCCTTTGATCATCTAGTGTCATGGTTTTAAATCTTTTTTTTTTTCTATAATATCAAGTCTTGACTTAATATCTCCAGCATTTTTGCCATAAATTCCCAAAATTGTATCTTGATTCAAGTCTCTAAACTTCTGATTCTAATTGGATGTTTCATATACATTCCAAACTCTGTGGAATTGTCAGCTCCTGATCTCACGGGAACCTGGTCTTCCCTCTACCTCTATGTTCTCTTTTCTTCCAGTTTCTCAGGTCAAAATTCTTGGAATCATCCTTGACTTCTTTTTCTATTTTTCATATCACATCCTTTTAGTCAACTTCATTTCTCCTCCTCCAAAATACATGGAGAATATTTCCTTTTCTTGCTTCTGCATACCGTGCATATCCTGGTCAACCTACCATCACCTCTTGATTATTGCAGTAGCCCCTTACTGGTCCCTTACTTCTGCCTTTGCCTCCTTCACTATGTTTTCAACATAGCAGCCAGAGTGATATTGTGGGGGGAAATCAGATCATTTCTCTTTTTTGCTCAAAGCCTTCCAAGGAGTTTCAACTCACTCAGATTAAAGAACTATTGGGATTTACTGCTTTCTATCTTCCAAAAACTACTACCTCACTTTTTTTTTTTTTTGAAGATTTTATTTTTTGTCAGAGAGAGAGTGTGAGCATGGGGAGTGGCAGAGGGAGAAGCAGACTCCCTTCTGAACAAGGAACCTGATGTAGGACTCCTCATGACCTGAGCCGAAGGCAGACCCTTAACTGCCTGAGCCAGCCAGGTGTCCTTCTCTCTTTCCTCTTTGACCTCATTTCGTACTAATCTCTCCCAAGTTCTCCTGCTCTGCCCATGTTAGCCTCCTTTCTGTTTCTACCCACAACCCCCCCGCCGCCAGCATCTTAAGATATAATTGACATATAACATTGTGTACATTTTAGATATAAAACATGATGTTGTGATACATGTATATATTGCAAAATGATCACAATAATAAGGCTAATGAACACATCCATCACCTCACATAATTGCCTTTTGTGGTAAGAACATGTAAGACCTACTCTTTGGGGTGCCTGGGTGGCTCAGTTGGTTGAAGGGCCCCTTTCAGCTTAGGTCATGATGCTGGCAGTCCTGGGATTGAGGCCAGCATTGGGATCCCAGGAGTTTGCTTCTCCTTCTGACCCTCCCCCCTCATGTGTTCTCTCTCTCTCCCATTCTCTCTCTCACAAATAAATAAATAAAATCTTAAAAAAAAAAGAATTACTATTTTAGCAACTTTCAAGTATATATTGCTAACTGTAGTTAGCATAGTGTATATTAGATCTCTAGAATGTACTCATCTTAAAACTGGATGTTTGTATTCTTTGACCAACATCTTTCCACTTTCTCCATCCCTTAGCTCCTGGCAACCACCAAACTACCCTGTTTCTATGAGCTTGCTTTTTGTTTGTTTGTTTTTGTTTTTTGGGGGGTGTCCTTTCTTTCTCTGGCTTATTTAACTTAGCATAATACCCTCAAGGTCTAGCCATGTTGTCATAAATGGTAGACTTTCCTTCGCTGTTTATGACTAATATTCTACTGTATATATGCCCCACATTTTCTTTATTCATTCATCTTATTGATGGGCACCTAAGTTTTTTCCAGGTCTTAGCCATTTTATTTCTTGAAAACAATAGTTGCTCTCCCACCACTCAACTTTTCTTCTTGCTGTTCTATTTGTTCAGAATGTTCTGACTCAAACAACCTTTAACCTATTGCTCAAATACCTTCTCAGCAGACTCTTCCTGACCATCTTGCTTAGAATGAGCCCATCTTTGCCTCCCATAACTCATTATCCTGCCTCTCTGTCTTATTTTTTTTCCTTCATGCCCTTTTTATCATCAGGCATAGTGTATATTTTATCTTTATATGTCTTTGTTTTCTGTAAACTTCTTTTAGTATATAACTCATAGAGATAGTTTTCTGAATTTTTTAAGTCTGCGTTATTCACATAGTCTCAGAATCTGGAAGAGTACCTGGGTAGCAGACATTCAATGAATAGCTTGGTATCAATGAATAGTATGTTCATAGGAATCTTCTATTCTCTAACCTTTTCTCTGTGTTTGAAATAATTTATAAATACACACAAATAAACAAGCTAAAGCAATCCAGAAGAGATATCAGTTTCATAAATATCAATCTATATCAGTGAGGTTATATATCCTTCAACATTATTTGGTACTAATTCAATCCCACATACAAATAAATTCTTAGTATGTCCTCTTTATCACCATAGAGACAATTTTATAGATATTCCTGTCCCATTATTGACTATTTCTTCAGGAAATATATTGTTTATTAAAATCTATTTTGCTTATTCATAGTTATAAAATGTAAAATCATTACATAAGTTCATGGCTAGAACTTTTTAAAGTAGAAACTAAAATATATATATATATATGCATATTATCCTGTATGCCTTTTTTCCCCAGTGAAGATCCAGCTATTTTATTTCTTTTTAAGTTGAAAGAATGTGATTAACTCACACAATGGCATTCTTTCAGACCTCTCAGTGATGATTTTGAAAGGACTTGGTGGAACAGTAATGTAAATATAACTAATATCTAGTGAACATTTTCAACATTCTTATTTATTAAGGAATTATATCGCCCTCGCCCTGCAAGGACGACAAGAACCCTGGTTCGGATGCATCTTCTCTCTCCTTATTTCCGCAAGTCTACACACTTATATACACTTACATGACCAATCAGCGAGCAGGGTACAGGAGGGAGCGAATCAGGCTGTGCACCTAAACGAACAACTTCGCTAGCAACCAATGCTGTTTACTTCCTCTTTGGGCGTTCCGCTTAGTCTCACGAGGCAATCCTAACCTGGCAACTAGCCAGGCGCCATCTTTTAATGGCGGAGGCCGCCCTGGCCAGGGGCCTGCCTCCGACAGAATTATATCATACATATAAGAAAAAAAATGACTCCTCAGATGAATGAAGTCTATGCTCTCCTTTTTTCTCTCTGACACCATGCAAATTCCCAGTGTTTCATAGTAGAACTGGAAAGAAGCTAGTTTCCATAGTATGAAAAATGAGATTTTGATTGATCTATTGGGCTCAAAAGCTGTTTTGTCTAGACAGGATTTTTAGCTTTTTATTTGTCTTAGGTTGCTACCATAAATTTACATGTTATTATTGAAGTTTCTTTAGTTCTTTTTTCTTGGTTAAAAATTCCTGTTGCATTATCTTGTGAGATCCAATGTCTTCGCCTTCATTAATCATGTTATATTCCCAAATTACTAACTACATTAGTTATTTGCTCTAAAATATGGTTTAATAATTGTGTTTATTAAATGAAATAAAGTTTAAATGTTCAAATAACCTAATAATTATTTTGGCAATAAGATATTATGGGCCAGTATAGTTTGGTAATCTTGTTCTCTTCTTGGATTTCAAACTGGTACAGGAAAATCAGTGTAGGAAAAATTAAAAATCAGTTGCACACAATTAGGATTTCTTACAGCTTGGGAAGAGGCAGCCAGATTGGTATTGCAGATCTCTGACACACTCAGTCAACATCTGTCCTATGAACTGAGACCTACAATGTGCACAGTTTTGTGTCAGGTTCTGATCTTGCAGTGCTCACAGTTTAGCAGAGCAGATAGTAAGCAGACCATAGAAGAAGCAGACATACTTCTTTAAAATTAAAGATAACTACAGTTAGGTGCAAAGAGTTTGAAGAGGGTAAGCTAGAAGGGTTGGGAAATTTTTAAGCCAAATCTGAAAGATGAGGGTAATTATCTGGGCGTGGGTAGTAGGGGCATGGGGTGATGCAGTCAGTAGAGGGACGCCATGACAGGAAGTGGCCAATGAGCTCAGAGTACAGAGAGTGATGTGAGAGGAGTCTGGATCATGCAGACTTCTGTAGGCCTTAACAAAGATTTTGAATAACATCAGGGCAACAGGAAGCCACTGAAATGTTCAAACCACATGAGAGACATGATCAAGTTTATATTTTAAAAGATTTGCTTTGGCATCGTATGGAAAGGGATATATATTTTAGTTGTGTGCAGTCCTGCTGAGGACTAAGGAAAGTCTGAAAATTGATAATACCTGGTTTCCAAAGTCTATTCTATGATATCACCTGGAATCTGATTTAATTGTTTTAACCAGTTATTTCTGACTTAATTCTGGGATAGTTTTCAGAGACTCTTATTTCCATATGTAGTACTCTTAGAGTGTTCAATGCTTTGTTCTTGAGCTTGTGCTATTGCCCTCAAAAATGCCAAAGAGCTGGTGTTTTCTCTAATGCTTTTGATGGCCTGGAAGAAAAGAAGGGCATAAATACACATCAGCTTTTCTATGGGGTATACCCATAATGCTTAGTAGATTGTAATAAAGTGAAAATGCAAATACCAGATGCTGATTTGGATCCCTCCTAGATACTTAAATATGGCTCAAATAATTTGAGTTTCTATATCTTTGTCTCTAAGATGTTTATAACTAGGTTAATGTGAGTTGTAAGGGTATCTGTTAAAGTCTTTCTCATTAATGAGACTCATAAACAGCATTGTCAGCATATTTTAATAATTGCTTTATTTCCTACAGCTAAATCCAAAGATGCCAAAGAAAGAAAAGAAATACAGAAATTACATCATTTTATCACATCTTTGGAAACTCTTTGGTATGAGGTAACAGATCAGTAAGGATTTTAAGAGAAATATCTCTGCCACCTCCAGAAAATTTTGTGCAGAAGGAAAGAAAATACCAGGTATGTTCTTGACTAGCAGGACTTAGTCATGTGGTGGGGGGGCCCTCAGGCTCTAGTCTTTCCATGTGAGATCCTCCTTAACAATATCCAGGACTGGGGCACCTGGGTGGCTCAGTGGGTTAGGCCTCTGCCTTCGGCTCAGGTCATGACTCAGAGTTCTGGGGTCAAGCCCCACATAGGGCTCTCTGCTCAGCAGGGAGCCTGCTTCCCACCCCCACCCCCGCCTGCCTCTCTGACTACTTCTGATCTCTGTCAAATAAACAAATAAAATCTTAAAAAACAAAACAAAACACAATATCCAGGACTGTAATATTGATAATCTTGGGTTATTAGAGAAGAAAAAAATCATTTTTCTAAAAAAAAAGTAATAGCTGCAAATCAAGTATACTCTAAATACTAACCATGAATTACAAAAGATAAAATAATTTATTCTCCTTTTAGAATAATTTTAAAATGAAGAAACATATGGTGAAGAGAAACATCCTAATAGGATCTTCCTACAGAGTTAAGTTCTGTTAACATTTTAGTGCATTTATTTGTAGTCATTTTCCCTTTCATATTATTAAAAATCTTTTGAAACACAATTTTGTAGCTGTATAATTTATAATATGGCCATGCTATTATGTGCTTATTTCCTTTTGAAATATGGAAAAATAGATAAGAACAAAAAGGAACAGTCCATGCTCCCATCTCACAGATAATCATTATTAACGTTTTGACATATAAGTGTTCAGTCATTTTTATTCATATGGTTTATTTTTTTACAAGAAAAACCCCTTACATATTTTTAATATATTCCCCCACCTATCAACATATAATGGACATTTTTCTGTTACTAAATATACTTCCATAATAGCACATTGTTTCCCAAATTTTAGATAGCTTTAAAAAAAAAGATTATACAGGCCAAACACATCTAGTAAATTTAGATTATCTGGAAACATATCAAAAAATGAGAAATCAATAAAATTTTACCCCCCTAAAGTTATGTCTATCAACTTTCTGGTGATTGTCCTTCCAATATTTCAATCTGTACACATATTCATAAATATATACAAAATTTTAAAATGTACATGTGGTTTTATTATTTTCCTTATTACACAATGTATTTTGAAGAACCCTCTGTTTCAATGAACTAGAAGTAAAAATTTCCTTTTAGTATTTGCATTATATTCTATGATGTATTTATTTATATAATTTATATTTATAAAAAACAAATATTTATTTATTTATTTATATTAGGGAAACTTTTTGATATCTAAAAAATAAGATGTTCTCTTGTTTAATCCAATAATAATATTATGTTTTCATTATTTTACTATGATAGCTTGTGCTATGAATCTTTCTACCTTTTCTAATTACTTAAAGAAGTAATTGCTGGATCAAGGACTATAAAAATTTTAAGATTTTTTTTCATGTATGCTGATACATTCTTATTTAAAAGACTATTAACAATTTCTGTCCTTATTTTAATACTAATACATGTAATAATAGTAATATGTTATCAGTTTATCTAACTCTTATGTGAAGAACACTATGCTAAGTTACTTAGTGAGTCGCTGACCCAGGCTTGACTCTAGAACCTGCCTTTTTGACCAGTCAGCTCTAATTACCATCACAAGTGTATGAGAGTTCCTGCTTTTTCTTCCTGAGTTCCTCTCCAACAAGGGTTTTTAATCTTGATTCTTCAAACACCAGTGACATGGGTATCTTTTCAAAATTTAGAGTTCGTTTGTGTCTACTCCTTAATAATTTCTCTTGCATGTCCTTTATCTGCTATTGCTGCAGTATTTTCTTTTTGCTTATTCATTGCTTGCAGCCATACATATTTAAAACTTAATATTCCCTGTTGTATAGAATGAAAATATTTTCTTCCTCTCCATTCTCTATTTTGTGCTTAAGGAAGATCATGTTTCTAGTTGCTACCACACTCTTCAAGGATATCTTTTTATGCCTGGTTAAGTCTGTGCTCCTTCCCAGGAGCTAACATTACTTCCTTGGTAACTCAGGAGTCCTTGCGTCCATTGTTTCCATACTGAGGAGGTAGATGGTGAAGGAGAATAAAGAAGGATATACCCTGAGTTCTGGAAAGGAAAGTTTGTCACAGAGATTAGCTCTGACAGCATTCTCTATTGCTTATGGTAGTCTAGATATTAAAATATTAGATCATATGTCTGCTTCTATTGTACCACATTCAGACTCATTAGATTTCTTCTGGGAATCACTGGGCAAAAGTTTTATTTCTTCTCTTATGAAGTACAGCATGCAACAAGGCTGGGCAGTTTTTGTGATTATACCACAATTTTTCTAGTCTTACAAATGATATCTATGTCAATTGAATATTACTTTGAAATAGACTATTTTCTTAAACTCAACCCCAAAGACTTGAAATGCCAGACCACTGATTTTCAGCATAATGAACTAAGGAAATAATAGCTGAGGAGACAGAGAAGGGAATGGCAAATTATCATGCTTATATAATGTGTAGATGTTTGCACTTTATTTGGGAACCCCAAGATCCAATTTGATGTACTACTTGAATATCCTAAATGGTAAACTAATGGCCTGAGATATTAAAGATTTGTCTCAAAAATATCAAATGTATTATCCTCCAAACATTTATTTTTCTGGTAATTTTTGTTCTATTTCTCTGTGTTTTAGAAGGCAAATGCAGAAAGAGTTATTGAAGAAAATCAAGAGATAGCTAAACTAGAGAAAAGAGAAGAAGAAAGATGGAATAATTTGTTCCTATATATTGAAAAGTAAATTAAATAAAATCATAGTTCTGGAATAAAAAGACTAGAAGATTTTCTCCAGACATGCTCTGTTGAATCTACAAAATTTACTGCAGAAGTGGTAGGATCGGATCCCTGCTTCAAATTATGCATAGAACACTGTTCAAAACCAGGTATATCAGTATGTTAATTTTAGAAATGTTTTTGAAATAAAAGGTCAAAAGAATTGGTACTGGCCACATCATTCTCATTCATCAGTCCTGTATGACTGGGAAATTTTTTGATGTCTAAAGAATAAGATTTTCTCTTGTTTAATCCAATAATAACAACATGGCTATTTGTGTATGTGATAAGTGTTGGTGGATGGATTCAGCTTGAAATTCAACTCAGGAAACAGTTCTTCAAGATCAATCATGAACTGAGTACCTTGTTAAGTGACCATGGGGCTTCTGAAGAGAAGAGCACTTGCTCTGCTCTGAAGGTGGTTAATAATCAGTCTCTCACGGGACTCAGGCATATGCTTAACTAACCACAGTGTAACACAGTAACCACAACCATATGTATATATTTAAATGTATTTAATTTTTATGCATTTATAAAAACATAATAATTTATATATAAATTATAAAGAATTTTATTATATACAATTCATTATTTATATAAATTATCATTTATAATATAAAATAATATTTGATATTTTAGTAATATATTATAAATGTATACATTCTTATTTATTTCTCATAATTCCTTACAGTAGCTTCCATTATCCTGATATTATATATAAGAAATAAAGTTTCTAGGAGAACAAATTATGCCCAAATGTTAGTGGAAGAGCAAGGATTTTAATATAATACTCTTACTCCAAGGATATACACAAATTAAATAATTGGCAAAGTGGGGCACAACTGGGTTGTAGATTAGGGCTAGATAATGTTCATTTTTAAATGAAATTAAAACATTTAAATGGATGTTCCAATTAAAAATGAATTATTAGAAATTAGAAATTAGAAATGTTCATTTTTAATTGGAGGGAAGATGAAATATATTTATCTCTTAATTATGGTCACAAGAAGGTAAATATTAAAAGAGTAAAACATGGAAAGACCATCTTCTTAAAAAAATGTCAGTTCAGCCCATACTCTATATTAATCCTTATAATTAATAATAACTACTGTCATTATGATATCATTTCATGTGGATTAATTTGCTTAAATTGTATAATAGCCACATGAGGTGAGACCTACTATTAATATCCTCATTATATGTACAAAGAAAATAGGGCTTGGAGATGTAACTTTTGAACTTCCTAAATCAAGCACAGGCAAGTTAAATTTGAAGTTCAGATAAACAGTGAATTTTTTAAATGTAAGTTTTTGTCATGCAATAATATATATCCCAAACTGGGTCTTCTATATTTTGATTTGCAAAAGCTGGCATTACTTCTCTAACTGAGGAGCCCACCCTCTTAACTGCTACTGTTGTTCTAAGTATTAAGTGAAATGATGTATGTAAATCATCTCATATATTGTCTCGATATAAACAATGATCAATAATTGATTTTTTATTTGTCTTATTGTTTAAAACTCTCGAGCTCCAGCAGTTATTAAAAGACAGGATTTGACACTTTTGAGAATTTTGCTAAAGGAAACCATCTGATGTCTGTGCCAGGATCACATGATTTAAGAGAGCATGGACAGCAGGGTTTGGAAGGCTCAGTCGGTGAAGTGTCTGCTTTCAGCTCAGGTCATGATCTCAGGGTCCTGGGATGGAGCCTGCTCAATGGGGAGCCTGCTTCTCCCTCTCCACCTCCCCAACCCCACCTTCTTTCTTGGTAGTTGTCCTTACCTACTGTTGAAAGAAATGACTATAAATAAATTATTCTCTTCTGACTGTTTTGGGTGTATTTCTGAGAAGGGGATATTTGTATAGAATGGACTTGGGTCTGGAAAGAGTGAGATGGCACACATCTGTGCACCCAGGTTTCAGTGACCCAGAGGCCAGTTGATCTTTTACAGAATGACTGATACAGTCTTGTTCTAATATCTCAGTAGGCTCTTCTCCATTCTTCTGTATATCATTCCACCCAAATAATGAATTCTGATTGAGGAATACCCCAACACATCTCAAGACTAATTTTGGTACCTATAGAAAATCAATTACAGTGCAAGTTGGAAAGAAGAAATTCTGGCAGATAAAATTTTTCTATACTTATCCAGCTATAAAGCATTTGAATTTGTATGTAATTGTTAGGAAAATTAAAATTTTTCATCAAATTTATTGTTAAAAATGTAATTCCATTGAATATAGAAAATAAATAAAAATTTGGTAGGTAGGAGAAGTGAGAGATGCGCAGAGGTTTTTAAATTCCTTGTTAAGTATATATTAATACAAATTAATGCAAATTAATTAAATGGTAAACTGATAAACAGACAACGTAGGTAATGCCTGATGAATATCTTCTACTAGGGGCGGTTATGTTTTGGGCTTTAATTATCTGGCATTCTTTTGACCTGGAGTATGTAGACAGAAGCTTAAAGTTAAAAAATAAAGGGACATGTTATAATCAATATGTCTACTCTTTTTTCTGAACATAATTTCATATTCAGTTTTTAAAATCAGTTTCAGTGGTTTGAATTCAAAGAATAATTTCATAGGTGGCTGAAATAAAGAAAAACCTTAAGAAGCATTGTGAAATTTCTCTGCCCTTACTGTGCAGTTGTGGATAATCAGGTAAGAGAAAAGAAATGGAGATATATTTGGTTTGTTAACACTGTTAAGACAAAGTACCACAGACCAAGGGCTTCTACAACAGAAATTTATTTTCTCTTAGTTCTGCAGGGTAGAAATCTGAGATGAATCTCTCAGCAGGATTGGTGCCTTCTGAGAGTCATAAAAGAAGAATCTATTCCAATTCTCTTTTCTTGGCTTATAGGTGGCTGTCTTTTTTCTCTATCTTCACATCACTCCCTTTTTGTATCTGTGTTTATTCACTGGTGTCAGATTGCAAGCTTGAATGTGGGGTACTATAGAACTGTTCTACTTAATCATATGATCTCCCTGATATGAGGAAGTGGTGATGCAACATGGGGGCTTAAGTGGGTAGGAGAAGAATCAATGAAACAAGATGGGATTGGGAGGGAGACAAACCATAAGTGACTCTTAATCTCACAAAACAAACTGAGGGTTGCTGGGGGGAGGGGGTTTGGGAGAAGGGGGTGGGATTATGGACATTGGGGAGGGTATGTGCTTTGGTGAGTACTGTGAAGTGTGTAAACCTGGTGATTCACAGACCTGTACCCCTGGGGATAAAAATATATGTTTATAAAAAATAAAAAAACTTAAAAAAAAAAAAAGAACTGTTCTACTTAAATACCATGTATCATATATTTTATAGGTTAAATAGGCTTTGGGTTCTAGTCCAAAACACAGTTACTCTTTTTAGAAGTGTGTTTAATTCTGCACTGATTTCTAAATATTATTCTTAAAAATTTTGTATTTAAATTCAATTGAATTACCATATCCTGTATTATTAGTGTCAGAGGTAGATTTTATCAGTTGCATAGTGCACCCAGTTCTCATTCATTACTTCAAGTGCCCTCTTTAATACCATCACCCAATTACCCCATCCCTACCTTATGACACAATTGTTAAGTTGAAGAATAAATGCTTTAATTTGATATTGTGTACTCTCTGGGTATTTCAGACTTTAAGGAATATTTTAGTAGACTAAGAGGAACAAGACAATGCTACAAATTGCATTGTATGTTACAGTGAAACATTATCAGAGATCAATGGAATATAAACAAAACAAATCGTAGAGATGCTTTCCAGACTGAGACACATCAAGGTTGCTAAAGTTTGTTGATCATTGTCCTAAAAGCACTGCTTTCATTCCTTTGGACTAAGTAGGGGAAAGAAATGTACTCTGGTGGCTTATAGGAAAGTCACCCTATCTACCTTCTACACAATCCTTCCACTTAAAGGGATGCTTTGCTAAGGTTTTAGCATATTTTATTCCATTCTTTTAAACACATTTGTAGACATTACACTTACACTTACATTACACTTAATATGTAATGTGTGTACAATTTGGTATACTGTCTAGGGGCCCAATAGTAAATAACTAACAATATTATTAATTGGCATTACATAGTAAACATTTTAGGATTGCATTAAAATATACACATATAAAATTTACTTAAACATTCTGCTAAATTTGAAACTATAAACATATATCAGCATTATTGATTTTGGACTTAAAAATCAATTGATTCTGCAAAGTGAAGTAGCACTTCAGAGGGCAAAAGTAAGTTTAAGTCTCTGAGAGTATATTGCCAAATATCTTTCCAGAATGACTGTTTACTTCACCTTGACAGATTTTGAGTATTATGGTTAAAAAGTAGAGTTGTATTTATAGCACAAAGAGTATCCTATATAACACATACCCAATTTCCCATATTATAAATATCTTACATTAGTATGGATACATTCACTATAATTACTGAATAATACAGATTATTTATGATTAACTGAAGTTCATTCTTTATTAATATTTCCTAAGTTATTCCCCCTAATGTCTTTTTTCTGAAAGTTCCAAGATTCCATCCAGGATACCACATTACATTTAGTTGTCGGATCCCCTTGGTGCCTTTTGGCTGTGACACTTTCTCAGATTTGCCTTGTTCTTGAAGATCTTGGTGGTTTTAAGGATTACTGGCGAGGTGTTTTGTAGAACATGTCTCTTTTGGAATTTCTCTGGTATTTTTCTCAGCATTAGGCTAAGGTTATATATTTCTTATGGGAGGACAACAGGGGTAATGTCCCACTCTTACCATATCAAATCAAGGATAAGACGACTGATGTGACTTAGCACTATTGATGTTAATTTTGGGCACCTGGCAAAGATAATATTTGTTGTATTTTTCCACTATAAAGTTACCTTTTATTCCTGCTTTCCATACTCTCTTCTTTGAAAGGAAGTCAATCTGTGTAGCCCCCACTTAAGGAGTAGGTAGTTTTACCACTTTATAGTTGGAGTATCCAAATAAATTGTTTGGAATTCCTTTGTACAAGTGATATTTCTTTTCTCCTCCATTTATTTATGTATCCAACATTTATTTATATCAGTATGGACATATAGGTATTTATTTTATGCTTTGGATTATAGTTCAGTGCTATTTTACTATTTTTATTGCTCAAATTACTCCAGTTTTGACCATTGGGAGCCCTTTTACCTGCATCTTGCATTCCTTCAGCATGTTTCCATTATTGTGTGTTATTGTTGTCATTGTTGTTGAACAATTTCTTACTTTCTAGCAAAATAAAATGTTGCAAGCTCACCTTGTATATTTCTTGTCCCAGTCTTAGAATCGATCATTTTTCCAAAGAGACCTGATATATATTTTTTTAAGTCTAGTCTGAGAAACTGTTATAATTGAGAAGAGCCTAGTGACCCATATGTACTAAATGTAAAGTGATATCTGAATGGATCCAGGGAAAGGGCATTAGGTAAAGACTATGATAATCAGGAAAAAATGTATGAACTTTAGTTAATAATCCAATAGTTTTCATTAATTGTAATAAATATAAGTACAAATTTAAAATGTTAGTAATAGGGGAAACTGGATACAGAGTATTTAAGAACTTTGTGCTATCTTTGTAAATCTAAAAAGGTTCTAAAAGTAGAGTTTATTTAGAAATGGGTTCCATACATGAATTAAAAGTTGTGTTCTACACGTACTGGCTGTAGTGTCCTATCAGGGTTCTTAATTTAAATCTGTTTTAGTTATACTTTTTTTGGGGGGTCTTCTATCAGTTACTGAGTGTAGAATCATTGAGAATAGAAAGTTTTAAAATCTCTCATTCTTACCATAAACTTTTCTATTTCCTTTTGTAGTTCTGTCAGTTTTAGTTTATGTTTAAACATAAACTATATTGTATAAGGATATAGTCTTAGGGATAAAACATTGAAAGTTCCCTGAGGAAAATAAAGAGATTACTGAAACAGAGTGACATCTGACTTCCTGAAAAGAAAAATTAAATCCAGATATAAGTAAAAATTTATCCATAAAAACTGGAAGAAAGTAATTGTCTACTTAGATTTTTATACAAAGCAAGCTGTCCTTCAAGAATGAAGGCAAGTGGAAAAGTTTGAACTAATAAAAACTGAGAGAGTTCGTCATCTCACCTGTTCACCAAAATAAAACTCTAAACAATTCAGGCAAAATAAAGATGATTTCAGGAAAATGAAAGTTGGTCAAACATACAGAAGAGAAAGAGTCTAGAAAATAGTAAATGGAGGTAAATTAAAACTATTATTATCTAAATAAAAATTTTAAATAACATCTTAAAATAAATAGATAAAATATGTTACAGTAGTATATGTTTCAGAAATGGGAGTTGTTTGAAGTAATGTTCAAAGGGAGGATAAGTTATTGATCAATTTTGGACTTTTTTCTTTTAAAGACTTATTTATTTATTTATTTCAGAGACAGAGAGAGAGCAGGAGTGGGAGGGGGAGGAACAGAGGGAGAGGGAGAGAGAAATTCAAGCAGATTCCTTGCTGAGCACAGAGCCTGACTCAAGGCTTAGTGTCACGACCCATGAGATCACGACCTGAGCCAAAACCAAGACTGGGGTACTTAACCGACTGAACCACCCAGGCATCCTAGTTTTTGACTTTAATAAGTTAAATACAGATTATGTAATTTTATCAGTACCCACCAAGAGAACAGAATTTGAATGTATAATATCCAAACTGCAGAAGGAAAAATAAATAGCGTGATAAACATTTAAATCAATCAAAAAGTAATCAAGAAAGCAGACAAAAAGATTTAAAGCACAAATATAAAACACAATATAAAATGGAAGCTACAACATTTTCATGTCTTATCATATATATATATATATATATATATATATATATATATATAAAACTATATGTAACTAATGAATCATTGAACACTACATCAAATACTAATGTACTATACGGTGGCTAACCGAACATAATAAAAAAAAAAGATGTTTTAAGCAATCATTGAGTGGCTAAACAGATTAGTTTTCTTGAAAATATTCTTGCTTTGGTAAATATTATTGAACTTGAACAAAAGTAGTATGAAGGAGAGATAGCCACATCTTTGGAGTACCTGATTGGTTACAGGCACCAGTGAGTATAAAAGGACTGTCTATGGGTGCCTGGGCAGCTCAGTCAGCTAAGCATCTGCCTTCAACTCAAGTCATGATCTCAGGGTCCTGGGATTAAGCCATGCTTCTGGCTCCCTGCTCAGCGGGAAACCTACTTCTCCCTCTCTACTCCCTCTGCTTGTATTCCTTCTCTCCCTTTGTCTCTCTGTCAAATAAATAAATAAAATCTTTAAAATAAATAAATAAATAAATGGACTGTCTACAATGTTCAGTTCAGACTGGTTTCTAGAAATACACTGGTAAATAAGATGAAAATTGTCTTGCTTAAAAATCATGATCTTTGGGAGGCCTGGGTGGCTCAGTGAGTTAAGCTGCTACCTTCGGCTCGGGTAATGATCTCAGGGTCTCTGGATTGAGTTCCGCATTGGGCTCTCTGCTCAGCGGGGAGCCTGCTTCCTTCTCTCTCTCTCTGCCTGCCTCTCTGTCTACTTGTGATTTCTCTCTGTCAAATAAATAAATAAAATCTTTAAAAAAAAATCATGATCTTTGAACAGGTATTACTAAAAGAGCAACCAAATTTTAATAATATATTTGTAAAACAAAATACTTTAAACTTTGCTAAAATTAGCATACCAACCAACAAAGAACTCTTTCAAGATTTTTTTGAAAGTTTAGTATTCCATGTGATATAGGTAAGTTAGACATCAACCAGTTAAAGAGATAAGATGTGTGCTTTGGTGAGTGCTGTGAAGTGTGTAAACCTGGTGATTCACAGACCTGTACCCCTGGGGATAAAAATATATGTTTATAAAAAATAAAAATTAAAAAAAAAAAACAAAGACATGAAATTACTTAAAATTTATGTGATCATCTCTTTAGATGTCCAGTTATGCAGGAAGACATGGAGAAGATCTTATAGGAAATGTGTTCCTCTATGATATTCTAGTACCTATGATAGGCTCTTAAAGTCTAATGTGCCCAAATGGAGGGGTCAGTTTCCTCTAAGCATATCTTTGGTTCTCCGATTTATACTGTTAGTTGCTAAAGCAAATGACAAAGAGGATGCCAAAGCAAAGATAAACTGTTTCATATTATTTAAATTATTTTAATGAATATAATTATTTCAGCTCAACTTTATAAGTTACATAACATGAAGGGAGTAAAATGACAATGTGCTGTAAATGAACTCACTGTAACATTTGTTTCTATTTTACTGTACCCTTATTTAGCTTTTAACTCTTAATTTTTAAAAGTTTAATAATTAAATTTTAATGTTTTTAAATTAACTTATATGTAATTTAATTTTAATGCTTTTAACTTTCATGCTTTCAAACATATGGAAAATTAAGCCCATGATTTTTCTGTTATAATTATCCCTGAGCTCTGCATATATTAAATAAGAAACTTTTTTCTGCAAATATATACAGTTTAAAACATTTTAAAAATCAAATTTCAAACAAATAATGGCTCAAAAAATTTACAAAATACTGAAATGTTCATAATTCTTGGGTCTAAATTTTCATGTTTACTTCTCACGTGTCATGCAATTGTAATTATTCCTTTCTCCCCCTGAATTTTTCTTACCATTTTCTGTTTATACACACATGTATTTAATATAAAACATTATGAAATATCTAATTATAATAAGTTATAATAATATAATAAGTAATATTAAAAAATAAAATGCAATGCTTCATTTAAAATATTCATAGCAGCAATGGCCACAGTCACCAAACTACAAAGAACCTAGATTCCCTTCGATGGACGAATGGATAAAGAAGGTATGGTCCATATATACAATGGAGTATTGTGCCTCCATCAGAAAGGATGAATACCCAACTTCTATATCAACATGGATGGGACTGGAAAAGATTATACTGAGTGAAATAAGTCAAGAAGAGAGAGTCAATTATCATGTGGTTTCACTTACTTGTGGAGCATAAGGAATAACACAGAGGACATTGGGAGATGGAGTGGAGAAGTGAGTTTGGGAAAATTGGAGAGGGTGACAAACCACGAGAGACTGTGGACTCTGAGAAACAAACTGAGGGTTTTGGGGGGGTGTAGGGGGTGGGGTGAGCCTGGTGGTGGGTATTAAGGAGGGCACGTATTGCATGGAGCACTGGGTGTGGTTCATAAACAATGAATGTTGGAATACTGAAAAGAAATAAGATAAAATAAAATGGAAAAAAATAAAGTGTAAAAATAACCCACACGTTGTATAGTGTACATAAGTATATATAATAACATGTTCTATGATAGAAATGTTTTAATTGTCATTTTGGATATTACATTTGGAAGACCCTCTACAGAATTTGCTTAATATCTAACTTGATATTTCGATATTTGTCATATAGACATTATCAGTTCTCCAACATTCAAGTGCATGTTAAAATTTTATTTTATATGTTCTTTGCAATTCTTGGTCACAGAGGTAAGACTTAAACTTATTTTTCACTAAATCAAGATGCTAGTACCTGTATGTACCTCTACTATACTAACATCTCCCTGATTAGTTTATTTGTTTGATATTTCTGATTTGTTTAATATTTCTGAGATCAAGAGACTGAGAGTAACATGTTAAAATTGATTTCTAGGAGTATATGTACCAAGAATATATTCCCATTGGATATTCTAGACTTGTATCCCATTTATACTACCATGAACCTGTGAATTTTGTTTTAGTAATCTTTCTAGTGATAGTTTTTTTTCCACAGGTTGTGTATTCTGAAACATAGATGGTAAACAAGTTTTCCTTTCTCAAATTTCCATTCATTAGACAGTGTGCTTATACTGATAGGATTATAGCAAAGTGTTTTTAGTTCTTTATTCCTTTAATGCTGTAACACAATACATATTAATATTTATGAAATAAGTATAATTCAACCATGACTACTTTTTATGGTACTTTCATGGAAAAATATAGACTCATATAGATCAAAGTTTTTATGATGTGATCTAGTAGTTACTAAGGATATAATATTGATATAATATTATTTTAATGATATTAATGATATAATATTATTTTAATGATTTTTATATAATGGAATACTACTCAACCATCAAAAAGAATGAAATCTTGCCATTTGCAATGATGCAGATAACTAGAACTAGAGTGTATTATGCTAAGTGAAATAAGTCAGTCAGAGAGACAGATACCATATGATTTCACTCATATGTGGAATTCACGAAACAAAACTGATGAGCATAGGGGATGAGAAGGAAAAATAACATAACCTAAAAACAGAGAGAGAGGCAAACCATAAAAGATACTTAACTGGAAACAAACTAAGGGTTGCTGGAGGGAGGGGAGGTTGAGGAGATGAGGTAACTGGGTGATAGACATTAAGAAGGGCACATTATGTAATGAGCACTGGGTGTTATACCATGAATCACTAAATTCTACCCCTGAAACTAATATTACAGTGCATTTAACTAACTTGAATTTAAATTAAAAAAAAAAAGGAGAAGCTGAAAGAAAGAAAAAGATTAGAAAAAAATGGCCAGATTTGTGAACTCCAGCTCTGTCCCTTAACATGTAGTATCTGGGGTTATTTCTTATCTATAAACTGGGAATCATAATACTATGTGCTTTGAAGAATTGTTGTGAAGATTAAAATAATTAATATAGGTAATTGGTACTGTTAGCTCTTATTTTCATAACTAGTATTATTTTCAGATGAAGCTACTGGCCACTAAAAAATCCAAAAGAATCAACAGAAACATGATTACATTAATGACAGTTTATTAAGTCTTCAAATGCAAAATAGGTATAATAAATGGTATAGTTTTCCCACATTCTAAAGTTACAGAGAAAATAAAATGTGAAATAGTCTAACAGTAAAAATATGCAAATTCATAATATACTACAGTTCATTTGTTAATTTGGCAAAGATTGCAATTACCAGTTATATTGATAGGACTATAAATAGAAATATCCTTTAAAAATATTTTTAACATAGTAATTCTACTTCAAAGAATTTTGAAGTATATAATTATATATATATAGAAGTATATATATATTGAAATATATAATTATATAATCAAAGATACAAAAATGATGTAAAAATTTACACAGAGGACATGGGGAGATGGAGAGGAGAAGGGAGTTGGAGGAAATTGGACGGGGAGATAAACCATGAGAGACTGTGGACTCTGAGGAACTAACTGAGGGTTTTGGAGGGGAAAGGGATGGGAGGTTGGGGGAGCCTGGTGGTGGGTATCATGGAGGGCACCTATTGCATGGAGCACTGGGTGTGGTCATAAACAATGTATTCTGGAACACTGAAAAGAAACTTAAAAAAATATTTTACTAGTTTCCTAAGCTGCTGTAGCGAAGCACCACAGACTGGTGGCTTAAACAACAAAAATTTGTAAGCTCTCAGTTCTGGAGGCCAAATGTCCAGGCAGGATTCATTCTCCCCGAAGACTGAGGGAGAATAATCCCTGCCTCTCTCCTAGTGCTGGTAGTTTGCTGTCAGTTATTGACATTCCTTGGCTTGTAGTCACATCATCCCAATCTCTGCCTTTATGTTCATGGTTTCTTCCTGTGTACATGGCTCTGTGTCCAAGTTTCTTTTTATAAGGACACCAGTCATATCGGATTAGGGGTCCATCCTACTATAATATGACCTCATCTTGATGAATTACAACTACAGTGACCCTTTTTCCTAATGCGGTTACATGCTGAGATACTGGGGCTTAGGATTTCAACATGATATTTTGAGGAACACAGATCAGTCTATGACATATCATACTTATCTATAATTAAAAACTGGTGCTACCTATATATCCAACAATAAAGGAAAGGTTAGATAAATTTTAACACCTGTATGTGGCTCTATTTTATAGCCACTAAAATTCATCTTTGCAAATAATATTCTGTGACATGGCAAATGCTCCCGATATAGTGTTAAGCGTAAATATTAGAATACTACATCATAAATTTGTATATACAAGACTGGAAGGGAGTACTATTACCAAAATCTCTATGACTCTGTATCTCTTTAATTTTTATATTATACTTTCCTATAAATAATAAAATTCATACTTAGAAATATATTTCCATCCAGACTTAAAAAAAAATATTTTGACTCTGTGTTTCACAGATTCTGGTAATCCTCTGCTTTTGTTTTGAATGTTTATATTCATCCATTTCATTGTTCCCAGGTAATTCTAGATGATAATGTTAAGGACTTTGCTATAGTGGGTGAGGAACACAACGACAGAGTTCAAAAGAATTTTTATTCCTTTTTCCTAACAATTTCTAAGTTGTTTGAATGAAAAAAGCATACCAACTACCTCTGTCAAAAACTGGTAAGACTGTGCATGAACAGAACATGAAGTCAATAAAAAAATAGATGTAAATATTTTGAGATAAAACTAAAATTTAGAAAATGAGGATAAATCTTTTGCAAATAAAATACATAGGAAACAAACAATCTTCCAGATCTATTCTCTAGAAATTTTATACCAGAAAGGTCTTATATTATTTGGAATTAGTTAAATCACCATGGATTTGACTTGACACTAAATGTGTAAAATAGGTCTGTATTTTCTAGTGTCATTATAGGCTAACAGACTGTTGCATGGTCTCAGTTTATTCTAGAGTATCTCCTCTCCAGTTGATGCTATTTGCCTTTTAGTAGATATTGACATTCTTAACTAGTTAAACTTTCAAATCTGGATAATGTTGAAAATAAATGAAAAGGAATTTTGGTGTATTTATTAAGGGTCATTAGTGTCTTATATTTCCCTGAGTATTATGGAGGGTAGCAAAGAAAGTATTTCCCATGTCTTTGAGTAAAGGATAGAATAAAAGACAACGAAAATAACAAAAATATAGGGATAATCCTGTAATGTATGTCAGGTAAAGGAATTAGAAGTAGAGGATATGCTTAGCGCTCCAACGTAAAAAGGGGGAGAAGGAGAGAGAACGCAAAGGAAAATGGAAAGGGGGCAGAATTTCCTTCCCTCACTTCCAGAAGCAGGAGAAAAAAATGGAGCAGTAAGGGCTTCTTTGGTTTATTCATATTTCTGGGTAGATTATTATGTTGGAATGTAGAAGCTTATGAAGGACAAGAGAAAATTGTCAGTTTATTCAATCATGGAATAAGAAATTAACTAATAATGAATCAACTTCATGGAAAAGAACTTAACCGTTCCAGAGCAATTGCCTGCATTTGGGACTTAGAGGGGTGAGTATAATTATTTTTCTTCTGGAATGATTTCTGTGGTAGGCAAAATAATCCCTGTCCCCTAAAAATATGTCTGGATCCTAATCTTGGGAACCTGTGATTATGTTATGTAGCAAAGGGGGAACTAATATTGCAGATTGGATTTTCTGGATTGATCCAATGTAATCACAAGGGTCCTCATAAATGAAAGAGAGTAGCAGGAGAGTCAGAGTCAGAGAGATGTGAGAGCCAGAGAAATTTAACTGACCCTTGCTGGCTAGGAATGTGGAAGGGTCTATGAGCCAAGGACTTTGCAGCAGCCTGTAGAAGCTGGGAAAGGCAAGGAAGTATATTCTCCTCACTGGCCTCTGGAAGGAGCCAACACAAGCTCTTGAGGTAACATTCATATAACATACAATTAATCATTTTAAAGTGTATAATTCTGTGGACATATGGTATGGTGAAAATGTTGTGTGACCTATCTATCTGTTGTGTGATCTATCTATCACCCTTCTATCTAATTAAAACAAACACAATCCAATGATTAGCTGTTCTTTTTTTTTTTTAAGTTATTTTTTTCTGTTAATTCCAGCTGTTTAACAGGATCATATGATTGTAACTGTTATAAACTTAAAGTTTCTTATTAATAAATCCAAGTCATGTATTTAATTTGGGGGCTTAAGGGTCAAACTTCAAAACTTTGTGTTTTTCCTCTAAAGTTGGGATTGACAGAACAATTAATGTGGAAGTGATATGGATGAAGCTGAATTAACATGGTTTTCATTCTCAGTCAGATGTGGTTTATAAAGGATAGTCTTGAGTGAAACTGCAATTTCCTGTCTCCTAAATAAAACAGCAATATCCTCCTCCCTAAATTCTATCATCTACATTACTACATAATAGGGAAAATACAAGCGTGTATCTTCTTAGTAGGAGGTGGGTCTGAAATAGAGAGAGACTAAGAGAAAGGGGCAGACGGAAAGACTGACAGAGGAAGACACAGGGAAATGTGTGCAGGAAAGGCAGAGCTACACGATGAGAGAAACAAAAACAGTTATAGAGACAGACCATCAGGAAGAGGAGAAGTAGGGAGAGATAAAGAAATGAGACACAGTGGGATACCTGGGTGTCTCATTCAGTTAAGCTTCTGCCTTCTGCTCAGGTCATGATCCCAGAGTCCTGGGATGGGGTCCCACAACAGGCTCCCTGCTCAGAGGAGAGCCTGCTTCTCCCTCTGCCTGCCCCTCCCCCTGCTTGTGCCCTCCCCACTTTGGCAAATAAATAAAATCTTAAAAAAAATGAGACACAAACACAGAAAGACAGAGAGAGATGGACAAAAATAGAAATAGAGATGAAAATACGGGCAAAAAGACAGACGGAGTGAGAAAGACGTAGAGATTAACAGAGAAAGATAAAGAGAATGAGCAGAAAAAAAGAGAGACAACAGAAGACAGGCAATATGTTATTCAAAGAGAAACAATGAAACACACAGAGCCAGGTGTCAAAGAAGTCAGACAAGAGAAAGGAAGTGGAGGGAGGAAAAGAGGGAGGAAGACAGAGGGAAGGATATGAGTCAAATGACAATAGCAGCTCCTTCTCCCAAACTCACCACTCAGGCCTGAAGTGACATGAGTGAATTTGACAAGAGGGAAAAACGTTCCTCTATTGCTTTTGCCTCCTGGTGGCTAGCAGGAATTTCTTCCCTTCTTATAGAATATGAGAGTTAACATAAGAAAGTGGGTAATGATGTCAGTTTTAACTCTATTAGGTGAAAATTTGCAGTTTTTGTAGCTTTATAGGATCTTGAGAAGAATTAGCTGGCAATGAAACGTATTTAAAGGACAAATGGATAGAGCTCATTCTAGTGTCCAACGAAGGGTGTTTCCTACATTGCAAATGGCATCTATTTAATTTCTGAGCTCATAGACATGGAATTATCCAACAGGACCAACTGCTGACTAGAAATAATTTCACTAGCACATGCCAGAATGAGTTTAGTGTAGGAAAAAAAGGTTTCCCCATGATGATCCAGCAACATAATTCTTAAATTTTCACCTTAAACATTTTACTTTTTTTTTTTTTTTAAAAAGTCAATAATTTTCCTAATAATAGTGGCATAAGAAGTATAAATTGTTTTTGTTATTTGTGTTTAATATAACTGTTTTCAATTCATTTATTTGATTTTCTAATTAATTTCTTATTAGACTCTTTAGGTAAAGAATGTGAAGACTCCGAACTGGTTTCTCATTTGCTCTCTGGGACTGAAAATAGAAAGGCTGTCCTTCCGTTTGCTTGCCTAATATAACTGATCAATATTTATTCAATATAAATGTAGTAAATGATGTATATGAATTTTGGCATCTAACTTTATTTTATGCTGTTTATTCATTTAAGGAAAATTATTTTTAATGTCATTGTAATAGCAAAGTGTCAAGTAAAACAAAGGCATCTTGTTCATTCCAGAATAGTAGTACTTTGCACTGAAATGGAAAAAAAATTTTTTTTAAGATGCAATAATCTAAGAAGCCATTAAAATCCAAATTATTTTAAACTATTTTTAAAACGTGATTTACTATTGTTATTATTGTGGTAAAGTTTACATAGCATTAAATAAAATAAACCACTCCGAAAAGAATTATTTAACAACATTTGGTACATTCATAATGTTGTGCAACAACCAACTCTATGTAGTCACTAAACATTTTCATTAACCCAAGGGGAAAGTTTGTGCCCATTACGTGGTAGCTCCCATTCTCTCATTTCTTCATTGACACGACCTTGGCAACTACCAATCTGTTCTCTCTCTGTATGGCTTGGCTAACTCTGGATATTTAATATGAATGGAATCATACAATATAGGTAACATTTTGTCTCTGATTTCTTTCACTATAATATTTCAAGGTTCATACCTGTTATAGCATTAACAGTATTGCCCTTCTTTCTATAGCTGAATACTATTCTTTTGTATGTTATATACAATTTGCTTATCTAATTGATGACTGTTTGGGTTGTTTCAATTTTGGGCCATAGTGAATAGTACTTCTATGAACATGTACATATATTTATTTGAGTGCCTGCTTTCAATTCCTTGGGTATATGCCTAGGAATAGAATGGCTGGGTCATATAGTAACTGTGTGCTTAACTTTCTAAGAAATCTCACCACATCTATAATTTTCCCTTAAAAAAATAGCTATTCCAGGGGATATGAAGTGATATATATCTCATTGTGGTTTTTATTTGCATTGATGTTGAACACCCTTTCATGTTATGACACAATGTATATATTCTCTTTGGAAAAATGTCTACTGAAATTCTTTACCAAATTCCAATTATGTTGTTCTTTTTGTTCTTGATTTGTAGATATTCTTTGTATATTTTATATAAAATTCCTCACCAGATACATGATTTGCAAATATTTTCTCCTAGAAGGTATCTTTTTCTTTTCTTGATAATGTTCTTTGGTACACAAACGTTTTTAACTTTGAGGAAGAAAGAAAGAATGAAAGTGAGGGAGAGTGGGGGGAGCAAGGGGGGCAGGGGAGAGAAAGAGAGAATCTCAAGCAGATACCCTGCTGAGTGCAAAGGCCAAAACAGGGCTCAATCTCACCGCCCTGAGATCATGACCTACACTGAAATTAAGGGTTGGATGCTTAACCAGCTGAGCCATGCAGCCACCCCTCTCCCTATGTTTTATTTTTTTTTAAAGATTTTATTCATTTATTTGCAGAGAGAGATCACAAGTAGGCAGAGAGGTAGGCAGAGAGAGAGAGGAGAAAGCAGGCTCCCCACAGAGCAGAGAGCCCAACGTAGGGCACGATCCCAGGATGCTGGGATGGTGACTGGAGCCGAAGGCAGAGTCTTCAACCCACTGAGCTATCCAGGTGCCCCTCTACCTATGTTTTTTTATAGGAATGTTAAGGTTTAGCTATTGAATCCATTTGAATAAGTTTGATATGTATCACTGATGTATATATATATATACACGCACACAGACCTATGTGTGTATGCATGTATATGTGTGTGTGTGTGTGTGTGTGTATGGCTTTTAAAGCAGGGGAGTTCTCTTCCAAATTTATTCTTCGTATTCAATATTGTTTCGGGTATTCAACATCCTTTACTGTTCTATTTAATTTAAGGATTGTCTTTTCTACTTCTTCAAAAGGGATTATGGGGATTTTGATAGGGATTGTAGTGAATCTATGGATCACTTGGTAGCATTGTTGTTTTATCAGAATTAACTCTCCCAATCCATAAACAAAATGTGTACTTCCATTTTTAGCTCTTCTGTAATTTTTTTCTAGCAATGCTGTAGTTTTCAGCATACAAGTCTTTAGCCTTGGATGAATTTATCCTTAGGTATTTTATTTTTTGGATGCTATTATAATTGGATATTTTTCTTTAGTATCCTTTTCAGGAAGTACCTTGCTTGTGCATAGAAACATAACTGATTTTTGAGTGTTGATATTGAACTCTACAACTAGGAAATTTACTAGCTCTGATACTTATTTTGTGGACTCTTCAGGATTTTCTATACATGGGATCATGTCATCTGTGAGATGTTTAGCTTTCTCCTTTCTAATTTGGATGCCTTCTTTTTTTTTTCTCTAATTGCTCTGGCTAGTACTGTTGGTAAAATGTTGAATAGCAATGGTGAAATCAGACATCTTTGTTTTTTTGCTGATTTTAGGAAATGTCTTTTAGTCTTTTAACATTATATTAGCTGTGAGCTCTTCATAAATGTTCTTTCTTATATTGAGGAAGTTCTCTAGTATTCCTAGTATAATAAGTGTTTTTTTTCTTTTTTCTGTGAAAAAGACTGTTTTCAAATGCTTATCCTGCATTAACTCAGGTGATCCTATGGCTTTTTTTTCACCTTCATTCTAGTAATGTAGTATATCAGATTGATTGATTGTCTTATGTTGAATTACTCATGCATTCTTGAATAAATCCCACTGAGTCATAGCGTATAATCTTTTAAATATGCTGTTAGACTCTCCGTTGGTATTTTGTTGAGGATTTTGCATCCTCAACTATTTTATGTTTTAAAAATAGTCTAAAATAAGGTATTTTGGTGTGTACTTTTCTTTTCTTGTGATGTCTCAGTATGATTTTAGCATCAGGCAATACAGAGCTAACAGATGAGTTATGACATATTTCTTCTTCTTCTGTTTTTTGGAAGAGTTTGAAAAAGATTGGTACTAATTCTTTAAATGTTTAATAGTATTTGCCAGTGAAGCCAGCTGGTGTGGTCTTTTCCTTGTTGGGAGGCTTTTGATAACTGATTCAATTTCTTTACCTATTATAAGTTTTACTAGATTTTCTATTTCTTTTGAGTTGGCTTTGGTAATTCATGTATTTCTAGGAATTTGTCCATTTTGCCTGGATTATATAATTTTTTTGGTGTACCGTTAGTTGTATTTCATATTTTGTATTCCTGTAGCATTAGTAGTAATGTCCCCATGTTCATTTCTAACTTATTTATTTGATTTTATTTACATCATTTTTATATTCTCTGTCAATCTAGTTAAATGTCAGTTTTGTTTATTTTTTTTCTGAGATCCAACTTTTGTTTTATTGAGCTCTCTATTGTTTTCCTATTCTCTGTTTTATTTATCACCAACTAATATTTTTAATTTATTTCTTTCCGCTACTTAAGTTTTAGATTACTGTCCTTTTTCTAGTTCTTTGGGGTATAAAATTAGGTTGTTGAGATCTCTCATTTTTTTCAATGAAAAAGGCATTAACTGGTATACATTTCCTCTGAGCACTATTTTCCTTGTGTCCCATAAATTTTGGAATGTTGTGTTTTTACTGTCATTTATATGATTTTTTTTCTAATTTTCCTGTGATTTTTTGTTCTCTGACCCATTGTTTGTGTGCTGTTTAATTTCCATATATTTGTCAGTTCTCCAATTACCCTTCTGTTGACGATTTTTAGCTTCACTCCTTTATGGCCTGAAAAGATACTTTGTATGACTTAAGTATTTTTAAATATATTGAAACTTGTTTTGTAGCCTAACATACAGTCTCTTCTGGATAATGTTTGTATATGAGAAGAATGTATGTTCTGCTGTTATTGGGTATATTGTCCATTAGGTCTACTTGGTTATGGTATTGTTTAAGTTAGTTATTTCCTTATTGATCTTCTGTCTAAATGTTCTATCTATTATTGGAAGCAGGGTATTGAAATCTATTATTTTAGAACTGCCAGTTTCTTCCTTCCATTTTGTAATGTTTACCTCATATATTTGAAGGTTGCTTTGTTTGGGGTTTACATATTTTTACTTGTTATATCTTCTAGATGAATTAAAACTTTTATCAATATATAGTCTTTTTAAAATCTCTTGTAACAGTTTTTTTTTTTAAGATTTATTTATCTATTCCAGAGAGAGAGAGAGAGAGAGAGGAAAGGACAGAGGGAGAGGGACAGAAAGAGTCCCAAGCAGACTCCCCACTGAGTGCAGAGCCCAACGTGGGGCTTGATCTCACAATTCTGAGATCATGACCTGAGTCAAAATCAAGAATCAGGTGCTTAACTGACTGAGCCACCTAGGGACCCCCTCTTGTTACAGTTTTTGACTTAAAGTCGATTCTGTCTGATATTAGTATAAGCTACTCAGCTCTCTCTTATTTGTTATTTGTGGGGAATGTCTTTTCCCATCATTTCACTTTTAACACCTTTTGTCTTTGGATCAAAAGTGAGTCTCTTACAGTCAACATATAGTTGAATTGTGGTTTTTTTTTTAAATCCATTCTACAATCTTTATCATTTGATCCATTTACATTTAATCCATTTTATATTTAAAATAATTACTGATAATGAAGAACTTACTTTTGTTGTTTTAATATTTGACTTTTATGAGTTTTATGCCTTTGTGTTGTTTGTTTCTTGGGGATAGTTTTTAGTAATTTCATTTGTTAATGAGTATACTTTTGTGTTTTTTCATGCTTCATAAAATTTTTTGAGAACTGTATGTTTTGAATATTATGATGCGGTAATTCTAGAATTTTTTTCTTCTTAACATTTGTTTTCGTTTCTAGCTGTTCACTGTAGCTGTAGTTTTATTTAGTGACTTTTATAAATAATTTTTATAATGTCTATATTTTTCATCCTATGTGGTCTCTGAAGCCCTTGTCTCTTTAGCTTATATTTAGCCACTGTTTTGACAGACATTTCTTTGAACACAGGAATGAACAAGAAAGAGAGAAGAAGAGGTGGGGTAGGAGGAATTAAAAAAAAAATTCTTCCATGTTTTGTAGATTGGCTCTGCACTGGGTTACCCCTTTCAACATTTAGACCATTTACAACTCTGCCTTGCCCTTCACTTTCCGCTTGGACTAATTCTAGACACCAGTCAGTTGAAAACTTAGTATTTTTTCAAGTGTTTTTAGTCATGAGTCCTGCCTTAGGCATGTGCATGGCTTTCTAAATCCCCTATATATGAGGAATGTATAGATTTTCCAAATTTTCTTCACAGGTTTTCGTTACTTAATTGTACTGCTTCAACTGTAATCTTTTGCCCTAGACAGCTGCAAGTGGTTCATTTGTCTTAAGATTTTTCCTCCTTGAGTGAATTCTTAGTTGGACAAAACAAAGACAAGTGCCTCACCTTGGTCCTTTAGGAAGCTCCCAGACAGAACAGACAAACATATTCTTTGTTAATAAGCCAAATCTGCTCATTCTAAAACAAGGAGCCAGAGGTCCACCTTGGGGACAGGTTGCTGTCCTCAAGACGCCACTTAGCTAGGAGGAGAATGGGGAAAGAATGAATAAAAATGTCACAAATTTTTCTTACCTTCTGTAACTTTTTTCTTGACTTAGAGTTAATTACTATTTTCCAGAGTTCTGGCAAATTTAATACTGACAGTTTTTGCATGATTATTTTTGATGCTTCTGTGGAGAGATGGGCACCTACTGTGCCATTTTCAGTGACATCACATATTTGGCACTGTTGTTAACATATGTGAAATATTTAACTTTGATAATAACAATATGCTATTATATAAGAACACTACAAGTTTAACTGATTTAGAGCTAAACTGAGCATAGTAAAATACTGAATGCAGTGGACATAAACACCTATCTGCAGTCCTTCCATATCTGATTTTTTTTGGTCTCTGGAATGGCCAGCAATTCAGTGGTAATTTACTTTCCTTTATTGTAGACTGGTAACACACCAAAAGCAAATTTATTCCTTAAAATTTTTTTCCTCTATAGGTTAAGTATGGGGGAAGTTTTTAATTAAATCAAACATATTTCACTTGTTATACAGTCCATCAGGTGTAGTAAACATTTGAAGATGATATAAACAGCCAAATATCATTTAACACAAATAACAATGATAATAATTTAAATACTTGATTTTTTAGAGGACTTCACTAAGTGAATTATATGATGGTGAAGATGATAATGTTGTATTAGCATTTAAACAACCAAAGTGAAGCATTCAAGACAAAAGTTTGGGAAAAAAAAAAGACATTGATGTTGTTAATCTTTACCTAAGCACTGTGATCCTGGAAAATAGAAATGATCCAGAAATGTTCCCGCCCATTTGTATTTCAGAAAATGGCTTAAAACCTAGAACAATTCTTTCTCTTATGACTCAGACAAGACTTGCTGATGTTCCCCAGTTTACCAATAATAGTCCTCAACACACCCATCAAATTCCTATTCTTTGCCTCATAAATGATTAGCTGAACTGTTTTCCCCTACTGACTAATCTGGACAAAATATATAACTTGACTAAACTTTACTCAGGTTTATTCCTTCCCCATAGGTCCCTGGACTTTAATCCACCCTTTAGCTCCTGCTGAAAACTAACTGGAGGCTTTCCCAGATGAACTGAGATCCATTGTCCAATCTCAGATCAATGACTGGCAATGTTAGCCAAAGACATTCCCAGATGAATTGTCCAATTACACCACAAATTCATCCCTTCTCTCACAACTGATTTTTTTCTAGCCATGTCTATTCTTCCCTATAATGTAAAAATCCTTTTCTGGCTGGCCCTTGAGATTTACCCCTGTAAATCTCACAGTCAGAACACCCTCTTTGTGGCAGTAGTCCCTCTTTCCCTAGTGCAGCTCTTCCTTCCACTTACTGCAATATCTTTTTGAATAAAATCCCTTTCTGTATAAGTCCAGATTTGTTTTTGATTTGTTTTGATTTGATGACACCATGCCTTACCAAAGAAATAAAAGGTATTACCTAGCAAAAGTATAAATTTTAGAATTTATTGAACTACTTACACAAAAATGTCCTAGTAAGGAAACATTTCATTTAAATATCTAAATTCTCAGTAGGAATTCTAACATTTTTCTTGTATTAAAACTCTTATCTAAAAAAAAATCTGAAAGAATAGCTATGCTAAATATCTCAAATAATTACTACTTTTGACTAAAATATTAAAGTTTTTTAAAAGATAAAAATCAAAGCCAATTTAAGATGATGTGACATCATATGTCACAGCAGTAAGTTCAAACCTCGAAAGTGATTTCAGAAGTCTAATTATTCTTAAATGTTTTCATGTTGTTCCCAGTCACTGTGTTCTAAATGTCCAATATCATTTTGCATGTAAGAAAACAGGTTCTGAATACAGCTTTCACTTCTCCTGAGACTGGTGAAGACAGATCTACAAGGACTGGATTATAAGCTATTGAAAAAGAACTCTCCATGTGGAACAGAGCACTACCATCAACTTTGCCAGGTCATCTAGATTTATTGCATGTGTCCTCATTTTCCTTGCTTGACTTCATTTACTGCTGCTTCCTGTGATCTTGGGTTTTGTGTTTTCCCTTGCATATATTGGGAGCCCTCTCTTGTGGATTCATCCATATCTGTTTCTGCTTTTAGTCTTAGCTAGTTTGTAGCATCAGTCTAGAATCTCTCCCAAACCTACTTCAATGTTTTTCCTTTGCTGTTCCTAATTTACTGAATTTTCAGACACATAAGGAGCCAGCCTTTACTGATGGTACAAAGCACATAATAGCTTCTAAATGGCTTTGATGTTGATGTTAAGCAGGGAAGACAAAAGCAATGAGCAATGACTTTTCTGACACTGACTGGCAAATACTGGGTTGGTTAGGCATTCGTATTAAAAAAAAAAAAAAAGTTAGGTAGGGATAAACTGCCTTTATTAGAATGGTTGTCAAATACAGCCACCAGCCACACACACATCTACATTCACACACAGACCCATACACCCATTTTTACACCCAGGTCTCTTACATATCAAAGCCTGACAAGGATCTGTATGACTGCACTTTGCTGTTTTATGTCTTCATTTTCTTTTAAATGGACACAGCTTTAGTTGTTAACTTTAACTTTATTGCATTTGTACAAAAATCTTGAAAATTTCTCTAAGGGGGTTGGCCCCACACCATGTTTTCCTCTCCCCAACCATGCTAAGGACAGGTATAAGCAGATTTTCTTGTAGGCAACTGACAGTTTGCATTTAGATAAAATATATTTCAATGAAATTATTTTTATTATTCCATTATTTTATTATTCCATTTAGTAAACTGCTGATTTGGGTGATAAGTACATATCCACTGTCATATATTTTATCAATAGATTTTTCTTTGGCTTAGAATGATTTTAAAGATAGAAGAGAAAATTGATTCTATAATTTAGCTATAATGTTTCTAACAAGGCAAACTTCTCACAAACTCTTTATTTAGACAGGTCTGTAAATAGGAATGCTGTGTCCTCTGCCTCCTTCTTTTGACTCAGTAGTCTTCAGCATCACCAGCACAGATGGCAAGCAGAGATTTTTCATAATGCCCTGAAGCAAAATTCTGAAACAACCAAACAAAAAAACAATGTATTTGAAATAAAATGTTATAGTATTTCTAAAAAGAAGCATGGTTCCTCTGAATTACAACGAGAAAGATCCATGGGCCATTACCGTTTCCAAAACTGTTCACTCTTTTCATCTAAAAATTCAATATGTTCTGAGAACTATTCCCACTGGAAGTTATTGGAAAATAATAGCATGGTTATAGTCAATAGAATAGGGTTTATATAAAGTGGATTGAACCCTAATGTGTGTTTATGAAAAGAATAACTCACCGTAGAATTAAATCTCAACTTTAAAAGAGGTGTACTAATATTGTTGTTATAAATCAGCTTAGAGTCTGGAGGGCAAATTGACAATACGCCTCCAAAGACTTAAAAGCATTTACACTCACCAATGCAGTAATTCTACTCCAAGAAATGTATCCTAAGGAAATAATGATCTATTATTGATGAGCACAAAAATTTACACTAAAAAATATAGACAACATTATGCATAATAGTGAAAAAGTAAAAATCAATATTTAAAATTTGGGATATTTATGTATTTTCTAACTTATACAGTGGAATACCATGATTCAGTAAAAGTATTCCTTTTTGTAGTAAAGCATATTAATTTTACATATATTTTTAAAAACATAGCACCTACAACATTTCATTACTGATTGTGGTGAAGAATAAGGGCAATTTTTACCTCCTTTTTATGATCTTCTATAGTTTCTAAGTTTTTTAAAACAATAAGAGTAAGAAATAAAAGGGTTTATAAAAACTATGTTAAAAATCAACTATCATATTAATGTTCTCTTACAAAAGTCATGCAATTATAATTCACTGTTTTAAATGCATTTAGTAAAGTTATATTAATTACATGTAGACTTTGAGGTGGCTTGGTTAATTGAAGTATACATGTTAGAATCCACTTATTCATTTAGAAAATGAGTTATGACATTTCTCAATGAGAAATGTTCATCGCCGCTTAAAGTTTAGGGTTTTCAAGATAGGTGCAAGGGCAGTTTTATCAAAATAAAGGAATAAAATGTCTCTTAACGCCTGCAATGTCTTTTTTGGAGTGACTTTGGTTATGCAAGGGCTTACAGGGTCTTCTGTTATTTTTATGGTCTTTTGGTCCTTAGGTTGTCAAGTTGCTTCTGGATCACTTTTAATAAACTAAAAAGCGATTTTATGCAATTGAAAATTTCAGTGTAAAGCAATGTGAACAGGTAATAGCACTCAGCTACATGCAACGTATAAGGTAAGATATATTATCAGGGCCTTGTGCTTGGTTTAATACTCTGGTGATGCCATCCCCAAATTCTTTATAATTATTTGAATGAGAGGTGAAATATTTTAATTTTAGATTGGGTGCCAAAAATTACATGTGTAGCCCTGTATATCCTAATAATTCTTTGCTAAGTTTTATCAAAATCCAGACTAAAGCTTAGACATATTAGAATGGACAAATTTGTTTGTTTACTTCAGAATCATTGCTGCTTTGCCCTTCAACAGCTAAAGGGGTGCATAGAATTTTACATAACTATCAAAGTTAAATTCCTGCACGTTACCAGTTTATGAGATTCCACTGGCTGCCCTGCCTTCTATGACAATATGAGAAGAGAACTGAACTGATCTAAGAAGCCTTTTCACAATTAGTGCGGCCTTATTGTAAATTGTACCTTTCCTGATACTGATCATGCTCAAAATTTAACTCACAAAGCCCAATTACACAATTAAAGGAAGAATACTTTACATGACTCCATCAACAATTTTTGTTTGAAACACATAAAAAATTCCCTTACTGAGATGAAGGGCGTTCCTCAGTTAGCCCTTGTTGATGCACTAAATACTGTCCAATGGACTAAAGTAGATCATCTTGTCAGAATAGTTAACTTTTTAGTTAACTTCTAACACAAGGTTACTTAAAGCTCTCATATCAGTTTTAAAAATGATAATGAACACAAATCACATGTAGGAGATTTACTTTGATGTCATGAAACAGCGATTTTCCATATCTCTCTTTGTATCGTTTCCTGATGGTCATCAGATCTATTTCACTTCTGGCGATTAGAATCCTGATTACAGTTTTATTATGGAAACCGAAGTCCTAAAAGATACAGAAAAGGAGAGAAAAAAATTGGAAAACGGTACCTTAAAGTTAATCTATCTAATATAGACTCAACCTCTTTTCTGTGGCTGTTTATTCATGCTGTACTCCTCAAACACTGGCATGATGATCGGGGGAGTGCCCAAGTCAGACTCCCATATCCTCCGAGACTTCGCCTTCTCTCATACGTGTACACACAGTGAAGTATCCTACCTGTTTGACTTCTTTCCTTTGCTTTATTTATTTATTTTGTTGAAGTAGAATTGACATACTTTTGCCTATTAGTTCCAGAGGTACGTCATAGTGATTCTGTATTTTTATACATTACAAAATGTTTCCCATCAATCTAATTTTTCACCATACAGTTTTTTGCCTTACAGTTATTGCATTCCCTAAACTGTATGTTAAATCAGAGGGAGTTATTTATCTTATAACTGGAAGTTTGTACCTCTGAATTCCCATTAGCTATATCACCTGTTTCCCCACCCCTCTCCCTTGGTGGCCAGCAATTTGTTTCTTGTATCTGTGAATCTGTTTCTGTTTTGTTTATTCATCTGTTTTGTTTTTTAGATTCTACACATAAATGAAATAATATGGTATTTGTCTTTCTCTGACTTATTTAACTTAGCATAATACCCTCTAGGTCCATCCATGTTGTTGCAAATGGGAAGATTTCATTCTTTTTAATGGCTGAGTAATATTCCTGTGTCTGTGTGCATGCGTGTGTGTGTGTGTGAAACATTCTTTATTGATGGAAACATAGGTTATTTCTTGGCTATTGTACATAATACCACAATGAACATAAGGTCACTTATATCTCTTCAAATTGGTGTTTTTATTTTCTTTGAATAAATACTCAGAAGTAGAATAGCTGAATGGGATGGTAGTTCTATTTTTAAGTTTTTCAGGAAACTCAATACTGTTTTCCATATTGGCTGCACCAATATACATTCACACCAACTCTGTATGAGGATTCTCTTTTCTCCACATTCTTTCCAACTCATGTTATTTTTTGTCTTTTTGATAATAGCCAATCTGGCAGGTGCAAGGTGATATCTCATTGTGGTTTTGATGTGTATTTCCCTGATGATTAGAGATATTGAGCATCTTTTCAGTTGGCCATCTGTCTATTGCTTGTAGTGGAACTGCTGGAGTGGTGTGGGTCAGGGGCCTAGGGCATGCTGGGGCTGCGCTAGCAGGCCAGGTAGAGCATCTGGACCCTGTTTCTGTCTCTGCTATCAAGGTGGAGGAGAAATGTGAAAATTGGTACTTGTTCACACCTCTGACCCTGGAGAAACTTCCAACAGTTCCTCACCCATGTGGTGGATGTTTTACGGTTAATGAATGAATTTCCTTTACTTACAGTATATTTGCCCTTTATACTGCTGTTTCATCGCTATGCCCAGTGATCTGGTTCATAGTGATCTGTGCACAGGCACCTCAGTGATATCCCTCCTTACTATAGGTCTATGTGTAGAGGTGACTCTGTCTCCAACTCTCCTATCCTTCTCTGTGTGGACCCTTCATTATTTGTTGTGCAGAAGCTGCTCAGTTTTCAGTTCTTCTTCAGGAGGAATTGCATATGTAGGTGTAGATTTGGTGTGTTGGTGGGAGGAAGTGAGTTCAGGATCTTCCACATTAGCATTCGGACCCCTTCCTATTTTACTTCTTAAATGTCCCGTAATATCTATTTTCATTGTCACTACCTTGATTCTGGCCCTTATCATTTCACCCTGATTCTGCAGTAGTTCCTTCCTTTTACCACCTGGCCAACCTTCACATTCTCTCCTTCCTGATTCTGCAATAGTTCCTTCCTTTGAGCCTGGTCCACCTTCACACTGTCTCCCTCACACTGCATTATAAAATACAAATCTGATCATTTGCTCTTTCTAGGTAAAAATTCTAGACCAGGGAGGGAGGGGGTTTCGAATTATGTTAGAGGAACATTGATATGTTTGAGTGACACAGCAATTACATTTTTATTTTACAGTCTATTACTAAAAATTGTAAAAATAAAAATTCCAGGTATTTGAAATATTTTTGGATGTAAACGCAAATACTGAAAAATAAAAAATCGATTCCTGTATACTAGCTCCAGAAAGAATATTGCTTTATAAACCAAGTTCAATTTGTCTTTTCAAATGGAATAATGGGGACATCCAGTGGCCAAGAAGCATAATGTATATATGTGTGTAGAGATACACGTGTGTGTGTGTGTGTGTGTGTGTGTGTGTATAGGCATAATAAAATTTTTGATGTCTGAATGTTTTGGGTATAGACCTCTAAGCAATCTTTTCATAATTTGAGGTAAATAAAGTATTTACCCAGGTTTCCATATTTAAATTGTGTATCATTCACTTAGAATGCACCAGAGAAAAATACCTGCAGTTTTCTTTGCTTAGGGGTAGTGTAAACAGCTTTGACCAATATTTTACATTTAAGGTCATCATATGTCAAAAATTAAATTATTTGAATATACAATCCTCCTCTTTACCTCTAAACCAGTTGTAAGTACATGCATTTTCATTTTTGCATTGAAACACACACAGAAATAATTTTTATTTATTATTAGAATAAGTAGCCCTCAACTTGGACAGATTTGGAATCAAACTAATTATGCTTATTTCCTCATGGTCATTCACAAGTGAAACTTCATTTTTTTTTTTTTTTTTTTTTTGGAGAAGGACACTGTTTAAATAATTCTATAGCATTGCCCAATACATTATTTAAATATTTTTAAAAAATCAAGTCAATTTTTTTTCTGCTTGGAAATAGAATAAAATAGAAACAGAGAGCTGTGAACATAGGATACATGTGTTCTGAGGATACGTAGGTTGGTTCTTGTAGGTAAATAAAAAATACTCTTTACAAAAGATATATAATAGAAATATTCTTAAATATTATCATATTATCCCAGCTTGCTAGCTACTTTTAATAAGTTGGTCTGTAAAAACAACTTTGAGGATAAAACAGACTTTTAAAACTACTGACTTTTAAAAAATTAATTTTCACAGAGTTTTTTTGAGATATGATATATGTATAATGATTTGTATCAGAACTTTTCTTTCTCTAAAAATGTGTTATGCACATTATGGATAAAATATGCATTGTCTCATGCATTTAAATGTTTGTTTCTTTGAAGATAAATGCACCAAAGGAAGTGTGATTGACTGTCACACTAAATATGAACAACACTTTCATTTAATTACAAAATAGATTATTATTGTCTAGCCATCTCTTCTTAAAGTACTTTCTAAAATAACACTTCAAGTTTAAAAATAACCACTGGCATTATTTCATGTTTTTTTTTTTTTTAATTTCAGAAATGTAGCAATTTCTTACTAAGGGTTTATAATGTTTTGACATTTCCTGCTTGATACTATATGTTTTGTGCTTGAGTTATGTGTGAAGTAGGGGTCTTTGGCAAAATACAAAAAGCTTTTGGATTTACTAGCTTCTTCATATGCTAAGAAGTGCTAAACCACCTGGGGGAGATAGATCCCATGGAGTGTTACGTCTCAAGTAACTCAATTTGACACAGAAAGCAGAGCATTATTTATTTGGTGTTCTCATTTTGGTGTATAATACATTTTTTCCCCACTTGAGCATATTTTGTTTGAAACAAATATATTTGTATACAAGTTCAAAAATGTTTAAATAATAAAAGTAAACCTAGTGCTTTGAGAAAGTAAACATGATTATCTGGGAAAATTTTAAAAATATGTGGGTCATACTTACATGGATTGCACTATATAGTCTATAAGCAAAATAGGCTGGTTTATCTCGAATACAGAGAACTAGGAAAAATCAGAAAAAAAAAAAAAAGAAAATTTGAGAGTGACAACATATATTTTTTTCTGAATTTGGGAAACAATGAAAACACTTCTTTTTTTACTGTTAAAATCCTAGGAGAGTGAAACTTTTTGAGTCCTATGTGGGAAACCTCATTGTACATTGTAGTAAAATTTCAATATTTAAAATAGTGGTAAAACCATAACCTATAGAAACATGTAAAGCAACAATATTATAATAACTCATTCAGGTTTTCATTTAGTCTATGTCTTTTTCTTGGAGATCTCTTAGTTCTTTCACAGTGTCTAGTGAAGAAAAATGTGTCCCTTTTACCTGAAAATTAAATAAAGCTTCAAAGAGATCCAGGCTGTCACCACTATTATAGATTTTTATCATTATAAAACTCAATATACAATTGATTCATTTTCCCAAACACTATTTTTAGTCCCTCACAGACTTGTGAATAGATCTGAGGTTTTTCTCTCTTCTTTTTAAAGATTTTTTAATTTATTTGAGAGAGAGGAAAGACGGAGACTGAGAGTGGGTGGGGAGTAGGAGAGAGAAAGTGAATTTCAAGCAGACTCCCCACTAGGACTGAATCTCCATGGGACTGAATCTCCAACCCTAAGATCATGACCTGAGCCAAAACCAAGAGTCGCATGCTCAACCAGTTGAACATCTCAGGCATCCCAAATCTGAGATCTCTTAAAAACAAATAAACAAACAAACAAACAAAACTCTGGATGGGTCATAAGGGGACTGGAGTAGTGTTAGGAGTCATCTAATCAAAACCATTATGACATTAGAACCATTTAGAGCCTAGTGAACAGTTGTCCTTTATGGAGGTCATTTGATGATTACTGACAATTCAATAATGTTTATTTGAATAAGTAAATAAATTAATAAAAAAATGAGTAACATATGTGAGGCTATAACTTTTGGGCAAAATAAAGTCATCACAACAGTTGTTTTTTCTACAGTTCAAATGATAATTTTAGGTTTTAAGACCATGCCTTCATCTTTTACATTTATTTGTAACTGTGAACTTCATAGAACACTCTTGAGTCTCTGCTAGAATGTGGACACTTTCAGGAGAAAGAGCTTTTGTTGTTGCTTTACTGTTCCATTTGCACAGCCTAAATCAATGGCCACAATAGTGGATGACTCAATAAATGAATAAATGAATGAATCAGTTAAATTATTTTTTGCTGTTTCTCATGTCCACTATTTCCTCTTACCTACTGCTTTGTTTGTGGTTTGGTATATAGTGGAAAGAGAACAATCTTGGAATTCAAATGACATGGGTTCTAGTCATAACTTTGTTGCTCATTAGTTGATGGACTTTGAAGTAGTCAATTAGCCTCCTTGGCCTTGTTAAATGAGTTGCAGTGTGATATGTTATTAAACTATTTTCATACTCATATATTATATAGTATTTTAAGGATTTCATAGACCCCACCAAACCTTTTTAATGGAACCCTAGCTTGAAACTCCTTTAGAAGCTAAGATATAAAAATTATGTTTCTTGCCATCTCAAATGCCCATGTATGTTTGTGCCATTCTAGGAATGGAAAATCATAATATACATTTATTCAACAAATTTAAGTGTTTACTTGATGTGTGTTCTTTATGGGGACATTTCACAAAGACGTTTTGTTTGTAGTTCCTACAATGTATGCTGTCAAGTCACAGCACAGAACAAGGTACAGCATAGTGTTTTCATAGTAGTTGTTATGGAAAACTGCCACTGTTTTCCTCTCTATGGGAAGATATCTTTTCTTAGAAAAGAGATGGAAGTATGTCCCTTTCACAATAGCCTGGAGAAATCACTATTGAGTAACAACTTGGTAAATTTTTGTTTATGGTAGAACTTACTCCTAAAGGCAATATATTAAAGATGATGACAAAAAGACTCTTCCACTTGGAGAAAAGGAAGCCAAATTTCTAGCATTTATCTGCTTTTTAACAAGGGAATGGAAATCAGTACATATAAATGAATTCAAAGGTGTGAGATCCCAGTTACCTGAGAGAGTGAGATTTCAATGTTTCCCAGTATGAAAGTTGAACCAGCTATTAGGGAAGGGTATTTGTTCATTCAAGTTATCAAGTTGCCAGTTTAGTGCATTGTATGAGTAGCTAATGTGCTTTTCCTCTATAGAGTTAACATCTTCACTAAATAATTAAATTCAGGGAAAGTAACTCAATGAAGAGCAAAGTCATGCATGTTTAATTCAATCAGAGCTAATCAGCACTTATTGTGGAATCCAAGGTCTGCTGTACACCAAATAAATCATTACTTACCAATTGCAACTAGCAACTCTTGGAAGTATCCATCATAGCATTCATTAATGGCATCTACTATGTCTTGCCCAGAAATATTTTGAAATTCCTGGAAAACTTCAACAAATTGATATAATTAAAAGGATATTTTGTACATATTATGATTTTAAAATATAAATATTGTAAATTTAAAATATAAATATTGGTTAGCTTGTTACACATAATGAAAGTAAAGTATAGGGGTACAGGTTGAGTTGGAGTAGGCTATCTTTCACAATTTTTATAGTGTTTTATATATGTAGAAAAAAATAAAACAATTTTTTTAACTAAAAGAAACAGAAAAGTATAGAAGCCAAAGAATATACAAGCTAATATGAGTGTACCTCTAAGACAAATATGATGGCTTCACATAAATCATGACATTAATGATAATCTCCTTGACTTGTAATGAACTAGTTAAACCATGATTACTATATTCTCTTCAAGAAAACATCTAATATGCCTAATAGAAAATAGCTAATTTATTTGGGTAAGTTCTCCATCAGAAATAGAGATGATTTTGAAAGATTCAATATTTAAAGTTTATATAATTCAATTTTTGGAAAAAATAAAATTATAAGAAAAAATCATTCCTTAGTAATGTCATTAGATAAGACATTCTGTATAAATATAATTCAAAATAAGTACCTTTGTGATCACTGACTTTCCTCTATATGTAACATTTCCCTTTTTTCCCCTTCTAGTTAACTATTTGCTTTCTATTAAACTATCCGTTAAGTAGCTAAAAAGAAACCTGATTAATAATTACCAAGCCACAGTTGTTGATAGCTTTTGTTGCACAGGATCATTTGCAGCATGGTTTTGTGTTCTCCTGTCTTCTGCTGACAGGCTTCCCACAGGACCTGAAACATCATATTGCTAGGAAGTAGCCCCATAACCACCACAGACCATTTTAACAAAGGTTTTTCATAGTCACTTTGAGATCTGGTTCTAGTTACCATTGCATCCTGAGCAGCCATAGCAGGGTCTGTATATCCTTCCTCTCTGGTTCCCTGTAAAATAAGCACAGGTTTTCCCTTGTCAATTTTCTTAATTAACAACCCATATAGGATTATTGGGACAAAAATCTTTGAATTACCAAAAACATTGGTAATTTCTTAAAAAATTCTATCATTATTTGAAATTAGTCTACATTTGTTGAATATTATATGGAACATAGGCCCTTTTTTAAAAATGTGGGTTTAATTTTTTCTTTGCACCAGTGGTAATCTTTCAAAGGCATTGAAGTGTTTTTACTCTTATGTCTCTCTGTGCAGTGTCTTCTTCCCATCAAACTGGGCATCACTACTACCACTGGTAGTACTATTGGATTTAACGTTGTTGGAGTGAAAATGCAGAGAGAAAGAATGAGTTAATATTCAGTCTCTACCTTGTCAAATAGGATACATGCAACAAAATAATAATGAAATCCAGATTTTGTGGAGTAAGAATATTTTACAAATTTGTATCATGACCACCACTCCCACCCATTTATCATATAAAGAATAAATATGGCCAAGTTGATTAGAGATTCCATTACAAACAGGAGGGAAGGAGGGCTAGCCAGTGCAGGAGCTTCTGATCTCCAAGGATTATGACTATACGGTCTGGGGGGAAGAGTTCAAAGAGACATGCGATTAGACCATTCGTTTACTATTGCTCTTGGCTTGAGATCTGGAGGGAAGGCTTTTTCTTTTCCCTTCCCTTCCCTTCCCTTCCCTTCCCTTCCCTTCCCTTCCCTTCCCTTCCCTTCCCTTCCCTTCCCTCCTCTCCTCTCCTCCCCTCCCCTCCCCTCCCCTCCCCTCTCCTCTCCTCTCCTCTCCTCTCCTCTCCTCTCCTCTCCTCTCCTCTCCTCTCCTCTTCTCTTCTCTTCTTCTTCTTCTTTATTTTTTTCTCCTCCCTCCCTCTCTCCCTTTTTCTCTTTCTTTCTTTTTTTCCTTCTCTTCCTATTTCTTTCTTGTTTAACTATGCTGAGAGAACATTGAGAATACAGTGGCTTCTGATCCTATCATCTTTTTGGACTCTTGAAATAACCACATTGCTAGGAACTCAGTGATATAGCAAGATCAAACAGAGGGAAGTCCTAAATACAACTCTCTTGAATTGATCTCAATCCCTAAGTAGCATCAATGGGCTCCAAATTTCTTATCTGCTCCTAACAGAGGAACTTGCATGTTAGCTAGAACCTGGTTGGGAAGATTGACAGATGGAGTTGTTTAGGGCCATAGCAGGGACAGATTGTTCTAGTAGCCAGGAGCTATAAAGTAGATCACATTGATAGACTATGTGAGACTGAAAACTTAGGGAGATTCTTTAGTTCCAGTGAGAGGAAAGATGAGGCTAACGCAACATAGAAGTTTACTTGGCTCTGACAAAATTGAGACAAAAAAGATAGTAAATTAACCAGCTGTATGGTTTGGCAGCTGATTTTGAAAAATGCTCATACTGTGGACTTCTATATCTCATCACCTACATGTCCAGAGTTGTCCAGAACTACCATTCCAAAACCAAGATGAGCAAGGATGCAGAAAATATCTTAATGACGTGAGGCATTATCACTCTCATAAACTAGCTCCTAAATATTCAGATTTCTCTCCACCAAGTGTTCTCTTGGTGAGAAGGAGAGGGGAGGGTCAGAAATATGAGAGTTGTGTGTTTAATCAATAACTGTGTAAATGATATTGAACATACACTCGCATTGACTATTCAAAGTATTATATGGATTAAATTTGCTATATTAAATTAAATACTAGGCTTTTTCCCTTGCTAACCCAAAGCTGGAAGCATATAAGAAAGATCAACTTATTCATAGAGAAATAAATAAACTAAAAACTTTTTTAAGTAAATGTAGCCCTAGAAAAGTTAATATGTTTAATCATAACTTGGAAGTTGTGTATCACTTAAAAGTGTCCAGCTAAGGAAAAGTTGATACAAACTTTTAAATTTCAGTACCATTTCTGGCCCGAGATTTGGTTACTATACTCTCCCCTTAGCCTAAAGAATTCAATATTTTCAGATAATATCCTTTGGTCAGTCCCTATGATTTTAATTTGCTCAAGCAACAAATGACTAAAAGCTATAAATATGCTATATCTTCTATGGATATATGCCATTTCTTTAATAACATAAACTTATCATGGTAATTCACAGTCTTCATCTTATTTGACCATCAGTAGGATTTGATGCAATTGCTCACTCTCCTCCTTGCTATGTCTTCATCTCCAGGCTTCTAGAATCTGCACTCTCATTCTCCTTCTTTCTACTTCCTTCTCAATCTTGTGTATTGGTCCCCTTTACTTTTTAATCTCTTAATACTGGAAAGTTTTAGTACTCAGTTTTTGGCACTGCTCTTGTTGGCATCTACAGTCCTTCCCTTGTTAATCCTGTTCTTGTGGCTTTATATTCCATCTATGTTGTAATGATATCCAATTTTACATTACTAGCTTAGATCAACCATCTGAATCTCAGGTGCATATATTCCAGTTGCCAACCGAACATCTTCACTTGGATTTCTAATATACATATTAGACAAAACATGTTCAAAATCTATTTCCTGGTTTCCCTCAAACTCAAAAACCTCTTATAAACCTCCACATCTCGGTTTATGACAACCCCATCATTCCTACTGCTCAGACTTAAGAATTGAGTAACATTTTATTCCTTCTTTTTTACATATGCTACACCTAATTTCTCAGGAAATAATATAGACACTACCTTCAAAATACATGCAGAATCTGGGCACTTTTCATCACTGCCAGAGCTCTCCTATGGGTCCAAATTAATATTGACAAAATTCTTTGCTGGTAGCATCCTTACAGGCTTGTTTCTATCCTACTTTTCTCCCTACTTTTTCCTCAACATTGTATCTAGTGTGAACACTTTAAAGCACAAGGTCATATCATCGTTTTTCTCAAAATCCAGTAATGATTCTCCTCTCCCCATTTCATTCAGAACAGAAGTAAAAATCCTTACGAGGCTACAGATTTGACCAAATTTCATCACCTGTTACCTTTCTGACATTGCCACTATTATAGAACATTTCCTTGGCTTGCTCAGATGGCACCAGCTGCTCTTCTTGCTATTCTTCACAACTGGCAGCCATTCCCTTGTCCTAGAACTTTCCCGTAACTTTCCCCTTTGCCTGGAATGTCCTATCATCACCACTCATTTGTCAACACATTTTTTCCAAATGTTTGCTCATATAACCTCTTCTCAATGAGATTTATCTGACCATTCTTTTTTTTATATAATTTTTTATTTTTTATAAACATATATTTTTATCCCCAGGGGTACAGGTCTGTGAATTACCAGGTTTACACACTTCACAGCACTCACCAAAGCACATACCCTCCCCAATGTCCATAATCCCACCCCCTTCTCCCAAACCCCCTCCCCCCAGCAACCCTCAGTTTGTTTTGTGAGATTAAGAGTCACTTATGGTTTGTCTCCCTCCCAATCCCATCTTGTTTCATTTATTCTTCTCCTACCCCCTTAACCCCCCATGTTGCATCACCACTTCCTCATATCAGGGAGATCATATGATAGTTGTCTTTCTCCGCTTGACTTATTTCGCTAAAAATGATACACTCTAGTTCCATCCATGTTGTCGCAAATGGCAAGATTTCATTTCTTTTGATGGCTGCATAGTATTCCATTGTGTATATATACCACATCTTCTTGATCCATTCATCTGTTGATGGGCATCTAGGTTCTTTCCATAGTTTGGCTATTGTGGACATTGCTGCTATAAACATTCGGGTGCACATGCCCCTTTGGATCACTACATTTGTATCTTTAGGGTAAATACCCAATAGTGCAATTGCTGGGTCATAGGGCAGTTCTATTTTCAACATTTTGAGGAACCTCCATGCTGTTTTCCAGAGAGGTTGCACCAGCTTGCATTCCCACCAACAGTGTAGGAGGGTTCCCCTTTCTCCGCATCCTCGCCAGCATCTGTCATTTCCTGACTTGTTGATTTTAGCCATTCTGACTGGTGTGAGGTGATATCGCATTGTGGTTTTGATTTGTATTTCCCTGATGCCGAGTGATATGGAGCACTTTTTCATGTATCTGTTGGCCATCTGGATGTCTTCTTTGCAGAACTGTCTGTTCATGTCCTCTGCCCATTTCTTGATTGGATTATTTGTTCTTTGGGTGTTGAGTTTGCTAAGTTCTTTATAGATTCTGGACACTAGTTATCTGACCATTCTATGTAATACTGCAACCTACCTACTATGCCCAGCCCCAAGATGTCCATTTCCATTATTCTCCTCCGCCATATTTCTCACTGCCTTCTAACATTCTATATAATGTACCTGTTTGTTAGATTTCTCTTGAAATTTTCCTATTCCCCCATTAGAATGTAAGCTTCTCAAACACTGATGAGGTCTTTGTCTCTTGTTCACTGACAATTCTCTTTTGCCTGGAATCATGCTTGGCACATTGTAGGCATTTGACAAATACTAATTAAATCAATACTAAATGAATGCAGGAAAGCTAAAGAAATAATTTTTAGATAACAGAATTCAAAGATCAGTTATATTAATACAGCTTTGTAATATAACTTGAAGTCTGGAATTTTGATACTTCCACTCTTGTTTTTCTTCCTTGAGAGTGCTTTCACTGTTTGGGGTCTTTTCTGGTTCCACACAAATTTTAAGATTGTTTGTTCTAGTTCTATGAAAAATGTGGTTGGTATTTTTATAAGCATTCCATTAAATCTGTAGATTGCTTTGGGTAGTGTAGACATTTTAACGGTATTTGCACTCCATAAGATCTGAACAGACACTTCTCCAAAGAAGACATCCATATGACCATCAGAGGCATTTCTTTATGTTGTCTTCAATCTCTTTCATCAGTGTTTTACATTTTTTCAGACTACAGGTCATTCACTTCTGTGGTGAAGTTTATTCCTAGGTATCTTATTATTTTTTGTGCAATTGTGAATGTCATTGTTTTCATTTCTTTCTCCTGCTTCAATATTAGTGTATAGAAATACAACAGATTTTTATAGATCAATGGACCAGAATAGAAAGTCCAGAGATAAGCTCACAATTATATGGTCAATTAAACTTCAACAAAGCAGGAAAGAATCCAATGGGAAAAAGTCAATCCCTTCAACAAATGGTATTGGGAAAACTGGACAGCTGCATTTGAAAAAAATGAAAGTGGACTGCTTTCTTGCACCATAAACAAAAATACACTCAAAATGAATTAAGGACATAAATGTGAGACCTGAAAACTTAAACACTCCAGAAGAGAACAAAGATAGTAATTTTTCTGATATTGGTCATAACAACATCCTTCTAGATATGTCTCCTGAGGCAAGGGAAGTGAAAGAAAAAATAAAGTACTGGGACTACATCAAAGTTAAATGCTTCTGCACACTGAAGGAAACAACCAACTAAGCCAAAAGGCAACCTACTGAATGGGAGAAGATATTTCCAAATGACATATCCAATGAAAGGTTAGCATCCAAAACATGTAAAGAACTTATACAATTTAACACCAAAAAACCCCCAAGTAAATCCAATTTGAAAATGGGCAGAAGACCTGAACAGACACTTCTCCAAAGAAGACATCCATATTACCATCAGAGGCATGAGAAGATACTACTCAATATCACTCATAATCAGGGAAAATAAAAACCACAATTAGGTATCATCTCACACTTGTCAGAATGGCTAAAATAAAACCCTCAAGAAGCAAGTGTTGGCAAGGATGTGGAGAAAAAGAAACCTTGATGCAGAGAATGCATCAAGATTCCTAACTGGTGTAGCCACTGTGAAATAATATAGTGGTTCCTCAAAAAATTAAAAATAAAGCTACCCTATGACCCATTAGTTGCACTACTCTGGGTGTTTAGCTAAAGAATATGAAAACATTAATTTGGAGGGTTGTAAGCACTCCTATGCTTATTGCAGCATTATTTACAACAGCCAAACTATAGAAGCAGTCGAAGTGACCATCAGTAGATGAATGAATAAAGAAGATGTGCTATATATACACAATGGGATATAACTCATTCATAAAAAGAATGAGATCTTACTGTTTGCAAAGATATGAATCTAGCTAGAGAGTATAATGCTAAGCAAAATAAGCCAGTCAGAGAAAGACAAATACCACACAATTTCACTCACACATGGGATTTAAATGAACAAAGGGAAAAAAAGGGACAAACCAAACAACAGACTTTTAAATATAGAGAACAAATGGATGGTTACCGGTGGGGGATGTATGAAACAGTTGAAGGGGATTAAGAGTACATTTATCTTGATGAGTACTGAGTCAATACATGAAATTGTTGAATCACTATATTGCGGAGCTGAAACTAATATAACACTGTATGTTAACCACACTGGAATTAAAAAAGAATAATAAAAAATGGTCTAATATAACTAATATAACACTGTATGTTAACCACACTGGAATTAAAATAATAATAATAATAAAAGGTCAGTTAGTAGATGTAGGAAAATTTTATGGATCATTGAAATTTTCTTAGTGATTTCTGACCAAACTACATGGCTAAGTAAACACCTACCCTTACAAAGTTTGTGAGAAATATTTAAGAAATTTCTGCAGTTCTCTGTTTCTGAAATATTTTTGAAATGTAAGTTTTGACATCGAACTTGAAGTGGTGCTTGTCTGTTTACTTTTTTGTGCAGTTAATTACAAAAGCACTTTAAGCAGACTGGTAGATTTAAAAATGTGAATAGGTAAGTTTGTGTTTTAGCTTTTTCCACTGTCAGAGTCAAGCTGTCATGTAAAAAGCCTAAGATAACAACACGGTGTGTGTAACAGAGAAATGGTATATATGAGTACAGAATTTGAGTTGGGGCAAAATAAAACTGTGAAAAAAAGATGTTAAGGGAATGAGAATCTAGCTGAAAATATTTGAAATGTGTAAGTTGACTACAGATGATTACTGAAATCTGATGGCAATAACATCCCCAGAAGTCTCGCTGTACAAGTTTGAGAAACCATCGTAAGGAAAATCCTAACAGCTATGATGAGTAAGCATTCAGTTGGGTCATTTCCACCCCTTCCTTGAGAACATTTATCATCTCCTGTGTGATTTGCACATTAATTAATCTCCAAGTGATTAATTTTTTACTATTTGACAGATAATTACATCTCCCATAAATCTAGTTAATAAAAGCAAGCATGGAATGTTGTAAGCCCATTTAATGATTGGCATTAGTTTTCAAGAAGAAGATGTTCCAGCTGAGTTGTTTCCTTATTAGAAATATCCCTTTTGGAAAATACTTTAAGATTAAGTAAAAAATCTTCTCTCCCAGAAAAATATGACAATAATTCTCAACACTTTCCATTTCATGAATATCTTAAGGTTCCTATGCTCCAATTCTCTTGGTCTCTATTAATTCACAAAAGAGATGTGCCTGATTTTCATGATGTTAAGAAGTTGAAAGCCACAGACAGTCTTTACTTGGATTCTGAGAGTCAAATAAATGTAGATGGAAGTAGTGGATGTAATTACAATAATCGAATTTTAGAATATTTGTGTTGGAAGAAAATTGAGGGAAGAATGGTTCACATTCCTTAATTTACAAAGTAAATCTCATCTGAATCTCAAGAAGGTAAATAATAAATATAAGGACATAAAACCATGGCTAAGAGGAAAATCATCTATATATGAGAAAAAGGGAGATTGAGGAAGAGAAAGACAAAGACAGACAGAGAGATTGAGAGAGAGAATAACGATTCCAACTACAGGGTAGAAGAGATTTGTTCACACTGAAGTAACCCTCAGTTATCTGGCTGGAATCATCAATCTAAATTGCACAACCTTTAGGAAGGAATTCCATTTCCTTTTTGTAAAATGTCTAGCCAGTTTCTCTCTAAAGTGATTTACACCACAGATAGTGGTGAGGGGCAATGATAAACTTTTCAGTTCCCTAACTCACTTTTTATCTTTTCCCAACCTTCTAGATTTACTAATCCAAATGGTAAATCAGAGGCTCCAAACAGAAGAACCATTAATGTAGAAGTTGGAAGTCAATGGGAAATCTTTAAAATATTAAAAAAACTAAGAGAAATTGTACATTTAATTATATGTATAATTATTTATACATAAGAAGTATGGATTAACATGAGACTTCTGATCTTCAAAAAGACTATTAATAGAGGAAATTATACTAAGATACCTCTTTTTACTTCCATTTTTCTATAGTAATATAAGTAATTTCTATGAAATGCATATTGTTTTATACTTGTAAAATTTGTTTTACATTTTAAGAGAAATGTACTATGAAGCCTTATAAGTATTTAATCCTTAAGTAAACTTAATTATTTTTCCTTGGCTTCTTATAAAATCTAGGTTTCTTTTTTTTTTTTTTTTTAAAGATTTTATTTATTTTATTTGACAGAGAGAGAGAGATCACAAGTAGGCAGAGAGGCAGGCAGAGACAGAGGGGGAAGCAGGCTCCCCACTGAGCAGAGAGCCCGATGCGGGGCTCGATCCCAGGACACTGAGATCATGACCTGAGCCGAAGGCAGCGGCTTAATCCACTGAGCCACCCAGGCGCCCCTAAAATCTAGGTTTCTATTCACCTTCATTTTTTGATGTTCTCTCTTGGAAGGAAAAACTTTACTACATTGAAAACCTATTTCAAAGTTAAACACACAAACACAATTTAATGTTCCAACTCTAAAAACTGAAATTAATTAATAATACTTTATACTATAAAGTCATAATGAAATTAGGAAAAACCATGTTAACATAAATTTGTGCATTGTTTTAAAATATGTATGTCTATATAGATAATATTACTATATATAAATATGCATAAACACATATATACTTTATCAATAATAAGCATTATTATTTAATTTCATGGAAAAGGAACCACAATTATGAATAAGATTGATTGCCTTATTACATTGAGAAGACATTGTTCACTGATTATTTCCCTCATGACTTATTTTCTGTCATGCTTAATTTTCAGAACTTTTTTTTTCTGGAATATAAGAATCTTTGCTTTAAAAAAATCCACTGCAATTCTGATTCTGATATGTCAGTACCTCTAAGTGATTTATAGCTCAACTATTTAAGAGGTATAGAAATTTTAAGAGGTTATTTGGGTATTGGCCATTGACATTTTATCAAATAGAAGTAGAACTGGAGTGGAGTCAAATGGGGCTGAAGATAGAAATTAGATTTAAACAATGGGGTGATAGTACTTAGGCCTGTGTTCATATTGTCCCTCTCATTCAGTAGATATGTAAACATAATCCTTCTAAACCTGGGTCTCCTTGTCTCTACATGGTGGGGATATAGCCTTTGGGTTCCTTGGAAAGCTGACTCTGATATGGAGATCAGCATGTGTCTTATTTATTATGGAGTGTTCTTGGGAGAAACACTTATGGGGAGAGGAAGGAAGCAGGATTTGAGAGAAACTGGACTGTGATATAGCTTTAATGGAATACAAAGTTATCCTAATAAAATACATTTTATTTCCTACCAGACAATGTATATTTTTCATCAATAAATTGAAATAATTTTCTATTTGGATATTAAGAAAATAAAAACTTGTTTGATATTAGGATTCAACTTAGGGATTTACAATGGGATGTTGGCTTTCCTTTATTAGGGCAATGCCTATGCCAATATGAATTTCTGACTGGGAAATTGTTCTTTTAATTTATATTTTGTAGCATTACTTGTTGAAAATTTTAAAAATTATGACCTTTTTAAATTGAGAGAATTTCAAGAAATTTTTGTTTAAATTCCAGTTAGTTAATACATAGTATAATATTAATGTAATGACACAATGATTCAGCACTTTGGTGCTTTCAGCATATTGGGGGCTCATCACAAGGACCCTGGGACCATGACCTAAGCTGAAGGCAGACACTTAACCAACTAAGCCCTCCAGGAGCTCCTGAAAATTTTAAATTTAACTGAAAGTGGATTTGCTTAGTACTATATCATCTTTTTCAAGTGAACAATTTGAAGAAATCCAATTAGTCCAAATTACCAATATCTCCTTGGTCTGGTACAGTTAATACATGGCTTTCTCAGCAATGTTTTCCTGAGGAATTTTTATTTCTAATTCAAAACTGAGAACAACTTGGGCACACACACCCATACCACATATAAGAATAAAAAATAATTAAAATCCATGTTGTCTGGCAATGAATGGAGAGTTAGTGTGCCAATCTAATATATTTATTAATTCTTGAATTCAATCATACAAAATAGGTGTGAAATACAACAATGAAGTTTTTAATCACAACGGACACATATTAAGGGAAACCATACCACCTGTGTTTGATAGACATGATAATCCACCCTGAATGAGGAAGACAGAAAAATAACAAGAAAAGAAGGAAAATGAAGCAATAATTCACTGCTATTGACTTCTTAAAGGAAAAATTCTTTAATAATAGTGATGCTTTCTAACTACTTTTGTATACACACTAGTTCTAGACAAGTAGAAAAAATTCTTAATTTTTATCTCTCTTGTGTGTAGTAATACAATACCTTAACTTCAGAAAAGTTTAAGAAACTTTGTTTTGTTATAGAATTAAAACAATAGAAATCTCTGTAAATATTTGAATTTGTAGGGGTGCCCGGGTGGCTCAATCCTAAAGTTTCTACCTTTGGCTCAGGTCATGATCTCGGGATCCTTAGATTGAGCCCCACATTGAGCTCTCTGCTTGACAGAGAATCCTGCTTCTCCCTCTCAATCCCCCTATTTGTGTACCCCCCATCAAATAAATAAGTAAAATCTTTAAAAATTACTTGAATTTGTAATTTTGGGGAAAAATCAGCATATGGCTGTGGGTCTATTTTCCTGAAAAGCTGGGGAATATTCTTTTTTTTTATTCCATTATTTTATTTCTTTTCAGCGTTCCAGCATTTGTTGTTTATGCACCACACCCAGTATTCTTTATTTTTTCCCTAAACTGAATGCTTCCTTCTTTCTTTTTATTCTTTAATCTTAGCGGAATATCAAGAATTCTAACTTTGCTTCCTGCTGAAAGATGGCCAATAAGACAATCTGAGTCATAAAAGAGAGGAATTTTTAATAGCTTTTTCTTGCCTAAATACATGTTTTCTTTGTCTCCTGCTGAGACTTCTCATTGTTTCTTGTCTCACTTTAGCATATATTCAGGTTATATCTGTTTGATTAGATCAATATGAACTCAAAAAGAATGGAATTAAGACTTAAAGATGATAAAAAGGGGAGGTTAGTTTTTATTTTTAAGTCAGATTCTCTTAAATTAAGTCATACGTGAGGCTCTCACTATAATTTTCTTTCTATTTGTTGTAGTAAATTATCATGACATATGCAACTTAATTTTTTTTTCCTGCTTACACAGAGATGATAATAGATAAAATCTTCCCAATCATCTCACATGCTGCCAAAAATATGTCCTTGTGGCTCTCTACTGCTTACAAGAACCTTGTCAGCCTGGCATCTCAACCAGCAATTTAATCAGACAAATTTTCCCTATTCAGCAGGAGTCCTTCAAGCCAGCTAGTATGCTCATGCAGGACCTCTCCATTCACCCTGAACCACCTTCCCTCCTCCTCTCCAGATGTGTGAATGATGCTCACTCTCCAGAACCTTGGTACAAACCCATTGTATATGAAGCCTCTTACTTTAGCAAGCATTGAACTTTATTCACTCAGACTTATAAAAAATTTTTTATTTTTTAAAAATTTCTTTGCAATGTCCCAGAATTCATTGCTTATGTACCACACCCAGTGCTCCATGCACTATGTGCCATTCATAATACCCACCACCAAGCTCACTCAACCTCCCCCTCCCCTCCCCTCCCCTCCCCTCCAAAACCCTCAGTTTGTTTCTCAGACTCCACAGTTTCTCATGATTTGTCTCCCCCTCCAATTTCCCCCAACTCACTTCTCCTCTCCATCTCCTCATGTCCTCCGTGTTATTTCTTACACTCCACAATAATTGACTTTCTCTGCTTGACTTATTTCACTCAGCATAATCTCTTCCAGTCCCATCCATGTTGATACAAAAGTTGGGTATTCATCCTTTCTGATGGAGGCATAATACTCCATTGTATATATGGACCATATCTTCTTTATCCATTGGTCTGTTGAAGGAAATCTTGATTCTTTCCACAGTTTGGTGACTGCGGCCATTGCTGCTATGAACATTGGGGTACATCTGGCCCTTCTTTTCACTACATCTGTATCTTTGGAGGTAAATACCCAGTAGTGCAATCGCAGGGTCATAGGGAGCTCTATTTTCAAAATTTTGAAGAATCTCCACACTGTTTTCCAAAGTAGTTGTACCAACTTGCATTCCCAACAATACTGTAAGAGGGTTCCCCTTTCTCCACAACCACTCCAACATTTGTTGTTTCCTGTCTTGTTAATTTTTGCCATTCTAACTCGTATAAGGCGGCATCTCAATGTGGTTTTGATTTGAATCTCCCTGATGGCTAGTGATGATGAACTTTTTTTCATGTGTCTGTTAGCCATTTGTATGTCTTTTTTGGAGATGTGTCTGTTCATGTCTTCTGCCCATTTTTTGACATGATTATCTGTTTTGTATGTGTTGAGTTTGAGAAGTTCTTTATGGATCTTGGATATCAGCCCTTGGTCTGTACTGTCATTTGCATATATCTTCTCCTATTCCATGGGTTGCCTCTTTGTTTTATTGACTGTTTCTTTTGCTGTGCATGAGCTTTTGATCTTGACGAAATCCCAAAAGTTTATTTTCACTTTTGTTTCCTTTGCCTTTGGAAACATATCTTGAAAGAAGTTGCTGGGACTCATGTCAAAGAGATTACTGCCTATGTTCTTCTCTAGAATTCTGATGGATTCCTGCCTCATGCTGAGGTCTTTTATCCATTATATATTCACTCAGACTTTTAAAATAATTTGCTCTTTGCAGCATTTACTTTCAAAAAAATCTGACTTGATTTCCATGTATCATATACAAACCCTTGTTCTAAGACTATAAAGTTGAATAGGACATAGTTCTCATGATTGGGATACTAAAGCTACTGGGAGAGGTGGATGTGTAAACACATTCCACATTATATGCTAACATAGAATAGAAATATATAAGACAGGCTTGGAGGAGGGCAATTCCAATGGAGCAGAAGGAGGCTTTGAAGAGTAGGTTCAGTGAGAGGTCTCATGAGAAACGATTAGTTCCATACTAGCTTCCATACTAGCACTTTTGAATTTTGCTTGTTGGAACAACTCAGCAATTAATCAAGCAAATACAAGTAAATGTTGGACTAATTTTTTTTTTTTTTACACATTCATGGTTTATCTAGGCCAAGAACGAAACAGAAAGAATAAAAAATTAAAATGGAGTTTTAAAAATCTCATTGAAAAATTATTCATGATAGGATTAGTTATATAGAAATTTAAAATATATCTAATATACTCAGATTAAAATTGTAGGTTATATATAAATATATATAATGTATATATAGTATATAATATAATAAACACTATCATTCTACAGGTAAGATTAGGAGTAGGGCCAAGAAACTTCCACACAGTGATCTTTTAAAGATCATTTAAAGTGGTGTCATGATATGGATGTCAAAAAACACAAAGCATGAATAAAAATGTAAAGACATTTATTTTATAAAGTTCTTTTTTTTTAGTTTCCTTAATCTTTTTTTATTTTTAAATTTTTAATTTTTTATAAACATATATTTCTATCCCCAGGGGTACAGGTCTGTGAATTGCCAGGTTTACACACTTCACAGCACTCACCAAAGCACATACCCTCCCCAATGTCCATAACCCCACCCCCCTTCTCCCAACTCCCCTCCCCACAGCAACCCTCAGTTTGTTTTGTGAGATTAAGAGTCACTTATGGTTTGTCTCCCTCCCAATCCCATCTTGTTTCATTGATTCTTCTCCTACCCCCTTAACCCCCCCATGTTGCATCACCACTTCCTCATATCAGGGAGATCATATGATAGTTGTCTTTCTCCGCTTGACTTATTTTGCTAAGCATGATACGCTCTAGTTCCATCCATGTTGTCGCAAATGGCAAGATTTCATTTCTTTTGATGGCTGCATAGTATTTCATTGTGTATATATACCACTCTTCTTTATCCATTCATCTGTTGATGGACATCTAGGTTCTTTCCATAGTTTGGCTATTGTGGACATTGCTGTTATAAACATTCGGGTGCACGTGTCCCTTCGGATCACTAAATTGTATCTTTAGGGTAAATACCCAGTAGTGCAATTGCTGGGTCATAGGGCAGTTCTATTTTCAACATTTTGAGGAACCTCCATGCTGTTTTCCAGAGTGGTACACCAGCTTGCATTCCCACCAACAGTGTAGGAGGGTTCCCCTTTCTCTGCATCCTCGCCAGCATCTGTCATTTCCTGACTTGTTGATTTTAGCCATTCTGACTGGTGTGAGGTGATATCTCATTATGGTTTTGATTTGTATTTCCCTGATGCCGAGTGAAATGGAGCACTACTTCATGTGTCTGTTGGCCATCTGGATGTCTTCTTTGAAGAAATGTCTGTTCATGTCCTCTGCCCATTTCTTAATTGGATTATTTGTTCTTTGGGTGTTGAGTTTGCTAAGTTCTTTATAGATTTTGGACACTAGTACTTTATCTGATATGTCGTTTGCAAATATCTTCTCCCATTCTGTCAGTTGTCTTTTGATTTTGTTAACTGTTTCCTTTGCTGTGCAAAAGCTTTTGATCTTGATGAAATCCCAATAGTTCATTTTTGCCCTTGCTTCCCTTGCTTTGGCGATGTTCCTAGGAAGATGTTGCTGTGGCTGAGGTCGAAGAGTTTGCTGCCTGTGTTCTCCTCAAGAATTTTGATGGATTCCTTTCGCACATTGAGGTCCTTCATCCATTTTGAGTCTATTTTTGTGTGTGGTGTAAGGAAATGGTCCAATTTCATTTTTCTGCATGTGGCTGTCCAATTTTCCCAACACAATTTATTGAAGAGGCTGTCTTTTTTCCATTGGACATTCTTTCCTGCTTTGTCGAAGATGAGTTGACCATAGATTTGAGGGTCTATTTCTGGGCTCTCTATTCTGTTCCATTGATCTATGTGTCTGTTTTTGTGCCAGTACCATGCTGTCTTGATGATGACAGCTTTGTAATAGAGCTTGAAGTCCGGAATTGTGATGCCACCAACGTTGGCTTTCTTTTTCAATATCCCTTTGGCTATTCGAGGTCTTTTCTGGTTCCATATAAATTTTAGCATTATTTGTTCCATTTCTTTGAAAAAGATGGATGGTACTTTGATAGGAATTGCATTAAATGTGTAGATTGCTTTAGGTAGCATAGACATTTTCACAATATTTATTCTTCCAATCCAGGAGCATGGAACATTTTTCCATTTCTTTGTGTCTTCCTCAATTTCTTTCATGAGTACTTTATAGTTTTCTGAGTATAGATTCTGTGTCTCTTTGGTTAGGTTTATTCCTAGGTATCTTATGGTTTTGGATGCAATTGTAAATGGGATTGACTCCTTAATTTCTCTTTCTTCTGTCTTGCTGTTGGTGTAGAGAAATGCAACTGATTTCTGTGCATTGATTTTATATCCTGACACTTTACTAAATTCCTGTATAAGTTCTAGCAGTTTTGGAGTGGAGTCTTTTGGGTTTTCCACATATAGTATCATATCATCTGCGAAGAGTGATAATTTGACTTCTTCTTTGCCGATTTGGATGCCTTTAATTTCCTTTTGTTGTCTGATTGCTGAGGCTAGGACCTCTAGTACTATGTTGAATAGCAGTGGTGATAATGGACATCCCTGCCGTGTTCCTGACCTTAGCGGAAAAGCTTTCAGTTTTTCTCCATTGAGAATGATATTTGCCGTGGGTTTTTCATAGATGGCTTTGATGATATTGAGGTATGTGCCCTCTATCCCTACACTTTGAAGAGTTTTGATCAGGAAGGGATGCTGTACTTTGTCAAATGCTTTTTCAGCATCTATTGAGAGTATCATATGGTTCTTGTTCTTTCTTTTATTGATGTGTTGTATCACATTGACTGATTTGCGGATGTTGAACCAACCTTGCAGCCCTGGAATAAATCCCTTGGTCGTGGTGAATAATCCTTTTAATGTACTGTTGAATCCTATTGGCTAGTATGGCTAGTATTTTGGTGAGAATTTTCGCATCTGTGTTCATCAAGGATATTGGTCTATAGCTCCCTTTTTTGATGGAATCCTTGTCTGGTTTGGGGATCAAGATGATGCTGGCCGCATTCAATGAGTTTGGAAATTTTCCTTCCATTTCTATTTTTTGGAACAGTTTCAGGAGAATAGGAATTAGTTCTTTAAATGTTTGGTAGAATTCCCCCGGGAAGCCGTCTGGCCCTGGGCTTTTGTTTGTTTGGAGATTTTTATTGACTGTTTCAATCTCCTTACTGGTTATGGGTCTGTTCAGGCTTTCTATTTCTTCCTGGTTCAGTTGTGGTAGTTTATATGTTTCTAGGAATGTATCCATTTCTTCCAGATTGTCAAATTTGTTGGCGTAGAGTTGCTCATAGTATGTTCTTATAATAGTTTGTATTTCTTTGGTGTTAGTTGTGATCTCTCCTCTTTCATTCATGATTTTATTTATTTGGGTCCTTTCTCTTTCTTTTTGATAAGTCTGGCCAGGGGTTTATCAATTTTATTAATTCTTTCAAAGAACCAGCTTCTAGTTTCATTGATTTGTTCTATTGTTTTTTTGGTTTCTATTTCATTGATTTCTGCTCTGATCTTTATGATTTCTCTTCTCCTGTTGGGCTTAGGGTTTCTTTCTTGTTCTTTCTCCAGCTCCTTTAGGTGTAGGGTTAGGTTGTGTACCTGAGACCTTTCTTGTTTCTTGAGAAAGGCTTGCACCGCTATATATTTTCCTCTCAGGACTGCCTTTGTTGTGTTCCACAGATTTTGAACCGTTGTATTTTCATTATCATTTGTGTCCATGATTTTTTTCAATTCTTTAATTTCTTGGTTGACCCATTCATTCTTTAGAAGGATGCTGTTTAGTCTCCATGTATTTGGGTTCTTTCCAAACTTTCTCTTGTGGTTGTTCTAGCTTCAGAGCATTGTGGTCTGAAAATATGAAGGGAATGATCCCAATCTTTTGATACCAGTTGAGTCCTGATTTAGGACCGAGGATGTGATCTATTCTGGAGAATTTTCCACGTGCACTAGAGAAGAATGTGTATTCTGTTGCTTTGGTATGAAATGTTCTGAATATATCTGTGATGTCCATCTGGTCCAGTGTGTTGTTTAAGGCCTTTATTTCCTTGTTGATCTTTTCCTTGTTGATCTGTCCATTTCAGTGAGGGGAATGTTAAAGTACCATACTATTATTGTATTATTGTTGATGTATTTCTTTGATTTTGTTATTAATTGGTTTATATAGTTGGCTGCTCCCACGTTCGGGGCATAGATATTTAAAATTGTTAGATCTTCTTGTTGGACAGACACTTTGAGTATGATATAGTGTCCTTCCTCATCTCTTATTATAGTCTTTGGCTTAAAATCTAATTGATCTGATATAAGGATTGCTATTCCTGCTTTCTTCTGATGTCCATTATCACGGTAAATTCTTTTCCACCTCCTCAATTTAAATCTGGAGGTGTCTTCGGGCTAAAAATGAGTTTCTTGGAGGCAACATATAGATGGGTTTTGTTTTTTATCCATTCTGATACCCTGTTTCTTTTGATTGGGGCATTTAGCCCGTTGACATTCAGGGTAACTATTGAGAGATATGAATTTAGTGCCATTGCATTGCCTGTAAGGTGACTGTTACTGTATATTGTCTCTGTTCCTTTCTGATCTACCACTTGTAGGCTCTCTCTTTGCTTAGAGGACCCCTTTCAATATTTCCTGTAGAGCTGGTTTGGTATTTGCAAATTCTTTCAGTTTTTGTTTGTCCTGGAAGCTTTTAATCTCTCCTATTTTCAATGATAGCCTAGCTGGTACTGCCTCTTGTTCTTTTTTCTGTGGTGAATTTTTCTGCCTTGTCATTTTGTCCAGATAAAAGTATATGAAGGAGCAAGTAAAATACTAAAAGGGTGGCAACAACCCCAGGAAAATATGCTTTAACCAAATATGCTCCCAAATCATTAGGGGGGAGAAAGGGGATAAAAAGAGGTTCAAAAAGAAAGAAAGAAAAAAAAGAAAAGAATTTAAAAAAGAAAACGAATAAAGTATAAAAAAGAATATATATATATATATATATATATATATATATATATATATATTAGATAAACTAGTTAAAAAACGTTAAAAAAGAAAAGGGTAAAAGTTGAAAAAAATTTTAGCAGAAGAAGAGATAAAAATGAAGAAGAAAAATATTAAATTAACTGCAAGACTAAAAAATCACAGAAAGAAAGCCATGAGTTCCGTGCTTTGCTTTCTCCTCCTCTGGAATTCTGCTGCTCTCCTTGGTATTGAAACTGCAATCCTTGGTAGGTGAACTTGATCTTGGCTGGATTTCTTGTTGATCTTCTGGGGGAGGGGCCTGGTGTAGTGATTCTCAAGTGTCTTTGCCCCAGGCAGAATTGCACCGGCCTTACCAGGGGCCAGGCAGGAGCTTTTGTTCCCTGAGCGCTTTCTGTAGAGTTCCGGAGGAAGGGAATACAAATGGCGGCCTCCTGGTCTCCATCCCTGAGGAGCCTAGAGCCCGGGGCCCCACTCCTCAGTGCGCCCTCAGAGAACAGTACCCAGTAACTCCCGTCTGCCTGACCTCCGGCCGGGCTCCGAGCTCACCAAGCCTGCGACCAGTTCAAGGTAACCCTGAGCTGTGAGCTTACTGATGGCTCTGTCTCTGTAGCCGGCTTCCCTGTTCCAATATCCACAAGCTCTGGGACACTCAGACACCCCCGATCCTTCTGTGAACCTGCGGGACCTGAGCCCACGTTGATCCCACGTGGGCTTCACCCCGGTTTAGCCTCTGGAGCGATGTCCCTCAGTGGAACAGACTTTTTTTTTTTTTTTTTAATATTTTATTTATTTATTTGAGAGAGAGACAGTGAGAGAGAACATGAGCTAGGAGAAGGTCAGAGAGAGAAGCAGACTCCCCGTGGAGCTGGGAGACCGATGCGGGACTTGATCCCGGGACTCCGGGATCATGACCTGAGCCGAAGGCAGTCGTCCAACCAACTGAGCCACCCAGGCGTCCCTGGAACAGACTTTTTAAAGTCCTGATTTTGTGCTCCGTTGCTCCGCCGCTTGCGGGGAGCCGGCCCCTCCCCCCGGGGTCTATCTTCCTGTCGCTTTGGATTCACTTCTCCGCCAGTCCTACCTTCCAGAAAGTGGTTGTTTTTTTAAAGTTCTTTAAATAAATAATGCGGGTCATTTCATTTGTTTGTTTATATATTGCTATCCTTTGGGACATTCTCTATTTTATGACCAAAATAATCATCCTCATAGATTTCCTGCTTATTCCTTATGTGTCTTCATTTTTCCATCTTCTGTTGTTCACTGGTCTGTTTTGGTTGCAGCTTTTCAAGTCTTGTTTTCACATTGATAGCTGATCTCCAATCTTGTTTCATCTTCTTTGAGGACAAAGAACTGGACTATCATCTTACTGCCATGCTTGGTATTAAGGGGAGTTATCTGATGGAGGTCTAGCCAATGAAATGTGAGCAAAAGGGATAGACATCACAGTGAGGCTCATAAACATTCCCATGAACAATCCTCCAGTGTCTTTCTGCTTCTGTAGATTGAGGACAGGCACGATGAAATTAGAAGGAAGGTGGAAAGAGGGATTAGCCACTAGATGGAAAGAGACTGATTCTCTGAATCACTTCTTGGAGGATAGCTACAATCTGATCAGTAGCACCTGTTCTGGTCTCCATGGGAGTTTGAGAAATGACATTACTTTATGCTTTTGGCTATGTATTACCAGAAAGAGATGAGCTCAGTAAATAATTGGCTGGTTTGCAAGCAGAAGTAAAAGAAAATAGAGAGAAACACACCAGATATTTGGTGTCTCTATAGAGAGACACCAGATATTTGGTGTCTCTAACAGTTCAGAAATCACTGATCCCAAGCAATGTGAGCTGGGACTTAAAGAAGATTTGAAAGGCAAACACCTTTTAAGACTCACCCTGCAGTAAGTATTGGATTATCTTTATTATCTGAGAGGACTTTCAAGGAACTGAAAAACAAGAGGTATGGTCAGGGAGAGTGAAAGGATGCAAAGAAATATGTCTAGAAGAGAAGTTTGAGTATGGCTAAGTGGTATACATTATTCCCTGGAAGCGGTTACATTAGAATTCTTTGAGTTTCTTAGAGATTGATATTTTCAAGGACATCATGAATCCAGACTGAATGAAAGTGGGCTACTCAATTTGCAAACCGACTGCTAGATCTCTAAATTTTCCAAAATAGAGTTGTAAAAGAGAATCAATCTTCAGGGAGGATATAGTCCACCATACCACTTCAGATAAAGTGGAAGAGGAAAAAGGATGAGGAAGAACATCTCAGAGTTTGTCAATAATGGCCATAGAAATGTTTAGGTTAAAAAAAATCCAGCAACTCATAGAAACAATTGATACTGGAATGGCTCAGAGAAAAGAACATTCAATGTTATACCCCATGTTTTCCACCTGGTGATTTGGATTCTCCACCTAAACGTGTGGAGTCCTGGATTCCCCAGGTCCTCAGGCAGCTTTCTCAGCCTAGCCTTCTTCTACTTGATCTTTCTCTTTCTAGGTATCACTCTTCCACCATTGTTCCCTAAAAGGGCTATCATTTATTCTTTTTTTCTTTAAAGTCAATGAAGTCTTTTCTAAATAAAATTCTATCTACTCATGGTTCTTAGTGAAATTTTGTGGTAACTACCAACTACTTGATTTATGTTCTTGACATAAAGAAAAAAGTTTGGGGATTTATTTATTTATTTATTTAGGTTTTGTTTACTTATTTGTCAGAAAGAAAGAAAGAACCCATAAGCAGGGGGAGCAGCAGGCAGAGGGAAAAGCATGTTCCCTGCTGAGCAAGGAGCCTGATACTGAACTCCATCCCAGGATCCTGGGACCATGACCTGAGCTGAAGGCAATGCTTAACCAACTGAGCCGCCCAGGTGCCCCAGGTTTGGGGGATTTAGAAATGCTTCTTTCATTACACACACACACACACACACACACACACACACACAACATAAAATCAAACCAAAATACTGGTTCTTCAGACATTTTTCCCAGCTATAGATTCTCAAAGTCCACAAGAGGTTGCTTCATGGCTTTGCTAAATTGGATGACAGTCATATTTAAGAATATGCATAAGGGGGGCCTGGGTGGCTCAGTGGGTTAAAGCCTCTGCTTTTGGCTCAGGTCATGATCCTAGGGTCCTGGGATTGAGCCCCGCATTGGGCTCTCTGCTCGGTGGGGAGCCTGCTTCCTCCTCTCTCTCTGCCTGCCTCTCTGCCTACTTGTGATCTCTCTCTGTCGAATAAATAAAATCTTAAAAAAAAAGAATATGCATAAAACAAAGGTTTACTATATCTAAACATATTATTAGAATGCTAATATGTAGGATGTTTTCAAGAAATGCTAACTGAATAGAAATAATCACATACCATGTTTTCAGTGCAGAAAAATAAAACAAGTCACAATTTTAATTTTAATTTAAAGTAGTGCTCTTTTGTGGTAAGGTATGCACAGCAGAAATTTTAGAGGCAGTGCTGAGGATCATATGCTGGCACTTGGGAGTCTATAGGTCAGTTCAAATTCTGGATTTCTATTTATTAGTTCTTTAGACAGAAAGCTAGAACCTAATAGTTTTGATTGTCTGGTTTTTTTTTTAAGATTTTCTATATTTATTTGAAAGAGAGATAGAGCACAAGCAGGGGGAGGGCAGGCAGAGGGAAAAGCAGGCTTCCTGCTGAGCAGGAAGCTCCATGTGGGGATCAATCCCTGGGATCATGATGTGAGCTGAAGGCAGACGCTTAACCAACTTAGTCACCCAGAACCCCGAATCTCTGTTTGTTTTCTTTTTTCTAAAATGCTTCTAAGAATGTTTATATTACAGCATTTTGTAGTTCTCTCTTCCCACAGTACTAGGCCGTACTAAGATCTCAGGAGCTAGTATGCACCCTACCTTTTTAGTAGTTTTAAAAAATAGAATTCTAATTTTAATCTTTTAAAATAATTTAATCTTTTAACACCCTTATAATATATAATTATTTATGTATATTTCTGTAATCATCATCATCTTATATATAGTAGATTTTTTTAGAATAGAACTGGTGTATTATTCATATTCATTTGTTTCTGTATCCAAGGCAAGTTTCTATTACAGCGCTCTGTGTTTAGCTGGTATTTGGTAAATATTATTATATAGAATTTACTGTTAAACTGAAGTTTTCTGTCCTAGTTTTTTAAAATGAAACATATGTTTTCTTAGTAATGCAAAAAGACGTGAATTTTTGAATTTCGTACCTGGACCAGATTCATGAGTGTATCTCTGAAGTGTCCTGAGGTTTCTGAGTAAATGTCTTCTTGAAGGTTGCTGCTGTATTCTAGGAAAACAAAACAAAATGAAATAAAAAAAAACTTCCATGTTAAAGGTGAGATTTACTAAAGAACCACATATCAACATACTTTGGATAAGTTAATATTATTTCCCCAGTTGTGAGTGGGAAGCAGAGGAAATACAAGCTATTGACATTCCTTTGTCACTTATTGCCTTCTACTCAGATGAGGTCAATCTCCTAAAGATTCCACCAAAGTCATGTGGACACCTAACAGTAACATAGGAAAAGTCTTTCTTAAAAAGCTATTATCTTTATTCCAAAATTGAAAAACAACATGGGGAGTCATTTCAAGTTTTCTAATTCTCAAAATTTGAAATTCTGCATTCTATTTCCATAGACTGCTACTCATCCCAGCACTTTTCCCAAGTGCTTTGTCTCCTTTTAATATTTTATATGAAGGTTCTTACTTCATTCCCTTTGGGAAATTCCCATTGTTCTTGTTCAAATGCAACAGGGCTAACTGTCTAGAATAGTTTCTTGACATTTAGTGAGAGGTAATACATACTCAAAGCCACGTAAGGCTTTAAACTTTTTTGAAAATGAAGATAGTTAACTTTTCTACTTTTAAAATATGTAAAAATCAGATTTTAAGATACATCACAGTGACTATGAGATTTAAAGTGAAGTAGTTACCCATATATGTAGAATTTGCTGAGCAGTTATTGTCCATTGCTCTGTTTTTTCTATATACCTGGTCTCTCCTGGGTCAGAAATAAAATGCTCCTGAAGCTCGGTGCTACAAACTTGCTTGCATTAATATAAACACTCACCTCATAGAAACTTGCAATTACTTTCCCGGAAACTTTGCTTAACTTGATTGTCTAGAGAATCATTTCAGTTTTGATAACCTAATCATCAATTTAACTTACTGAGTTAATTGGTCTTGAGTGAGTGATATTTCAAACATAAAAGTGGCTTAGAAAAAAATTTAAAAACACATAAACTGAAATATTTTGTGTGTTATTTGAAAAAAAAAATAAAATATAGTAAAATATAGTTCCTTACGCAAACAGTAGGCTTCTCGCATTTGGAAAATTTCTCCATTTGTTCTTGAAGCTAAAATATCAATGAGACAATTTTCTTCAGTGCCTGCTCCCTGTAATACAGAGAAATGGAGAAATATAAAGACAGTTGTACTGGGAATAATAGTGCATCTTACATATAATAAGGATTTACAACATTTCTGGTATTCTGAGAGGTAACAGAAGAGAAAGAAAATGTGTTTGGGGACGCCTGGGTGGCTCAGTTGGTTAAGCAGCTGCCTTCGGCTCAGGTCATGATCCCAGCGTCCTGGGATCGAGTCCCACATCGGGCTCCTTGCTCAGCAGGGAGCCTGCTTCTCCCTCTGCCTCTGCCTGCCATTCTGTCTGCCTGTGCTCCCTCTCTCCCCCTCTCTCTCTCTGATAAATAAATAAAATCTTAAAAAAAAAATGTTTAAAAAAAAAAAAAGAAAATGTGTTTGGGATAAAGATAGGCCCAGTTTAGTTCTGGCTCTGCTATTTATTAGTCACTTGAACCTCGGAAGATACTATTTTCTTTCTTTCTTTTTTTTTTTTAAGATTTTATTTATTTACTTGACAGACAGAGATCACAAGTAGGCAGAGAGAGAGGGGGAAGCAGGATCCCTGCTCAGCAGAGGTGGAACTCTACCCAGGACCCTGAGATCATGACCTGAGCTAAAGGCAGAGGCTTAACCCACTGAGCCACCCAGGTGCTCTGATACTATTTTCTAAAACTCTGTTCCTTCATTTAAAATAAAACAATATGGACATTTCTAAATAAAATGGTAAAAGATATTTGAACAAGACTCATGATGCTCATCTTTTTTTTTCCTGCTAGAATATCAGTCTTTGGAAAGCTGGAATTAGAATCAGGGTCTCTAAGTTTTCTGAAGACATTTCAGGGCCCGCTCCCTGCCTCTCCCTAAATGTGAATTTCTTTATATTAACATATAATGTATTATTTGCCCCAGGGGTACAGGTCTGTGAATTATCAGTCTTACAGATTTCATAGCACTCACTATAGCACATACCCTCTCCACTGTCCATAACCCAGACACCATGTCCCTACCCCCCCATCCCCCAGCAACCCTCAGTTTGTTTCACGAGATTAAGAGTCTCTTATGGTTTGTCTCCCTCCCGACCCCATCTTGTTCCTTTTTTTCTCTCCCTACCCCCCCATGAACACCCACCCTGCTACTTAAATTCCTTGTATCAGAGAGATCATATGTTAATTGTCTCTCTCTTTTTTTTTTTTTTTAAAGATTTTATTTATTTATTTGACAGAGAGAAATCACAAGTAGGCAGAGAGGCAGGCAGAGAGAGAGAGAGAGGAGGAAGCAGGCTCCCTGCTGAGCAGAGAGCCCGATGTGGGACTCGATCCCAGGACCCTGAGATCATGACCTGAGCCGAAGGCAGCGGCTTAACCACTGAGCCACCCAGGCGCCCTAATTGTCTCTCTCTTATTGACTCATTTCGCTTAGCATAATACCCTCTGGCTCCATCCATGTCATTACAAATGTAAAGAGTCCATTTTTTGATGGCTGCATAGTATTCCTGTGTGTGTGTGTGTGTGTGTGTATCTCACATCTTCTTTATGCATTCTTCTGTTAATGGACATCTAGGCTCTTTCGATAGTTTGGCTATTGTGGACATTGCTGCTATAAACATTGCGGTGCATGTGCCCCTTTGGATCACTACATTTGCATTTTTAGAGTAAATACCCGGTAGTGTGATTGCCGGGTGTAGGGAAGCTCTATATTCATCTTTTTGAGGAGCCTCCATACTGTTTTCCAGAGTGGCTGCCCCAGCTTGCATTCTCACCAACAGTGTAGGAGAGTTCTCCTTTCTCCACATTCTCACCCACATTTGTCCTTTCCTGACTTGTTAATTTTAGCTGTTCTGACTGGTGTGAAGTGGTATCTCACTATGATTTTGATTTGCATTTCCCTGATGCTGAGTGATGTTGAGCACTTTTTCATGTGTTTGTTGGTCATCTGGATGTCTTTTTTGCAGAAATGTCTGTTCATGTCTTCTGCACATTTCGTGATTGGATTATTTGTTCTGTGGGTGTTGAGTTTTCTACATAAAGTATCATATCATCTGCAAAAAGGTCTTTATAGATTTTGGATACTAGCCCTTTATCTGACGTGTCATTTGCAAATATCTTCTCCCATTCTGTCAGTTGTCTTTTGGTTCTGTTGACTGTTTCCTCTGCTGTGCGAAAGCTTTTTGTCTTGATGAAATCCCAATAGTTCATTTTTGCCCTTGCTTTCCTTGTCTTTGGTGATGTTTCTAGGAAGAAGTTGCTGAGGCTGAGGTCGAAGAGGTTGCTACCTGTGTTCTCCTCAAGAAATTTGATGGATTCCTGTTCCATAAGGAATTCTTTCATCCATTTTGTGTGGTGTAAGGAAATGGTCCAGTTTCATTCTTCGGCGTGTGGCTGTCCAATGTTCCCAACACCATTTGTTGAAGAGACTGTCTTTTTTACATTGGACATTCTTTCCTGCATCGTCGAAGATTAGTTGACCATAGAACTGAGGGTCCATTTCTGGGTTCTCTATTCTGTTCCATTGATTTATGTGTCTGTTTTTGTGCCATATACTGTTTTGATGATTGCAGCTTTGTAATAGAGGTTGAGGTGGAATTGTGACGCTGCCAACTTTTGTTTTCTTTTTCAATATTCCTCCGGCTATTCGGGGTCTTTTCTGGTTCCATATAAATTTTAGGATTACTTGTTCCATTTCTTTGAATAAAAATGATGGTATTTTGATAAAGATTGCATTAAATGTGTAGATTGTTTTACGTAGCATAAACATTTTCACAATATTTGTTCTTCCAATCCAGGAGCATTTTTCCATTTCTTTGTGTCTTCCTCAATTTTTTTCATGAGTAATTTAGTTTTATGAGTACAGATTCTTTGCCTCTTTGGTTAAGTTTATTCCTAGGTATCTTATGGTTTTGGGAGCAATTGTAAATGGGATTGACTCCTTAATTTCTCTTTCTTCTGTCTTGCTGTTGGTGTATTGAAATGAAACTGATTTTTGTGCACGGATTTTATATCCTGACACTTCACTGAATTTCTGTATGAGTTCTAGCAGTTTTTGTAAGGGGTCTTTTGGGTTTTCTACATAAAGTATCATATCATCTGCAAAAAGATGATATGATTTGGATGCCTTTTATTTATTTTGTTGTCTGATTGCTGAGGCTAGGACTTCTAGTACTATGTTGAATAGCAGTGGTCATAGTGGATAGCCCTGCCATGTTCCTGACCTTAGGGAAAAGCTCTCAGTTTTTCCACTGAGAATGATATTCGTTGTGGGTTTTTCATAGATGGCTTTGATGATATTGAGGTATGTGCCCTCTATCCCTACACTTTGAAGAGTTTTATCAAGAAAGGATGCTATACTTTGTCAAATGCTTTTTCTGCATCTATTGAGAGTATCATATTGTTCTTGTTTTTCTTTTATTAATGTATTGCATCACATTGATTAATTTGCAGATGTTGAACCAATCTTGCAGCCCAGGAATAAATCCCACTAGGTCGTGGTGAATAATCCTTTTAATGTACTGTTGGATGTTATTGGCTAGTATTTTGGTGAGAATTTTTGCATCCATGTTCAACAGGGATATTGGTTTGTAATTCTCCTTTTATTAATTTTTTTATTTTTTATAAACATATATTTTTATCCCCAAAGGTACAGGTAATTCTCCTTTTTGATGGAGTTCTTTGTCTGGTTTTAGGATCAAGGTAATGCTGGCCTCATAAAATGAGTTTGGAAATTTACCTTCCATTTCTATTTTTTGGAACAGTTTCAGGAGAATAGGAATTAATTCTTCTTTAAATGTTTGGTAGAATTACCCTGGGAAGCCATCTGGCCCTGGGCTCATGTTTGTTGGGAGATTTTTGATGACTGGTTCAATTTCTTTACCGGTTATGGGTCTGTTCAGGTTTTCTATTTCTTTCTGGTTCAGTTTTGGTAGTTTATACCTCTCTAGGAATGGATCCATTTCTTCCAGATTGTCAAATTTGCTGGTGTATAGTTGCTCATTATGTGTTCTTATAATTGTTTGTTTTTCTTTGTTGTTGCTTGTGATTTCTTCTCTTTAACTCATGACTTTATTAATTTGGGTCCTTTCTTTTTTCTTTTTTATAAACCTGGCCAAAGGTTTGTCAATCTTTCAAAGGACCAGCTCCTAGTTTTGTTGATTTGTTTTACTGTTCTTTTGGTTTCTCTTTCATTGATTTCTGCTCTGATCTTTATTATTTCTCTTCTCCTGCTGGCTAAGGCTTTCTTTGCTGTTCTTTCTCCAGCTCCTTTAGGTGTAGGGTTAGGTTGTGTACTTGAGACCTTTCTTGTTTCTTGAGAAAGGACTGTATTCCAATGTACATTCCTCTCAGGACCACATTTGCTGTGTCCCAAAGATTTTTGAACACTTGTGTTTTCATGTTCATTTGTTTCCATGAATTTTTCAGTTCTTCTTTAATGTCCTGGTTGACCCAATCATTATTTAGTAGGATGCTCTTTAGCTTCCATGTATTTGCATTCTTTCCAACTTTCTTCTTGTGATTGAGTTCTAGCTTCAGAGCATTGTGGTTTGAAAATATGCAGAGAATGATCCCAATCTTTTGGTACTGGTTGAGACCTGATTTGTGACCCAGGATGTGATCTATTCTGAAGAACGTTCCATGTGCAATAGAAAAGAATGTGTATTCTGTTATTTTTGGGGATGGAATGTTCTAAATATATATCTAATGTCTATCTGGTCCACTGTGTCATTTAAAGCCTTTATTTCCTTGTTGATCTTTTATTTAGAAGATCTTTCCATTTTGGTGAGGGGAGTGTTAATAATAAATAATAATATATATAATAAATAATAAAGTTATTATTGTATTATTGTTGATGTGTTCCTTTGTTTTTATTATGAATTGGTTTATGTAATTGACACTTCTCTCTCGAATTCTCCCCTAATGATCCAGTAGTTATTTATCTCTCTTTTTCTCAGCTTCTTTATTCTCCATCATTTGGTCTTCTATATCATTAATTCTCTATTATGGCTCATTTATCCTAGCAGTTAGAGCCTCCATTTTTGATTACACCTCTGTAATAGCCTTTTTGATTTTGACTCAGTTAGGTTTTAGTTCTTTTACTTCTCCAGAAAGGGATTCTCTAGTATCTTCTATGCTTTTTTCAAGTCCAGCTAGTACCTTGATAATTGTCATTCTGAACTCTAGTTCTGACATGTTACTAATGTCTGTATTGATTAGGTCCCTAACCATCAGTATTGCCTTTTATTTATTTATTTATTTTTTGTGGTGAGTTTCTCCACCTTGTCATTTTATTTAGATAAGAATAGATGAATGAAAGAACAAAACACTAAAAGGGTAGCATTGACCCCAGAAAAATATACACTAACCAACTTGGAAGAGACCAAAAGCTGGGGGGAGAGAAAGGGGAGAAAAAAATATGTATTAGATTGGTGAATAAAACAGAGCCACACACTTGATTTTGGTTGTATTTTAGTCTGTTAGAAAAAACTACCTCCCAAAATTTTAAAGAAAGACAAACTTATATATATACAAAAATAAGGGTAAACATGATGGGAAGGAACACAACTGTAAAGATGAAAATTAAAAAAGATTCTAAAAAAGGAATTGATAAGAAGTTTATTGAAAAAAGAAAATTAAAAAAAAAAAGAATGTGGTCAGACTGGAGACTAGAACAAAGTCATGCACTATATTTTCATCTATTAGAAGAAATTTTATCCCAAAACTGTAAAGGAAAAATAAACCTATATGTATACAAAAAATAAAATGCAATAAAATACAAAAAAATAAAATACAATGAAGGGATAAAATATGACTATAGGAATGAGAATTTTAAAATATTTTTATAAAAAAGTATTGATAAGATAAAATAGTTTAAAAACATTAAAATAGGATAGAGGAAAAAATTTAAAAAATAGAATAAGAAAACAATACAATAAAAAAAAATTAACTTTGAAAGACTAAAGGATCATGGGAAAAAAGTCATGAATTCTATGTGTTACTTTCCCCTAGTTCTGGAGTTCTACAGTTATCATTGATTAGTGAACTTGGTCTTGGATGGATGCTTTTGTTGATCTTCTGGGGGAGGGGCCAGTTGCAGTGATTCTCAAATGTCTTTGCTTGAGGCGGAATTGCACTGACCTTTCTATGGGTCAGGCTAAGAAATCTGCTCTGTTTTGCTCTTGGTAGCTTTTGTTCCCTCAACATTTTCTGTATGGGAAGGAAGATGGCGGCTTCCCAATCTCTGGTCCCATAGGAGTCAAGAGCTCAGGGCACCACTCCTCCACCCTCAGAGAAAAACAGTCAATCCCTCCCGTCTCCCTCATCTCCAGCTACACTCTGAGTCCACCCAGCTTTTGACTGTTTTTGTCTCTGGTACACGGCCCACTTTGGAGTCTCCAAACCCAGCAGATTCCTGCAATGCACTACCACACCACTCCTCTCAGAGGAGGGATGTGAGTCTCCCTGGATCTGCTGCTTATTGTGTCCCTGCCCAAAAAGCAGTGGCCTGACTGTGCCTTGAATCATGGTTTAGGGTAACAATGAGCTGAGAACCCACAGTTCAGCTCTTTCTCTGTAGCCGGCTTCCCCATTCCCATACATGGGAGCTCTGCCATACTCCGACACTCCTGATCTTTTTGTGACCCTGCAGATCCTGAGAACACGCTGTCTCCATGAGGTCTCCACCTCCCTCTTAGCCTCTGGAGCAACGTCTCTCAGTGGAGTGGACTTCTACTGTGCTCTCCCTTGCCGGGATCTGGCCCCTTCTCCCACAGCCTATCTTCCCAAATGTTGCCTCAGATTCACTTCACATTTCCTACCTTCCAGAAAGTGGTCAATTTTCTGTTCCTAGAATTGCTTCTCTTATTCTCTCTTCTGTTGAGTTTGTAGGTGTCAGAATCATTTGATATCTATCTAGCTGAATTCCTGGGACCTGATGATATTTAGGCCTCCTTCTCCTCCACTATCTTGCTCCTCCTCTAAATGTGGATTTTTGTACCATTTGTCTAAGCATTGGATTGGATACTTTCTACAGTCTCTTATATCTATTATGCATCCATTATTTTGCTTTAGTAATTAAAAAGACAACACATCTTCCAGAAAGTTTCATAAATCCTTACCATTCCATGTAATACTGATAAAATACAACAGTTTATCTAAACCGTAACCTAAGACTTCCTTCTTATAGTTTGTAGTCACATCATTTTGCAAGAGGTAGGAACTGCCATATACAACTTAGAAAGAAGCAATTGGTTGAAATGTATATGAATTATATACAATGACTATTCTCATCTGCAAACATGATGGCTAAAATCCAGGTTCCCTTAATTTGTTCCCCTTTCCTCTTTTCTGTCACACATTGTTCACAGATTGAGTAATCTGGTCATTGGCAGGCATTGTGTTGGAATGATTGCACCAGTTCTGCAGGTGCTTAATATCGGCATTTGCAAAGATGTAAAAAGTCTTTTGTACCCCATCCCTAGCCAACAAAGTCTCTAACAAATATGTAGTCAATTTATTTCATGGAAATGACTTTTCTGTAAGGAAGAATTACATTCTTTAGAAGTAAAATTTTTATACATTTGAGCAATAGTTTTTGTAAAGGAGTAACTTAAGGTCACAATAATAAGCAAAGATATCATCTATATTTTGTCTCTGACTCAGTATCCTATTTTTACTTAGTGAGTACAGTTTTTACAAATAATTTAAAGAGGTTCACATGATTTAGAACATTTTTGCTTACTATATGAGTATATACCAGGGAGAGATGAATATGAATAGCCCTGGAAACTTATTCAGGTTTTTCTTTTGGTAGTTTGGCATTGAGGGTCAGTGGATTTGAGTTTGTACAGCGACAGAACAGGCTGATCCCAGCTACTAGGGTGCAGAGGTCCCTCTTCCTAACATGGTCACTTCTCCTGAGTGCAGCATTTTCATTGTTTAATTTTTGCTCAGATATTCCCTCCCCTACCCCTGATCACACAGTAACATCACAGGACAGTTCCCTTTCTACTGAAATACTGCCTTGTACTTATTACAGGTATATTTTTGTGTTAGACCACTACCTTCATGGCATGCCAGAGTTCATGAGCATCATAGGATGGTGGTGGGTACATGAGGCCAACCATGACGTCTTTGAAGTGATCTGAAAGCTTCTCCTTCAGGTCACCAATTAGGTCCTATGAATGGAAAAGTAAATACTTTTATTACATTAGTTACCAATTTTACAGGAGAAATGGGATAGTTACAGAAAGTTTTTTACTAGGATGTTCTTTTCTATGTCATTTCATGTAGTAAAAAGCCAGGTTTTGATGCACATATATGCACATACATGGATTATAGGAATGATGGACTTGAAAATGATAAATGTAATCACATCTCTGCATGAGAGGTCATCTACATGGACATTCTAGTCATGTAAAAATAAAATGATCTTGGGCACCTGGGTGGCTCAATTGGTTGGGCGACTGCTTTCGGCTCAGGTCATGATCCTGGAGTTGCAGGATCGAGTCCCGCATTGGGCTCCCAGCTCCATGGGGAGTCTGCTTCTCTCTCTGACCTTCTCCTCGCTCATGCTCTCTCTCACTGTCTCTCTCTCAAATAAATAAATTAAAAAAAATATTTAAAAAAAAATAAATAAAATATTTTATAAAAAAAATAAAATGATCTTCTTTTCCTAATCCCTATACTTCTACAACTTCTCTGTTGATCCATTATGAAAATAAGTAAAAATTGTAACCTAAAAACATTGTTGTTGGGAATTCTTAGTTTTCTTGTGTGGAATTAATGAAATATTAAACCTTAAATAAAATATGCATTTTATTTTATCATTGCAGCAGGGTCTTTTAGCAGGAGTTTCTGGTTATCCTATTGCCAAAAGCTTGTATAAATGAGTTGAGTAATCTAAGAACTTTCATCAAATAGCCACATTAATATGTATATTTTATAAATATTAAAAATTAAACAGTTAAGGAAAAGAAGAAGCATGCTAAATGTTTGTTCTTGGAATACATATTACAGATGATCATTTTAATTTTGACTTTTATTTTACCAGTGTAGAATGGATATTTTAAAAACATACATGTTAGGAGTGCCTGGGTGGTTCAGTAGTTAAGCATCTGCCTTTGGCTCAAATCATAATCCAGGTATCCTGGGATGGAGCCTGGGATGGAGCTCCAAGTCAGGCTTCTTGCTCAGTGGGAGATCTACAAAGGCATCTAAAAGATGTTTAAAACTGAGCATTTTTTGCTAAAACATATAGTATATTAAATTTTACTTTAAAAAATACAATATTTTAGTTCTGAGGTGATTCAATGATAGAATTCAAGTGAAAGATGCCAATGAGGCACAAGTTTTATTAGGACAAAAATGAAATAGTCATAATTTTTATTTTATTTAGTATAATCTGACAATACCATTCCTATATTGTGGATTTTCTTTTTAGCAAATAAAAGCACTTATCTAATAAGGTGATAACTGGTAATACAGAGAATCTGTTGAATTTTTGCTAAGGTCAGTGTACTCATTAAATGAGCAATTAATAATGTCTAGAGTTGTGTGTGCTTGGAGTATATACAAGAAGCATAAGATACTCTCTTCCACAGAATTTACATTGTATTTAATTCTAATTTTTGTACCATTTGTCTAAGCATTGGATTGGGTACTTTCTACAGTCTCTTATATCTAATAAGATATAAGAAATAATATTTCTAATTTCTTTACCAGATGGTTGTTAAGGTAATATGAGCCAGGTACTCTTCTAGGTACTCGGGTTGATATCAATGAATAAAACATATATATGTGTTTTTAAAAACACATATATATGTTTTTATGTTATATATACACATATAAATATATTAGCTTGTGAAACATATTCTCATGCAGGAGTCCAAAAATTTTTTTTGAGTGAAAGATCGCAGTTTTTCAATACTGTTTGATTTAATACTGTTTCCAACACATAGTGGAAGGTGCTGGAGAAAAGCAACAGAATCTCTGGGTTTTGTTTTGTTTTGTTTTGTTTTTAAGGTTTTAATTTATTTATTTGACAGAGAGAGAGAGAGATCACAAGTAGGCAGAGAGAGAGGCAGAGAGAGAGAGGAGGAAGCAGGCTCCCTGCCTAGCAGAGAGCCCGATGTGGCACTCGATCCCGGGACCCTGGGATCATGACCTGAGCCAAAGGCAGAAGCTTTAACCCACTGAGCCCCCCAGGTGCCCCAAGAGTCTCTGTTTTTAAGGACATTCACATTTCACAAACTCAGAGATAACAAGTAAAAAGTGAGCTGAAACACTTTCTAGGGCTTTCAATATAATTTTTCACAGCATAAGATCCAAAAGCAGTAGTACAAAACAAAAGAATTAAGATAAAAGATCAGAATGAATTTATAGGATTAGGGAACCAGGTCACTTTTAGATCAGAAAAGACAAGTAGCACCATGACAGGAGATGGAGAAGCCATTTGTATGGTTAATGTTATATGTCAACCTGTCTGGGTCACAGTACCCAGATATTAATTAGATCACACTTGATTCTAGATGTTTCTGTGATAGTTATTTTGTAGACAAGATTAACGTTTCAATCAGTAGACTTTGAGTAAAGCATTATCCTTCAAAATATGGGTGGCTATCATCTAGCCTGTTAACAGCTTTAATAGAAAAAAGCTAACCTCCCCTGAAGAAGAGAGAATTCTGCCAACAGACCACCTTTGGAATTGAACTGTAGTTCGTCCCCCAGTCTCCAGCTTGCAGGCCTATCTGTAGAGTTTGAGCTTGCCAGTCACCGGGACCACGTGAGCTAATTCCTTAAAATCTCTCTCTCTACTTAGAGATAGGTCATGTTGCCCTCCTTGAACTGCTTGCCATTGCTCTTACAAGAAATTTTGAGCTCCTTATTATATCCTTGCTATAAGGTCCTTCATGATTTGAATAGGGAGAAAGCGAGGGGGAGAGAGAGATTTTTTTCCCCTTTTATTTGATACGTAGGAGGAGTAGGTGTGGGTCTAGACGGCAGGGCTGGGCCAGGATGGGCTGCGATGTGCTGAGCCTCAAAGGAGGCTCAGAGCCCAGCTGAACCGGCCTCTGGGCTGGCGCAGGTGAACCATTCTCCCTGAGGGAGCCTCATCTCGCGGGATCTCGGCGCTCCTTCACAGGTGCCCAGCGCCTGCCCAGGATTCCTGGGATGAGAAACAGCTGCGTGCGGCAGGTGCCAGAAACCCCCTTCCCAGGCTTGTCCATAAGGAGTCTGGCTCCTGCCACCTAGCAAGCAGATGTGCCAATGTATGCATATTATGTTAGTTGTGTTTCTCTGGAGAACCCTGACTGATCCACATTCGTAGTTAAGTGAGTCAGTAAAAGAGAAGTGGGCAGCTGAGGGTAATCCTTGTGTCTGCATATGTGTGTTTTCATATGCGGTGTGAATAAGTCAATCTGAAGGGACTGAAAGATCCACTTGAAGAGAAGATGAGTATTAAATAAGATTTATAGCACAGAATTATGTGATGATTGGATCTTTGCTCCTGTGGGAGCTCAGGAAGCAGGGCAACTTTTAGTGACAAAGGAACTCTAAGCCTATGTTCCTTTAATTCACCAAGTTATTATGCTCTTAAAATGATGATTTTTAAAAAAAGATTTTATTTATTTACTTGAGAGAGGGGGAGAGAGAACACGTGAGCAGGGAGAGGAGCAAAAGGAGGGGGAGAAGCAGGCTCCCCATAGAGCGGGGACCCCAGTGTGGGGTTCCATCACAAGACCCTGATCATGACCTAAGGTGAAGGCAGATGGCTAACTGACTGAGCTGCATTAGCACCCCCAAAATAATGATTTTTTCTCAATATGTATTATCAAGAGAGAAGAATCTTAATATTAGCTATTTTAACTTTAATTTCTAATTAAATTAAAAATTTTAAATGTCATATCTTTTATGTAAAAATAAAAACAAATGTGCCCTTGGAATAATTTCCACAAATAATTTCTCATTATTTAGTTGTTTTAAACATCTAGGATACAATACTTACTTCTTTTCTTAATGGTCTCTCCCAGATAAAATTTTACAAAATATAGTTTTTTAAAAGGAATCACATATTCATGTAGGGAATCTGCCAAAGTTTGCAATAAATTTAGTAACTATCTTTTATTTAAAAATTACGAAATAATTTTAATTTCCTTTACTCTTCTCCATCTCTAAGTCAGTTGTATTTTGCATAGGTGTTTTGAGGGTCAAGTCAAGTATGTGTGGTACTTGGCTCTGGAACTCAAACTTCAGCTTTGTCCCTAGGATTCTGCTTTCTGTCCTAGACATGGAAATAGAGGACTGCCCACTTATGCTGTCCCGACTGGGTTTTCTTTGCTTTCTCAATCCTCTCTGCCCCTTCACTCTTTCCCATGTCCAGCTGTAGCTCCTTCCCAGTAGCCAGGTCCTTACATATTTGGAATAACACATGATTGAGAGGTTTCCTTCAATATGGCTTGTAATGTACCTCTTTGTGAATTTGTTCTTTCACTACAACACAATTAACTTCAAAACTAATGATAAAAATATATCTGGACAATCTCAAATATTTGAAAGTTAAAAATGTATTTCTGCATGGTCTAAAGATAAAATAATAAATCACAAGGAAATTAGGAAATACTTTCAATTTACTGAAGGTGAAAATACATGTTACAATTGTGGGATGCAGTGAAGATAGTTTTTGAAGATAAATTTTTAGCTTTAAATATTTATAAGAGGGACGCCTGGGTGGCTCAGTGGGTTAAGCCTCTGCCTTCGGCTCAGGTCATGATCTCAGGGTCCTGGGATCGAGTCCCACATCGGGCTCTCTGCTCGGTGGGAAGCCTGCTTCTCCCTCTCTCTCTGCCTGCCTCTTTGCCTACTTGTGATCTCTGTCAAATCAATAAATAAACGTTTTAAAATAAATAAATATTTATAAGAAAAACATATGAAATAAATGACCTAAGTTTCCATATCAAAAAGCTAGAAAGTAAATTAAATTCAGAATAAGAAGGAAGAAAAGAGGATCAGAAACCAATAAAATAGAAAATTGATAAATGCTAGAAACTGTCAATAAAGGAAAAGTCTGGTTCCCTAAAAAGATCAGTAATGTTAATAAAATTCTAATTAGATTGATTAAGAAAAAAGAAAGAAAATACAAAATATCAATATTGGGAATGTAAGAGTGGTGTGTAAAAATACTACAGACATTAAAACAAAAAAAATGCCACGAATACATTAATGTCACTAAATTTTAAAAATTTAGTTAAAATGGGCCAATTTCTTGAAAGATACAAATTATCAAAGAAAGCTCAAGCAGAATTTTACACTCAATTTGAATTTCCTTATATTAATTAAAGAAGTTGAATTCATAATTAACCCCACATTGCCTATCTCTAGACCCCAGTGGAATCACTGATAAAATCCATCAAACATTTAAGGTAGAAATAAAATCAGCTCTATACAAAATCTTATAGGAAACTGTAGATGAAAGATGACTTCTCAATCTATTTTATGTGGCCAATATTGCCCTAACAACAAGATTTTTAAAAAACTGCACATGCAAAGAAAATTTCATATTGATATTCCTTATGAACAGAGATTAAAAAAAAAGTGTGTCCAACATTCATAAATCAAAGCCATTAATATAAAAAATATGTCAAGGAATGACTTGTAATGACCAGGAATGCAAAGTCAATTTACAATAGAAAATCAGTCAGTACAATTCCTCATTTTAGCAGTAAAGGAGAAAAGCTGCATGATATCGATAGATATAGCAAAAGCATTTGAAAAAGATTAATAATAAACATAGTAAAAACTCTTAGGAAAGAAGGAACAGAAGGAATCTCCTTCACGCTGATGCACGCTGATGGAGGGCATTTATAAAAACTTTACAGATGAGATGATACCTAGTAGTGATAGTGAATACTCCTGCCCTAAGATTGGGAACAAGGCAAAGACTTGCTCTTACTATTTGTATTTAATGTTGTGTGAGAGGTATGCACCCCAAAGAAAAGCTAAAACTGTAAACCTAGTAGAAGAAAGCATAGGAACAAATCTTTGAGTCTTGATGTGGCAAAGAATTCTTGGATAGTACATGAAAGTAACAATACGTAAATGAAAAAAATGATAAATTTGACTTTATCAAAATAAAAACTTCAGTTCTTCTAAGGAAACTGCAGATGTCATTTCACATGTCTGACAAGACTTGTGCCCAGAAGGCATAAAAATTTCTTAAAACTCAATAATAAGTAAACAACCTGATAAAAATATGGACAAGGGATTTGAACTGACAGTTAACCTGAGAAAATAAGCCAGTGGGAAATAAGCCCACTAAATGATGCTTAACATTTGTCATTAGAGTAATAGGAATTAAAGCCACAATGAGATAACACCACATTTTCTTTAGCATGGCTAAAATTACAAAGACTGATAATATCAGGTATTGGCAAGGATATGGATGGTTTGGAACTGTCATATTTGTGAAAACAAAGTTACTTTACTGTATTTATGTGCTGTAATAGTTAATACCCAGTTTCAGATTATCATATAATTTAGTAGTTTTTAGCATTTTTTTCCACACTAGAATTATACACCCATCATAACATTGGTGCCATAAAGCAATGATTATTTAATTGGGCTGGGGCTGGAGGCCCATATCTTAGGTGAGAGGAAGAGTTTGTAAAGTTATTCAGATGAGTAATATAATATCCTGTTTGGAGGTAGGGTGCTTATTCTTTCATTCCAACTGAATATTACTGAGATGGAGAAAAACATTTAAGCGGAAGAGAGTGATGATAATATTAACCACTAAGATTTAATGTTTAGTATCTGTTATACAGGATTCTGTGTATTAGAATAACTGTGATAGTTCTTTACAACATGAAATTATAAACATCCCATGATATAGGTGAGAAAATTGTGGCTCATAGAGCTTAAGTAGCAAATTCCATGTAACTAAACAAGTTCAGTGATGGAGCCAGGATTCTGGCCTTCTGGTCTCTTTTTCCTGTTATGGCCATAAAAAAGCCACTAGTGATTTATCAGCAAGGTGATGAACATAACATATAGGTGGTGAATGTGTATTTATGAACTTTTAAATCTAGTGTCAGGGGATCAAAGTTTTAAATGCAGACAGACCAACGTAATATACTTTTTTTGTGAGAAGATAATGGTAGCTGGCAGTGGATAGAAAAGTAGAAACATTAGAATTATAATTTCTTTTTTATTTTTTATTTTTTTTATTTTTTTAAAGATTTTATTTATTTATTTGACAGAGAGAGATAGACAGAGAGGCAGGCAGAGAAAGAGAGAGGAGGAAGCAGGCTCCCTGCTGAGCAAAGAGCCCGATGCGGGACTCGATCCCAGGACCCTGAGATCATGACCTGAGCCGAAGGCAGCGGCTTAACCCACTGAGCCACCCAGGCGCCCTAGAATTATAATTTCTTATGAGCTTTCCTTTAACTCTAAGTGAAGCTGATTATTTCTTTGCCATCATTGCTCTGTCTTTGCATTTATTGTACTAGATTTTCATGACTATATTATATGCATTTTTCCCCCCAAAGTCTATCAGGACAGAGATTTTCACATAGATTTTACTAAATTGATCATCAATCTGTAGCACAGTGCTGGGTATAGAATGTACAAAGTATGTAGTATATACAATGTATAAATGAATATATAAACAAGTGCAAGAATAAATCAGTGAGTATTCATTCATTTAGAGAAAAACCCTATTTTACTGATTTTATGTAAAGGATAAAGTCAGTGTTCAAGCTGACAATCACCTGGGCATTGCAAGTCGTTTACTTATCGTTAGTTACATATCTGTAATGACCATTCCTCCCCAGTGTTTATAACGACATCTTCAATTACTCTGCGTATTATGCCATCCTATGTATTGAAACACTGAACCCGGATCTATGTATTCCACTGCAGACTGAGATGAGTGGTACCACTAGATGGCGCTGGTATAATATCTTTGTTTTGTAACACAACACACAACTGGCTGTGGTAAACCGATTTTATAAAAGATGTCAATAAAATTATGGTAATTTCTGTGAAAGAAGCAGTATCAGATATCCGCTAATGCCATTAGAGTGTACAGATTCTGGAGGTAAAGTATTTAGGTTTGAGTCCAGGCTGTGTAAAAGAGCAGCTGTGAGATTGCAAGCAGGTTACTTAACCTCTTTGTGTCTGCTTTCCTAGCTCTAAAGTGAACATAAGAGCATCTACTTCATGGTTTGATCTAAGTGTAAAAATATTTAACTCCGGTGAAATTCTTAAAATACTTTCTGGCACATATTAGGTACTCAAAAATGTGTTTTTATTTTCTTCAAAAACTACTAATCTGTGGCATATAAAAATGGTGGATACTGGACTGTCTCCCTCTCTCTCCTCTCTTTCTATCTCTCTCCTTTCACATCAGAATTTTGTCTATTATATTGTATTTCTCACAACTTTTATATTATCCAATTGTCAGTAAATTCTGTTCTAACTTGAAATATATCCAGAAAACTGAGGATTTCTTACCACTTTCACTGCTACAACCCTCATCCAGGCCACCATCATCACTCCCCTGTGTTAACGTAATAGCCTCCAAAGAGTTTCCTTTCTGTCTTTGCACCTTACAGCCTTCCTTCAACACACCCTGACAGTGTGATCCTGTAAGAATACAAATCAGATCAGTCACTCCTCTGCTCAAAGTGTCCTTTCCCGCTCTACACTCCAAGATAAAATACAACTGCTTTCATGTAGTTGATCTCAGATTAAGCAAACGTGCCAGCTATTTATTCCGTGCAAATACCAGTGTCTGTACAGTGACTCACATGGTACATAGTATGTTCTTGGGCACTTCTCTGCCCTCATCTCCTACTCACCTTCTCCATGCCCCTGATTCCTCTACTCCACCTACAGACGGCTTCTTACAGATCCTGGAAAAGCAGACCTATTTCCACCTCGCGGCCTTTGTTTTTGCCTTTCACTCTTCCTTGAGTGTTCTTTCTCTAGATATTCACATGGATCACCCCTCCCTGCCTTAATAAAGCTTGCTTTTGTCACACCCTTTGAAATTATACCTGGTTCCCTAGTACTAGCTCTATTTTCACCAGGCTTTATTTTTTTTTTTTCCATAGCGCTACTTACTTTCTAACATGACACATTTTACTAATTTTTTTTTTTTTTTTTTAAATCTGTCTTGCAAAGGTAGGATGTAAGCTCCATCATAGCAGGTCTGTTTTATTCATGGCTATTTCACCAGCCCATAGGACTTTACTTGCTGCATAGTAAGCACTTACAAAATTGGTATACAATAAATAAATGAATGAAGACTACTTATAATTCAACAATTATTGTTTGGAGTCATTCTTGGATATTCAAAGATGAAAAAAGGAAGGTCCCTATCCTCAAGCAGTTTTATTTAGTGGAGGGGCCAGAAAGCACAGGAATTACAATTACCTTGCAATGCAAAATGTGCTAAGAGCTATCTAGCGGAAATAGTGTGATATTATCAGCACATCTGGAAGGAGATAGTACTTTCTGTGGGGAAGATAAATATTGAGTAATATGTTTAAATAGCTAAACTCTGCATGTTCAAAGAGGAGCCTTCAAATGGGTGCTCTAATTAAAACCTTAAATTTTCACTTGGAGTTATATAAATAACTTTGTGGATGGAACCTTTGGAGTGTTACTTTCCCCAGCCTGACTGCCTCTGCTTTCTTGTTTGCCAAAGATTTGCCCTAAAGGGACTCTGTGGGAATCACAGCTTGGCCCTGCATTAAGCTAATGAGTACTTTCTTTTCAAATTGAGCTGTTCTATGCTGCTGATGAAACTGTAGATTACCCATGGTGCAGCTCTTCTGACCACTCCATTTAAACTAAAAGTAAAATGGTAGTTTCTTCTTCCTTATTCCTCTTACCTTTATATAATTATATGTAATCAGGGGCAAGAAGTAGACATATGACTGATATTTTGCTTTTCTGAATATGCTCAGGGGAACATTTTTATATGCTTTTAAACTTATATGCCTTTTTCTATTATCATAAAAAATAATACTTGCTCTTTAAACACTCAGTAATGTAGGCCCATATAAAGTGTGCCTTAGAATTTCTCTTAATTCTGCCTACCCTAATATTCATTGTATAAATACTCACATGATTTTATATTCTATCATAAAAACACTTATGTAAGCTGCATTGTCATCACAGTGGTAAGTGAATATTCTTTTGAATAGCTCCATTTTATAGATGTTTTCGCAGTTTACTTAATGATTCAATTTTCAGTGGAAATTTGAGCTAATTTTTGTCATGTAATGATGATAATACTTTGGTCTTCCAGAGAAACATAGTATTTTAAAGCCAAAGTCCTGCTCCCCGCCTCTAACACCACAATAACAATAACATTCTTTTAAAAGGATGCTTGATCTCAGTATAAAGAGAAACCCCTGGGTGTAAAAACCAGGGGATAAATGAAAATCAGAGGATAAGCAAAGGAGCTGACCTTGCAGATGACCTTGCAGGTGGCTGGGGAGAGTCGGGGTTGGTTTTGAGATTTGTATTGAGTTTCAATGTCCAGTGTGGGACATTATATGAGGACAAGAGAGAATTTATGGGGCTAGTGTAGTACAAGGAATGGAGTCTGAAACCTCTATGAGGTTGGGATCCTCAAAGAATTACACTGTCAGTAAAAGTATGAACTAGAAAAAAAAAAATCAGCATTGGAAAACAAGCAGAAAGCTCACCCTTTATTTTCTGAGTTTTAAGTAGAAGGATATTTTCCCTGTGAATTCAAAGTAATAGAGCTGTGTCTCCCTTGGGCATGACTTTTAAATTCATTCTACTGTACCCATGTGAACTGAGACCTCCATGAAGAGAAATCATCATGAAAGTTGATCCAAGGCTGACGATTCTCCTGGGACACCAGGAAGAAGAAAATGCCAAACAATTCTAGAGAGATTCTCTTACTTTCCAGGAAGAAAAAATTCACACTGAAAAAAATGAACAATCACTTTAAAAGTTCTCACAATAAAAATATAGTATGTGCGTAGAATCAATTTTCTGAAGGATAGGCAGTGGACTTTACAAACAGCTGAATTAAAACCTCAATTTGAGACAATTGATAAAAATAGAAAGAACACTATGAAAAAAAAATGACACTTAAAAAGAAAGCAAATAAAACTCTAGAAAAGAAAAACTTCTAGAATTGAAAAATACAAGGTGTACTTCAAAGAGTAGCTAATAAATAACTGAGTTGGAATTTGTAAAACTACCTGAAAAAACTATAAAAAATCCCACAGAAACAGATAAGAAATAGATATGGATATAGGGTAAGAGACTGCAAAGACTGAATGGCAAGGATTTATAGCAGGAGAGAATGTGGACAATATCAGGAAGATAGTATTTCAAGTATCATATAATATGTGAATTCTCAGTTTTATAAAGTACATGAACCTGTTGACTAATAATGTGAAACTACAGAATACCAAAGATTAAAAAAAAAAAATCTTAAAAGCAAACAGATAATAAAAGGTAATCTACAAAGGAGAACTATTAAGGAAAGAAGGGATTTTTCAAAATTTACCAAGGAAGGCCAGGAAAAAAATTAAAATTATATCTGCAAAGACCTAAGAAATAGTAACTAGAATTCAGCCAAGAATGTTATAGCCATCTAAACTAATATCCAGCAAAGAAGAAAAAAGATAAAGGTATTCTTAAGCAGAAGACTGAAGTAATTTAATAATCATTTGTTGTTTCTGGGAAAAAAAAATGCTAAGAAATGCCTTAGGAAAAATGACATTGAGATCAGAAAGATGGCATTGGATATTAGAAGAAAACTGAACAAGGAAATAGAAAATTATGAATAAAACTTAAGTAATAACTTATCAAAGACATAATAATGTTTAATTTGGGGGAGTATAAAAAAAGGTAGAATAAAAATATTAAACAATAATAGTATATTGCCTGGAAAAGTCCCCCTAGCTCTTACGTTAACACCAGTCAAACATGAGATATTATTGCAAAGACACAGCAGTATTGCTAGAGAATCCATTTCTAAGATGGACTCATTAAAACATTCTTTAAATGTTAACCAACTCCAGTTAAGTCAAAAGGACCATACCCTGTGCCTGGGCGAGAATGAAATGTGGCTCTGGGTACTGAGTCAAGAGTGTACAAAGTTGAAACATGGTGACAGCAGTGATGAACTTACCACTCAATGTAGAACTTTGTGTGGGCCCAAAACACTGAAGTGCATTTGATTGAGGTGGGTACATATGACACACAGAAAGTAAATATCTTGCTTACTGATGCAGATCCTCTTTATTTCCTCATGTGCCCTTTTCCCCCCTCCCTTCTACCCCAGGCTCTACTGCTTTCAGAAGAGAAATAATTAGAAGTGGGACCAAGGTGTTCTTGTCCCATTGCTGACTAACACAGTCATGATGTCTGAGGATGCTGGGAGACTTCAGGGGATGGAAGGATTCAATTTTTTATGAATTTGTTGGATACAGCTGCCAAATCACCATTCTGTGCAGACCTGTTGGTTGAATTTGGGTCTTTCCCAAATTCAAATGGTAGGTGTGGGCAAGGTTTTCTGTGGAAACAAGGAAGCTAAAGGAACCTGTGATCAAGCCCTTTGGACTGCTTCCACTGTACTCTTATAATAACTTCCGTTATTGAATATAGTTGGAATTTATGTTTATTTTTCTCTTCTGGGAATGCTTGTAAGTACCAAAGGAGATCCTCTTGATAAGAAAAGAGCCATGTATAGGGAAGTGCTTCTGCCTATAGCACAAATGGGGAAGGTCTCATAACCTCAATAACTACTATCTGCTACACATCTCTGTGACATGGTTTGTTGATTGGACCCTCTGGCAAAAAGAGGCAGCATACCACAGGTGCCTCTTGGCGTCTTAAACTTGCTGCTTTCCTCATACAACTTCTGGGTACATGACTTTTGAAAAGCAGTATTGGCTGCTGCTGGACTTAGAAACTGAATGGCTGATAGTCTCATTTGGTGGGCCAACTGGGACTCAATGACTAGCAAGGTGGGAAGATATCAATACGTCTCATCAAATGGAAATGGCACCCTGAAGAAAACAACTGGCCTGCCCCCAGGAGTATCATGATTCTACATGAAAAAATGGCAGCTTTTCCTTTTTGGAAACTTTAACGCCACTCTGCTTCTTGAAACAAGCTGATGAATCAACAGAGACTTCAGTCAGTTGCCCTGAAAGCCTTGACTTGGGTTATTGATGGTTCAGATATGCTAAAACCAAATGATGTCCACAGGGCTGCTGTGGTTGTTCAAATCAGTAATAGCTGTGGAACCAAAAATGGACCATTTTTGTTCAATGGGCAGAAATCAAGGTTGTTTTCATAGTTCTGGCCAGTGTTCCCCTTGATAAATTTTCTAATCTTTTTATTCACTATTGGGCTCTTAGACCTATCTAGGGTTTAACACTTGGAAAAGTACAGTTTCCATATGAAAAAGGAGTTTCTTTAGGACAGTAGTCTTTCGAAACAAACTGTGGCTGCTGATAGGAACTTTGGTGTCACACTCTCACAGATGTCCATACTAAGGGTTTAGTCCCTGGTGAGACCAACTAGAATTCAGCTACTGATCAAGCCTGCATTTGCCCAGATTATACTGTTGCTACAGTATAATGGATCCGTCATCACACTGGACATCACAACATATATACCATCATAAACTGAACATGTAGTGAAGTATTTTATGTGTCTGAGGCAAAGGTTAGCATTTCTTGCCCAGGTTTGTGAGTTGAGTCAAAACCTGACTTGCCTTACTCATTGCGAGAGAAATCATCATTCAGAGGACATGGCTCCTGCATAGCCTTGGCAAATGGAATGCATCAGACTTGATCCCCTCTTGAGGTTTCTAGAAGTCCTGGAAATTGTTAACCCTTTTTCAAGTTATAGCACTGCTTGGTCCTTGAATCTAATCTGTGTCATGTGTTTGACTTTCCAGACTATTTTCAGTCTCACCATGGTTCAGTGCATATTACAAAAGTCACTCAACAATAGAATGACAGTTAAGCTATTTGATTGAACTTCCATAGTCTCTACCAGTCTCTACCATCCATAGGCTTCTGATATTGGTGATAACTGATTGACTCAATAAAATTTCTGGCTCTGTCTTCCTTACCTCCTTCTGATATACACAGCTTAGTAGGGCAGTTGTTCACTGAATGCAGTTTTCTCTCCTGGATAATCATAATGAAGTGTGGGAGACCATTATTGTGATATGATATATATATATATATATATATATATATATATATATTTGAGCTCCAACCCCCATGTCTGGCACAGAACTACTAAAACTGTCCTTTTTTTGATAGGAGTGAGAGGATAATCTTTTGCTGTTCATAATAACCCCTTTTCAGTCACATCTGAGTTTATGCTAATAAGGTGATCTTGAGGAAAGGGGCTGATTGCTAGAGGATTGGATTGGAATCCTCAGCCCTACTGATCTCTAGGGAAGAGAGAAGGGCTGGAGACTGGCTTATTCACCAATGACCAGTAATTCAATCAATTGTGGTTATATAATGAAGACGCTGTAAGAACTCTAACTACAGAGGTTTGAAGTGCTTTCAAGTTGGTGGACACATCAATGTTCTGGGAGAGTGACATGTCCATAGAACATATGAAAATCCATCTTCCTGTCCCACATGCCTTGTTATGCACATCTCAGTCATTTTTCTGTTCCTGAGTTATATCCTTTATAATAAACTGAGAATCATAAGTACAGTATTTTCCTGAGTCCTGTGAGCCATACTAGCAAATTATTGAACTCAAGGAGGAATATGTGGGAGCCTCCAGTTTACAGCCAGTCATTCAGAAGTACAGGTGACAATCTAGGATGTCTGAAGTGAGAGAAAATTTTGGGAGACAGCCTTTAACCTGTAGGATCTGTGGTAACTCTGGGTAGTTAGTATGAGAATGATTTAGTTTGAGGAAAATAATCCGTACATTTGGTGTCAGAAGTGAAGTGTTGCGTGGTGTAGAGAGAAACAGGAGTTTTCCTCTAACTATGTAGACCTATTTTGAAAATTTGGGATTCTATTCTGACCATTCCTGGTCATGATGATTCTTTTCCTTCTCCTAACATTGTCAGCCTCAGGGTGTACTTGTTGGTCTGCTCTGTGGGTGGAAGTCTAAGGAAAAGTGGGCTCAGGATTTCAAACAATTCTGGTTAAGCCACCAGAGTACCTCTGGACTTTCATGGTCCTAGATCATAAGGGTAATGACTATTTAGTTGAGTACACTGCTTGTGGACCTAATGGCTTTTTTGAAGTTTTATAAAAATACGTTTGTCCCTTTTGCATCTGAGCCTTCCAAAAGAAAGTTTTGGGTGTGAGTTGGAAAAATGATGAAGTTACAACTACTAGAAAAGTGACAGTATTCTAATGGTGGAACAAGAACAACAACCTTGGCACCTGGGGTAGGAATACCTAATCACGCCACTTTGGCTCTAGAAGGTATTTAAGACAACTTCAATTCACTAGCCAAGGTTGTTATGGATGATAGACTTGTTCTAGACTCCCTCCTTGTGGGCCAATTTGAAGTCTCTGCCATCACTAATACATCCTGCTGTATCTAGATGAAAACTTCAAACCAAGTAGAAAGGTCATTACTAAAACTTCAGAATAAGCCACTCAGCTTCTTAAGATAGGCTTGATGATTTGTGGGATTAGTTGAATTCATTGGGTCCAGGTCCCTGTGGGAGCATGGTTGGAATCAATACTGCCAATTGACCTCCCCTGCTGCTTGGAATTCTTTGATAATTAAATACAGTATGAGACAAATTGATGGATTTAGTCTCAGCCTTTGTTAGTCAGAATGATAAGAGTGGCCTGGGGACTGGTGTGCTCATAGGTAAAAAAAGCCAATAGTGAAAATGGAATGTGGTGAAATGAAACGAGAGGTGATGTTGTTGGAAGACAATTTTTTGTAGATCTCATGCTTCTGAATGTTACACAGAGTGAGGCACTGACAGCCTTTGTTCTAGACTAGCTTTCCAAGGATGTTTATATAGTAATTAGCATCAGGAAACAAGAGATGAGTGATGGGCAGCCATCCATTCTGGCTGAAGTTTCTAATCTCATGGTTTCTCTTCTGCAGTAGAACCCACTGCATGTGCAGGTGTTATTTGGTCATTTTTGCCTTGAATTTTGGGATTGAGGCTCAGGGAACTGGTGCAAAAATTCTGACATTTTGGCAGCCACTATGACTGTGAATGATAAACTGTATTTTGTCTTTGATTCAGTAGTCTTCTGTCTTCTAACAATATCTGTGATTATCTTGGCTGGTTAGCTTGCTATCTTGTATGTCAAAGGCTCATTACCTTTCACAGTTTTTGACAGAAGATTGTACAACAACCTAATTTGAAATTAATCCATATATTTGGAGAAAATATTTATAGTCTATATACACAAGAAATAACTGATATCCAAATTATGTAAATAAATACAAATCAATAAATGGCAAGCTACTGAAAGGAAAATAAGACAATGTAGAGTTAATTTATGAAAGGGAGAAACCTTGAAAGAATTCTAGCATTGCCATTTTTCTGAGATTCAACTTATACTTCATACTTTGGACAAAAATCATTTCCTTTAAAAGATTTGTTTCATTGGGGCACCTGGGTGGCTCAGTGGTTAAAGCCTCTGCCTTCGGCTCAGGTCATGATCCCAGCGTGCTGGGATCAAGCCTCACATCAGGCTCTCTGCTCAGTAGGGAGTCTGCCTCCTCCTCCTCCTTTCTCTCTCTGCCTACTTGTGATCTGTCTGTCAAATAAATAAAAATCTTAAAAAAAAAAAAGATTTGTTTCATTTTCTACTCCTCCTTAATTACCAATAAAAGACAATTTTCAAAACAAAAAAAAAAAAGAAAGGAAGAAACCCAGAGGTTAAAAAAAAACATGAAAAGATGATCATCATTATATTTTATCCGGGAAAAATGCAAGTTAAAACCATAATGAGATCCCATTTATATCTATGAAACTGGTCACAACTTCAGAAGTTTTATGAAGATTTAAGGGAAATGGGAACCATTATATATTTATTGCAGGTGGGAGTATAAATCTACGGAACTGTTTTAGAGAGTGTTTTGAAGACTAATTAGGCTTGGCTTTAGGAGTATCGAATTTCCTTTTTCCGTTCTTACTTCCCTCTCTTCCTCCTTCCCTCCCGTCTTTCCTCCCTCCAGTTCCCTGTTCCTCCATCCCTCTCTAGCAGACATTGTATATTATTTTAAAGATAAATAATTGCTCAGGCTGTAACAAACATCTACAGAGGTTTTTCTAAACTTCTAAAATTTTGATTGATTCTATAGAAAATTTTCTTTAAAATTATAAATTATTTTCCTGGTAGTAAAGATTCACCAAAAGGAGTATATCTAATCCATTATTTATTTGAAAGATAAGGTTAATTGTACCATTTTAAACTACTTATTTCATGCTTAATTGATCTGTGATAAATCGTATAATGAATTTAAACTTTTGAGACTAAAACTATATCCGCCCCTCACTTCTAAAGTAAAAGTGAGGATGGACAAAAAGATGTCACACCTATTACTGGTGCTAGTGACATCATGATGCTACTTGTAAGTAGCTAAGGTAATATTTTAGCCAGCTACTTCCTAGGTATGTTGATAGCTCAAGGTCAATATTTTTAACCAGGAAACTGAGACATAATAGGGAAAAAAAAGTATTATGAGAACAAGATGGGTCTGAAGAGTGAACTTGAACTCTTCACACATTCATATGTCTGGTTTTTTTTCCCCCAAATTTTATTTAAATTCTAATTAGTTAACATACAGTGTAATATTGGTTTCAGGAGTAGAATTTAGTAATTCATTACTTACATATAACTCCCAATGCTCATCATAACAAGTACTCTCCTTGATACCCATCCTCCATCAGCCCTCAATTTGTTCACTATGGCTAAGAGTCTCTTATGGTTTCCTTCCCTCTTTCTCTCTTTTTTCCCCTTCTCTTTTGTTTATCTCATATGAGTAAAATCATATGGCATTTTTCTTTCTCTCACTGGCTTATTTTGCTTAGCATAACACACTCTAGCTCCATCCATATTATTGTAAATGGCAAGATTTCAGTCTTTTTGATGGCTGAGTAATAGTCCTTTGTGTATACCACTTCTACTTTATCCATTAATCCAATATCTGTTTATCCAATGGACCCTTGAGCTCTTTCCACAGTTTGGCTATTGTCAATAATGCTGCTATGAACATCAGGACACATGTACTCCTTTGAATATGCATTTTTGTATCCTTTGGGTAAATACCTAGTAGTGCAATTGCTGGGTGATAGGGTAGCTCTATTTTTTAACTCTTTGAGAAACCTCCAAACTTTTTTCCAGAGTGACAGAAATAGTTTGCATTTCCACCAAAAGTACAAGAGGACTCCTCTTTCTCTGCATCCTTACCAACGCTTGTTGTTTCCTGTGTTGTCAATTTTAGCCATTCTGACGTGTGAGGTGGGATCTCATCTTGGTTTTGATTTATATTTCCCAGATGATGAGTGATATTGAGCATCTTTTCATGTGTCTGTTAGCCATCTGGATGTATTCTTTGGAAAAGTGTTTATTCATGTCTTCTGTCCATTTTTTTTTAAAGATTTTATTTATTTATTTAACAGAGAGATCACAAGTAGACAGAGAGGCAGGCAGAGAGAGAGGGAAGCAGGCTCCCCGCTGAGCAGAGAGACCGATGCGGGACTTGATCCCAGGACCCTGAGATCATGACCTGAGCCAAAAGCAGCGGCTTAACCCACTGAACCACCCAGGCGCCCCCTTCTGTCCATTTATTAATTGGATTATTTGTATTTGGGGTGTTGAGTTTGATAAGTTCTTTATAGATTTTTGGATACTAACCTTTTATTAGATATTATTTTCAAATATCTTCTCCCATTCTATAGACTGTCTTTAGTTTTGTTGATTGTTTCCTTCACTGTGCAAAGGCTTTTTATCTTCACTAAGTCTCAATAGTTCATCTTTGTGTTTGTTTTCCTTGCCTCTAGTGATGTGTCTAGTAAGAAGCTACTATGGCCAATGTCAGAGAGTTTGCTGCCTGTGTTCTCCTAGTATTTTGATGGTATCCTGTCTCACATTTACATCTCTCATCCATTTTGAATTAATTTTTGTGTATGGTGTAAGAAAGTGGTCCAGTTTCATTTTTCTGCATTTTGCTGTCCAGTTTTCCCAGCACCATTTGTTAAGGAGACTGTATTTTTTCCATTGTATATTCTTTCCTGCTTTGTCGAAGATTAGTTGGCCATAGAGTTGTGGGTCCATTTCTGGATTTTCTACTCTGTTCCATTGATCCATGTGTCTGTTTTTGTGCCAGTACCATACCTCTCTTGATCACTACAGCTTTATAGTCTGTAACTTGAGGTCTGGGAATGATGCCTCCAGCTTTGGTTTTCTTTTTCAGGATTGTTTTGACTATTTAGTGTCTTTTGTGGTTCCATACAAATTTTAGGATTTTTTTGTTCTAGCTCTGTGAAAAATGCTGTTGGCATTTTGATAGGGCTTGCATTAAATGTAGAGGTTGCTTTGGGTAATACAGACATTTTATGATGTTTATTCTTTCATCCATGAACATGGATTGTTTTCCCATTCCTTTGTATCTTCCTCAATTTTTTTCTTAAGTATTTTTATAGTTTTCAGGATATAGATCTTTTATCTCTTTAGCTAGGTTATATAACAATAGTTATATTGTTTTTGGTGCAATTGTAAATGGGATTGATTCCTTGATTTCTTTTTCTGCTGCTTCATTATTGTTGTATAGAAATGTAACAGGTATTTGTACATTGATTTTATATCCTGTGAATTTGTCATATTTATGTATTAGTTCTAGCAATTTTTTTGTGGAGTCTTCTGGGTTTTCTATAGAGAGTGTCATGTCATCTATAAATAGTAAAAGTTTGACTTTTTCCTCATGATTTGGATGCCTTTTATTTCTTTGTGTTGTCTAATTTTTAAGGCTAGGACTTCCAGTATTACATTAAATAGTAATAGTGAGAGTGGAGATCCCTCTTTTGTTCCTGACCATAGAGGAAAAGTTCTCAGTTTTTCCTCATTGAAGATGATATCAGCTCTGGGTTTTTTTGATAAGGCATTTATGATGTTGAAATATATTCCATCTATACTGACTTTATTGAGGATTTTTATCAAGAAAGGATGCTGTATTTTGTCAAATGCTTTTTCTTTAATCTATTGAAGGATCATATGGTTCTTAACTTTTCTTTTATTAATGTTGTATATCACATTGATTGACTTGTGAATACTGAACTACCCTTATAGCCCAGGAATCAATCCCACTTGGTCATGGTGAATAATCCTTTTAGTGTACTGTTGGATTTTATTTGCTAGTGTCTTATTGAGAATTTTTGCATCCATGTTCATCCGGAATATTGGTCTTTAATTCCTTTTTTTAGTGGGCTCTTTATCAGGTTTTGGAATCAAGGTAATGCTGATTTCATAGATTGAGTTTGGAAGTTTTCCTTCCATTTCAGTTTTTTTGAACGTTTGAGAGGAATAGGTATTAACTCTTTTTTAAGTGTTGGAATCTCCCTGGGAAAACATCTGGCCTTGGACTTTTGTTTGTTGGTAGATTTTTATTACTGATTCAATTTCTTTGCTGACAATAGGTCTGTTCAGGTTTTCCATGTCTTCCTATTTCAGTTTTGGTAGTTTGTATGTTTCTAGGAAATTGTCCATTTTTTCCAGATTGCCTAGTTTGTTGGCATATAATTTTTCGTAATATTCTCTTGTAATTGTTTGTATTTCTGTGGTGTTGGTTGTGACCTCCCCTCTTTCATTCATGATTTTATTTATTTGGCTCCTTTCTCTCTTCCTTTTGATAAATCTGGCTAGGGATTCATCAATTTCATTAATTCTTTCAAAGAACCAGCTCTTAGTGTCATTGATCTGTTCAAATATTTTTGTTTGTTTCTATATGTTTATTTCTTTCTAATCTTTATTATTTCCTGTCTTCTGCTGGCTTTAGGCTTTATTTGCTGTTCCTTTACTAGCTCCTAAAGGAATAAGGTCAGGTTGTGTATTTGAGACTTTTCTTCCTTCTTGAAGTAGGCCTGTATTACACAATACATTTTCCTCTTACAACTGCCTTTGCGGTATTCCGGAGGTTTTGGACTGTGGTGCGTTCATTTTCATTTGCGTCAATGTATTTTTAAATTTCTTTTTTCATTTCCTGGTTAACCCATTTATTCCTCAGTAGAATATTCTTTAACCTGCATGTATTTTTGGTCTTCCAAAATTTTTCTTGTGATTTACTTCAAGTTTCATAGCATTATGGTCTGAAAATGTGCATGGTATGATCTCAGTCTTCTTGAGGGATTGTTGAGGACTGATTTGTGACCCAGTATGTGATCTATTCTTGGGAATGTTCCATGTGCACTCAAAAAAAAAAAATGTGTATTCTGTTGCTTTAGGATAGAATGTTCTCAATAGATCTCATATGGTTCAGTGTGTCATCCAAAGCCATATTTCTTTGTTGATTTTCTGCTTAGATGATCCGTCCATTGTTGTAAATGGGGTGTTAAAGTACCCTAATATTATCATATTGTTTTTAATGAGCTTCTTTGTTTGTTATTAATTGATTTATATATTTGGGTACTTCCAAATTAGGGGCATAAGTATTTATAATTGTTAGATCTCCTTGGTAGATAACCCCCCCTTAATTATGATACAGTGTCTCTTCTAGGCAGCATATAGATGTTTTTTTTTTTTTTTTAAATCCATTCTGATACTCTGTGTCTTTTGATTGGAACATTTAGTCTATTTACATTCTGAGTGATTATTGAAAGATATGAATGTGGTGCCATTGTGTTAACTGTATAGTTGGTGTTTCTGCTGCTGTTCTCTCTTCCTTTGTAGTCTTTGTTGCTTTTGGTCTCTCCCCTCCCCCCACAACTCAAAGAGCCTTCTTTAATATTTCTTGCAGGACTGGTTTAGTGGTCATGAACTCCTTTAGTTTTTGTTTATGTAGAAAACTCTTTATCTCTCCCTCTATTCTGAATGACAGCCTTGCTGTATAAAGTATTCTTGGCTGCATATTTTTCCCATTCAGCACATTGAATATATCATGTCACTCTCTTCTGGCCTGCCAAATTTCTGTGAACAGATCTACTGTAAACGTAGTCTGTCTTCCATTGTAGGTTAAGGGTTTTCCCCCTTGCTGCTTCCAGGATTCTTTCCTTATCTGTGAATTTTGTGAATTTGATTATAATATGTCTTAATGATGACTGGCTTTTTTTGAATTTAATGGGAGTTCTCCATGCTGCTTGGATTTCAATGTCTGTTTCCTTCCCAAGATTAGGGACATTTTCAGATACATGCTGAACTATAAGCTGTATCAGCTATAAGCTAACCTGATGTTCCCTTTTCTTTCTCTTCTTTTTCTGGAACTCCTATGATATGAATGTTATTGTGCTTTAAAGAGTCACTGAGTTCCCTAAGTCTAGATTTGTGATCCAATACCTTCCTTTCCTCTTTTTTTCAGCTTCATTATTTTTCGTAATTTTATAATAACTGATTCATTCCTCTGCTTTGTCCATTCTCATCATTGTATCCATTCAGTTTTGCATCTCAGTTATAACATTTATTTTGGCCTGACTAGTTTTTAGTTCTCTTATCTTTTTAATAAGGGATTCTCTAGGGTCTTTTTTGCTTTTTTCAAGCCCAGCTAGTATTCTTATAATTATTGCTTTAAATCCTGGTTCAGACATCTTACTTGTATCTGCATTGGTTAAATCCCTGGCCATAACTTCCTGTTCTTTCTTTTGAGGTGAATTCCTCCATCTTGTCATTTTGTTTGGGTCACTATTTTGTGTGTGTGTGTGTGTGTGTGTGTGTTTATTAGGAAAGTCTGTTTTATACTGGCTCCTATGAGTAATAGCTGTATTAAGAGGTAAAAAGAAAGAAAGAAAAAGAAAATAAAAGCTAGTTGTGTTTTGGTCTGCTTGTTAAAAAAACCTAGATCCCATTCCCCCCTGCTCCCCACCAAAAAAATATTCTATTTTACCTAGGGTTGAACTTTTGCAGCTCTCTATTATCAGGAGACTTGGTGCTTGCAAGAAGTTTGTGCTACTCTTCTGGGGGTGGGTCATGTTGTGCAGATTCTCAGGTGGACTTACCCTGTGGAGATACACCTGAAGCACGCTGGGGTGGGGAATGGGGCTGATGTAAATGACTCCAGCCTCCACTGGGTGGCACTGTTTTGCTCACTGAAGTCAGTCAGTTGGGGGGAAATGTTGGGAAATGATGGTGCCAGTCTCTGGCTCTCTTGTCCACAGAGCAGGGAGTTTGCATCTGCTATTCTTCAGAATGCCCTCACAGAAGACCAAACAAGTACCTCTCTTGTGTTTCTGGCTTCTGTCAAACCCGTGCCTTCTTCACCCTGTCTGCATCGGAGCTGTCTACCTACCTGCCAAGTCGCACAGTACTTCTGTGTTTTATCTCCGGCGAACAGCTGAGTTTCACAACTCCAAATTTTAGAGATCTGTGGGGTAGGGACCCATGCTGATCCCCTGGGGGGAAGATCTTGTTCCACTGTAGCTGGTGCCAGTTTGTCCCAGAACTCAGTTGTGCAACCATGCAACTGTAAAAGTTTGTGTGTGTGTGTGTGTGTGTGTGTGTGTGTGTGTTTTAATATTTTATTTACTTACTTGAGAAAGAGAAAGCATGAGTGCATGAGTGGGGGCGGGGGCAGAGGGAGAGAGAGAAACAGAATACCCAATAATCAGGGAGCCTGAGGTGGGGCTCAATCCCAAGACCCTGGGATCATGACCTAAGCCAAAGACAGGTGCTTAACCAACTGAGCCACCCAGGTAGCCCTCAACCATTCTAAGTTTATTGTAAAGTCTAGCCAAAAAGCTGGCACCAGGGTTTGTTGTCCCAGTTGGTGTTTTTGTTCCTATGCTAGGGAACTGGGCAGCATGTTGGCACCATCAGTGTTTTTGTCCCTGGAGAGGCTGTGTCACTTCTCCCAAATGCACTCCAAGCAGGGAAACTGTTTCTCCCTGTGTGACCTAGGGTATCCTTTGACCATGCTGCCCACTCCCAGGTCTCCACATTTCTTTCCCACCAGAGCATAGCCACGCCCATCTAGGGCATGATTCTAGAGATGGGGTGGACCACCAAGACTTCAGACTTTGTGTTCCACTGTTTATAAAAACTTGTGGTAGATAGTCAGTCTCCTTTTTCCAGTCAATGGTTTCGGGGAAGAATTTTTCTTGTGCAACCCCTGTGTGTGCGCTCTCTCTCTCTCTCACGTCTCTGTGATCAGGGCTCTCTCCCCTTCACAACACCTATGATTCTCTTCTCCCCCAAATCAACTCTCCTCTGTTCTGCCTTCCATGATGTGGCTGATTTTCTATCTCTAGTTGTGTAGTTTTGCTCTCTCAGTCCTCAGATCAATTTCTTAGGTATTCAAAATGATTTGATATTTAACTAGCTGCGTTTGAGGGATGAGGCAAGCTGAGGGTACCCCTACTCTTCTGCCATCTGAACTTCTCCCCACATCTCTGTATTGAGTATCAGCTGCATTAGTCTGCTCAGGTTGCCCTAACAGCTGACCATACTGGGTGGTTTAAACAAAGAAATTTGTTTTCTTACAGTCTGAGGTCTGGGAGTCCCAGATCAAGGTACTGAAGAGGCTGGTATCCAGTGAGGCATCTTTTTTTGGCTTACAGATGGCTGTCTTCTTGTTGTATGGTCACATGGTCTTTCCTTTGTTCATACACTCTGCTGATATCTCTTTTCATTTAAGAACACCAGTCCTATAGAATTAGGGCCCCACCTTTCTGACCTCATTTAATCTTAATCACTCCTTTAATGCTTTATCTTTAAACACAGTTACTTTGGGAGATTAGGGCGTCAACATTTAAATTTTGAGGGGATACACCAACCATGGGCCTGCCACTGTCATGAGTGCTTTGGGCATGCTAGTGAACAAAACAAAGATTATTCTCCTCGTGGAGCTTATGTTAAGGAGAGGTGGCGAAAAATAAATAATAATTATATATAAATAAATTATGTAGTATGTTAGAAGGCAGTGAGTGTTATAGGAAAAAGTAAAGAACAGGGGGAAAGGATCTGGGATGCTGGCATGGGCTTTGGGGTGGGTGACAGTTTTAAACAGGGCAATCAGATGAGGTCCTCCTGAGTAGCTGACATTGAGCAAAGCCTTGAAGAATATGAGAGAGTTAACAGTATAGATAGGTATCTGCTTTTGTTATATCTGGTGTTTATTCAGTTAAGATATTGAGAAACCTTGAAAGACATAATTTAGAGTCAGATAACCTTGGTTCAAGTTCTAACTTCGTGTGACTCAGGGCCACTTAGCTGCTGCACTAAATTATATAACCAACACTACAATTTTAATGAATTCCAGATGCCAGGATATTTCAGAGCTGATTATCCCTGTTTTGGATGAACACTGAGAGAATAAATTACTGCAAGGTTGAATTTGAACCCCATTCAGGAATCATTGTCTAATTGCTAAACTTACCAGATATGTAGTTTCCCCGCCTAGCCCCAGAGGTGTTTCATTGCTCCCTTGGTTTCACTGCAAGGCTACAGTGAAGTACTTTACTTTGGTGAGGAAGATCAGGAATGACCTCGTTAATTATGTCGATAAATATGTCAGTCAGAGGCATTCCAAAAGGTTTTTCATTTGAATGTAGGGATTAGTGTACTTCGGGTGAGGAAAAGTTGATGAAATTTAGCAGCTTTCCATTAATGTAACATACCGAGAAATAAGTATTTAAGAAGCATGCCTAGACTTGCACTTTGCTCAGCAACCAAAAAGATAAACACATAAATAAATTCTCTCAAATCTTAATTATCCATATTAATAAAAAATAAAAAATATCAAAGACTAACTTATAGGAAATCTATAAACTCTCACCACAGAAAGGGAAAGATAGCAGAAGATAACAAAAGTATAAAGTAGATAATACTTTAGTATATATAGTGGATGTACCCTCCACTTTTTAAAACAAAAATGTAAATAGACCAGATATAATTTCTTAGATTCCCTTATTCTGTAATGAAATTCATCTTCTATGTTAGACCCTGGACTGAGCTCTGCAGGGATAGTAGCAAATAATCTGGTCCCTGATCTTCTAGGGGATTACAGTCTAGTCATCAAGAGAAAAAAATAAACCAATACAACCTAGTGTGTCAAGGCCATGGTAGCAGTATGCACAGGGGATTCTGGGACCCCAGCAGAAAGTACCTAGCCCAGGGCAGAGGGTGAGTGTGACAGCAGAAAATGTTTATAAGAGCAGCCAAAGCTATACCTTCACAGTGTCATTCAACAAACATAATTAAACAATCTTGGCATGTTAGATAGATACTTGTGCTGAACTTTCTGGATGAAATGCAGTCCATCTTTTGAGGATTTAAATTCTGGTAAGGGAAGCCCATATAAACAAGCTCACTAATGTGTCATTAGGTATTGAGGGGGAAGTTATGTAAAGAATGTGGTAGCAGCCAGAGTCCATTCCATTCTGTTTAGGGTTAGTGGTGTGAGGAAGTGTACAGTGTCTGGGAAGATGAGCAGGCATGCAGCTTGCGGAGGGGAGAGTCAGGACATGGTAGTAGATGGAACACCCTGATTAAAGGTAAGGGAGCAGGTACAATTAATTCGTAGAAGTACAGGTAGTTCAGAACTGTGGGAAGAAGGGGGAAAGGGAATAAAATGGAGAACAGAAACAAGGTAAGCTTTGTATGCACTGGGAAGGTATTGGTTTATTCCATGGACTTGTGGATATTTGTGAGGCAAAAATACGATAAACTTTCAGGGACCGAATGAGGAAAGCAGAAATCTAGATTTGAAATCATTCTGGCTTCAGCGTGGGGATAGATGAGAACGGAAAAGCACGAAGGTAGGAGGTACCCGTTACAAGTTTCACGTTAGTCTGGGTCCCAAATGAATCAAGATGGTATAAATGAGGGAAAAAGGGAGAAATGTGAGAGGAGAGATAACTTTCAAGGCTTGAAGACTGTATGACAAAGGTATTTTAGAGGAAAGGGGCCAGCATGACTCACTTTCTTCCATTGGTGTGATTGTGTTATTAGTCAAACTTTTCCACACAATATGGATTATTCAGCAGAGGTAGAGTTTAACAAACGTTGAGACCTTTGAGGGTATAAATTGTTCAATGGATTTTTTTATTCCTTGAGTTTAAGTACTTCATTTCTTAATGCTTTAATCTGCTTTAGTGTAATTTTCTAGACTAAAGTAAAGTAATGTCTTCAACCTAAATTAACCTGATGTATAAAATGCAAAGATGTATGTAAACCTTTGAGTTAAAAAATACTGAAAAATGACCACTCTTGTAATAATATGCATATTAGACAATATTAGATTACTGATGCTAGAACTTTTATAGTTTTTATGTTCTCTTTCAAAAGAAAACTAGCACTGTTATCATGGGAACATAAGCTACAGTAGCAGTTTACCTGAAAAAAAAAAAAAACTGGTTTCCTCCTATGGCTAAATTCAACTAATATAACTCGTAGTAGTATCTTCAATTATTAATTTATTCTACAACAGGGGACTACCCTTTATTTCATGTATTATAGCTGTTCAAAGACTGAGGTTTAGAGATGGAGTGAATTTATAAGAGCTAACTCTACAGAGAAAGTTTTATGATAGTGTTTCATCAATAATGCTCAGTTGACAAAGTAATTGCTATTTCAGGCCCTTTTGGCCTGAAGAGTTTTTGTTCTGAATCTGTGGTTTAAATGCATAACAAAAGAAAGGATCTTTAATGGTACTTGCTTTGAAATTAGAATGTGATTACTTTAAAGCACTATGGATAGTTTTATTGCCTTAAACTATTTTTAACTGCCATTCTTTTTTAATGGTCTCTATAACAGCATGCTGTGAGAAGAAAAGCTAGTACAGAATTCACTTTGGTTGAGAGTTAGGTGAAGACCTGTGGAGAAGTGCAGGAAAGATCTTATTTTTTTGACCTAGTGATCATTAGCTCTTTCTATGCCTTCCCTAAAGCTTGACACAGGGGTGTTTCCAGTACAACATTTTTAGCCTAATTGGACCAACTAGCAGTGTAAGACTATCAGAACTTTCATTTTATGAAGCTGAATGATTTTTGAGAAAGGACTGATGGAGTAACTGTAAGTGTGAACATGCCTCACACATAGATACGTCTTTCTTATATTCCTTAGAACATGTCAGAGGCATAGGAACTGTTTCTGACATACATTAGAGTCTGAGATCTTTGTAATCTGTGAGACTGAAAAGAATAACAGTATCTGTTTTCTGAAAGGGTTGTGATTTCCCAGGAGTTTTCCCTAGAACAGGTCACGATGAAGAGACCCTACCCGGCCATACATGTTCTGGTATGCGTCCGCAATCATCAGCCTTTGTGCATTACAGCGTTGAGTTAGAATGTCGATCAGCATGTCTTTGTCACAGCCTGGAAAGGAATAATATTTGAAGATTAGTAAAGTTGCTACTGTGTAGTTTGTAAGAAGCCATTATCTAAGGATCAAAAACTATGTTGCAAGCATTATCCCTGATGGTACTTTAAAGCAGTGAGCAATTTTAACTAAAATTGGAAATCACAGAGCAACACTTGATGAAGGCTAGTTTCCTCCTATCTCTCATTTTGGTGCTATGCCTACAGATTTTCCTTTAAAAAGATCCAACTAAAAACTACGGAAGAACAAAAAATATGGTCTTTCTTCAACCACCTCTCCAACCCACCAAAAAAGGCTTCCTTGACCTTCAAGCTGATTAGTATTTAAATGGGCACAACATCTTTCTTATTTTACAATTAAGGAGATGTAAATTATAATGAACATACATTAAGACAAAAACAACAGGTACAGTTCAAAACCTCCAGAAGAAGGAAGAGTCACGGAGAAGGAAAGTATAAAAGTACAAGGGCTGTGTAACCTTCTGAGATACTGTGTGAACCTCTTATTGTTGGCGTGGAATGTGGACTCTTTTTCCTATAACCAGGGCTGATTCTGGGAAGTAGGAGGCCTTTATTTCCTTATATGCCAACATACTGTATTGGTAGAACACTGAAATATGCAACAAGTTTAAACAAATTTAGCTCTAATTATAGTCATAGTAGAGTGACCAAGAAGGCCTTAACATTTCCCTCAACTTGACTAAAATTTAGACAAATTTCTTTCTGACTGAATGCCTCTGATCCCCCTTTTCTGAGAGCATTTACTTTGGAAAACTTGTAACTGTAAATTTTTCTTTACTCTTTTGGGATATAAATCTGCCAATCACTTGCCAGTTTTACAATCCAGAAATGTCTTTCCCCAAAGATTGGGAGCCATCTCTTTGAAATATAATCATCAGGAAAGATAGAATCCCTACCTCCTAGTCTCCGTGGGAGGATAGGAACCCAACTTTCTCAAGAACTAATTAGCAAACACAGATGTCCTAATCGCATTGACATACACCCCCAATTCCCAGTATTCTCCAATACTTTTCAACTAGTCCCCCACCTCCCTCTGTCTTTAAATACTCTCTTGCCATTTGTTTCAGAGGAACTGAGTTCTTTCCTCTATTGTAAAGTCTTGATTTCTATTGCAATTGTCTTGAATAAAGTCTTCCTTGCCTATCTAATTCTGTATAGTACAATTTTTCTTGGACAAAAGTAGATATTTAATGAAGAGGAGAAAAAGGAATTGAATATTCCTAGGATATTCAAAGGAATTGAATATTGCTAGGATATTAAGCAGATCATCTTTTTGGAAATTAAAGCTATCCTGGATGCCCTTAGGTTCTTAGGAAAGCTGAGTCAGGTACTGAAATATCCAGTGAATGAAGGCTAGTCACCAGGATTTACATACATAACTATGCCCTGTGAAACAAAAGGGAGAGCAGGATGTTTTACATAGGTGAGAGGAATGATCTGAAGGTATAAAATGGGAGGAAGGAGGCATAGAGTTGGCTCCAAACACTGAGATTTATAGTTTGTGAGAGGCATGGAGCAACATATGGCCCTGGACCTAGCTGGTTAATGGCCTGGACACAAAGGACACTAAATAGTTCTATGGAGTCTGTTAACTGCATGATGGGAATTCCAAAGGCAAGACATTTTTAATAATAAACAGAAGATTTTTCAGTTATATCCATTGTCAGTTTTAGGAGTCAATTTTAAAAAGTTGTCTTTTTGTCACCATCTTTGCTAAGGATTTTTAATTAAAATAACTAGAAATCAATTTTAAAAAGTTGTCTTTTTGTCACTATCTGCTAAATTATTTCAGTGTTTTCCTTTTCTGAAAGAGTTAGTAAAGGTTTGTGGATTTTTTGTAAATGGCAAGAGACTTAATTTTGTTAAAAAATACTCATATTTTCATTTATGTTGACATTTACTTTGTTTTTATTTTGTTTCTTAACACATAATGGCTAAATTAAATAAATGATATTGAATTTGTAAAACAATTTATAAACATAGAATTACTTTGTATTCAGAAAAATTATTGTACTCACAATTTTTAATAACATTTTATTTGATTAGCTTAGATTTCTAGATACAAATGATATACTCTGCACATAATAGGAATTTTGATTTCTTCTTTACAATCATTTTAAATTTTTCTTTCCTATCCTGTTGTATTCTGACAAGAATTTCTAGATAATTTTTGTTACCTGGTTTAACAGAAAAGCCTGGTATAACAAACCGTAGCAATATTATAGGTTTCTATGATACACAGTTGATTCTTGTTATTTGTGGTAGTTTTCTACAAAGTTGTTATGAACATTGAATTAATAGAGATTAAACTATTGCTCTGCGGGGGAATATACAGTTAGATTTCTGTAACCTCTGGTCACAATATTTTTGTCAATAGAAATGCCATTTATAACATGTATGTTTGTTTGTCAATGTCCTTATAAAAAGAAGCCTGTCTCCTCAGCATTGAATTCTGTCTTTTTCTCACATGCTTTTTTCCTGTATAAAATTTAGGAGATGTTTTTAAAGAATAATCTTAAGGAGGTATTCTATATCTTACTGATCTACAGAACTCGTTCAGCTAAAAGTGTAACAGTTTTTATGCTGTATTATCTTTTGAAACATGCGAGCCATCTATCACTACTTTCAAAAGAGAGCTGATCACTACTTTTTATATTATCAATTATTATCTCATGAACTCACAAATTTAGCTGCTTTTCCATAGCTTTATAACATAGAACAGATGTTACTTTAGCATTTTTCTGGACAGCTTCATCCATAATCAGTGAATTTAATCTTTTTTTCTGGATGTACTATGTACTATATTAACATAGCCAATAGCACTAGAACTTATTTCTGAATGAAGCTTAGCTGATGTACATATCTTCTCAATAATATTTCTTCTTGTGCTTGGGAACTCTTGACAGTACTTCAGCACAACATTTGGGAGGCATTTTAAAGAACATAATCATCAGCAAAAAATATAGACCTACAAAAAAATATGTAGCATTAAATTGATCACAAAAAGGATACATTTATAGTATGAGAACTGAAACAAGAAGACAGAATATCATCTTGTCTAATCTCAGCTGGAATATGCACTCTGGTAACTCAAAGTTTACACATCTCTCCAAACATCTGTTAATGACCATGAAAGCAATGCAAATGTTGATTTTGGTGTTATGAATGAATTTTAACAAGTAGGCAAATTGGCAAGTGTGGAATCTGTGAATAATAAACATTGACTATATAGTCAAATAGGTAAAAGGAGTTTACTAAACAAGAAAATAATTATTTCTAAAATTTCAAATTATATCTGAATAGCACTGAGATAGATGATAATGGGATAGAGGAAGATATACTATGCTAATATATTGGGGAAAAAAAAACAGAGCTGCTTTATTAATTTTAACACAAAAGACTTCAGAAGGAAAATTACCAGGGATAAAAAGAAGCATCACATAATGGCAAATGGATCAGTTCTCCAAGATGATATTATAAATCTTCATATGTGTGAGCCCAATAAAAAAGCATCAAACTACATGAGGCAAAAACTGATAGAACTGCTAGGAGAAATGGATGAATCTAATATTTTATCTGGAGTTTAATACCTCTTTATCATAAATGAACAGATCCAGAAGGCAGAAAACTTATAAGAATATGGTTGATCAACAACATCATCCATCATCAGTCAACTTACTATCATTGATATCTATAGAATATTTCATCCCAAACCAACAGATTATCTATTGTTCTCAAGCTTACATGTAATGCTAAGATAGACTTCTTATAAAATACACTTTAACTGCCGCCTTCTGATGGCGCATGGGAGAAGAATGAGGCACAAACAAGTCAGCTGCAAGAGAATGGGAGTAGAAAAGATTGTCATCCCCTGCTCCCATTCTCTTTCAGCTGACTTGTTTGTGCCTCATTCTTCTCCCATGCACCGTCAGGAGGCAGCACTTAACCAGTTTAAAATAATAGAAGCCATGCAAATTATGTTCTTAGACTAGAGTGTCATTAAACCAGAAATCAATAACAAAAAGATAGCTGGAGAACCCTAAAATTCTTGGGGATTGAAAAACATACTTGTAAATAATACATGGGTCAAAGAAGGCTCAAGAGAATTAAAAAAAAATTAAATGAAAATGAAAATATAAGCTATTAAAATTTATGAAATGAGGCAATGGAATACTTAGAGGAAAATTTATGGACTTGAATAAATATGTGGGAAATAGAGACCTAAATTAACTAATATAAACTTCCACCTTAGGAAATTAGAATAAAAGAACAAAGTAAGTCTGAAGTAAGCAGAAGGAAGGAAACAATGAAAATCAGAGTAGAAATTAATTCAACTGAAAGCAATAAATTAATAGAGAAAAATCAATTTATCTGAAAACTTATTCTTTGAAAAAATCAATAAAATTGATGTCCTTAGCCCAGTTAACTCAAAGAGAGAGAGAGAGAAGATACAATTACTAATATCAGAAATGAAAGAGGGTATGTTACTGCAGATACTATGGATATGAAAGATAAGAAAGGAATACTAAGAACTCGTAAATTCGATACTATAGATGAAACGGATTAATTTCTTCAAAAACACAATCTACCCAAACTTACACAAAGAGAAATAAACATATGAATAGACATATCTATTAAAGAAGTTAAACACAAGTTAAACTTGTCAAAACTTGTCAAAACTGGCCCTGTTGGGTTCACTGGTGAACTCTACCAAACTTTTAAAGAATAAAATTATATGATTCTTTGTTTGTTTCTTTATGGTCTCTTCCAGAAGATAGAAGCAGAGGGAATACTTCCTAAATCATTCTATGAAGTTATTATTATTCTAATACCAAAATCAGAGAAAGCATTACAAGAAAGGAAAGCCATAGACCAATATCTGTCATGAACACAGATATAAAAATTCTTCAAAAAAATTGCAAATTGAATTCAACACTGTATAGAAAGAATCGTGCATTATGACCAAGTGGTGTTTATTTCAGGTGTGCAAGTCTTATCTCAACATTTGAAAAATCAGTTAACATAATTCATCACATCAATGGAATAAAAAAGAGAAACTGTTGACTGTATCAAGAGATGGAGAAAAAGCGTTTTACAAAATCTAACACGTGTTCAAGATGAAGACTCTTAGCAAAACCTATAGGGAACTTAAAGGGGACAAAGATCAGGAACAAAGCAAAAATGTCCATTCTAAATAGCACTGAATGTTCCAAAAAATATTAATTTTGACTTGTATGTAGCTTTGTCAAGAATTAAGAATGTAGGTTAAAAGTAGTTCCAGTTGTCCAGCATCTCACATGGATGATTTGGAAATTACATATGTTAATTGAGACAAAATAAACAGAGTTATTCTAAGGCTGCACAGATTGAGAAAGTAGTTTAAATGGTAAGGAATTAGATATTGGACTGAACTATTAAGGACTATAACTGAAGGTTATTCCCTTTTAGAGTGACTGGTGAATTTTTACACAACTTAAGGCAACTATTGTTAAAACTACTCATTTTCATTTGCTTTAGAGTATTTTTTTGCTTTCTGATTTTTGTAAGAAAAATACAGCAGCTAAGTCAAAAAAATCAACAAGTGGAACTACAGCATCAAACTAGAAAGCTTCTGAAGAGCAAAAGAAACAACAGAAAGAGGGGCGCCTGGGTGGCTCAGCCGGTTAAGCCTCTGCCTTCGGCTCAGGTCACGATTTCAGGGTCCTGGGACTGAGCCCCACATCAGGCTCTCTGCTCAACAGGGAGCCTGCTTCTTCCTGTCTTTGCCTGTCTCTGCCTACTTGTGCTCTGTCTGTTAAATAAATAAGATCTGAAAAAAAAAAAAAACCAAAGAAACAACAGAAAAAGCAAGCTACAGAGAGGGAGAAAATGCTTGCAAATCATATACTTGATAAGGGATTAATATCTAAACTCAATAGCAGAAAAAAAATAATCTAATTAAAAATGGGCGAAGAACCTGAATAGACATTTTTCTAAAGAAGACATACAAATTGCCCATAAGTACATGAAAATGTGCTCAACATTTTGTCAGGGGAAAGCAAATAAAAACTATAATGAAATATCACTTTATACCTGTTAGAAGGACTATTAAAAAAAAAAAAGAAGAAATATGAAGAAAGGGGAATTCCCATTGGTAGGAATGTAATTTGGTATAGCCACAATGGGAAACAGTTTGGAAGTGTTTCAAAAAATTAAAAACAGAATGATATAGCAATTCTACTTCTGGGTGTTTATCTAAAAGAAATGAATTAATTATCTCATAGAGGTATCTGTACCTCCATATTCACTGTAGTGAAAACCACTGAAGTTCCATCAACAGATGAATGGACAAAGAAAATGTGACTCTCTCTCACACACATATACATATGTGTGGAATATTATTCAGTCATATAAAAGAAGAAAACCCTGCTATTTGAGAAAACATGGATAAATCCCAAGGGTATTATGTTAAGTGAAATGAGTCAGAGAAAGGCAAATATTGTATGATATTACTTATATGTAGAATTTAAAAGAGCTGAACTCATAGAAGCAACCAGGGGCTGAGGGGTGGGGAAATGGGGACACGCTGGTCAAAGGGTACAAGCTTTCAATTGTAAGAGGAATAAGTTCTGGGGATCTAATAATACACAGCAGGGTGACTATAGTTAACAATACTGTGTTGTATTCTTGAAAGTTGCTAAGAGAGTAAATCTTAAATATTCTTACCACAATAACAACAACAATTAGCATTTTGTCAGGTAAAGAGATGTTACTAGCTTTATTGTGATAATAACTTCACTGTATACACAAACGCACACACACACACACACACACACACACACACACACCCCTGTCCTATTATTGCATTGTACATTTTAAACTTATACAATGTTAGATAGCCATTATATCTCACTAAAACTATAAAAAAAAACCCCTCATAGTAGCCAAGGAAAACATTAAGTTTTTTAAGTTACATTTCACCAGGGGCATCAGGATGGATAGACTTCACAGCATTTTGAGATGTGTTCTGGCTTTGCAATGCTGGAGTGGACAGTATGCAATCAAGCCCTAACCCCCCTGAAATTCTTCAGTCTAAAACACTGACAAGCAAAAACTTACAACGGTCAAAATGAATCCACATTTGGACCCTAACGTTGCTATGACGGGAGAATTGAAACTGGAGCAAAGAAAATTTTTTTTCAGTGAATAGATTGATGTATAGTTTTAAAGCAAAAATTACTCTCCTGAAGACAAAGTTAATCCATAACTTTTTGTTAACTTGCCTCTATTTTTCTAATGGTGACTAGATTTTAAAAGGCATGAAAGCATCACAAAATCCTAAAGTCAGCTTTATAGAGCATGTTTAAAGTCCTTTACTGTTTTCCTGTGAGATTTTGTTAGTGAATAAAACATGAAAATGAGCGTGCCTACATGTGTTCGTGCTCACATACACACATACACAGGCACACCCAGTACAGTTCTCATAAAGGCGATCTTGTCTTCAAAGTTAAGAGCTTGCTTTCTTATAAAAGGGTTTGCATGTTTTATGCAAAATTTCAGTGTTTATCTTCATGCTCACCAGAAGTCTTCAAACAAGTTTTAGTTAAGGGAAATATATGGATGCTTACCAGCTCCATTTCATTTCTTAAAGATTAATTTTTTTTTTAAGAACTCAACAGTTTTCCTCCCTTATCTCTACATTCCTTTTCTGAACTCTAGTTTTATTCATTGAACATCCATTTATTAAGCACCTGCATGCCAGACTCCATGCTCTGGGAGCACTCTGAAGTCTGGGGTGACACAAAAGGACAAGCACAATGAAAATGAGATCAGTGACACAGGAGTGTAGGGGAGGGGGCCTTGGGCGTTGGCACGGCTGGTTGAGTTTGGAGTGCCCAAAGTACAATTCAAAAAGGAAGAATTATTTGAACGGAATCTTGAAAATAATTTGGAAGCAAAGTACAGGAGAAGAAAATGGCATTCCAGACTGGGGATTATTGGACTAATTTTATAGAGATGAGGAAACACAGATCCAATTTGGGAATAGCAGAAAGTTTGATTTGGCTGGAAATGGAAGTATTCCCTCCAAATAAATAAACAAACAAACAAACAAGCAAATAAATGGCTAGTAAACAAGGGCAAAGAAAGATGTTTTTTCCTAGGATGATTTTAACTACTAATGTAGTTAGTGTTGAGGCATCTAAGGATTTAAGGGAAAAACACGTCAAGATCATACTGCAATTGAGAGAGCAAATAGGTCACCATGATTGTCCTTTTCTATTATTTTTCTTCTTCTTCTTCTAGTTCTTTGCCCAGCTTTTTGTTTTAATCTGCTTTTGCCTTCTGTTACACATCAACTTTTTACATCTGTATTACAATCTTAAAACAAGGTAGAGTGAAAAAAATTACAATAAAAGATGATGGAAATGATCAGGCTCACCAAATCCTTGGAGTGCTCCCCCTAGCATTTGGGCATCCATTATGGGGTTGAAATTTGGAGCTGGGAAGATGGTTCCTTGAACCTAATGGGAAGAGTCAATGAGAAAGAGATAACAGTATTTTATAAGAAATATTTGAACATTTTTTTTTTTTGCAGATAACTGAAAACAAAAACAATCTATATGTTTAAATTACTCTAAAACACACATACAAGCCTATCAAACAAATGTGTTAATTGTATGTTAATAATATGGAGCAAATTGATAGAATTTTTAAAATCCAATGACCTCTATTATATTGGTTCTATTCCATCTAGAAATTTGAAATACTAGAGCCATCTAGAAAATGTGAGAATCAAATAAATATAAATCTTTGTAATAAGCAGTGAACATTTTCTTAGGAATTGGGGGCTAGTTAACAAAACTGAATGGGAGAGCTCTATTGGGGGAATTCATGACATTTTTATGGATCAGAAGTAGCACTTGCCACCACAGCTTTTTTTCCACATCAGGGGCCCTAAAATCATCCTAGAGAAAATTGAAATGTTTGAATTTAGATTATGAGATTCATGAAAATCTGGGTGATATAGATAGGGCAGAGATTTTTTAGTTGGAATTTGCAGCTGCAAAGAAAAACATAAAAACCTGACAGACATTCCATTGAAATTTTCTTTCTTGCTAATAATAAAAATGGCAGCACATTTATGTTAGGCTTTGAATCCACATGGTCTATTATTTCAGACAGAGACAGTCAGGACTAGGCACAATAATATCACACTCAGCACAGGAGAACCATCAGTCAAAATTTATTAAGAATGGGGCCTCTCTCTCTTTGTTGTCAGTGTGTCTAGGAACATTAAGAAAAAATGCCTTCCCATAGCAAATGGGTCTTCTAGCCCTCGAGAAATCTGGCATTAATGAAGCTCTTCTATAAGAATGGTATCTTAACAGAAGGTAAAGTTTTCTAGTGCCCATTTTCTAACAGTAGAGAATTAATTAAGATTGCACCATAATATTTAGCCCAAGAAATATACATATACTTATATACTATACCAAAATATTTATAAAAAGATTTTGAGTGACTAAGAATATTGTTCACTTGAGTTAAAACTAAAAAAAAAAACTCAGTTTGGATTTCATTTGATTAATATTAATGATGATGAAGTTGTTTATTTGAAGTAGACTGGAAACTACATAATAATTGTGATATGGCTATATTTTCTTTTTTATTAACATATAATGTATTACTTGCCCCAGGGATACAGGTCTGGGAATTATCACTCTTACACAGTTCACTGCACTCACCATAATACATACTATCCCCAATGTCCATAACCCAACTACCCTATCCCTAAACCCGTCAACCCCCAACAACTCTTAGTTTGTTTTGTGAGATTAAGAGTCTCTTATGGTTTGTCTTCCTCTCTGGTTTCATCTTGGTTCATTTTTCTCTCCCCTGCCACAAACCTCTACCCTGCCTCTCAAATTCCTCATATCAAAGAGATCATATGATAATTGTCTTTCTTTGACTTATTTCACTCAGCATATTATTCTCTAGTTCCATCCATGTTGTTGCAAATGGCAAGATTTCCTTTCTTTTGATGGCTGCATAGTATTTCATTGTACATATATAATGTATCTTCTTTAACCATTCATCTGTTGATGGACATCTAGGTTCTTTCATTGGTTTGGCTTTTGTGGACATTGTTGCTCTAAACATTGGGGTGCACATGCCCCTTCGGATCACTGCATTTTTATCTTTAGTGTAAATACCTAGTAGTGCTATTACTGTGTCATAGGGTGGTTCTATTTTCAACTTTTTGAGGAACCTCCATACTGTCTTCCCAGAGTGGCCACACCAGCTTGCATTCCCACCAACAGTGTAGGAGGGTTCCCCTTTCTCCACATCCTCGCCAACACCTGTTGTTGCCTGACTGGTTAATTTTAACCATTCTGACTGGTGTGAGGTGGTATCTATTCTTGAGTACAACCATGCTAATAATATTTTTAATGCCTTTTTAAATGTCTATATGGACAGATATATGTAATTAGGATTACATATATTAATTAAGAATATGGTCTGCATCTTACATTGCTAAGGTGCATGCAGTTTGCTTCTGATATTCAAATTTATTGGAGATGATCTAGAGGCTAAGTTCTCTTGAGCCAATCCTCAATTCTGTGTGCTATATATTAGGAACCAATATGAGTGTTATCTCCTTTATCCACTAACCTGTTTCACTGGGACTCTGTTAAGAAGATAGACTTTGGTTCTTTTATTTATTAAATTAATTTTAAATAGTAAGGTCTAATGTAAATTCTTAAGTTGAGGTCTCCTTACCTGAAGCATTTTCCCTTGAATCTTGTTATCCTAGAAAAATGAATGCTGTAAACTTGAAAGAACAGCTATATATTGAATGTGAAAATTGTTTTCTGCTATTTGTCACTGCCTTTTTGTCTCTACATAGCTCTTTCTCAAAAATTTTCCCCACTGGGAAAATAATTTTTTTTTTCTTTTTTAGTCATGGAAAAAGAGATACTTTATTTCCCCTATTTTAGGACTTGGAAGATTTGTTTTGACAGATCTTATATGGATAATACCATTTTTTGCCTGGCGACCTTAATTTTGCTGACTACTATCAGCCAAAAATCTGTTTTAAACTATAGAAAAGGGGTGCCTGGGTGGTTCAGTCAGTTAAACATTTGCCTTTGGCTTAGGTCATGATCTCTGGGTCCTGACTGAGTCCCACATTGGGCTCCCTGCTCAGCAGGGAGCCTGCTTCTCCCTCTCCCTCTTCGTCTGTACTCTCTCTCTCTCTCAGATAATTAAATAAAATATTTTAAAAAATCTATAAAAGAGAGAATATTTTTGAAATAATAAGATATATTGTTAAATATGTGTAAGTTATCTGGGCAGTTTTAGATGTTTACCATAAAGCATTTCATTACTGGCTAGACTAGGATTTTCCAGAATTTTCATTGGAGTAAGTGCTATAAAATAAAAGCATATACTTTTATAGGGAAGAAGGAAAAAAAGCTCTAAAATTTATAGATAAAGGAGATTGCAAATATTTACAGTGATTTATTAGACACAATCTGTAAGTGAAAGGAAAAAGTTCACGGTTTTTTCCTTTGGAGTTTTTGTCGTTAATTTTTATACAGATTACTAGTACAACATATTTTTACAATATAATGTAAAAATTACTATATTCTGTTTTAATTACAGTTCTCAACTTTTTTTTGCCATTTCAAATCCTTATTTCCTTGTCAACTGGCATTAAAATAATACACTAAAGATGTTTCAGAAAAAAATTTAAGACAAGTAAAGAAAATTATAAATGCTTAGTAATTCACAAAACATAGTTTTTCTAGGAAGCATTTGTCATTTATGCCCATTTATATTGCAAACTATTATATTTGTTTTTAATATAATAATAACCCATTTGAATGTATTTACTATTTAAATATAGTAGTAAACCATTATATTTATTTTTATGCAAATTATTATGTTTCATTTAAGCTCAGGTGAGCAACACTATTCTATATATGGTTCATATTAATGTTCTTTTTACTTATTTTGTCATTGGAATATTGATTTTTGTCTATTGATAATAATATTTTTCCAGCTTTATTAAGAGGTCATTGATATATAACATTGTATAAGTTTAAGTTGTATAACATGATATAATATATGGATATATTATGAAATGATTACCACAGTAAGGTTGACTAACACATCTACCACCTCACAGTTGCCTTTTTTTTCCTTATGAAAACATTTAAGAGCTACTCTTAGAAACTTTCAAGTATATAATATAGTATTGTTAACTATAATCACCATGCTATACATTAGATCCCCAAACTTACTTTCCTTATAACTGGAAGTTGGTACTCTGTTACCAACATTTCCTAATCTCACTGCACCCATCAATCACATACACTCCTCCAAAGCCCTGGCAATCACCATTCTTTTAATGATCATTTTGACTAAACTGACCAGTTAAATTTATTGAAATGGTTAATTATTACTTTTTAGTCTTGTCTCCTGAATTAAAGTTATTTGAAAAAAAATTGATTAATTATTTTGGGCCATAAAACTTTTTTTTTTTTTATATAATTTTTTATTTTTTATAAACATATATTTTTATCCCCAGGGGTACAGGTCTGTGAATCACCAGGTTTACACACTTCACAGCACTCACCAAAACACATACCCTCCCCAATGTCCATAATCCCACCCCCTTCTCCCAAACCCCCTCCCCCCAGCAACCTAATAACTATGATATACCTATAGGTATATATTCATCTATTTTTAAGGTAATTTGATATTTCCTTTGGATATTTTTCTCAAAATTTGTGCTCAACCATAGTCTATGCATTCCTTAATATCCAACACCAACCAGTCTCTCTGATGAAATGAATCTATTCTGGCCTCTTCTTTTACTAACCCCTTAGAACTTACTGCATTTTGATTTATAATCAGTACCTTATATTTTCCCATTTGCTATCTATTCTTAAAACTGATAATTTCACTATGTAATACATGGTACATGTTTTATGACATAGTGTCCCTCTAATTTGATTTTATGTCCCTTGACTATGGTATATCAAATCTATACTGTGACTTTCAATGTGAGACTTCTTTTCAAAATGTTTACATCTACTGGTGATGTCACTTAAGTTAAATGATTTCTTTAAAAAATGAGATTTTTGGCCGAACGACCTGGTTTTATACACAATAAACATGATAAAACTTGTTTTTTACAAATACAGTATATACATGAATTAAGCAGATTTTTAAAAATTTGTTATACTTATCATATTTGTTGCTTTATGTTAGGAAAACTGAACAGAGACAAATAAATGAGATGGACAAACAAAAATTAAGCTGAAGAAGAGGATGCAGGGGAGGGAGGTGTTTCTCGTTTGATAGGGCAAAATTTTTTCCCAGCCTTACATATGAGCAAGTAAGTGATCTGGAATATGGAAGCACAGTGTCTCAAGACTCTCTTGTGAGAGTAAACTAATCTGATTTGAGTTCCAGTAGTAATATCCTAAAACAGCATGAAGGATGAAATAAAAAGAAGTGATATGGGTGGCATAGGTAGCTAATTTGGAAACCCAATTGAAATTCAGTGCATCCCTGAACTGAGACAAATAGCATGTTCTTAATAAATATAGATTGCTTAGTTAACTGAATGTAATTTAACTTACTAATTTTTAAGATTTATTTTAACTTAACATAGTAACAGCAGTTAAATTTTTTGAAAGAGGCAGAGACTTTAGTTTCAGGTGTTTTTGAGCATATAAACCTTTTAAAGCAGTGTTACTTTTTATATATGTGTTCTTAATTTTTCACATTTTAAAGCAAATTGGAAATTTTGAAAAATTTGACACTTTCTGGTGTGACATGAAAAATAATGTGCATATGGTAAAATTATTTTCTTTTTCTTGCTCTGAAAATTGACAGATTTAGAAATAGTATCACTTGTCTAAGGCAAAATAAATTCTAATGTCAGTCATTTCAATTTAAATTCTTACCACAAGGCAATCAAAATATAATCTTTGCTTCTAGTCATTTGTGAATTTAGGTTTTGACAGAGGAATACAAAATACTCCCTTTTTAAAAGACAGAATAAGCTGCCTCATAAAGTCACTAAGCAGAAGAGCATGAGTAATTTATAGATTTAAAGTTGGTTCTAGAATCTACCCTGAATAAATAATGAATAGATTTCTTTAACTGACAGAAAAAATTTTAAATTATTAAGTGAAACAGAATACAAATTGACAAAAAATTCACACATATTTTTCTCATGAAACTGAAAAAATTATTTGCATCATCTCATATCAATATGTATATCAATGAGTACCTCATATTTCATTTATTCACAACTAATCCAGGGGCTAGGATCCATAAAACCATATCCCTCCAAAGTCAACACTGATAAGCTACCCAATGTCATTGAAATGAAGGGCCATCTGTACCCCAATGTTTATAGCAGCAATGGCCATGGTCGCCAAACTGTGGAAAGAACCAAGATGCCCTTCAGTGGACAGATGGATAAGGAAGATGTGGTCCATATACACTATGGAGTATTATGCCTCCATCAGAAAGGATGAATACCCAACTTTTGTAGCAATACAGACAGGACTGGAAGACATTATGCTGAGTGAAATAAGTTAAGCAGAGAGAGTCAATTATCATATGGTTTCACTTATTTGTGGAGCATAACAAATAGCATGGAGGACAAGGGGAGATGGAGAGGAGAAGGGAATTGAAGGAAATTGGAAGGGGACATGAACCATGAGAGACTATGGACTCTGAAAAACAATCTGAGGGTTTTGAAGGGGCTGGGGGGGGTGGGAGGTTGGGGAACCAGGTGTTGTGTATTAGAGAGGGCACGGATTGCATGGAGCACTGGGTGTGGTGCAAAAACAATGAATACTGTTACGCTGAAAAGAAATAAAAAACAAACAACCCCCCCCAAACCCAAAAATACCAAAAAAACATACTGTTCCTCTCTCTTACCTTTCCACAACTAATTTGCCCTTCAGTCCAGTTCCATCAGCCCTTTCCTCACAATAGCTTTCATGTGTTTCACCTTTATAAAACTTCTGTTACTACTACCTTAGCTTTTACCACTTTTCTTTTAAACTTATTTCAATATGCTGCTACGTAGGTCCAATTTTCCTTCACGGCTACAATGATCCTTCTAAAAGATCAAACGCATCATTTGTCTTTCCATGCCCCAAATTCTTGATATACAAAATATTACTTCTCAATATTTGTTTTTTACTGTGGTGCAGAGAATGGATGATTTTCACATGAAAGAAACATCCCTGGAAACATCTGGGGTTATGAACACATACCAGTATGCTAGCCTTAATGACATTTTATTTTTGTCTACTCAACAGAAAGTGTACTGTAATGCTGAATGAGACTCTCAAAACATGAATTGTAAAGAATAGAAAAATACAGTCATACTTTAGCTTATTAGTATTAATGGCAATATTTATTTTCAGTGCTTACTGCAACTCATTCCTATGTCTGAACATAGATGACTTGTGGGATTTGATTCAAGTATTTTAATAGAATAAACAAGGTTCTTTATGACTTGGTCCTCTACTGTCTGTATGGGTTTATGTTTTATTTTCTTTCTCCTGAACCTCTCAACTCCTATACTCTACACACACAGCTACGTACTGCAGCTAAAAGGGACATCTACATCATTGTTCTGTTCAGTGTTTGTGGAATATCCCCCTTCATTCCACAATACATACACTCATCTCTTGATTCCATCTTATGATGCTGGTAAACATCTATTTCAAGACTTAACTTTAGAGCTTTAGTTCCAGTGTCATCTTTCATAGGGAGCCCTTCCTGATGTTTCTAGTAGAATTGTCTACTCCTTCCCTGGTGCCTACAATTTATCCTGTGCCAGAGCAGTAGTATATCCTGTTAGAGCATCAGTAGTATATCGGCAGAAAATGCTCATTTCTATTTTTACCAGGTTTCTAAGAATAATGAGTTGAATTAATTCGGCTTCCTTTGTTTTGTTGAGAATGAACCTTAATGTGAGTGGTTGCGCAAATTTGGAGATTGAGCTGTTCTTATGAATAAAGGAAGAATATTTGGATTTCTAGGAAACAATTTGGGAAGAAATGTGATAAGCAGCAAGCATGGGTAGTGAGGAAGAATTACTTTCTGCGATTTCTCCCTGATATTCACAATTTTTCATTAAAAGTTGTTAAAAGGTATTGTATATGGATTTTTTCTTTTTAGACTAGGGAAAAGGAAGAGGCTTTGGGTTCAGTCTGGGTGAAAAAAAATAATATGTTGCTGTACAGGTTCATATCTTGACAGTATAGGATGCTAAGAATTTGAAGCCTTAGGAAGGCTTTAGAATTTACCTCACATAATCAGGGTATTTAAGGCAGTATCATGTGTACACCCTCCACACAGATGCTGGCTTATGTTGTCTCTCTACTCCTTCAAGACTTTTAAGTCCCCCAAAACATAGATAGTATGGTGTATTTTATTAGGGATGCTATATATGATTTGACATCATTGCTGATGTTAGCTTCTTCTAAGTTTTTAATAGACTGTAAGAATTTTGATATCACCAAATTGACTTAAAATCTGGACTTCAAGTTTATGTGCAAATTCCCAGTTAAATTGCTTACAAGGCAGGGGTCCTGAGTGACTCAGGTGGTTAAGCATCGGACTCTTGATTTTGACTCAGATTATGATCTCAGGGTCATAAGATTGAGCCCCACATGGGACTCTGCTCAGGGGGCGTCTGCTTGAGATTCTCTTTTTCCCTCTCCTACCCCTCCCATTCCTACTCTCTCTCTAAAATAAATAAATCTTGAAAAAAAATTATTTACTAGGCAATCTAATAGAAAAGCAATTCTTTCCGAATCACCTTAATCTCAGTCAGAAGCACCCTCTCCCTCCTCTTATTACCCTTACATCTCTAATGAGATTAAGAGGCTTGGAAACAAGGTTAAGATACAAAGATCCAAACAAGGTCACTGATCCAAAGAGACTTACAATTCACATGGACTTTAGAGAATGAGTCTTATTAGTACAGGGTGAAAATGGAGGATAAAAAGTTGAGCAACTAAAAGAGAATGAATGTGAATTAAAAAGACATACTCCAGGGGAAAAATTGAGATTATATGGGAAATAAAAATATTTTTAGTATATGCTCTGGAATATAAGAATGTGATCTTTAATATCCTAAAAGGCTTAAACTTGGAATTCAGTTGAGTAGCACAGCAAATGTTCTCAACTTTTAACTCTAAGTATTTAGTGTGTTTTAAATCAACTTTTGGAGTTAAGCTTGACATTATCGTAAATAGAACAAGACAATTAGCTTGAAGAAGTGTGTATATTGATATACAAAATTGCAGCTCATACTTATTGTAGTATTATAGAATTTAAATATTCTATGTCTTATATTGAGGAATTAGATAAATTATTTTGTGTTCATAGGTAGAATAATTTATTTTTATGCAGATCTTTACTACATAATTAAAGGTACTTAAATACTTACTTATTTTAGCTTTACATATAATAACTTATCATATCTCCTATCAATTTATCCAGTTTTTCTTTAAAGAAAGTTAAAATAAGCAACAATATATGTAATAGATTGTGCTATATATTATAATTAGTTTTACTACTGTAAATATAATGCATATACACAACTGATTCAAGGCAGATGATAACATATCATCAAAATCTAATAAAATACCACAGAGTTTGGAGGAAAGAGATAAACTGTGAAGATACGAAAGGGTAAAAGGAAGTTTTTCTTGAAGAAGTTTTGAGTCAAAAATCTCATATTTGATTAGATTTTGAGAAGTGGAAATGTGCTGTTTGGAAGTCTCATGTTTTTTCATGAGGTTCTACCTCATTTCCTTAGATAGTTTTACAGACTGATATTATTCATTTTTTGCTATTTCATATGATTTCTAGCCCAATTTTCTCCTCATAATTATAAATAATATTAAATGCTTGAAACTAAGAGAACAAAAGATGTATAAGATATTCTTACACATCATGGAAAAAATATACACCTTACCATACATTTATATTATATATAATGTTTCTAAGGAAAATATTAGATAAAAATAAAGCCACTGATAATTAAATATAAAAACAAGCATTATAAGGATTAAATGTATTCAACTAATTATCTTTTATTGTTTGCACAAATATTTTATATTATCCAGAGAGTTTAGAATTAATAGTATAATATTTAGAGAATTAAAAAAACATGGATAATCATTTTTATTTCTTATATTATCTTTTCCTCCAAATAAAGAATATATCATAAAGGTATCATTATGCATTTCAACAATATCTTCAGAATTGTTTTTTTCTCACTTAATATATATTTCTTTCTTTCTTTTAAGTAAATCTCTGAAAACCTCCTTCCACATCATGAAATGGTTTTGAGGGATAAATTCTCCATAGGACAGAATATGATCTATAAGTCTTAATATCTTTCTCTGAGTGAAACACCGGAAGGATTCTGAATAATTTAGGCAAAAACTCCCCATTCATTAGTTTGACTTATTAGAAAAGACAGAATACTGGTGCCATCATGCAATCCCTCCTGCTCTGAGAGAGCAATCACATTACAATCACTTTGCCTTCTGTTTGGTCTAAAGGATTTTTCAGGACCTGAAAGCACAGCATAAATCAAAGTGAGTAAAAAGAACCTGCAGTGTTACAATAGCTTCCTTCCCAAAATAGAAACACAGGCTGGGACCACTGTGAGAATAATCATTAGATGGTACTCTTCGTAACTATTTCAGCTGAAAGAGAGGAACTTGGGTTTTTATATGATTATATGATCTTTTTGAAAGCTCTTTTGTTTAACGTCCCATGCCAATAAGGCTAAATGTGCATTTTTGCCTTTTCTTTTATAGCTTTACAACACTCCCCAACCCTTAATACAAAGGCACAGCTACATGTGTTCACCAGAAGCTTGGTACTTAGTTGGGAAGACAAAGATTATAAGAAACCTGGAATGATATGATTTATTCCTGCTAAAAACTGGAAGACTACAACATATATTTATTATTTAATAGTGTGGTACATTTTTAAAAGAAGTTATTTTGGAGTACACACTATTATTCTAGTTCAAGTATCCTTATGGGGGCATCTATTTCCATATTGCTTTTAGAGCTATTTGAATATTCATCAGTTAATGATGGATTTGGTATTTCTAATTAGCTGAAAGCAGGACTAATATAAAAAGTAATGTAGCTGGATAATTTCCCCCCTTTTTTCCTTTAGTGAAAAATACACTGTGAAATTAGTGAACCTGGAGGCAATTATTAAAATTAAATAGAAAATAAAATTTTGATAATAAGTTGCATAGTGTTTCATTATCCTATGCTTCAATAAACAAAACTTCATTTAGCTAGTGGGGTCACAAAATGAATGGATTAAAAAATGTGAATGGAATTAGCTTAAACCTATCCCAACTTCTAGAAAAATACTTGCCTTACTGAACTCTGGTAGTCATCCTCTAGGAGGAATGACACAAATTTCTAGAAGTTCCATTTTATTATAATAAAGAATCTTTTCTTAGTTATTAGAATATTTTAGATTTGCAAATCAATAAAATTTTCTCTATATAGTAAAGATATAAAATGTAAAAATAGTTCCTTTTTTAATTTATAGTTACTCTGAGACATATCAGATCTAGTAATTTAGTCAGAGAAAGTTATTTCTTTTATTTTATTTCTTTAATTTGGGGGTATAGTAATTCTTCTTTTGCTCTATTATTCTGGTGATAGAGAAGGCAGTGGTAAATATCACACTTTTATAAAAGTAAATGATCACTGACCTTACACCATGTGCAATATAATTGGCTTGGAGGGAAACTGAAAATAGTTTGTCCTTAGAGGGATAGTTGCAGAGAAAGAAAGCTGGAATAAATGATTTTGTGCAAAATCTCCAAACTAGTCAACCTCTAATCTCAGTCTTTGGGTTTCATTCATACTTGTCACTAGACTGTTTAATATTCATTGACAACATACTTCTCAGATTTGGATTTAAAAAACAGAACTCTCCACTTGCTCCATCTCCATGGATTATATCTTACCCGAACGCCAGAGTCATCTCAAACTCTGCCGATTACGTGGTCTTCTCAGATTGTATCAAGTATTATTTATCATATACATGGCCTTGCAGTTTTTGCATTTGTCTTTTCCTTTAAATTTTAAACTTCTGGATGACAGGTACTTTTTTTTTTTTTTCCCCCTGTTTTGTAAAGCATGGGCCTAGTGCTTTAGATACAGGCTCTTGGAATGTTTACAAAATATAAAAATACATGTACCATAGTGACATCTTTAGTTTATCCAGTGATTTTTAAAATTCATTATTCATATAAGCAGGCTATGCTCTACGTATTTTCACTTTCACTTTCTTGGTAATCACCTCAACAGTCTTGTGAGACTGATAATACTAATCTTATTTCACAGATGATGAGACTATGAGGCTGAGTAAGTTGTCTAAAGCCATACAGGCAGTGTGTCATGAAGCCAACACTCAAATCCAAATTTAACTTCATGGCTAGTGCCCTTTCCATTATAGCTGTAATTGATGTAAAATAAAATAACATGTACTATTGAGGCCTTTTTTTTAAATTCATCTTTGTAAGAAAAAATTTCTGTTTGCAAAGAATCTTGCAGGTAAAAATAAAACTCTAAAAGCATAAGCTCTTGCCCTTAAGTCGGTTCTAAGAGAAAAAGAAAGGTGTGTGTGTACGTGTGTGTGTTAGAAGGAGGGATTGAAAGAATATGAAAAATAGATTTCCATTGGCTGGATCACCAAAATGCATTTAAGAACAGAATGTGTAATATTTAAGTTCAAAGTATTTGTGGAAACCCCAAAATAACCCACCTGTTATCATAAATCCCCAATAAATGTTAGTTGTGATGGCTTTTAGTTGATGGTATTTTGAGAGAGTGAATGAATTTAGGATTGTGTCCATGGGAGGGTTATCAACCGTAGAGAGGGGATAGCATGCATGGGCTAGACTCAAAAGAAATAGAAACATAGCTTGAAGTGAGAGACTTGTTAATCTTTATTCCCTGTGTTCCTTTAGACTCAGACAAGTATCTTTAGGGAGACAGAGTCACAGAGATAATATGTTTTGTGAACTTAGTTTAAATCTTTAAAGACGGTATGACTTCAATTTACTTCTAGGTTATGCTTGCAAAGAAAACTTGTATATATTATATAATTAAAATAAAACCTAATGATCAGATGACTAATACAGATAATGATATTAAGATAGTCTTAGTTACATTACTTTTTCAAATTGATGCAGAAGTATTTATAAATATGAATTAATTACTAAATTAGTCATTGAAAAGTCTTAACAACTTAATGAATAGATGTCAAGTAGTTTAAGAAAGAGAATTGAATTCACCCACACAGCCTCATATCTAAGACCTGAGAGTTTTTTCATTAACATGACTTTCCTTTTTTATAAAACAATTTCCTAGGAAGATACGATTGAAAATAACTTATCTTCGTAATAGGTAGTATTAACTTTATCCTAATAATTTGTAATAGACTACTAAAATTAACCTAATTAGAGTGAAATTGAGAGCATTGAATGACTACTTACTCTTTAAGGCTCAGGATAGCTAATTCCTAATCCTGAGGTTTGTGAATGTTACCTTATTTGGCAAAAGGGACTTTGAGTTAAGGAATTGAGATGGAGAGATTATCCTGGATTACCTGGTTAGGTCATAAATGTCCTAAATGTCCTTATAATACTCAAGAAGGATTCCAAGCTGGTGAAATCTGAATCAGTGTTAATACAGGAAGTGAACAAAAGAAGTAGCTTAATACTATTAATACCACAATTCAAAAATTTCATAGAATTTTCAATGTATTCCAAGATTGTGGTAAAATAATTTATATTACCTATTTTAACTCCTAGAAATTAAACAAATAAATATGTGAAGAAGTGAGGTTGATACTATTGCCACAGATATATAAACTGGGATTTTGAGAGGTTAATTTCTGTTTCTAGGTTACATGATTAGTAAATAATGGTTCTCAGATTCAGACCCAGATTCTGTCTGATTTAAAAGGCTGTGTCCTTAATTGCTAGACTAGACTCCATAAATAGAAGAAATACAAATGAAAAAATTTTATCATTAAAAAATTAACATGTACTCAACATAATTGATTTGGCAAATAAGGAAATCTCTGACAAAAAAACGTTAAAAATAATTTGTGATCTTCTTGCCTACAAATTATTGTTAAATATCTTAATGGTTGTAATAAGTAGAAACTTCTTCCTAGTACTCTTTCATATGTTTACATATAGCTAAATTTTTCTAAATGGAGTCATATATTACATATCATGTGGTAATCTGTCTTTTCTTCTCATTTTGTACCACTCCATAGTTATTAAAGTCTATTCTGCTATTTTCTTATCTTTGAAGATAAAAATATCATGGGACAGATCTAAAAATACTACTTGACCTTTGTTATGAATGGTCTAATTAATAAGTTCTTATAGCACTCTTTTAATATCATTAATATATTATTTAAAAAGAAATAAAAAAACATTTATGTCTAATGAACATATCCATGCACTAAAATAAAATAATGTGTAAATGTATTTTGCAAACCATAGCATTCTAGAGGTGAAGGAGACATTTTTCTTCTTACTATTTGTATAGCTACTTCATAGTTTAAACAGTACTTTTACTTTCTTTATTTAATTTGCAGTTATCTACAAGGCTCTATCTGGCAAGGTAAGTGTCTTATTTCTATATTACATATAAAAGTGACTCAGTATTTATACAAACCCATTGGCTTCATAACTGGCAACCCAGAATAATAGAGTTCTGACTTTAAAACCAATGCTTTCTATTTGTTTTTTTATTCTTTGTTGATTATTATTCTCATATTTCAAAACATTAATGCTGCTTTCATTTTTGCTTATGTCTCATAAAGTGGTTGAAATTTTCTAATGCATGTAATGTAATCTAGAGGGCATAAAGCATATAATAACATTTTTGGAAGGTTAAATGAGAAGTACATTCAGTGTAGGTTCTAAGTGATTGCTCATACTCATAAACACATGCTGTCTTGGATTTCCTACTTAAGACAGAGATTATGCTGATATTTAAAGAATTGAATTTCATGGATTTATTAAAATAATTTCTATAAAGTGATGTTGCAGCTCTGAGATGAATAGTGATTCTAAAATTTGAGCAACTTTCCTCTAATTTGATATTTTTAGAGAGGTTAGTAACCTGTACTCTCAAAACACAGTAATCTATTTCATAAATAGAATCAGCCTCCTAGTAATGAAAATTTCTTTAGCTCTTAATACAGAAATCAAAGATAAGATTTTCTACTGAACTGTGTATTTTGAAATGATAATGAGAAAAAAATGACCTCTTTTGCCTACCATTTAGTTCCTTTTAGGACAGTGGAACACAACTATGGAAAATACAGTATTCTATTTCCACCCAATTTTACTTTTATAATAATTCTTGGTTTTAGCTGGCTTTATGTTTTTTTGTTTTTCTGAGTTAGTATTAACTAGAGTAAGAGAATATGATTTTAAAGAAAAGCTGGTTTGCAGCTAAATAAAATCTTGCCTGGGTAATCCATAAATAAGGTGGTTACCTACATAATAAGGAAGTTTTAAATTTCTGAATTAAAGGAAATTTAACCCAAACAAGTTTTAGAACTTTGGAATTAATCTTAATACACATGTGACTAATATATATTGGAGAATTAAAGTAATGGTCAGTTCGTTTAGAGCAATATTTTCTTTGAACTGTTTTAAATATTTTTTTAAAGATTAAAAAAAAATCTATTTGACAGAGAGAGAGAACACAAGTAGGCAGAGAGGCAGGCCGAGAGAGAGGGGAGGAAGCAGGCTCCCCACAGAACAGAGAGCCCAGTGCGGGACTCGATCCCTGGACCCTGAGATCATGACCTGAGCTGAAGGCAGAGGCCTAACTCACTGAGCCACCCAGGCACCCCTGTTTTGAACTGTTTTAAATAAATGATATAAATAAATTATTTAAATAGACATTTAAATAAATTTTTTAAATAAATAAAATACATGGTATTTTATTATGTTTGGTGACCAAAGATGTACAAATATAAAAAAAAAAATTTAAAAAGGGGGTATTATAATAAAGGGAGAAAGAAGTTTTCTTTATAGACATTAGTTGTACATCTAGTCATAATTTGTTCTGGGGATGAAGGAAACAAAAAAAGCACATTATGTCTTGATTGGTTTAGTGTCAATTGGTTCATCTCTTTCTACTTCTTTAATAAAATGCATTGATGGAATTATAGTAAATAATCTAGGATAAGAGATATCTTAATTTTATTAACAGCTAAAATAATTTAAAAGTATTTGAATGCAATTTTGAATTTCTTAAGAGCATCTGGTTTTATAAGGACATTGCACCTAAATTGTGTTATCCCTTTCCTTGTAAAATTTCATTAATATTCTGATAAATACTGTGATTTCACTGTGAAGTATAAATCTCAGAAGTCATCAAATGTTTAGGAAGTGAAAGATTATTCAGAAAATATTGATGATCACAATTATATAGTAAGGTGTCCCTCAAAAAAAAAATTTTTTTTTTTTTTTAATTTTGAAGTAATCTGTTAACCATTTGCCAAATCACACAAATGATACCAGGATCAATTCAGGAAATGATAGTTGTCCACATAAGAGGGAAGCCAGTATTGTTATTTTACTTTTAAAAGTAATACTCAATTGCTTATTTTTATACTTCTAAGCACCTAAAATTTTTGTATTATGTACTCAAGTACAATTCCATTTTCTGTTCTAAATTGCATTTGCAATGTTTCTACATTTCTTTTCTTCATTTAAAAATGTAACAGTTAAATGTTAAGAGTTAAAGCAGTACTAGTATTTAGATAATTTACAAAAATTGAGAACATATGCTAAAATCCATCAATGTTCATATGGTACCATATTTTAAGGGAAAATCTCTGCCAAATAAATATGGTGTGTTGAATAAGAATTAGTTATGGGTTGCTCCACATAAGATCTATATTAATCTGCTTTTTGGAAAGTGAAGGTTGATAGAAATATTCTATTTGATATACAGATAACAGCCAAAAGGAGCAAAAAATCAATATGTTTATATAATACTATAACAGGATTTAACTTTGCTCCCTTTAGAATCAGTTTTCATCGAGGCTCTAACCTGGTGGCAGAACAGTAACTGACAAGTGCATCCACATTCCAAAGTGAAGTATAAACCATCTGGGTGGGTCTTGCAAAGAAATCTCTAGATACCAGTTTTCTAACTCTTAGCCGTTCATCAAACCTAGAGGATTCAAGAGGGTCTTCTTAAAGATGCTTATAGATGGAATTTATTTTGGTAGAAATCATAGTGTTCTGTGAGACCTTTCTACTGTATCATGGTAAGGGAGGTAAAAGCTGAAGGATGATAATATCACCTCAAGGAGACCACATAGAGAACCCGATGCCTGTTGAGGAACATAGTAGACTCATGCTGGGAAAGGCTCAAGGTGTGACTGAATGGATAACTAGCTGCTTTAAGTGAAGAGGCATGACTTCACAATGAATGCCTGAACTCCCAAGAATTTATGTACCTCCAGAGTTTGTCACACTCCCAGAACTTCTTGGGACATAAGATGTCTTGAGTGTTTATCATAGGCCAATTGAGAACCACAAAATAGGAAAAGTTAGTCATAAGTCACTTTGAAGGATCTGGCCCAAATCTTCTTTCAGAAAGACTAATAGGAAAGGAACAGACTGATAAGAGTCCCGGCAATGAGAGGTATCCCCAAAACTGACTGTGGTTCCAAAGAAACATCTTCTTTGGCCAGAAAGCATCAGTGTTATGTGACTAAAATACCTGTTAAATAAGACCAAAGACATTCCTGAACATTTTCCCACATACTTAACCTTCCCTAAACCTGAAGGTATTGAAAACCTATCAGACTGCTTTCAGGTGTGAAGGACTCACCCAAGTAAGGATAAAAAATGTCAATCTTGCTCTTTATAATGTAAGAGTTTGGCCTGAAGCTGGCAGGAGCAGGTGGAGAGAAGCTTTAAAAATATTCAAAATTTTTACCTCCACAAACATAGAAATTTTTAAAATTTCTATAAATTTTTGTGAGCAGAAGTGACTTATTAATATTTAATTAGGTAAAATAATCAAGTCATGATATCTCTAATGAACTGAATAGTTGTGTCTCTCAAATTCATAGGAGGAAGCCCTAATTCCCAAGGTAATGGATTTGGAGGTGAAGGCTTTGAAAGGTAATCAGATTTAGATAAGGTAATAAGTGTGGGTCCCTCATGACAGGATTAATATCCTTCTAAGAAGAGATGAGAACAGAGTCTCTCTCTGCCATGTGAAGACCCAGGGAGAAGAAAGCTTTCTGCAAACAGGAAAAAGGGCTCTCACCAGAAACTGAATCTACTGTCACCTTCATCTTGAACTTCCTAGTCTTTAGAACTGTGAGAAATAAATATGTCTTGGTTAAGCACCAAATTTAATACATTTTCTTACAGCAACCGGAGCTAAGACAGGACCTCTGGGAAACTAGCCTTGGAATTTAAATGGACAGTGTAAGATTAAACAAACAAACATACATACATTTTTCTTTCTAATTAATAGCCCAAACTTAACTACCTGAAAAATTCTTTTTGTTTTCCAAAAATGCCTGTTAAATAAAAGATAAATAATATAATAGTGATTTAATTTGTATAATCAGAAGGTTAAATTAGCAATGTGTCAGAGATGCTCATTTTAAAAAACTCTAAAGCTAAATTGCTTTGTAACTTTCACTGAAATTCTTTGTTCTGCTTCACCCCATTACCTCCCTTAATTGGCTTTCTCAGTCTATATTTCATTCCTAAAGAAATATTTAACAGTGAGAAGTGAAACCAATTAATAGCCATTTGACTACAAATCACCAAGTTTTGTTCTTCCTGTTTTTATTTTATATTGAATTATTCAGTCTTTGATTTGTTATCAAGTAAATCCATACTTTCTCTTTTTAAAAAATATTTATTTATTTGACAGACAGAGATCACAAGTAGGCAGAGAGGCAGGCAGAGAGAGAGGAGGAAGCAGGCTCCCTGCAGAGCAGAGAGCCCGATGCAGGGCTCGATCCCAGGACCCTGGGATCATGACCTGAGCTGAAGGCAGAGGCTTTAACCCACTGAACCACCCAGGTGCCCCCATACGTTCTCTTTTTGATCGGTCTGCTTATACCATTGTCAGTGAAAAGAATACTGATATGGCAATGATTTCATGGTATATTTTGGTCTTTTGATGACTCCCCAGAAAAAGTTATGAAAAGTTATGAGGTCCCCAATCTAAAGTGGAGTGTTAACTATACTAGGAACTTCATGAAGTTGTTAGTGCTTTCTGCCACTAATATAAATACCTCCACTTCTATATCCAATGCAGGTTAATGTTCTATGGCTTATCATATTCCTGAGTAGAGGAGGTGGGTAAGAAGAGAAACCTCTAGAAGTAAACGAGAAATACAGCAAATATGATGTAGCATATAGCTACGAAACATCTGATAATCACCTTTTCTGGATATTGTAAATAATAATAATAATAATAAAGAGTAGCCAGTAAAAGTTAAGGTCTTCTCTCCATTTCCCTTGTTGATGAACACATGTATCTCACTAGAATAAGATTGGCTTGGTTTGAAATAATCATTATCCTTTGTTGAACAATGTAACAAGTTACCTAAACTCTCCTGATTCACATTTTGTGGACTTAGAGTCATGGACACATTGTACACTTGAGTTGTTAAAGAGATTAATAGGATATGTATTCCAGTAAGTAGTAGTTTTTATTAATCCTATTCTCCTCTTCCTCTTCCTCATTATCATTAGCTTCAATTTATAATTCTACTTAGGTTTTAATTGTTCTTATGAGAGTTCCATGGGACAATATCATTTTCAAAAATCATTTTGATATAAAATTAGAAATAATAACTTGAGTGATAAAATAAGAACTTGCAGTCTTTTAGATAACCACATATATTTATAATATTTTCCCATTTCTTATGTATCTTTGAAATTTGTAAATTCATAATAAATGCTTTAAAGTATTATTGATCTAAAATTGTTAATACCATGCAAAAGTAAGAAGTTGATTACAGATTCTAGCAGCTTTTAAGACTATATGGACTTTTTGTGATCAAAAACAGATGAGAGAAACAAAGTCAACCATCTACATTCTTCATGTGAGTTTGGTGTCTACAGCCTTTAAAGAAGAATTTATAGCATAAATGCATATGTTAAAACAAAAGAAAGTTTTCAAATAAAAAATTTAAGCTTTTATCATAAAAAATTAGAAAAATAATAGAAAATTATACTCAAAGCAAGCAGGAAGTTGGAGGTAACAAAGACAAGAATAAAAATAAATAAAACAAGAAAAACAAAGAAAATACATGAAATCATAAGCTTATTCTTTGAACAACAATAAAATTGATGAAACTCTAGCTAGACCAACAAAGAAAATTAGAAGATACAGAATGTAAATATGAAAATCACTGAGGAAATCATTACCAAAAGGAATGCTATGAAAAATTCTATGTCCATAAATAAGACAATTTGAATTCCTTAGAAGAAAAAAACTATCAAAACTCACTCAAGAAAAACAAATAACATGATATGCCTAATATCTGTTGAGGGCACTGAATTCATAGTTAAACAACAAAGAGAACTTCAGGGACAGTTTCACTGGAGATGTCTACCAACCATTCAAAGAATAAATAATAACCAGAGTTGCCAAATCTCTTACAGAAGATAGAAGGTAATACTTTCTTACTCATTTTATGGAGCCCTAATTACACTTATACCAAAACAAAACCAATATTACAAAAAAGAAAACTTAAAAGACAGTAATCTTTATGGACAAAGATGCAAAAACACACAACCTCATATAAGAAAATCCAACATAAAAATATATAAAAATAATAATGTAGCATGACTAAGTGAGGTTTATTTCAAGTATGCAAAGCTGATTTTACATTAAAAAACTAATCAATTTATTTTATTGTATTAATTAAGAAGAAAACTCATATTATCATCAAAATATTCTAAAAAACTCAGGGATAGCATTCATTCATGTTTAAAAAAATTTCAGCAGGCTTAAAAGAAGGCAATTTATTTTATTTTATTTTAATTTTTTTAAAAGATTATATTTATTCATTTGACAGAGAGAGAGATCACAAGTAGGCAGAGAGGCAGGCAGAGAGAGAGGGGAAGCAGGCTCCCTGCTGAGGTGGGAGCCAGATTTGGGGCTTGATCTCAGGACCCTGGAATCATGACCTGAGCCAAAAGGAGAGGCTTAACCCACTGAGCCACCCAGGTACCCTGGCAATTTATTTTTTAAATTTTTGTAAATTTATGTTGTTATTTTTTAGAAGACAACTTATTTAATTTAATTTGATTAAGGACATCTATAAAAACTTTGCAAGCTAGCTTATTCATAATGGTGAAATATGAGGGCACTCTATCCACTTGCCCCCATCACTGCCCCATTGCTTTGGAAACAAAGGAAAGATGTCTTTTCTCATTACTTCTTCAACATCCTACAGAAAATCCTAGTGCAGTAAGAAAATTAAAAAAAAAAGCCATATATTTTATACAGGTCTTTTAACTATTTTTTTGAATTTATTCCTAGCTATTATTTATTATTATTATATATTTAAAATTATTATTTTAATTTCTCTTTCTGCTGCTTCATTATTAGCATGGAGAAATGCATTGGATTTCTGTACCTTGATTTTTGCATTCTGCAACCTTGCTGAATTCATTTATTAGACTTAGTAGTTTTTTAGTAGAGTCTTTATAATTTTCTATACATATATTATCATGTCATTTGCAAGTAGTAAAAATTTTACTTCTTCTTTACCAATCTGGATGCATTCTTTCCTTTTTATTTTCTGATTGCTATGGCTAGGATTTCCAGTACTATGTTGAATAGAAGTGGTGAGAGTAGACATCTTTGTCTTATTCCTGACCACAGGGGAAAAGTTCTCAGTTTTTCAACATCGATTATGATGTTACCTGTGAAAGCTATAAAACACTGATGAAAGAAATTGAAGACAACATGAACAAATGGGAAGATATTCCATGTTCATTGATTAGAGGAACAAATATTAAAAGCTCTATACTACCCAAAGCAATATATATATGTGTAATGCAATCTCTATCAAAATACCAACAGGATATTTCACAGAAATAGAACAAACAATCCTAAAATTTGTATGGAACCAAAAAAGACCCCAAATAGCCAAAGTGATCTTAAGAAAGAAAAATAAAGTTGGAGGTATCACAATTCCAGATTTCAAGTTATATTGCAAAGCTATAGTAATCAAAATGGTATGGTACTGGCACAAAAATAGACAGAATAGATCAACAGAACAGAATTGAAAGCCCAGGCATAAACCATGATTTTATAATCAATTACTCTTTCACAAAGGAAGGTAGACTATGCAATAAGAAAAAGTCTCTTTAACGAATGGTGTTGGGAAAACTAGACAGCTAGTCTAGTGCAAAAGAATGAAACTGGACCACTTCCTGAAACCATACACAAAAGTAAACTCAGAATGGTTTGAACACCTAAACGTGAGACCTAAAACCATAAAAATTCCAGAAGAGAGCAGAGGCAGTAATTTCTCTGATATCAGCTGTAATAGTATCTTTTTAGATATGTCTCCTAAGATAAGGGAAACAAAAGCAAAAATAAAGTATTGGGACTACATCAAAATGAAAGTTTCTGCATAGCAAAGGAAAGATCAAACAAAACTAAAAGACAATGTACTGAATGGAAGGACATATTTGCAAATGATGTATCCAATAAAGGTTAGTATTTAAAATATATAAGGACCATATACAAGTCAACACCAGAAGAACAAATAATCCAGTTAAAAATGTGGGCAGAAGACATGAACAGACATTTCTCCAAAGAATATGTCCGATGACCAAGAGACACATGAAAAGATACTTAGCATCACTCATCATAAGGAAAATACAAATCAAAACCATATGAAATATCACCTCATACCTGTCAGAATTGCTAAAATCAGCAACACAAGAAACAACAAGTGCTGGTCAGGATGTGGAGAAAAAGGAACCCTCATGCAATGTTGGTGGTGATGCAAACTGGTGCAGTCATTGTGGAAGAGAGTATGAAGGTTCCTTAAAAAATTAAAACTAGAATTACCCTATGATCCAGAAATCAGAATATTGGTTATTTACCCCAAAGAATACAAAACACTAATTCAAAGGGACATATGCACCCCCTATATTTATTGCAGCATTATTTACAATAGCCAAATTATGGAAAGAGACCAAGTGTCCATCAATAGATGAATGGTTAAAGAAGATGTGGTATATGAATATTATTTAGCCATAAAAAAGAATGAAATTTCATTATTTACAACAAATGGTTGGATCTAGAGAATATAATGCTAAGCAAAATAAGCCAGTCAGAGAAAGACAAATACAATGTGGTTTTATTTGTATTTGGAATTTTAGAAACAAAATAAATGAACACAGGAAAAAAAAAAAAACAGAGAGAGAGAGAGAGAAAGAAAGAGAAACGAAAAAACAGACTCTTAACTATAGAGAACAAAATGAGGGTTACCAGTGACATGGTGGATGAAGAGACTGGTGAAACAAGTAAAGGGATTAAGTGTACATTTATCTTTATGAACACTGAGTAATATATGGAATTGTTAAATCACCATATTGTACACCTGAAACTAATATAACACTGTATGTTAACTATACCAGAATCAAAAATTTTTTTTGAAGATTTATTTATTTGAGAAAGAGAGAGAGAGAATGCATGAGTGGGAGGAGGGGTAGAGGTAGAGAAAGAGGGGAAGCAGACACTGCACTGAGTGGGGAGACCATTGTGGCCTAAATCTCAGGACCCTGAGATCGTGACTTGAACCCAAATTAAGTGAGATGCTTAACTGACTGAGCCACCCAGGCACTCCATAAAATCAAAATATTTTTTAAAAAGGCATGTATAATGGAAGAGAAGAAACAAAACAGTCTTGATAAAAATTAAAGGAGACTATATATATCTAAATCTATCTATCTATCTATATACATACCATTTTCATGGCTGAAAAAATATTGTTAAGATGTCAATTCTCCCCAAGTTGATCTGTGGATTTAACAGAATCCCAATCATAATCCCAGAAGCATTTTATGTAGATTTGAACACTTCGATTCTAAAATACCCATGGAAATGCAAAGAACCTAGAACAACTGAAACAGATTTGAAAAAAAAAAATAGAAGAATAATGCTAACTTATTTTAAGAATTGTTGTGAAGCCACAATATAATAATGTGCTACTGATCAGTGCTCTAGAAAAATCAGTCAATGGAGTAGAAAAGGGAGTCTGGCAATAGAGCTGCAAATATATAGACAAATAGCTTTTGACAAAGTTGTGGAGCAATTCCATGGAGAAACAATAGTTTTTCCAAGAATGGCATTATAAAAGCTGGATGTTCACATGAAAAAAAAAATTATTCTTGAACTAAAGCTCACACCTTACACAAAAATTAACCCAAAATTGATCATAGCCCTAAATAGAAATGTAATTGTATAAAATATCTGGAAGAAAATATAGGAGAAATTCTGCATGACTTTGGGTTAGTAAAAGAATTTTTAGATATAACAGTAAAAGTATAATTTGTAAAGTAGAAATAAATTGGGCTTTGTCAAAATTGAAAACTTCTAATCTGTGAAAAGCACTGTTAAAAGAATGAGAAGACAAGTCACAGAATTAGAGAAAATATTCGTAAATCACATTTCTCATGAAGACCTTTTATTCAAAATATATAAAGGACAATAAGAAATAAAAAGAAAAACTGAATTAAAAAATAGGTAAACATTATAAGCAGACATATTCTCAGTGAAGTTTTGGTAAATAAGCATATGAAAAACTACTAATATCATTATACATAAAGAAATACAAAATAAAACTGCAATGAGATCCTACTACAATACGTTGTCACTGGAATGAAAAATTGTACAGCCATTTTGGAGAAACAGTTTGGCAGATTCTTACAAAATTAAACACATTATTACTATATAACCTGGCAATCCCACTCCTAGATAATTATCTAAAAGAAATAGAAACTTATCTTCACACAAAAAACCCAAGTTTTCATAGAAGCCTACTTTGAAATTGGTAAAGATTGGAAACAACCCAGATGTCCTTCAAACTGAATGAATAAACAAATTGTGGTACATTCATACAACAGACTGCTATTCAGCAATAAAATGAGAAGCCATATTTGTAAGATTCCATAGTCTTTGATTCTTTTTATATGACTATTTAGAAAACGTAGAACTAGAGGAATGGAAAATAGAGGACTATTTGCCCAAATTTGAGGGTTTGGGGATGTAGGTGACTATAAATGGGAACTGAGGAAGGATTTTTGGATGATTAAGGTCTTCTATAAGGAAAGGTAGTACTGGATACATGGTTCAATACTCATACAACTGTATACCACAAAGAACATATTCTGTTACACATAAAGTAAATTTAACAAGATCAACTATAATGTACAGGGAATCCAACAAAGAATAAAGATTGTAGCAAACAACTAAATTACAAATGAATCTTATAATCATAGTAAAGTGGCTTAGGAGAAGGGACATGTCCTAACTTTGGTAAATAGCTTTTAACTGGATATTGTAGAGCTAAAGATGAAAAGAACCCAAACAATGTCCTGTTTTCGGCAAAATTGTTTCTCAAAGGGCTGTGGCTTAGCACATTTTAAACTGTGTGTATGATAGTGTTGAACAAATAAGCATGTTTTAGGTAATGATAGTCAGGATTTTTACGGCATGAGAAGTTATAAATAATAGAAGAGGATAAAATTTTGGTGCAGGGTTAGATTGAAGTTATCAATATGGAGATAGATAATAGCCAGAGAGAGAGAGACAGAAAAAAAGAAAGTAAATAGTAGATAGATGAATAGATGGGTGGGTAGGTAGGTAGACCTAAACATATACATATGTACAGAAATAAATATAGATGTGTGCAGAAATATGGGTATTTTTTATACACTTCATTTCTCTGTCATCTCAAAGAGCTTATAAACAATGATTCCACTGTAGAAATGAGCACACCAGGCATTCATATCTCAGTTTTTAAACATTATTATTCAACTAAGAGAGTCAGGGCTCCTTGGAGAAGTGGTTAATTCCAGAGCTGGGACAGGAAAAAGTACAGTAGACCATTTAACACATTATCCTACATTATACCCACTGTAACAATTAGTTCCTACATTACCATTTAGTGAAATGGTCTTTTTCTTATGTATAATACTGATTTGGACTAATTTGAATGCTTCAGAGATGGGAATGATTTTAGAAAATGTTATTTAACTTATTTAGCAAAGGGAAGTAAATATTAAAAAAGTACCTCTTCTCATAATCACATGGTTATATATAACTTGTCTGCCAACAACAGCCAAGAAGCAGATGAAGCAGTCTCCCTCTCAAATATTATGTTTCATCCTCTAAATTATAAAATTACCACCAACCTACTATTCACAATATCTGGGATGAATCAAAATAATAACTGGAGAGGTGGGAGATCTTGAAGAGTTTCTGGTGGACATTATGTTGTGATAGGTTCCGTTGTGAACTTGGTTGCACACAAAAAAATCCTCAGTTCAAAGCCAATAATTTGCGTATCTTGAGCATATATAAATATGACCTTTTTTTGCTTTGAAGGGATACTGTATTCACTATGAATGTTTACTTTTTAATATACCACTACAGGGATTAAACATACAGCAGTCAGTAAAACAGGTGATGCGAAGTACACAGAGGGTGTGTGTACCTCCAGGTACCAATTCTCGATCTTACAGTACATTTGTCTGTTTTCTTATTTATTCTTTAAAATACTGACATTTTAAGACTCACAGCTAAATGGCAGCCTAGAAGAATGTATATATATATTCAACATCTCTGAAGAATTGAATAATAATTCAAGAAGATTACTATTGTAGTGATGACATCAACACAAGAATCATCCAACTAGAAAATATAATGGTTTATATATTTTTTAAACCATTACTAATACACATTTCTTAGAACAATGTGTCTAATTGGGTTAGAGTGTCTTTTATTTTAACTTGAAACAATATTTCTACAATGCTTCCACTTCTGGCTTATTTAAAAATAATATAACACAAATGTTGCAATCAATTAATAGGATGATAAGGGCGCATGGGTGGCGCTGTGGGTTAAGCCTCTGCCTTCAGCTCAGGTCATGATCTCACGGTCCTGGGATTGAGCCCTGCATTGGCCTGTCTGTGCAAGAAACCTCCTCTCCTCCCCCACTGCCGCCTGCCTCTCTGCCTACTTGTGATCTCTTTCTGTGTCAAATAAATAAATAAAATCTTTTTTTAAAAAAGAAATAGGATGATAAAATACATTAAGACATCCTGTTGCAGGAAAAATTTGGAAGGAATTCAAACACTTGGAAGCTAAAGACCACCCTGATTAAGAATGTCTGGATCAATCAGGAAATCAAGGTAGAACTTAAACAATTCATAAAAACCAATGAGAATGAAGATACTTTTGTCCAAAACCTATGGGATATGGCAAAGGTGGTCCTAAGGGCAAAATACATAGCCATCCAAGCCTCACTCAAAAAAATTGAAAAATCCAGAACACTAGTTCTCTTACACCTTAAAGAACTGGAGAGTCAATAACAAATTAAGCCAGCCCCCCACACAAGAAGGGAAATAATCAAGATTAGAGCAGAGATCAATGAGATATAAACTAGAGATACAGTAAAACACATCAATAAAACTAGAAGCTGGTATTTTGAAAGAATCAATAAGATCGATGAACCACTGGCCAAACTAATCCAAAAGAAAAGAGAGAGAACCCAAATTAATAAAATTATGAATGAAAAGAGAGAGAGATCATGACTAACACCAAGGAAATAGAAACAGTATTCAGAAATTATCATCAATAGTTATATGCCAATAAGTTAAGCAATCTAGACAAAATGGATGCATTCCTAGAAACCTATAAACTTCCAAGACTGAAATAGGAAGAAATTGACAACCTGAGTAGACCAATATCTAGTAACAAGATTGAAGCAGTGATCAAAAACCTCTCAAGAAAACAAGAGCCCAGAACCTGATGGAGTCGTGTAGAATTTTACCAAACATTCAAAGAAAAAAGTAATACATATTTTCCTGAAGCTGTTTCAAAAAATAGAAACAGAAGGAAAACTTCCATATTCTTTTCATGAAGCCAGCATTACCCTGATCCCCAATCCAGGCAAAGACCCTCCCCCCAAAAAAGAGAGGATTTCAAACCAATATCCTTGATGAATATGGATGCCAAGATTCTCACCAAGATCCTAGCTAATAGGATCCAACAGTACATTAAAAAGATTATCCACCCATTACTAGGTGGGATTTATCCCTGGGATGCAAGGGTGATTGAATTTTCACAAATCAATCAATGTGATAGAACAAATAAATAAAAGAAGAGAGAAGAACCACATGTTCCTCTCAATTAATGCAGAGAAAACATTTGACAAGATACAGCATCCATTCCTGATTAAAACTCTTCAAAGTATAGGAGTAGAGGGAGCATTCCTCAAACTCATAAAATCTATCAATGAGAACCCCACAGTGAATATCATTCTTAATGGGGAAAAACTGACAGTCTTTCCACTGAGATCAGGAACATGACAAGGATGCCTACTCTCACCACTTTTGTTCAACATAGTACTATAAGTCCTAGCAATGGCAATCAGACAACAAAAAGAAATAAAAGGTATTCAAATTGGCAAAGAAGATGTCAAACTCTCTCTCCTCACAGATGACATGATTCTTTATAGGGAAAACCCAAAAGACTCTACCCCCAAACTACTAGAACTCATACAGCAATTCAGTAATGTGACAGGATACAAAAGCAATGCACAGAAATCAGTTGCTTTCTAATACACTAGCAGTGAAAATGAAACTCGACCATTCTCTTACACCATACAGAAAGATAAACTTGAAATGGATAAAAGACCTCAATGTGAGGCAGGAATCTATCAAACTTCTAGAGGAGAACATAGGAGAACATAACCTCTTCGACATTGGCCATAGCACCTTCTTTCAAGACATGCCTCCAAAGGCAAGGGAAACAAAAGCAAAAATGAACTTTTGGGACTTCATCAAAATAAAAAGTTTCTGTATAGCAAAGGAAGCAGTCAAAAAAACAAAGAGGCAACCCATGGAATGGGAGAAGATATTCACAAATAACACTACAGACAAAGGGCTGATATCCAAGATCTATAAAAAGAACTCCTCAAACTCAACACACACAAAACACATAATCTTGTCAAAAAATGGGCAGAAGATATGAACAGACACTTCTCCAATGAAGACATACAAATGGTTAACAGACACATGAAAAAATGTTCATCATGATCATTAGCCATCAGGGAGATTCAAATTAGAACCACATTGAGATACCACCTTACACCAGTTAGAATGGCCAAAATCAGCAAGACAGTAAACAACAGGTGTTGGAGAGGATGTAGAGAAAGGGGAACACTCTTACACTGTTGGTGGGAATGGAAGTTGGTGCAGCCACTTTGGTAAATAGCATGGAGATTCCTTAAGAATTTAAAAATAGAGCTAACCTATGACTCTGCAATTGCACTATTGGGTATTTACCCCAAAGATACAAATATAGTGAAAAGAAGGACCAGATGTACCCCAAGGTTCATAGCAGCAATGGCCACAGTCACCAAACTGTGGAAAGAACCAAGATGCCCTTCAACGGATGAATGGATAAAGAAGATATGGTCCATATATACAATGGAGTATTATGCCTCCATCAGAAAGGATGAATACCCAACATTTGTATCAACAAGGACGGGACTGGAGATTATGCTGAGTGAAATAAGTCAAGCAGAGAGAGTTACATATCATACGGTTTCACTTACTTGTGGAGCATAAGGAATGACATGGAGGACGTTGGGAGATGAGGAGGAGAAGTGAGTTGGGGAGAAATCAGAGGGGGGAGACAAATCATGAGAGACTGTGGACTCTGAGAAACAAACTGGGGGTTTTGGAGGGGTGGGGGTTACGGGGTTGGGTGAGTCTGGTCATGTGTATTAAGGAGGGCATGTATTTCATGGAGCACTGGGTGTGGTGCATAAACAATGAATTTTGGAACACTGAAAAAAATAAAATTAAATTAAAAAAAGACATCCTGTCACTTTATTATAAATTGCCTCAAAATAAAGAGGAAAAGTCCATCCAAAGCAGTCTCTGAGTGAGATTGATTCCCATTATTCCATAATAGTACATGAAACACATCTTATGTACAAATAACCTGTAATTATTTTTATGTTTTACACTTAATACTTATCATACTGTTAACATTTTTTTTCTGGTTCCTTCTAGCATAATTACCACAATGTCTTAAGGACCTAAATAGAAGGGTAATTTAGAAGGAATACATTCATAATTATGTATTGTGATAAGATGGGATGTTGGTGAAGAAAATGGGTCTTAAGAGGCAATTTTTTTAAGTCCGAAAGAGAAAAGCATGTCCACAAATTATAAGCAGAGTTTTTTCCCCCAAGATTTTAATTATTTATTTGACAGAGAGAGAAGGCATAAGCAGATGGAGCAGCAGAGGGAGAGGGGGAAGCAGGCTCCCCAGTGAGCAGGGAACCCAATGCAGGACTGGATCCTAGGACCCCAAGATCATGACCCAAGCCGAAGGCAAATGTTTAACCAACTGAGCCACACAGGCACTTCTATAAGCAGAATTTTAAGAATCTTTGGAAATGATTTACAAGAGACTGAGTTAGGGAGATTGATAGCATGAACTCTGAAATACTTTCTAAAAAATCCTGCTAGGCTTTTGATGACCCAAGCTAGGCTTTTCCTGATTACAGGGAGTTTCTGCTGATAGAAGAAATCTATGGTAGATAGAGGTCTGGGGTGTTGGTCTGGGAGGTGCTAATACAAAAGGAAAAATCAGTAAGTAATGCCTTCTAAATAGTGTCTTTCTATTTGCTTTCTCCATTTCACCTAGTCCCGGAAATAGCTGACTCATTAAAATAACTCTGAGTCTTATTGCTCAAACATAATTTCTTAAGACTTTAATCTTGTGATTTAGCAAAAGAATAGTTTTAAAAAATGATTTGTGATAATCTGATGACTGTTTTCCTGTGCTGTTTGTTAAATAGGTTGATGAATTAGAAAAAATAAAAATACAGTCAGTCATTTTTTTCTGTTGTGGCTTTTACAGCTTCTAATAAACTTGAAGAGGGTTTGGGTTTAACCTAATGTTTATTTAAGTGAATGTATGGTATTAGTGTTAATAGTAGAAAAATAATGTCAAAATAACTTTCTGAATAACTTTAAATCATCTGGACACTCTAGAATTTAAGTGAAGTCAACAGATCTAGAGAGGAAAAGGTGGTATATCTTCCACAGGCCCTATGTTCTGTATACTATAAGCACTTTGGAAAATGGAAATGATTTTACAAATTTAAGTATTATTATTGTTCTTGCTATTATGGTGAATGCTCTAAGAATTTGTAAACCTGGACCAAAATCTTTCTTACAATCTCATCTTTAATGTTTTTACTTCCTAGTTCATGACTGTTTAATTCTGAAATAATGATAGTTACTATACAGCAGTGCAATACAGATTTCAATAATGTAGAGGTTTTAACAATCATATTCACTGTTGTATTCTTAGTACCTAGAATTGAGTGCAAAGGTAGAAGTAGGGAGACCAGTTAGGAAGCTCTTTCATAAAGTTGGTAAGTGAGATAATAGTAGCTTGGACCAGGTAGTTGTAGTGGAACTGGTGAGAGGTGGTCAGATAATGAATATACTGTGAATGTAGAGCCAAAAGATTTTAATAAATGAACTGTTTTTAAGGTATGAGAGAGAGGAGTCAGAGATAACTTTATTTTTAAACAAAATTTTAATGTATTTATTTATTTTGGCCTGAGCTGTTAAGATAATACAGTTTCCACTCACTGAGTAGACACCTGGTTATATGACTCTGAGATTGAAGCACGGATGCTGGGTTGAGATACAATTTCAAGGAAGACTGTGTGTGTATACATTGCAGTTAAACCATTATACTGGATAAAATGACAAAAGGAGTGCCTAAGAATAGGAAACAGGAAAGTTTCAAGAATTGAAACCTGGAACATTCTTGGCAAAGGAGACTGTGTCAGGAAACACTCACATATAAGATGAAGAATGAGACCAGGGCAAGGGATTCAGGCACATGGAGGTCACTGTTGATGTTCATAGGACATTTTAGGTGAGGAAGATTTGGGTGAAAACCGAGTTAAAGTAGATTCAGAGAATTGGAAGAGAGGAATGGAATATAATGAATGTAATGCACTTCTGAGGAACTTTGCCATAAAAAGGAGATTGTGGTAGTGACTGGTGAGGGAGGAAGTGGGATTATGAAAATTTTGGCATGGGGGAAGCTATTTACAAATAAAGATTATGCTGAGTTCAAGAGACTCTATTTCTGTTCCTGAAACTTCTGATGTTATTCAAACATTAATAAATTTTATGAATAGTTACATACATATATGTGTGTTTGTATGTGTGTTTATGTGTATATACATATGTGAATGATTGAACACGTATATGTGTGTGTGTATATGAAAACAAATTTGGCAACAAACTTAACTTCATCTCTAGAAATAGTGCATTGGGTTGCTGAAGGCCAGGGCTTTTGAGTGAGAGTAGGGTTAAAACATGGGAACTGCTACTAAATAAACACTAATCTAGCATACATTTTTGAAGTAGTGTTTATGTGTCAAGTCTTCTTAGTGCTTTATTTGCCACTTAATTCTTAAGAGGTTCTTATAACATAGGTGCATTATTACATCCATTTCACAGATAGGAAAACTGAGATGCAGAAAGACGAAGTAAATTGTTCTGTCGTATGGATCCTGTGGAGTAAAGCTGGTTCTGACCTTGTGTTTCATTTCTATTCTACAGTTCTATTTGCTCAGCCTTTACCTTTAAAAGCCATTATAGCTATTATAAGAGGGCTTAAAAAATTAACAGCATGCTCATATATCTCTTTAAGGAAAAAAATACTACATTTAATTTTTCCAGTCCAAGTCAACAGAGGCTTCTGTAAAAGTTGAAGCATAACCAGCATGATTCATAACTTTTGTTGAATCAAAGTGTGTAAAGTTCAGACAATGTAGTCTTGTGATAGTAGAAAGCAATCTAAAGTATGAATAACCTTTTATTAATATTTGTTCAGTAAGTCATACTACAGATAAATAATCAAAGTCAGATTTCTTGGATGGAAATACTTCTCTCAGGAATATCCTTCAATAGGAAAAGCCTGCTTTAAAAATAATCTTGCATAATCAACAGCTTCTGCTCCCATGGGAGGTCTTCTCAGCTTGCAATCACCCTTGGATAGAATGCCCTGAATTTGTTTCTGATTTACTGAAGACTCTTCCTTCATTACATATAATTCACTGCTAAGTACCAATGCATTTACTCCATATTAGTTGGGCTAAAATGCAGACAATCTTGTTGTACACAGTAGATATTACCTAAATTGCTGCTGTTTGGCTTTGGCGCTCTTTGGGGAGTCGTTCTAGGGGTGCATTTATGAGTAAAAGCATCTTTGTAAAGTTACTGCTGCTAATTTTCTGCCTCTTAATTGAGTTCCCAAAGGACCCACTTTTTGCTTTGTAACATGAAGTCAGTAATTATGTAGGATAATTGCACTTAGGTATTTTTACTTTTTTTGTGTATTAGAAATGGTTTTGGAGTTAGACAGAATCCTCCTGCATGACCACTTCCTGGTTTTTCACTTGGAAGAAAGTATTGACCTTCTCTAATCCTCAGTATATTCATGTGGAAAACAGAAATACTTTCCTTGAAGGTGTGAAGACTAAAAATAATATATTATAGAACCACTGAATAGAATATTTGGTGTTTCCAAAAGGAATGTTAAAACTTTAGCATGTTAAATGATACTTTTGTGAAGAGATTTGGTGTGACAGTTAAATTAGACAAAGTGTGCAAAACTCCTGATGTATAGTAGATATTCAAATAATTTTAATAATTGTTTCTCTACTGTAGGTATAATACATACTGTTAATTCAGATATGGACTATGATATCAGTATGTTATATTGCTTGTAAAACTCCAACAATTAATATTTTTCTATCAATCAATAAATATAGTAGAAATAGGAAAATTATCAAAAGGTTTGGAAAAAGAAGAGGATTAAAGTTTACCTTGAGTCAAAAAGGAAGAGTATAACCAAATAAATCAATCTGTAGTAAATAAAATGCTACTATATAAAAATGGGATCAGTTAATGACAAAACAGGACAAAGACAGCCAACAATTTTCATTAGAAGATTCAGGCCAGTATATTTGAATGAGGCGGTATATTATAGTGGATAAATGTTCAAATTATAAGGACACAGTGATAACTGGGTTTGGATCCTGGCTTTGGCAAATGTATATATAATATAATTTATATATTTAATAATTAAGTAAATCTATTTACTATTAATATTTAAGAGTTATATAAGCACAAATAAATAATTATAAATATAATTAATAATATTCACACATTTAATAATTTGTAGATTATTATATAAAATACATATTTATATTTATCTAATATTCTACAGTGCAATTTCCCTCAATGTAGGAGGGATATTATAATAACATCTTCCTGAAAGATGATTTATATCTGATGAATTAATAAAACGTATTTGTTTTGTCATAATGATTTAATTAAATCTTGCTTTCAATAGACAGTCTTATGGTCAAGCACATAAGTAAAATACACTTATTGCATTGAAGGTAAATTTACCTTCTTAATCTAACTAACCCACTGAAACTACTTCAATAATTGTTATCTACCTCCATAATTATAGAAAATAATTTTAAAGGATTACATATGATTATTTCTTGCAGAAATGCAGCTACTTTTCTATGACTCTTGCCTCTTGCTTGACTTATACTTAAATTTTCTATATTTTGGGGGCACCTGGGTGGCTCAGTGGGTTAAGCCTCTGCCTTTGGCTCACGTCATGATCCCAGTATCCTGGGATTGAGCCCCCGCATCGAGCTCTCTGCTCAGCAGGGAGCCTGTTTCCCCCATCTCTCTGCCTCTCTGCCTACTTGTGATCTTTCTCTCTGTCAAATAAATAAATAAAATCTTTAAAAATTTTTTCTATATTTTTAATTGCTACTAATGAATTACCTCAATGGCTCACAAAAATGCTCACCTATTTTTATCAAGCATTTAAGTTCAGATGTCATATATTTAATAGAAACTGCTCAGTGGAGGACCTACAAGTGTATTTTTAAGCAGCAATCCAGTCAATAATCATCCACACCATAATATGGAAATTTCTGTTCTATTGCCTATGGAAGAGCTTATCTTTTGCTTGAGAACACCAGACTCAAAATGGAGATTAAACAGATTAATTTAACCTTGACTGTCGGTCTCTTTAATACCAAATTCTTTTTTTTTTTTAAGATTTTATTTATTTATTTGACAGATAGATATCACAAGTAGGCAGAAAGGAGGGCAGAGAGAGAGAGATGGGAAGCAGGCTCCCCGTTGAGCAGAGAGCCCAATGCAGGGCTTGATCCCAGGACCCTGGGATCATGACCCTAGCCGAAGGCAGAGGCTTTAACTCACTGAGCCACCCAGGTGCCTCTTTAATACCAAATTCTAATCACTTAAACCATATATTTCAAAATAATAAATAATTACCTTAAAATATGACTTTGATGATGTAAAACTATTTTATCATCAAAATGTGCTGAGATAATACATAAAACCTAACATTTATCTCTTAAATATAAAAAAAATACTTAAAATGCATATTTAAGCATGCTCAAATGCACCTCTTTAGTCTCTGATATTCTTTATCAGCTCCAAAATGATAGCCAATCATTTCATCTTTTTAATATCTTATCATCATCATAACTTTTAATATTCCCTGAAATATAACTTAAATATTTTCTAAATGTTCCTTTGATAAATTGGCATACACAGTATATAGTGTATTTCCAAATGATTACACTTGAATAATATTTCCAAGTGATTATACTTGAATTAACAAAAAGGGAGAAAACAGTAGCTTTTTATGAATTAAATCATTTTACCATGCTGGTCTGAGTTACTTCCATGATTCATTTCTCTGTAGTGAAATGTAACTGCTGCATGATTAACAGAATAGTAACGATAAATTTCAACTGCTTATGAATCCTAGAATCTCAAGACAAAATTAAGCTTCTTAAGGCAACAATGATGGAAATTGGCCCTTCCTTTATTTTTCTTTTCAGCGTAACAGTATTCATTGCTTTTGCACCACACCCAGTGCTCCATGCAATACGTGCCATCCTTAATACCTACCACCTGGATCCTCCAACCTCCCATCCCTCGCCCCTTCAAAACCCTCAGGTTGTTTTTCAGAGTCCATAGTCTCTCATGGTTCACCTCCCCTTCCAATTTCCCTCAACTCCCTTCTCCTCTCCATCTCCCCTTGTCCTCCAGGCTATTTGTTATGCTCAGCAAATTAGTGAAACCATAGGATAATTGACTCTTTCTGCTTGACTTATTTCACTCAGCATAATCTCTTCCAGTCCTGTCCATGTTGCTACAAAAGTTGGGTATTCATCCTTTCTGATGGAGGCATAATACTCCATAGTGTATATGGACCACTTCTGCCTTATCCATTTGTCCGCTGAAGGGCATCTTGGTTCTTTCCACAGTTTGGCGACCGTGGCCATTGCTGCTATAAACATTGGGGTACAGATGGCCCTTCTTTTCACTACATCTGTATCTTTGGGGTAAATACCCAGTAGTGCAATGGCAGGGTCATAGGGAAGCTCTATTTTTAATTTCTTGAGGAATCTCCACACTGTTTTCCAAAGTGGCTACACCAACTTCCATTCCCACCAACAGTGTAAGAGGGTTCCCCTTTCTCCACATCCTCTCCAACACCTGTTGTTTCCTGTCTTGCTAATTTTGAAATTGGCCCCTTTTTTGATCCTTATTCGATATTTGATTTGAAAAACAAAATAAATAAAATTTTCTTGGAAATTAATACTTTTAAAAATTAGATATTATTTGTGTGCCAAAGTTTAACCAAATAATTATGTTGTGACCTTTTTACTTAAAAAATTGCAGTAAAAATAAAAAGCTTCCTGAAAGCATTTTTTATTATATAGATTCAAAAAATTGTCATCAACACAGAGCACAATTACATATAATTTCCAAGACCATATGTAATGGATATCTTTTTTAAAATGAATATTTAGATAGCTCAGTGTCTATGTTAGCTCTTCAAATCTTAGAGGACTAAGAGTGATTGCATTGTAATGATTCAAATAAGAAAACAAAATACTAAACTGAGTTATACATTGTTTAAATTCAACAGATAATCATTCAAAAATAAACTCTTTTCTGAAAGATCATAGATTTAAAATAAAAATTAACAATCATATTTATTTTTAGTCTCTCTCTCTCTTTTTTTTTTAAGATTTTATTTATCTGACAGAGAGAGACCCACAAAGAGGCATAGCGGCAGGCAGAGGGACACGGAGAAGCAGGCTCTGGCTGAGCAGGGAGCCCAACATGGGGTTCAATCCCAGGACTCTGGGGTCACAATCTGAGCTGAAGGCAGATGCCCAGATGACTAAGCCACCCCGGTGCCCCTATTTTTAGTTTTGATAGAAAGATATATGGGGAAAAATCTTATAACTTTAGTGAAAATTAAGTCAGATTACTCATGAAAGTAAAGGCAGTCTAAATTGCCTTTATGGAATAATAAAATTAGCATAGGTTTCAAAATTAGCATAGGTTTATATTTAACAATATAACTGTTTAATAGTTGTATTGAACATCTATTAATTAAAAATTTCATGAAAATAAATTAAAACATTAATATTTCCTGATGAAAATTCAAGCACCACACATGAAATTTTATAAATAAGGTTCAAATCTCAAGAGACTGGAAAAGCTTTATAGAAATAGCCATTTTACTTACATAGTCTCCACAGAACATTTTGATGATGGTGGTTAACTTCAGAGTAGAACAACGAGTTTTAGTAAGTGACCAATTGCACAGGCTTTTTTCCTATGTAGCGAGAAAGAATTGAAGTTCCCTGTTCAGTCAGATTTTTATGTCTACTGTTCACCTCAGTTTCTCAGGAAAGAAAAAGTAGGGTCAACTCTGGATACAGCATGTCTCAAGATACAGTATTTACACTGAGCTATGAGTCATAGGTGTGCAGGTAGAATTGTTGCATAAAATAAATAGAACCCCTGCTCCTGTGTTGATTTAAGAAACATACATTAGCCAATCAATGAAAGAAGTGTAATCTTCAGAAAAGGACTTATGGAAAGGTAAGTTGATTAAATACAAAATTAATGATTTATTTTCTGCTTTATCATTTTTAGGTACTCTTTCAGGTACTCTGACCCCTAGCTTCATGTTTCAAATTGCTTGCTAAGTTCTTGGTGTGTCTATACTATTCAGTAGTATTTTTAACTACTATCTGATTATAAATAAAAAAAAAATAATGTGTCTAGGTCAGAATTGAATACCCAGCAATAAACCATATATATATTCACTATCATTGGAGAAACCGTGTATATTCACTATCATTTTCACACTTCATATATATTTTTATTTTAATGTTTAATTTCATTACATTTTAAGGAAACAATTTAAAAAATAACTTCAAATTCTAATAAATTGTTTGGATATATCTGTCTCCATAAGTTTCATGCACTGTTCCAGGTATCACAAAATAAATGTGTGTTACATCATTTTACTGCCATTTAGTGAACAATGCAGTGTTCATTTGGTCTATAAAATTTTAAAAGATTTTGAAAATAAATTATAGATAAACAACTTCTGGTTGAAAGAACATAAAATTACAGTAGGTACCAATGGATCAGCATCCATAACTACTTTGCCCAAATCAATCTGATGTTAAAATATGGATAAAAATCATTAAACAGGGGGTGCCTGGGTGGTTCAGTGGGTTAAAGCCTCTGCCTTAGGCTCAGGTCATGATCCCAGAGTCCTGGGATCAAGCCCTGCATTGGGCTCTCTGCTCAGTGGGGAGTCTGCTTCCCCCTCTCTCTGCCTGCCTCTCCACCTACTTGTGATCTGTCAAATAAATAAATTTCTAAAAAAATCATTAAACAGGATATCTTAATATAATATGTACACTGAGCAGAAAAATATCTGTCTAAAACATTTAATTCATAAGATTCTGATTAACTTAATAATATACTTGGTACCATATAACATGTAAAGAAGAATTTTGCCTGCTTTTGAAGAAGTTATAATCTAATAAATTATTCTACATATATGCGAATATACATGTATGTATGTATATCTGTGCCTGTGTCTGTATTTGTGTCTGAATTTGTCTTATATTTCTCTGCATATATTTAAAGAGCATATAGTAATTACTAAATAACTTTATACTTATATGTATAAGATTCAAAATGAAAAACAAAGGAAAATTTGTTTTCCAACTAAAAGCATCATTTTCTTTCTTTTTATAAAAGGTTTTATTTATTTGAGAGAGAGAGAGAGAGAGAGGCAGGGGGAGGGTCACAGGGAGATAATTCTCAAGCAGGCTCTGTGCTGAGAATGGAGCCTGACATGGAACTCAATCCCAGGAACCCCTGGGATTATGACCTGAGCAGAAATCCAGAATCGGCCACTTAACTGACTGATCCACCCAGGTTCTCCCATTTTCTTTCTTATGATTATTTTCAAAAGTTGATTGATTTTTGGATCTAATTATAGACTAAGTATGTTAATGTGAAATGAAATTTTCAAAATATTTGAGGCAAACATATTTTTCTAATTTTACCACGTAATTGAGAAAAAAGAGATTTGGTAATATTTCCTAATTTCCTTCCAGACATGGTTACTTTATTTTTACTCATCATTACTTTATGAGTTACCTTTTTAAAAATGGACTCAATTAATACTATGATGTCTGGGATTTGCTTTATAACACTTCAGGCAAAAAAGTTATGAGACATATTAATTCAGTAGGACAAAACTTTGAAAGTTGTTGAGGAGATGGTAGTCCATTAAATAATTCTATTTTTGTTTATATTTGAAGATTTTCATAATAATATTTTGAAGTTTGAGTTTAACTCATTTATATGATTTGAATATGTAATATATGGAAAGTAAGAAATGACAATAACCATTGAGCTTTTATTCTATATTAGGCACTGTTTCAAGCAAATTTACCCATGTAAGTGAATTTAATTCTTACAAAAATCTATGGACTAGGTAATATTACCCATATTTTCATGAGGAGAACATTGAGGTACTCAATGCTGTAGTCAGAAAACATGCCTAAAATAATACCCTAAGCAGTGCTTCAGTGGAAATTTCAGTCTAGGTAGTCCAACGTCAGAACCTATAACCTCAATCTCTATGCTATGCAGGTATTCTGTTAAGAAACAAGACAACAAATACATAGTATAAAATTAAAGGCACATTTCTTGATTCAAAGGTATTTATATTTTGGTAGATATGTAAAATTCATAGACTACAAAATGAGAAATGGTAAGTACCATAAGCAAGTTACAGAATATATTATAGACAATTTCATAAGAAGCAAATTACTATAGGCTGTGAGTAAAGCAAGAAATAGCTTTTGAAATGTGGCTTAGAAGTACAGAAAGAGTCCTCCAGTAGAGAAACCAAGAAACAAACACTCAAGGTTAGAGTATGAACCTGGGAGGTCTGAAGTGTGTACTTTAATTGTATTAATTCTAAATTGGACTTTGAATAATTTTATATGGCCTATATAAAATTTTTTTCTTCTGCATGTATTTGAGTAAAAATTCAGCCTTATAGGTATGAAGGAAATATATTACCAGCTTTCAGTGTCTTGGAATTAATATTGTCACCTTGGCATAAATCAGCACATACTGGATAGGAGAGGAGATATGCTAAAATAGTCTGAAAAGACAGAAAGACTTCTAGGCCAAAAAGATGTGTTTGTACCTGTCAAAGTTAATAATTTATTTATTTTTATTTTAATTTTTTATTATGTTCAGTTAGCCACTGCATAGCACATCATTAGATTTGATGTAGTCTCAATGATTCATTAGTTACTTATAATATCCATTGTTCATCACATGTGCCCTCCTTAGTACTCATCACCTTGTTACCCCATCCCCCAACCCCCTTCCCTCTGAAACCCTTGGTTTGTTTCCCAGGTTCAATAGTCTCTCATGGTTTGTCTCCCTCTCAGATTTCTCCCCCTTCAGATTTCCCTCCCTTCCCCTATGGTCCTCTGTGTTATTGCTTATATTCCACATCTGAGTGATATCATATGATAATTGTCTTTCTCTTCTTGACTTCACTTAGCATACTACCCTCCAGTTCCATCCATGCTGATGTAAATGGTAGGTATTCATCCTGATGGCTGAGTAATATTCCATTGTATATATGGACCATTCATCTTCTTTATCCATTCATCTGTTGAAGAACATCTTGGCTCCATCCACGGTTTGGCTATTGTGGACATTGCTGCTATGAACAATGGGGTGTAGGTGCCCCTTTTTTTCATTACATTTGATATCTACAGGGTAAATACCTAGTAGGGCAATTGCTGGGTTGTAGGGTAGTTCTATTTTTAACATCTTGAGGAAACTCCATGCTGTTTTCCAGAATGACCATACATTGCATTCCCACTAGCTGTGTAAGTTAATAATTAAAAAAGATGTGGGGCACCTGGGTGGCTCAGTGGGTTAAGCCTCTGCCTTCAGCTAAGGTCACAATCTCAAAGTCCTGAGATCGAGCCCTGCATCGGGCTCTCTGCTGCTTAAGCAGGGAGCCTGCTTTCCCCTCTCTCTCTGCCTGCCTCTCTGCCTACTTGTGATCTCTGTCTGTTAAATAAATAAATAAATAATCTTAAAAAAAAAAAAATGTGAATGTATCCAAAGGCAGGTGGATTAGTTCTCAAAGCATAGAAGAGTGTGGCAAATATTGGTAATACACACTAATAGTTGCTTAAGTTAGAGGTACATTGACCTGAATATGAGGTACATTGTAGGTTATGCTATCATTCATGATCATTCACTTTCTTCATTTCTGTTATATGTATATACTTTTATGTGCCTTTGATTTTGGATTTAGTCATGTGACTTGCTTCAACCAATGGAATATGACCAAGTGGTGGTATGGTATATCTGAGCATAAGCTTTTAGATATCTGTTGGTCTTTTCTGTTGCTTCTGCTCTCTGGCACCATTCTCTGCCAGAATTGTAGAAGCTTAGGTCATAGGAAATCTGCAACCTCAGACTTGCAGTAGCTAACTAAAGCAATCCCAATTCAAGCTATTCTGGCTGGAAGCCATTCAACAGTAATCTTCTGATTTTTTATTTTTGAAAACTATTCATCAGGCACAACCTTCTAGATAAAATTTAAATTCCTGTATAGTAGGCTATACCAAACAATCATTTAATCCTCCTAGGAGTCAAATTTTATATCATTTATTTGATTTATTTGCAAATATTTATTAGGCAACTAATATGTGCCTGGAAATGTACTAGGTGCTTGGGGTATTTCATTGAACAAGACAAAGATTCTTGTCTTGTGGTGTTTATATTTATTAATAATTTGGAATTTTAATTTTATACATTATTCAAAAAATGAGTTATTAACAAAACTTGTTTAATATAAATTTTATATACTTGTATAATAACACTGCCTCCTTGGGCACCACAAGATACCTAAAAACAACAATTGTAAGAAAGTGTCTATAAATAGAACAAATTTCCTTCTAGTTAGAGAGTGATTTTGTCTCAGTATTCCCTAATGAAGATTAAAAAAGAAAATTTAAGATTTTATTTATTTATTTGTCAAGGCAGAGAGAGAGCAAAAAGCAGGGGAGTTGCTGGCAGAAGGAGAAGCAGGTGCTCCACTCAGCAAGGAGTCCAATGCAGGACTCCATCTCAGGACCCTGGGATCATGACCTGAGCTGAAGGCAGATGCTTAAATGACTGAGCCACACAGATGTCCCACTAATGAATATTTTAAAATTCTTATTTATTTATTTGAGAGAGAGAGAGAGACAGAGGGAGAAAGCACATGAGCAGAGGGAGGGACAGAGGGAGAGGAGGGAACAGACTCCCCCTGAGCAGGGAGCCTAAGAAGGGGGGTGCGCAAGGTGAGCTGGAGGCAGGGATGGATCCCAGGACACTGAGGTCATGACCTGAGCTGAAGGCAGACACTTAACTGATTAAGTCACCCAGGTGTCCCTTCTTTAGTGAATTTTGAAGAACTATGTACCACTTTATCCTTTTTAAAGGTGTCATATAAATATTTTTATTCAAGATTAGTTGTATTTTATCTTTCTGTTCTTCTAAAAGCATTCACTGATATCCAAATACCATAGCAACTCCCTTTCCACTATCATTTAAAAAACATATAATAAGTTCTTATATAACAGTTGAATATTCTGTGTCCTTCCTCTGCCTCTCTGAGCTCCTATTTCTATTCTACTTCCCTTTTAGATGTTTATCATGAGGTAATTTATGTTTGTATATTTTTTGGAGAGTTCATAGTATTAAATTATGGGTATATATATATTTTTTAAGCTTACCTGTAAAGGTTTTCATTTAAATCTCTAAGGCGCTAGTTCTTTTCCACTAATCTTTGTTGTTTTTATAAACAACTTTAAATTTTCTACAATTAACTGCATCCATTTAAGGTGTATTATTTGCTAATTTTTGAAGGTATATGTATCTGTGAAACTGAAACCACAATCAAGATTCAAAGTACTTCCATCACCCACAAAGATGTTCCCATATTCCTTTGTAGTTTCTTCTTCCATCCATCTCTTGCCCTAGGCAATCACTGATCTGTTTTTTGCAACTGTAAATTAGTTTGCTTTATCTAGAATTTCATATAAATGGAATTGTATGATATGTATTCTCTTCTGTTGGGACGTTTTCAGTAGAATATTTTTGAGATTGAGTCATGTGTATATCAAGAGTTCATTCCTTCTATTGCTAAGTAGTATTCCATTATACGGATATACTAATTATTTACTCATTTACCTGTTGATCACCTGGTTGTTGCATAAATAAGGACGGTTTTAAGCCAATATTTGACATTATCACCTTTTAAAATTTTAGTTTTTTAACTGTAGTTATATCACATTATGCTTCTAATTTGCAATTCCCTTATTACTGAGAATACAGAGTATCATTTCATATACTAAATGGCTATTTTTATGTCTTCTTATGTAAATCGTTCAAATTGCTTATCCATTTTGCAACTGAGTTGATGGTTTTAGTACTGAGTTGTATGAGATATTTGTACATTCTACACATATTCTTTATCTTTTTTGATTCAGAAATTTATGCTTTCAGTGTGTGCCTTGTCTTTTTGTTTTTGAAATGGAGTCCTATGAATGGGAAAATTTTCTTCATTTCTTTATTTATCGGACAAAGTCCACTTAATAATTTTTAGGTTTCTGCTCTTTGTGTTTTAAAAGATTTTTGTCTACTCCAGTGTCACAATGTTTCTTTTAGAAATTTATAGTTACACCTTTTACAAGATATATTGCCAATACTCATATTTTGTATGGCATAAAGTAAGAGTTATGCTTTATTTTTTCCCATAGGAAAACTCAGTCTTACAGCCCTATTTGTTTAAAAGGTTTTCTTTTATCCATTAATTTGTACTGATACTTGAGTCAAAAATTATTATATCATGTATGTATGGGTCTATTGGACTCTACATGATGCTTCCTTGACCTGAATATCTTTCCTTTTACCAGGATTACACTGTCTTAATTAATAACAGTAGCTTTATAGTAAGTGTGAAAATCAAGTAATGTGAATTTTCCAAACTTAACATTCTCTTCCTTCTGCTCCTTCTCCTTTCTCTGCCTCCTCCTTTTTTTATTTCTCTGGCTCCTGAGAATTATTTCTATTATTTTTTGGGTTTTAAAACAGTTTGCCAGTTTCTTTTAATTGAGATTGTACTGAATTCATAGGTTTATTTTGAGGAAAAATGATCTTTATACAACATTTAATCTCATGACTCATGAACGTAGTGTATTTCTCAATTTACTGAAGTCTATTTTTTACATGAATATTTTGTTGTTTTCAGTGAATTAATTTTAATTTTATCTGAAATACCTCACATTTTCTTAACCACTGAAAATCATATTGTATTTGTTATTTTATTTTATAGTTAATTAGTATTAATAAATGGGTATGCCATTGATTTGTAAAGATTTACATTGTATTCTGTGTTTTTGCTAAAAACTTGTCAGTTTTTGCAGGTTTTTGTAAATCTTTAAGATGTTCCACATTAATAGGCCAGTTTAAGGGAAAAAGATAGTTTTACCCCTTACTTTCCAATCTATATTTTTTAAAATTTATTTTTCTTTATTTTCTTGGCTAGGAATTCAGTGTAACTTTGAATAAATGGGAAAGTTGGCATCCTAGCCTTTTATGAATCCTAGAGGGGAGTATTCAATTTTTCACCATTAAATTATTACACTATTGCGGCGCCTGTGTGGCTCAGTGGGTTAAGCCACTGCCTTTGGCTCAGGTCATGATCTCAGGGTCCTGGGATCGAGTCTGGCATCGGGCTCTCTGCTCAGCAGGGAGCCTGCTTCCCTCTCTCTCTCTCTCTCTGCCTGCCTCTCCGTCTACTTGTGATTTCTCTGTCAAATAAATAAATAAAATCTTTAAAAAATAATTATTACACTATTAACTACAGGTCCTTAAAAGACATATTTTCAGTTTGAGGGCATTATCTATTCATAGTTTACTAAGAGTTTCTTTTTTCATCATGAATAATTAGTGATTTTTAAAGTTTATTTTTCTGAAACTATTAAGATTATTAAATGAACTATTTCCTTTATTCTATCAAAATATTGAGTTATATTAATTTATTTTGAATGTTACCCTGTATTCCTGGAGAAAACTGTTTTTGAATTTTATGTTTTATATTTTTAATATATTGTTGAATTTGGTTTGCTAATATTTTCTTTAAAAATTATATCTAATATTCATAAAGGTTATGATGTTGGTATTTTCTTTTTCATAAAAGATTTGTCTAGTTTTGTTATCAGAGGAATCATGACTTCATAAAATTAGTTATGAGATATTTCTTTTTCATCTAGTTATAGAAGAATTTGTGCAATATTAATAGTATTTCTTTCTGTAGTAGTTGATTGATTTCAACAGTGAAGCCGAACTTGTCTGGAGTTCTTGGTAAAGTTTATTCCTATTATGGATTTAATGTTAATAGCTACTCAAATTTCCATTTCTTCTTATGTTTAAATGTTTATGGTTGGGGTTTTGAGGTCTTCTCCTAAATCCACATGTGGGCTTATTTAGAATTAGCTTCTACTGACAATCTGCTAGACATGTGTCACACTGGTTATTTTATTTTATTTTTTGAATGTCCAATATTTTGATAAATTATTAGTTCCTCTTTCAATCCTAAACTCACTTCTGGTACTCTGACCATGTAAGACTATTTTTTTTTTCATACCTGTTTGCCTCATTGTAGCTGTGGGATTTAAGAGGACTAGTAATCCCAAAACTACAAACTCAAGCTCCAAAGTCTCAAACACAAATTTCTTATT